>NC_136421.1:71795000-73072500 GCF_052625555.1 Lactuca saligna | reverse complement strand
TGATCATGAAGGTACTCCAAGCCACATGCAGCCCCAAGACATGCCTTGAGACGTTGAATCCAAGTGAATTTGGGATCAAGTAGAAGAACATCAAGGCGCTGATGAATTGCATAGTCGTACACAATGATCTTTTCCTTACTCTCGTCACAAAATCCTCTAAGAGAGACAATATTTTGATGTTTATAACTTGTCAGCAACATGATCTCTCTCCAAAACAAAAGATCTGTATCGGCTATGGTACAATCCAAGCGCTTTACAGCACACATGACTTGTCCCTTAGAGTGTTTGAATTCTCCTCTGTATAAATTCCCTGCAGATCCACCTTCCGCTATAAAGTGGTCATCACCAAAGTTGTTTGTGGCATGCTTTATGATATCAAGTCCAATTCTGAGGTGTCCAAACTCTTTCACTAAGGACGAATTTGTGTCTGCGACTGACTATACAATTTGGAAAAGAAAGTTAATATTTCCTCGCAATGATAGTTAGAGCATCTTTAGGGGGTCTCACTCCAAGAGTATAGGGTAATAAGGATTGTTAAAACAAATATCATTAATTGAAAAAGAAAAGTCAACTTACTTGATATTCAAGGCTTGTTTCAAGTTCTCTCACGATCTGCTCTATAGATGGACGTAAATCGTACTCTCCGTGCAAACATTGATAGGCAATTTCTGAAAAGATCTTGTAAGAACTGGGATGTATTTCATCCTTTATGTTACGACAAACAAGTTCCTTTAGCTTCTTTCGTCTATGATGGTATCTTACTATATGAGTCAAAAATGGAGTAGATGTATCATTAATGTTAATAATACATACCCTCCCGCACAAAACCTCAAACAAAACAACACCAAACGAGTAAATATCGGATTCCTTTGTTAGTATTCCCCTCTCCATGTATTGAGGATCAGTATACCCTACCGTACCTACAACATTATTATTATTGGTGATAATAAAAGAGTTTTGCTGGTTGGCTGGAGCGATTTTGGCTAAACCAAAATCTGCGATCTTGGCGTTCCAATTTTCATCTATTAAAATGTTGGAACTCTTGATATCGCGATGCAGTAGTCTTTGATGACCTCCAGCAGGATTATGAATATATGCCACTCCACGAGCTGCTCCGATGCATATTTTAAGGCGTTTGACCCACGTTAACTCGTGGCTGGTAAGATGTTTGTCGAGACTTTTCTTAGATGCATATTCGTAGACTAGGATCTTCTCATCTTTCTCTTCACAATAGCCTAAGAGGGAGATAATATTTTCATGCTTATAAGCTGAAAGCATAATGATCTCCTTCAAAAACTCAGGATCTCCTTGGCCAAACTTGCGGTTTAAACATTTTACAGCCACTGTCTTTGTCGTCTTCTCGTCGGAAATGAGTTCTCCCTTGAACACCGGTCCAAATCCTCCTCCGCCGATATGATTATCTATTGCAAATTCGTTAGTTGCTTTTTTTATAGCATCTAGTTTCATTCTAAGGTGTTCGAACCCTTTTAGAATCGGCATCTTTTTGATGATTGATCAAAAATAGGAAACAAGAGTAAAAGTTTCAAAGAATAAAAGTAGATGTGTTTGAGAAGATATTGCGTTTATTGCTCCATGAGAATATATAAAACATAAGGTCTTAGTCAACTCTCTCCTTGCCTAATCCATGTTCAGTCTTATTAAAATAATGAATTGCCAGCTTGCAGGCACTTCTTAGAAATATCTAAAACTTAAGATCTTAGTCGACCTCTCTCTCCTTACATAACTGATGATTCATTTAATGTTGATGAATTGCGTAGTTGCAAAATGAGTATAACAGAACTAGCACGTGCCTTACCTAACGTTATTAATTATTCCCATGTGCTTTAAGATTATCAAATTGTGATGCATTTATAAAAGGGTAAATTCGGCAGGATAAATTCGGCAAATGCTCAAAAAGTAAAAAGTAGAGTGAGTTTGAAAAAAATATCATAAAAATGAAGATTTCAGGAAATGATCATATGTTCCGCAGAGGGGTTCTGTGGAACCATAAACTTCTCTGCGGAATGTGAACACCTCTACAGATATTGGTTTTTTTTTTTTTTTTTTCATTTGTCGTTTTTTTTTCGTTTATTAATATTTTTTTAATCACATAAGGTATTATGTGATTATTATTTAAAAATCTTTGTTTTCGTTTTTCCTTGTCTTATTTAATTACTCGTTTATAAAAGTTGTGTCTTTAATAAGAATTATACAAATATTCTATGTTTTTTATAAAATTATACACACCGGTGTTCTGAATAATAAACATATTTTAAGTAGGTTACAAAATATACTTTAGAAAACATAAAATACAACCTTCATAATAAACATACTTTGAAATAACCTTCATTAAAGTCTCTACGGATTCCCTATAGTTCTGCGGAATCTTTGTTTTTTGATTTTTTAATGTTTTTTTCATTTTTTTTCCGTTCATTTTCGTTTATTAATATAATTTTTTTTAAAATACACTAATACCCTATGTGATTATTATGTAAAAAATTCAACAAAAAAAAATTTATAAATAATGAAATGTTTTATGTAATACGTTTGCGTCTGAGGAACCGAAATACCTCTGCGGATCTTGAGTTTTTTAATTTTTAATTTTTTCGTTTTTTCGTTTTTTCTATTTTTTGTTTTCGTTTATTAATATTAGTTTTTTTTAATACACTAATACCTTATGTTTTACGTAAAAAAATTGACAAAAAAATGTTAAAAATAATGAACTTATGTTTAATATCAGTCCACATAACTGTTTGGAAATCTACAAAACTGTTATCAGCGCATCAATGTACACATCTATGGATCAGTGTTCACCTTTGCGGATCTATGTACACCTCTACGGATCAGTTATAGAAGTTATAGACGTATTTTAGTGGGTTTTTGTGAGTTTGTGAGATTAAGAGGTGTAAACAGATCCGTAGAGGTGTACACAGATCCGCAGAGGTGTACATTGATCCACAGATGTATACATTGATACACTGATAAAAGTTTTGTGGATTCTCAAACAGTTCTGTGGACTGATATTAAATATAAGTTCATTATTTTTAACCTTTTTTTGTCAAATTTTTTACATAAAACATAAGGTATTAGTGTATTAAAAAAACTAATATTAATAAATGAAAACAAAAAAAATAGAAAAAACGAATAAACAAAACAACTAAAAATTAAAAATTAAAAAAATTCAAGATCCACAGAGGTGTTTCGGTTCCTCAGATGCAAACGTATTACATAAAACATTTCATAATTTATAACATTTTTTTGTAGAATTTTTTATATAATAATCACATAGGGTATTAGTGTATTTAAAAAAAAATTATATTAATAAACGAAAACGAACGCAAAAAAACGAAAAGAAAAAAAAAAAAAAAACAAAGATTATGCAGAGCTGTAGAGGATCTACAGAGCCTACAATGAAGTTTATTTCAAAATATGTTTATTATCATGGTTGTATGTTTATGTTTTCTAAATTATGTTTCGTAACCTATTTAAAATATGTTTATTATTCATAATACCAGTGTGTGTAATTTTATAAAAAAAAACATAAAATATTTGTATAATTTTTATTAAACACACAACTTTTATAAACGGGTAATTAAATAAGAAAAATAAAAAAAACGAAAACACTTTTTTTACATAATAATCACATAATATCTTATGTGATTAAAAAAATATTAATAAACAAAAAAAAAATGAAAAAAACCAAGATCTGCAGAGGTGTTCACATTCCGCAGAGATGTTTATGGTTCTGCAGAACCCCCTCTACGGAACCTGTGGTTATTTTCTGAAATCTTCATTTTTATGGTCATTTTTATCAAAGTTATACTACTTTTTGGTCATTTGCCAAATTTTCTTTTTATAAAATGTCTCATCTCCGGCTTCGTATTCACTAAAATGCCATTAAAATTGTCATAGTTCAAGGGGTTGGTAAGTTGGTTCAATGACCAACACCGGCGGAAGAGTCATGGTTTAGATCCACGGTATAATTATCACTTTGGTTTTTCTAACGGCAATAGAAATTTTATTAAAAAATAAAAACAAGCTGGAAAATTATAAAAACAAAAGGAAAAAAACAATAAAACCGCAAACCATACATCAACATAAGGCTTAATGATCTAGACAATATTTTTTGTTCCCCCGGATCTCCAACATGGCATTTTGGGCTTTAAGAAACTAGACAAGAGTTGTTGCATCCATAGTTGTGAAAATCGCGATCCTGATCGTAGGATCGTACGATCCTACAATCCTAGGTATGAAAAACGATCCGGATCGTAAAAGGATCGTATTTGGGGTAGGATCGCAGGTAAGATCGTAAGATCGTAGGTAGGATCGTAGGATCGAGATCCGATCCGATCCTACCTTCCTTTGAATTTTTTTTTTTTTTTTTTTTTTTTTTTTTTTTTTTTTTGCAAATGAATTTTTTTTACCACTTTATGCCTTTTATCCTTTACCAATCTATCATTTATCATTTTTTATTGTGACTTATGACTAATATTTTGAAGTTTTTATTACTTTTGAATGAAAAACTAAATGTTTGAAATAGTTTTTATGATTAAATATTATAAATTAAAATTATATTCTATTTTGTGGGATCTTAGGATCTCGATCCCGATCTTACGATCCCGATCTTGCAAACCCAAAATCGATCCTAGGTAGGATCCCGATCTTGACAACCTTGGTTGCATCTATTAATGGCTACGAAGATTGTAACCATGGCATTTTGGGTTTTAATAAACTAGACAGGAGTTGTTGCATCTATTAATGGCTACGAAGATTGTAGACAGCTTCGATATTACCAACAATTAATGTATGTACACCAAGGGTGATATTGTCAAAAAATTTAGACAGCAGGTTTGTAGACACCAATAATAACAACAAAGTTATTCTTAAAGCAATGACCAAGAGTATCACCTTCCTAAGGGGCAACAACTCCACATGACACGGACGGATGTAGGAATTTATAGCAGCAGTATTACAAAAAAAAATGAGTGCATTAAAAATAACAAACTAGTGGTTATCGAACATAAATTTTAAATTTTACATCTACATTTACATTTTTTTAAAAACGATTCACTACATCTTCGATCTTAACCTTTATAAAAGCTTCTTTTTTAGCATTACAAATCAAGACACCGTTCAAAAAATCATTACTTATTTTGTTATGCGAGTCTGTATTCAAAAGCTTCGTCATGGAAAAACATTTTTCCACTATTGCGATCAGGATGGGTAAAACCAAAACTTACTTTTACAACCTATAAATCATAGGATAAGAACGATGTTTTCATGTTTCCACCATCAAATGAAAAAGGTCGGAAATGAATCACGAGGACTTCTTTATGTAAATAGTGACAATATATCTCAAGTTCATCATCAAGTTACATCCTCTCTAAATCATTAAAATCACTCTTATACAACGACTCACTCAACTTCAACAACTTTGTTTTGTCAAAGTTAGCAAATGAATCACAAGGACTCAAAGCCCCCATGTATTCTAGTAATTGGTGGTTATTTCATTAAATCGGTCCTCGAATTCTATAATTTGCATATCCACAACCTTTTAAAAATTTCAACTTCAAATCAATACTTCTAATTGGGTAGTTGTAGGTTGTAGACTTTGTGATTGTGGTCCTTGTGGATATGGAGCATTAGAAACCAAAGGGAATGATTGATTAGAATTGGAGCATTGTCTTTTGGACGATCCTTCAACACTTGATTCATTGGATCTTGGTCTCTTAAAGGACTCAATTTTACCCTAACATGTCAATATTTAAACAAGTAATCAATATAATAACAACTCAAGAACTAATTTCTCATAAAAAAAATTACTAATTTCACCAAAAACAACTAATAATTTCACTAAAACAATTAATAAATTCAACAAAAAAAACAACTAGTTTAATACAACATACCCCTAAAAAAAGATCAAAACATAATTGTGTTTGGCTACTTAATGTGTTTTGTCAAATGTTCTGTACGTATATAGTCTCATTTATAACGGGTTGGGCATGTCCATCCATGTATGTGCTTATCTAGGGTTAGCAATCGTAGCTTTCAAAAGCCTTTGTCAACTCTGATCTTATCAGAAGCGTGTCCTTTAGATAAGGGATCATATATTCCTCCATTCTAGATATCGTATAGACGTGAGACATGGATTGAAATCATTCTCTCAGTCTATTTGTTGTTTCCCGATTTGCGATTTATGACGACTGACAATAGACTACAATTGAACACATCAACTTAGTCCCCGCTTGGCCAAGCGCTTAGGGTGTCATCACTAAATCATAAAGGGGCCCATAGATATCGCTTTTATCCCATTTGGGTAAAAGGAACGGATAAAATTCGACTCAATGTTGGTTTGTACTCACTCACCGAATCACGCACAACAATATGTTTTAGAACACCAAGTTACTGGTGCGTTTACATATTATGAATGTGTAACCGACTCACAAGATACAACTTACACATCTCGGTTTCAAGAATATAAGATATTATCATCTCACCAATCTCACGAGATAAAATCCATGAAGCGATTCAAGTGAGCGTGGGTTTAATCCAATACTCTAATCTTATAGCCACACTCATGAACCCTGCAACAAACTTTTTTTATGTCTAAAATACTTTGGACAATCTACAGTCAGATTCATGACAGTCTTCTTTCATACCTACTTCCAAAGAATGAGCGACTGTGGAGGGTTTGAATAATCTTATTATTCGGGAAGTCAAAACATGCAAAGTGAAACACAAGAATAATACTAATCCTATATGGTCCCAAACCTTTAATAATAAATAAAACATTTTATTTAATCACCATATTGATTACTCATTATTTGTTGTTTTGGGTAATCAACAACTTACTTGAATAATAACAACAGTTGTCCCGTGCTCTTAGCATGCACACTATGTTTACCTATGGCCCTTACTTTGTGAAATAGATCAAATGAACACATTTCCAATGATTCTCATTTCACAATTCCTAATCCATTAGTATAAGAGTATAAAATTCTCGCCACTACTAGAATATGTTAGATGACATTTTATGCAACGGTCCTTTCGTAATATCACAGCGTCAAAGTCACCAAGACTTTGCCAATGAAATTACAAAGTGCTCTATTGGAGATTGTTACAAGATAATTCCATAGATGTGAAGTCTCACATTCAAAGTACATTCCTTTGAACATTCTTCTTGCATAAAAGCTTCTAATCTAGATATAGATTCTCGATATCCAACTCCCAATATGGAAACATTTCCATATTTTCCATATGATAACTCATTCTAAAAAGAATCTTATCTATTCGTAATAATGTCAATATGGTCCATCCATGACTATAATTCCAACTATTCACAAGCGACCAATCCGGCGAACCTTAGATTGCCCTTGACAATTTTATTATTTTAGTCAAATCTGGTTCTATTCCCTTCTTGCCATAATATTTCTATTTGTCGTGTTCTCAAAATTCGAATTATAAAGAGGGATGTCGTAATCATAATTGAACTTTGAGAATGCAATTAATAAATATTACTTTGACTAAATTCAATTAAAATATATCGATCTAATCTTTTAGATTGGAAACGAAGTATAACATTCTCTCCCTTAATTATAGCAAAAACAACTTTTCAACCCCTGCCACTTTGCAAAGTGAAACTTTTGTTTTTCTATAATTAATATTGCCAACATGCAATAATAATCATGCTCCCACTAACATGATGATTATATCCATTCCAGCATAACATTTATACTCCCACTAGCTTTGACACGTATTCAGAAAACAATTGGACTTTTAGAAGACGATACTTATTGACTTTCAAAGTTCATATATATTTCCAATACGATGTGCTTCGATAAGCCTTTATCTAAGCTTCTCAAACGCATACACCTTTCTTCAAACAACTCACATGTGTCTAAATTAATTTAGAACTAAGTCCCAAATGTTCAGACCAATTGCCAAATCTCACAATTCGAACTATGAACAGGGATGTCGTAATCATAATCAAATTTGAGAATGCAATTTACATAATCGCTATCTCCTTAAAATCTCTCTTAGTAAAAGTGTTTCCTCACAATAATTTTCATGAAGGAGAGAAACCTTATGACACTTAGATTTTATGGTGCATGTGTTCCTATCCATGCAAATTTCTCATAACCATAATCATAAGATAATGTTTGTGACAAATCCAAACTCTTATGGATAGAACTTGTTCATTACTTGATTGTTTGCCATCAAAGGTCCTACCATTGCTTCCATTTTATTTGACAACTCACCTATTCCAGTTAATGTACTCTCATTGAACAAGGTGTTTTCCTTTATGCATCCTATTGAGAACTCGTAGAACTCATATGCATAATCAACTCAACTGGATTGGCACAGAAACAAGAATACGTCAACAAAATAGGTTACAAACCTCAAGTCATGTGCTAGTGTTTAATCGGTTTACTTCTTGATTTTTTCTTGAAACCTTTCAAGATCTTTAGACTCCCACTGACCTCTTGACATATTATATTCTCTTATCAAGAAACATTTGTTGACAAAAACAAATATCCAAGAGTTAGTGTGTGTCTATATCAAGACAAAACTACACGCAATTTGGTACTAGTTGGTCTTTGTCTTATTCAAGACATCACAAATTACCAAAATATGCAAATGTAAGAACATTCCTACTTAAGATTATCTCACTCAAGTCATAATCTTGGAGTATAACTATAAGACTTGATTTCGGAACGAAGTACGATACATCTTATTGACTTAACCAATACAACAATTCCCGATTCCTTTTCTTAGCCAAATTAGTGCACTAAGATGTCCTTAGAGGATCAATTGTGATATGGTTCTTAATCATTAATACGATCATAAAACTTATACAAAAGTACTCTCCCTTCTTCTTAGATTGGAGAAACTTTTATCTTTCTGCCTAAATGATTCTTCTTATTCGTTCTGTCATTCATTGAAACTTTTCAATGATTCAGAATTACACTTAATCTTGTAAGTATAACCACATTTACTATACTTTTAGTAAATTATGACAAATAGTCTTATTGTTATTTGTGGTGGACTTGACTAGTGCACAAAACTGTGTTCTAGTCCTTTAGTCCTTCACTTGACTCACTTACTTGTGTGATCAAGGAATTAGTCTTAATTTCCTAAGTACCAAGATTTCTATACATCACACAATACAAATTATATGATTCCATGTTTTTGTCCAATTGAAACTTGGGTGATCGGAATCTTTCCTTAATTAGAAAATTTTGACACTACCATAAATAACATAACTAAGAATCACATCCATTTATAGAAATACACAAACATCAATTTTTTACAACGATTTCATTGCAAGGATATATATAAATAAGACAAATAAAAATTTTATTTTATTCATAAAAGCAACGGAAAACATGTCCTTACAATGCAAAATCAACTGAAAAACTATGTAATCAAATATTCCTAACAAATCTATCATAACTTTCTAAGCTCAAAATTTGATCTTCGAATCCACACGATCGTGATCCATTTCTTCGTGATCAGGTTCATCTTGATCTTCCATCAAGCTTCCTCTCGTTTCTCTATTCCTGCAAAACATTCAAATGTAATCTTATCACATTATGTATTAAGAATCAATGAATAGGAACTTAATGGAGTTAGATAGTGGATTTTACCTTAAGTAGAGCCAAACATCTTGACTCTCTCATCTCTTAGATCTCTCAGGTAAACTGGGCAGCTTCGTCTCTGCTGCCCCTTCTCTTGGCAATAAAAGCAAATTGACTCTTTTGGAATAGCACATGGAACTACTTCAGACTTTTTCTTTCTCTTATGATCAAACTTGTCGACCATGACATGCCTTTCATTGCCATTACCTATATCCATAGAGGTCTGGAAGGCAGATCCACCAATCAACTTTGCTTTTCTAGTGCGCCAAATCATCGTTGATTCAGCAGCAATAAGAAAATAGGTGAGATCGATGAGGGTCACGTCGTGGTCTATCATATAGTACTCTCTTACGAACTCACTATATGATTCAGGAAGCAACTGAAGAACCCAGTCAATAGCCAGCTCCTCACAGACAACGACTCCCAACATTCTTAACTTATCAATGTGTAACTTCATCTCTAAGACGTGGGCACACACTGACTTTCCATCTTCATCTTTTATTGCCAACAAGGCTTGAGTGTGCTTGAACTTTTCAAGCCTTTGAGCTTGTGGGTTAGGTAGAACAATAGGAGGAGGTGGAGGAAGTGAAGCATGATCTCTAGGTCCTCGATCGAATCGTGGAATATCATCTTCTTATGGAAGGTGTCACACCAACAAAATTTAGGTCAAAAATAAATTTTTCAATAACCTTGATTGGGATAAATAAAGTGATAGAGATCGTAACTAGATTTCCAAAAATATAAAGAACACAAAGATCCGAGTTATAACGAAGAAGTTGTGACCAATCAAAGATACGCGACAAAACCGACAAAGCGTAGTTTAGTGTAAAAAGTGAGTTTAAGATAGACTACTTTTTAGCCTTGATTATCTTAATGAAAGTTGTAGAGAATGTCTCCACCTTTGCGTGGATATAAAGAACGTCGGAAATGGAGCTCGTATGCAAAAGTTATGGCCTTCCGAAGATACAGCTGGCTGAGAGCAGGACGCGTGTCAGAAACCCTAATTTAATTGAACACATGATGTGAGCATCATTTCTCAGGATGTGAGGAGTCAAATCACCACTTTTCAGGCCTAGAATGCAGAAGTCAATTCTACGTATAAGACTCACGACGTGAACCTTAAAACTCACGATGTGAACAGTCTGAATGACCCTTCCAGAGCAAGTTGATGAGTGACGCATGCCATGAGCGAAGCAGGACCAAACTCACGACGTGAGTTATGAAAACTCACGACGTGAGATTCAAAATCTTTCCTATAAATAGAAATCGTAGCCTTCCAAGTTTGGCTACTCATTTCCATCCTTTCTCCTATTTCTACACGCTATTAAACCATTCTAAACCACCCTGAAGCCCCGGTAACACCTCTCATACACGACGTGAGTCCCAATGCTCTGAATCTCCTGAGAAACTAACTTCTTTCCAGTCGAAGTACTGCCCGTGTGAAGCTCGTTTCTTCACCCAAGACTCGTGGTTACATCAATAACGATCCTTTTTGGAAGCGATACGCTGCTCGATTCACCACTTATCAAGTGAGTTCATACCCCTATAACTACGTTTTCAAATGCTTTGTAAATGCTTTTATACACTTTTAAGGGGGGAATACAAGTAAACACACGATTATCCTCGTGTGAATAACATAAATATTTTGCTATACTTTTCGTTATAATCAATCATATGTGATGTATAACTATCATAAGAAAACATTCTCATGCAACATATCACAATAATACTTTGTCCATTTTTAAATGAAACATGTTGTTGTATAAATATCAAACACTTTATTTATATTTTGAGTATAAATGTTCAATGATGTTATTACAAATGTTATACTTTACGTACAAAGTCGACACTACACTAGGGTTTACCATACAAACAAAACACACTTTTGGAAAAACTCTAATAGGTATAGTTTACAGGGAAATCATGAGATTTTACATACTATAAGTACTATATCAAGGAAATACTTTCATATACAAGAACAAATGGACTTTTTCATACATAAATCTATTTGATACAAAGCTTTGTGAGACATTCAACTTCACGTACTTTCAAGTATGTCGTTAAAGTCCTGTATTATATAACATAATCTCTTGTAGGGAGAGCGTGATACTTGTGTATAGATATATACGGGATTGACAATCCCGCACCTAAACTGTTAGCTACAGTTAGACCGGCAGGTCTGGGGTGACAAATGTCATAACATTCCAACGCCTGAAGAACGTTGTTACAGGCAGCCTATGTCAATAGCATGGTTATAAAAATCACATGGAGTATTAAGAACACGTTGATTTACGGGGTTATCAAATGCCTTAGTGGTTTTATACATACAAAAATTTACTATTCTAGGCATGCAAAATACTATTGCATTACAATTTTGGAACTTTTAAACTACCATACACTTATGAACAAATATTGGATTTTTAGAGGTAAACATTCAAAACAGTCGGGTCATGGTAGAAGGCTATTTTTATACTGGTAGGAAATATGGGATTTTCTAGGAGTTTTCAAACATCTACAATCAATTACATTCAAATTTATACAAAAATTGACATTAAATACTTATGAACTCACCAGCTTAAATGTTGATTTACGCTTTCAAAATAACTTGTATTCTCAGGTCACCAGTAGACAGGTACGATGACCAGGTTTTGAGAAGACGAAGCAGTCAAGATTCGTCTTTTATTTTGATTATTTGTTATGGTGTTTTATTATAAGAAAGAACGCACATGTATTAAAATTCTACTATTAATGCAATGGGTGATGTTGTTGCTTGTTTACTACTTTGCACTATTGTGATACTTTACATGACGTCCTCCGCCACAGAACGTTTCCGCCGTTTTTGGTTTTGGGGTGTGACAGATTGGTATCGGAGCATTGTTTATAGTGAATTGAGTATATCAACCCATAAAAGATATACAAACTATAAATACAATGGGATTAAAATACTCTGACTAAGAGTTTATACTTTTTAAATAATAAAATATTTAACTAAGTATACATACTTGCATTCATACTAAAATCGGTGTCACAATGACAAGAACAAAAGTATTACGATTGTTGAATATCACAAGTAAGCTCAGGGATGTATGGTCATTCCTGGGAGTGGCATAGCATGATCAACTATGTTGGCCCGAGGAGTGATTAGCATATGCCCAAGAATGGTTGTGATATGGCAACAAGTCTAAAAACTTACCAACACTAACGAAGACATTAGGAGTACCCTGTGTTACTATAATTACTTAGTTGAGAACTAAAAAGATCTTCATTATTAGGTCAATAGTTGCTAAGTGGATACACTAAGGTTATATGTAACTAGGATGTCATAGACTTAGAATCTGTGAATTTTTTCTTTACACCTATTTCTTTTGAATTTGGAGTTAAGGTCACTTATTTGAAGGCCTATCATGTTTTGATTACATATAACCGGTATGCACTTTACAAATAGTGAAGTAACTAATGAAGATTATCTTATAATTATCTAGTTAGTACGTCTAATAATTATTTCTTTACCCCAATCCTCGCGTAGATAACATGGTTGGACTCCATCCCCATGGCGACCAGTACCTTCCGAACGAAGGCAATGCTGGATGGTTTGGAGAAGAACCAGAGGACAATCATCCAATCCCTTTGAATGATCACCATGTTGAAGGCTTTTCGGATGGTGCTAACTCCGAGCTCGAGGTTGGGAACCTACCCCCAGAAGCTCCCATTCCGAATCCTAACCCTCGTCCGGCTTTTCATGGCCCGAAGCCCCTTTGGGTAGAATGCTTGGAAACATGGAGCGAAGAACAATATCAACCTATGTCGTTTAATGGAGACCGAAGCTTCTACAACTTAGGCGAAGGGGGCTCAACAGACAGAGTTCTGCCAATCTTGATCCATAGAGTTGCTCGAAATGAAATTCAGGGCAGGACGGCTCTCCATCCTATCGCAGAGGTTGATGCCAATGCAGGAATGCATACCCTCCGCACTAATTGCCTTGAAAAAACTCGTGAGAGATCTGAGAGAGACCATGAGACCCTGCTGCAAGCACTAGCTGAAACTCGAGCCTAAGTCAAAGAGCTCCGAGTACGCCAGAGGGTGTACAAAAGACACCTGCTTGATATGGAACATCAACTGGCTGAACTAAGAGTTCACCATAAGGATGACCGTCACCAGTAGGAGATGCTTTACTTTCCTTCCTTGTTTTAAGGAATTGTTTTCATGTCTATGTCCTATATATCACTTTTCTATGTAACTATCTTTGTACTGTAAGTACTTTTAGTTAGGCCTTTATGCTGTCAAAAACTTTTCTACTATGGATATGATGTGAGACCTACTACAAGGTCAATTTTCCCAAAATTATTACATCATGAATATCAATGATATTGACAGTCGGCTAATTTCTTTGTCACTCTTTGTTCAAATACTTTCTGATGGTTTTTGGTCATAAGACATCCTATGTGCTCATACAAACCCTAATGCTTGGATCTAGGTTTCTCTATTGTACATGCTTTGAATCTAAGACTATAAACCCTAATTCTAGCATGCAAGTAATCATATTAACTAAGAATGAGTTTATAATATTACCTTGATTGTTATGTAGCAATAACAATCCCAAATCTCCTTGATTTGACTTTGGAATGCTTAGAGTCACAAGTGTCACTCCTCTAATGGTTCACAAACACCATAAGCAAGATGATGAAGAGGAGAGAGGTTGGAGGCTGCCTAAAAACGTGTGAAACCCTAACAAGAAGCTTAGCCACGTTTTTGAGCCTTAAGGGGTCTTTATATAGTTGGGCTATTAGGGTTATCTAACAAGGAAACCCTAATTTGGATGCTTAAGCCCTAAGCAACCCATAGACTCCTTTTAATCAAGCCCTTGGATGATTTCCTTATGGGCTTCCCCATAGAATTCGTCCAACCCTTGATATAAGGCAATCCATGGCCCAAATTATAATTATCTTATAATTAAAATTCCAGTCCCTTAAGTTTAATTAATCTCTTTTAGTCACAAAACTAATTACCAATTAATTATTGACTAATATTAATTAAACAATATGATTTCTCCTTTAATATATTATTCTCATAATACATTAATAAATCATATTTAATCCTTTCTCTCCATAATTCATCCTATCAAGTTGCTTTGGTGAAGGCAACCCAAAAGGACCATGCACCATCGGGTCAAGTACATACCAAAATAGTTATGGACTTAGACACTAATCCAACAGTCTCCCACTTGGATAAGTCTAATAACTATTATGCGTATGGCTTCAGATCCTGATCTGCAATCATAGCTTTCCAAAGCCGCTGTCAACTCTGATCCTATCAGATACGCATTTCCTTAAGATAAGGGATCATATATTCCTCCATTCTAGATATCATATGAGATATGATTTCTAATCATTCTCTTTGTACTACTTCTCGATTTCTGATTTATGACGACAGACTAATTGAACAAATCAAATTAGCCCTAGCCCGACCGAGCATTTATGTTTGTCATCACTAAACCATCGAGGGGCCCAAAAGAAATCGCTTTTATCCTACCTTGGATAAAAGGAACGGATAAACTTTGATACAATGCTTTCTTGCACTCACTAACCAAATCACACACAACGATATGTTTTATAACACAAAGTTACTAGTGCGTTTACATATTATCAATGTGCAACCGATTAGCAAGATACAACTCACACATCTCGGTTTCAAGAATATAAGATATTATCGTCTCACCAATCACTCGTGATACAATTCATGGAGTGATCCAAGTGAACGTGGGTTTAATCCAATGCTGAAATTCATATTCATAAGCACTCATGAATGATGCAGCAAACATTTGCTTATGTCTAATACTCTTTTAGACAATCCACACACCAATTCACGACAGTCTTCATTCATATCTACTTCCAACATATGAATGATTGTGGCCCGTTTGAATAATTCGATTATTCTTAATAAACTCAATTATTCTGGAAGTCAAAACATGCAAAGTGAAACACAAGAATAATACTAATCCCATATGGCCTCAACCCTTTGAGTATAAATAAAACTCCTTTTATTTATCACCATATCGATTACTCATTATTTGTCGTTTCGGGTAATCAACTTCTTACTTGAATTACAACACTTATCCCATGCTCCTAGCATGCACACAATGTTCACCTATGGTTCTTACTTTTTGAAATAGATCACATTGAACACATTTCCAATCATTCTCATTTCACAACTCCGAATCCTTTTTCATAAGTGAAAGAATATCAAAATTCTTGCTACTTATAGAATATGCTAGATTCTAACATTCTATGCAATGATTCTTTCGTAATGTCACTGCACCAAAGTCACAAAGACTATTGCTAATGATGTTACAAAATCTTCTATCGGAGATTGTTACAAGACAATTCCTTAGATATGATGTCTCTCACTCAAAGTACATTCCTTTGAACATCCTTTTGCATAAAAGTTTCCAATCTAGACATAGATTTTCAATATTCAATTCCCAATATGGACACGCTTCCCTATTTTCCATATGACAACTTATTCTTAATAGAATCTTATCTATTCATAATAATGTCGATATGGTCCATTCAATACCATGCTTCCAACTACTTACAAGCAACCAATCCTCATCGAACTTTGGATTGTCCTTTGATAGTTGTTTAATTATTTTAGTCAAAACCTATTCTAGTCCTTTTTCCCTCTAAATGTGCTAGACATTTTGAAAATCTTAGAATGGTCAAACATTAAAGCATTTTCAATCGATCCTATACCCGAAGCGAATGGGACACGATGCACAATGTTTTATTTGCTATGTTCTCAAAATTCGAATTGTGAAAAGGAATTCCGTAATCATAATCGAAATTTTAAGAACACACTATGTACCTTTGACTAAAATTATTAACATTTCTCAACCTAAGCCTTTAGATTTGAAATGAAGCATAATATTCTCTCCCTTAATTAAAGCAAAACAACTTTACAACCCTTACGATTTTGCAAGGTATAACTCTTGTTTTTCTATAATTAATATTGCCAACTTGCAATACTTTCCATAATAATCATACAATCATAACTTTTATGCTCCCACTATTATGATGATTACTATAAAACATAACACTTATGCTCCCACTAGCTCCGACATGTATTCATAAACATCTTAACTTTCAGAAAAACAATACCTATTGAATTTCTTAAGTCCATGTTTCTAATACTTAATGCTTTGATAATCTTTTATCAAGGCTTCTTGAACTTGTACACCTTTGCCTTCGATAGTTCATATGTGTGTCTAAACAATTAAGACTAATTGCCAAACCTCACAATTCAAATTATGGAAAGGGATACTGTAACCATGATCGAATTCGAGAATGCAATTTTACAATCACTATCTTCTTAAAATCTTTCTTAGTGAAAGCATTTCCTCACAATCATTTTCATGAAGAAGGAAATCTTATGACACTTAGATTTAAACGGTGTATGTGTTTCTATCCATGTGAATTTGTTAAAACCAAAGTTTACGACAAATTCAAACTCATATGGACCGAACTTTCTTAATCTTGATTTCTTACCTTATGGTAGCACAGCTGCCCACCACGTCTTCCAAGTAGTTAAGCATCTCACCTTTTTCCTATCAATGTACCTTTCATTGATCAAGGTGCCTTGCCTTTTATGCGTTCAAAATGAGAACTCATAGAGCTCACATACATAATTAACTCAATTGGAAATAGCACAGAAACAAAATAATGTCAACACGATAGGTTGTAATCCTCAACTCATTTGCTAGTGATGATCAATAAGGTTTATTTGACTTGTTCTTGAAACCTTTCAAGACCATTAAGGCTCCCACTGACTCCTTGACATATAAGATTCTTTTATCAATAAACATTTCTTGACAAACAAACATTCAAGAGTTAGTGTAGCTTTTATCAAAACAAAACACTTCATAATTTTGGTCTAAGTTGGTCTTTGTCTTATTCAAGACATCACAACTTTCCACATTTGATGAATATTATAAACCTTTAATACTTTTCACTCATTGTCACAATCTTAACTTTAAGACTTGTTATTGGAACGAAGTATGATAGACTTCTTGATTTAACCATTTCTTCAATCCTTGATTCCTCTTCTTAAACATACAATTGTACTAAGACTCACTTAGAGGATCAATTGAGATATGGTTCTTAATCATTAAGATCTATCATAAAGCATAAAAGCTACTCTCCCTTCTTCTTAGAATGGAGAAACTTTTATTTTTCAGCCTACTTGATTCTTCTTATTCATTCTACTATTGATGTAAACCCTTTAATCAATTCAGAATTTCACTTAATCCTGTAAGTATAATCATATTTACTAAACCTTTAGTAAATCATGACGAATATCTTTGTTACTCTTATGGTGAACTTGATCAACACACAACCTTGTGTACTCGATCTCCTAGTCCTTCACTTGACACTTTGTCAACGAATTTGTCTAATTTCCAAATATGAAATTTCTCATTCATCATGCAACCAAGTTGCGTGATTCCAAATTTCAGTCCAATTGAAATTTGGGCGATGACAAACTCGCCCTATTTGGTAAATTCTCGACATTTCCATAAATAACATAACTAACAATCATATCCATTCGTTGTAGAAATATGCAAACATCAATTTTCATAACGATTTCATTGCAAGGAAGTAAACAAATAAATTAATAAGTCAAACAATTTTTTTTATTTATAAAAGCAGCGGAAAAACATTTGTCCTTACAATGCAAAATCTATTGAAAACTATGTAAAAGAAAAAATTTCTAACAACTCTATCATAACTATCTAAGCTCAAAATCCAATCTTCAAGTCCATGCGATCAAGATCCATCTCTTGTGATCAGATTCATCTAGCTCTCTTATCAAGCTTCCTTTCTTTTCACCGATCATGCAAAACATTCGAATGCAATCTTATCACATCATGTATTAAGAATCAATGAATAGGAACTTAATGTTACAGTCACCTATTCGATGTGCCGGTAAACCACACACGCTCCACTGAACTATGACAAACATTGAGTCACCCTTTGCTACCTTTGCTTAGAACCATTTAGTGTACCGGTAAACCACACATGCTCCACTAACATCTTCGCAAGGGCACAAAGTGTAATTTCATGGAATTGCATCAATTCACTTTTGCCTAAGTAACTAAGATTGGGAATTTGCAAAACATTTAGTTACTTTGTACTTCATTATACTTATAATGGAAGGTTTCGTCCTATCCTAGCTAACGACCCTCCACTAGTCAAGAGTGTGGTGGGTAAGAGTGGATGCCCATTCAATCGCCATATTATAGGCAATTTCCTTAATCACCCCTTATAGACCAGCTTCGTGAATGAGGCCTACTAACGGTAAGACTGACTTTTACTCATACATATATATAATGTTAGACTTTTAATGTTATATATAGTATAGGGTGCATTTTACACTTTTAAAATATTAGGTGATCAAATTTAACAATTATACTTTTAATTCAATTAAATTGTAAACCTAAACTTTTATGGATTTATTAAATCTCTTTAATTATACACCTGAATCAATTAATAAAACCATAAGGGAGTGATTTGAACTTTTCAAAGCATTACTAGGGTTTTAGAATGTAACATTCCTAATCAACTTTTAAATTCCAAAACTTGAGGGCAAGTTTTGAAACCTTTTTCAAAACATTAGGGTTTTAACTATTTAAATTTCAAAACTTTAAAACTTTTGGGTTCAAATTTAAACTATAAAACCTAAAGGGGAAAATATGAAACTTTTCATAACAACAATGATCAAATAACAAATAATTTTAAATTAACATTTAATCACATAATTATCCATATTTGATTTATTTAATGATTTCTTATAAAACAATTTATCAATTTACTCAAAATAATTAATCAATTATCTTATAAGGAAACAATTATCTTGTTAATTGATAAATATCTTCATTTAGATCAAAAATATAGTCAAATATATCATATAATCGGATTAATATTGATCTAACATGATAAGGTAACTATTCATATGCAAAAACAGCAAGAAATCCCGAGATAAGCGCTATCTGACGAGTTGACTCATCGAGTCAAGCCTGGACTCGTCGAGTCACCCTGGACTCGGCGAGTTCAGCTATGGACTCGGCGAGTCCAGCCTCTAGAACACCAAAAAAACGAATTTTTTAGATATACAATGCATCAATACAATTGAAACCATCCTAGTCTCTGATACCACTGATAGGTTTTGGTCATAAGACATCCTATGTGATCATACAAACCCTAATGCTTGGATCTAGGTTTCTCTATTGTACATGCTTTGAATCCAAGACTATAAACCCTAATTCTAGCATGAAAGTAATCATATTAACTAAGAATGAGTTTATAATATTACCTTGATTGTTATGTAGCAATAACAATCCCAAATCTCCTTGATTTGACTTTGGAATGCTTAGAGTCACAAGTGTCACTCCTCTAATGGTTCACAAACACCATAAGCAAGATGATGAAGAGGAGAGAGGTTGGAGTCTGCCCAAAAACGTGTGAAACCCTAACAAGAAGCTTAGCCACGTTTTTGAGCCTTAAGGGGTCTTTATATAGTTGGGCTATTAGGGTTATCTAACAAGGAAACCCTAATTTGGATGCTTAAGCCCTAAGAAACCCATAGACTCCTTTTAATCAAGCCCTTGGACGATTTCCTTATGGGCTTCCCCATAGAATTCGTCCAACCCTTGATATAAGGCAATCCATGGCCCAAATTATAATTATCTTATAATTAAAATTCCATTCCCTTAAGTTTAATTAATCTCTTTTAGTCACAAAACTAATTACCAATTAATTATTGACTAATATTAATTAAACAATATGATTTCTCCTTTAATATATTATTCTCATAATACATTAATAAATCATATTTAATCCTTTCTCTCCATAATTCATCCTATCAAGTTGCTTTGGTGAAGGCAACCCAAAAGGACCATGCACCATCGGGTCAAGTACAGACCAAAATAGTTATGGACTTAGACACTAATCCAACACTTTCATCATACTATCGTTAGAATTCTATCCGAAACTCACTCTAGTCAAGTTATTGAGCTATGATAATTTAGCTCAGGGATCACTTCCAATTCTTTTTCCAAGGTTGGATCATGTTATTCACAAACCAATGGTACCCTGATTTGGACGGCAAAAGTCTTGATACCATTCTATGAACTTACTTATACTCTTTACTAGGACTGCATCATAGGGATGTAGGTCAAAACCTCGAGAACATACTTCTACTCTTTACATGAGTGATCGAAATACATCTAGGTTCAACCATAATCACTCACGAACTCCTTTTATTTCATATAATAGAATCATGTTGTCATCCAGAAATAGTCAACCAAACAACGAAACCCCTATCCTTCATATCGACGCTGCTACATTCCAAGCCGCGGTAACAGCTGTCGTGGCAGCTGTCCTAGCAAACCTCAACTCTGGCAACGCAAACAAGACTGGCAAAGGGGTTAACAATTCCGATCGTTGTGTCGATCCAGGAAGCCAACAAATGATAACAGTCACGGACTTGCAAAGCCATAAAACCGAGAATAAGAAACGAAAGCGCCAAGCCCAAAAGGAGCGCAAGCGATCCCAAAGACTTGCCATACTACAGCAACAAGTAGCAACCCCTGCCATTTCAGCACCGATCAAACCATACGAGGGAAAACTTCCGAAGTGTAACAAGTGTAGCTTTCATCATAATGGGGCTTTCAATGAAATGAAATGCTGTAATTGCCACAAAATAGGGCACCATGCCCGTAGTTGTGGAGCCCCGGCACAACCCATCACTCAAGTCCCTGACATCGGGGTCAGCCCTGCATACTATGGTGGTGGTAAAACTGGACACTATAAAAGGAACTGTCCAAAGTGGAAGAACAAAGAAAACACTCGTGTCCACATAACTCTGACTCGACACATCACTTCCACCACCGATGCTAGTACTAGCCAGATATGTCACCAATGCGGCGAGATAGGACACCTCAAAAAGGATTGTCCAATAATAAAGAACTCCGGTGCAGATGGTAAGATACTACGGATCACTGCCGCGGGAGAGACTACTCCGGACCCACGTTAAAGTAATTAAGGCGTTTCGTTGTAATAGACTCGTAAACTGTTAAAAACTAGTGCAACTCGAGTCTTATCTTTTGCGAGGACCCGTCAATCAAGGGGCCCTCGTGCTGCGTATACTTGCCTTTTGTAGTATACCTTGTTCGCAGCAGTAGTCTTGGTAATGGTTATTTTCCCAAACTTGGTTGTTGTCCCACCATTGATCATGTTGAGGCTGATCATAACTCCATTGGTTTGACCGGTAGTAGCTTCCCTTATCTTGCACTTCTTCCCATTCTCCTTGTAAATATGGACACGTGTCGAAATGATGTCCATTTTGGGCACAAAAATCGCAAAGAAGAGGTGTGGACTGCACACTTTGGTCACTTTCAATCATCATAACTAACTAAGCTAGCTCAGAAAGTTGGTCTTCGGTGCAAGGAGTGTTCATTTCCAAATCATACTTTTTTTTTTAATTTCGGGGTTTTAAATTAGAGTACCTGCACAATGAGATGTAGGCATAGAGAAATAAACCGATTAAATCAAAACCAATCCCCGGCAACGGCGCCAAAAATTTGGTGGTTGTCGAGGCCAACAAAAATAATAACCCTAAATATAGTGGTAAAGGGGTCGAATCCACGGAGATTGGTTCAATTTATAACTCTATGAAAAATCTCTTTGTAAAAATACTTGTAAAATAACAATAAAAATAAAATGGGGGGGGGGGTGTTTGGTGTTTTGAAATACGTGAAACAAACTAGAATTAACCATGATTTAAATAAACAATTTCAACAAAAATAAGGGTTTGATGTAAAATCAATAAGAGAAGGATGGTTGACTTAAGGTTTCCTCACTTTGACTTTTGATGAACAAATCATTAGAATCCAATGGTGCAATACTTGATTTGAATCCTTAATTTGGCTATAGTAATCCAAGAAGCTTGAGATTAGCTAGACTTTTCTTAGTTGTTAAAATGGTTAGAGAAGCTCATAACAATTTCCTTAGTCAAAGTCAGAATTTCCATTAAGCATGTAATTAGTGAAAGTCAACTAGCATTAAGAACCAAAAAGTCACCAAATCCAAGAGGGGTCAAATGCTTTCACCACCATGTTGGAGGAAATGTTTTTAAGATTGTGTGAGGCAAAAGCAACACAAAAATCATTTGTTGCTTGCTAATTTGAGGATCCTTTACTTAATCAAGAGATTAGCCAATTAATCACCACAAACACATTTAAACTCATGAATAAAAACATACTAGTAGTGATAATATGATAAAACATAAAACATTTCCATAAAGATTTAAGAACAAGTTCATGGATTCTTCAACATTCAACAAAAGATCAAAGGATTCAACAAAAGTCAACCAAGATTAGTTTAGCCAAGCATGGCTAAAATCAAAGAAACAAAGTTAGAGAAGATTGTACCAAACATTAAGCAAGAATCAAGAGGTAAAAAGATGATGTTCTTGAGGTGTTCTTGGCCTACAAAAGTCTTCAAAACTCCAGAGAGAATCTTCAAAAATCCGATGTCCAAGTGTATGCAAAAGATAGGCACCAACCTTCCCCATATAGCTTAAAACATGAATTCCCAGAAATGCCCCTGTAGGGGGTTGCGCGACCCGCGTGCTGTTGCGCAGGTGGTCCCTGGATGTAGCATCTTTGAGTTTTTTGGGCCTCCAAAGCATATCCCACTAGCCCAGATCGAGTCCAATCACCTCCTAGCCCATTTTCTTCAAGTTTTTCTTCATTTTAAGCCCAATTTGACCTCTCTAAATCCTCCAAAGCTCGTGCACTCGCCCGATTAACAATCTACGCACGCTTGAATAAACTCCCGCATCTTGCAAATTTAAAGTTTATTTCTCTCCAAGCCTTCAAATAATCATCAAGCTCGCTCCATGCATCATCTTCACCACCCATTAAGCCTAACATCCTTTTTGTCTACCAAATCCCATCGCTTTCCATATGTCCCGAACACTCCCGCTCTGCTAGACCCGAAAACCTGCAATCATGCTCACAAGATTCGAAAGTACCTGAAATAGTCCTAAAATAACAAAAAGGATAATATGCATGGAAATTATCTAAATTATGAATGAAAATGCTAAAATAAACTATAAAAAGAAGTAAACAAAACAAACTATCACTTATCTTTTGCGAGATCCTGTCAGTCAAGGGGCCCTCATGTTGCGTATACTTGCCTTTTGTAGTATACCTTGTTCGTAGCAGTAGTCTTGTAGTTAATCTAAAGTACTGTAACTCTGTTAAAAGTTGCACTATTGTGTTTTGTCTATAACGCCTTAATGACCAAGTCAAATGCCTTTATTTCCAAGTGATTCCGATATTATCATACAATTTGAGTCAATTCGATCCTCACAATACCAGTTTCGTGCGTAAATCTCTTTCTCCATAACCGCCTTTCTAGCGAAGCCGTCATTCCATAACTCCGAGGTACTCATGCATAGAGTACCTTATGTTTCGTATCCTTCCCGAAGAAACCTCAGCAAACCTCCCTGTAATACCACTCGTATAGTACGTCAAGTTCAATCCAAAGACCCTTACGGTTGATCTATCGCTGAAGAATGTATACACAAGGGCGATATATAATCAAGGTTCTACAGGTTTAGAATTGATGATTCCGCTTTAACTTCTCTTCCTTGTTTGGATGTGAGCTTAAAGAAGAATCATTTATTCGACTACCTTTTCAATCTTAATTATATACGACTCGTATACACGAGACTGTGATTGATAAGCAATGTATGACTTCTAATATGAACTTCAGGACGGAGACTGCTCAAGACTACGAGTAATCGTGCTGTCATGCGAATAAACTTAGAATCCAATGCTACCCCTATAACCGATTTTCCCTATAGTCTAGCACTTACAAAGATGCAAGAACTATCCGGTCAATTTAACGAACTGATCAGCAAGAGCTCTGTAGGACCAAGCTCCTCACCCTGGGAACTCCGTTCTTGTTCATCAAGAAGAAAGACGGATTGTTTCGTAGGTGCATCGACTAATGGAGACCTCTACAAGATTTCCATTATAAATCATTACCCTCTGCCTCGTATAGATGAATTGGTTGACCAACCGCAAGGAACGATTTACCTTTTGGAGATGGACCTGAGATCCGAATATCACCAGTTATGAGTGTTAGAGAAGGATATCTCGAGGACGATCTTCCGAACTCGATACGGACGCTATGAGTCTGTAGTGATACCCCTCGGATAAGACAAATGCGTCGCAGTATTCATGGACTTAATGAATAGGGTATGTCGTCCTTACTTGGATCAATTCGTCATTGCCCTTATAAATGACATAATTATCTACTCTCGTAGTAAGAAAGAGCATAGAAAGCATCTACGAAAGACCATGGAAACATTACGGTCATAGAAGCTCTACGCGAATTTCTCTAAATGTGAGTTTTAGATTTGAAGAGTCAAATTCCTAAGGCACACTATTAGTGAAGTGGGAATTTATGGGGACCCTTCTAAAATCAAAACCGTTGAGAATTAGTCAACACCAAAGATGCCTATAGAAATTCGCAAATTTCTAAGCTACATGGACAAGTAAAAGAAACCTTTGGAATTCCAGGAGGGGATTACGTTCCTGTGAAAGTCTCACCCTAGAAAGGCTTGATACGCTTCGGAAAGCGTGGAAAGCTAAGTCCAAGATAGTTAGGGCCTTTCGAGATTCTTTCCAGAATCGTACCAGTAGCTTACAAACTCAATTTACCTTGCGAACTCAGTAACGTACATTCTACTTTCCACATCTCGAACTTGGAAAAAGTGCCTATCCAACGAGACTCTTGTAATCCTACTCGATGAGATCGAGATCAATGAGAACCTCAACTTCGTGGAAGAACGTGTAGAGATCATGGACCGAGAGTTCAAGCAAACGAAACAAAGTCGTATCCTGATAGTGAAGGTTCGCTGGAATGCCAAGCGAGGACTGAATACACTTGAGAGCGCAAAGATCAGATGAAAAAAAAGTACCCACATCTCTTTCTCTAATCCACAAATATTTACCTTACATTAAATTTCGGGACGAAATTCTCTCTAACGGGGGGATAATGTAACACCAACAAAATTTAGGTCAAAAATAAATTGTTCAATAACCTTAATTGGGATAAATAAAGTGATAGAGATCGTAACTAGGTTTACCGGCACATCGAATAGGTGACTGTAACATGTGAGTTATGAAAACTCAAGACGTGAGAGTTGAAATCTTGCCTATAAATAGAATTGAAGACTTCCGACTTTGGCTGCTCATTTCCATCCTTTCTCCTACTTCTACACGCTATTAAACCCTTCTAAACCACCCCGAAGCCCCGGTAACACCTCTCATACACGATGCGATGCGAGTCCCTACGCTCTGAATATCCTGAGAAACTAACTTCTTTCCAGTCGAAGTACTGCCCGCGTGAAGCTCGTTTCTTCACCCAAGACTCGCGGTTACGTCAAGAATGATCCTTCTTGGAAACGATACGCTGCTAGATTCACCACTTATCAAGTGAGTTCATACCCCTATAACTACGTTTTCAAATTCTTTGTAAATGCTTTTATACACTTTTAAGGGGGGGAATACAAGTAAACACACGATTATCCTTATGTGAATAACATAAACCTTTTGCTATAGTTTTTGTTATAATCAATCATATGTGATTTATAACTATCATACGAAAACGTTCGCATGCAACATATCACGATAACACTTTGTCCATTTTTAAATGAAACATGTTGTTGTATAAATATCAAACACTTTATTTATATTTTGAGGATAAATGTTCAATGATGCTATTACAAATGTTATACTTTACATACAAATTCGACACTACACTAGGGTTTTGTTGGATTAATGTCTAAGTCCATAACTATAATTGGTAAGACTTGACTCGACCCGGCATGGTCCATTTGGGTTGCATGGCATCATGCATTTGGATAGACTATAATGAGAGAAATAACACTTAAGGTTGGTTAATATATTATAAGTTCTAATATATTACTAAGATTATTTAATTAGTATTGATAAAGAATTAATCTAGGATTAAATAAGTGATCAAAAGAAGACTAATTAAATATATGGGTTGAGTGTGTAAATCATCCATACTTATATAGTGGGCTAATGTTCCATGGATTATCTAGTTGGGCTAAAACCCATATGATGCTTCATGGATGCTCCATGGTGTTTTTTTTACCCATGGATCATGGAAATGAAAGGCCATGTCAATTAGGGTTTACAAGGTGTAACCCTAACTATATATGCATCTTATTCTTGACCAAAATCAGCACTAGTATCATTCTAGAGAGGGCTAGCCGATTTTCATGAAGTGTAGAATTCTCTCAAGTCTTTCCAAGTGCATATGATGTTGTGTGAACCATTTGAGGTGTCACACTTGGGGTACTAGGCACTCAAGCTTCATGAAGACTTTCTACATCAAAGAGGTATGTATTCTATCTTGTTATATTCATTGTTTTGTATGCTAGATTAGGATAATACCTTGGAAAGTTCTTATTTTCTTGTTTAATATAGAAAACATAGATCCAAGGTATTTAGGGTTGCATGTACACTTAGGAGTGTTAGGATGCTCAAAACCCAACAGTGGTATCAGAGCCTAGGCTTGTTTTCTTGTTATACTTGGAAAACTGCTTAAAAAATCAAAGTTGTTTGTTGTCTGTTCATCAGACTCGGCGAGTCCATTAGGAGAATCGGCGAGTGCATGCCTTAAAAGTGATCAAAACGATCCAACTCGCCGAGTTGGTTCATGCACTCGACGAGTTGGACCCCCAGATAGCATAAATTCGACTTTTTTTGGCTGGAATTGGACTAGGAACATTACCCTAAGATGTTTTTGAACTTATTAACTTGTTTTTGATGTGGTAATGTTCATGCTAATCCAATTTCAAAGATAATTGTCAATAGATTCATGTTTTGTATTAGTTTAAGGTTTAGACTAATTACATGAAAAAGTTTGATTTGAATTATCTTGTTCTTATGAGTTGCTTAGATTAATAGAAAGTCATGTGAAATTATTGTTTTCAATCCATTTTAATCTAAAAGTTGATTCTAAAATGTTTTTTTGTAACTTGTCCTCAAGTTATATGAAAAGTCACATTTAAGTTTCATAAAACTCATAAAAGTTGGCAATGGTTACAAAAAATGAAGAGTCTTGTCCTTAAGTTATGGAGGTTCAAGAGTCACTTCATTAAGTAATAAAATGTGTAACCTTAATTAATTTCATAAGTTACAAAATAAAGAAAAAGTTACATTCTTTAATAATTTAAAGTCATCCATAACTTGTCCTCAAGTTATGGAACTTGAAGAGTTTTTTAATTAAAACTACTTTAAACACATAAGTTATGGAATTAATTAGTTTTGAATAGTTTCAAAACTTGCCCTCAAGTTTTGGAATTTGAAAAGTTTTCACTTATGAATACTTTAATTCCAAGTTAGCCCTTAGAATTTTAAAAGTTAAAATTCAACTCTTATACTTTATAATATTATAAGTTAATAATATATATATATATATATATATATATATATATATATATATATATATATATATATATATATATAAGAGTAAAGTCAGTCTTACCGTTAGTAGGCCTCATTCACAAAGCCGGTCTATAAGGGGGGGTATAAGGTTACTGCCTATAAAATGGCAGTTTAATGGGTGTCCACTCTCACTCACCGATTCCTTGACTGGTGGAGGGTCGTTAACCGAACGGGTAGGAAAATGACTATAATTCTCCCTTCATTAAAAGTATTAATGATAAATACTAAGTAACTAAACCTTTTATAAATACCCAATCTTAGTTACTTAGGAAAATGTGAATAAAGTGCTAATCCATGAAATTACACTTTGCACTTTGATTAAGTCGGTTAGTGGAGTGTGTGTGGTTAACCGGCACACTAACTCGTATTTAACAAGGTAGGCAAAGGGTAACTTAATGTTTAATATAGTATCGATGGAGCGTGTGTGGTTAACCGGCACATCGTTTGAGGGGTAAACACTTAAGGGTACCAAGTATATTTGCATGGTTATTCACACCTTGTTTTGCAATCCTCGGCATCCCAGTCACAAAACCTGAAGGGCACACTCGAGATTGAAACATGCCATTGAACAGTTCAATGAATCTTAAAAGATCTAGGAGTTTCAAATCCAATTAAAACCTAATAATACATTTTGTTTATCTTGGTGGAAATTGGTGAATCGTCATTCACCTACCTTCAAATATTTTATAGCTTGGATTACGGCATCCCTCTTCCAAGTTATAGAAGTATTGTGTTGGGTCCTAGCCTTAATATTTCATATTGGGTGTTATATTAAGGACTTTAAATCAACTATCTTGAATATCTCCCAAAAGATGTATGGTTTAGATATTTATGATCTTCCCAAATCTCTTGAAACAAGCTTTCCTAAAATGAAGATGATGTCCCATGGAAATCATACTTCTTTCACCTCCTCCAATTATTCTCCCTAACCCACAAGTTCAAAGTCACTTAAGCCCTATTGGCAAGGCAAGGTCTAGGTGTGATCACATCTTGGAGATGTAGTCACATATTGACAAGCCGGGAGAGTTAGGTGTCAAAGTCTTGAGAAAGTTGGTGGTTCAATCACTTTCTAAGTCACATAGTGAGCTCCTTTGGGACTCCTATGAAATAGACTATGACAAGACCCTTAATTATCTTATCTATTTGTTAAGATCAACTTCCTAAAACTTTATGGACATTGACAGTGATGACATTGGATATTCAGTAAAGCTCTCTCTTCCCAATGTAAAGGGATCAACCATAGTCAACTCGGTTGACCAAATGTAAAGAGAAAAGCTATGTCTGAGATAGTCCCATTACCAAAGGGTCCATATGTTTATATTGCCAAAGAAATGGGCATTAGTTGCGAAGCTGCCTAATTTTACCTAAGGATGTTTGACTCTACTTTAGGTAAAATCCACTATCTAACTCTGCTAAGTTTCTATTCTGAGATTCTTGATACATGATGTCACTGGATCACATGTTGATGTTTTAAGAGTCAAAGAAAAGTAAAGAAACTTAAAGAAAGAATATGTGGAATCTGATTGCGTAGATGGATTTCTATCGCATAGTTTGAAGATCGGATTCTTGAGCTACTTCTTAGGAGTTATGATATATTGCTTAGGAATAGATAACAACAAAGTTTTCATGTGCTTTTGCACTGTAAAGATAGGTTTTCTGCAAAGTTTTAAAATAAAAGGAAAATTTTTGAATTTATTCATTTTAAAATATCCTTACAATGGCATTTGTGAAAATTTTTGTTGCTTATAAGATTCCATTAAGAGCAAGAGTAGAAATATGAAATTGATTCTTTCATTTGTGGTAATGTCTAAATTTACCAAATAAGGAAAGATCATCATCACCCAAGTTTCAATTGGACCGAAACTTGGAATCATGCAAGTTGTATAGCATGATGAATGAGAAATTTTCATCTTTGAAAAAATTAAGACTAGTTCCTTGTTCACATGTAAATGTGAGTCAAGTGAAGGACTAAGGGATCAATTACACATTCTTGTGCACTGATTAAGTCCACCACAAAAGATTGATAAGACTATTCGTTATGATTTACTTAAGTTCAGTAAATATGGTTATACTTACATGTTTACGTATAATTCTAAAACATTGGAAAAGATTTCAATGTATGGTAGAGCGAATAAGAAGAATCAAATTAGGCAGAAGGATAAAATTTTCTCAAATCTGAAAAGATGGGAGAGTACTTTAGTATCAGTTTTTGTGATCATCTTAATGGTTAAGAAACCATAGCACAATTAGTTCTCTAAGGAAATCTTAGTGCATTCTTATGACTAAGAAGAGGAACCTGAATTGTTGAAATGGGTAAATCAAGAAGATGAGTCATACTTCGTTCCAATACAGGTCTTAGAGTTACTCCAAGATTGTAACTTGAGTGACATGTCTTAAAGAAGGTTTAAAACACTTATCAAATGTAAGAGTAAAAGTTTTCTACTCTTGTACATTTGAAATTCGTAAGTTGTGATGTTTTGGATAAAACAAAGTCCAACTTGGGCCAATTTTGTGAAAGTGTTTGTCTTGATTAGAATCCACACTATCTCTTGAATATCTGACAAGAAAGTCTTATATGTCAAGAGAACAGTGGGAGTCTTAAAAGGTCTTGAAAGTATCAAGAACTAATCAAGAATAAAACCTGAAGTTCTTCACTAGCACACGACTTGAGGTTTATAACCTATTGTGCTGGCATATTTTGTGACCATTCCAGTTAAAGTTGGCTTTGCATATGAGTTCTTAGAGTTATCAATTGGTTGCACAACAACTTGGAAGCAATGGTAGCCCCTTGAGCTGCCAAGTGGCAAGAAATTAAGATTGAGTTCAGTCCATATGAGTTTGGATTTGTCATTATCCGTGTCTTGTGACTATGGTTTTGATAATTCACATGGATAAGAACACATACACCATTAAATCTAAGGGTCATAAGGTTTCTCTCCAATTCATGAAAATGATGGTGAGGAAACACTTCCACCAAGTAGATTTGAAGTAGATAGCAATTGTGATATTTTCATTCTCAAAGTCGTTAGTGGAGCTGTATGGTTAACCGGCACACTAACATGGACCGGTGAGAAGTGGCAAAGGTCTAAACAATTGAGACTATGATTACGGCATCCCTTTTCAGAGTTCTAAAATTGTTTAGACACACCTGTGAGCTATCTAAAAGAGGTGTATGATTTTGATAAAGTTTTATCAAAACAATCTAGTATTAGAAATCTGAACTTTGGTAAGAAAGTCAGCTGATTTCTGAGTACATGTCAAAGCTAGTGCAAGCATAAGTGTTATGCTAATAATCATCATGTTAGTGGTAGCATGATAATTATGATAAATTTTGCAAGTTATCAATGTTAATTATAGAAAACAAAAGGTTTCAATTGGGAAAAAGAGTTTTTTTGCTATAATTAAGGGAGAGGAAATTATACTTCATCTCAAATCTATAAGCTTAGATCGTGAGGTTTTAATCATTAAGTCAAGGATATATATATATATATATATATATATATATATATATATATATATATGAATTTCATGTTGGAATGGCTCAATATAAACAAATTCTGTATATGGGTTCATTATTTGCGTTCTAAAATTCGATTATGATTACGGCATCCCTTTTCATAATCTGAATTATGAGAACTTGGCAAATAGAAATGGAAATGTTATAGCAAAAGATTGGTTTAGTCTTTATGTGAGACATCATGAATCGTGTCCTATATGCTTCAGATATAGGATTGATTACATGTGCTATATTCATCCTTTCTAAAAATTTCCAAATGCATGGGGCATTAAAAGGGAAAAGGTCTAGAATTGGATATGACTAAAAGGATTAAACAATTGTCGAGGACAATCTATGGTTTACCAAAGATTGGTTGCTCAAGGACAATTAGAAGTATAGTGATAATTCTGGAAGGACCATATTGATATAGTCTGTAAGGAGGCAACTCTTGTTCAGAAGTGATAGTCAAAATGGAATCTGGAAATGTTTCAAAGTTAGAAATTATTCAATCTGTGTAAGATTAGGAAACTTAATGCAAGAAGGATGTATCTAAGGAGCTGATCTCCTTTGGAATGCTCTGTAATGGTTGTTGTCAAGTCTTTCTGACATTATGCATAATCATTACAAGAGGATCAATACATATAAGTTTAGAATCTAACAGATTTTAGTGAATGGCATGAATTTGGAATTCTTGTATTTACAGTAAGGATTTGGGACTGTGAAAGAGGATCATTGGACTTATGATCAATTGATCTAATTCACAAAGTGAAAATCATAGACAAACATAGTATGCATACTTGGTGTATGGCATGACTAGTGTTTAGAAAACATAGTGTACATGCTTGGAGCATGGGACAACTATTGTTTTAAATTCAAGAATAAAGTTGATAGCTGAAACAGTATACAATGAATAATGTGTAATCATATGGTGATAAATAAAAGGTGTTTTATTTATGTTCATAGGTTTTAATACCATATTGGATTCAATTATTATTGTGTTTCATTTTGCATGTTTTGACTTCCAGAATAAACTAGGTTATTCTTTCGGAATGACTAAGTTATTCAAACCATCCACAGTCGGTCATATGTTGGAAGTAAATATGAATTAAAACTGTCATGGGTTGGCTTGTAGAGGTCTAAGATGTTGGACAAAGGGCTACAACACTCATGAGTGCTCATAAGTTCTGAGTATTGGATTCAACCCGTGCTCATTGGAATCACTTCATGGATTTTATCACAAGTGATCATGAGACGATAATATCTTATATTCTTCAAACCTAGAGATATGAGTTGTTACTATGAGTTGGTTATACATTGATTGCACGAAAACGCATTCGGTAACTCGGTGCTATAAAACGTGCCTTTGTGTATGACTCAACAAGTAGTAGAACAAGCCATATGAGTCGAAGTTTATCCATTCCTTTTACCTTCGGGATAAAAGAAATATTTGTGGGCCCCTCGATGATTTGATGATGACAAATGTAAGTGCTCGGCCGGGCCAGGACTGATTTGATTTGTTCGATTAGTCAGTCGTCATAAATCGGAAATCTGGAAACAACAAATGGACAAAGAGAATGATTATAACTCATGTCTCAGTCCATATGATATCTAGAATGGAGGAATATATGATCTCTTATCTAATGGAAAACTCATTAACAAAGGTTAGAGTTTATCAACAAGGTCAGAGTTCGATAGAAGCTTTAGAGAGCTACGATTTCCAGTCGGTTCCTGAAGTCATACTCAATAATAGTTTTAGACTTATCCAAGTGGGAGACTGTTGGATTAATGTCTAAGTCCATAACTATAATTGGTAAGACTTGACCCGACCCGGCATGGTCCATTTGGGTTGCATGGCATCATGCATTTGGATAGACTATAATTAGAGAAATAACACTTAAGGTTGGTTAATATATTATAAGTTATAATATATTAATAAGATTATTTAATTAGTATTGATCAAGAATTAATCTAGGGTTAATTAAGTGATCAAAAGAAGACTAATTAAATATATGGGTTGATTGTGTAAATCATCCATACTTATATAGTGGGCTAATGCTCCATGGATTATCTAGTTAGGATAAAACCCATATGATGCTTCATGGATGCTCCATGGTGTATTTTTACCCATGGATCATGGAAATGAAAGGCTATGACAATTAGGGTTTACAAGGTGTAACCCTAACTATATATGCATCTTATTCTTGACCAAAATCGGCACTAATATCATTCTAGAGTGGGCTAGCCGATTTTCATGAAGTCTAGAATTCTCTCAAGTCTTTCCAAGTGCATATGATGTTGTGTGAACCATTTGAGGTGTCACACTTGGGGCACTAGGCACTCAAGCTTCATGAAGACTTTCTACATCAAAGAGGTATGTATTCTATCTTGTTATATTCATTTTTTTGTATGCTAGATTAGGATAATACCTTGGAAAGTTCTTATTTGCATGTATAACAGAGAAAACATAGATCCAAGCTATTTAGGGTTGCATGTACACTTAGGAGTGTTAGAATGCTCAAAACCCAACAGGTTTACCATACAAACAAAACACACTTTTGGAAAAACTATAATAGGTATAGTTTACAGGCAAATCATGAGATTTTACATACTATAAGTACTATATCAAGGAAATACTTTCATATACAAGAACAAATAGACTTTTGATAAGTAAATCTATTTGATACAAAGCTTTGTGAGACATTCAACTTCACGTACTTTCAAGTATGTCGTTAAAGTCCTGTGTTACATACCGTAATCTCTTGTAGGGAGAGCGTGATACTTGTGTATAGATCTATACGGGATTTAAAATCTCGCACCTAAATTGTTAGCTACAGTTAGACCGGCAGGTCTGGGGTGACAAACATCATAACATTCCAACGCCTGAAGAATGTTGTTATAGGCAGCCTAGGTCAATAGTATGGTTATAAAACTCACATGGAGTATTAAGAACACGTTGATTTACGGGGTTATAAAGTGCCTTAGTGATTTTATACATATAAAAATCTACTATTCTAGGCATGAAAAACACTATTGCATTATAGTTTTGGAACTTTTAAACTACGATACACTTATGAACAAGTATTGGATTTTTAGAGGTAAACATTCAAAACAATCGGGTCTTGGTAGAAGGCTACTTTTATACTGGTAGGAAATATGGGATTTTCTAGGAGTTTTCAAACATCTACAAACAATTTCATTAAAATTTATACAAACATTGACATTAAATACTTATGAACTCACCAGCTTAAATGTTGATCTATGCTTTCAAAATAACTTGTATTCTCAGGTCACCAGTAGACAGGTACGATGACCAGGTTTTGAGAAGATGGAGCAGTCAAGATTCGTCTTTTATTTTGATTATTTGTTATGGTGTTTTATTCTAAGAAAGAACACACATGTATTAAAATTCTACATTAATGCAATGGATGATGTTGTTGCTAGTTTAATACTTTGCACTGTTGTGATACTTTACATGACGTCCTCTACCCTAGAACGTTTCCGCCGTTTTTGGTTTTGGGGTGTGACAGAAGGCTTGTTCCATAGGATTTGGGAATACCATAGTTTTCATACTTTGACATCTACAAAACGGGAGAAAATTCAAGTTAGTTGATTGATTGAATCCTTATTAAAACATCCAAGTGAGATATTAAGGCTAGGACCCAACACAATACTCTACAACTTGGGAGAGGGATGTCGTAACCCAAATTGCAGAACATTTGAAGGTAAGTGAATGACGATTCACTAATTTTCCACCGTGAAAAACGAAAAAGAGTTTAAGTTTTAAATGTATTGAAAACTCCTAGATCCTTTGAGATTCATTGAACTTTTCAATGGCATGTCTAAATCTCGATATGCCCCTCGATTTGTGACTGGGATGCCGAGGATCACAGAAAAGGGTGTGAATAACCATGCAAACTTACATGGTGCCACCAATGTTACAATCACCTATTCGATGTGCCGGTTAACCACACACGCTCCACCGAACTATGACAAACATCGAGTCACCCTTCGTTACCTTTGCTTAGAACCCATTTAGTGTGTCGGTTAACCACACACGCTCCACTAACATCTTAGCAAGGGTACAAAGTGTAATTTCATGAAATTACATTAAATTCACTTTTGCCTAAAGTAACTAAGATTGGGAATTTTGTAACAAGATTTAGTTACTTTATAATTCATTATACTTTTAATGGAAAGGGTTTGCCCTATCCTACCCGTTCGGCTAATGACCCTCCACTAGTCAAGAGTGTGGTTGGTAAGAGTGGATACCCAATGGCGGTCATTTGACAAGCCGCTTCCTTAAACACCCCTTACAGATCAGCTTCGTGAATGAGGTCTACTAACGGTAAGACTGACATTTTACTTATACATATATAATATTAGACTTTTAATTTTGTATAGTGTAAGGGTGTATTTTACACTTTTAAAATACTAAGTGGTTTAATTTAATAAAATTATACTTTTAATTTAATTAAATACAAACCATACCATTATGAATTTATTAATTCTCTTTTAATTGTTAACTTAATAAAATCATAAAGTGTAATTTGAACTTTTCAAAAAAAAAACTAGGGTTTAGAATTTAATATTTTCAAAATTTATACCTTTTAATTAAATGTTAAATTCCAAAACATGGGGACAATATTTTGAAACTTTTTCAAAATATCTTTTAGATCAAATCTGAAACATAATTAAATATCATATAATTAATAATTATCACATAATTTGACCTAATTTATTTCTCTTACAAGATAATTCAAATAAATTAACAAATAATCAATCTTTATCTTATAAAACAAGTAATTATCTTAAATTGACAATTATCCATTAATTTGATTAGGATATCAATTACCATAATATAAAAATCTGATTTTAATTTGAAAAAACAATTTAAGGTAATTATCCAAAGCAAATTAAGGCAAAAATCTCGAAATTGTTTTGTCAGACTGAATTCACGAGGTGAACACATTGTGTTCACGATATGAGTCTGGTTTAATTCGAAAATCTACAGTCATACTGAATTCACGAGGTGAACACACTGTGTTCACGACGTGAATCAGGTAAGATTTGAAATTCGCAATTTTTCATCTTTGAAAAGTTAATTTTGCATCAAATACAATAGAAGAACACCCTAGGCTCTGATACCACTGATGGGTTATGAGCACTACATCGGTCCTATGGTACACATGCAAAACCCTAAACTTTGGATCTATGTGTATCTAATTGTACATGGAGTAATCATCCAAAGCTCTCAAACCCTAGATCTAGCATACTATGAACGAAATTCGGGTTTAGATATTACATTTGATTGTTATGTAGCAATAACAATCTATTCCTTCTTGTAACTGGCTTCAGAAAGATTAGTGCCTCAATTGTTGCACCTCTAATAGAGTCACAAACACCATAAGCAATGAGGATGAAAAGGTAGAAGATGAGAGGCACCCAAAACGTCTAGAAATGCTAAGGAATCAGTTGGCTGTCTTTTTGGGGCTTAGGGGTCCTTATTTACAGTTAGGCTATTAGGGTTTGCAACTAGGAAACCCTAATCTGACTGCTTAAGCCCTAAGCAGCCCATGGACTCCTTTTAGAACATCCCTTGGACGAATTCATTATGGGCTTCCCATAGAATTTGTCCAACCTATATTCCAAGATGATCCATAGCCCAATTGAAACTATCTTATAGTGTGACATCCCCATTTTCACGGTAGTATAGGCCAATTTGAATAAATTGGTATCAATTACTAGCTTCTTGGTAACCTTGTGACTTTCCCTGATCCAAGCATGAGTCCTGTGCTTCCGGTAGTATAGGCCTCTACTATTATTCACACCTACTCATACTCGTCCTAACTATTGTCTCGTAGTTCTCCAAGTCATTATCACAAAATCAGTTTTAACACATTCAAATGTATCCAAACAATCATATAATTTTCCCTAGACTCTACTAGGACTTATTCCATGCGTATCTTCGATCATCAATTCCGCTTTAACTCGGTTGGTGATGGAAATCTCAGATGATGGGATAACTTCATGGATTATACGAAAAATATTTCTTTCTGCTAATCGAACGTGTACTTCTCCCGTACTAGACGTATTACTTATTAGACGCATTCTAAAGGAAATATATCACTCTTACGGTATCTTCCGATAGGTATCATTCACTATCGTAAGCCTTCTCATTTCCTCCATTTACTCAATTCACTACGAGTCTTCACCATGATGTTCTGCACACCAAAGCAGTCGTTCGGTGTATCGAGACGAGAATATAGATAGAGGAAGGTTTAGACATGTATTCCTCCTTATTACTACAAAGAATTACATGCCAGTTCTAATATCGTAATTAAACGTTTAGAAATCTGAACACATAAAGTTTCCAGATCCGTTCGGCAACAGACCATAGATCCGATCAAATGATAGCATCACAAAACATTTAGCACATAAAAGTAATTTAGGCATCTTCCCTAATGAGCTAGTGCTCATTTCTATTCAGGTGTACTTCCTAAAATATATAAGACACACTCCTCACGATCATCGTTTGGCATTCTAAGTTTAAGTCTATAAATAAATCTTTATTCCTAGTTCGCTTAAACTAATGCTTTGATACCAACTGTGACATCCCCATTTTCACGGCCAGAAAGACTGATTATGTTTATGCTTTATAAAAATCAGAGTACCCTTTTATAAAAATGTTGCGGAATTTGTTCCCAGTAAAACATGATAAATGCGTTATCAAAGCACTTCCGAAGAAAAGTATTTTTATTCATTTTAAAACATTTGGGATGTCATCGTCAATACAGAAACATAAGCATAAACAAAACTTACATTCATCATCAGTAGTGATTTATATCTCCTTAATCTCTCAGTGTAATGTGAGTTCATATCAACACCTATGATATAAATAAACTGAGTGGGTCAGGTTGGGAAACCTGGTGAGTACATAGGGATTTCAATCCCACAATGTTATACCATATATATAGTTTAAAATTCACAAAATATACAATTTCACCATATATATAAACAACTCTTATCCCACCCCGTTAATCCTTACAACGAGACTATCCATACTCTCGGACCTTAAATTTTACCTCTTACTTAACCCATAATCTCGGATCTAATTCCTACTCTCGGATTAATAATTGTGCCCATTCCATACTCTCGGATTAGGGACAAGTATCTATGTGTAAATCCATTCTCCCAGATTAACAACGAATGACTATGTCCTATCCATACTCCCGGACTGAGGACGATGACTATGTCTAATCCATGCTCCCGGATTAATGACATATACTAAAGTTCTATTCTCTGAGTATAACTCACTCATACTCATAAGAAAATACTACCCAATATTCCTCATAATTAATTTACGTTTACTCTTTATCCTAAATCATCATGTATAATCAGGTATGTTCTTTAACACGTATTTCAGGCAACATCAATTAACTCGCACATAAACATATAATTAATACTTCAATCAATACTTGTATTAAAATCATGTTCATAAAAGGGACTATGCACTCACTTGAAAAGGTGGTGATTCCGAACTCAGACAGCGCTTCGCTTCTTAAAAATAATTTCTTTCGATGAAACCTAGCATTATTACCACTAGAGTTTAGTCTATTATTTGTCGAGACTAATTAATAGTCTAGCTATTATTACTATTATATAAGCATTAAACAATACTTATATAACCCATAATAATAGCCCAAGTACTTATTATAAGTTCCTAATAACGTTACTATAATTAAATAAACGATATATTAAAAATAGCATAGGCGTAGCTCACTTACAACGAGTTTTATTGAAAACCAGGCTTTGCTTGGAGCAGCATTCCCGAGCCGAAAAGCTCTTCTTCTCGGAGCCGTCGAGCACTCCGGGGCTTCCGCCTCATGCTAGGGAGGTTCCCTAGGCTTTTCGGGGGGTTTCGGGGCTAGAGAGAGGTTTTAGAGAAAGAGTAAAGAGAAGAAAAAATGGGAACGGTGTGAAGAAAATGAAGGTGGAAGAGGTTCTATTTATAGGGTGAAAATGGTTGAACTTGCTGCCACATGTCACCATCTAGTGGCAAGACTTGGGGAGAAAGTAATGGCCAAGATTGTGCCACATCACCCATTTTCGCACAGCACACTTCCGACTTCTAAAATCCATAACTTTCACATACCACCTCCATTTTTGACGTTCTTTATATCCACGCGTAGGTAAAAATAAGATCTACAAGTTTCATTTTGACTCCGTCGGCTGATTCTCGACCGATCTTAAATTTAACAGTACGAGGAGATTATACTGTTAAATGTGCGCGTAAAATTCATAACTTCTACATACAGACTCTCTTTTCATCCGTATTTTTACCGTTGAGTTCCTATTAAAGAGATCTTCAATTCTCATTTAGGTCGCGTAGGCAAAAAACCGCTCGATCTAGAATTCGAGTTTCGGGCTGTGCACTGCTAAACCAAATCTTAGAAAATTCATAACTTCCTCATACGAAGTCAGATTTGGGCGTTCTTTTTTTTTTGTATGTTCTTGGTTTAATGTATACACAAATTTTGTTTAGATTTCTAAGGCTAGGAATTCATCCATCATAAATTCACTATTTACATCTCCCGGTGTCGTGCCGGTTTTGCCGTAAAACTTCGACGAACCATAACTTTTTTGTTATAACTCGGATTTCGGTGTTCTTTATATGTACGGAACCCTTGAGATATATTCTACAACTTGGTTAAGATTATTTAGTCTAAATAGTATTTTTTCGAAAAGTCGTTTTTGACCCCTATTATCTCTAAATTGACTAGCTCGGATCTACGGGCGTTACATATAGTTACAATTCCAATCCCTTAAGTTTACTTAATGTCTTTTAGTCACAAAACTAATTCTTCATTAATTCTTGACTAATATTAATTAAACAATATCATTTCTCCTTTAATATATTATTCATATAATATATTAATAAATCATAATTAATCCTCTTTCTCCATAAATCATCCTATCAAGTTGCTTTGGTGAAGGCAACCTAAAAGGACCACGCACAACCAGGTCAAGTACATACCAAATATAGTTACAGGTTTAGACACTAATCTAACAAAAACTAGATCAGAGATTCAATCGGTTTAATCATCTATTAAGCAGGATGCTTAAACACAATCTCAGACGTGAAAAGATAGAGAAAAAAGTTACATTTATGAATGGGTTAAGGTCTGAATGGAAAGCGGTTGTGTCTACGGTGAAAGCTCATGAACAGTTCAAGAGCTACTCTATGGCAAAGCTTGTGGGAATCCTAAGATCCCACGAAGATGAAGTGACGAAGGATGTAAAGCTTGTCTCTAGCATGGGATTTTTGGCCTTGGTTGAGAGAGGCAAAAAGGTAGTTGAAGAAGATTTTGAATCTGACTTTTCGAACAGTGAAATTACCAAAAAGGAATATGCTCTGATGGTATCAAATCCCAAAAATTTCATCAAAAAGAATTTTGGTCGATTCAAGCATAGGAACAGACAGGGAAATTTCAGTTCGGGAAAGTCAAGAGATGAGAGCTTCAAGAACTCTCAAAAGGAAGAAGAGAAGAAGGAAAAGAAGTTGTTAGGAGATTCAGGCTATGACTGCAACTACTTCCATGGCAAGAATCATTTTGCCAAAGAATGTATGTTGAGAAGGATGAGTGAAAAGAAGGAAATAGAGAAGGGCGAAGTTTACTATCGTCAAAAGATAGAGGATCTTAGGAAGAAGAGTGTTGCGAACACGAAGCTTGCTTTGATTGTGCAGGAAGGTAGTGACACAGATGGACGTGTTGAAGTATGGTCGACTGATTTAGAAGATGAGGAGGTTCGGAAACCCGCACGTGGTGGGTCTCTTGTTGTAAAGTCTGAAGTGCAGGAGTACGAAGGTAGATGTCTAATGGTTCAGAAAGTAGTTTTGGATCAGAGGGGCTAATGGCAGCCAGGCCTCTAAAAATTGCTTTACTGTGAAGCCTATTTCTGAACAGGTGAAAGATTGCAAGAAGGTCATCAATAAGGTACACTATATACACTCTAATCTCTTAATATTCCTATTACACGTTACAAATCTGAATTAGATGATTTAAATTACACTTTCTCAAATTTTAGAAATAATATAAAGAGAACACATCTAAGTAATTCTAACCTTAGTGATCAAATCAGCAGGTTAACAAATAAAAGTGAAGAGAGAAGGATGTGGATAGAGAAGTTGGAATTAGAGCTTAATATGTCAAAGGATGATGTCATTTATCTTAAGAGAGACAATTTAGCACTTTTAAAACAAAGGAATATTTTTATGTTTAATTGTGAAGCATTTATATTTCAATATTACTCAACTACATCTTGATTGTGAAATAGGTAAAAATATACACAAAATGATTTTACCCTTTTTTGAATTGAAATAGGATGAAATCAATGCAAAATGCTATAAGTGTGAATTTATTGTTTCCTCTAATGATGTTTCCGATTCGTATAAAGTTGGGCTTGACATAATAGAAGCATACATTTAGTCAAAAGAGCATAAGAATATGTTAAAACAAATGTTGGATGATAAAGATAAAGAACATATTAAATCTAATTTGCCAATTAACCACACGCACTCCTTTAATCTACAATAATTATCGAGACATCCATTACCACCCTTTGTTAGTCCCCCACTAGTGTGTTGGTTAACTACACACGCTCCACTAACGACTTATAACATGTAATGTGCAATTTCTTGGATTAGCATACAATTTCACATTTTTCCTAAAGTAACTAAGAGTGGGATTTTTAAAATAGTATAGTTACCTTCTATTGTTATACTTTTAATGAGATTAATTTGTCTTATCAAACCCGTTCGGCTAACAACCCTCCACCATACAAGAGAGCGATGGATAAGAATGGATACCTAATGGCTATCATTTTATAAGTCGCTTCCTTAAACTCCTCTTATAGTATGGCTTCGTAAATGAGGCGTACTTGCGGTTCGACTGACTTTCCTTATACATATAATATATATTAAACTTTTAATTATAAACATAGTATAAGGTGCATTTTAAAACATTTTAAAATAGCAACGGTTTAATCTTTTAATAAATTAAACTTTTAATTTAATTATATTTAAACCATTTTATGGATTCATTGATTATATTTTAATTAATAACTTAATTAAATTAATAATAATATCCATAAGGATGTATTTTAAACTTTTCAAAATACTAGGGTTTATTTTTAAATTTCGAAAATTAAGAAATTAATTTTAATTTAAAAGTAAACCAATCGTGAATTCAAGATAAGGATATCTAATTACTTAGATAATTATTCAGTTTTACTTAATTAAAACATTATTTAATGTAATTATCTTAATCAAATCATGAGATAAGCAGAAATCCAAATTTTGTGGATCTGACTGTCCAACACGTCGTGGGAAACAATTACCATGTCGTGGTAAACAATTACCACGTCGTGGTGGCGGAAAAGAATGACGATTATGTTTTCTTCTCCTTGCTCAAGTTTAACCATTGTATCAATTCAATAGAAAACTAAACCTATGCTCTAATACCACTTATGGGTATTATGTAATACATATAAATCCTATGTGTACATGCAACCCTAAAAATTGATCTATGTTTTCTCTAATTGAACATACAACTTAAACAACAAAATATAAACCCTAGAACACTAGTATATAATCAAAAATACATAATTAGGGTTATAAGAATCATTCCTTGATTGTTATATAGTAATAATAATGTAAATCCTTGTGTTGTTGAAGCCTTGAGAGCAAGCATCATAAATGTTACGCCTCTAATGGTTCACACCCAACACTAGCAAAGAAAGATGATTGAGAAGGAGGAGATAGGAGGAATTTTCGGCCTAACCCTTTAAGGAATAGCATGGCCGAAATTCTTAGGGTTGAGGTTGTATATATAGTGTAGTCAAGAAACCCTAGATAAGGCATAATCCAAGATTATCTTAAACCGGGTAATTATCCACTTTCTTGTTTATCCACAAGGGATCATTCTAGAAGCCCTTAGGCTTCAAGAAACCGTCCAACCCATATTGAGGGTTCTAGATTTCTCTTGCTCAACTATTAAATAATTCAACTTCAGTCCCTGCACTTTTAATTAATTCCTTTAATCCTAAAATTAATTCCATTTAATTTCTGATTAAATATTAATTAAATATTACTATTTCTAAGTAATATATTATTTTCATAATATATTAACAAATTATTTATTTCAATAATAAATCAAAACTCTCTCTCCAAATATTATCATGTCTAGTTACTAGTCTTAAGGGCAGCCCAAAAGGATTGTGCTACTATTAATTTAAGTGTTACCAATTATAGTTACGGACTTAAAAACCTAATCCAACACCATTTGGATTGTGAGATTGACTGAGATGGACATGGAAAATGGATTTAGGAGCATGTGCATTGCATTCCTCCGAATGTTGTGAACTTAATATGTTGATATGTTTTTCCCAAATCTATTATATTACTTTGTAAGGGTATTGAGATGTTTTGTTGATTTAAACTATTTCGGGAGTTTAACTTTGAGTATGGATGATAGCCATCATCCTTTACTCTCGAAGAGTTGACATCAGGTATTCTCACGATGCATTCTCACATCTTACACTATATTTTGACATGTTGCTCTAGTTAGAGATAAAGGAGGCTTGGATACTTAGAAGATGATATTGTTTGTAATATCATACTTTTACTTATGTTTTGAAATTGATTGTAATATGCTCGCTATATTTTAAACTAAAATTGATTTGGGACCAAAACGTTTATCCGTACATGTTTTAAAACTTAAACTTTGATTTTGGAATGAAAATTTGATTTTAAAACAATTTTAAAATCACTTTATGCGAGAGATGTTTCAGAAATTCACTTCAATATGCTAATAATCTTCGCTACTACATAAAATGTACTTGTTGACGCACTTCCTAATCCTAAGACAAAAGATATATATATATATATATATATATATATATATATATATATATATATATATATATATATATATATATATATATATATATATATATATATATATGTTGAAGCTTCAATTGTCTTGATCACTTGAGATGTGTGAATACCGATAAGACTTGATCCATGGATAATAATATGTTTCAAATAAAAAAGTTACTTGGTTAGCTCACAATATTATTTCGGGTTAGATTTTTTATCATCAAAGCAAAAATCGTGATGTTAAGTGAATTAAAGACTTACACCAACACAAAATCTTTATGTACGAAACTAATAATGTATATTGCACTTAACTAGTAACAAACTTTCCCATTTTTACCAAATTATGCAACACGCTAATTTTTTTACCAGTAATAGCAACCAACTTGCATTTGTTTTTACCGATATAGGCAACATGTAACATGAAACATATAATATGATATTGCATGTTTTGGTAAAATGGTAAAATGTTTTGTTGTTTGGTGCAATTTGCCCGTATTAATATCCAAACCTCACTTACCGCTAAGGACTCAAGGAGACAATTTGTTCAAGCCAACATTCTACAAAACTAAACCTTTATATATCTATAATAGTGGACGGGGTCAACGATCGGTTGGGAATGGGTTGAGGCGGTACCGACGGTACCATAAAGTTGTGAATCCTTGATTCGCGTTCTAGCGGGCTAGAGCCTTTAATCGCTTGCAGCGGGTTAGAGAAGCAGTATCTTTCTCTTCTCTTCTTACGTTGAATTGAAGGGTGGATCCTCTTGGAGGAAACCCCTAACTTGCTTGGAGGAGGAGAAAGCTGTTGCTATTGATTTTGGGAACTCAAAACATAGTAATCACGTAGTAATCATAAGTGTTTTTGTAATGCCCTAAACTTTTTTAGGGTTAATCAGTTAGAATAAAATAAAACTAATAATTTATCAAACTTCCCAAGATATAAGATTAGAATTAGATCATTACATTGCAAACTTTTTTTTTGTTTCAGTCTAAATATATTTTTAATTATTTGTCCTTATTTCATTATTTTATAGCATTTGAGTTTCAATTTGACTAAATCTTTGACAAATGATTATGTATGCTTAATTGATTGTGCTTGTACCAAAATAATTTGTATGTTTTTAAATTAGTTTTGTAGGTTTTTAATATTTTGTAAATTAATTTTGTAGATTTTTATTAGTTTATATTTATTTTAAAATTAAAAATTAAGTGGGTTTAAAATGATATGGATTCCATGTGTTGTAAGTTGGAATATATATATATATATATATATATATATATATATATATATATATATATATATATAAATAAAAAATAGAAAAATAAAAATAAAAAAAAAATTAAAAAAAAACCTTATATGTGAAGATGATGTGGTGGTAAGTTAAGTGGGTGGGTTTGGAGGGAATGACTCCTTCCATCCTAAGGAAAGTTGCACCACATAGCAACCAAGTTTGCTAGTTGCGTTTCTTAGCCGAATTAATCAAATATGTAACCTCAAATCTGTAAATAGGATTACTAAAACAAACTCGATCAATCACATAAATGAACAATTATAATTTATATATACGTGTACATAATGCTAATCCAATGATAGCTAGATCAAAAAAAAAAAAAAAGATAACCCATGAACACAACTTGTAACATGTGTATCACGAAGATAACAACTTTCAAAACTTTGATATTACCAATACCTTAGTAACCACTTGCAATTGTATACATAGAGTGTCCAACATAAACAACATCAAAAAAACACTTATCATACTACTACTATACACTACAACAAATACAATAATTAGCGGTTGTGTAGCAAAAAAAAAAAACTGGTGATAAAGCAATCGAACTATTGCTTCTAATATAATCACATGAAATTTCCCTGTACACTAAAAAGGGTAAAAATGGTAAATGTCATCCATGGGCCAAAAAACTTGTCATCCTTTCCCTTTCATCTAGAAAAATCTTTGCATTATGTTCCTTTGTTTCCCATTGGGTGTTGTCTGGATAAAGTAAATAATATTTAATAAAATATTTGAGAAAATGGAGGTACACCTGGCGAAATGTAAGGAAAAAATAAATGTGGGAAATTTGTAAAAAGATACGACTTAATGGGGAAAGCCTCATTTCCCTGACTTTATCTATTAGGGCTAAATGCAAGAAATATTAACTTACTTTCATTTATTTGTGTATTATTTTTATAGCAGTCTACTTTTAATTTCTTTCTATGAAGGTGTTCTTTGTACATTAAGTAAGAAAAAGAAACAGTGATATAAAGCTTACCGGATTAAGTCATGCCCCCCATTAATTAAGTCAGAAAGAAAAGATAGCTTGCTTGGTCCAGGGGCTAAATAGTCATTTCATGGAACCGAATGAAAGTGATATTACAGTATCCCATTCAAAACCCTTTGATAGTAATCGTATTGACGTGTTCTCCATGCATCTAAGCTGCTGCTAATTAGAGAAAGCACCAAGGACACACATTGCTGGAACAAAATATAACCAAAATAATATGTTACTTTTTTTTTTTTTTTAAAATAAAAACAAAAAGTAAATTAATATATAAATTACTTCTTCTGTTAAACTTAAATGAAAACGTTTCCTTAAGTTTTGTACAGTTCTCGGACCACCTTTGAAGCATGGGAAACCTGAGTCCTGGAGAAGAAAGTGAAAAAGAATGTAAGGGCATTTACGTCTTTTTGCAATTGTTGTCCCGGTCCAATGCACGCCAAACACAGTATTAAACAGTATAGCATCCTACTTTTACTTATTTCTATTTCAACATTCTACTTTCTTTTTCTTTTTCTTTTTCTTTTTCTTATTAAGGCTTGAAAATGTACCCATTATATTTATAGCATTCTACTTAAAATTTATTTTTAGGACATTATATATTGAAAATTTTACCCTGATTTTAGTAGTGAAAATTGCTTTGTATTTTAAATTACATTGCTATAAATGGATGGATTTCTCAAATAAATGGAAATATTTAAAAGAATAATAGTAGGATGCTATTATAATAAACAAATGAATGAAAATACATTGCTATTTATTGTATTTAACCCTAAAAATGATGAAGCTTCCATTACCTGCAACATCTCAACAAGTAGAATTATCTGTTCTGCATGTTTTCGGCATGTCAGAAACCCTTGGATGCATAAAACCTGATTTCAGATTGGATAAACACCGAAAACATGAAAATATTTTCTCAATTTATTTTATATATATATATTTTTTTAAAAAAAAAAACTGTACTTTGAAATAGTCGAAGAACTCGCTTGAAACTCCCTCAGCATCCGAATCCATAACCTAACACAAAATGACAAAAACCAATGTCACTACATAATCTTATAGGCTGTGTATTATGAGAAGGGTATTGACGTCTTTTTACAATAGTAGTTACTTACCTCAAGAAGTTCACGTGTTAACTTGAAAGGTGCACTTTCAAAATTTACACCCCCAGGTGAATTGGAGAGCATGAAGCCAAAGTCAATGTGTATAAGATGACCTTCTTCATCAAGCAAAAGGTTGCCATTGTGCCTATCTTTCACCTACATGTGTTGAAAATGCAAAACAATTTTTTTTTTCAACAAAAGAATCAGAATTTAAAAGGTAAAATCACAAAAATCATTTCCTACTCATTTACCAAGTTCACTCAATTATGTAAAGTGTAAACCACAACATTCTTAGATTGCAAAAGTGGAAAATAAAGCAGTGACAAAAACTGCTGTTAACTTTGATAACTATTTTCTTTTGTATATTAAATTTGAAAATAGCTATGGTGATTATTGAGTTGAAAAACAATGATTACTAGTAGTTTTTAGTTATATACCTGTAAAAGGTAGCAAACAAGGGAGTATCCAGCCATACTTTCCACAAAGTTCCTCTGCAACAAGAATTTAAATTCCATGATTATGTTTGGTGTGTGAATGAAATGAACCTCATATATAAAAGAAACATTAAAAAAATAATATCATTTACCTGTGAAAGCTTATAACTTGGAGAATTTTCTTGATATTTGGCGATAAAAAAATCACGTAAGCTTGTGATATCAGGATATCTACTTTTGATAGAATGAAGTGAGGCCTACAGAAAGCCAAAGAGTAAATTATTTAATAAAAACAATAACTTAAAACTTAAATAATAAATAATAAATAAGTTTAGTAACATTAATTACAGTATCTGGAATCGTTTCAATTAGAGCTGTGTAAGAAGAAGTGACTAGAACTTCATATGGTCTTAGCCAGAGAGGTAGTCCAGCTTCCTGGAATATATCTGACATAAACACTACATCTTATTAAATTATTAAAAAATATATTTAATAATTTTCCACATATACTATTTTTGTATGGAAAATTAGTCTCGTTCCACACTGTATACACCATATTACATTAGAAGCTTAGAGATTTAAAGTTGGTTTTTTGTAAAACAGATTATGCACAAAAATTGCGTGTAGATTTTTTTATAATTTGTTATAAAAAAAATTATAAGATTAACATACGTACATACCATAGAAGTGAGAAATAAGTTGCACAGCTAGATGTTCCTGTCTACAATCATCCCCACTTTTCACAATAACCTAAAAAATAACAAAACTGAAATAGATTAAGAAGAAAAGATTAAATCTTTTATCGATTTCATTCATGGATTCACAAAGGATTTGTTTAGGAATGGAATGAGTCATTACATTCTCATGTTTAATTGGTATGTAGGAATAGACTGAAACTCTATGTATATATGTTGTTATAATTATCTTAACCAACTTTTGTTTATAAAAAGAAATCTATGAACTCAATAAAAGCTCATTAAACCCAAACAAGCTATAATGAAAATAATGTTTTAAAAAATTAAAATTGTAATTTATTTAAAATTTTAAAAGTTGCCTACCGAGAACAAATCCCAACCAGGAAACTTTCCATATACTGAAGCCTGACGAATTCTGTCTTTCTTTGCCTCCCAAAGTTCACCAGATAATACATCCTGTTTTCAAATAAAAATCTATAAAGCATTTATATAAATTTCATGCCAAATTTTTTTTTTTTTTTGAAATGTAATCTCTCACCTTTGACTCTGCTTCTGATGACTCTTGACTAGACCTCTTTACACAAAGTCCAGGAGGTGCTCCTCCTCTTAATGCAGCAGCCTTTAAAAAAAATAAAAAAATAAAACGTTGGTATTAAAAACTAGTCAACCCTCCATTTTGCTTCCTTTCTTTTTTTTATATAAGTTTTTGGGTGCTCCACGTTTCCCCCAAAATCACTCTTAGTGTTCTTTAGTTTTTCATTTATCTTCATCTTTTGATTTTTTTTACTATGCTTAACTACACACCCAAATGGAATTAAATTGACAAATCAAGAAAAAAAATGTTATTATATAACAATAACTTCAATCAAATAAGATATGTAGCTAGATAAATTACAAGAAATATGTTTAATATCCATTTGACATATTATATATATATATATATATATATATATATATATATATATATATATATATATATATATAGAACTAAATTGAATAATTACCATGAAATCTCAAAATTAAACTCATAATGAAAATATCTTTAGCAAAAAATAATATGTAGAAAAGAAAAAAACTACCTTAACTTCCTCAAAAGCAACCATACTCGGGACCCGGCGGTGCTCCCGCCTACGTGGCGGTTCCTGAACCGCTATGTCATCCATGTGGACCCCAGGGTCCGCTTTCAACTCAACCCTCACCCATTCCACATCATCATCATCTTCATCTCTAGTTTGACCACATTCATGGTCAAACTTTGACTTGGATATTTGATTCTCCACTAAAAGACTCACATGAACAAACTTTGCATTTGAATCCCACAAGCTACTCATTGCTTCATCAATAGCTTGTGAAGTGGTTCTTGAAATCTTATTAAAACTAGAAAGATACATATCTTGTCTATTTGGTAAAGGGTAAGCCCACGGAGGGCGTTTTGGTAAATTTGCATCTCCATTAGCTAACGAGGTATTACCCTTGGAAAGTTTGTGGTCCTTTGTGTTGCTACTGAATACAAAAAGAATCATCAATAACAATGAAAGGGTTGAAGAGTGTGTGTGTGTGTGTGTGTTTACCTTGAGGTTTCACTTTTTAATACTTCAACACATATTAGATAAGGTGCCTTATCCCTAGAGTTAAGAAGAATGGCTTCATCTTCTGGTATATGAACCACACGATACATTCCCTTCCCCATGGGAAAGCACAAGCCTATCATACAACCAAATATTGTAAAAAATAAATAAATAAAAATGATAATTATTATTATTTTAATCGTACTAATCAATGGAGAACAAATTGCAAATGACTATAGTTTACAAAAGATCTTGAATTTTTTGCATTCATTTCTTTATACAATTCATTGAAGTTATTTCATGGTTTATATAAGTGTGTGCATGTATATAGATACATATCCATATCCATATCCATATCCATACATGCATGTTCACATAAATGATTGTTGTTTGTAAATGGAGAGAGAGAGAGAGAGAGAGAGAGAGAGAGAGAGAGACCTCCACTACTCTGAGCTGCAACAACATGCTCATTGATATCAGAGAGTGACTACAACAGACATAAAGCAAAGATTTAGTAGATAGGAAGCAATGTTTTGCATACATATAACAAGATTTTACCCAAGTTGAGAAGAAAATTAAAAGGAAAGATGAAGCACAACCTCACAGAGAGCACTTTTGCGTTCTTCAACTGGAAAAACATCTACCAAACAATATGATGTGTCACACAAGGATTGAACAAACTCAAGTGACTCATGATATGTTCCTTTACGAAATTGTGAAGGATTTGTATATGGCAATGGAGGTTTAGGATTGGATCTATCATGTTTTTGCTTTGGTGAACCAGGTTGCTTCTGCCAAAAGAAACATTATATATATCAAATGCATATTCAAGTGTATTAGTCAAGAAACCAATTGCTTCTAAGTAAGCTATGTCAAGTAATTACTAAAAAACAGAAAATAAATTTGCAAGAAGATAATGGAAGAACTTTGTAGATAGTATTAAAAGATTCAAAGGAGTAAAAAAACTCAAATTATGCATATACCTCCTTGTATTCCTCATCATCATTAGCAGCAATATCTTTCTGCTTGTCTTCAAATTTCTCTTTAATAAACTTATTGAAATACCCTTCTTTATCATCATCACCTTCTACAGACTCCAAATCGCCTTTGCTAAATATTCTTTTTAAAAAACTATCTGAGCTTGATGTCACCTCATTCTCATCTTTACTATCTTTTAAAAACCTACTGAAAAACCCATCTTTCTCCTTGTCTTCATCATCCCTTTCCATGGATGTCCCTACATCCTCTTCTTTAGAGTCTCTTAAAAGTCTTGTAAAAAAACCATCTTTTTCTGATTCCTCATTATCCTTATATACAGATTTCCTAAAACGCAATGCATCCCGGACTTTTTGACTAGGAATAAATTTCTTGAACATATTATTTTCATCTTGGGATGCTTTACTACTACTACCTTCATCCTGCAAATTGTTCCCTGAAGAAGGTGAGAATGAAAAAGACTTACGAAACTGGTGAGATGATGTTAATGACAGTAACCGTTGCTTTGAGGAATGCCATCTGTTTAGTACTTTATTCTTTCCCAGATTGATAGCTGAATCATTTTGAAGTCTAACCAAAGGTGCCCATTCACCCATCAAAGTGGCAGCAATCTGACATTTCTCTTGGATTCTACCAATTCCTTCATTATCATCAGAATCTTCAAGCTCAGCAATAAGGAACCAATGCACTTTCAGTGCTATCTTAAGTGATTTTGAGCATATATCGATGACAAATTTATCAAGTGAAGGGCTAGGCTTGTGAACAAGCATGTAACAAATCTGAAACAAGTAGCTTTCAAGGCCAGATAATGGAAGAGTGTACATACGGTTGCAGAGATAATCCCTAACCCCTGAGTGATCATGTTTGTAGAGATAACTAACAGCAATCCACTCAGAGAAGAAAGCGGAATCCAAAAATCGAATCAACCATCCGTTCTCCCCGCCATTATCAATTGATTGATTGTTCCGCGTGATCTCCCTCGGTGACTCGTCATCTCCCCGAGTTAATCCCAAAATCCTCACCACCATTATCGAATTAAACTACCATACTCCTAAACCTACATTGAAAAATGACATCCGATCCTAAACCCTCAAAAACATTGATTAATTTCACAAGAAAAAAAAACAGAATGAATTCAAAATTCTTGCAATGGCAGTTGTCTGCCAATCGTACTACCGATGCTGCAGAATTTTGCTCCTATGTTTCGATATCAGAGATTTTGAGATGGAATGGACGAATAAATAAAAGGAAAACGGAGAGAGATCTGATGAACAGTCTTACGAGAAGAGTTTGTTGTATGCAAATGAGTTATTATTCGTCTGCAATGTTGTAATGCAAGTCACCTTTCTTCTCCATCGTTGTTTCCGTTGCTCGGGCATTGAAAACGGCAAGAACACCATTTCCCCTGTTCGGAAGACAATTGTGTTTTTCAAATATGTAGCAACATATTTCCGCTAAACTTTTATCAAATAATTTCATATAAATTAGCGTAAATGACATGAATGGTCCTTATGGTTTATAAAAATATGTGATTTTTGTCTCATGCCTCTTTTTTGCGGTTTGGTCCCAATGATTGACCGGTCTATGTGAAATTACGAAAGTATCCATACTTAACTTATATTAGCAATTTTATATTGATTTTGATTAAAACACTTATTAAATATGGAACCCACCGCCGCCCCTACCCTCACGGCATCGCATTCGGCTTCTTTCCCTGCAAGTCCTCATCATCTTCATTAATTGTCTCATAATCACAACCTTTATGGATTCATGTTCTTAATTATGCACTAATGGTATAAATGGAATTAACATAAAGAGTCAACACATACAAAATGCACATGGACATCAAGAATTTGTGAAGTAATTTCATTCTCTTAGGATTTTGAAACTATCAATGAATTGGATTTTGGTGGTATTCTGACAACATTTAATGAACCAGCTTTTAGAGTCCTTTGGTGAATAATCGAATAATCGGTTGAACGATCGATTCCCCCTCACCTTCTAAGCCACCATGTGAATTTCGTCGGGAATTGATGGAATCCAAAACAATTAAAGAAATTGTGATGGAAAGAAAATTCTAGAATTTCATAACACCCAAAGATGGATCTATTTAGATAAAGAGTGTCAGCTAACAACAACCATATGTGTTTAGAGTTAATACCCTTTAAACATGGGAGATCACAATCAAGATACATTACACATATTATGTATCTATATATATTTCAATCCAAATAGTTAATAAACAATCAACGATAAAAGTTGCTCTGCTTTCTTTCTTCCTTCTTTGCTTATGTCGAACATAAGAGAGTGGGATGGAGAGGAGTTTCTAGGTGGATAGGTAAGGATTAGGGTTTTTGCTATTGTGTTGTTTATTTCCATTATAACCATAATTCCAGTTGTAGTAGAGAAAAGAAAAAGAAGAGAATAGAAAGTAGGAAGAGAAAATAAGAGAAAGAAAATGAAAAGAAATTTATCTTTTGTGTTCTCGAGTTAGAGAGAAGTGGAAGGAAAATTAAACATTTTGTTCTTTCTCTCCAAATCCTTCCAAATCGGAAGGAAACTTAGGAGGGAAAGTGATCATTACATTTCCTTCCACTTCATTCCTTTAATGAAACCGGAGAACATCAATTTTTTATTTACTTCTCACTTACACCAATTTCCTTTCTTTTCTCTTGTTAAGTTGAACTCGGAAAACATGATACTAATACATGTATTATTGGATGAGGCTTCTAAAGCTCATTTTAAATATGCCTAATAAGGTAAGGCCAACAATACTTAGCCTTTAAATAAATAAATAAACTCTTATTTAGGCATCTAATGACCATTGTATTTACTTTTTTTATATAATATATAATAATAAATAAAGTATTTATGTTTTCATATTTTTTTAGTTAATAAATAGAATTTATGTTATAGACATTTATTATTTTTTTCTTATATTTTTTGACTTTCAGAATGTGGTTTGACATGTAATCATCAATACATTAATTTGTTTATATTGGTCATTATTTTCAATAGTTTCTTATTTATATAAGAGAACAGCAAACAATTGTACAAATAGTGTTGATCTCCTAGCAACATGTCTTTGTCGTATGAGTATTCGTTCCACAAAGCTAGCATTAACTCGTAATATGGGTGAGTGTGTTGTCATCTTTTAAAATCCCTTTGTTATAACATCACTGAACATGTGGCATGGAATTTAATCATTCTTATTATTCAATAAAAGTTTTTTTATATATTGACCCAGATAAAAAAAAAAAGACTTCACTCTCGATAATCGGGGTACGGACATACAATAAATCCAATCTAATCCCATTGATGGGTCAAACTAACTGGTATCTCACTCCATCTAATCTTATTTCGATTATACATGTTCCTTATATTTTTCATTTCATACTTGATTATAACCTTTAGAAGTGTCATGCTTGAGAACAATGTTTGACTTTAAAGCAAAATCTTATGCTTACTCGGAACCTACACATATCGCATGCCAAAGGATACAAAAACTTAACACATTCTTTAAGATGTCAATTTCATAAAAAGGAGAATCTTAGGCTACCAGGCATCATATAATCAGGCAATTCTTGTCAGGTTTTATACATAGAAAACAATCATATGTGTGCATGCAACCCTAATTTGAGGATCTATATTTTCACTATTAGACATAGAAGATGTGACATCCCCACTTTTCTCGGCCAGAAAAGACCGATTTAATTTATGTTTTTTAAAATAAAATCAGAGAAATCTTTTTAAAAGATGTTGCGGAATTGGTCCCCAAACAAAATATGATAAAAGTTTATCAAAACTTTCTTTAAGAAATGTATAGTTTCATTTCATATCAAAACCTCGGGATGTCATGTTCCGATACAGATCAAAAGCATAAACAAGACATTATAAGCCTTTCAACAGTCATTTACAACTACTGGCCTATAATCCAAAAATCTCTCATCGTCCTCCAACTATGCTCGGGGTCCACTACCTGTAATCATAAAACTGAGTGGGTCAGGCTTGGGAGCCTGGTGAGCATATAGGGTTTTCAACCCACAATAATACTATACTTATTAAGTTCACCAATCAACAATAACCCTGATTACCCATTCCCGTTGTCCTCACTTTACGTCCCTAAACACCTATCACAAGGGACCTAGCATACGGAATATCATCGGGATGGACACTACTGCTAAGGGGTTTCCTCAGCCATACATGTCCTTAAGGCAACCATGAGGGGGATGAAGTACGCCAATGAACATTTAATTCATCAACACCTACAAGTTGCGAACCTGCTAGTGTTCCACTGGACTATCTAGAAAGTCCGTGGTCGTCATCTATACTTCGCTAGATGACTACAACAAAAACAACAACAACATCGAGGCCTCTCACCATTTTAACACACATCAACAATTTCATCTACCCATGTTCTACCCAACATATTTTGTAGATCAAAATCATATACAGTTTAAAACTTGTATAAAACATCAATTCAACAGTTACCTCAAATAACAATTAGCATATTTACACATAACACGTATTTCGAGGTAAATACTTCATATCTATGTGTAAATTGAAAGTAACTACACACTCACATATTTTGGTGAAAATCGGGCAGCAATTCGTTTCCTAAAACGATCGTTTCTAATAAAACCGGGAGTTTTATTGAGAAACCGGGCTCTGCGAAAGGTCGGGCTTCGAAACCGAAAAGATAAATTTTCCGGGCTTCTCGGGCACTTCGTGGAGTATTCCGGGCTTTACAATCGATACCGGGTGTAACATCATAAAATTTCCAACCAAAAATTTTCATTTTTACAACCATTAAGACATGAGCAATTAATTTAGATTTCCAGAATAACGTTGTAGTCTCCAACGATTACATAACAAAAGATAAATAGTTTTCCCCGAGTGTGTGTACGATCACGCTGGCGCCTTCCCACGGTCCTCACTCGCACCTGAAACACATAAGCAACAACTGTAAGCATAAAGCTTAGTGAGTTCCCAAAATACAACATACGCACATACGCCTTTCCAGGCCTTGACCTTCCGGTCCATGTATTTCAGGGGACTTCCGTCCCGACTGGGTAAACCTTCCGGTCCTACCCACATCAACCCTCACAGTCCATATGACCACGCCTTCCGGCCCATATCAAACATATCATACATGTCACATATAGCAAATAACTTAACACACATAAAGCATATATTCCGTATCATAATCGACCTTCCGGTCACATAGTCAAAACCCTTCCGGGTACAGTATAGTGAGAAGACTCACCTCGTATGCCTTGCTAAGCTGCTACCCGTAAATCCTGGAATCACTCGGGCTCGAACCCTCGAGCTGAAATCCTCCTACGATATATATATAAATCTATAAATATTACTTGTACCACTAAGGTGGACCATTCAACTCAAGTCAACACCGGTTGACCCAGTCAGAAGTCTTTAGTTAATTTGGACTAGACTCGGCGAGTGCACAATAGTGACTCGGCGAGTCTACGCGTTTTTACCAACTCTCAAGAATTTTCCCTTTGACTCGTCGAGTACTCCCCTGACTCGACGAGTTCCACCTGGGCCTGAATCGCAGGGTCACCGCGACTCAACTCGCCGAGTCTAAGGCCAACTCGGCGAGTCCCATCCTGACTCGGTCCACCTGTCAAAACCTTTCCAATTCTCTGCGACTCACTGAGTCGCTCACAACTCGGTCCAGTCTACACACAAGATGGTCTCAAGGACAATCTTCAAGTGACTCGTCGAGTCTGTTCTTCAGACTCGGCAAGTCCATGCCATGCACCAGCTAAAACTGGCTCTTGCGGTCAGATCCGTTCCATAAATACATAGATCTGGCCTTCCCAAGCTTATTTGTCACGTAAAGTCTCAGTCTTGGTTGCCATGCAATGCATACAAGGCTTATTTTGAAGAAACAACCTTCAATATGGCAAGTATAGCTTCTAACTCAAATGGATGGGCAAAAAGCTTGTCATAAGGGGTCTCCTGGACCTGCTAAAGTCCAGATCTAGGTTCCATGTCTCCATGGGACCTCTCATACTTCTTATTCAAGCCAAGAAAGGCAAGAAGAAACCCTAGATTTGGCCCATCAACACAAAACACGAAGATTGGCTCAGAAAGTTACCTCAAGAAGACCCCCTTGATGAAATGGCAACAGATCTAAGCTCCCCAACACTTCAAGCTTGCTCCTCTCCCTCCTTTCCTTGCACTAACACACAAAATGAAGAACAAGAGGCCTTCAAACACACACACAAGGGCTTACAGACGTATGGAGGCTCTTAGGGTTCAAGGTGGCCGCATATGAGGGCCATAAGGTCCTTTAAATAGAGCTTAGGGCCGGGGAATTAGGGTTTCATTAAACAGCACGGACTCGTCGAGTCCATCCCTTGGACTCGCCGAGTCCGGACGCGAACCCCCGCTAAAAACCGCGACCCGACTCGACGAGTTCAACCACCAACTCGCCGAGTCCCCTCACAGAATGCCAAAATATAAGGAAATGGAGATACCTGGGGATCCGGGCTGTTACAAATCTCCCCCACTAGAATAAGACTTCGCCCTCGAAGTCCCGCTTAGTCAAAAAGCTCCGGATGCTGCTCCCGCATCTCCCGCTCCGGCTCCCAAGTCATCTCTGATCCCTTCCGATGCTGCCACTGAACCAATACCAGGGGCACCTCCTTGTTTCTCAAAACCTTGGTCTTCCGATCTTTGATGGCTACAGGTCTTTCTACATAATTCAGACTTGCATCCACCTGAATATCTCCTAACGGAACCACCGCTGATTCGTCGGCTATACATTTCCGCAGCTGCGACACATGGAAAGTGTCGTGAATCTGTCCCAACTCTGCTGGCAAGTCTAAACGGTAGGCTACCCGTCCCACCCTTGCAATCACACGAAAAGGACCAATATACCGGGGCCCCAACTTGCCCCTCTTCCTGAATCGAATCACTCCTTTCCAAGGAGAGACCTTCAGGAGCACGAGATCACCAACCTGGAACTCAAGCTCGGACCGTCACCTGTCTGCATAACTTTTCTGCCGGCTCTGAGCGGTCAGCAACCTCTGCCTGACCATCTGAATTTGCTCGGTCGTCTGAAGCACGATCTCCGTGCTACCCATAACCTGCTGTCCCACCTCACCCCAACAGATGGGGGTGCGACACCTCCGCCCATACAACAGCTCAAAGGGCGGCATACCAATGCTCGAATGATGGCTGTTGTTATACGAGAATTCTGCTAGAGGTAGATAGGTATCCCAGCACCCTCCGAAATCCAACACACATGCCCGAAGCATGTCCTCGAGCGTCTGAATGGTCCGCTCACTCTGGCCGTCCGTCTGAGGATGATATGCCGTACTGAAATGCAGCCTAGTACCCAACTCTTCATGGAATTTCTTCCAGAACCTGGAAGTGAAACGCACGTCGCGGTCCGAAATAATCGAGATTGGCACCCCGTGCCGAGATACTACTTCCTTCACATATAACTCGGCCAACTTCTCCGCAGAAGAGCTCTCACTAATAGCTAGGAAATGAGCGCTCTTTGTTAGTCGATCCACAATTACCCAAATCGCATCGACTCCTCTCGCCGTTCGCGGTAACTTGGTAATGAAATCCATAGAGATTTGTTCCCACTTCCATTCGGGAATCTCTAGCGGTTGCAGCTTACCGTGCGGCCGCTGGTGTTCGGCCTTGACCTGCCGACAAGTCAAGCACCTCTCGACGAACCAAGCGACATCCCTTTTCATACATGGCCACCAGTACTCCTTCTTGAGATCCAAATACATTTTCGTAGCACCAGGATGAATCGAGAATTTCGATCGATGTGCCTCCTCCATCAAAGTAGTGCGCGCACCGCCCACAAACGGCACCCAAATCCGCCCCTGAAAAGTCATAAGCCCCCGACCATCCGTAACAAATCCTGGTACCTGACCCACCACCCGTTCCTTCTTCTGGTGTTCCGGCTTTGCAGCCTCCATCTGAGCCCCTCGAATAATGTCCAGAATCGGGGTCAAAACCGTCAACCTCATACAAATGTCTCGGATCGGGGCGCTATCCGCCCTACGGCTCAAAGCGTCGGCTACCACATTAGCCTTGCCCGGGTGGTACAGGATCTCACAATCGTAATCCTTCACCACATCCAACCACCTCCTCTGACGCATATTCAGATTTGGCTGATCCATCAAGTATTTCAAGCTCTTATGGTCCGTGTAAATCGTACACCGAACCCCGTACAAGTAGTGTCGCTAGATTTTGAGGGCAAACACCACAGCCCCCAATTCCAGGTCGTGCGTGGGATATCTCGACTCGTGAGGCTTCAGCTGCCTCGAAGCGTACGCTATCACATGACCCCTCTGCATAAGTACCGCCCCCAAACCCGATATAAAGGCATCACAATATACCACAAAGTCCTCCATCCCTTCCGGGAGTGCAAGCACTGGAGCCTCGCACAATTTCTGACGAAGCGTCTCAAACGAAGACTGCTGCTCCGGTCCCCATGAAAACGCAACACCCTTCCGGGTCATCCTAGTAAGTGGCACAGCGATCTTGGAGAAATCCTTGATAAATCTGCGGTAATAACCAGCCAAACCCAGAAAACTCCTGATTTCGGTGGGCGATCTCGGCACCTCCCACCTCAGCACCGCCTCAATCTTGGCCGGGTCGACCAATATCCCTTTCTGGTTCACAAGATGCCCGAGGAATTGGACCTCTCGCAACCAGAAATCACACTTGGAGAACTTGGCATACAGCCTCTCCGATCTCAAAACCCGAAGAATCTCCCGCAAATGCTCCTCATGCTGGTCCCTAGTCTTCGAATATACCAAGATATCATCGATGAATACGATCAGCGACCGATCCAGCATCGGTCGGCACACCCTGTTCATGAGATCCATGAATGCAGCCGGGGCATTGGTGAGCCCAAAAGGCATCACTACAAACTCATAATGCCCATAACAAGTCCTGAAAGCAGTCTTTTGGATATCCTCCTCGCGAACCTTCATCTGATGATATCCCGACCTCAAGTCAATCTTGGAAAACCAAGATGCCCCCTGCAACTGATCGAATAGATCGTCGATCCTAGGTAACGGGTACCGGTTCTTAATCGTCAACTTGTTTAACTCCCGATAATCGATACACATCCGATGTGAACCATCCTTCTTTTTGACGAACAAAATCGGCGCTCCCCAAGGCGAGCTACTGGGTCGAATGAATCCCTTCCCCAACAGCTCCTGAAGCTGCGAGGATAATTCCAGCATTTCCGGTGGAGCGAGACGGTAAGGCGCCTTGGCGATGGGCGCCGCCCCCGGAACCAAATCGATACGAAACTCCACCTGCCTCTCCGGAGGCACGCCTGGTAACTCCTCGGGGAACACATCCGCAAACTCGCGTACAACCGGAACGTCATCAATCGAATTGGGCCTCTCCGCGGTTACACGAGTATCCATCACATAGGCTATGAATCCATCACAGCCCTGCTGCAAACTCTGCCTTGCCCTGGCCGCCGAACAAAATGCTGACCCACACCGGGTCCCTTCGCCATAAACCGTGAGCACTCCCCCACTAGGGTCTCTAATCATCACCAGCTGTCTTTCGCAGTCAATGACAGCTCCAAACTTACTCAACCAATCCATGCCCACGATAATGCAAACATCCCCCATAGCTATAGGGACTAAGTCTATAGGAAACTCGACCCCAAAAATCTCGAGTACGCATCCTCGAATCACCTCGGTGGTGTATACTGCTCTCTCGTTTGCTATAGCAACTCGCAGGGGATGACTCATCGTCTCCCGATCGATATCGATGTACTGGCTAAAGGCCAGCAAAACAAAGGACCGACTCGCACCTGAGTCGAACAATACCAAAGCAGGCACATGATTCACAAGAAAAGTACCTACGCATATAGGAATATAAGCATAATGTCTCAGCATAAATGTAAATACGTGAAAGAATACATACCGGCCACTACATCAGGCGCCACGCGGACCTCTTCCGCAGTCAACTGGAAAGCTCTCCCACGAGCCTTCGGGGCCTCGGTCTTCACTGGCCGAACCTCAGGAACCCTGACAGCAGGCGAAGATCCCTGGCGAAGCTGGGGGCACTCGGCCTTCCGATGGCCAGTCTGGTTGCAATGGAAGCAGACCATAAATCCCTTGGGGCAATCCCTCGCAATGTGCCCCTCCTTGCCACACTTGTAGCAAGCACCCAATCGACACGCCCCCTCATGACCCTTGCCGCACTTCCCACAAGTACGGCCCTTCTGTCCTCCGGATCTCAAATCAGCGGACTTGGTCCGCTTAGCTGCCGGCTGCGACTGCGTCGGCCGCCGATCCATCCGCTGAGACTCGGCCTCCTCCCTGGCCTGGGTCTCCAACTCGATCTCCCGCTTCCTGGCATTCGCCTGAAGCTCAGCAAAAGTCTGATATGATGAGTTCGATACAAACTCCCGGATGTCTCTCCTCAGCACTCCCAAATACCGGCTCATCCGAGCCTGCTCCGTGGACACCTGCTCGGGGCAGAACATCGCCCTCTCATGAAACTTCCGCGTGATCACTGCAACTGAATCATTACCCTGCTTGAGGGTCAAGAACTCCTGAACCAACCGTTCCCTCTCTACCGGGGGAACATACTCGTCTCTGAACATAGTAGTAAATCTCTCCCAAGTCAAGGCTGAAACCTCCGCGAGAGTGAAGTTCGCCGTCACGAACTTCCACCAATCCTTCGCTCCCAGGCGGAGCTGGTTCAGGGCGAACCGCACCCTCAGATGCTCCGGACATGAACAAGTATAGAAGCATCCCTCAATATCGGCAATCCACCTCATTGCAGCAATCGGATCCTGAGTCCCGTCAAACTCTGGTGGCTTCGTGTTGCTGAACTCCCGGAACAGCAACGAGTCACCCCCCTGTGGCCTGGCAGCAGCCACAGCTGCGGTAGCTGCAGCAGCGGCAGCCTCAGACAACGCGGCATACCGCTCATCAAACGTCTCCATCAGCGTGGTCTTGATAGACCCAAACATTTCCGGAATCTCGGCCCGGATCGCTGCAGCTACCTCCTCATGGATCATCTGACGGAGCTCCTCGTCAGTCACCCCACTCGTGCCAGGTCTGTGTCGTGGTCCAACCATGATGTCTCTGAAATACAACAAAAGAATATCAGAGACCCTATCGGGCAAAAATCGCACTCGATAACGCAGCCCTGCTCAGTTTTCGATACTCAGGGGTTCCCACTTGGCTGCCTACTGACCCGGTGTCCCTGGCAGTACGGGCCCAATACTGCCAGTTACACCGCGTCGGCATTCACCCAAGTCATCCTCCCCAACCTCGAATCCCGAGCACTCTATTCTTTTCATACTCTTGTTACTCACTCGCTCTCGAGCATCCCAAAGAAGCAAGTTTTTCCCTAGACTAAGGCATCACAAAATCAGGCCACTTTAGCCCTAATATGTATACCTAGTCTACTAGCATGCGTATCATATCATATCTTATATCGTAACACATGTAATAAGAGTATTTTGGGGATTTTTACCGTTCGGGCGCTAGCTGACCGTACACACTTTTTTCTTCTTCGGTTGTCTCACATTTCAAGATTTAAATTTTGATTATTTAAATTAAATTTTTTGTAAAAACAATTTTCTCCAATCCCCGGTTTGAATCCAGTTACACCCGAAGGTATACCCGAATCCCTCAAACCAAGGCTCTGATACCAACTTGTAACATCATAAAATTTCCAACCAAAAATTTTCATTTTTACAACCATTAAGACATGAGCAATTAATTTAGATTTCCATAATAACGTTGTAGTCTCCAACGATTACATAACAAAAGATAAATAGTTTTCCCCGAGTGTGTGTACGATCACGCTGGCGCCTTCCCACGGTCCTCACTCGCACCTGAAACACATAAGCAACAACTGTAAGCATAAAGCTTAGTGAGTTCCCAAAATACAACATACGCACATACGCCTTTCCAGGCCTTGACCTTCCGGTCCATGTATTTCAGGGGACTTCCGTCCCGACTGGGTAAACCTTCCGGTCCTACCCACATCAACCCTCACAGTCCATATGACCACGCCTTCCGGCCCATATCAAACATATCATACATGTCACATATAGCAAATAACTTAACACACATAAAGCATATATTCCGTATCATAATCGACCTTCCGGTCACATAGTCAAAACCCTTCCGGGTACAGTATAGTGAGAAGACTCACCTCGTATGCCTTGCTAAGCTGCTACCCGTAAATCCTGGAATCACTCGGGCTCGAACCCTCGAGCTGAAATCCTCCTACGATATATATATAAATCTATAAATATTACTTGTACCACTAAGGTGGACCATTCAACTCAAGTCAACACCGGTTGACCCAGTCAGAAGTCTTTAGTTAATTTGGACTAGACTCGGCGAGTGCACAATAGTGACTCGGCGAGTCTACGCGTTTTTACCAACTCTCAAGAATTTTCCCTTTGACTCGTCGAGTACTCCCCTGACTCGACGAGTTCCACCTGGGCCTGAATCGCAGGGTCACCGCGACTCAACTCGCCGAGTCTAAGGCCAACTCGGCGAGTCCCATCCTGACTCGGTCCACCTGTCAAAACCTTTCCAATTCTCTGCGACTCACTGAGTCGCTCACAACTCGGTCCAGTCTACACACAAGATGGTCTCAAGGACAATCTTCAAGTGACTCGTCGAGTCTGTTCTTCAGACTCGGCAAGTCCATGCCATGCACCAGCTAAAACTGGCTCTTGCGGTCAGATCCGTTCCATAAATACATAGATCTGGCCTTCCCAAGCTTATTTGTCACGTAAAGTCTCAGTCTTGGTTGCCATGCAATGCATACAAGGCTTATTTTGAAGAAACAACCTTCAATATGGCAAGTATAGCTTCTAACTCAAATGGATGGGTAAAAAGCTTGTCATAAGGGGTCTCCTGGACCTGCTAAAGTCCAGATCTAGGTTCCATGTCTCCATGGGACCTCTCATACTTCTTATTCAAGCCAAGAAAGGCAAGAAGAAACCCTAGATTTGGCCCATCAACACAAAACACGAAGATTGGCTCAGAAAGTTACCTCAAGAAGACCCCCTTGATGAAATGGCAACAGATCTAAGCTCCCCAACACTTCAAGCTTGCTCCTCTCCCTCCTTTCCTTGCACTAACACACAAAATGAAGAACAAGAGGCCTTCAAACACACACACAAGGGCTTACAGACGTATGGAGGCTCTTAGGGTTCAAGGTGGCCGCATATGAGGGCCATAAGGTCCTTTAAATAGAGCTTAGGGCCGGGGAATTAGGGTTTCATTAAACAGCACGGACTCGTCGAGTCCATCCCTTGGACTCGCCGAGTCCGGACGCGAACCCCCGCTAAAAACCGCGACCCGACTCGAAGAGTTCAACCACCAACTCGCCGAGTCCCCTCACAGAATGCCAAAATATAAGGAAATGGAGATACCTGGGGATCCGGGCTGTTACACCGGGGCTTTGTAGGATGTTAAGATGAAGAAAATATGGGTTTAGGGGTTAAAATTGACAAATTTTGAAAGTTACCCGGGAGGTCTCGCACCCTCCTATTTATAGGGGCGAGGCTTCTAATCGGAGGGTCAGAAAGAGAACACGCGTCGCAGATCAAGGGTTCGCAGGGGGTGGCTCGCACGAGGACTGCACGTGCGAAGGGCTCGCTGGAGGCTCCTGATTAGACCGCGGTCTACTGCAGCACATGCGAGGTTCGGAGCTAGGGTGCGAGGCTCGGAGCTAGGCGGTGCGAGGCTCGGACGGAAAGCTGACAGCTTCGGATTGGGCCTCCTTCTCGGTCGAATCAGAAGATGACACGCAGGTACTGTTCACGCGAGGAGTCATCAGCTTGGTCTCTGGCTCAGACACGTGGCTCGCATGACTCATCAGAAGTTCGGACACATGGCACATGCGAGGCGAGGACACGTGGCAAGAGCATGACTATGCGAAATTTCTCGATTTTTGTGCAAAAACTTCTAAAATTAATAACTTTCGCATACGAGCTCCGTTTTTGACGTTCTTTATATGCACGCGTAGCTAAGATTATGTTCTACAACTTCCGTTTAGACTTCGTCGGCTAATTTTGACTTTAAATTTTATATTATTATTTTTAACAGACTGGGACAGGAAATCCGTTAAAAATTCATAACTTCTTCATATGATGTCTGTTTTCGTCAGACTTTTTACCGTTGTGCTCCTAATGACAAGACCTTCAATTCTCGTTTAGGTTGTGTTGGCTAAAAATCGCTCGATCTAAAATTCGAGTTTTTTAGCTGTCTACTGCTACGCTGAAACTTCGAAAAATCATAACTTCCTCATACGAAATTAGATTTGGGCTTTCTTTTTATCGAACTTCTCAGTTTAACGAATACTACGACTTTCGTTTAGATTACTAAGGCTAAAAAGTAGTTTATCGAAAACTCACTTTTTACGACATTCAGCACCGTGTCGGTTTTGTCGCGAAACTTCGACAGGTCATAACTTCTTTGTTATAGCTCGGATTTTGGTATTCTTTATATCCCCAAAATCCTTGTTTCGAGCACTACAAGTTTATGTGAAGATATCGGGCTTATCTCAAAGTTTAATTTTGACGCTTATTTTTATTCTTAATTAAATAAACCCTAATAATTAAGCATAAAACACATAATTCACATAATATTCACATAATTCCTTTTCATCTCTTCAAAATGAGTTACAAAGGTTAACCCAGACTATCAACTCAATATAAATACCTAGGCTAGAAACACGAGTGTTACAATTCTCTCCCCCTTAGGATGATTCCGTCCCCGGAATCACATATCACCAAACAACTGCGAGTAGCGACTCATCATGTCACTCTTTGTTTCCCAAGTGAGATTTGGTCCATTCGTATGTTTTCAACATATAAGCACTAAATCAACCATCTTGTGTCTCAACTTCATAGTCTTACGGTCAACGATTGCCTCAGGTTCTTCAATCAACCTCTTGTTTTCATCCAGCCTTAACTCAGAAATCGGAATTATGTCGGGCACATCTCCCATGAACTTTCTCAAGTAACATACATGAAAGGTGTTATGAATACCCTCCAGTTCTTCCGGTAACTCTAGCTTGTAAGATTGATTCCCGATCTTCTGAAGAACTTTGAACGGTCCAATAAACCTTGGACTCAACTTTCCTCGTTTCCCAAATCTTATAAGTCCCTTCCATGGCAAGACTTTAAGTAAAACTGAATCTCCAACTTCAAAGGTTATCGGTTGTCTTTTCTTGTCAGCATAACTCTTTTGTCGATCTTGAGCAGCTAACATCCTTTCCCTTATCACTTTCAACTTTTCGGCAGTCTGATGGACTATTTCAGGTCCCACAAACTGCTTTTCCCCAGCTTCCAGCCAACATGATGGTGTTCGACACTTTTCCCCATACAAAACGTGATAAGGTGCCATCTTAATGCTTGAGTGGAAACTATTATTATAGGAGAATTCTACTAGAGGTAAATGTTCATCCCAGTTACCTTGGAATTCTAGGGTACATGCTCTCAGCATATCCTCCAATCTTCAAATCGTTCTTTCGCTCTGACCATCGGTTTGCGGATGGTAAGTTGTACTCAAACACAACTTAGTACCCAATTCCTCTTGTAGACTCCTCCAAAACCTTGAGGTAAAACGGCTATCACGATTGGATACAATCATTAGCGGAACACCGTGAAGCCTCACAATTTCCTTCACGTAAGAATTCGCAAGTTTATCCATAGACCATTTCTCTTTGGCTGCTATGAAATGCGCACTCTTAGTGAAGCGATCAACAACCACCCAAATCATGTCGTAACCGTTCCTTGTTCTGGGCAGTTTAGTCACAAAATCCATGGTGACATCTTCCCATTTCCCATGGGTACGGGTAAAGGTTCTAAACTCCCATACGGTTTCTGATGTTGTGCCTTAACCCTAGCACAAGTTACACACTCGGCCACATACTTATCAACATCGAGCTTCATCGTCGGCCACCAATAATAGGGTTTTAAATCCCTATACATTTTTGTACTGCCGGGATGAATCGAGTACATGGTCTTGTGAGCTTCTTCCATCAGAAGATCTCTTACACCGCCTGTCATAGGTACCCAAATTCTATCTTGAAATACCTCCAACCCTTGGTTGTTTGTACCAAACACTAACGTTTTGCCCAAACGTTCTTCCTTTCGGTCACTTTTCTCTAAAGCTTCCTCTTGAGCTTTCTTTATACTTTCCACAATTGTCGAGACAACTTCAATTCTCAACGCTCTTGGCCTTTTCTTTTCAAGGTTTACCTTCCGACTGAGAGCATCAGCAACCACATTTGCTTTACCAGGGTGGTAAAGTATTTCACAGTCGTAGTCCTTGAGTAACTCTAGCCAGCGTCGTTGCCTCATGTTCAATTCCTTCTGATTAAAGAGATATTGGAGACTCTTATGATCAGTGAAAAGTTTACACTTTGTGCCATAAAGATAATGCCTCCATATCTTCAAGGCAAATACTACCGCTACTAACTCCAAATCATGAGTGGGGTAGTTCTTTTCATGTTCCTTCAATTGCCTCGATGCATACGCGATCACTTTATCCCTTTGGGTCAGAACACAACCTAACCCAACTCCAGATGCATTGCTATAAACTGCAAAGTCATCAACTCCTTCAGTCAACGAAAGAATCGGTGCTTCACACAATCTCTTCTTCAACTTCTCAAAGGCTTCCTTATGCTTCTCATTCCAAGCATAAGTAGCTCCTTTGTGGGTCAAAGCTGTTAATGGAGTAGCAATCGAAGAAAAGCCTTGGATAAACCTTCGGTAATATCCAGCTAATCCTAAAAAGCTTCGAATCTCCGTAGGACTTTTTTGTTGTTCCCACTTCATTACAGCTTTAATCTTTGCTGGTTCAACCATTATTCCTTCTTGGTTAACCACATGACCTAAAAATTAGACTTCTTGAATCCAAAATTCACACTTGGGGAACTTTGCATATAGCTTCTCCTTTTTCAAGACTTCTAGCACTTCACGCAGATGCTTTTCATGCTCCTGCTTGCTTTTCGAATAAATCAAGATATCGTCTATGAACACTATCACGGATTTATCTAGGAATGGTTTACAAACCCTATTCATCAAATCCATGAAAGCTGCTGGGGCATTGGTTAGTCCGAACGACATAACCAAAAATTCATAGTGTCCATATCTTGTTCTAAACGCAGTCTTTTCGATATCATACTCTCTCACCTTTAGTTGATGGTATCCTGACCTAAGATCGATCTTCGAGAAATAGCTCGAACCCTGCAACTGGTCGAACAAGTCATCGATCCTTGGCAACGGGTACTTATTCTTTATTGTCACTTTGTTCAACTCTCTGTAATCGATGCACATTCTCATGCTTCCGTCCTTCTTCTTTACAAATAACACAGGGGCTCCCAACGGTGATGAACTAGGTCGAATGAAACCTTTGTCCAATAACTCCTGGAGTTGTGTCATAAGTTCTTTCATTTCGGTTGGTGCTAATCGATAAGGTGCTTTTGCTATCGGCGTTGTTCCTGGTAACAAGTCGATACGAAATTCTACTTGTCAATCAGGGGCAATTTAGGAAGATCTTCGGGAAAGATTTCCGGATACTCACACACCACCAAAATATTTTGTACCTCCTTCTTTTCCATCTTAGCATCGATCACAAACGCTAAATATGATGTACATCCCTCGGCCAAACACTTTCTGGCTTTCATTAAGGAAATGATTCCAGAATTTACTCTGCGTTTGTCTCCATACACCATAAACGACTCTTTCCCTGGCGGGTTTACTTTTACTATCTTCTTTCTACACAATATTTCTGCATCGTTGGCGCTAAGCCAATCCATTCCTAAAACTATGTCGAATCCATTTAACTCGATAGGAAATAATTCCTCTTGGAACTTATTCTCATCCAAGTCAATGAGGATGTTTTTCATACGATGGCTAACAGGTACAAACTTGCCACTAGCAATCACGACTATTATAAAAGGCTCTCGCCTTCGGCTTTGGTGGTAGATTGGGTTTTGCTGCATCCTTCTTCTTTGGGCAGTCCCTCAAAATATGCCCTTCTTCATTGCACCCAAAACATACGTTCTTATTGAAGGTGCATTCATTGGCATAATGCCCTCGCTTTCCACATTTGTAACAAGTGACTTCCACGCTACACTTCCCACCATGTTTCTTCTTACACTTGTCACACCACTTGGCTTCGCTTCCTCCTCCAAACTTTCTCAAACCAGTCTTCGAGAACTTGTTCTTTTTATTGGAACCTGAAGTTCCTTCAAACTTTCTCTTTTCGCCAACTTCAACCTTACTGGCGGCTCTCCGTTTTATCATATCTTCAACAGACTTGGCAACCCAGATAGCTGCCTCCAAAGTAAGGGTCTGATGTACTGGCACCACGTACTCCCATGGGAGTCCCTTTGCATACCTGTCTATCTTTGCCAACTCATCTGGGACAATACGCAAAGCAAACTCCATTTTGTCTGTGAAGTTATTCGTGTATTCGTCAACGGTCATACTCCCCTTCTGCAACGTTAGAAATTGGTTTTCTAACTCAAGTACGTTTTGGGCTGAGCAGTACTTGCGCTTGAAGTGCACTAAGAACTCTGCTCATGTTCTTGAAGTGGCGCATTAGGGCTTAGGGTTTTCCCCAAAGTTCTTGACCAACGAGCAGCACTACCCCTGAACTGACGTACTGTAAAGGTAGTTTGTAACTTGCCTTGGCAATCACAAGTCATGAAAGCCAACTCCATTTCCGAGATCCAGTCCATTACTCCGATAGGATCTTCTTTTCCATTGAAAGTCGATGGCTTGCAAGTCATAAAGTCCTTATACTTGCACCCATTTCTCTCCACTCTACCCTCGTGGTTATTTCTCCCAACTATAAGCGGTTCACTATGACTAACCGATCTGCTATTGTTCCCTTCTTCGGATCGATCGTCATTTAGTTCACGTTGTTCAATAGGAACTGAAGGTTCATCCCTGTCGTTCAGCAACATTTGCCTCAATTCCTCCCTCTGTTCAGCCAACATGGTCTGAATCATAGTTCGTACTCCAGCTATGGTGATGGGTTCGGGTGCAGCTCCTACTATAGGCACCTGTTCCACCACTTGAGGTTAAGGTTGTTGGTTTCTATTTGCATTTCCAGCTCCACTTCGAGTTCTTGCCATTACAATCTATATACCGAATAAGGTGAATTTAGGTCTTTATTCTTGTTAGACATGACAATTCCCTTATCACTCCGAAACGTTTACATGTTAGTTCTATTCTCGTAATCATACGCTTAGAATCCAACACATATAAAGTTTCCAGATCCGGTCGGCAACAGACCATAGATCCGAACAAATAATGGCACACATGGCAAACACATAGCATTTAGCACATAAGGGCATTTTAAGTGTCTTCCCTAAAATAAACTAGTGCTCGTGTCTAAAATATGGTAGAGACTCATCTCACAATCATCACTTAGCATTCTAAGTTCAAGTCTAGAAATTTTACAATTTCTTAGTTCGCTTAAACTAATGCTCTGATACCAACTGTGAAATCCCCACTTTTCTCAGCCAGAAAAGACTGGATGTTTGAGAAACAAACCAACCTTCGATAATGATTGTCCCTGACTCTTATTAATGGTCATTGCAAAACATACAGCCAATGGAAACTGTCTTCTTCGGAATTTGAAGGGAATCTTCTTTTCTGATGGAGTTAAAGACATTCTTGGAATAAAAGTACGGTTTCCAATATTAGTTCCAGATATGATACGCGCCTCAATAACACGTTTGCCCAATGATATAACCTGGAGTCTTGTCCCATTGCATAAGCCATTTTTCTGATCAATATTTCTCAGCAACATAACTGGAACACCGATTTTTAAAACTAACTTATGGTTTGGTAAACCTGATACCTTTAGACCATTTAAAACATCAGGTGAATATAAATTTGCATCAAACTGATCATGGACAAATTCAGATTGGCATATACTATCTAAACTTAAGTATTCAACCTCATCTCCTGGAAACTTCGATAACAAACGATCGTTTATTTCCTGAACGACTTCATTCTTTGGAGCAAGTATTGCTCTTTCTTGAAAATAACTTTTATTGTTGTAGTTTTCCAAAATTGAAGGATATACAAAGTCGATTAATGAACCTATAGGATCATGTGGATCATCAATGAGAATATCATCTGGAATATCAATAACTGTTTCACCATCGTTGATACCACCAAGTTTGCCTTCTCCTATATCCAACAACCATTCTGCAAAATCTTTGATTTTTTCTATATCAGATTGATCCCTTCCAACAGTTAGCCTCATGTTTTTTGTTAATTTATGGATCTTGCAATGTTCCCATAAATATGAAGAACTTAAAGAAGCATTAACAATGTTTTGTCTACTTCCACCAGGAATAACAGGTAGAATCTGTCTGAAATCTCCTCCAAAAACAATAACTTTCCCTCCAAAAGGAATATCTGAGTTGCTAGAATTTTCAGACCTAAATACATCTTTCAAACTTCGATCTAAAGCTTCAAATGCATGCTTATGGACCATAGGAGCTTCATCCCAAATTATCAAAGAGGTTTTTCTCAATAACCTAGCGAGGTCACCATCTCGACTTATTTTACAAACAGAATCCTCTGTTAGTTCAAATGGAATTATAAATCGAGAGTGTGCTGTTCTACCTCCAGGCAATAATAATGAAGCAATCCCACTTGAAGCAACATTTAAAACAATATGACCATCACATCTAATAGCTGCAGATATTGTCTTCCATAAAAAAGTTTTACCAGTCCCACCATAACCATAAACAAAGAAGACACCTCCTTTATTTTCTTTAACTGCACCCATGATATCAAGGAAAATGTGACGCTGCTCATTTGTCAATGCAAGAAACATACGATCAAACTCAGCCTTCATAACAAGAATGTCATAATCTAGCTCCTCAGTGATAAGTCGATTGTTTGAAGAAGAAACAGAATCTACATCTGGGATAGGCGTGTTTTTATAATTTTTGAGAATGGAATTGTTCCTTAGTAAAACTTGTTCTATCTCGAACAAAGTTAAGTTCTTAAGTTGATCTTCATTGAGTGATAAGTCTGGAGGATAAAGAGAAAATTAATTAGAATTATGATTAACAATTTTTATTTATAATTAAAATAATAGTTAATGTATGTTTAAAAATAAATAATTGAGTTTTTAAATAAATAGTAATAATAATAAAACTTTAATACCTGGAGATTTGAATCTCTGTCGTTGGTTATAAAGAATTCCATCTGCTAAATATTCCCATGTGTTTTCCCAAACAACCTCCGGTTTAGACATACTGTTACACATCAATAATGTAACAAATAAAAATCGTAGGTAAAAACCAGATCCATAATGATTTGCTTCTTTGATTGCATCGATGTATTCCTTGTCATCATCCAAGAGCCCAAGAGCATAACAAGCATCCCTAAAAGAAGAATATAGTTCACCATTTACTGTGCGGATTTCTTCAAATGATTTCGGACCTTTGATTTTATTTAACAAAATTCTTAAGAACTAGGCTTCCCCTAGATTAGGTGAAACCGAATGAATTCTACCAATGCACTTTCCTACTTCCCGTGGCTTCCAAATCCTATCACCGCGTTGCCAAACAAACTTTGTAGGGAATTCAACATACATAAGTTTTCGTGCATCATTGTTAACTGCATTACACTCCATCCAAGCTGTGAACATTGAAGAAGCAACAGAAGTTTTGTTGAGAACATCGTCAATATCATCGTCTTCCCCATAAACAATTTGTTGTTGACCAGGCAGATGAAAAGGCAGTCTAACCACAGAAGGATACCTGTAATGAACATCATATTTAAAAATTCGCCATGATGCTTCACAGGCAGATAGATATCTACAGTCGTAATACTCATTGATTTCATCGACCGTATCATTATTATCACATTCATTATTGCTTTGTTCAACAACAACTTTAGCTCTATCAGGTCCCTTGTTTATGTATTTAAATAAATATTTTATAGAAGACCCCTGATTGCACCATTCAACATTAATATGTGCTTGATATCTTCTCAATAGATACTTGTTGTATGGAACAACATTTCTATTATCCAAATGCACACCCGATTTTTCAACAAAATGACCATCGTTTCTTCTCCTATATAAGGGAAAACCATTTTGATCAACAGACGTATGGTTACAAAATTGCTTTAGAAAGTTTTTAGAGCATTTTCCGTCCACCATGCATGGGCAATTGATATTCTCAGCTCCACATGGACCATGAATCATGAATTCATTCACAAGTGAATACAATTCAGGATCTTCATCTCTGTTTGGTATCTCGGCGGAAATCATTGGGTCGATAAATTCAACAGTCGGTAACTTGTATTCAGAATGCATAAATAGACATATATGACTATGCGGCAAACCTCTTTTTTGAAATTCTATTGTATAAACAACTGCAAAACATTTTGAACAAAATAAAATTGTAATAGACCGTAAGAAAAAATATTAAAAAAAACTTAAACTTTTATGGATTATAAATAAAAGATAATTCAATTACCTGCTTGAATAATGCCGAAAATGTGATTCTCCTTTAGGTCTTTAATAAATGCATCAAGCTTGATCTTGAACATCCTACATAGTATATCAGGTCTATCTTCTGGTTGAAGTGAAGTATCCTTAAGAAACCTTTTAACCTCAGGCCATTTGGGATTACACGTAAAGGTTATGAATAAATCAGGATATCCAAACCATTTACAAAGCGACATGGCATCCAAATAGTTTTGCAGCATATAGCGCGCACCACCAGTAAAGGATGAAGGTAATATGACATGTTGGCCGATGTTGGAGATATTTGTATTTCCTTGAGCTTTTTGGTTACGTAAATTCTCATAAGAATCACATCTTAGAACATGTTGTTGCCTGCGTATATAATACAATCTCTCACTTTCAATCATAGTATACGCATCCACCAAAAATTGTTGAAATAACCTTTTTGAATTTAAAATTAGTGAGAACGAATGATCCCTGTCTTGAATTCTAAAAGCGAAAAATTCTCTCATTGTACATTTTGCCCGCTTGTTTTTTGTAGATGTAACACCTCTATGAAGAATATCAACGCTGTAACCATCATCACCATATGGAAATAGTAGCGGATATTGGAGAGGAAGATAAGAAGGATGCAATTCACTGATACGTTGTAGAAATCCGGATTTCGTTTGAACAACAATATCTCTATTTTGAACTAAATCAGAAATGTCACCTACAATTAAAGCAGCAACCTCAGAAGCAGTTGGTAGGTTATATGTCCTTCCATCTCGATCCCTTTTTCCAATAATTCTTAACTTCACATTAATTTGAGGATTTTTCTGAAAAACATCTCTTACCATTCTATAAGACCTAACCAAGACATTATTTGAATCTAACATCACCTTCAAATATTCAATAATATCATTATCAATGAATGTAGATTGATGCTTTTCCCCACTAAAAAAATTGAATATATACATAATATTAGTAAAAAAAAGATAAAAATATAAAAATTAAATATGAATAAGAAGTTTGAAAATATACCCAAAGCATTTTTGTCTATTTGAATTTTCGTTCTCGGTATCATAAATGTATAACTGAGAGAATTTCGGTTGCGATCCATTTGGTGGTAAAAGGCTTCCAATACTATGATAATTTTGGCCACCAAGTCTGAAAATGTATGGAGCATTTCCTTTATTGATTGAAGAATCTATTTTACCACCCATCGACGTAAAAAAAAACATTGAGTTGTAACGTCGAATGTTTTTCATGAAGTTTTTGCTTTTAGAATCTGTTGGTTGAAACATTTTTTTCATAATTTGGTGGTGGTTTCTTTAAATCTGGTAGTTGAATCTTGTCATAACCACAACATAATGAATAATTTGTGGTCCCTTTTTGTTTTCCTCTAATAGATTCATTTTTCCATAACTTTGCATGACATGTTTTACATACAACAATTTGATCACCATGATCCAAATATTCTGTAAAAAAATAAAACGGTATAAGTAAACTATTTAAAATTTTAAGTTTATAAAATATGGTATTTTATTTGTAACAGAAAAAAAACAGGTATACATAGTGATTACCTTTGGAAATACCAACTATTAGGTTATCAGTAAGGACTTCATGTATATTTTCTACATCTGTTGTCAAGTCAATCAATGGAATAGGAGATAAATCTTTCAACTTTCTTTTTAATTTATGACATCCTGTACTTAACTTGATTGATGATGAAGAAACAGTTATTGTAGATGCATTTCTGCATGTAACATTAACTGTAAAAAAATAACGATTATATATAAATTTATTAGAAAGTGGACTAAAGTAAGTTTTGAAAAAAAAAAATTATTACCATTTGAAATGTTAGATAACGGAGTTCTAACATTTATATACAAAGAAGATGATTGTAGGGGTGAATTTTGTTTTCCACGTGATTTATATGGATTCACATTTTCATTTTGATGAACAATCTCTTTTGATTGATCTGTAAAAGAAACTTGTTATAAAAATGGAAGACATACGTTATAAAATATAATTAGAATGTAGGCAATAATATTAAATGATGATAAATCATTTTTTTTATATAGGTAAATGTAGTGTAAAAATTGAAAAATAAAATAAGTAAATTACAGTTATCCGTGTTTTTGAAAACAGTTGAAGCAGATGGATTGAGAACACTCGATTTTGTTTTCATTTTCTTCGATTTCTTATTATCCAGATATAATTTTCTTTGTCTTCTTTTCTCTCTTGCTTGCAAATAGTACATATTATGGTTTGTTTCTGCATAAGAAATAAAAGTATATGATATAAAATGTAAAATAAAAAATAATTGAAAGTTGGTTAACATTATATTTTTTTCGTAATAATATATAATGAATAATAATAGTGAACAAAGAAATGTACCTTTGTGACCGTTGTTAACAAATACCGCAGATGATGAATATTCAGTGGTCGATGAAGAAGGCAATGTATTTGCTTTTTCTTGTTATGTCAATATAAATCATATTTATATGTTATTAAATGATCTATTTAGGCGTTAAAATGTTTGTAATAAGAAATTTATAAATAAATGTTAAAGAAAAAACGTACCATTGTTAGCTGAAGTAATAACATTTGTAGTGGTTGAAGCTTGTTCGATTGATATAGTGGACAAGTTAATGTTACTTATATTATCTAAATAAAAACTATTTAATTTTCTACTCTTTTTAGAATTAAACGACTTCATGATATGTCTGCAAAATAAACAAATAATAACAATTAATTTATAAAATAAGATGAAACTTAAAAAATATAATCATTTATCTAAATAAAACCTAATTAATTTGTAAGTCGGTCAATTATTGGTAAATAAAATATAAACAAATAATATTTATATTAAACAAAATATAATATAGAAAATATAAGATATAAAGCAACATGATGATTTTGACATATATTTGCAATATTTTTTTTATATAAATAAAACCTAATTAATTTGTAAGTCGGTCAATTATTGGTAAATAAAATATAAAAAAATAATATTTATATTAAACAAAATATAATATAGAAAAGATAAGATATAAAGCAACACGATGATTTTGACATAAATTTGCAATATTTTTTATACAAGTTTGTAAGTGGAACCATCCTTATAATTTGGTTGCATTTAAATTTTTTTATATTATTACTAAATAAATTTAAAACATAATTTTTATCATTCTTTTTTTTTTCAAAATGTTTTAATCAACCAATACAATAATTCAATTTTATTTAATATTATAGAAATGCATTTACACTTTTGTATTAAAAATGAACCGTAAATTAAGAATATATGTACTTATATTATATAGTTTATTTTTATTTATAAATCTTAAATAATAAATTTGTAGCTATAATATCTGTGGTTACAGACAAATTATACATTTTGGGAAATGGGAAATGTAATCGGCACAAACAGAAGCAATCCTCCTCCCACCCATTTGTAACTTTACCTTTCTGGATTTGAAGGTTAGAGAAATTGGATGAATGGTATTTATAAATCCAATATTATTGCCCTAACAAAATCGTTATGATTCACCACCCATATTGAAATCGTTATCATCCCGATTACAGTAAGTATCGTTCATTCATGTGTTAAATATCTAACATTTTGTTTTCATCTATCGATTTCTTATATGTATGTCATCAACCGAAGTCGATTACATGTATATGCTACATATTCATTTGTTTTTTTCTTCCTTCGTTTATCTAGTTCGGGTATCCACTAATATCTATTTAGAAAATTTTGCAATTTCGTCGTATTCGTTAATTTTTTCTCACAGAAAATAGATTAAAGTAAAAATAAAACTTACCTGTTAATTTTGCAGAAGAATCGATGGAGTAGGAGTGTACACAGAAGAAGACATACAGAGAAGTGGAAAAAAACGTAAAATTATTGAAATAAATTATTGGCTGTTTTGAAGACTTTTCAGCAATCAAAGCTTCAAAATTTGAAATTTGAAATTTGAAAATGCGATTATTCAGGTGATTATTCATACAGAATATTTATGTACTTAATTAAATTAAGAAAAGATTGATTTTTATTTATGTAAAATATACAAGATTTGGAAATCGACAAATTTGATGATTTTTGTTGATTTCAAAATTTATGTTTTCAATAATGGACCAGCAACGAAAAACATATATATGAACATATAAATTTGTTTTTTGGAACCTGAACAGGAAAATGATGGTCCAGAGATTGGTGTTGGTACATTTTTTACATCTGAGAAGAAGAGTTATGCAGAAATTGTTGTTGCTACATGGTTTTCCAGGTGTGTTGTTTGTTGTTATGCTCTTTCATCAAGGTAACATATTAAGTCAATTAGTTTAATTGTTGAATATTGTAGTGTTTTTGGTGAGTAAGAAAAGAAATAAAACCATTGCAACAGTTCAACTTTTGTTAGTTTAGTCTTTCAACTTAAGGGCAATATGGTCTTTTTTTGAGTAAATCGGTTACAATAGTGTAAAAATGCCGGTTTTAAACTTGTATAAGTATATGTGTTCATTATTTCATCACTTGACTTGTACTCTTGCTTTACTTTGTTGTACCATTGGTTTTTGATATCGATCGATTTGTTCTTGAGTTCTAGTTTGACATCATCAAACGTTTGTTACTCAGAATTGAATTTCAAATTTGCATTAAAATCGAAAGCGGGAGTATGAGTTCGAATCTTCAAAATTGAAAATCGAATTTGAGTGATTTTGTTGTGAGATGAGTATTCAACAGTCAATGGTTTAAGAAAGAAAGTCAAAATTGATTTGGTGTTATTCTTGATCAGTGAATTTCAATGGTTGAGTGGGATGATTGAAGTCGAATTTACATAATAAAATCAATTTTGATTGAAACTTGTTTTGAAGATTTCGTTATGCAAAAATAAGTTTGGACTTCAATTTATATCAAGCAGATGAAGTAAGATCGATTGTTTTGAAATGCGATGTCAAATCTGTTGAAGGGTGTAATGATTATTGTTTTCGAATGGTATGTGTTCGATTGGTTATTGGGTTTGTATACAGGGATCGATTTCAAAACGGAGGTTAAAGATTGTGGGAACGAATAACTGTTAAAGTCGATGTTTTCTGGAACGAAGCCTTGGTTATTGAATGAATCATACGAAGGATCTGTTATTTGATTTTGGAATTGGGGTGAATAATCGAACGATTTGGAGTTGCGGATTTGATTTTGAAAAGCCAATCAGTTGGGTTCGCATATGAAAACAGATAAGTTTTGATTTTGGATTCGCAATTGGGTTAATTGGGTTGATGATTGAGGGACGATTCGTGAAGAAAAATGCGAAGTCAAGAAGGACTGTGAAATGTGATTTGTTCAATATTGGAGTCAAATGCAGTTCACGTGTAAAAGCAAAAATGTTCGCATTTGGTAATACAAATCAAAATTGGGTTTCGCATATGAGGTTGTATGGATTGGGGTTAAAGATGCGAAGGTGATTATGGTTAATATTCATTTCGCATTTGGTGAGACAAACAACTCAAATGCGAATGAACTAAAAAAAAATGACTGGAACATGCGAAGAAAGAGGGTGAATGAAGAATGCGAATTTTACAGTCGAATTGGGGAAGAAAGCTAAGAATTTCGCATTTGGTCCCTGCTCTTTTCAAGAAATAATAGGAGTGGTCCAACTTCGCAAATGGGGTCATAAAATGATGAAATTGCAGAGGTGTGCTTTGAGAGATGTAGAAGTGAGTGTGTAAGTGTGTGTTAATTATGTAGTCTAGATCTAGATCCTTTTTGTGTAACACCATATACATTCAATATATCTCTTAAACACCCAAATCACCATGTTCAATTGTGCAAGCTTTAATTCCGCATGCCAAACCATGTTCTTATTGATTTCCTTTTTGATTTTTTGTGTTGTTTTATAATTTTTCATTTATTTTTTATTTTTTGTTTACTATTGAAAGAGCAATACTTTTGGCTAGTAACAAAAGTTGGTGATGTTAAGGTTAGTAGCATAAAACAATTTTTATTATTTGGTGATGTTAAGGTTAGTAGCATAAAACAATATTTATTATTTCATTTTTACCGGCAGTATGAAAAAAAAAACAATATAAATGAAGCCAATGAACATATTTTGAGTTTTCTTTCTACCTAGGACATGCTAGAAAACAAAAAAATAGAATAAGTTAGCATAAAAGCTAAAGTATGTTGGTATCCTTCTAATATGCAATAAGAACATAAAAGAGAATGAAACAGACTTTGTGCAAATAATATGCAGTATATAATTAATACGAATTGACAATTTTTAGATCTTTATGCTTTAAAAAATGAATCAAATTCTACACATTCAAGTCAAGTGACATGTGATAATTACATAATGAACAAACCAAAAGGAATAAAAGGTAAGAAGAAAATGGGGACCAAAATTAAGATCAATGATGAATATTTTAATAGGGTAGTGTGATTGTTAAGTGAATAATAATTTTGGGATTATATGATGTTCAGAAACGTGAAACAAAATAACATAGTAAATGCCATTAGAGTACTGAAAAAGTTGAGCCAATGTAATATGAAGAAACGAATATGAAAATCATAAAATTCCAATAAATCCAACTTAAAATAAAGAAACTTAAAAATGTAAACGGCTTAGGAGTCTATGATGCTGAAACAAAATTAAGCACGAAGTAATATTGTTTGTAGAAGTAAAGTGCATTTACTTTTCTTTCTTGGGTACCAAAAGAGAGATTGGTTGTTCATCTGGTGGTGACAACCAAGGAGTTTTAGAAGTAGACAAATTCTCCATTTCATCAAGATCTATGCATGTAGCAAGGTTTCTTTTTAATTCGGTTGGTGTAGAAAACAACTTTGTAGGACTTGTTGCAGTTGAGTTGTCCCTAGCACACGGTGTTAAATTTTCACCTGTGTGTGAAAAAGAATCCTACAATAAATTTTAGTTAGTTCTTATACATTAAATTGAAATATTTAAAAATTATATTTAAAAAAGTAGAACCTTCACAACTTTGGTCTCTTGGGAGGCAATATCTGAAGAACCAATAATGAATGAATCAGAATTATCATGCTGCATTATAAGATCAAAAGAAAATGTTATTTTACTCATGTATAATTGGGCCAATGTCGTAAATATATATATATATATATATATATATATATATATATATATATATATATATATATATATATATATATATATATATAATTGTTGAAAAAAACCTGTGAATTCAGATTCTTTTTCTCTAGTTCATCAATTATGTTTGCATTCTTAGTCAATCTTGCTATCCCATAAATATTACTTTTATTATCCACATTGTAACTCGTGATATCAATTTTAATTGCCAACTTTTTGTCAACAACAACTTTCAACTCCATTGGATACAAATCCAAACTGATGTCAAGCTAAAATAAAAATAAATATTGTTAGATATTTTGTATGTAAAACATATAATGTATAACATATAGAATATATTAAAAACCATAAAATAATTACCTTCTTGTTTTTATCATACAACTCTTTAGCTGTGTATTTAAACAGCTTCTTTGCTTCTTGATCAAATAATGTTAAAGTCAAAGTTCCTGTGTTGTCTTGAACCCGAAGTGGGATTTTAAATCTAAATAAAGTATAAAATGATATTATATTAAAAAATTATGATAAACATATATTGTTTTTATATAGAATAAATATGTAATACCTTGGAATAACCGAAATTTTGATATTTTTGCAATTAGGATTAGAACATTCATAAGTAACAATTTCGGCCACTTCATGAGAACCATCAACCTTATCAGTAGAAGACTCTTTTTCTTTTGCTGACTTGTAGCAGTTGCTACAAGCAAGGTAATACCATCGTATGTTTTGACGTATTCCCTTAACAGTACCAACAATAATGACCGTTTTCTCCTTGAAATTAAAAAAATGTGCAATGTGAATAAATGTTAGTATGCAAAAATGCATTATAGTTTCGTTATAACAATATACTTTGGTTGTTTCTTACTAACAATATAGTTTGTTTAAAAATAATGTAAAGTACCTCTAAAGGTTCAAACAAATCATCAATGTTAGAAAACATATGATTTTTGAGAAAGTCATCGTGTTCCGTGTTTTGTTTTGATGCAATCATCTTGATTCCACTTGACGAAAGTTGTTGTCCATTTTCAGAAACCAATCTGTTAATTCATAACAAAAAAATAATTAAATTAAATACATTATGAAAAAAATAAATCTCAAACTACAATGGTCATTATAAATATAAATACTTATTTTTGTAGCTTGTAATCTCATCGATATCATTGTTTATGAGCAACCTACTAACATCAAAGTAAGTGGAGGAAAAAGGACGACCTGCAAAAACACTTCTGATTAATTAATTATATATAAAATTTTAAAAAATATGTTTAAAAATAATTACAAACCATTAATAAACTTCACTCTGGCAAACTGAACAATAACAACAACCGGTGCAAGGCTGTTATTATTAGCCAGAAATTCTGTCATGTAGTATGCATTATGACCCCACAAAGTTACCTTAAGCTTAGTATCCCTGACAAGAATAAAAAAATATTGTAGCTAATATAAAAGAAAGTATATTATTTGTTTGTCATAATGGTAAATACTCTATATCTTGAAGATGCAAGAGCATTTTGTGTTTTGATTTATCTTCTTCAGATGTATCCATACGCCCATATTCGAATATGTGTCTAATAATATCTAGAAAAGCAACAAAATAGATTGCTTAAGTTAAAAAAAATTATCAATTTGTAGCAGATAAAAAAGAAAGTAGGATGTTATATAACAAAAGTTAATATTAAATGAACTAACCAAAAGATTTTGACTCCATGATGTTGTTTGAAACGAATGTATTGAAGTCAACAAAATCAAAGCCGTGTGCAGATCCAGAAAAGTTTTCACACTCTTTCACAGTTGTATCGTGGTAAAAGTTAAGTTTTCTTTCTGGATCAGCAAACTTAAAATTTAAAGTATTTGGTGCGACATTAGGTTTCTTCACATATATCGAACTATCTTCTTTAAGATAGCGTTTGAATTTTGGAAACCATTTTTTCACACAAGATGCATGAATTTTCCTTCCCTAAAAAATAAACAAATAACAAATAATTATATATAATTGTTTATAAATATATACAAATTTTTACAAAAATAATAATTGAATATATACATCATATACCTCCTCATCCATCAAAATCATTTCTATCGAGTATGTTTCTTTTGCATTAAATTTTGACTTTTGAGTCCAAAGATGTATGATTCGAACTTTAATTGTGAAATCATCCTTGATTGAGTCAATTTCCTTGATAGGAGTAATATGTTCCATTGTACCTTGCAATTAAAAAATAATTGTTTTGTTAACAAAAATGTTAAAATATAAAAAGAAAAATCGAAAGCCATTGATTGATTTATTTATTTATTTGTCTTAATTGTTAATTGGCATTTATCAAAACATTTTCAAGTTAGGGGAAATATGGTCGTTTTGGAGTAAACGAAGTGGAAAAGGGTAACATGACAGTTATAAAAAATAAAAAACTATATCATAGACTATAGTAGAAGTTTTATTATTCAAAATACATAAAAAACAAAAAAAAAAAAAAAGTAGAAATAGCAATACACATTGAATTTTTTGTTATTCAGAATACATAAATAGCAGAATACATAAAAAACCAAATAGATTGATTGATTATTATAGGTCAGATTTTATTATTCAGAATACATAAATAGCAGATTTTATTATTCAGAATACATAAATAGCAGAATTTTATTATACAAATTGATTGATTGATTTATTTGTCTTAATTGTTAACTGCGATATATCAAATACTTATCAAGTTAAGGGCAATATGGTCTTTTTGAAGTAAAAGAAATGGAAAAGGGTAAGATGACAGTTATAAAAAATAAAAAAAGTATATCATACACTATAGTAGAAATTTTTTTATTCAGAATACATAAAAATAAAAAAAAGTAGAAATAGCAATATACATTCAGTTATTTGTTTTCAAATTAAGGGCATAGATTGATTGATATAGCAGATTTATTATTCAGAATACATAAATAACAGATTTTATTATTCAGAATACATATATAGTAGAATTTTTATTATACAAATTGATTGATTGATTTATCTGTCTTAATTGTTAACTGCGATATATCAAATACTTATCAAGTTAGGGGCAATATGGTCTTTACATATATAGCAGTATTTTTATTATACAAATTGATTGATTGATTGATTTGTCTTAATTGTTAATTGCGATATATGAAATACTTATCAAGTTAGGGGCAATATGGTCATTTTGAAGTAAAAGAAGTAGAAAAGGGTAAGATGACAATTATAAGCAATAAAAACTATATCATAGACTATAGTAGAAATTTTTTTATTCAGAATACATAAAAAACAAAAAAAGAAAGTAGAAATAGCAATATAAATTCAGTTATTTGTTTTCAAATTAAGGGCATAGATTGATTGATATAGCACATTTTATTATTCACAATACATATGTAGCAGATTTTATTATTCAGAATACATAAATAGCAATATACATTAAGTTTTTTGTTTTTAAATTAAGGGCATTATGGTATTTTCTATAGTAAATGAAGTTGATAATGAGGTCACATTATGGTTTAATTATCGTTTAAAAATCTGTATAACAGTTGTGAGGTTTAGAAAGTATAGTTATATATAACATATGTATAAAGCATTGAAAGTAAAATAATATAATGAGAAAAAAAATCGAAACCTATATCATAGACTATAACAGAAGTTTTATTATTCAGAATACATAAACAGAAAAAACCAAATAGTATTTTACTAATTCTATTTGTTGTATTTGATACTATAATTATAGAGAAACAGGAATGCAGGGGAAAGAGTAAAATAGTAAAATATATATAGAAGCAGAAATTATATAACATAGAAAGACAGAATGAATATACGTAAGAAAGGTAAACCTGGTTGATTATGCAGTCCAGAAAAAGAAGGCGATTGGTATACGATCGATATATGAAGAATAAAAACAAAACAAATGAGTATAAGATCGATATATGAAGAACAAAATCAAAACAATGTAGTATCCCTTACCAGACGATGAATAATCGACTTATTCGTACTGAAAGAGGAACGTAAAGAGGAACGTAGGTGTTTGTGTATATACATATATTTAAATTCAAATTAGGAAGACTTTGCCTGATTTTTTGGGATTGTTATTCGATTGACTGATTATTTGGGATAGAGATAAAGTTTAGCTCATATTTTATTCCTAATTTGTTGCAGATTAATATGGTATAATTGATAATTAGAATTTTGAAAATCAAATTTGCTGTTTTTGGCGGATTTGCAGTATTGTTTCAACGGAAGGGCAAAGTGGTAATTTCAGTTAACACTATTGAGCGGGAAAATGAATGGAGTTGGACGCAAGGAGGTTACACGTGGCTGTATTGGTACTGTTTTATTAGTAGAGTAGATATTGTAATAACAATCAAATCCTTGAAGATCCTAAACTTTGGTAGAAAGCACCACAAGCGTCGCGCCTCTAATGTCTCACAAACAAACCTAGCAACCAAGGATTACTATGGAGAGAGAGAGAAGTAAAGTAGAATTTCAGCCCTTAGCCTTTCTTGGAGTGCATGGGATGAAATCCAACCCTATAGGGGTTTATATAGGTGACAAGGAAGGTTTAGGATAAGGTAGGTGTGTCTTTGATAACCCTAATCCCTTAACTTCCTCCCTAAGACTTCCAAAGCACCCTTAGAGCCCAAGGAAACCCTATGACACTCTAGATTTTGTTCTCCACCTCCAAGGGAGGTTCTAAAATGCTCAATGCTCAACTTTTGAACAATTTCACATTTAGTCCCTGCAGTTTTAATTAATTCCTTTAATCCTGAAATTAATTCCAAATTAATTTATGATTAAATATTAATTAAACAATATGATTTCTAATTAACATATTATATCCATAATACATTAATAAATCATTTATCTTGATTTCAAACTAATTTATTAACCAAGTAATAAATTAATAAAATCATTCTTCTCTCTCCAACAGTTATCCTATTCAATTGTTAGGTTTAAAGGCAACCCAAAAGGACATTGCTACTATCAATTCAAGTACATACCAATTATAATTATGGGCTTAGACACTTAATCCAACAGTCTCCCACTTGGATAAGTCTAAAAACTATAGTTGCAAGTATAACTTTAAAAATTGACTAGCAAATTTTAGCTACCAAAAGCCGCTGTCGAACTCTAACCTAGTCAGTGACGTGTCCCTAGATAAGGGATCAAATATTTCTCCATTCTATATATCGTATAGACATGAGACATGGGTTATAATCATTCTCTCTGTCTATGTGTTGTATCCTAATTTCCGATTTATTATGACTGACAACAGACTACAATTGAACACATCAACTTAGTCCAGGCTTGGCCAAGCGCTTTAGGGTGTCATCGATAAATCATCGAGGGGCCCACTGTGACAACCCGAACCTTTTTATGTTACCGTTAGCCAATTTCTGTTAATAAAATTTGAATGTTATTGAGTTTCGTCAAATTCCTTTGGTTTGGAAAAATCATTTAGTTATATAATTGAATTTTATACACGAGTCGGAACCAAAATCGCGCGAAAAACCCGAATTTTTCTTTGAAAAATCAAAAGCTTTCGGCCTGACTGATGTTTACGGTCGTACACCCTTTTACGGCCAGTGACACGTGACCCCCACCACCGACCATGGACCCCCTATAAATATGAGCATCTACCCCTCATTTACACTTTTCTGGCTGAAAACTCTCTCATTCTCTTTGTAACCTCTCAACCATAAACACTAAAACACCCTATTTTCTTCCGAAAATCATCAAGAATCACCTTTGTAGGTTGATATATATGTATCTATCTCTCTCTCTCTCTCTCTCTCTCTCTCTCTCTATATATATATATATATATATATATATATATATATATATATATATATATATATATAATCGGCCCAAATAAAATTTTGCTAGTGCACTCAGTTTTCAAGTCCAATACTAGATAGCTTCATAATTTAGCCCATTGGTTTACCAGCCCAATAAGCAATTCATTAGCCCAACAAGCAATTATACCTAAGTATCCAAACAGGGGGGGGGGGGGGGGGGTCAAGGGAGGTGGTACCTTCATCACTTCCAGCTTTGATGCCAAACAGCTCCTTTGTCCTTGATTGTCTCCGCATTCCCACTCCAGCGATAACCTCACCATCGGCGAAGCTCTCATCTCCGACCCACAATGGTCGTTTGTCAGAAGCACTCATCAGCCTCCATCATCGTCCTTGGAGAGGAATAGGGCTATCTAATCCATCTCCTGGTTCTCGATTCTTTGAAGCGCCAATAGCGATTTCCTCAAGTGCAAAGCGAAGGTCAAACATCCTGCTAGTCGTCATTGCCATTGATGGCTTTAAGCACCGCCTTCAGTGATATAACTCGCTGGAACCAGGCTTGACTTAGAACCTCACCGGAACTCGAAATCTTCCTAAACATTGCTATAACAATGCTAAGCCCTTGATTAGGAAAGAATAGAACGACTATTGCTTTCAATCGCTCCCTTCTCATTGATAGATCACGACTCCTTCCCCCTCCGTATCGCTTCTTTTCTTTTCTTTTTCTCGATTCACTCACAGCTTCCAGAGCTAATGATCGAAAAATTACCGGAGGGCTCCATTCTAATTCTTCTCTCTCTTTCTTACTACACACACATACACCAATCGTCCCACACAATCAAAATTCAGGCTCTATTTAAGGTGGATGGTGCACGATCGAAGGTAGCAAAGGTGCAGGTCGCGACAATAAACCTTCAGAAATCTCCGATTCACGCTTGTCGGCTATCAGGGGGAACATGGAACCCAATTTACAGAAATTGGCAAAAGTGGTCCTCGAGGTTTTGGCGCTATTACAACTTTTCCCTAAAACTTCGATTCCCTCCTTAAAAGAAGTTTCCCATAATTACTATGTGGACCCTAGACTTAAAATATATACAAACCATTTATTGAAACTAGTGTAGAGGCCCGTGCAACTACAAACCATTTATTGAAACTAGTGTAGAGGCCCGTGCGTTGCACGGGTCAGATTTTTTTGTTGCTAATCAATTCTATTAGTGGAAATTTTTTTTTGTAGTTAGTATGTTGCTATAATTTGGTAGATTTTTTAAAGTATGATGTTGTAATAAACCCCTTTTCAGAAAAATTTAACCAAATACACATGCACTCAGACAAATAAGACACAACACACAACATAGTCAAAACATCACAATCCCTTATAGCAATATACGCCAAAAACAAACTGTAGCAACACGATGAGGTCAACAAAAGCAATCACCCACCAGATACCAAGTAGGGGTAAAATGGTCAAGATAAAAAGGGGCATTGCACAGCATCCACCATCACAAGATTTTGTACTTTTTGACCAACAATCACCCACATCTACTAAATAGAAAACAACATAATTAATATTTTTCTTTATCTATAATAGCATGGTTCTTCTACTTATTTAACCAACAATATAAAATGAGACCATAGGAAACAACATTTACAAATCATAAATACAGATATCAAAATCACAGAGTGTGATTCAGTTCCTAGTTATGTTGGCTTCTCTCAATCTGATGTACCTTTTGTGTTGGTTTTCTTTGGATCAATCGCAATAAATACATCATCTGAAGCTTAATTTGTTTTAGAACCAAGCTTTTTTATTTTTTAATTAAGCCGCTGTACTTTAAAAACGTTTGGGTCAAGGGCTAAACTATTATCTTATAGTGGCAATACTTTGAAAAGTTGAGCAATTATAGAATTTCACTTCCAATTTTTTCAAATTACAAAATAAATTAAAAGATATACCCAAATAAGAAGTAATACCTACTTTTTTATTTGTAGGTTTTGAATCTCTTTTATGGAAGATACAGTTATGTCTACTGATGGATGTTATCAACTTTTAGAGTACATCATAAAGCCAATTGATACAAATAAAAAAATGAGATTTAATAATATCAACCATAAGGTTATTAAAGGAACATAAAAAAAATGTCAACATCTTTTCAAACGAATTAGAGGATTAATAAAATACATTCCTCTCCATATCTAAAAAATATCCTCTAGACCTGCCCTTTATCCACCCATATGAAAGCAGAGCATACAACATGATGTATAAGCTCTTAATGGTTTAAAGCTACTCTTAATGGTTTAAAGCTACCCACAAGTAGATGTTAAAATTTAAATACATGTTCAATAGAAAACTAATCGTGTAAATGATTCTCAAGTGATTCTAAGAGGATAAAATCATAGACAAACGTATTGGTGAATATGTGCAGAAAAACCTATCAAATTGACAACAAAAGAAATAGAGCTGAGAACCAACATTGTACAAAAAAAATTAGACGACTCATTCAAACCTAGACAACCATACAATCAAAACATAAACTAAAATATTGAATTTCTTTTTTACCTTTGGTTAGTTAATTGTAACATTGGTTTGGCTAATGATGGTTCGATTTGGGTTAAAATTGTTTATTTATAAATAATAACGCGTAAAATGCGCAGATAATGTACCTATATTTGTGAACCATAGAAGTGAGTCCAACTGCATAATTTTAGAAGATCCGAATTAGATGAATTAGATTACCTAGTGCCATGATGGAGAATCTGCATAATTAATTATTCACTACTTCAGTTTGCAACAAAAATTGATGTCAGTATTTAAGTTGAGTCAAAATAAATATATTTTTTCGTGAAGCTCACCAGCATTGCATCCAACCCTATTGCACTTTTTAGCTCCATGAATTCTTTGTGGTTTCAAGTGATTCAACCCAACTAATTGAAATAATTTCAAATTCTACAATATTACTTCTACTGTAGTATTAACAGAGAAAGCATTGAATCGTTAAGTAAATTCTCCAAATCATCCATAGGCTCCCAACCCCTAATTTGCCAGTGTTGGTTGTGCCAGAGGACGAAAGTTACCTGAAGCAGAAAAACGAAATCAATTAACCTTTAAGAATTTCTACCCAAATTCAACAACTGTTCATCTGAAAATTGAATTAGTTTTTCCAAAGCAAATGAACTCAAACCCTAGAACATAAATCATACTTGAAATCCAAGGAGCAAAATTGGGAAAATAATAAAATGCAGCAAACAAATTTTTGGGACTATACCTTTCCAACGGCTTCAAGAAACTTAAATCCCCTATCAAAAACAATTCAACAGCTACAAAAAAAAATACGTTTACACTTTATCTTAAAAGAATAATAAAAAGTATGGAAACGATGAGAGGAGAAGCGGGATTCATTAACCTTAGAAACCATGAGTTGAAAAGTGATATCTTCATCATGTATTATATATTTCCCCTTCCCCAATTTCTTATCTATAATTCACATAGGAACAAAACATGAACAAAAATCAGAACATGTCTCGAGGAAAATGGAAAGCCATTGACTTATCTTTAGGATCTGAAACAATGGTGTATTCCTGGACTTCCCTTCCGGCCATATTTGACCCGCTTAATATAGGAAGAATTTTGCCCCTCTCTCGCTGCATCTTTCTCACTCCTTTGTCTCTTTTAAGAAGCGATTGGCAAAACTATAGGTGTAATACCATGGAATTGGTTGGGAACCGATTGTATACCAAAACCTCAAGAAAACCTAATCACAGAACGCCTGTGAATGCTTCTCTCATGCTCTGTGTATTGAAGCAATCGATTGGTGTAACGACCAATATCAGATTATCCAAGCCGTAGACTAAAAGCCAGGGGAGAAACAAAAAGACGGTAGAAAAAATCCCACTGAAAGACATCGATTGGAGGCATATAAGTTGTGGCGGTAGAACCATTCAGAAAGAAAGAGATAGAAGAGGTGTCAGGGATTTATCAGGAATAAGGAGTTGTGTTTACCTTCAAAATTGATATATGGAAGAAAATAAGAAGGTTTAGGGCTGATAATTGCAAAGGTGCAGCACCATCGCCACTCCAACCCACTACCCCCGTCCTCATCAGTAGCAGCACCGCTGATGTCGCGATGCGAACAGTACCGACATCAGCCAAAAGCCATGTTGTCCTTCTCTTCCTCGTAAATGGAGGAGCCGGTTTGGAGTAAGTTGAGAAACGAAGAAGTTGGTGGTGGGTTCGTCTGCATCATCATATGGCGGTGGTTTCTTATTGGAAGACGAAGTGGTGTTTCGTATACAGAGTGGAGTTGGCGGTGGATATTGAGACGGTGGATATCAGTGGGCGAGTTACAGTAACTTCGAATCCAGAAGCATTAAATGGAGGTTAAAAAAAGGAGCAATAGCTTCCCTCTGGAGATCGGAGGAAGTGACAGGGACTGAATTGAATGGTGATGAATGAAGGGAAAAAAGGATTCGAAGAAGAAATAGAAGAGAAGTCGTGGGGTGGGAAGCACAACCGAGGAAGACGGCTTGAAAGAGTATTCAGGTATCGAGGCGTTGGTGGTGGGGAGATGTGGTAGAGTAATGTTATCGGGGAATAGAAACGGTGGAGGACACCGTGTTAGGAGTAGGAAGCAGTGGAAGCGGTGGGAAGGACGCGTATCAGGTACAATGGAAGAGGGAATGAAAAAACGACACGTCAGTTAGAATGCAGATAAATGTCCACTTTCAGAGTGTTGATAATTTAAGGGACCAAACTGTTAATATGACAAAGTGATGTGGCAAAAATCTATACCATTGAAAATATGAAAAGTTGTGGATTAAACCTGCCAAAACCTTTGCAGGTTTACTGTAGCTAAGGCAGGAGATTTTTAATATATAGTATAATTAATAAATCTCACTCACTTACCTTATTAATTACGAACACGAAGCATTAATCTTACAAATACCCCCAACTTCTAGAATCGTGACAATTAAATCTCGAGACCAACACCCTGCTACATAATCATTATTGATTTTAGGGCTACTATACATTTATGTATGAATGGGGTGTTACAACTCTCCCCCACTTAAATTAGATTTCGTCCTCAAAATCATTCCTTATCATCCATTACACGCTAACTACTCAAGTAACATGGCCATAATCATGGGTACACCCTAACCTTCTCAGGGTAGCTATGACCAAACATCGCAAAGCCCTAACATATGCTGGCGAATAATTCCTCGGAACAAGATCACATCTACTTCATCTGAATTCTGCTGTCTCGAGGTGGTCTGAATCCCTAACAGACCATTCTTTCCGTGTCATTACTGCCGAATCCAGTCCTCTGGCCTCTCAGCTGCCTACTCCTCTCCTGATAACTCAAGGCTCCCACTAGAAAAACAGAATCACAGATCCACTTATCCCTGTGATTCACTTATACGTAGCCAAAACTCATATAGTCCTGTTGTAAGTAGCTTAGCATAACCCAAGCTATCTGTGACTCTAACCATACATGAAATCCAAAATACCATTACCGCCAGTAACACTGACTGTCCGAAGCATTGAAATTTCTAAAACACTGAACTGCCTGAAACACTTTCTGCTTGGAGCAGTATGCTACCACATGGTTGCTCTCCAAAATCTAACGAGACCTCCTGGTATCAGTTCGTTCACCAATTATCTGAAATACCGGGTCCCAGCCCGACTGCGGAGCCAAAGGACTCCCTACTTAGTCACCTCACGTGACTTCTGAATAACATCCTTCTATGGATCTAGCTGCTACTAGTTATCTTGTCACTGTGGCCCTAACGGTCTTCTGATCTAACTGATTAGTTCCATGCATCGAATCCTGATGTCACCAAACCCAAAGCTAAAAGTGATTGCTACCTGACCATTGGTAGCCTTATGTCATAAATGGCCTTAAACAGTCCGCTGCTTCCTTGCTCTCTTCTCTGTAGTGGCGCTTCTATAGTCTTATCACTGGCTTAACCAGATCTAATCCATCTAGATAATTCCGAAATCCAATCTATGGATTCCCATTTCCTTACTGCTACACCCAAACTGGTGGGTACTACTATTCCTTTCGCATCCTAAAAACGCGCTCATGCTATCTACCAACCTAGTGAAGGCTGCGGCTACACCCACAGACTTACATCACTATAGCATTATCTGCTAATCTTATGAATGCTACAATTACACCCGCAGACTTACAACACTCTTGTACTATCTGGCTGCTAGTGAATGCTACGGCTACACCCTCAGACTTACAACACTCTGATACTATCTGGCTGCTAGTGAATGCTATGGCTACACCCGCAGACTTACAACACTTTGATACTATCTATACTGGGTCGAACACGCGCCTGACCCTCACTCAACTGAACTCATGTCCTGACTGGAATCCCCAACCGAATTCCCTAAGGCTTGCTAGCAAACATTCCAAGAACGCGATCTCATCATTGGCAAGTTTTTCCGAACTTCCATATCACACTCTCCTCGAACCATACAGCCACATGGGTTGTCTTCCTTTCAGAAAAGGATGTAAAACTTATCCTAGTCTCAAAACTGCTCCTGCTTCTAAATCCTTGGGCGATTCTCCCCCACTTTGATTCAGCTAATGCCTTACAACATACAAAACTGGAAGAATTCCCAATCCTTCTCACCACCCATGACCAATCTGCTAGAAATCACACTTACCATTGCAAGTGTTTTCAACACTAGCTAATCCAAAAGATCAAACAACTTCTAAAAATCTGAATAAATCTCCGCTAATAACCCGCTAGACCCAGGAAGCTCCGAATCTCAATTGGAGACCTCGGAATCTCCCACTACATCACGGCCTCTATCTTGGCAGGGTTGACTAGAATACCCTTCTGATTGACAAGGTTCCCAAGAAATTGCGACCCGTGCAATCAGAAGTCACAATTGGAGAACCTTGCAAAAATTCTATACCTCCTCAAAATCTCTAGCACCTCCCTCAGGTGCTTCTCGTGCTGCTCCTCAGTCTTGGAATAAACCAAGATGACGCTGTACTTTCCCAATCCCGTAATCTGGGGGATTGCTCTATCACTATTTGCTAATGCTTCTCGGCATGCAATTGGCATATGACATATCTTGAAAATATAATCCAGACACAAACCGAGGGTAACTCAGGGCTACACTTACTCCAACCCTCGAAACGAAAGGCTCCCTTGTGCAGTTTCCCGCACATGATGCACCGAATCTGACCCTGCTGGCTTCTCAGAAGTCGATCTGAAATCTACGGTCTCCTCTCGAGACCCCTCACTATAAGCAACTGATCTGGTTCCCTCTTACCAATGTGCTCCAAGTCCATATCTCGTTCTCAAGCTCAGGAAGTCATATCATTTAAGGTCTTGCACCCCGAGATACTCATGATCTCTCTACTATCATTCTACAGTATGTTCTAATAACTTACCTTCTTCATTTCCTCATCCGCTGCATACTGGGTTGTAACGCCCGTAGATCTGGGCTAGTCAATTTAAAGGCAATATGGGTCGAAAACGACTTTTCGGCAAAAGATTATTTAGAATAAATAATTTAACCAAGTTATATTATATGTCACAAGGTTTCCGTACATATAAAGAACGCCGAAATCTGAGTTATAACGAACAAGTTATGGCTCGTCGAAGTTTTATGGCAAAACTGGCACGGCACCGGGAAGCGTAAAAAGTGAATTTATGATAGAAGACTTTTTAGCCTTAGTTATCTAAACCAAAGTTGTAGAGTATGTTAAAATGAGAAAATCCGTAAAAAGAACGCCCAAATCTGACTTCGTATGAGGAAGTTATGATTTTTCAAAGTTTCAGCTTAGTAGTGTACAGCCCGAAACTCGAATTTTAGTTCGAGCGGTTTTTGGCTTACGCGACCTAAATCAGAGTTAAAGATCTCATTAATAGGAACTCAACAGTAAAAAGATGGACGAAAATGGAGTTCGTATGAAAGAGTTACGAATTCTTCGCGGTCATTTAACAGTCTAAACGCCTCCTACTGTTAAATTTATGATCGGTCGAGAATTAGCCGACGGAGCCAAAATGAAAGTTGTAGATATTATTTTTACCTACGCATGGATATAAAGAACGTTGAAAACAGAGATAGTATGAGATAGATATAGTCGAAGCTTAGTCGCTACTTTTCGAGCGCAGCGAATTCGATACAGTTTTGTAAATCCGAGATAGAATGAGAATTAGCCAACGAGGTCTAAATGAGAGTTGAAGATCTCATTAATAGGAACTCAACGGTAAAAAGACAGACAAAAATGGAGCTCGTATGCGAAAGTTATGAACGAAGCTTAGTCCCTACTTTTCGATCGCGACGAATTCGATACAGTTTTGTAAATTCGAGATAGAATGAGAATTAGCCAACGAGGTCTAAATGAAAGTTGAAGATCTCATTAATAGGAACTCAACGGTAAAAAGACAGACAAAAACGGAGCTCGTATGCAAAAGTTACGGACGAAGCTTAGAGACTACTTTACTATAAAACTCCTATAAATACAAGGGTGAACTCCTCATATTTTCTTCACACCATAAGCCTCTCTTTCTCTCTCTAACTTCTCTCTAGCCTCCCTAAACCCCTCCCAAGTCTACGGAACCTCCCTAGCACGAGAAGAAAGCCCCGGAGCGCCCGACGGCTCCGAGAAGAAAAGCTTTCATCTTGGAAACACTGCTCCAGCGAAGCCCGGTTTTTAATAAAAACTCGCTGTAAGTGAGCTACGCCTATACTATATTTAATATAGATTTTATTTAATTATAGTAACATTATTAGGACCTTAAAATAATTATTTGGGCTATTATTATGAGTTATATTGAGTGTTATTTAACGCTTATATAATAGTAATAATATCTAGACTATAAATTAGTCGTGGTTAACGTTAAAAACTAAACCCTAGTGGTATTGATACTAGGTTTTGTCGAGGAAAATTGTTTTGAGATAACGAAGTGCTGTCTGAGTTCGGAATCACCACCTAATCAGGTGAGTGCATGGTCTCTTTCATCTTACACATAGATATGAAGTATTTTAATATAAATTACGTGTTATGTGTGCATATTGTCTGAATACTTGTTGTCTATGCTGGTGAAAGATTTTTATACATGTTTTAAATGATGTAAACTGTATAAAGTATTTTATATCTACAAAATATGTTGGGTAAAACATGGGAAGATGAATGATGATGGATAAAAGCTGAAATAGAGGAACATTAGTAGTACAAACCTAGTGCCCTATAGGTATACATTGGCAGCAGTGGACCTAGTACCCTATAGATGAGCACTAGCAGCTGCGCCACAACCCGTAAATGATTTAGATCTACGGTAAACATCCTAGCAGCTGCGCTCTAAGGATAGTATCGGCAGCTGCGCCTAATAGGGAGCCTTACGACCATGACAGTAGTGTTTAAAGGTCAATACCGGCAGAAGCACCTCATAGAAAATGTCCTAATTCTAGCAGCTGAGCCTAAGTGACAATATTAGCAGCTGCGCTTGACCAATGTGTCATTGGCAACAACGGACTTCATGTTGTTTCCTTAGGATGATCCTTAGGAATGAATGAATGAGAAATAGTTGATTCTTAGGGTAGATCCTTAAGAATAAAGAAGATAATGGGGATGGGTAATTGGGTTGATTGTTTGATTGTTTAAACATAATACTTATATTATTGTGGGTTGAAAACCCTATGTACTCACCAGGTTTCCCAACCTAACCCACTCAGTTTATTTATATCACAGGTGTTGATATGAAGTGACATTACACTAAGAGATTTAAAGAGATGTAGATCGCTAGTGTAAATAATTGTAAGTTCTGTTTATGCTTATGTTTCTGTATTAACGATGACGTCCCAGCGTTTTAAAATGAAATAAATACGTTTCTTCGAAAATGTTTTAATAACGTATTTACCATGTTTTTCTGGGAACAAATTCCGCAACATTTTTATAAAATGAAGTACTCTGATTTTTATAAAGCATAAACAAAATCGGTCTTTTCTGGCCGTGAAAATGGGGATGTCACAGTTGGTATCAGAGCATTAGTTTAAGCGAAATAGGAATATGGATTTATTTCTAGACTTAAACTTAGAATGCTAAGCGATGATTGTGAGGTGTGAGCACTAGATTATTTTAGGAATTGTGCCTAAAATGCTTTTATGTGCTAAATGCTTGTGCCTGATATGCTGTTATTTGTTCGGATCTATGGTCTGTTGCCGACCGGATCTGGAAACCTTATGTGTTTAGGATTCTAAGCATTTAACTACGACATTAGAACTAGCATATAAACGTTTCGGAGTGATAAGAATGATTTAAACGTCAATCCTAAGTAAAGGTCTAGATTCACCTTATTCGGTGTATAGATCAAGATGGCAAGAATTCGTAGCGGAAACGTGAATGCAAATGGGAACCGAGATCAACCCCCAACGATTGAGCAAATACTGGTGATGGAAGCCACTGCCGAGCCAGTCACGATGGCCGGAGTGCAAGCGATGATCCAAGCGATGTTGGATCGTCAAATGGAGGAAACTAGACGTTTGCTCCAGCAAAATCGAGAGGAAGCCACTATTCAGATCGAACAGCCCAAGTTGAACGAAGGGCAGACTGAGGAAGGAAACTACAGTGGGACTGTTGGTCAAGTCATCCCACCAATAGTTCGACAAAACAACCAAGATGATGAAGTCGAGAGGAATGGATGCAAGTACAAGGATTTTCTAACTTGCAAGCCATCGACTTTCACTGGAAAGGAGGATCCGATCGGGGTCATGGATTGGATCTCGGAGATGGAATTAGATTTCATGACGTGCGGTTGCAAGGGAAAACAACAGACCACGTTTGCAGTGCGTCAGTTTCGAGGAGGCGGTGTACGATGGTGGAATACCTTGGGAAAGACGCTGAGCCCCAATGAGCCCTTGCAACTGACATGGGCAGAATTTCTGGTTCATTTCAAACGTAGGTACTGCTCATCCCAAAATCTGCTCGAGCTAGAAAACCAATTCCTTACCTTAACGAAAGGAAGCATGTCGATTGATGAATACACCAACAACTTCACAGAGAAGATGGAGTTCGCCTTACGTCTTGTTCCGGATGAGCTGACGAAAATTGACAAGTACGCAAAAGGACTTCCATGGGAATATGCAGTGCCAGTGCGTCAGGCACCTACTTTGGAGGCAGCTATCTGGGCTGCCAAGTCGGTTGAGGAGATGATCAAGGGAAGAGCTGCCAACAAGACCGAGGTTGGCGAAAAGAGGAAGTTTGAGGGGTCCGCGAAGCCCGATGAGAGAAGCAAATCAAGTACCAGGAACTTTAGAGGATGAGGGAGTGAAGAAAGATGGTGCGAGAAGTGCAAAAAGAAACACTCTGGAAAATGCAGTGAGGAAGTAACTTGTTTCAAGTGTGGGAAGCATGGGCATTATGCCAACGAGTGTAAATTCAATAAAAGGGTGTGTTACGAATGTAATGAGGAAGGGCACTTCAAGCAAGATTTCCCAAAGGGAGAGGGGGCTACAAAGCCAAATGTGCCGCCAAAGCCAAAGGCGAGAGCATTTCAAATGATCCTTGACGAAGCAGATGACAATGCGAGGATTCAGGAGTGACGGCTTGACATCCAAAGATCGAGTTATGAAGTAGCCATAGAATCGTATGATGTAGCCTGTTAGAGGCATAGTCTAGGGTGAACTTGAACACCTATGTAATAGTTTCAAGGAATAATAAAAACCTTCGTTTTGATATTTGATGTGTTAAGCTGTTATATGATTTTCTTGTGTGGTGACTTGGAAAACTGCGGGACAATACCTGAGACGATTATGAGTAGGTGTGGATGGTAGTAGAGGCCTATACTACCGGAAGCACATGACTCACGCTTGGATCAGGGAAAGTCATAAGGTTACCAAGAAACTAGTAATTGATTTTGTTTTATTCAAGTATGTCGTTACCATTGTTTCGGTAATGACTAAGAAGATTGTTGTTATCCCGACCCTAGTGGTCATATCAAATTGAGTCCGAATACAATGAGTAGGTTACGTGGTTCAGAGAACCAAGTTTGATGTAGCGTCCGACTTAAACCAAACGATTGAAATCAAAGCGATCAATAGAAGTATCACGATCGTTGTTAAATAAGTTGGTAGCTAGAAATGCTACATGTTAAAAGATGATTATATCACATTAGACAATGAAGGAAGGCATATTCCATTCCGGAATTTGACACTAAGAGACCTGAGTCTAAGCATTGCTACATACGATGATAGGTCATTAGAATATGACATATCGGTCAATTGTAGTAATCAAATTAACTTATCCTAAGTTTATTAAGAAGAATAAGGAGTCTCTGATAAAGAATGAGGTTGTGACACGAAGGTCATGATTGAAAGTCTAACGAGCAGGTGCAAGACCGAGCACCGCCTGCAGTCAAGGAGTCCAAGAGTTAGATACTCGTTCGAAGCAACATAGAAGTTACAGTTATTACCTAAGGTGAAGAGATAATGTATGGAGTCAATATACAATCCTGTTTTGTTGATGATTCTGGGACGTAATCATCCTAAGGGGGAGATAATTGTAACGCCCGTAGATCCGGACTAGTCAATTTAGAGGCAATATGGGTCGAAAACGACTTTTCGGCAAAAGATTATTTAGAATAAATAATTTTAACCAAGTTATATTATATGTCACAAGGTTTCCGTACATATAAAGAACGCCGAAATCTGAGTTATAACGAATAAGTTATGGCCCGTCGAAGTTTTATGGCAAAACCGGCACGACACCGGGAAGCGTAAAAAGTGAATTTATGATAGAAGACTTTTTAGCCTTAGTTATCTAAACCGAAGTCGTAGAGTATGTTAAAATGAGAAAATCCGTAAAAAGAACGCCCAAATCTGACTTCGTATGAGGAAGTTATGATTTTTCAAAGTTTCAGCTTAGTAGTGTACAGCCCGAAACTCGAATTTTAGTTCGAGCGGTTTTTGGCTTACGCGACCTAAATGAGAGTTAAATATCTCATTAATAGGAACTCAACAGTAAAAAGATGGATGAAAATGGAGTTCGTATGAAAGAGTTACGAATTCTTCGCGGTCATTTAACAGTCTAAACGCCTCCTACTGTTAAATTTATGATCGGTCGAGAATTAGCCGACGGAGCCAAAATGAAAGTTGTAGATATTATTTTTACCTACGCATGGATATAAAGAACGTTGAAAACAGAGATAGTATGAGATAGATATAGTCGAAGCTTAGTCGCTACTTTTCGAGCGCAGCGAATTCGATACAGTTTTGTAAATCCGAGATAGAATGAGAATTAGCCAACGAGGTCTAAATGATAGTTGAAGATCTCATTAATAGGAACTCAACGGTAAAAAGACAGACAAAAATGGAGCTCGTATGCGAAAGTTATGGACGAAGCTTAGTCCCTACTTTTCGAGCGCGGCGAATTCGATACAGTTTTGTAAATCCGAGATAGAATGAGAATTAGCCAACGAGGTCTAAATGAAAGTTGAAGATCTCATTAATAGGAACTCAACGGTAAAAAGACAGACAAAAACGGAGCTCGTATGCAAAAGTTACGGACGAAGCTTAGAGACTACTTCACTATAAAACTCCTATAAATACAAGGGTGAACTCCTCATATTTTCTTCACACCATAAGCCTCTCTTTCTCTCTCTAACTTCTCTCTAGCCTCCCTAAACCCCTCCCAAGTCTACGGAACCTCCCTAGCACGAGAAGAAAGCCCCGGAGCGCCCGACGGCTCCGAGAAGAAAAGCTTTCATCTTGGAAACGCTGCTCCAGCGAAGCCCGGTTTTTAATAAAAACTCGCTGTAAGTGAGCTACGCCTATACTATATTTAATATAGATTTTATTTAATTATAGTAACATTATTAGGACCTTAAAATAATTATTTGGGCTATTATTATGAGTTATATTGAGTGTTATTTAACACTTATATAATAGTAATAATATCTAGACTATTAATTAGTCGTGGTTAACGTTAAAAACTAAACCCTAGTGGTATTGATACTAGGTTTTGTCGAGGAAAATTGTTTTGAGATAACGAAGTGCTGTCTGAGTTCGGAATCACCACCTAATCAGGTGAGTGCATGGTCTCTTTCATCTTACACATAGATATGAAGTATTTTAATATAAATTACGTGTTATGTGTGCATATTGTCTGAATACTTGTTGTCTATGCTGGTGAAAGATTTTTATACATGTTTTAAATGATGTAAACTGTATAAAGTATTTTATATCTACAAAATATGTTGGGTAAAACATGGGAAGATGAATGATGATGGATAAAAGCTGAAATAGAGGAACATTAGTAGTACAAACCTAGTGCCCTATAGGTATACATTGGCAACAGTGGACCTAGTACCCTATAGATGAGCACTAGCAGCTGCGCCACAACCCGTAAATGATTTAGATCTACGGTAAACATCCTAGCAGCTGCGCTCTAAGGATAGTATCGGCAGCTGCGCCTAATAGGGAGCCTTACGACCATGACAGTAGTGTTTAAAGGTCAATACCGGCAGAAGCGCCTCATAGAAAATGTCCTAATTCTAGCAGCTGAGCCTAAGTGACAATATTAGCAGCTGCGCTTGACCAATGTGTCATTGGCAACAATGGACTTCATGTTGTTTCCTTAGGATGATCCTTAGGAATGAATGAATGAGAAATAGTTGATTCTTAGGGTAGATCCTTAAGAATAAAGAAGATAATGGGGATGGGTAATTGGGTTGATTGTTTGATTGTTTAAACATAATAATTATATTATTGTGGGTTGAAAACCCTATGTACTCACCAGGTTTCCCAATCTGACCCACTCAGTTTATTTATATCACAGGTGTTGATATGAAGTGACATTACACTAAGAGATTTAAAGAGATGTAGATCGCTAGTGTAAATAATTGTAAGTTCTGTTTATGCTTATGTTTCTGTATTAACGATGACGTCCCAGCGTTTTAAAATGAAATAAATACGTTTCTTCGAAAATGTTTTAATAACGTATTTACCATGTTTTTCTGGGAACAAATTCCGCAACATTTTTATAAAATGAAGTACTCTGATTTTTATAAAGCATAAACAAAATCGGTCTTTTCTGGCCGTGAAAATGGGGATGTCACAGTTGGTATCAGAGCATTAGTTTAAGCGAAATAGGAATGTGGATTTATTTCTAGACTTAAACTTAGAATGCTAAGCGATGATTGTGAGGTGTGAGCACTAGATTATTTTAGGAATTGTGCCTAAAATGCTTTTATGTGCTAAATGCTTGTGCCTGATATGCTGTTATTTGTTCGGATCTATGGTCTGTTGCCGACCGGATCTGGAAACCTTATGTGTTTAGGATTCTAAGCATTTAACTACGACATTAGAACTAGCATATAAACGTTTCGGAGTGATAAGAATGATTTAAACGTCAATCCTAAGTAAAGGTCTAGATTCACCTTATTCGGTGTATAGATCAAGATGGCAAGAATTCGTAGCGGAAACGTGAATGCAAATGGGAACCGAGATCAACCCCCAACGATTGAGCAAATACTGGTGATGGAAGCCACTGCCGAGCCAGTCACGATGGCCGGAGTGCAAGCGATGATCCAAGCGATGTTGGATCGTCAAATGGAGGAAACTAGACGTTTGCTCCAGCAAAATCGAGAGGAAGCCACTATTCAGATCGAACAGCCCAAGTTGAACGAAGGGCAGACTGAGGAAGGAAACTACAGTGGGACTGTTGGTCAAGTCATCCCACCAATAGTTCGACAAAACAACCAAGATGATGAAGTCGAGAGGAATGGATGCAAGTACAAGGATTTTCTAACTTGCAAGCCATCGACTTTCACTGGAAAGGAGGATCCGATCGGGGTCATGGATTGGATCTCGGAGATGGAATTAGATTTCATGACGTGCGGTTGCAAGGGAAAACAACAGACCACGTTTGCAGTGCGTCAGTTTCGAGGAGGCGGTGTACGATGGTGGAATACCTTGGGAAAGACGCTGAGCCCCAATGAGCCCTTGCAACTGACATGGGCAGAATTTCTGGTTCATTTCAAACGTAGGTACTGCTCATCCCAAAATCTGCTCGAGCTAGAAAACCAATTCCTTACCTTAACGAAAGGAAGCATGTCGATTGATGAATACACCAACAACTTCACAGAGAAGATGGAGTTCGCCTTACGTCTTGTTCCGGATGAGCTGACGAAAATTGACAAGTACGCAAAAGGACTTCCATGGGAATATGCAGTGCCAGTGCGTCAGGCACCTACTTTGGAGGCAGCTATCTGGGCTGCCAAGTCGGTTGAGGAGATGATCAAGGGAAGAGCTGCCAACAAGACCGAGGTTGGCGAAAAGAGGAAGTTTGAGGGGTCCGCGAAGCCCGATGAGAGAAGCAAATCAAGTACCAGGAACTTTAGAGGATGAGGGAGTGAAGAAAGATGGTGCGAGAAGTGCAAAAAGAAACACTCTGGAAAATGCAGTGAGGAAGTAACTTGTTTCAAGTGTGGGAAGCATGGGCATTATGCCAACGAGTGTAAATTCAATAAAAGGGTGTGTTACGAATGTAATGAGGAAGGGCACTTCAAGCAAGATTGCCCAAAGGGAGAGGGGGCTACAAAGCCAAATGTGCCGCCAAAGCCAAAGGCGAGAGCATTTCAAATGATCCTTGACGAAGCAGATGACAATGCGAGGATTCAGGAGTGACGACTTGACATCCAAAGATCGAGTTATGAAGTAGCCATAGAATCGTATGATGTAGCCTGTTAGAGGTATAGTCTAGGGTGAACTTGAACACCTATGTAATAGTTTCAAGGAATAATAAAAACCTTCGTTTTGATATTTGATGTGTTAAGCTGTTATATGATTTTCTTGTGTGGTGACTTGGAAAACTACGGGACAATACCTGAGACGAGTATGAGTAGGTATGGATGGTAGTAGAGGCCTATACTACCGGAAGCACTAGACTCACGCTTGGATCAGGGAAAGTCATAAGGTTACCAAGAAACTAGTAATTGATTTTGTTTTATTCAAGTATGTCGTTACCATTGTTTCGGTAATGACTAAGAAGATTGTTGTTATCCCGACCCTAGTGGTCATATCAAATTGAGTCCGAATACAATGAGTAGGTTACGTGGTTCAGAGAACCAAGTTTGATGTAGCGTCCGACTTAAACCAAACGATTGAAATCAAAGCGATCAATAGAAGTATCACGATCGTTGTTAAATAAGTTGGTAGCTAGAAATGCTACATGTTAAAAGATGATTATATCACATTAGACAATGAAGGAAGGCATATTCCATTCCGGAATTTGACACTAAGAGACCTGAGTCTAAGCATTGCTACATACGATGATAGGTCATTAGAATATGACATATCGGTCAATTGTAGTAATCAAATTAACTTATCCTAAGTTTATTAAGAAGAATAAGGAGTCTCTGATAAAGAATGAGGTTGTGACACGAAGGTCATGATTGAAAGTCTAACGAGCAGGTGCAAGACCGAGCACCGCCTGCAGTCAAGGAGTCCAAGAGTTAGATACTCGTTCGAAGCAACATAGAAGTTACAGTTATTACCTAAGGTGAAGAGATAATGTATGGAGTCATTATACAATCCTGTTTTGTTGATGATTCTGGGACGTAATCATCCTAAGGGGGAGATAATTGTAACGCCCGTAGATCCGGACTAGTCAATTTAGAGGCAATATGGGTCGAAAACGACTTTTCGGCAAAAGATTATTTAGAATAAATAATTTTAACCAAGTTATATTATATGTCACAAGGTTTCCGTACATATAAAGAACGCCGAAATCTGAGTTATAACGAATAAGTTATGGCCCGTCGAAGTTTTATGGCAAAACCGGCACGACACCGGGAAGCGTAAAAAGTGAATTTATGATAGAAGACTTTTTAGCCTTAGTTATCTAAACCGAAGTCGTAGAGTATGTTAAAATGAGAAAATCCGTAAAAAGAACGCCCAAATCTGACTTCGTATGAGGAAGTTATGATTTTTCAAAGTTTCAGCTTAGTAGTGTACAGCCCGAAACTCGAATTTTAGTTCGAGCGGTTTTTGGCTTACGCGACCTAAATCAGAGTTAAAGATCTCATTAATAGGAACTCAACAGTAAAAAGATGGATGAAAACGGAGTTCGTATGAAAGAGTTACGAATTCTTCGCGGTCATTTAACAGTCTAAACGCCTCCTACTGTTAAATTTATGATCGGTCGAGAATTAGCCGACGGAGCCAAAATGAAAGTTGTAGATATTATTTTTACCTACGCATGGATATAAAGAACGTCGAAAACGGAGATAGTATGAGATAGATATAGACGAAGCTTAGTCGCTACTTTTCGAGCGCGACGAATTCGATACAGTTTTGTAAATCCGAGATAGAATGAGAATTAGCCAACGAGGTCTAAATGAGAGTTGAAGATCTCATTAATAGGAACTCAACGGTAAAAAGACAGACAAAAATGGAGCTCGTATGCGAAAGTTATGGACGAAGCTTAGTCCCTACTTTTCGAGCGCGGCGAATTCGATACAGTTTTGTAAATCCGAGATAGAATGAAAAATAGCCAACGAGGTCTAAATGAAAGTTGAAGATCTCATTAATAGGAACTCAACGGTAAAAAGACAGACAAAAACGGAGCTCGTATGCAAAAGTTACGGACGAAGCTTAGAGACTACTTCACTATAAAACTCCTATAAATACAAGGGTGAACTCCTCATATTTTCTTCACACCATAAGCCTCTCTTTCTCTCTCTAACTTCTCTCTAGCCTCCCTAAACCCCTCCCAAGTCTACGGAACCTCCCTAGCACGAGAATAAAGCCCCGGAGTGCCCGACGGCTCCGAGAAGAAAAGCTTTCGGCTTGGAAACGCTGCTCCAGCGAAGCCCGGTTTTTAATAAAAACTCGTTGTAAGTGAGCTACGCCTATACTATATTTAATATAGATTTTATTTAATTATAGTAACATTATTAGGACCTTAAAATAATTATTTGGGCTATTATTATGAGTTATATTGAGTGTTATTTAACGCTTATATAATAGTAATAATATCTAGACTATTAATTAGTCGTGGTTAACGTTAAAAACTAAACCCTAGTGGTATTGATACTAGGTTTTGTCGAGGAAAATTGTTTTGAGATAACGAAGTGCTGTCTGAGTTCGGAATCACCACCTAATCAGGTGAGTGCATGGTCTCTTTCATCTTACACATAGATATGAAGTATTTTAATATAAATTACGTGTTATGTGTGCATATTGTCTGAATACTTGTTGTCTATGCTGGTGAAAGATTTTTATACATGTTTTAAATGATGTAAACTGTATAAAGTATTTTATATCTACAAAATATGTTGGGTAAAACATGGGAAGATGAATGATGGTGGATAAAAGCTGAAATAGAGGAACATTAGTAGTACAGACCTAGTGCCCTATAGGTATACATTGGCAGCAGTGGACCTAGTACCCTATAGATGAGCACTGGCAGCTGCGCCACAACCCGTAGATGATTTAGATCTACGGTAAACGTCCTAGCAGCTGCGCTCTAAGGATAGTATCGGCAGCTGCGCCTAATAGGGAGCCTTACGACCATGACAGTAGTGTTTAAAGGTCAATACCGGCAGAAGCGCCTCATAGAAAATGTCCTAATTCTGGCAGCTGAGCCTAAGTGACAATATTAGCAGCTGCGCTTGACCAATGTGTCATTGGCAACAATGGACTTCATGTTGTTTCCTTAGGATGATCCTTAGGAATAAATGAATGAATGAGAAATAGTTGATTCTTAGGGTAGATCCTTAAGAATAAAGAAGATAATGGGGATGAGTAATTGGGTTGATTGTTTGATTGTTTAAACATAATAATTATATTATTGTGGGTTGAAAACCCTATGTACTCACCAGGTTTCCCAACCTGACCCACTCAGTTTATTTATATCACAGGTGTTGATATGAAGTGACATTACACTAAGAGATTTAAAGAGATGTAGATCGCTAGTGTAAATAATTGTAAGTTCTGTTTATGCTTATGTTTATGTATTGACGATGACGTCCCAACGTTTTAAAATGAAATAAATACGTTTCTTCGAAAATGTTTTAATAACGTATTTACCATGTTTTTCTGGGAACAAATTCCGCAATATTTTTATAAAATGAAGTACTCTGATTTTTATAAAGCATAAACAAAATCGGTTTTTTCTGGCCGTGAAAATGGGGATGTCACATGGGTACCATCTAAGCTCTTCCCTGAGATGTGGCGGTGATCTCTGCCACAGTCTTAGTCATCTGGCGGAGATCTAACAACTCCTGCGCCTCAATCGCCTGGGCACACTCTGCCAAGAATCTGGTCTAGAAGTCATCCCATAACATAGCATCAACCACGTCAGTGTTGGGTTTTGAGCAATCTAACACTTCCTAAGTGTGCATGCAACCCTAATAAACCTTGGATCTATGTTTGTTTAAATACATGCAAAATAATAATTTTCCAAGGTTCATAACCTATCTAACATGGCATGGGGTACTTTTAAACATAAAAGAATTAGATGAGATTACATACCTTATGATGAGTTTGATTCCTATGGAGTTTGAGAGCCAAGCACCAATAGTGTGAATGCCTAAAATGGAAATCACAAATCACCACAAAACCTTGGAAAGCTTTGAGAGAGTGTATACACACTATAAATTTCGGCCACACACAAACACTCACACTAATGGCTATTTCATGCAACATAAGCATGCTTATATAGTGTGCATGGTTAGGGTGAAACCCTAATGACCCATGACCTTTCCTATTCCAAGGATCCATGGGTTAAAAGCTCCATGGATCATCCATGGACTTCCATATAAGCCTAGCCCATTAACTAATGAGTGTTAGCTCACACCATATAAAACAATAGCCCACAATTTAATTAGTGTAACAACGCAAATTTTCAAACAAAATTTTCATTTAAAATAAAGTGAATTACTTCAACCAAATATAATTATTCCAAATTTCATATCAAAATACAATCATAAAATCCCCAAGATCTCAAAACATCAACAGTGTGTACGCGTCATGCCGGCGCCTTCCCACGGTCCTCGCTAGTACCTGAAACACATACATGACAACTGTAAGCATAAATGCTTAGTGAGTTCCCCAGTATACTACTTACGCATATACGCCTTTCCAGGCCTTGAGATAATCGCCTTCCGGCCCATAACATATTGCCTTCCGGCCCATAACATAATGCCTTCCGGCCCATAACATATTGCCTTCCGGCCCATAACATATTGCCTTCCGGCCCATAAACATACACCGCAATTAATACATTAATTTTAACACATATAGCACATATATCATATATCATATCCGACCTTTCAGTCACATAACATATTGCCTTCCGGCCCGTATAAACATACATAGCACACGTAGCAAATACCTTACCGTTTATAACACGTATAACACAAATCATATCTGACCTTCCGGTCACACAGTCAAACCCTTCCGGGTGTAGTATAGTGAGAAGACTCACCTCGTGGTAATGAAAACTATCAACTCTTGAAATCACTCGCACTCGATCCGCCGATCTGCAGACTCCCTATAATACCATATACCCCTATTAATACTCTTATCATTCAAGACAACTGACCCTAAGAAATTATATGCAGGTCAACTCTGGTCAACGGTCAACTGGACCGGACTCGTCGAGTGCAAAGGTGACTCGACGAGTCGAGACGTCCTCTCCAACTTTCCCTGATGTTCCCTTTCTACTCGTCGAGTATCCCCCTTGACTCGACGAGATCCACGTGGAAGAATCGCGGGGCCACCCCGACTCCACTCGCCGAGTCTGAAGAACAACTCGGCGAGTCCCAGTGAATCTTCAAGCTACTCGCCGAGTCTGTTCATTGGACTCGGCGAGTCCATGCCATGCAGTCGATCAACTGCTTCCTGAAATACGTATGGTCCCGAAATACACAATCATGGGACTTTCTGAACCTCTAAACATCCTATTACTGGGGTATAAACGTTTGGGTAACAACATAATAATCCATCTAATCACCAAATGGGTTTCATAAACCCTAAATCCGTGTACACATCAAAATAACAGGAATGATCCGAAGTATTACCTGAAAAACGTACTCTCTATGTCCCCAAACCTCAGAACTCGAATCCCTTGCTGTTCCTTTAGCCAAAACTCCTCTCCTTCTTGCCCAACAATCTCTTCAAAGTTCCAATAGCCTCAAATCTTGCTCTGGATGTCCACAGACGCTTAGGGTTCTTCTCAATCGGCTAAAAGACGGACAATGACGGCCTAAAAGGCGTTATATACGATCCAAAACCAAACGGCTAGGGTTTCCGCTGAACAGCGCAGACTCGCCGAGTCCATAATGGACTCGTCGAGTCCAGTCGCGAACCCGCGACCCAGTCTGTGGTCCTACTCGGCGAGTCTGGCTCCAACTCGCCGAGTCCCTTCCTAAAATGCCCCAAAAAAAATATCATAAAAATACCTGAAATTCCGGGCTGTTACAACTCTCCCTCACTAGGACTAGACTTCGCCCTCGAAGTCTCATTCTGAAAATAACTCCGGATGTTGCTCCCGCATCTCACGCTCCGGCTCCCAAGTCATCTCCGATCTTTTCCGGTGTTGCCACTGAACCAACACCAGAGGTACCTCCTTGTTCCTCAGAACCTTGATCTTCCGATCCCTGATAGCTACCGGTCTCTCGGCGTAATTCAGGCTCGCATCCACCTGAATATCCTCTAACGGAACCACTGCCGATTCATCGGCTATACACTTCCTCAACTGTGATATGTGAAAGGTATTGTGAATCTGTCCCAACTCTACTGGCAACTCCAACCGATAAGCTACTCGACCTACCCTTGCAATTACACGAAATGGACCTATGAACCTGGGCCCCAACTTGCCCCTCTTTCTGAACCGGATCACTCCCTTCCAAGGAGAAACCTTCAGGAGAATGAAGTCGCCAACCTGGAATTCCAGCTCGGACCGGCGTCTGTCCGCATAACTCTTCTGTCGGCTCTGGGCAGTCAATAACCTTTGCCTAACCTGCTGAATCTGCTCTGTCGTCTGGAGTACGATCTCTGTACTGCCCATCACCCTCTGTCCCACCTCTCCCCAACAAATGGGAGTCCGACACCTCCTACCATACAACAACTCAAAAGGTGGCATACCAATGCTCGAATGATGGCTGTTGTTGTAAGAAAACTCAGCCAAGGGTAAATGCGCATCCCAGCTACCCCCGAAGTCTAGCACACACGCTCTAAGCATGTCTTCCAATGTCTGAATCGTCCGCTCGCTCTGACCGTCTGTTTGGGGATGGTATGCGGTACTAAAATGCAGTTTAGTACCCAGCTCCTCATGGAATTTCTTCCAGAACCTGGAAGTGAAGCGTACATCACGGTCTGAAACAATCGAGATCGGCACTCCATGCCGAGATACTACCTCTATCACGTATAACTCCGCCAACTTCTCCACTGATGAACTCTCGCTAATGGCAAGGAAGTGTGCACTCTTCGTCAATCTATCCACAATCACCCAAATTGCATCGACTCCCCTAGCAGTTCTCGGCAATTTGGTGATGAAATCCATAGTAATCTGCTCCCACTTCCACTCAGGAATCTCCAAGGGCTGCAACTTACCATGCGGTCTCTGGTGCTCGGCTTTAACCCTACGGCAGGTCAAACACCTCTCAACGAACCATGCGACGTCTCTCTTCATACAAGGCCACCAATATTCCTTCCTCAAGTCCAAATACATCTTCGTAGCACCGGGATGGATCGAGAATTTCGATCTATGAGCCTCCTCCATCAAAGTAGCACGCGTACCGCCCACGAATGGTACCCAAATCCGACCCTGAAACGTCAGAAGTCCTCGTCCATCCTTAACGAACTCTGAAATTAACCCAACGACCCGCTCTTTCTTCTGCATCTCGGATCTCACAACCTCAGCCTGCGCCCCACGAATAGCATCCAATACCGGAGTCATCACCGTCAGTCTCAGACATACATCTCGCAATGGAGTGCTCTCCGCCCTACGGCTCAATGCATCGGCTACTACATTAGCCTTGCCTGGGTGGTATAGGATCTCACAGTCATAATCCTTAACCACGTCCAACCATCTCCTCTGACGCATATTTAGGTTGGGTTGATCCATCAAATACTTCAAACTCTTATGGTCCGTGTATATAGTACAACGAACCCCGTACAGGTAGTGACGCCAAATCTTGAGAGCGAACACTACTGCCCCCAACTCTAAGTCATGCGTGGGATATCTCGCCTGGTGAGGCTTTAATTGCCTTGATGCATAAGCTATCACATGGCCTCTCTGCATCAACACTGCACCCAGTCCCGAAATCGATGCGTCGCAATATACGACAAAATCCTCCATCCCCTCCGGGAGGGCTAATACCGGGGCTTCGCATAGTCTCTGACGTAGTGTCTCGAAGGAAGTCTGTTGCTCGGATCCCCATGAGAATGTAACACCCTTCCGGGTCAATCTGGTGAGCGGTACCGCGATCTTGGAGAAGTCCCTAATAAACCTCCGATAGTACCCCGCCAACCCAAGGAAACTCCTGATCTCGGAAGGTGACTTCGGTGCCTCCCAACTCATCACTGCTTCCACCTTGGCCGGATCGACCAATATCCCTGCCTGATTAACCACATGTCCAAGAAATTGGACCTCCCACAACCAGAAGTCACATTTGGAGAATTTTGCATATAGCTTCTCCGACCTCAATACCTCAAGGACCTCCCTCAAATGTCCCTCATGTTGCTCTCTAGTTCGCGAATACACTAGGATGTCGTCGATAAATACAATCACAGACCGATCCAGCATCGGCCTGCATACCCGGTTCATGAGGTCCATGAACACTGCCGGGGCATTGGTGAGCCCGAAAGGCATCACCACGAACTCGTAATGCCCATACCGCGTCCTGAATGTTGTCTTCTGGACGTCCTCATCCCACACTCTTACCTGATGGTACCCTGATCTCAAATCGATCTTGGAAAACCAAGATGCCCCTTGCAACTGATCGAATAGATCATCGATCCTAGGTAACGGATAGCGGTTCTTGACCGTCACCTTGTTCAACTCCCGGTAATCAATGCACATCCGATGTGAACCATCCTTCTTCTTGACGAACAGAATCGGTGCTCCCCACGGCGAGCTACTCGGCCGAATAAATCCCTTCCCCAGCAACTCCTGGAGTTGCGAGGACAACTCTTGCATCTCTGGAGGTGCAAGACGATAAGGCACCTTCGCAATAGGCGCAGCCCCCGGAATCAGATCGATACCAAACTCTACTTGCCTCGCAGGAGGTACTCCCGGCAACTCCTCAGGAAAAACATCTGGAAACTCGCGCACCACTGGAACCTCCTCCATTGTCCTCAGTCTCTCGGAAGCCTCCCGCGTATCCATCACATACGCCACAAAACCTCTACATCCCTGCTGTAGGCATTGCCTCGCCCTAGCGGCCGAACAAAAAGCTGATCCGAACGGGTACCCTCGTCGTATACCGTAAGAACTCCCCCACTAGGGTCTCGTATAGTCACCAGCTGGCGCTCACAGTCGATGACAGCGCTGAATCGGCTCAACCAGTCCATGCCCACGATGACACAGACATCCCCCATCGCAATAGGAATTAGGTCAATCGGAAACGCAACCCCGAAAATCTCTAGTACGCATCCCCAAAGAACCTCCGTGGCACAAACCACCCTCTCGGCCGCTATAGAAACGCTCAGAGGCCGACTTAACGGCTCACGACTAATGCTGATATGCTGACTAAAAGCTAAAGATACAAAGGATCTACTCGCACCCGAATCAAATAACACTAGAGCAGGCATAGAGTTCACAAGAAAAGTACCTACACATACATTAACATAAGCATAACATTTCGACTTTAAAGTAAATACGTGAATTACAGCATACCTGCCACAACATCGGGCGCAGCGCGGACCTCCTCCGCAGTCAGCTGAAAGGATCTCCCGCGAGCCCTCGGGGCCTCGACCTTCGCCGGTCGGGTTTCAGTAGTCCTGGTAGTAGGTATAGATCCCTGACGAAGCTACGAGCACTCGGCCTTCCGATGGCCTGTCTGGTTGCAGTGAAAGCAAACCATGAACCCCTTAGGACAATCCCTGGCAATGTGTCCTTCCTTGCCACACTTGTAGCAACCACCAGCTCGGCACGCCCCCTCATGACTTTTGCCGCACTTCCCGCAAGTGCGGCCCTTCTGACCTCCCATCCTCGAATCAGCGGACTTGATCCGCTTGGCTGCCGGCTGAGACTGAGCCGGTCGTCGGTCCACCTGCCGAGACTCGGCCTCCTCCCTGGCCTGAGTCTCCAACTCGATCTCGTGCTTCCTGGCGTTCGCCTGAAGCTCAGTGAAAGTACGATAGGTGGAGTTTGACACAAACTCCCGGATATCCCTCCTCAAAACGCCTAAATACCGGCTCATCCGTGACTGCTCTGTAGACACCGGCTTGGGGCAGAACATCGCCCTCTCGTGAAACTTCCGTGTGACCACCGCAACAGAATCAGTACCCTGCTTAAGGGTCAAGAACTCCTGAATCAATCGTTCCCTCTCCACTGGGGGAACATACTCGTCCCTGAACATCTCAGTAAACCTCTCCCATGTCACCGCTGTAATCTCCGCCAGAGTGAAGTTCGCCGTCACGAACTTCCACCAATCCTTCGCTCCCAGACGGAGCTGGTTCAAGGCGAACCGTACCCTCAGGTGCTCCGGGCATGAGCAAGTGTAGAAGCACCCCTCAATGTCGTCGATCCACCTCATCGTAGCAATCGGATCCTGCGTCCCATCGAACTCAGGGGGTTTCGTGTTGCTGAATTCCCGGAACAGCAACGAATCGCCCCCTTGCGGCCTGGCAGTGGCCACAGCTGCGGTAGCGGCAGCGGCTGCAGCCTCAGTCAGTGCGGCGTACCGCTCCTCAAACGTCTCCATCAGTGTGGTCTTAATAGACCCAAACATCTCCGGGATCTCAGCCCGGATCGCTGCAGCTACCTCCTCCTGAATCATCTGACGAATATCCTCATCGCTCACACTGCTCGAACTCGCCCCATGACGTGTGGTAACCATGATGTCTCTGAAATACAACATAAAATTATCAGAGACTCCATCAAGTACAATTGTACTCGATAACGCAACCCTAATCAGTCTCCGATATCCAGGGATTCTTACTTGGGTCTTCCACCGACCCGGTGTCTTCGGTAGTACGGGCCCAATACTACCAACCACACCATGTCAGTATTCGTCCCAAATCTTCCTCCCCAAACCCCGAATAGTGAGTACTCTACCTCTAGTATGCACTATCTACCTGCACGCTATCGAATATCTCATATAAGCAAACTCCCTAGACTAAGGCATCACAAAACAGGTCATTCTAGTCCTATCATGAATACCTAGTCTTCTAGCATGCATAACAATTCATAATTCAGTGCATAACATAACATTGTAAGGTATTCTGGGGATCTTTACCGTTCGGGCGCTGGCTGATCGTACACACTGCTCCATTCTTGTTTACTACTTTACCATTTATAAAAATTTATGTCTTTATTATTTTTAAAAGATTTTTCCTCAAATCCTCGGTTTGAGTTCAGTTACACCCGAAGGTACACCCGAATCCCTCAAACCAAGGCTCTGATACCAATTGTAACAACGCAAATTTTCAAACAAAATTTTCATTTAAAATAAAGTGAATTACTTCAACCAAATATAATTATTCCAAATTTCATATCAAAATACAATTATAAAATCCCCAAGATCTCAAAACATCAACAGTGTGTACGCGTCATGCCGGCGCCTTCCCACGGTCCTCGCTAGTACCTGAAACACATACATGACAACTGTAAGCATAAATGCTTAGTGAGTTCCCCAGTATACTACTTACGCATATACGCCTTTCCAGGCCTTGAGATAATCGCCTTCCGGCCCATAACATATTGCCTTCCGGCCCATAAACATACACCGCAATTAATACATTAATTTTAACACATATAGCACATATATCATATATCATATCCAACCTTTCAGTCACATAACATATTGCCTTCCGGCCCGTATAAACATACATAGCACGCGTAGCAAATACCTTACCGTTTATAACACGTATAACACAAATCATATCCGACCTTCCGGTCACACAGTCAAACCCTTCCGGGTGTAGTATAGTGAGAAGACTCACCTCGTGGTAATGAAAACTATCAACTCTTGAAATCACTCGCACTCGATCCGCCGATCTGCAGACTCCCTATAATACCATATACCCCTATTAATACTCTTATCATTCAAGACAACTGACCCTAAGAAATTATATGCAGGTCAACTCTGGTCATGAACGTTTGGGTAACAACATAATAATCCATCTAATCACCAAATGGGTTTCATAAACCCTAAATCCGTGTACACATCAAAATAACAGGAATGATCCGAAGTATTACCTGAAAAACGTACTCTCTGTGTCCCCAAACCTCAGAACTCGAATCCCTTGCTGTTCCTTTAGCCAAAACTCCTCTCCTTCTTGCCCAACAATCTCTTCAAAGTTCCAATAGCCTCAAATCTTGCTCTGGATGTCCACAAACGCTTAGGGTTCTTCTCAATCGGCTAAAAGACGGACAATGACGGCCTAAAAGGCGTTATATACAATCCAAAACCAAACGGCTAGGGTTTCCGCTGAACAGCGCAGACTCGCCGAGTCCATAATGGACTCGTCGAGTCCAGTCGCGAACCCGCGACCCAGTCTGTGGTCCTACTCGGCGAGTCTGGCTCCAACTCGCCGAGTCCCTTCCTAAAACGCCCCAAAAACAATATCATAAAAATACCTGAAATTCCGGGCTGTTACAATTAGTCTTCCTTTTAATCTCTAAATTAATTCATAATTAATTTAAGATTAAGACTAATTAAATAACTTCATATTAATATATTATAACTTACAATATATTAATAAACATATGTGTATAACTCTCATAAAATTATATAAGCCTAGCCCATTAACTAATGAGTGTTAGCTCACACCATATAAAACAATAGCCCACAATTTAATTAGTCTTCCTTTTAATCTCTAAATTAATTCATAATTAATTTAAGATTAAGACTAATTAAATAACTTCATATTAATATATTATAACTTACAATATATTAATAAACATATGTGTATAACTCTCATAAAATTATCCATAAATAGTTCGGGTGAAGTGCAACCCAAATGGACCATGCCGGGTCGGGTCAAGTATGTACCAAATAAGTTATGGACTTAGATACCTTATCCAACAGTCATCACTCAACTCACTACCAACCTCTTCCTATCAATCTCGTGCTCTATCCCTTAGGAGATAGGAAGTAAGTCAGATCTTGTCTCCTTTTGAAACAATGTCTGGTATGAAAAGCGTTGGTGACATCTACCAACCATCTACTGCTAACAATGGGGTCCCTAACCCCCATGACAATCTGAAGCCTCACAAACTCTGAATTCTCGAAACATCAACATACAGGTCTCTATCATGACTGCTATCTCAGTGCAGAATGCACTCGTCCTCTCATCACAAATCTCTATAATGCCCTCCTTGATCACACTGAGGATCATAGGAGTCTGGTTAATGATACTGTGCGAAATTCTCAGAAGAAATGAACTCCCTCATCTAATTATCAATCTGCTCGGCTCTAGAGTCCGTGCCTGATCCCCTGTCGACACCAGAACTACCATCTGGTCTACCACGTAGCGTCACTATACTCGGCAACATGCAATCACTAACACCACAATGGGCGTACTAGGCTCAGAATGAGAAACCCTAAATAATGGGCGTACTCATGTGCGTGACTTTTAAGCGAGCCACCTAGTATGTTGGGTGTACTAGAGGGTATAATGGGCGTACTAGGCTCAGAATGAGAAACCCTAATTGAGGGGGTGTCCCTATATAAAGAATGAGATGGCTTCATTCCTGGCCACCATCCTCAACCAATAAACCCTCTTAAACCCTAATCCTCATTCTTGAGCTTTTATGTGTCCATTTGAGAGCCTTAAGTGATTTTGTGTGTTCTTGGAGTAAAGAAGGGGCTTTGGAGAAGAAGGAGTGAAAGTCCAGGCTTTGGATCTGATCATATCTGATTTAGGAGCTTCATCATGAGGTATAAGTCTCCAAGCTTTCTCACTCTTTTGTTTTGAGCTTCATATTAGAGTATTTTAGGGTTTTTATCCCAAAGTTGGAGACTTTATGAGTCATTGAGCTCCAGAGACTATGACCAACCCCATTTGAGTGTATTTAGTGGTGTTGTGTCATAAAAATCAAGCCTTGGACGTTGGAATCAAGCCATGCATGAGTTATGAGCATTTTGAGTTAAGAGAGCGAGTGTTTTGGGTGTTTGTGACCATATCAGCCATGCAAAGGCTTAAAGTCACTGACTTTATGGAGTAAGGGCTATTAGGGAATCCAGATCTATGATTTGAGTCAAGGTCTTAGCTGATTAAGACCAAATGAATAGAAAGAGTGAATCTAGGGAGTACGTTAAGCGTAATTCCAGTACGCCCCGCATATTGCCCCAATGTTCCCGATAGCCAATCTGGATTCGTGAGTACGCTGAGTGTACCAAGGGAGGTACGCCCAGCGTAACCTCACTGTGGACTTTTAGGCTAAGTCTCATTTTTGGGCCTTGAGTGTTGGGCCTGGAGTTTGGGCTTGTTGCAACAGAGTTTTGGATAAGAGGATTTATATATATATATATATATATATATATATATATATATATATATATATATATATATATATATATATATATATATATATATTCCCTTGAGTTGGACTCGCCACTTAGATTTGAGAGTTTGGTCTCAGGAGAGCTCATTTATTATTGGGCCTTGGTGGGCCCAATGGGTTTTAGGTTATGGATGGGCTGATTAGTGGACTACCTTTAGACCTAATGAGTAAGAATTTGGACTTAGTTCCTAATTGGGTTAATTGTGGGTTTGGCTTAGAGTTAGAGGCCGGTGTGTAGTAGCAGCATTTATAGGGGTTGTTCGTCATCCGAGGTGAATCTTCTCTCTATACTTACCATGAGTGGTATCTTTGTGTGACTGAAATATCTTATGTGTTTATGTTGAGTACTGAGATATCTTGCATTATGTCTATGTGATTTATGTTGTGTATTATTCTGTGCTTACTGAGTTATAGGACCGGAGGGTCCCACTAAGACACATTGACCGAAGGGTCTTACTGTGCTATAGCCTCGAGTGGCTAATGAGTTGTGTGTGGTAAGCTTCGTTCTTACCGTGTTATGTGTTATGTGTTTCAGGTTTTTCTCAGGATCGCAGGAAGGCACCAGCTTGATTGTAGACACTAGTGAAAGAGTTATGTTTTGAGGATCTTGGATTTTAATTAAACAATTATGGAGTTGTGAGTTGTAAATTAAATAAATGAGATTTTTGTAAAATGTGTTATGAGAATTATGTGATTTTAAATGAAAATTTTATTTGAAAATTTACGGTGTTACAGTACATATGTGTACGCCCAACGCCCTAGGCATATCCTAGTACGCTTAGCGTACTCACATGTACACCCAACGTACAACTCTTGCTCCAAAAATTTCCATTTTGCGACTAGGGCTTCCCATGGTCACTCCTTTCCAATCCAAGGACTAAAATGACATAATTACAACCCAAGGGATGAATTTAAAATTACTTGAAGATTGGGGTGTTACACTTGAACTGCTACACATACTTGAACTTATAGTTTTTTAAAGAAGTGTGTATGTCATTCGAGTAAGTGCTTATACAAAGTTGAAGTTATTACTTTTAGAGTCGGATGAAGGTGATAAAATATAATTTATTTCCATAGCATATTTGCTGCACACATGATCATCGGAACTAAATCATGAATTTATTGATTTTAAGAGAATTAAAGAGGTTTGAAATGAAATTTGCGACAACTGGAACGAAATGGGCAGAAGATGTGGTTTTAGAGTGGTAGAAAGTTGTTTATATAGGTAATAAAATGGAAAAAAATGAAGTTGGTCAAAAAGAGGAGAATTAGGAAATATGGAATGCTTACCCAACACGTAAATCTCTCACTTTTGTGGCACCAACCACCAATGGAATCATGTAGCATTGTAGCTCCGCCCATGAGTCGGGTCTCCGCCCATGACCCGATTCTAGTAAATTAATAAATGATTAAAAATTCATATTAAAAATAAATGATACAGATAGTGGGATATGGAAAACAAAAAAGGTAAAAAGAGAGAAATCTTTCAATAAGAGTCATGAATTAAACTTTTTACTTGATATTATAAGACGCCGTTTGGTTTTAAGAGGTAAAAAGTTTGAATTTTGCGGATCATATCTGCGGACATCTGCAAATAAGAGGTGGACCAAACAGGTGAAATCTATAAGAAGGAGACTGTTTGTTTCTTAAAGTCTGCATGCTGATAAAATTAATTGATTTAAAAACATTTTTTCTCAATTAATTTTTTATCGGTTGTTATTTATAATTTATAAAAGAAAAACTAAATTCCTAATTCAAAACAATATTTATGCATAAATTGAATCAATCATTTGATTCAAACGATTTTCATTTTTTTTTTACAAAAATGCTATTTACAGTAAAATTCATGAAACAATTTATAAAAACCATCCTTAAAAAAAGCTAATTACAGAAAATATATAAATGAAACCATTTATGAAAAATTCAATTTGATTTAGAAGTGGTGTATGTTCTGAGTACACCCATGTCAGTCTTACCAGAATCTGTTGAAGATGAACCTTTGGAGGCAACAAGAAGGAGATCAAAGTGGGAAAATGATGATTAAATATGTCGTGGTCATCTTCTCAATGGTATGTCTGACTCTCTTTTTGATATCTATCAAAATTTCGAATCTGCAAAAGAACTTTGAGATTCTTTGTGACAACCCAAAAATTTCCGTTAGTTTTAACATCGAAATTAACGTCGAAATTAATTACGTCAAAAATTACCCAAATTTAGCCCGAAAATATTTTTGACCGGAATTAAACCCGTTGGAATATTTTAAATAATATTCGTCAAGTGAACAAAAATTAAGGCAGTATAATTTTAAAATTTGTCGTGATTAAGTGGTGAAAAACCCCGTTCGCGGTTGGTGTCAGGTGAACCCCAGCCAGGCCATAAGCTCCACCCTATATAAGGGAGGAGTGGGTTTCACTCCCACCTTAGACTCTCTCTACTTTCTCTCTCTACAAACGGGTTTTGGTCAAAAATCGCCCCTCCGAGCCTCAAATCGGTAAGTAAACTTTCCTAGCTTGTTATCTAACTTATCTAGCTTGCAAATTCGTGACTTAATCATCCAAAAACCCCAAGAACATGTGTTTACGGTCTTGGGAGCCTCCCAAAACCGTAAACCCCTTGGATGTGGGTTTTAATGCTCAAAAACCCTTCCAAAATACTTCTCATGCTTAGTAATGGCTTAGAGGCTTACCCGAAAGGACTTAGAACACCAAAATCGGACCAAATGGGGAATAAACATGAGTTTACGGTCTAAGGATATTCTTAGACCATAAACCCATGTTCATGGTGTTGGAATAGTGTCTAAGGCTATAACTATATTCGGTGGTGCATGGTCCTTTTGGGTTGCCTTCACCATAGCAACTTGAAGGATGATTTGTTAAGAGAGAGTAAATGTTATAAGGAATAATATTTAGCTATTTGATTAATATAAGTCATAAATTAATTGGTATTAATTTGGTGACTTAAAGAGATTAATTAAATAAGAGGGTATAAACTGTCAATTGTTTGATAGTTAGACTTTAGACTATAAATCCATTAGGATGGACTTTGGACGGTTTCTAAGAGCTTTAGGATAGCTCAAAATAGTCCATAAGGATATCTATGGAATGGATTTGGATAGCCTTAAGTGAAGATTATCCAATTAGGGTTTAGGGTGAAACCCTTAAGGAGTCTAAAGGTATAAATAGGCCCTTGGGGTGTGGAATTCGTGTACAACCTTTCAGAACCTAAAGCAAGGAACCTCTGGTCGAATTCCATCCCCTCTCCTCTCTCCTAAATCATCTTGCTTGCTATTGGTGTTTGTAAGCCATTAGAGGAGTGACAATTGTGACTCTAGAAGCTCCAAGACAAGAAGATCAACAAGGAACTCAAAGGTATGATTCTAGATCTGTATTAATGTTGTTGTTTAACCTAATTAGCCATTAGAAGTCTTGGATTCAAAAGCATGTTTGATAGAAAGCCTAGATCCAAGCAATAGGGTTTTGCATGCGCACATAGGAAAGTTCTTATGGCTAAAACCCAACAGTGGTATCAAAGCCTAGATTGGTTTTCTACAAATTGTTGCTTGAATAACTGAAACAAACCTGCAAAATTCGATTTTTTGGTTTTGAGTCACTGACTCGTCGAGTTCCAAAGTGGACTCGGCGAGTAGGCCTGACTCGGCGAGTCCATTTGTGTACTCGGCGAGTCCAAGCGTCAGGAAAGGCTAGATTCGGGATTTCGTTGTGTTTATCTTATCCAAACTTTCCATAAACTAATTAGATCAATATGAATCCGATTTCTTGATAAATATAAGTGTTATCTTGATCTAGTTAAAGGTAATTATCAACTAATTAAATATTTAATTTACTTATGTGATAATAATTAATTGTTTTTGGTAATTATCTTCAAAGAAATCAAGATAAATCAAATAAAGATAATTAAGATATTAATTGTTAATTGAAATTATTTGTTATTTGATCCTCCATGTTTTTAAATGTTTAAAACCTACCCTATAGTTTTGAAATTTATATTTGTGATTAAAAGCTTTAATTTAGACAACCTAAATTTCAAACCCTAGATTTTGAAAAGTTTAAAATACAACCCTATACTTATATGATATTATTAGAATAATATATATATATGTATAACTAAATGCTAGTCTTACCGCTAGTAGGCCTCATTCACGAAGCCGATCTATAAGGTGGGTATAAGGTTGCGGCCTATAAAATGGCGCTTAATGGGTGTACACTCACACCCACCGCTTGCTTGATTGGTGGAGGGTCGTTAGCCGAACGGGTAGGATAAGGCAACCTCATCCTCTCATTAAAAGTATAATAAGAAATACGAAGTAACTAAATCTTTTTCCAAATTTCCCAATCTTAGTTACTTTAGGAAAAGTGAATTGATGCAATTCCATGAAATTACACTTTGCACCTTGCTAAGATGTTAGTGGAGCGTGTGTGGTTTACCGGCACACTAATTGGTTCTAAGCGAAGGTGGCAAAGGGTGATTCATTGTTTATCATAGTTCGATGGAGCGTGTGTGGTTTACCGGCACATCGAATAGGTGATCGTAACAATGAAGGCACCATGTAAATTTGCATGGTAATTCACACCCGCTTTGTGATCCTCGGCATCCCAGTCACAAACAAGAGGGGCATATCGAGATTTAAACATGCCATTGAATAGTTCAATGAATCTCATCCGAACCTAGGAATTCTCAAAAACACTTAGGACCAAAAGTTTAAGTTTTGTGATGGAGAATTAGTGAATCGTCATTCACTTACCTTCAATTTATTTGCATGTTGGATTACGGCATCCCTTTTCTAGTGTGTAAATGTTATTGTTGGATCCTAGCCCTAATTTTTCTTATTGGGTGATAATTAGGGATTCTTGTTCTAATATATCTTTGTCCTTTCTATAGATGTCAAACACAAACAACGCTGCTGCTAGTTCTTTCACGTTGATGAGCCTTTGCCAAAAGGTCACCTTCGATGGAACGAACTTTGGCGAATGGATAAGATACATTCGCACCATTGCTCGCTATGAGGATAAAGAGTATGTCCTCGACGAGAAGCTCGAGAAAATCAACCCCGAAATTGCTACTCCCGCTGAAATCACCGCCTTTGAAACCCATGAGCGAGATGCGACGAAAGTACATTGCATCATGATCGCCACCATGAACTCCGAGTTCCAAAAGTCCTACGAGGACATGTATCCATACGAGATGCATCAAGACTTGTTGGAGAGGTACCACCAAAACGCGAGACAAGAGCGTTACGAGATCTTCACTAACATGATTTCCGCTAAGATGGGTCATGGAGAATCTCTTACCGTGCACTTGCAAAAGATGCAAAGGTATGTCGACCGCCTTCGCAAGTTAAACGTTGACTTCGGCGAAGACTTGGCGATCGACATGGTGCTTCACTCTTTGCCTCCGATGTATAATCAATTTAGGATGACCTACCACATGAACAAAGAGGAGGTCACTCTAAGTAAGCTCCAAGGTCTCTTGAGGGTTGCTGAGAGCAATTTCAAGGACAAGTCTGTTGCACCAACTCCCAATCCGTCTGCTGCTCCTGTCTTGGCAATTGGTCAAGGGAAGGGAAAGAAGAGGAAAGCTTCTTCAAATAACTATCGAAAGGTGAAAGCCCAAGATGGTTCCTCTTCTAGTGGGACAAAAGTTGATCCCTCTAAGCCCTGCTCTAACCCGAAGGAGGCAGAGTGCCACCACTGCCACAAGATAGGACATTGGAAGAGAAGCTGCCCAGATTACCTGCAAGCCATCAAGGAAGGAAAGATCAAGCCATCTTTCGCAGGTATATATGCAATAAAATCTAACGATTCTAATCATGCTATTTCATGGGTTCTTGACACCGGTTGTGGTTATCACATTTGTTCTAATGTGCAGGGACTAAAAGGAAGTAGGGATGTGGAGCAAGGAAGGATCAATCTAATCATGGGGAACAGAAGATCGTCGCCTGTGACCAAGATTGGAGTGTATTCTTTGGTGCTTAAGAATAGTTTAGTTTTAGATTTGAACAATTGTTGCTATTCGCCAGAAATGGCTAGAAACATCATTTCATTTCATGGTTTATATAGACAAGGTTTTAGATTTTCTTTTAATAATGAGAATGGTTCTATTTTGGCTTATCTAAATGGTGTCTTTTATTTTGAAGCTATACCATGTAATGGAATATATGAAACTGTTATGATTGTTGATAACTTAGGAAATGATGTTTTGAACATTGATTCTTCCACTAGTATGGATAAAGCATCCTTGTGGCATTGTCGTCTTGGACATGTCAACAAGAAACGCATAGCCCAACTCCAAAAGGATGGAGTGTTGGAGTCATTCGACCTTAGGGAAGATGACACATGCGAATCTTGTTTACTTGGAAAGATGACTAAGTCACCCTTCACGAGTACTTGTGAAAGGGGTGAGGGACTATTAGACCTAATACATACCGATGTATGTGGACCTTTTAGATCAACCACGAAGGATGGGAACCGCTTCTATGTGACCTTTACCGATGATTATAGTAGATATGGGTATATCTATTTAATCAAGCAAAAGTCAGAAACCTTTGAAAAGTTCAAAGAGTTCAAGAATGAAGTGGAGAATCAATTGGGCAGGAAAATCAAGATGCTTCGATCCGATCGAGGAGGAGAGTACCTAAGTCTTGAATTCCACGATTATCTCAAGGAGTGTGGAATAGTTTCGCAATTGACGCCTCCTAGGACACCGCAATTGAATGGTGTGGAAGAAAGGCGTAATCGAACCTTATTGGATATGGTTCGCTCTATGATGAGTCGTGCTTCACTACCTATCTTCTTTTGGGGGTATGCCTTAGAGACTGCCGCCCATATCCTTAACCGAGTCCCTACCAAGAAGGTTGCCAAAACACCTCACGAGATGTGGACGGGGAAAGCTCCCTCGTTGGCACATATCAAGGTTTGGGGTTGCGAGGCTTTCGTAAGACGAGATACTCACGACAAGCTTGAACCTCGAAGTGAGCGATGTATTTTCATCGGCTACCCGCAAACTTCCTTTGGATATCTCTTCTATAGACCGAAAGATAATGTTATCTTTGTTGCAAGGAGAGGAGTTTTCCGAGAGCGAGAACTCATAAGCCAAGGAGACAGTGGGAGGCAAATCGAACTTGAAGAGATTCAAGAATCGATAGATGAAGGAACCTCTACCGCTGGCGTTCAACCCGAGGAGGAAACTCCGGTTGAACCGATTGACGAATCCTTACCTCTTAGACGTTCCGATAGATTTAGAGTTCAACCCCAGTTTTATGGTTTTCATATTACTACCGAAGGGGACACGTATATTAGTGATGGTACACTAGTAAATCTTGATGAACCTAATAGCTATAAGGAAGCCATGGCAGGCCCGGAGTCTGCGAAATGGAAAGAGGCGATGGATAGCGAGATCCAATCCATGTACGATAACCAAGTTTGGAATTTGGTTGATTACGTGCCCGAACGTAAGACCGTAGGGTGCAAGTGGATCTTCAAGAAGAAGACCGACGTGGATGGGAACGTACACACATACAAAGCGCGATTGGTTGCGAAGGGCTTTACTCAAACTCCCGGAGTTGACTATGATGAGACCTTCTCGCCAGTTGCGAAGATTAAATCTATTAGAGTGATGCTAGCAATTGCCGCATTTCATGATTATGAGATTTGGCAAATGGATGTCAAGACCGCTTTCCTTAACGGAAAGTTGGCTGAGGATGTTTACATGGCTCAGCCAGAGGGGTTTGTGGATCCGAAGCATCCGAATAGAGTGTGTAAGCTTGAGAAGTCCATTTATGGACTTAAGCAAGCGTCTCGCAGATGGAATCTTTGCTTCGATGAGAAAGTCAAAAAGTTTGGATTTGTACGAAGCGAAGACGAATCTTGTGTATATGTCAAAGCCAGTGGGAGTGTAGTAAGCTTCCTCGTTCTATATGTCGATGACATATTACTCATAGGAAACGACATCCCGACTCTGCAGGAGGTTAAGTCCTGGCTCGGGAAGTGCTTCGCTATGAAGGACCTCGGAGAGGCTTCTTACATTTTGGGAATAAGGATAGTAAGAGATAGAAGTAAGAGACTAATTGGACTTAGTCAGAATACTTACTTGGAGAAGGTACTAAAACGTTTTAGTATGGAAAACTCAAAGAAGGGAGAACTACCGATACAAGGAAATGCCAAGTTGAGTAAGACTCAAAGTCCGAGTACCGAAGCCGAGATAGCAGAAATGAGCCGAGTACCATACGCTTCCGCAGTTGGCTCAATCATGTACGCTATGACTTGTACTCGCCCTGATGTAGCCTTCGCTTTGAGCATGGTTAGCAGATATCAAGGGAATCCTGGCAAAGCACATTGGATTGTGGTGAAGAACATCCTTAAGTACCTTCGGAGAACGAAAGAATGGTTCTTAGTCCTTGGAGGGAGTGATGACTTGAAGGTGCGAGGGTATAGTGACGCCAACTTTCAAACCGACAGGGACAACTATCGTTCGCAGTTGGGCTGGGTCTTTACCCTAAATGGAGGAGCAGTGACATGGAAAAGTTCCAAGCAGGAAACCGTAGCTGATTCAACGTGCGAATCAGAGTACATCGCAGCAAGCGAAGCGTCGAAGGAGGCAATATGGCTGAAGAACTTCATCGGTGATCTTGGAGTTGTACTGGCCATAAAGGAGCCCATGGAGATTTTCTGTGATAACGAAGGTGCGGTTGCCTTGACCAAGGAACCGAGGGGGATCATGGTAGATCTCGACATATCGACAGAAAATATCACTTCATTAGACATCGTGTAGAAGAAGGACAACTCGTAGTGAAGAGGATATCATCAGAAGATAACCCAGCAGATCCGCTTACGAAGGGACTGAGTAGGGTTAAGCACTTACAGCATGCTAGGAGTATTGGGCTGAAGGATGATATTAGTATAGATTAGATTGTATTAGAAACGTATAATAGATGAATGTAATTAACATTTGATGATTAAATAAAGAAGTTTTATTTATGAGTAAAGTTACTATCACATGTTAGTTGTTTAACTATTGTTTCACTTTGCATGTTTTGACTTCCAGAATAATTGAGTTTATTAGGAATAATTGAATTATTCAAATGGTCCACAATCGTTCATATGTTGGGAGTAGATATGAATGAAGATTGTCGTGAATTGGTGTGTAGAGTGTCTAAATGGTGTTAGACATAGCAAGAGTTGCTGCAACGTTCATGAGTGCTTACGAACTGGTTTTGAGCATTGGAATAAACCCGCGCTTGCTGGAATCACCTTATGGAATACGATATAAAAGGTGATCGCAAGACGATAATATCATATGGTCTTAAAACCTAGATATATGGTTTATTATTTGTTAATTGATTGTGCATTGATAATGCGAAAACGCATCAGTAACTTGATGTTATAAAACGCATTGTTGTGTATAGTTGGTTAATGAATAAGTAAATGCATATAAGTCGAAGTTTATCTGTAAATTTTATCCTAAGAGGGTAGAAGAGATATCTTGGCCACTCGATGATTTGATTTGACTTATGTGCCGGGCCCGGTCAGAACTGAATTGATGTGTTCGATTAAGTTCTATGTCAAATAAATCGAAGATCGAGAAATCTAAATGCTAGACTAACCATTCCATAGGATTGTCAGCATGATATCTAACAGAGGACTGTACGATCCCTTATCTAAAGGACAAGATTGATTAGATCAGAGTTGACAGCGTCTTTGAGAGCTACGATTGCAAACCGTATTATACTTGTATAGTTACTAGACTTATCCAAGTGGGAGACTGTTGGAATAGTGTCTAAGGCTATAACTATATTCGGTGGTGCATGGTCCTTTTGGGTTGCCTTCACCATAGCAACTTGAAGGATGATTTGTTAAGAGAGAGTAAATGTTATAAGGAATAATATTTAGCTATTTGATTAATATAAGTCATAAATTAATTGGTATTAATTTGGTGACTTAAAGAGATTAATTAAATAAGAGGGTATAAACTGTCAATTGTTTGATAGTTAGACTTTAGACTATAAATCCATTAGGATGGACTTTGGACGGTTTCTAAGAGCTTTAGGATAGCTCAAAATAGTCCATAAGGATATCTATGGAATGGATTTGGATAGCCTTAAGTGAAGATTATCCAATTAGGGTTTAGGGTGAAACCCTTAAGGAGTCTAAAGGTATAAATAGGCCCTTGGGGTGTGGAATTCGTGTACAACCTTTCAGAACCTAAAGCAAGGAACCTCTGGTCGAATTCCATCCCCTCTCCTCTCTCCTAAATCATCTTGCTTGCTATTGGTGTTTGTAAGCCATTAGAGGAGTGACAATTGTGACTCTAGAAGCTCCAAGACAAGAAGATCAACAAGGAACTCAAAGGTATGATTCTAGATCTGTATTAATGTTGTTGTTTAACCTAATTAGCCATTAGAAGTCTTGGATTCAAAAGCATGTTTGATAGAAAGCCTAGATCCAAGCAATAGGGTTTTGCATGCGCACATAGGAAAGTTCTTATGGCTAAAACCCAACACATGGGCCATAAACACCTTTTAAGGTGTTAAACCACCCCTCAAACACTTCCAAAAGCTTCCATGGGTGCTTAGAGCCTTGTAATCCTTCGTTTGATGCACAAAAGCATACAAAAACATGTCACACTTGAGTTTACGGTCCAAGAAGGTTCTTAGACCGTAAACACCTATTCTTAGACCGTAAACACCTTTCCAAAATGTTTAAGTGCCCCAAACACCTTCCTATGCTCCTAAAAGTGACTAGAGCCTTACATGCATGAGTTAGAACCACCAAACAACAAAAGAAATGGAACAAAATGAGTTTACTACTGTAAACTCATGTGCTTACGGTCGTAAACTCCTCAAGGAGTATTCATAGGCCGTAAACTCCTTAAATGGCCCATTTTGAAGCCTTAAACCCTTCATAAGCCCTAAAATTGAACCTAGCCTAGTTCCACAAGTGTTAAAAGACCTTAATGCATCAAAGAACACACCATCCATGAGTTTACGGCCGTAAACTCATGGGGATAAGGTCTCAGGGCCGTAAACTCTATAAAGAGTTACTCTTGAAGAGTAAACTCCCTATCTAGGCCATACACACCTTTAGATGTTACCCGGGACACTCCTAGCACTTGACCAAAGTGTTTTCCGCATCATAAGATGCTTATACGTGTTTAATTGGTATTATATTTACTAATTGAGTGTATAAATATTTCATCATATGTTTATAGGTCACTAAGTGTGTTCAAGTCTTTACTTGACACCGAGCATCCAACCGGCACCTTCGTTGGATCCGCTTACAACAAGTGAGTTCATACCCCTAAATTAACCGTTTAAATGTTTTTACATGCTTTTAGGGGGAATACAAGTTAAACATGCCAGTTATCATATCAATCACATGTGATTGATAACCCGCATGCACAAGGATTCATTACACTGTCAACTGTTTTTACCAAGTATGATATTGTAAATGGTTTTTTAAAACATCTTTATGTGTTCAAAATTTTTCTCAAATTGCCTCTTGTGCTGTATATTCTATTTCAAACTCTATTACAACAACATTTTAAATAAAGGTTTTCCAAAGATTTCATCAAAGTTTTTATACTCCTACTTTGTTAAATACTACTGCTTGTTAACACTTTTACTTCACGATACGCTTTTACTTCACGATACGCTTATACCTCACGATACGCTTATACTTCACGATCCACTACTACTTCACAATACACTTCTACTTCACGATTCACTTATACTTCAGGATCCACTATTACTTCACAATACACTTCTACTTCACGATTCACTTATACTTCACGATACGCTTATACTTCACGATACGCTTCAACTTAGTTAAATGTATGCCTATGCTTGTATACGTTATATAAATAATGTTTAAAGGACTTAGGAAGGCTAGTTCGCCCTATTTCCTTTTCTTCGTTGAGATGTGGTCTGGTGGGATCGGATGTCCGTCCGAAGGTCGTTTGATCATTAGTTATACATTATGTATACAAGCATAGACATATAGGTTTACATTAGTCAATTCAGTTGTGAGTCTCTATCATTAGTCCAATATTTCACATCAGACTTCGCTACACGAGATACATCTTCAGTACACGGCCTTCTCCGTTGTCAGGATAGTAGCCAGAGTCTCTTGTAGGGAGAGCGAACATTGTATGTATAGCTATACGTGATTGACACCCCCGCACCCTGACTGCTAGCTACAGTCCACGGCCCACCAAGCCAAGGGGTGAAAAATGTCATATTCATACCGACGCTTGCAGGGCGTCAAGTTCTCTAGTGTCTATCAGTATGGTTACGAGTATCTCGGGGTTACCTTATAATTCATGGCCTTAAGGTAACGGGTTTTAACACTGTATTCACTATTTTTAGACCTTGCTAGACGTATCTTTCATTTGATACTGTCTGGGGTTTGTGTCTCCTCTAGTTAGACTGAGTCAGGTGCGTCGTTCATTCGATACTCTCCTTGATTCTATGATTTCCTTTGCCTTAGTCAGCAGTCTTAACTGCTGAGGCATATATTGTTTGCCCTGATATTCTCCTACTTTCTTTATAATCAATACCCTATTTTGATAATGATGGTGTTAAGGGAAAAATCACTTTTTACAACATAACTCCGTCCAGTCTTGGTAGAAGACTGCTTTTAAATTAGAAAATATAGGATTTTTTTGGAAAGGACTCTAATTCACTGTGTACTCTAAAACTACTACTCGTATAAAGTTATTTGAATTAAAATGACACTAAATACTTATGAACTCACCAGCATGTGTAAAAATGCTGATACTCGCTTTTCAAATAACTTGCATTCTCAGGTCAACAATAGACAGGTACATCCCCAGAGCTTTTGATGAAAACAATTTAGTACCAAGCTGCACCTATATTATTACTTGCTTTGATGATGTAATGTAATGTAAACCATGTAAAACTATTACTATTAATGCAATGGTTGTTGTACTTTGATTACTATACTGCATATGTTGTGATACTTGACATGACGTCATCCACCCCAGAACGTTTCCGCCGTTCCGGTTTTGGGGTGTGACATTCTCTTGAATCCAAATACATGGCTGAAGATGCTTCTAGCAAGAAGTTTCTTGTCAGTAACTTTATGGGTTACAAGATGATTGACTCCAGGCCTGTTATGGAACAATTCCATGAAATGTTAAGGATCCTAGGACAATTTGCTCAACACAATCTGAAAATGGATGAAGTCATTGTTGTGGCTGTGATAATTGACAAACTGCCCCCTTCCTGGAAAGATTTTAAACATAATCTAAAACATAAGAAAGAGGAATTAACTTTGACTCAGCTTGGAAGTCATTTACGGATTGAAGAGTCCTTAAGGACTCAAGAACTTGATAACAATCCGAAAGGCAAGAACCAAGTTGGTTCCTCTTAAAAGTTCTTAAGATCAAACAATGACTATCAACAAGAACAACGAAGTTTCACAAAGAACTTTCACTAAGAATAATAATCTCACAAAGAGATTATCGAATGCACAAAGCGGCTATTAGGGTTTGTGAAAGATTGCCTCTCACAAACTTGTACAAAAGACTATATAGAATTAATCTAGGCAATCCCTACAAATCAGGGATATACCAGCTAACTAATAGACGATAACTATGGAAACAAGATAAGTACTAAATCTGTTACAAAATGTTGAATATAAAACTATACATTGAACAACTGGTATGCTGATGCTGATGCTGACGCTGGGTTGTGTGCTGACGCTGAGTGACCAGTTTCAAACATCATCATATTATAAGGTTCGACCTTACAATCTCCCCCAATATGATGATGTTCAAAACCAGCTAGACTATAACACCTCTGGACAAAAATTCTTCATACTCAGCTTCAGCTTCTACTTTCACTGGCCAGTAAGGACTATCTAGCAGCTCCTATCTTCTATTCAGTAACTCCATAGCAATCAATATGTGAAACTCTCCAGAGAGATCTTGATGAATCATGCACATTTGTCTTAAACCAACAAGATGTTCTGTTGGAGCCCTTGGAATTTCTGTAGTACGCTGAAAACACATTTTCCTATTCTTATCAAGATAAAACATTCCATGCTTAGGAACAGAGATGAACTTATGTTGAACCGGCTCAACACCGATAGGAAGAGAGTTTTTTATTCCTTCAGCACCAAAATTTAGAACCAATACATCTTCACTATCAACTTGAAATCTAGTTCTTCTGATTCTTGGAACTAAGGAACTTGGACCTTGCTGCTGAGGACGCTGTGTAGGAACAAGATCAAGACGCTGAACTTTCTTGATCAGTAAGTGAAGAGCACAGGTCAGTTATGAAGAAAGAGCTGAAGTTTGCTTGGATGCTAATTCGAGCAATTCCATCCATTCAGAGTATCCGTATCTAATCATCTCGTCTCTCTTTATAACTTCAGTGTATGGATGTTGAGGACCTTGATGAGTGATCAGCAAAGTAAGGATTTTCTCGTCACGCGGTTTTGAGGTTTTAACTTTGATGATCTTGTCATTGCTTATTCTTCATTTGAAAACATCTTGAAACCTTATGCGATCGATCCTATCAAGAACACTATCAGTCCTTGACTTACTGCTACTGGGAGGAGGCTGTGAAGATTTAGATTTGGACTGATATTCTAAAAACCTTTGCATCTGAGCTTCAAAGGATCCTTTGGCCTGAAGTTTGTGCTGAATGAGGGATTCATCAGCTTGAGCAATATTCTTTAGAAGCTGAGCTTTATTGGCTTCATCAAGGATTTGTTTAACATGATCAGGAGACATGTTCCATTCAGCTGCCAAATTGGATATGCTGACAATGGACTTAGATTTCTTGCTGGGAAGAGAAGTGTCAGTAGATAATTCAGTATCTGCTGCCTTGCGCTTGCGAGATAAAGGTTGAAGATCCTCGCTAACTACATCTGAGTCTTCTCCTTGAACTGAAACAGTGGGATCAATGAAGTTCATGTCTAGCATCTGACACTCATCATCATGTTCATCTGAGTCTTCTCCTTGAACTGGCACAGTGGGATCAATGAAGTTCATGTCTAGCATCTGACACTCATCATCATGTTCATCTTCATCATCATGTTCACATTCTTCAGTAAGCTTTTCAGTCTCTGCTGGTCTATCAGACTCGTCAGTAGGCTTTTCAGTTTCTGTTGGTCTATCAGACTCGTCAGTAAGCTTTTCAGTTTCTGCTAGTTTATCAGACTTGTGCACAGGCTGTGGTGGCTCGGTCTGGTTTAAAATGTTCTCTTCAGATCCAAGCTCAACAGAATCAGTTTCTCCCCCTTTTTTTATCATCATCATGATTTGGGCCAGGGGAAGGAGTTGACAGAAGAACTCCCTTCAATTGGTTGACATCAGCCTCAATACGTAGAAGACGTTGACTCATGTCTCGAGTCAATATAAGAAGCTCATTAAACACTGAGGCCGGGATTTGAATGAGCTGACTACCTGGAGTTTCTTGTGATCGATGATGCTCTCCCTGAGAGTGTTGCTCCCCCTGAGATGGTTTCTTCCGCTGAGATTGTTGCTCCCCCTGAGCCGAGTGAACCCTTTCAGTGACATAAATAGTATGATGAGAAAGTTGAGGGGAGATATGACCACCGTCTTGCATTTCAGCTTGTAGATCAACATGAATTTCGTTGTTATCATCAGCTCCTTCGTCAGTGTCAGCATTTAGTGAAGGAACGGTATACAGATTTGCGATCCATTCTCGCATCCGATCAGAGATGTCGATGTCATTTGCCAGTGGATCATCCTGATACATTCGTACTGACATGCGTGGGCATTGGATGGGGTTTCTAGAGTGGGAGTAGTAGGCTTCAGCGAAAAATTTATCCAGGACAAGAGCAATCCAGCATGGAAATAGAACATGATCAACTCGTACATTGGCACGAAGAAGTTGGACAAGCTGATCAAAGAAGAAGGCCCCATAATCAAGACGTTTGTTGAGAAGAAGGGAACAGACAACTTGTTGCTCATAAGTACTCAGTTGATCACCACTACGAGATTTGTGACCCACACATTTGCAAAGTGCCTCGGTGAAGAACTTCCATCCTGGAGTCATACATTGACGCAGAATGAGAGCTGATCAAGCACCAGCCTTTGGGTGATCATAGCCCAGTTGATCAAAGAGGCGTCGACAACGTTCAATAGTTGGAAGCTCAGAGAATGGTTCAAAAATTGGTAACCTGAGTGCAACACTGAGGAGATCAGCGGTGATGAAAACTGAGCGACGGCCACACCCAATAGTGTCGGAGATGACGTTGTTTTCATTATTAACTATTGCGGTGTAGTAGAACTCACATACTTGTTCGGGGAAGAACTCTGATGGAACCTCACTGATAGCGTATCGAAGTCTGCAGGATACTAAAAATTTGACAAAATCATCAAGTCCAAGACCGCGATGAACATATGGTATACCAGGGTTGAAAACGACATTTGTGGCTTTGATGTATATGGGAAGAGGAGGAGAGTTTGGAGCTGGGACGACTCTTCTTGAAGTGGAGGAGAAAGTAAACAGTGATGCCGCCATTGAGGAGAGTTTGGATTCTAGGGTTTTGAGGAGAGAGAAGGAAGTTTGAATGATGGGACGAAGGTTTGGGAGAGAGGTGGAAAAAGTTTAAATATGGGATTAAACGGTTTAAAAAAAGGTAATGATTATCTTTATCGAAAATAACTGCGTATCTTAACAAACTGTCAAATCAAAAAAAAAATAGTCGTTGGGTAAAAAGAGTCGTTGTACTGAAGAGGAAATGACAATCAGTGTCTGCGGAAGCACTGAGATCAGTGTCACGAAAAGTTACATGCTGAAAGATAGTCTGTCGTCAATTCAAGGTACAACTTGCTTGTTTAAGGTTAGCAAGGTGGTTGGTGTGTGTGATAGATATTGGTTTAATTATCTAACCATCGGCACAAAGTGTTGAGTCTTTATCAGTGAGTGGTGCTTCTTACTGAATCATTAGACACTGAGTGAGAAGAAGGTGAAGAGAGGATTGTTGCGTGTGATAGACCTCGGTGTTTTGGTCTAACCATCGGCAAAGACTGTTAGACTCTCATCAGCATGTGTTTTGTCACACTGAATCACAAAATCAGTGTAAGATTGGTAAGAAGGGATAGTTGTGTGTGATAGACCTTGGTGTTTTGGTCTAACCATCGACAAAGACTGCTAGATTCTCATCAACATGTGTTTTGTCACACTGAATCACATAATCAGTGTAAGATTGGTAAGAAGGGATAGTTGCGTGTGATAGATCTTGGTGTTTTGTCTAACCATCGGCAAAGAGTTTCAAGTTGTTATCAGTATATGGTTTAATACAGTGAATCATTCAACTTTAGTTTAGAAGATTTGTAGAAGAGATAAAGATAAAAGATCATACAATGTACTCAGCATGGTAAACATCATCAGCAAAAAAAAAAATACATTAGTTTATAAGACAATAGCAAACATTAGTAAAACATTTTTTAATCCAGAGTGATCATTCCAAGTTCTCCAATAATGTGAGAATTATTTTGTGTATCCAGGGCCTTGGTGAAAATATCAGCTAGTTGATCTGAAGTCTTGACATGTTTTAGAACAACCTTGCCCTTCTCAACATTGTCTCTGATGAAGTGATGTTTGATCTCGATATGCTTTGTCTTTGAGTGCTGAACAGGATTCTGTGTGATCTGAATGGCACTGGTGTTGTCACAGTATATAGGAGACTTTGTGAATTTAAGCCCATAGTCTAAAAGTCGATTCTGAATCCATAAGAGTTGAGCACAACATCTCCCAGCTGCAACATACTCAGCTTCTGCAGTGGAGATAGCTATTGAGGTTTGCTTCTTGCTAGACCAACTGATTAGTCGATTTCCAAGGAAATGACATCCACCTGACGTGCTCTTCTTGTCTAAGTTTCATCCTGCATAGTCGGAATCAATGTATCCAAAGAGTTCAAGTGCTGAGTCACGAGGGTACCACAATGCCAAGTTCTTAGTGGCCTTTAAGTATCGAAAGATGCGTTTAACTGCAATGAGATGAGACTCCTTGGGATTAGCTTGGAATCTAGCACAGAGAATGGTTCCAAACATGATATCAGGGCGACTTGCAGTGAGGTAGAGAAGAGATCAAATCATTCCTCGATAAAGAGAGTGATTAACATCAGTACCAGTGGGATCAGCGTGTAGCTTATCAGTCTTGGACACCGGAGTAGAAGCTGGTTTGCAATCGCTGAGAGAGTACTTAACAAACATGTCAGCAATATATTTACTTTGACAAATTGAGATACATGTTTTTTGTTGCTGAACCTCAAGACCTAAGAAAAAGGTCATCTTCCCCATCATGCTCATCTCGAACCTTTGAGACATGATCTCAGCGAATTCCTTGCTCAGCTTCTCATTTGGAGATCCAAAGATGATATCATCGACATAGATTTGAACAAGAATCATTTATGAGCCTTTATTTTTGATGAAGAGAGTATTATCAATTGCTCCTCTTCTGTAGCCATTTTCAAGAAGATATGATGTCAGTGTCTCATACCAAGCCCTAAGAGCTTGCTTCAGTCCATATACAACTTTATCTAATCTGTACACATAGTCATGGTGCTTTTTGCCATCAAAGGCTGGGGGCTGTTGGAGAAATACTTCTTCTAACACACCATGAAGAAATGATGTTTTGACATCCATTTGGTAGACAATGAAGTTCATGTATGAGGCATATGCGAGAAACAGTCTGATTGCTTCAATGCAGGCAACTGGAGCAAAAGTCTCCCCGTAGTCGATGGATTCAATTTGAGTGAACCCCTGAGCAACAAGTCTTGCTTTGTTACGAGTAATAATACCATCTTTATCAACCTTGTTGCGGTAGACCCAACGTGTTCTGGTGATGGTCTTTCCTGATGGTCTGGGAACAAGAGTCCAAACCTTGTGCCTTTCGAACTCATTCAGCTCGTCTTGCATGGATTTAATCCAATCAGCGTCTTGAAGAGCTGAGTGTATCTTCTCAGGTAAGATCATTGAAACGAAATTAACATACATGCAAAAATTATTAGAAACACAAGATCTGGTTCGGACACCATCATGAAGATTCCCAATAATTTGATCAATAGGGCGATCTCGATGTTCAGGAGCTGAAGTGTTATTACTGAAAGGAACATCAGTTGTAGGAGAATCTTCAGTCTCAAGGATTTCATCAGCATCGGACAAATGAGTTGTCGAGCTGACCGCAGTACCTTGATTTACAGAACTTGGGTCTGAAACGATAGGATCAGCAATAATAGCTTATTCTTCAGTATGAGAAACTTCATCATATGGGCAAGAGAGAAGCTCTTGAAAGATATAAGAGGAATGAGCTACTTTTTCATCAGTTTATGATTCTTCATCAAACTTTACATGAATGGATTCCTCAATGCACTGCCTGTTCACATGAAAAACACGAAAAGCCTTTGAAATAAATGAATATCCAACAAAAATACCTTTGTCAGCCTTAGGCTCAAATTTTGATCTAGGATTGCGCTGATTGAGAATATAGCAAACACATCCAAACACATGAAAGAAGGATATTTCTAGATTTCGACCTTTCAGCATCTCATATGGTGACTTCTTGTGAACCTGGTGAATTAGAGAGCGATTCTGAGTATAACATGCTGTATTAACAGCTTCAGCCCAAAACGACATAGGAAGACCAGCATGTATCATCAAGGTTCTTCCTGCCTCAATGTAACGCCCGCAGATCCGGGCTAGTCAATTTAAAGGCAATAGGGGTCAAAAACAACTTTTCGACAAAAAGATTATTTAGAATAAATAATCTTAACCAAGTTGTAGAATATGTCACAAGTTTCCGTACATATAAAGAACGCCGAAATCCGAGTTATAACGAAGAAGTTATGACCCGTCGAAGTTTCGCGTCGGAACCGGCACGGTGTCGGGAAGCGTAAATAGTAAATTTATGATAGAGAGAGAGAGAGATTTAGCCTTAGCGCTCTAAATGAAAGTCGTAGAATATGTTAAACTAACAACATCGATAAAAAGAACGCCCAAATCTGACTTCGTATGAAGAAGTTATGATTTTTTGAAGTTTTCGGATTAGCGGTGTACAGCCCGAAATTCGAATTTTAGATCGATTGATTTTTAGCCGACACAACCTAAACAAGAATCGAAGATCTCGTTATTATTAGCGTAACGATAAAAAGACAGACGAAAATGGACATCGGATAAAGAAGTTATGAGATTTTAACGGACCAATCCTGTCCCGGCCTGTTAAAAATATAACTTTAAAAATAAAGTCAAAATTAGCCGACGGAGTCTAAACGAAAGTTGTAGAGTACGTCTCCACCTACGCGTGAATATAAAGAACGTCAAAAACGGAGTTCGTATGAACGAGTTACAAATTATAATAGCATATTTACGTATTAAAATAAAGTATAAATCATGTATACGTACACATATATATACATATGTATATATCATTAGAAAGGTATCGACGATGCGGTCATTATAAGACTAATGTTGAGTTCTTTCGACATTAGTTTAGTACAAATATCATTAAATCCATTTAAAATAGTATTATAGAGGGGTGTTTAGTTGTTTATATAACTAAAAGGTCATTAAGTAATTATAGAGGGTAGTTTTTGAAAATTCAATTAGTATAAATAAGAGCCTTGGGCTCTCATATTTCTTGCACCATTCTCTTGATTCAAGAGTCTTTCTCTCCTTATCCCCCGAGCATTTCGGTCCCTCGTGATTCGACTTCTCTTTCTGTAGTTTTAGTATAGTAAGGTGAGCGCTGAAGCGCTGCACGAATCTTTCTTAGAAAGATTCAGCGACGAAGTTCTGCCCCTGCAGAGCCCAACTCCTAGCTAAAATCCCCTTGAAAGTAAGTTATGCTTACCATATTTTAAATATAGTTTATATTTAAAATTAGTATTGTTATTATAAATTTATAATAAATATTTGAGCTATTATTATGACTTATATAAGTGTCGTTATAATATCTTTTAACTACTTGCGGTACGGGGAATCTGGTTTAAAGGGCCGCATAGGGTTGTTGGATTTCAGAAGTGCTATACGCCAAAATGGTCCTGCCCTCCGGTGTTTTATGTCTGGCCCCTGTCTGTACATAGTAGTTGGAAAGTATGGTTTAAACGCTTATATAATAATAATAATAAGACTAATAATTAGTGACGGTAATATTAGACTAAAATCTAGTGGTGATAATATTAGGTTTCGAAGCGCTGTCCGAGTACCGAGTCACCACCTTCTCAGGTAAGTGCATAGTCCCTTTCATCTTACACATAGATATGAAGTATTTTATATAAACTACTTGCTATGTGTGCATTGTTGGGTTTTAGCCATAAGAACTTTCCTATGTGCGCATGCAAAACCCTATTGCTTGGACCTAGGCTTTCTATCAAACATGCTTTTGAATCCAAGACTTCTAATGGCTAATTAGGTTAAACAACAACATTAATACAGATCTAGAATCATACCTTTGAGTTCCTTGTTGATCTTCTTGTCTTGGAGCTTCTAGAGTCACAATTGTCACTCCTCTAATGGCTTACAAACACCAATAGCAAGCAAGATGATTTAGGAGAGAGGAGAGGGGATGGAATTCGGCCAGAGGTTCCTTGCTTTAGGTTCTGAAAGGTTGTACACGAATTCCACACCCCAAGGGCCTATTTATACCTTTAGACTCCTTAAGGGTTTCACCCTAAACCCTAATTGGATAATCTTCACTTAAGGCTATCCAAATCCATTCCATAGATATCCTTATGGACTATTTTGAGCTATCCTAAAGCTCTTAGAAACCGTCCAAAGTCCATCCTAATGGATTTATAGTCTAAAGTCTAACTATCAAACAATTGACAGTTTATACCCTCTTATTTAATTAATCTCTTTAAGTCACCAAATTAATACCAATTAATTTATGACTTATATTAATCAAATAGCTAAATATTATTCCTTATAACATTTACTCTCTCTTAACAAATCATCCTTCAAGTTGCTATGGTGAAGGCAACCCAAAAGGACCATGCACCACCGAATATAGTTATAGCCTTAGACACTATTCCAACATGCATATTATCTGAATCCTTGCTGTCTATGCTGGATGAACGTTTTATACATGTTTTAAAGAATTTAAGCTGTATACGTATTTTATATATACGAATATGTTGGGTATGAGATGGGTAGATGAATGATGAGAGATAGAAGATGATACATTGGCAGCTATAGACTTAGTGCCTATGGGACAAACACCGGTAGCTATGGACTTAGTACCTGTTAAACGTTGGTAGCTATGGATTTAGTACCTGTTGGGAATTGGTAGCTATGGACTTAGTACCTGTTGAACATTGGTAGCTATGGACTTAGTACCTATTAGATAAAGACTGGTAGCTATGGATTTAGTACCTGATGAATAGACCATAGCAGCTATGGAATTAGTGCTTTATGAACGAACATTGGCAGCTATGGATTTAGTGTCAGTCCTATAACCTTGGAGGTAAGGGACTTCGGAATAAACGAATGCAGGATAGATGACTCTTAGGTTAAATCCTTAAAGAGTAAAGAAGATAATGGGGATGGGTAATTGGGTTGATTGTTTGATTGAACATAGTAATTATATTATTGTGGGTTGAAAACCCTATGTACTCACCAGGTTTCCCAACCTGACCCACTCAGTTTATGTATATCACAGGTGACGAAGTGAAGTGACATTACACTGAGAGATTTAAAAGAGATGTAGATCACTAGTGTAAATCATTGTAAGTTCTGTTTATGCTTATGTTTCGGTATTAACGATGACATCCCAAACATTTTAAAATGAAATAAATACGTTTCTTCGAAAATGTTTTAATAACGTATTTACCATGTTTTTCTGGGAACAAATTCCGCAACCTTTTTATAAAATGAAGTACTCTGATTTTTATAAAGCATAAACAAAAATCGGTCTTTTCTGGCCGTGATTTTGGGGATGTCACAGTTGGTATCAGAGCATTAGTTTAAGAGAACTAGGAATATGGATTTTTTTCTAGACTTAAACTTAGAATGCTAAGCGATGATTGTGAGGTGTAAGCACTAGCTTATTTTAGGAATAATGCCTAAATTGCTTTTATGTGCTAAATGCTTTGCGCATGATATGATTTGTTCGGATCTATGGTCTGTTGTCGACCGGATCTGGAAACCTTATGTGTTTAGGATTCTAAGCGTTTAACTACGATATTAGAACTAGCATATAAACGTTTCGGGGTGATAAGGATGATTTAAGACGTCAATCCTAAATTAAGATCTAGATTTACCTTATTCGGTGTAGAGATCAAGATGGCAAGAACCCGTAGCGGAAACGTAAATGCGAATGGGAACCGAAACCAACCCCCAGTGGTTCAGCAAATACCTGTTATTGAAGAAGTTGCGCCTGAGCCAGTCACCATGGCTGGAGTTCAAGCCATGATTCGGGCTATGTTAGCTGAACAAAGGGAAGAAATGAGACAAATGTTGAACAGGGACGAACCTACCGTACATGTTGAACCAACGGAGCCAGTTCCCGAGCAATCTAAGGAAGGGAACTACAGCCGCCAAATGAGTCAAGTAGGGACTCAAGGTGAGCAAAGGGATGGCCCAGAAGGGAGAAACAACAAGGATGGGCGGATGTACAAGAATTTCTTGGGTGCGAAACCACCAAGTCTCTCAGGAAGCCCGAAGCTGGTTGAGATTATGGATTGGATCTCTGAGATGGAGATGGTGTTTGAGAGCTGCAGCTGTAACGAGAAACAGAAGACTGTCTTCGCAGTAAGACAGCTGAAAATTGGAGTCTTGAGCTGGTGGAAGCTATTGGCAGATACGATGCCACGAGGAGAAGCCTTAAGGATGTCGTGGGAAGAGTTTTTGGAACAGTTGAAAATGCAATACTGCTCGGAGATAGATCTGATAGACCTAAACAACGAGTTTCAGAACCTGAAGAAAGGAAAGATGAGTGTTGATGAGTATGCCACCGCATTCACCAAGAGGATGAAGCTATTCCCCTACTTGGTGCCTACTGAACTCTCCAAGATTGATAGGTTTGCTAACGGGCTGCCCACTGACTTTGGCCCAATGGTCAAAATGACAACTACCTTGAAAGCAGCTGTTAGGGCAGCTAAGAACGTAGAGGCCTAGATAAGAGAAAAGGGTCTAGAAAAAGATAAGGTAGGAGAGAAGAGGAAGTTTGAAGGATCTTCGAGGCCGAACAAGGAAAGCAAATTCTCAAAGCTTGGAGGAGCAAATGGAGGTGAAGCAAGATGGTGTGATAGATGCAAGAAGAAGCATGGTGGAAAGTGCAACGAAGAAGTGACTTGTTACAAGTGTGGGAGGACTGGTCACTATTCCAAAGACTGCACGCATAATGACAAAGTATGCTATGGATGTGGAGGCAAGGGGCACATGTCCAGAGACTGCCCAAGGAAAAATAAAGCAGCAAGACCAGAAACGCCACCAAGGCCAAGGGCATTTCACATGATCCTCGACGAAGCAGAGAACCATGCGAGGAATCAAGAATGAGGACTTCTTACCCGAGGATCGGATTATGTAGTAGTCATAGTTTCGTATGATGTAGCCTAGTAGAGGCATAGTCTAGGGTGAACTTGAACACCTATGTAATCGTTTCAAGAAATGATATAAAACCTTTGTTTTGTTATCTGATGTGTTGAATGATTGTATGAATTGCTGCATGGTGACTTGGGAAACTGTGAGACAATACTTGGGACGAGTATGAGTAGCTGTGAATGGTAGTAGAGGCCTATACTACCGGAAGCACAGGACTCACACTTGGATCGGGGAAAGTCACAAGGTTACCAAGAAGCTAGTAATTGATTTCATTTTTTTTCAAGTATGTCATTACCATCGTTTCGATAATGACTAAAAAGATTGTTGATTTCCGATCCTAGTGGTCATACAAAATTGAGTCCGACTATGATGAGTATGTTACGTGGTTCAGGGAACCAAGTTCAATGTAGCGTCCGACTTAAACCAAACAATTGAAATTAAAGCGATCAATAGAAGTATCGCGTTCGTTGTTAAAGAAGTTGGTAGCCAGAAACGCTACATGTTAAAGTGTGATTATATCACATGAAGGAAGGCATAGTCTATTTTAGAATTTAACTCTAAGAGACCTAAGTCTAAACGTGCATCACATGATGATAGGTCATAATTTGAAGTCTAGCCTGAGGTAGAGAGTAGGTGCGCGATCGAGTACTGCTTACAGTCAATGAGTCTAAGAGATAGACTTGAAGGAATATAGAAGTTATAATTATTACCTAGGATGAAGAGATGACGTATGGAGTCATTATACGAGACCTTTTTCGTTGATGATTCCGGGACGTAATCATCCTAAGGGGGAGATAATTGTAACGCCCGCAGATCCGGGCTAGTCAATTTAAAGGCAATAGGGGTCAAAAACAACTTTTCGACAAAAAGATTATTTAGAATAAATAATCTTAACCAAGTTGTAGAATATTTCACAAGGTTTCGGTACATATAAAGAACGCCGAAATCCGAGTTATAACGAAGAAGTTATGACCCGTCGAAGTTTTGCGTCGGAACCGGCACGGTGCCGGGAAGCGTAAATAGTAAATTTATGATATAGAGAGAGAGATTTAGCCTTAGCACTCTAAATGAAAGTCGTATAATATGTTAAACTAAGAACATCGATAAAAAGAACGCCCAAATCTGACTTCGTATGAAGAAGTTATGATTTTTCGAAGTTTTCGGATTAGCGGTGTACAGCCCGAAATTCGAATTTTAGATCGATTGATTTTTAGCCGACACAACCTAAACAAGAATCGAAGATCTCGTTATTATTAGCGTAACGATAAAAAGACAGACGAAAATGGACATCGGATAAAGAAGTTATGAGATTTTAACGGACCAATCCTGTCCCGGCCTGTTAAAAATATAACTTTAAAAATAAAGTCAAAATTAGCCGACGGAGTCTAAACGAAAGTTGTAGAGTACGTCTCCACCTACGCGTGAATATAAAGAACGTCAAAAACGGAGTTCGTATGAATGAGTTACAAATTATAATAGCATATTTACGTATTAAAATAAAGTATAAATCATGTATACGTACACATATATATACATATGTATATATCATTAGAAAGGTATCGACGATGCGGTCATTATAAGACTAATGTTGAGTTCTTTCGACATTAGTTTAGTACAAATATCATTAAATCCATTTAAAATAGTATTATAGAGGGGTGTTTAGTTGTTTATATAACTAAAAGGTCATTAAGTAATTATAGAGGGTAGTTTTTGAAAATTCAATTAGTATAAATAAGAGCCTTGGGCTCTCATATTTCTTGCACCATTCTCTTGATTCAAGAGTCTTTCTCTCCTTATCCCCCGAGCATTTCGGTCCCTCGTGATTCGACTTCTCTTTCTGTAGTTTTAGTATAGTAAGGTGAGCGCTGAAGCGCTGCACGAATCTTTCTTAGAAAGATTCAGCGACGAAGTTCTGCCCCTGCAGAGCCCAACTCCTAGCTAAAATCCCCTTGAAAGTAAGTTATGCTTACCATATTTTAAATATAGTTTATATTTAAAATTAGTATTGTTATTATAAATTTATAATAAATATTTGAGCTATTATTATGACTTATATAAGTGTCGTTATAATATCTTTTAACTACTTGCGGTACGGGGAATCTGGTTTAAAGGGCCGCATAGGGTTGTTGGATTTCAGAAGTGCTATACGCCAAAATGGTCCTGCCCTCCGGTGTTTTATGTCTGGCCCCTGTCTGTACATAGTAGTTGGAAAGTATGGTTTAAACGCTTATATAATAATAATAATAAGACTAATAATTAGTGACAGTAATATTAGACTAAAATCTAGTGGTGATAATATTAGGTTTCGAAGCGCTGTCCGAGTACCGAGTCACCACCTTCTCAGGTAAGTGCATAGTCCCTTTCATCTTACACATAGATATGAAGTATTTTATATAAACTACGTGCTATGTGTGCATATTATCTGAATACTTGCTGTCTATGCTGGATGAACGTTTTATACATGTTTTAAAGAATTTAAGCTGTATACGTATTTTATATATACGAATATGTTGGGTATGAGATGGGTAGATGAATGATGAGAGATAGAAGATGATACATTGGCAGCTATAGACTTAGTGCCTATGGGACAAACACCGGTAGCTATGGACTTAGTACCTGTTAAACGTTGGTAGCTATGGATTTAGTACCTGTTGGGAATTGGTAGCTATGGACTTAGTACCTGTTGAACATTGGTAGCTATGGACTTAGTACCTATTAGATAAAGACTGGTAGCTATGGATTTAGTACCTGATGAATAGACCATAGCAGCTATGGAATTAGTGCTTTATGAACGAACATTGGCAGCTATGGATTTAGTGTCAGTCCTATAACCTTGGAGGTAAGGGACTTCGGAATAAACGAATGCAGGATAGATGACTCTTAGGTTAAATCCTTAAAGAGTAAAGAAGATAATGGGGATGGGTAATTGGGTTGATTGTTTGATTGAACATAGTAATTATATTATTGTGGGTTGAAAACCCTATGTACTCACCAGGTTTCCCAACCTGACCCACTCAGTTTATGTATATCACAGGTGACGAAGTGAAGTGACATTACACTGAGAGATTTAAAAGAGATGTAGATCACTAGTGTAAATCATTGTAAGTTCTGTTTATGCTTATGTTTCGGTATTAACGATGACATCCCAAACATTTTAAAATGAAATAAATACGTTTCTTCGAAAATGTTTTAATAACGTATTTACCATGTTTTTCTGGGAACAAATTCCGCAACCTTTTTATAAAATGAAGTACTCTGATTTTTATAAAGCATAAACAAAAATCGGTCTTTTCTGGCCGTGATTTTGGGAATGTCACACTCAATCAGTGTTCGATTTCTTCGTTCAGCAACTCCGTTTTGTTGAGGTGTGCGAGGAGTTGAAAAGTTCTGCCCAATGCCTTTACAATCACAAAAGTCTTCAAGAGTTGAATTCCGAAACTCTGTGCCATGATCACTCCTTAGCTGCTTAACTTTGAGACCAGTCAGTGTCTCGTTTTGACAAATCAGGGAGATAATTTCCTGTGCAGCATGACTTTTCTTCTTCAAGAAAACCACCCATGTAAATCGAGTAAACTCATCCACAACCACCAGAGTATACTTTCTTCCTCCTAGGGAACGTACAGGAATAGGTTCAAACAAGTCCATGTGAAGTAAATGAAGAGGAATGGGTATGCTAGAGCATGACTTGGGTTTGAAAGATGACTTGGTTTGCTTTCCTTGTTCACATGTTGAGCACACCTTATCTTTGACAAAACTGAATTTTGGGAGACCTCTAACTAGATCTTGATTGGATATTTTAGATAGATTCTTAAAGTTCAAGTGAGAGAACCTTTTGTGCCAAATCCAGCTGAGATTGGTTTGAGATTTGGTAAAGAAACATTGCATCAGTGCCTTGTCACTTGAGAACATGTCAAGAACATATATATCATCTTTTCTGCTTGCTGAGAGTGCAATGTTCTTGTCAGTGTTGATGACTCTTCCCTCCTTCTTTGTAAAATGAACTTCATAATCAGCATCACACAATTGGCTAATTGAGATAAGATTATGTTTGAGACCCTTTACATATGAAACATTTTGAAACACCACATTATTGCACTTGATATTCCCATATCCTTTAGTAAACCCCTTTCCTTTGTCTCCGTATGTTACTGCAAGACCAGTTTTCTTGACATAGTCTTCCAGGAGAGACTTGGATCCTATCATATGTCTTGAGCAACCGTTGTCTAAGTACTAAAGATGCTCTTGACCCTACAGTGCTGAGAAACTAGTTAGAACACACTGACCCATTGTAAGATGGGTCATTCACAAAGTTATTTGACAATATATCATAGCACTCTTTAGGAAGACAGTTTAAAGAATTTGATTTAAGAGTCCATCTTTCATTTCTAACTTTGATGTTGTTAGCTCTTAATGATGTTTTATCAAACTTGCATTCACTGATCATGTGAGAGGTGTCACCACATCTGTAACAAAATCTAGTACCAAAGTTTTTCTTGGTGAGCAGATTTCTAGATTTAACACATTTGGATTTGAAAGATTCACCAAGTGAATTTTGATTCCTTTTGTTTGACATTGAATTACAACTGAATTCAGTGTTAGAAGAACTATGATCAGTGATGGATAAGGAGCTGACATCAGTATCAGATTTAGACTTATGCACTAAAACAATGCAATCAGGATAATGTTTAAGTTGTTCATGAACAGCATGAAACACTCCGTTTGAGATAGAAAATGCGATAATATTTTCAGTGAGAGGATTTGGTCTCTCAAGATGTGCAGGGTAAGAAGTAGGATCAATTCCGGTAATTTCAATATTACACTCAGTAACACCATTAGAATCAGTAACACAATATTCATCAATGAGACTCTGATTAACAAAAGTGTTGCTGATAAATTTGTTTTTGAAACTATCTTTCAATTCATTCATGGAATAAAATTCAGATTCTTTTTCTTGAGATTTAAAAACTTTTTCAGCTTCAGCAAAATTTCCCCCAAGGATTTTCTCACATGAATGAGGTATTTGAGCAGAAATGACATAATTAGCATTTTTGTGAGATTTAGCACAAAGTTTTAGCACAGTTTGTTCTTTGTTCAAGAGGTCTTTAACTTTATCAATTTCAGCAGATAGTGAGGAATTTGATAAACTAGTAACTCTTAGATTTTCCTGAGTAGTGTCAATAATGTTATTTTTCAAGGATAGTTCAGTTTTAAGAATATCAATTTGATTCTGCATATCTCTTATGATTTGATTCTTCTTAGAATTAAGAACACCCAAATACTCAAACATTTTGATTTTTTCATTCATTGAATAGGAAACAAAATTTTGAACCTGGTACATTGAAGGGTAATGTGTTGTGCTTCCTGGAGTTTTCAACTACATCAGACATATCAGCATCAAACGAACTGTTGCTGACTTCACATTCATCAGTATCTTCTATCTTAGCCATCAGACATTTAACTTCATCATCTGATGACTCCTCATCAGTCTTCCATTTTTCTTCTTCAGCGATAAGAACTTTATGTTCCAAGTTCTCTGCTTTCAGTTTCTCAACTAACTTGTTGTACTTCTGCTTCCAGTATTCGTCCGAGCTTTGGGTTCTTTGCTTGCATTCTTTTGCAAAATGATCAGTACTACCACAGTTAAAGCACTGAGCTTTCCCTTTCCTTTCAGTAGCATGTTTCTTGTCAACATCTGATTTTTTTGAAGATTTCCCACTCATCTTCTTCTGAAACTTTGATAAATTTCGGCCTGATTTCCCAAAAGTCTTTACAATTAAAGCCGTACTAGCAACAACCTTTTCCAGATCATCAGTCTCACTTTTAGAAGAATCAGTGTCTGAATGGTTTTCAGTGTCTGACTCTGACACTTGCTTTTTGTTTGAAAATAATGCCACTGATGACTCACGCTGAGCATCCTTCATCAGCTCCTTTCTCTGAAGCTTGGATTCCTCATAGTATCGAAGGTTTCCATAGAGACTTTGTAAATCCATTGTTCTTATCTTCTCACTATTTTTCAGCACATCAACATGATTCTCCCAACCTGCACCCAGAGAATCCAAAACCTTCTGCACTAGAACAGTTCGATACTTCAACTGATCTAGTCTCCGCAGATCATTAACAAGAGTATTAAACTTGTTAACGGTTTGAGTCAGGGTTTCACCTTTCTTTGCAAAGAAGTGTTCATACCTTCTGTTTAGATCATTTATTTGAGTAGCCTTGACTTCCTCAGTGCCTTCAAAAGATACAGTCAGCGTGTCCATCATTTTTTTTGCTGAGATGCAGTTCTGAACCAGCCCAAAGATATTGTATGGCAAAGCATAGCTGATTGCAGCCCGAGCACGAACATCGAGACCATTCTTTCTTTTGTTATCTGCTGTCCAGTTTTCTCTAGGTGTTTTCTTCATGACACCATCAGGAACATTCTTTTTCAAGGGCTGATACATCGGAACATATGGACCTTTATCGATGATGTCCAACACGTCTTCATCTACAGATTCTAATGCATAGAGAGCTTTGATTTTCCACATAGCAAAATTGGTTTCATCAAATGGAGGAATTTTAGCAGAAGGATGATTTGATGAGTTTAAAGAGGAAGATGATGAAGCCATTTGTTTGATAAGAGAACACTACTCTGATACCAATTGAAAGTTCCTAAGATCAAACAATGACTATCAACAAGAACAATGAAGTTTCACAAAGAACTTTCACTAAGAATAATAATCTCACAAAGAGATTATCGAATGCACAAAGCGGCTATTAGGGTTTGTGAAAGATTGCCTCTCACAAACTTGTACAAAAGACTATATAGAATTAATATAGGCAATCCCTACAAATCAGGGATATACCAGCTAACTAATAGACGATAAGTATGGAAACAAGATAAGTACTAAATTTGTTACAAAATGTTGAATATAAAACTATACACTAAACAACTAGTATGCTGACGTTGATGCTGACGCTGGGTTGTGTGCTGACGCTGAGTGACCAGTTTCAAACATCATCATATTATAAGGTTCGACCTTACACCTCTTCTGTGAACATGGTGGAAGGAGAAAGTTCAAAGAATCCTAAGAAGTCTAATGGAAAAAGGAAGTTTAAAGGAAAGGATGACAAGTCTTCCAACAAGAAGGCTAAGTTGGTTTGTTGGAATTGTAACAAACCGGGTCACTTTAAGAAAGATTGTCGTCTTCGCAAAGTGAATAAGGATGGTGCTAGACCAAGTGGATCTAAGGATCTAGAAAATCAACAAGGTCAGATATCTGTTTCATTGTAGAATTCTAAATATATTCAGAATTATATTTCTGTGATTTCTGAAGCATTTTATGTGCAGAATGATAAAGTTGCATGGTGGGTTGATTCAGGAGCAACAAGTCATGTTTGCAAAGATCTATATTGGTTCAAGGACTTTCAACCAATTGAAGATGGATATGTTGTTAAGATGGGAAATGTTGCAACTGAACCAATCAAGGGTATAGGATATGTTTTACTTATTTTTACTTCTGGGAAATGTTTGTGTTTGAACAATGTTTTATATGTTCCAGGGATTCATAAGAATCTCGTGTCTGAAATTGTATTAAATAATTCTGGTTACAAACAAGTGTTAGAAAGTGACAAGTATATCTTGTCAAGACATGGTTCTTTTATGGGATTTGGATATATATGTAATGGAATGATTAGGCTTAATATTAATTATCCTTCTAGTGATAATTCTGTTTGCATGGCTTCTAGTAGTACTAACAATAATTTTCATAAATCTAAATTATGGCATGCTAGACTAGGACACATTAATTACAAGAGATTAAAAGATATGTCTAAAATGAGTTTAATTCCTGCTTTTGATATGCAAAATAATGAAAAATGTAAAACATGCATGCTAACTAAAATCACTAGACAACCTTTCAAAGATGTTGTTAGGGAAAGCAAGGTGTTGGATCTTATACATAGTGATTTATGTGATTTTCATGCAACACCTTCCCTTGGAAACAAGAAATATGTTGTTACTTTTATTGATGATGCATCTAGATATTGTTATATCTATTTGCTACATTCTAAGGATGAAGCACTTGATAAATTTAAAATTTATAAACAACAAGTTGAGCTTCATAAAAATGAATTAATAAAAGTATTGCGTACTGATAGAGGTGGTGAGTATTATGATCCAGTTTATTTTGAATCAACCAGAATAATACATCAAACCACAGCTCCATATACACCACAACAAAATGGTGTAGCTGAAAGGAAGAATAGGACTTTGAAAGAAATGGTTAATTCTATGTTTTCATATTCTAGTTTAAGTGAAGGGTTTTGGGGTGAGGCAATGTTAACTGCATGTTACATCTTGAATAGAACTCCAAATAAAAGGAGTAAGAATACTCCTTATGAACTTTGGTGTAAAAAGGTAACAAATTTGAGTTATCTCAAAATTTGGGGTTGTAGAGCAGGTGTAAGGCTCACTGAAGCCAAAAGGAAAACATTGGGTGAGAGAGGTATAGATTGTATCTTTATTGGATATGCTGAGCATTCTAAAGCATATAGATTCTATGTTTTAGAATCTAATGACTCTGTGTATATAAACACAGTGATAGAGTCAAGAGATGCTATCTTTGATGAAGAAAGATTTACATCTATACCTAGACCAAGGGACATGATTCATCAATCTTCCAACAAGAGTATTACTCAAGCTGAAGATGTTTCTGGTGGTGCAACTTCTGTACCTGAACCTAGGAAAAAACCCACCACAGCTAGAAAAGCTAAGTCTTTTGGATCTGATTTTCAACTATATTTAGTTGAAGGAACAAGGAATGAAACTATTTCTCAACATCAATATTATTTTAATATTTAAGAGGATCCAAAGACTTTTAGTGGATTTATGGCTTCTAGGGATCTTCATTTATGGAAAAAGGCAATTCATGATGAGATTGATTCTATTATGCATAACAATACTTGGGTATTGACTGATTTACCTCCTGGTTGCAAGGCATTAGGATGTAAATGGATCCTCAAAAGAAAAATGAAGGTGGATGGTACAATTGATAAGTATAAAGCCAGATTGGTTATCCAAGGCTTTAGATAAAAGGAAGGTATTGATTTCTTTGATATTTATGCTCCTGTTGCTAGAATTTCTACTATTAGATTATTATTAGCTCTTGCAGCTATACATAATCTTGTGATTCACCAAATGGATGTGAAAATTGCATTCTTGAATGGTGATTTGGATGAGGAAATATACATGAAACAACCTGAAGGGTTTGTGATGCCTGGAAATGAACACAAAGTGTGCAAGTTAAAGAAATCATTATATGGTTTGAAACAAGCACTAAAACAATGGCATCAAAAGTTTGATGATGTTATCTTGTCTAATGGTTTTGCATTAAACCAAGCTGACAAATGTGTATATAGCAAATTTGATACTTCTAGAAAAGGAGTCATGATTTGTTTATATGTGGATGATATGTTAATTTTTGGTACTGATTTAGAAGAAGTTAATAAAACCAAGAAATTCTTATCATCCAGTTTTGAAATGAAAGACCTGGGGGAGGCTGAGGTAATTCTTGGTATAAGAATTAAACAAGGAAACAATGGGATTTCAATTTCTCAATCTCATTACATTGAGAAGATATTGAAAAAGTTTAACTTTGAGAATTGGTCTCCTATTAGCACTCCTATAGATCCTTGTCTCAAGCTTTTTCCAAATAAAGGATCTCCAGTGTCTCAACTTGAATATCCTAGGGCTATTGGTTGTCTAATGTATGCCATGATTAGTACTAAGCCTGATATAACATATGTTGTGGGAAGGCTTAGAGATATACTAGTAATCCTAGTTCACATCATTGGCAAGCTGTGAGTAGAGTATTCAAGACTTGAAAGGGACCATTAATTATGGTTTAACTTATAGTGGATATCCTTCTGTTTTGGAAGGTTATTCAGATGCCAGCTGGATTAACAACTTATAGGATCACTCCTTTACATGTGGTTGGGTGTTTCTTCTTGGAGGAGGTGCCATTTCTTGGGCATCTAAGAAACAAACTTGTATTACTAACTCAACCATGGAGTCCGAGTTTGTTGCATTGTCTCCTGCTGGTAAAGAAGCTGAGTGGTTAAGGAATTTGATTTATGAAATTCCATTATGGCCCAAACTGATATCTACCATTTCTATCAGATGTGATAGTGTCGCAACCTTGGCTAAGGCTTATAGTCAAGTGTACAATGGAAAGTCTAGACATTTAGGTGTTAGACATAGTATGATTCGTGAGCTCATCATGACTGGATATCTGTGGAGTTTGTAAGAACTCAGTTGAATTTAGCCGATCATCTAACCAAAGGGTTAGCAAGAGATCTTGTGCACAAGGTGGCTATAGGGATGGGTTTAAAGTCCACTTAAAATCTTTTATATTAAGATACCCAATTCCCATCTAATGCAATATTAGATGTTGAATTCAATGTGGAAAGCTTGATACTTGAAGATTGGAACACATTTTTATGATCATCACAAGGTATGTGTTCAGTACTGCAAGTTAAGGAGGATTAAAATTTATTTCTTAATAGCTCTTTGAAAAATTGCATTTGTAGGTGCAAGAATAAAAGAACTACCTATATAAGCATGAAGTTTAGCTGCTTCAAAAAGTTAGGACTTGGCTTTGATATGCTTATTGAAGGATGGGACACAAGTTAGTAAAATATAGTGTCAAGTTAGAAATTATGAGAATGTAAACGGGTGTGTGTATTATCTCCATGTATTCACTTTGAATAGAAAGGGTTCAATCCTTAGAGACACCTTGATATTCGAATATTTGGATTGAGTAATATACTAATATAAAATTCAATCGTCACGACATTTCATTTATGCATCAGTTTGTTGTTGTTTATGTTTTGTTTTAAGTTTAATCAGGATTACACTTAAATGGGGGAGATTTGTTGGTGATTTTATATCATCAAATATTATTTAAGTGTAATAGGATTAAATTTGTTGACCAAAAATAATCTTGTTGAATATTGAACAAGTTAGGATGGTGTAGGAGTGCACACTTGCTCAAGTTTTTCAAGATTTAAAGTACATTGTTATTTAGGGGCAAAACCCCTAAACGAACGGGGGTCCGGGGGCAGTGCCCCTGGGAGCGGGGTCCTAGGGTCGGCAGCCCCTAACGGGGTCCAAGGGGTAGAGCCCCTGGCTGGGATCGAGCTACCAGGTCAGCGCGAAATTTTTTTTATTTGGACTATGTTGCTATATTAAAAAATGCATCAAAAATCCAATTTTAGAAAGTTGACTCTTTTTCCCCTGAGATCCGTTTAATGACAATTTGGTAGTTTTATGACAGTTTGTAACTGTCTGTTGACAGTTTTCAGACAGGAATGATATATCTGTTTTTTAATCATTTTTCTGGTACATCTTGAATAACATTTTCATATACATTCTCAGATTTCATTCTCTGAATTTCATCCAATTGAGTGTTCGATCTGTACCATCGAAATACTTCAATTTGATGGTGAATCACGACTTTAAGAGAATCCAAGCAATCTATTCATCCTCTTTTTCTAACAGGTTTGATGTTTTTAAAGATTAAATTGATTTAATTTAAAAATAGTAGTTTAGTAATATTATATGGTATTTTGAATTTTAGATAAGTTTTTCAATATTAAATTGTTTTGATCCTAGCTAAATATTAGTTAGGATATATTTAAAATTAATATTTAAAATTTGTAAGAATATTAATAAAACTTTGTCTTTAGAGAAGACACATTAAAACAATAAAAATAAATGTTAGACGTAGCCAGGAAAACGAAAAAAGAAAGAAAAAAAAATTCTTATTGAAAGAATAAACAAAAAGCTAACTGATTAAAGGTCAATCCATACTACTTATGTAATAGTAAAGGGATCTGTTTTGTAATTTTTCCATAACAAGAAAACCTCCACCTTCTTATCTCTACTTCTGTTTCTGTCCAACGGTTTTCCTTTCCACCTGCAGTAGCAGGAGGAGGATGTATCTCTCGTGGCAACTGCCCACTACCCCCTTTAACCCCTTGTCATTATCAATAAAACCCTACAAGTATATTCCCTCTGTTTCTTCTACTTTCTGTTGTCTTTCAAATGGAGGAGAAAAGGTTAATTCCACGAAAAATGGATATGGTGGTGGTGGAGTTCATGTGCCGAGACAGAAGTACATCGCGATTTCGAAATCGGAGCTCTTAGACGCCATTGTTACGATGTTTGATTCACGGAAAGAGAAAGATGAATTCCTTTTAATGTCCTCGTAAGTTGGTTCTGAACCTTTGTAGTCTGATTTTACCTTTTGCTACTGCGATTGTTATGATTATCAATTTCGATTTTATTTTTATTTTACTAAAAGTAGAGAAACAAATTTTAGGCGTGTTGCAATTTGAAATCGATAAATTAGCATAAATAGTTTTAGTTTGTTCTATCTATGCTCCAAACTTGGTGGAATAAAAAATAGTAGATTTATGTTTCTATCACTTTTTTTGTTTTTACCAATTTATGATATCATTGACTTGTTAGTTTCAATTTCAGGTGTCTAGACTCTATCTTACATGCAGAACACAAAAGCATATTAGAGGAAATGCGAACTGATTATGATCTTACTCATTCTGCTAATCATAAATTCACCAATCACGAAGATGCTACTTCTGAAGGAAAGGATTTGGCCATTGACTTGTCAAACATTTTAGGATATTCAACCAAAAATATAGAAACTTCTCAAGACATTTCAAGGTTTGTGAATGTCATATTGTCATGTGAGCTATTAAAAAGTAGAAGAAATAGCAAAGTGTGATTTAGTTAAATTGATTTATTTGAAGTTTGGATGTAGGGTTCCAGTTGACACACGCTTTCAGCGTGCTTTCATTCAGCTACTATACAATGCTGAATTTGAAGAATTATCAGCTGCTGATTTGATGCTGACATCAGCATTAAATACTGATTATCTACTCACTCTCCCAGTTTATGTTGATTGGAAGAAAGCATCAGAGTCTAAAGCAATCATTTTCAGGTCAATACTCTGATTTTATCTTCATTCTATCCTTCTACATCGACAAGAATCATTGATAATTATTTTACTTCACATAATTGAGTGTTTGCTTTTGCATTCATCAATTTCTAACAAGTTTTGTGATTACATCTAACTTTGTTTCAGGTTTATTCTTGTGGACAATGTATTGCAGGTATATGTTCACCCATAAGTACTGACATTTCATCATACAGGAGAGGATATGCAACAGAGAGGCAAAATGGTCTTTTAATAGGTGAAAAACTGGATTACTTGCAATCCAAGCTTCTTCAAGCACTTTTCTTTGGTATCTCTAAACCATTAGGGAAAATCGGCATCTGGTTTGCTCAGGTAATACTATGCCTAAAAGCATCTGCAACCACTTTTATTTTATATGCTTTTTTTGTTTAGAATATAATAATATTACAATTACAAATTTCGTTGTTGTAGGCATTTGAAGATAGCATCAAGGGACAAGATTTAGAGGTTTGGATTAAAAGGGTGAAAGTTTGGTTGAAGGAAGTGTCTGTTATTAGAAAATCATACATATTTGATGAACAAATGGGTGATGATGATGATGTCATAAAAGCACAAGGGGTTGAGGAAATGTCAGATAAAGAGCTTCCCATTTGGATTGCTGCTCAAAGGGCTGTAGCTCGTTATGAAGGAATCTTGTCATCAAGTGGGCCCCGTGGCAGGCTCTTGAGGAAATTGCTGACGTGGACAGGACTTATACCTTCCATGCCTGAAAAGATATTTAATCTTGAATCTGATATTACTTCATCTGAATCGTATTTGAGGTTGGTTTTTTTTTTTTACTTAATAATTAAGTGTTTGTTAATTTGGATAAATGATGTATTTATTCTACGAATAATATAAAAAGCTCATTCCATTCCTACATTGAATTATGGAATGTAATGCCTCATTCCATAATGATGGTTTTTTAATTTTATGTTGAGATTTGAGAAAGAAAGTAATGTAAAAAATTGTTTATGCAGACCAATTTTCTTGTCAAGGATATCACTTAGTGACATATGGGAGCCTGCTTCAAGAAAATTCTGTGAAAATAATCCATGGAAAATGTTGAAGACTGCTTTTTCAATTTTTTTGTCAAGAACAGTCCTTCAGGTATTACACAAATGACAAATCACAGTTTTTCTTTTTGCTTTTTTATAAACACTATTGCTCTATTAACCTTGTTACACACATAATAATTTTGTATGTGAGGTTTAGAGTTTGGATTTATGTATTTTTAACTTTTATTATTATTAGCTTTCTTTAAAATATAACCTTAAAGCATAATTTGAAGCTTTTGTGGTGATAGGAACCTGCATTCCAAGAATTGATTTTGCTTTATACAAAAGAAACTGAGGAAAAGGAAAGCATAAATCAAACTCCAGTGTTACAGTTGAAGATCTATGAGAAGATCCCTATACCCGATTTGCCAGTTAATTTTTAAACCTTTGTTTTGAAAATTTTCAACTAATTTCAAAAATATAACATTTTTTTTTTATCCATTTGTAGGTTATTTTCCCTCACAAGAAGCTGTCTTTTCGCATCTTGGACACGGTAAATATAGTTTAAATATGATATTTTTCTATAGAGTAAATTACACGAATGGTCCCTATGGTTTGGAGTAATTTGCACGTTTGGTCCCTAACTTATTTTTTTTAACTCGGAAGGTCTTTACTGTTTGTTTTTGTTACGGGTGTGGTCCCTACTATTTGTTTTTATTACAAGTTTGGTCCCTGTCTTACCTAAAACAGTCTTTTTAGGTAAGACAGGGACCAATCGCGTAACAAAAACAAACAATAGGAACCTTCCGAGTGAAAAAAATAAGTTAGGGACCAAATACGCAAATTACCCTAAACCATTGGGACCATTCATGTAATTTAGTCTTTTCTTTATGTGAGTGTGTGTGTCTTTATGTTTGCATTCTTTTCAAATCATTTCTTTTATAAAGAAGTAGACTAATTGATCAGTTTGGGTGATGTTGTTGCTTAAATGTTAATATTTGGTATTTTTATGCAAATTTATGAACACCCTTTTCTTTTCTTGTTACTTTCCTTGGTTTTAGGCTCTTATTAATAAAAAATGATATCCTAAATCTTGAGAATTTCAAATCTTTTTACACACCCATTTGAGGATCCAAATTTCTCAACTTGTATTTATTGATATTTGATCTTTTAAACAACAATTCTAGAGATTTAGTTGGTCTTATAAAAGTATATTTAAATACTTTTTTAAATGATTGAATTGTTTTGTTTGCTTGCTTGTTGTAAAGGTACGCTTGGATGCTGCATCCATCTTGGGGCTATTAGCTTACTTCATAAACTACAAATTTGAGGACATAAAGTCATCCCCGTAAGTATGCTCTTATTTTTATTTATTTATTTAAAGACTCTGCAGTATGCAAGAAATAAAAAACCGATATAGTTATATTTATACATTTGTATTAAAACATGATTTATGTTTTAAAAAAATTTGAGTAATTCAATTAATGCAGATCAGCAATACTTCTAGATGTGATTGCAGCAAGTGCTCTTGTGATATATTTGTCACGTATAATTCTGGGATACAAACAGACATGGGATCGATATCAAGTATCTCACTATTTCTTCCTTAATAATAATAATAATAATAAAAAGAATCTTGAATTTCTCAATCTCATTTTTTCAATTTTCTTTTTCTAGCTTTTGGTCAACAGGACACTTTATGAGAAGACTCTTGCCAGTGGTTTTGGATCTGTTCACTTTCTTCTGGATGCTTCTGAACAACAACAAGTGAGGAATTATAATTCTCACACATTACTTATGTTCTTTTCATAATAGCAACATACTTACAATATTCTTTATTGATAAGCACACTGCTATTTTGGGTAATGAAAGTATAAGTATGTTGGTGAAATGACTAATATACCCTTCATTCCAATTAAACTTTATGTGCAGTACAAGGAAGCCATTTTGGCATATGCCATTTTACTCAAATCTGGGAGTACACAGGTTAGATTATTATATTCTATTTAAGTGACAATTCTATGTTGCTTTTTTTTAATCACATATTGCATTTTCTAGGGCTTTTTTTGGTTGTTGGGATGAGGAGGGTATTTATGTCTTTTGAGCACAAGTACAATGTCTTGATAAAAAAAAAAAATAATTGAAAGTACAATGCTGTAATAAAAAGAAATGTATTAGTGTCCTTTATAGTGTTAGTAAACTCTAGTTTAGATGTTTTGAGATTGTAATGTTATTATATATATATTTTTTGTAGGCCACTTTTGCAGATAGTGCTCGAGATCAGTGTGAAAGATTTATGTACGATGTGTTCAGAAAAAAGGTAATGAGACAAAAAACATTACTTTTTTTATTTGCAAAATTGGTATAAATGGTCATAAAAAAAATGGTCGATTTAAAATATTTCAAAGGAAGCATCAAAGCTTCATTAACTTATAGCAATTTCATTGATACAGTTGGGTTTTAATAAAAAGAAATAATAGTAGGGTTTTATGAAAATATGTGTATTTTTTATATAGGTTGAAATGCCGATTGATAAAGCTGTAAATACATTAATGAGATTGGATCTTCTTATAGAAAAAGAAGTTGGTGGAAGAATTGGATTACAACCAATTCCTTGTTCCAAGGCATACACAATCCTCAAACAACGTTGGAACAGTTTTGTTAGTTAAGTTTGTTCATAATTAGGTTATACAGATAAAGTATATGGGCCCACAGCCAACATGGGAAAGGTAAATCACACTGTCCCAGACTGAGATCTCAATTATGGATTTTCATCTCCTTGTGAGTATCACAAGCATGCGGGATTATCAATAGTTTTGTACAATTATGTCATAATTTTTATTAGAGATGTTATTTAAAGTGTTTGTATTTTTTTTTTCTTTTTCCAAAGGTATATGTACAGTTTAGAAATATGATCTTGTTATGGTTATAATACTTTTCTTATCTTTTCATGCAATTATTTAATCTTCTTAAATCTTAAATATGATCCTATACACTTAATCGAAACTAAGGCTATCTCCAATAGTTAACATTTTAAAGGCTTCTTACTTTTGCCACATTAGTTTTCTAGTAACCTTTATCTATCAAAAGACTATTTCTATAAATCTTCTCCAATGGTTTAAAAATGTTTATTTATTTTATAAATTAACTTATTTATATTTACTTTCTCATATTGTTATATAAACTCCTACTATATAATTTGTCTATTTGCAACTCTATGTAATATTTTTTCAAAATGAATTTAGCTAATATTATTTTTTTTAATAAATAACAAAACGATAAAATAGTATGTTTCAACAATGTTTTTAATCTTTGGTATTTGCATCATTTTGAAAATTGAAAATTATTTTTTTATGATAAAAATTTTGATAAAATTATTCAAATATATTTAGTATATTTAATTAAATTGATTAAATAATAAAAAATTAATATCTAAAAACACTCCTCTATAAAATGTTTTGCAAAAGCTCATCAAATAGGTACAAAACTTAACAAAAACTACCGTCAATCGGAGATGCTCTTAATAAAGTTTACCATCAAATTTTGGTATACAAATTGTATCCTCAAAACTTCATTTAGATTTAGGATTAATTGGGACAATCTTAGAAAAACCCAACATATTTTTATAAAATCCTTAAAAAAAAACCACTATATTATTTTTTTGTGCGTTAAAACCTTTATATTTTTTAAAATGTTTATTTTAAAGCTTTGAGTTCAATAAAGGGATAATATCATAAAAAGCCTTAAGGTTGGTAGAAAATGTCCGTTTTACCTTTTGACAGATTTTTGGTTCGTTTATACCGCAAACTTTTCATTTTTTTGTCGGTTTTACCATTGTTATCTGTAATAGCAGGTTTCCAGGTTACTATGAATTATTTTTTGCGAAAAAACCCTTAAGTTTACAAATATTTTGCAAAAAAACCCTTAAGATTATAAACATATAAAATATAAATATATATTCAAAATTTGATAAAACTATAGTTTTCTACTGAAACATATTTTTAGCTTTAAATACGGTAACTTTTATATTGGTTTGATATAAACTTTTTATATTTAAATTATAAAAAAAACTACCTAGTTTTATCAAAATTTGAATATATTTCTTAATTAATACTTCAACTTTTCAAAAAAAAAAAAAATTAAAAAACATCTGTTAGTTAATAATTAATTATGATAAAATAGTTAATATGAATAATATGACATCAAGTACATTCAATTAATTTTTTTAAAAAGCAGATAAAAATATTTTATATGTTTAAAATGTTTGTATTTCAGAAATACTAATGTATCATATTTTTTATATGTTTAAATACATAATAATATTATCATATTTTTTTTTATAAAAATATCATAAACATTTTAAACATCAAAAATAAATATAAACATTTTAAACATATAAAATATAAATATATTTGTCTAATTTATTATATAAATATATTTATTTTTATAAAAAAATATGATATTTTATTATTTCTGAAACACAAACATTTTAAACATATAAAATATTTTTATCTACCTTTTAAAAAAATTAATTGAATGTACTTGATGCCATATTATTCATATTAACTATTTTAGCATAATTAATTATTAACTAACAGATGTTTTTTAATTTTGTTTTTAAAAGTTGTAGTATTAATTAAGAAATATATTCAAATTTTGATAAAACTAGGTAACTTTTTTAAAATTTAAATATAAAAAAATTATATCAAACCAATATAAAAGCTATCGTATGTAAAGCTAAAAATATGTTTCAATAGAAAACTATAGTTTTATCAAATTTTGAATATATATTTATATTTTATATGTTTATAATCTTAAGGGTTTTTTTCGCAAAATATTTGTAAACTTAAGGGTTTTTTCGCAAAAAATAATTCATAGTAACCTGGAAACTTGGTATTGCAGGTAACAAGGGCAAAACTGACAAAAAAAATGATAAGTTTGCGGTATAAACGAACCAAAAATCTGCCGAAGGGTAAAACCGACATTTTCTGCCAAACTTAAGGCTTTTTATGATATTATCCCATCAATAAACCTTAGATAGCAAAAAATGCTAGGTAATTGATTCTCATTGATTTGATAGTTATAATCCATTATATTTCAAAAAATTTAACGGTTTTAATGTACTAAAAAAATAATATAATGTTTTTTTAATGCTTAGATGAAAACAGATTGGGTTTTTCTAAGATCAAAAAGATTTAAATGAGACTTTGAGAAAATATAATGGTTTTTTTTATACTAAAAAATAATATAATGTTTTTTTAAGAATCAAATGAAAATATATTGGTTTTTTATGGGGTTTTCGTATTAATTTTATAAACTTCTTTTTCTTTGAACCGCAGGACAGTTGAATGTTATAAATTGTAATTAATTTAGCTTACAAATGAGCGTGTTATTATAAAATAATAATAATAATAATAATAATAATAATTAAACACATCATAAGCAAATAAATTGAAAATAGAAAACATGCCACCTATAACAACATATTGTTTTTTACGGTAAGACGATACGATACTTTTAAGTTTTAATAGTAAAAAAAAATTGTAAACTGCTTAAATAAACATTTAAAATAGTTTCTTGGTTTTTTCAACGTTAACCAAAGGTTGCACTCATTTTGGTTACACTAAACTTTTTAAATATCGCCAACATATTTATTTCAAATGCAAGTTGGAATAACAATAGCCAACTAATAGACCATTAAGAACTTAAGCCTAAACACTCATAGAATTTGCCAGAAGCGATTCAATAATATGGATCATTTCCTTTCCGGCATGATTGTAATCGTCACCACGTTTATACAAAACATCACAAACTCGTGCTAGGTTGATTGGAGGCATGAGCAGAGGCCTCGGTATATCAGTTGGCCTTAGGGACTCTTGATTTATAACTTTCCATGAATCTTCGACTTGTATTGAGAATATTTCACGTGTTTGTTCCTCCGAGACACCATATTGCTTCATGTAACATTCAATGCTAGAAGCTACGTGGTTCCTTTCTTGTTCCTCCTATAGCATTGAAACAAATTGCTTCAAATAACCTTATATTGTATATGTATACGTATCCATACATAATTAGTTTAATTTTAATTATGTAAGTTTAACACACCTCGTGGGTAGCAATATCATCCATAAGCCTTAAAATCAAACATGAAGCTTTCACGAGAGGAGGATAGGTGGACACCCATTTGAATGCATCCTCAGTGACCAAATCATCACCATGCACATAACATTTTGCTATGATCATGCCATAAGCACATGTTACCATTGTAACTGACATGTGTTCTTCTACGGTAGGAATGTAGCCCTCTTTTGCCCATTTGGCTTCGATTAGGAGATTTCGAGTGTACTCTTTCACCTGGTTGCCAAACGAGTGAAATGCTAGGTAATTAGATTATTATTCTCATAATGATTTGAATTTGTATACTTAGGAGAAGTATTATTTAATAAAAAGTAATTGATGTTCATATTAATTACATACCATCTCTTTAGTATAGTAACTATGATATGCTTTCCCTTTGGGTTCTAGTAGTTCCTCAGCTTCTTTGTAAACATCCAAAAGTTCTTGATATATGATTTTCATGTACTCAGGAAGTGTATCAATGCAACTTGCCGACCATCTATATATACGTCAAAATGATCAATATGTCGTTTTAAAATATCATGGGAATCTATTGCGTTAACTATAAATAAATGCATATATCACATACCTTTGAACAGCTTGGGTAAAGATCTCAAGCTCTTCATACGTACCATAGTTATCATATGTGTCATCCAATATGATAACAAGATTGCATGTTTTCATTAGAAAGATCCGTGCATCAGAATATTGAGGCTCAAAATAAACTGCCAATATCCAAAAGTAGCCTTCTACCAATCTATCCCGAACATAAGGTAGCTTGTTTTGTAAATCCAAATTCTTCCACCATCTATTTAGACACATAAAAGTCATGAGCTTATGAGAAGAATTAAATGAATCGATTAACAAATTAAGGAGATTGATTAAGTACCCTTCGATCTAATTATCAATATGATTCGTGTACGTAGCCATTATTATCAAGGTGATCAATCTTTACATTAGAAAATTATAGAAGTTGTTAGCATATATATATACGTACTTGCTGATCTGGCTGAGCTCCTTTTTGTGCAAGGATTGAAGTAAATTGAAATCCAACATGGAAAACTTTAGTAAGGCCTCATTATGCGAAGCTTCTTTCTGGTAGATGGGTATGTAACGCAACGCCTCTAGCCTTGGTAACCTTTTGCGAAGAGGTTGTTCAAGTGCTTCTTCTATCTGAATCTTAAGAGATGCGTCCTTACACAGATGATCATTAGCTATGTTTTCAAGTTGTAAAGTCGTAAAACTGAGGGCTTCATCTAAAACTTCTTCGCCTTCCACCCTCATGTATGCAGCTTCATACAAAGAAAGCATGCCTTGAACATCTTTTCTTACAGATTCCATGAAATTTCCCTTGCTATCCATATACTTCTTGAATATTCCTGTAACGTTATATATAAAAGTGTACGTGATTAAATGTTGTACGTTTTCTTGCAGCTGCATTAATTAATTGATTCCGGATAGTATTAGTTCACTAGAAAAGTGAGATGTTCATTGGTGTTCAAAGTTTTTGGATTTTTCTAGATTAGGTTTTTGCAATATTCCACGTGATTTTTGTACACCAACTTTTAATTTATTCATACTGAGTTTTTTTTAGTGAACTAGATTAATTAATAATTAATTACCACTTGAAACATTGAAGCCTTGTTGACGTAGGAGTCTGAACCAAACGGAAGTGCTTTGGAGGTTGCTATCATCAATATTCCAATGATCTCCATATGTAACAAAAATATGGTTTAAGGTTTCCTCGATTTCCTCCTCGAAATGATATGCTACACCGAGTCGTTGTACGACATCAATGAGTTGAATCAGCTTCACATGTTGCATTTGTTCGTTTGAAGCAGTATCGACTACTAGTTGTTTTCTCACTTCCTCTCTCAGTTCTTTAGCTTGTTGCTCCTCCCAAGCTTGATCCTCTCTCTGCATGCAAACATGAAATTAACATTAACAAAAATACGAATAGAATGATTATTCTTGGGACGAGATATTTAATTTCTAGTACTAATATACAGACCTCATTGTAAGTAAGAAACCGATCTCCCCAAATGCTACGATGGAAGTTCACTGTGCTGCGTATAACGGTTTCTTTACTGATGTTAAGATCGGTGACTGAAGAAGAGTAAGAACAAAGAACAGGAGAAGACATAGTGTTGATGTAAGCTGATAAAGTAAAGATTAAGAGCCGAAGCAAGTGATAGCATAAAAGTTGAATGATAGGAAGGAAGGAATGGATTGGGATATTTATATAGGCCATGGCAAGAGATATATCAGATGGTCAACTTCATTCCTTGCACAATCAATGGCTGCTGCGGCAGCTTTCCGGTTTCTTCCACCGTTGAAGTCAAATGTTTCTTTGGTTGGATTTTGCTAAAATAAGAAATTGTATTTAATTTAATTGACATAAAAACAATAATTTTACACATCAGAGCAGCCTTGGTCCTTGGAAGCCATGACTTCCATCATTATTATTATTATTATTATTATTATTATATATATATATATATATATATATATATATATATATATATATATATATATATATATATATATATATATATATATATATATTGGAACGGTAAATTTATGCTACTATTATTACTACATTTAGAATAAGTTATATTATATGTTTGGTTCACATTTTCCCGAAAATTTGCTGTTTAGTCCAAAACATTATGTATAAGAAGTTTTATACTTAGAGTTTTTATATGATTTTTGGTCTATGTTCTAAATAAAATGATTGTAATATATTTCATTTGATTTTTTTGTAATAAAGTAGTTATTTATCTTTATATTGTTGTTATTTTTAAATAGGCCGATTACCTCACATCACCCCTTCCTTGTTATCGTAATACCAATGAACAATCTCACCACCTCAGCCATTCTTGGAATTCACCCAAACACAAAACCTGATAAAAACATAAGGACTTTAGGGTTAATATTCCCGTCCCACCCCTTTCGTGTTACCGGGACACCAACCAACACTACAACAATCGGACCCTGTGGAGACGAAAATTTCAGACCCTATGGAGACGACAAGTCGTCGGCATAGGGTATGGCGACGACAGGTCGTCGGGAAAAAGTCGTCGGCATAGGTCTGTTAGGTCGTCGGCATAGATGATGTCGGTATAGCTAGCTCTATTGCGACGACATGTCGTCGGCACAGATTTTGTCAACAACATTTTCGGGGGGAAAAAATAAAGTTTTATTAAAATCCTATGGCGACGACAAATCGTCGGGATAGCTATGGGGACAACTAGTCGTCTGGACAAGTTGAAGCTATTACGACGCTATGTTGTCGCTACAGGGTTTTATCAGTTAACGGTTATGGACCTATAGCGATGATTAGTCGTCGGGATAGCTACTGGTTGATTTTTTTTAGCTTTACAGGTTTTGTACATTACCATTCCTGCATTTTTAACAAATCCAAAAAACATTGCAGCATATATCAATTGAAATACATTAACTAGGTACCATTGTTCAAATTCAAAACATCAAATTCAAGTTTAATATTACAATAAGTAGTTAACTAATATTGTTTATAATACTAAAAAAACATCAATCATCATTATCATAATCGTCTTCTTCTTCTTCTTCTTCTTCTTCCATCCTTTCGGAAAATTGTTGAGAGCTACTTGCTTGTGTGTTATAGTTGAATAGAAAGTTAGGAAATGGTGGTGGTTGGAAGTTCGGAATACAAGCCGCCAATGATGCATTATATTCTTGCAAATATTCTTGCATTTGTTGTGCATCGAATTGGGATTGAGATTGAGGTTGAGATTGAGACGATTTGGAAGTGGAAGACCGTTCATTTGGAATTAAACCGAAGTTGGCGGCTGGTCTCCTATCCACCCCGCAAGCATGTCCACGTCTCATCTCAAGGGCACGTTCTAAATATTCTTCCTCGTTTACTTCTCCTCCTTCCCCAACCTCGTTTTGCATTTTCTCATATTCATTTTGAATTTTCTCCTAAAATAAAGAAAACAATTAACATACGTTAATTAAAACAAACAACTAAACTTAAACATTCAAAAAATAATAATATTCCATAAACAAGAAACTATAATTAATAATAATATATTTAAACAACATATTCATTTCGTTTATCACTTACCCAATCTTCTTCTGCTTGACTTGTACACCAACCCGAACCTTCTTTGTAGCGCATTTGTCTCCAACCCTCAATATGTTGCGGCTTGATTCCCATTTGTTTCTATAACAAGTGAAAAAACAATAAATATATTTGTACAAATGTTAACAACAATTTTAAATAATACTAATGTATTTTATTACCTCTAAATAACGCCGTTCAGCATAGGGTCTACATCTGTGAGCACTTGTGTGTGGAAGTTTCGACCTAGTAACTTTATTTTTTTTCCGACGTGCGTCTGTATTCCTCGGTCAAAAACAACAAATCAGTCATATCGTTCCAAGCTTGGGCGGTCCAATCATTCGGTGGATGTCTTCTTACCCTTTCCACATTACGATATCCACCAACTCTTTCAAAATGTTTTTTTATCTGATACTTGCGCTCTCAATAAGCTCTTTGCATATCTGCTTGGATACCCGCTCGAAGGGGTTCCCACAAGTTTGTGCCCCGATACCTATTAATATCAAAATAAGTCTACAAAAGAAAAAACATATTTGATTAGTAAAAAAATATTTAATAAGTGTAAAATTCAATACATATAAAATATATTGTATATTTACCTCTAGCTCGGGATATAAATCAGCTTTGTACTTGGTAGGAACACGACGCCAAGTATGATAATGCAACGGTACCTTTGATCCCACAATATTTGAGATCAGTCTGACAAACATTTGCCCGTTGTCCCCTATAAATCGATACGTCCGTCCGGAGATATCAATTCTCAAATCCAAAGGCCTACACTTTTTTTTTTCATACTCATCGTACAAATTTAAGTTTCTCCCTTTGCCACGTACATTCACATTCACATTCTTCACTTGTACTATATTTACATATACAATTGGAAATTTAGAAATTTAAAACTTTAATATATAATAATAATTAAAAATTTCATATAACTTACAAGATTGGCAACCCGATGGTACACCGCGTGCAAACCCGTGTGGAGGTCTATCCCCACCGTCTCCTCTGTGTCCCCTCGCGACTTCTACCATCTGTTTAACAAATATTATAAACATTCAAAAAATATAATAAAACTACAAATAAGCAACATTTCAAAATTTAACAAATATTATAAGCAATCAGGACATATAATAACAATAATATACCGTCAATCAGATTCATCACTAAAACAATATACAAGTACAACATCATCATCACTCTCATAATTTTCATTATTTATTTTTTCATCTGAAGAGTACATATCATCATCGTCATTTTCATCATTAATGAAATCGGCATCGTTTATATTAGGAGCAACATTCCTCCTAGCAACCACACTTGATTCACCAACTTCACCTAAAGTCGTCTGCATAGGTAAGGTGCCTAAGTCGACAACCAAGGTAAAATCAGTTGATTGAGTGTTGTTCGCAACATCTATCTCATTCACAACACCGATACTTGGATGATTCCAAAGTTTTCGATGATGAACCTCTTCCACAACTCTCCAGTTATTGTTTTGAGTGGGATCTTGGAGATAAAATACTTGTTTAGCTTATGTGGCTAAGATGTATTGTTGATCATCAAACCAAGTTTTACCGACATACCATTCATGACTGGTATCAATAAGAATCATATTATTTATAGTCTTTAAACGTCCATTACGTAATGAGGCATTGAACCATTTACCACGAAAGAGTACAACTGATTTATCATATAAATAATGCAACTCTATGATCTCCTCTAATTGACCATAGAATGGTGTACCGTCTTCTCCGAATGTAACAACACCACTATTTTGAGTAGTGCGTCAGAGATCACGACTATTCACGACAAATCGGACACCATTTACTATGCATGCAATGTACGAATATGCACACAACGGACCATATGACAATGCCTTTAATTCGTCAGTACAGTCCGTAGGCACATCTTTTTGGAGACAATAAATTTGTAAGGAAATATAAGATTGTATGTTTAAGTAATAACTTAGTTTTACATTATAAATATATAACATACTTACCTTTTCTTTGAACCATGAAGGAAATTCCTTTTTGAAATCACTTTTAGGCAATTCTAATTTGAATTCACTGAATATGGGACAAAATAATTAGAATAGTTAAAACACTATCAAAAAGGTAGTTAATAGATTAGAAACTTACGATTTGTAGCTTCTCATCTCATCCTCATCGCAATTGTTTAGTACAAACCAATGCAATGATTTTTTGGTCTCGTTACAAAGTTCAGCGATTTTCTTAGCCGACATTGTTCGACATTGTGATGAGAAGACAGAAAATTGCCTTTTTGGAAGGTCGGGATCATCATTTCTATCAGCACGGTTGAATTTAGTTTGCATACCCTCAAGATACATAGAGCAAAATGTCAAAGCTTTTTCTGCAACATAACCCTCTGCTATTGAACCTTCTGGTTTGGCTTTGTTTCTGACATAATTTTTAAGTTTTTTCATATATCTTTCAAAAGGATACATCCATCTCATGTGTACAGGACCTCCAAGAACGGCTTCATCAGGTAAATGAAGAATAAGATGAATCATTATGTCGAAAAATGTTGGAGGATATATCAACTCAAGATTGCATAAGATCTTCACCACTTCTGTTCTGGCATTTCTCATGTCGTTAACATCCAATGACCGTGCACAAATTTTTTTAAAGAATGTACACAGGTCAATGATTGTTCTTGAAACATTTTTTTGGGAGACATGCTCGAACCCCGATAGGTAGCAATCGTTGCATGAGGACGTGATGATCATGAGACTTCAACCTAACCAAATTTGATTCAGTATCATTAACCTTCTTCTTAAAGTTCGATCCAAAACCATCAGGTAGTCTCACTCCTTTAATGAATTGACAGAAACGTTGTCGATCAATTGGTTTGAAAGAGTAAGAAGCATGTGGGAGTATTTCCTTCTTCTTGTTTTCTTCCTTGTTGTGTTTCTTCATCTTCTTGACTTTCTCTTTTGGCCATTGATCTTGTCTAATGCCCATATTTTTCAAGTCAATTCTTGCTTCTTTTTTGTCTTTGCTTTTATCGTTCATCATTGCATTATTCAACACACTCTCATTCACATTCTTTGAAATATGCATAACATCGAAATTGTGTTTTAGGTCGAGGGAAGACCAATACTCAAGCTCAAAGAAGATACTTCGTTTCGTCCAATTTAAGTCTCTCTTTTTTCTTTCAGTGTCACGCTTTCTTTTTTTGCCCCCATAATCAGGATGTTTCCCTGGAATTCGATCAGAGAGACAATTTACTTGCTTTACTATAGTTGCATTACTGAATCTTTTAAGATGCGGTCTTGTCTCAGGTTGACCATCAAACAATAGACTCTCCCTCCAACTATGGTTTATATTCAAGAATCGTCTGTGACCAACATAAGACATCTTGTTGGTCACATAAATGGAAGATGTGTCTTCGTTAAAAGTAGGGAATGCTAAATAACCTTGACCACTCCATCCAGACAGAATACTACGTGCTGGGAAATCATTGATAGTCCATAACAACATCGCAAGCATATTGAATACAGTGTTGGTGTATGCATCTCTCATTTAGACTCCTTCGACCCACAACATTTTCAACTCATCCACCAAAGGCCTCAGGTAAACATCAATGTCCTTTGCGGGTGATCTAGGATCAGGAATCAACAAAGTTAGCATGAAAGAAGACTCTTTCATACATATCCATGGTGGTGTATTGTAGGTAGTCAATATAACCGACCAAATACTATAATTGTTATTAAAGTTGTCGAATGGATTAAAGCCATCAGCAGCTAAACCTAGATGAACATTTCTAGGTTCTTTGGCAAACTCTGGATATCTCTTATCAAATTCTTGCCATGACTTCCCATCTACTGGATGATACATCATACCATTCGTTGAACTTCCAATATTATGCCAAATCATATCTTTAGCTGTGAATCTGTAACTATACATACGTCGAAGTCTTGGAGTCAAAGGAAAGTACCGCAACACTTTTTGTGGTACTCGCTTCCCCTTTGTGGTTGTGTCCACCCATCTACTCTCGTTACAAATCGGGCAATTCTGCATGGAATCATTCTCCTTCCAAAACAAAGCACAATCATATTTGCAAGCATGGATGGACTCATATCCTAACCCTATCTTTCTCAACTTTTCTTAGCTTCATAGTGTGAAGTTGGAATCTTGCTCTTCGGGAAAGCAACTCTTAGCAACTCTAAAAGTTGGTCAAATGAACTATTTTTCCATTTATTGATCACTCTAATATGCAACAACTTTGCCAAAAAGTTTAAAGAAGATATCTCACAATCAGGGTGTAACTTGGTATTGAGCTGCTTAAATAAAGCATCAAATTCTTGGTCCATGCCTCATCCTTCATTATCTGTATTTTCTTCATTTGTATTTTGTTCGCCATAACATCATCAATTACATCAAACATCTCATTATTTGTTGGAATGTTTATTGGAGTCGAATTGTAGCCCAAATCCGAAACAGAATGCTTCTCACTATGATAAATCCATATAGTATACGATTTTAGAAACTCACGATCATGTATATGGGCATAAACCGTACTCAACAACTGTCTATACATATTCACACACTTTATGCACGGACAATGCACTTTGTCTTCAGAGTCAACATGTTTCCTAGCAATCTCCATAAAGTTTTTAAGATCTTCCAAGAATTTTGGGGACGTTCGGAGGAGGTGTGTTTTATGAGTGAGTGTGTGAGAGAGAGAGAGAGAGAGAGAGAGAGAGAGAGAGAGAAAGAGAGAGAGAGAGACCTTTTCTATATTAAATAATAATTTTTTTTCTTTTTTTTAAATAAGGGCAAAACTTCAAAAATGGTCCCTGTAATAGTGAAAAGACAGAAATGCCCTTTACTTAACGGTCAAAAGCTAACGGAGTTAGCGAAAATGACCATTTGTTATAAGTTTTGAAACCACAGGGACCATCTGTGAGATTTTTTGAACTTAGGAACTAAACTTGATATTTTCGGAAACCACAAGGACCATTTTTGAAGTTTTGTCTATTATAAATTTTTGGATATTTTGGATATCTTATATCCATTTTTTTTTTAATTTTCTTTTTTATAACATGTCATTTGGAAATGGAATTTAGAATAATTCATTATATTTGATGAATAAAATAGAAAGGATTTGGGTCACTTACTAGTTTTGATAATCTTAATTCTTTCTTTCTCGCTTTACATTTTTCATTCATGGTGATGCAATTTTAATGTATAAGCATTTTGTAACATCCTAATTTTTCAACCAAAATTTATCATTTTTAAAACATATCTAAAATAACTTAAAAATCTCATTTTCATTTAGATATCATAGTCTTGCATTTATTAAACATAACAAAGAGTTTAACGGAAGTCTAAAAACTTAATTGTTTCTTTGATGTGAGTACAATCACGTTGAAGCCTTCCCACAATCAAAGGAGCCACCTGAAAACATTTTATCAACAATTGTAAGTCACTTCTTAGTGAGTTCCCCAAAATATCATATACAGCAATATACACACAATGCATAGAAAATAATTGCCTTTAGCACAAAGCTAGTCCGCCCCTTGGCCTTTAGTATAAAGTTAGTCCGCCTATTTGAGCTTCGACATAAAATTGGTTTGCCTGAGTATTTTGGCCTCCAACATAAAGTTGGTCCACCCTCAACTCACGACATAATATGTCAACACACATAAACACACACACAAACACACACACACACACACACACACACACACACACACATATATATATATATATATATATATATATATATATATATATATATATATATATATATATATATATAACAGACAGACAAACAATCAGTCTAACACAACAAACAACTGGCTAACTACTCTATCTGTCTATCAACACACTACACACTACAGTATCACTATATCCTAACATACAAAAGATACATATTGTAATATATCGTATAGTGAGAAAACTCATTTGAACAGTCTCGAAACAACTAAGTAGATTGGTTTGCAGATGGCTCAACCAACATGTAACAACCTATAATATACTATACTGGTTACTGACTATTTGAGCATAACATCTAATATTTAGATCCTTCGGTAATCAAAAAATATACATTCATGGATATCAAATATGAATCATCCAGTTAAGCCAGTCGGGAGACAAGACCATTTCAGCATAAGGCTTTTCTAAAATCAAACAACCAGGTCAATGTGTCTAACCTAGACACCTCTCCCGTAAGTAAACAAATCAGTATATTTAATTGAAATCGGTGACTAATCTAGTACTATAACAATGATTATGAATTAGGGTAGAAGACACAAGCTAGAGAGGGTTAGGTTACATCTTAGATGGCAGAAGAAGTTGCTTTATAACTTAGCTACCAAGATGAGATTGTTGAGATGAGAAGTCTAAAAAGTTACGACAATTTTGTAATGCGGAAAACATCGAAAGGATTCAGAAGAGTTTTCCATTCGAATGCTAAACCTTTTCAAAGATATGTGATTTCAGGAGATAGAAGAACGCGGAAGGCAGAAGGGCCCGAAACTCAGTCTGCGGAACAATCTCAACAAATATAAGTTTTACCAAGATGCTTGTTATTATATTTCAGAGCACGTCGAATTTACAAAACTCTTATCTTAGAGAACAAGTTGACCTTGTAGCTGAATCTCATAGAGCCCATAAGCACCGAATCCTAGGACTTTTTAGGTCGACTCCCCAATAAATTTCTCATCTATTGTAACTTTAATTGTGTGCAAGAAGAGTTATTGTGAATGGGGTAGCAATCACCGTTGTATTAGCATTCAAATTAATAAAAGAATCTCTAGCTTGACCGTGGTTGTAGCTTTATTATCAAGTGAGCCACGTAAATCATTGTTTATTGTTCTGTGTTATCTTTGAATTCTACTGTTCAACTGGTGCGGAGCATCTTAGTTCTAATACTAATGTAGCAGTGTAGTAATAATAATAATAATAATAATAATAATAATAATAGTAAAACACTTGAGCTAATAAAATGAAAATAGAAAATATGCCATGCCATCAAAACATAACCACAGCTTGTGTTTACATAAATAAATATAAAAAAGTATAAGGTAAAACTGTAAGAAACGGTAAAAAAAAATTTGTTAAGTGATTAAATAGACATTTAAAATAGTAAGACACTCATTTTGGTTACATTAAACTTTTTATGCTGGCATAAAAATCAACTTCAGTCCCTACATAAAAATACCCAACACATCATAAATCCATATAATGCCTCGTGTACATATTCATTATACCCTATTACATCCATAAAAACAAAATTAAAGAGAATACTACTACAACATAACGAATATCTTTAAAAAAAAAAAATAAAGAATCTATTATTACATGATATACAAATCCTTACAACAATCCCTACATGCTAGCTAGCATCGAACAGTAAGAATGTTAGAATCCATTAATAAGGTATGTTGTGATTTACCTGTGGGACCGGTTTTACATTCGACACATTTACACAAAATGTAGAATGTGGAAATGAAAAGAAATGCATTTTTATGTTATTTTTGTAGTTTTTTTAGAAGCGCATATACATTCAGGATATGGATTTTGGTAAAATGATTCTTCGGCTTTGTACCTTGCTCTTCCTTTAATCCCATCGGGTGCACTCTCTCTTTTCCTTGGACCACCTTGCCTGAAAGTTTTTACACTTGTCAATTATGAGGATAAGGAGGGCATTTACGTCTTTTTGCAAACACAAGCAATTTACAGGCTAATTGACTCAGATCTAACCGAGTCAAGGCATGATTGAGTCAGACCCAACTTTTTACCAAACCCACTAAGAGTAAACAGTCTGAATCAATGGAAGTACGTTGCTATTTCTTGCAAATTTTTATTTAGAAAAAAAAAAAAAAAATGATGAAAATACATGACACGACCTTGTCTGATGCAAGTGCTGAACACGATGTTGCAGTGATACTCCTTCCTTAAGTTGTCCACTTTCCAACTTATCAAATATTTCCACTAGACCTTTCCTGGTAATATCAAAAATCAAAATCCCAATCATTATAAATTATAAGAAAGAAAAAAAATTGGAAAGTTATTTGTTGCATTAATTATACCTGTGAGGAGTAATGGTCTTGCGGTGGCCTAGGAATCTGCGATGGCCTTCAACAGCTCTCGCCATGTTTCCGGAATGTGTTGGAATGAAGACATCGCTCTCAAGAGAAATCATATAATCAAGTGCTGCTGTTTGTGATGCATGATTCGAGTATATTTTCAGCTCTTCTTCACTTGCTATCATTTCCTATCATATTCACACATTCTATATATATATATTTATACTGCTATTTAAGAGTAAAAAGTTAAAAAAAAAAAAAAAAAAAAAAATGTAAACCTTGAATAAGAGGTTTGGGAAACGAGAAGTGAGGTCAGAAAGATGAGTTTTACCACCGTAAATTTCTCCAGCAGCAATATATATAGCTGTTGAAGGAGGATAACCAAGAGCCTCAAGGAAAATTCCAACCTCTTTGGGAGTTAATGGGCATAATCCTGCAATTCTTTGCTCTGTTGAATTTATTTTCTTTACTTTCCAGTGATTTGTATTCTCCCTGATAATCATAATACCACAAATAAAATGATATAGTATAACTGGGTAGATTTTTCAAAGAATCTTTACAAGAAAAAACTGAAAAGTATGATGGTGTAATAGAAATCAATGCAAGTAGGATGCTGGTGATAATATATAAGTAAATGAAGGATTAATCTCGTAAAAAAAACTTTATGTTTTGTGTTTTTTTTTCTGGATTAAATCTCAACTTTATGATTTTCCTGAAAAGGGAACATTTTTTCCGAGAAAACCCACAAAGACTTTTTTTTTTTTTTTTTGGGAAAAAAACCCTCAACCTTCTAACTGGTTACAAAAAAACCCTCGACTTTTTAGGTTTTCCCTAAAAGACCCTCACATTTTATATGTTTTTTTGGGGGTTAATCTCAAAAAAGACCTTATATTTTGTGTTTTTTTTTTTTTTTTTTCGGATTAAACCTCAATTTTAATTTTTGCCTGAAAAAGACCTTGTATTTTTTCATTTTTTCCGAAAAAGCCCTCAACTTTGTATTCTTTTTTCGAAATAAACCCTCAACCTTCTAAATGCTTCCAAATAAACCCTCGACTTTTTTAGTTTTTCTCAAAAAACCTTCACACTTTACACTTTTTTTAGACATAAAAAAATGACTAAAATGGCCAGATCAGAAAAAATGAAAAATTAAAAGGTTTTTTTCGGCAAAAAATAAATTCGAGGTTTAATCCGAAAAAAAAAACACAAAATATAAGTTCTTTTATGAGATTAACCCATAAATGAAAGTACATTCCTATTTTGTTTTTGCATTTAGCCCTAAACTTTTTCCATGTATTCAAGTAAGCATATGTTTTGGATATATTATTAGTTAACAAACTCCCTTGTAGTCATACATAAACTCATTAAAAACACTTTAATTTGGTAACATTAGCTTTCCAAAACACGGAAACCTTACACAAAAACTATATATAATTTAATACTAATAATATATATATATATATATATATATATATATATATATATATATATATATATATATATATATATATCTGACCTCAATAAGCTGAGCTCTTGAGATTCAGCATCAGAAAGGCCATATGTACAACCAGAAAAAGCCAACATATCCTTCTCATATCTGAGATGCAGAGAAATATATCTTCCACTTCCCCCATGCGATCTCAGCCGTTCAATTAGCTTCTGCGTTTGTCACCATCATGTTTGCTCAGGGCCTAATATAAAATAGCAATGTATTTTCATTTATTTTTGTATTATATTTTGAATTTTTTTTCTTATAAGGACATTATACTTTAAAAAACTATATTCAAGTATACAAGTGACAATTGTTTTGTATTTAGATGAGATTGCTATAATTGATGCATGGATGTGATGAAAGAATATGCTGGAAAATATGTTTACAAATGTACTTTCATTAAAACTTATGCAACTTTTCAAACTTGATATATAAGAAATTGTACAAAACTACACATGATTATCATCTAGTTTAGTTTTTTTAATTTTCACCACACAAATTGTTGTCAAGATTACAAAGATAACTTTGTGCCAAAATTATGCATGATGAAATTAAAGTTATACTGTGAAAATCATTTACCTTTCCAAGGGTTTCAATAGAGGGAGAAAATCGAAGAGCATGATAAAGAGCACGACATCGCAATCTCTGAATATCAATAGGTAGATCATTGTTTGCAAGTCTAGAATCTGATTTTGCAACATGAATCACCTGTAGAAAAACTATTGATGCTCTAAAAACTGAAATAAGTGTTGTATACATTCACAAAGTCTGTTTCTTTTTTGGTCTGAATGAACTGTAGAAAGCAATGAAAACTACATACCTGATAATCCATCCATAATTTGGTCATCTCCTCATAGTAACCTAAACCACCCCAAGATGTGAAGTGTTTCCTTGCTCGAGGAACAGAAACCAACTCAGTAGGAAGCTTCTTTATGATTCTCACATCCCCTTTTAAGCTATCAATGAAATGGTCCTCATCAAAGATATCTGAAAATATACTGCACAGCAACAAATTAGGAATGTGTTTCTGTGTGTGTGTGTGAGAGAGAGAGAGAGAGAGGGAAGGAAGGAGGTAGGGAGCAATATTGTAGAACTTAAGGTTACCTTTTGTCTTGCCAAAATGAGCGTTTATCAAGTTCAGGGATAACTAGGGTTGCATTCATCATGCGTGAAACTGCTACCATATCAGCAATCTGTCAAAAAAAGTTGTATGTTTTGTTCATGTTATTGATAGGGAGAGGATAATCATTAAACATTCAGCAAATGAAGGATTTCATGCTGAGTTTTAAATCAATTGTAGTGGAAAAACTCAAAAAAGAGATATCAAATACTCACACCAGTACGCATTTGATTCAGTCCGCCATTGCTTCTTACGGTGATATAATGATTATTATCTCCTCCTTCAATAGCTGAAAATGTAAAAATATACAATGATGAACAAAGAAAGATATCAAAAAAGGTCTGATTATAAGTAATTAATCTTAGGTAAGGAAACAACATCGCAATGAATAATGATACCTTGATATCTAGATGTAGGATGTACACACGGATGTAAACCATCACTAAAAGGGGTTTCCCAAAGTTTTTCACTAGACAGCTGCTTACACAAAAAAAAAACATACGAACAATTTTTTCGTGTATATTTCAATCTCAGCTATGAAATTTTGATAATGATTAGTGCAGAAAACGAAAACGATACCTGTTGTTGAGATACAGAGTCTTGTGATGGCAATCGAAGATTTAGATTTTCTTCATCCTCTAAGATGCTTCTACTATAGAAATTGAATATGAAAATGAACACGATCAAGAGTACAAACAAGCGAAGAATTGTGAATGAGGATGGAGATGATGGTTTCACTGGAAACATTTTACAACAGGATGAAGATATCCCGAAAGAAGACGACGATGAACTCCCTCCTCGACTGGTAACCATTAGCAGTGCTTGCTCACTGAATCAGATCTCCATTCTATCGTCCAACTCCAAGTTTATGCATAGGCTATGCTCTGCGACACTACAATAGGAGCTATTCAAGATTTGAAGGCAATTGTTTTAGCGAAAGGGCGTGTTCCCACAAGTCGGTGATATAATTTTGGGATATATACTTTTTCAGAGCATAAACTCGATTTTTAACTTATAGAATAATTGAAAAGATAATCCGGTAAAACTTATAGCCAACTTAATATCGCGTTAATTCTATAGTATAAAATACTTTTTTTTTTTTTTTTTTTTTTTAAATTTTAATAAAAGAGCATTGTTAAATGTGAATTTATATAAAATAATATTTTTTAAAGTATAAAATAGCTATAGTAATTATGCTTTATTAAAACTAAAATTATAAAACATTAAAAACCTTTTACAAACATACTCACACATCTTTTATATGCATTAATAGGATAAATGATATCTAAATGTTTAGTGGTATCTTTTGATGGTTTTATTGCAATTTCTATAACTAAGTTATAGATTGATTACACAAAATTTTCAAATTTGATGATTTGATCAGAAATTTTTGATGATAAACGATACCTAAGCAAGAGAGTTCTAAGATATAGATGATCAAACATGTCTATTTAAATTTATTATTAACGATCCCTAAATGATAAATCTAGGAATTATATACTAAAATATAATTGATAATCGATATCTATCGGGTTGAATTCAAATGAATGAGATAAATGATACCTAACATTTATTTGTTTTGCAATTTAGATCATAGAATTTGATAATTAATGTTTTTGGAAACTAAAAATGTATTAATTGTTAAAGATTAAATATTAAAAATACTAAATGAATTTTGTTAAAAAAATTTAGATATAAATAATCCACTCCCATAACCATGAATTGTCATTTTCTTTAATGACTTAATAAAATAATAATATTCAATATATACAACTTCAATGAATGAGTTCAGGTCTTGAGAGACAATCCTATGAGAGATGTAAAATTGTAACACCGTAAATTTTCAAAACAAAATTTTCATTTATAAATTGCATAATTCTCATAACAGATTTCTCAAAATCCTCATTTATTTAATTTACAAAAACACATTTTCATAATTATTTAATTAATAATCCATGATCCTCGAACATAACTCCTTCTCTGGTGTGTACAATCAAGTCGGTGCCTTCCCGTGATCCCGGTAAGAACCTGAAACACATAATACATAGCACGGTAAGCACGAAGCTTAGTGTGTTCCCCAAAATATCACGCACATAGAATCAGCCACTCGAGGCTATAGCTCTGTAAGACCCTCTGGTCAAAGTGTCTCAGTGGAAACCTCCAGTCTCACAACTCTGATGGACCCTCTGGTCCTAACTGTATGGACCCTCCGGTCCTAACTCTGTAACTCGGAATAATACACAACATAAATCACAAAGGTATAATGCAGGATATCATGATACACATATAAGCACATAAGACATCTCTATCACACAAAATACCACTCATGGTAAAGTATAGTGAGAAGACTCACCTGGGATGATGAACAACCTCTATAAATGTTGTTGTTACACACCGACCTCTAACTCTGTGCCAAACCCACAATTATCCTAATTAGGAACTAAGCCCAAACTCTCACTCATGAGGTCTAAAGGTAGCCCACTAACCAGACTATCAATGACCTAAACCTATTGGGCCCACCAAGGCCCAATAATAAATGGGCTCTCTCGAGGCCCAACTCTCACATCTAATGGCAAGCCCAACACAAGGGCCCAAAGCACATATATATAATCCTCTGTTCTAAGACTCTATTGCAACAAGCCCAAACTCTAGGCCCAACACTCAAGGCCCAAAATGATACTTTGTCCAAAGGCCCACAATGAGGTTACGTGGGGCGTACCTCTCTTGGTACGTTCGGCATACTCGCGCATGCATGAACTGATCGGGGACACCAACCCAGTACGCTGGGCGTACTGGATCTTATGTTGGGCGTACGCTCAGTTTTACTTAAGTCCACTCCCTAGGTCTTAACCCGTTAAGACCTTAGCTCATTTCTCAGATCTGGACTCCCTAATATCTCTTACTCCATAAAGTCAATGATTTTAAGCCTTTGGATGGCTGATTTGGTCACAAACACATAAAACTCTTACTCTCTTAACTCAAAGTGCTCATATCTCATGCATGGGTTGATTCTCACATTCAATACCTCATCTTTATGGATTCTCTCCACTAAAAACACTTAAAAGGACATATATTAAACTCTAGAGTGCAACAACTCATAAAGCCTCAAGCTTTGGTATCAAAACCCTAAAATGGACTATATCATGCACAACCAAAAAGGATGGAAAAAGCTTTGAGCTTTATACCTTCAAATGAAGCTTCCAACTCAAACATGCTCAGATCCAATGCCTGGACTTCTCACTCCTTCTTCGCCAAGGTTCCTTCTTTACTCCAAGATCACACAAAATCACTTAAGGCTCTCAAATGCACTCACAAGCTTCATGAACGAAAGGGTTAGGGTTTTAGAGGGTTTTTTGACTGAGGATGGTGGCCAGGAATGAGGCCATCTTATTCTTTATATAGGGACACATCCAAAGTTAGGGTTTCCACTTTGTGCCTAGTACGCCCAGCGTACCCTCTGGTACACCCAACATACTAGGTGGCTCCACTTAAAAATCACGCTCATAAGTACGCTAAGCGTACACATATGTACGCCCGGCGTACTCAACTGCCACCTTTCTCAAATAAGGGACTTATCATGCCACAACTTCAAACTTTCAACGCTTCCTCGATGTAACCTTGATTACCATGAACCTCATACCTACAGAAAGGTGACGAGATGCCCTACGCTTCTAGCAACTCGTCGCAACCCCGAGACCTCCTCATGCCAGGTATGTAGCCCACAAACCCTAATCATAGAGGATCCGAAATAGGATGTTACAGAAAATATATGCATTTAAATGTCCTAATCCTAAACAACTTGCTTTGAGCAATAGACCTAAATATGATACCTAGTAAATGCATCATTGTAATGCTTAAGATGTTTCTAACATCACACTAGGAATAGTTATTCCTGACTTTCAGGAAGTCTTGGATAATTTGGATATATGTCTGATGATATAACACGTTAAGCAGTATTCCAATAAATACAGTGATTTTTTAAACCAATTTAAACAATGGAATAATGCAGGGCTGAAAAGAGTCACTTTTTGTGTAACACCCATAAAATTTAATCCAAATTTAAACTTTCCAAACATTTTAAAAACCAATAGTTACTACAAATTTGTTTCCAAAATAGTCTTTATCAGAGTTTTTCCCAGAATACATAACAAAATGTGAGGAGAGGTACGATCACGCCTTTGCCTTGCCTCGATCCCCTGATGTACCTGAAACAATAAACTGAAACTGTAAGCCCGAAAGCTTAGTGAGTTCCCCCAAATACCCATACTCACAAATATGCATATTATCATAAACACAGTATACAATGGGTCCAATCAACCTTTGGGTTGGAATACCCAAGGCCCTCAACCAACAGGTTGGAATGCCAGCACGCTATGGGTCCAATCATCCTCGGGATGGAATACCCCAGGCCCTCAACCAATAGGTTAGAATTCCCCGGTCTATTGGTCTCCACACAAAGCAAATCAAATAGACATGTCCACGTATAACAGATAATCACATAACAGTCTACAGATAATATTGATCTAACAGATCCTACCACATAACTCATCATGTCCCCCTATCTACCAGGATACCGGTTTAACAATTCATACCGCATGTCGTATAATATTATCCTACCCTCTAGGATACCGATCTAACAGATCATTATAGCATAACATAACCAGATACATTCCAAAGGGCCGACCTTGGTGCCTTAGACCCTTGAGTATAGTGAGGATAACTCACCTTGAAATGCCGACTCGCAGAAATAAGCTCAAACTCTCGGGTCACTGTCACGAACACCACCACTTATATTTATTACGAACCAACTCGTAAATCTCCGATCTTTCCAAAACTATCCTCAAAAGTCAACGGGTCAAATCATGGTCAAAGCCAAAGTCATCAGTCAAGGTCAACAGTCCATGTTGACCTTAACTCGCCGAGTATCCTCAACTACTCACTGAGTTTCTTTAATACTCGCTCACTCACCGAGTCACTAGAGTGACTCGTCGAGTTCCTAAGGCTCGCGATCGAAGCTCTAAGACCACTCGTTGAGGTCTCCCGTGTGCAACCCGACAAGCTTATACACATCTAACGATTTAGGGAAACCTTAACTGACTCGCTGAGCCGTTTTTTCAGGCTCGCCAAGTCTAATGCGATCTTCATCAGACTCGTTGAGCTGTTCATCCAACCCGTCGAGTCCGTGATCATCTTCAAATGACTCTCTGAGTCGACCATGCGACTCGCCGAGTACCTTAAATCCTTCATCCATAAAGAAGCTTTTTAAGTCATGCAAAGGCTCCAAACTATAGATCTAAGCTTTTAGGGCATGATTATCACGTAAAGTTGCAAACTTTACGTGCATGCAAGATGATATGACCCAAAACAAGCTAAAAGAAGTGGCTTAAGGCAATGGGATAGGTCACAACTTGGCAAATACTGAACTTTATGATAAAGAGAGGATGAAGGAGCCTATATCTGAGGTTGCAACCCCATATCTTGACCCAACACAGAGAATCACTACAAAACCTTAAAAAAAAGGCTCTAAACCCAACCATGAGGGGGTTCTAATCAAAGGAGAATCAAGGTAACAACTTGTTACCTTCAAAATGATGCTAAGCCAAGGAAGAATTCGGATCTACAACAACCACTAGCTCCAACTTCTTGAACTCCAAGCTCTTAACCCCAAAGGATCTTCTTTCAAGGTAAAAAGCACACACAAAAGAGGGTAAACACGAATTAGGGTTTCTAGATTCAAGAGAGGCGGTGAGAGAGGCTAAGGGGAATATGTGATCCTTAAGTAGGGTGCCAAAACCTCGGGATTTAGGGTTTCATCTGCCAACTTCTACTCATCGAGTCCCTATTTGGACTCGTCGAGTAGATCACTAAATACGTGAGCCAATCTGCTTTTACTCGACAAGTAGAGCTACCAACTCGTCGAGTAGACCAAATCAAGAAAGTTCTTATGTAATTCAATCACCTGAAGATCGGGGTGTTACAATTCTCCCCCACTTGAACTAGACTTCGTCCTCAAAGTCCGCCGAAGAAAACAATGTCGGGTAATGCTCCCGCATCTCGGCCTCCGGCTCCCACGTCCACTCGGATCCTCTCTGATGCTCTCAATGCACCTTCACCAATGGTATCTCCTTGTTCTGCAGTACTTTCCTCTTCCTTTCCAGGATGGCCATCGGCCTCTCCACATAATTTAAGTGCTCATCAACCTGGATATCATCCAATGACACCACCACCTCTTGATCCATGATGCACTTTTGCAGTTGCGAGACGTGGAAAGTGCTATGTACCCGACTGAGCTCCTCCGGTAGCTCTAACTTGTAAGCCACCTTGTCGACCCTGGAAATGATCCTGAATGGCCCAATGTAACGAGGACCCAATTTCCCTCTCTTCCTGAAGCGGATAACACCCTTCCAGGGTGAGACCTTCAGGAGTACCATGTCACCCACTTGAAATTCTAACTCATAACGACGTCTGTCGGCGTAACTCTTCTATCGGCTTTAGGCGGTCCGCAATCGCTGCCTGATCTGCTGGATTCTTTTGGTAGTCTGCAATACTACCTCCATCCGCCCATCACCCTGTGTCCGACCTCACCCCAACAAACTGGAGTGCGACATCTCCGCCCATACAACAGCTCGAAAGGCGGGGTGCCGATGTTGTAATGGTAGTTGTTGTTGTAGGAGAACTCTTCGAGAGGTAGGTGGGAATCCCAGCTCCCACCAAAATCAATGACACATGCCCTCAACATATCCTCGAGGGTCTGGATGGTCTGCTCGCTCTGACCATCGGTCTGCGGGTGAAACGATGTGCTAAAGTGTAGCCGTGTGCCCAGTTCCTCGTGGAACTTTTGCCAAAAACGGGAGGTAAATCTAACATCTCGGTCTGAAACAATGGAGACCGGAACCCCATGGTGAGCAATGTCCTCGCGAACATACAAGTCGGCCAGATTTTCGACCGAAGAACTCTCGCGTATTGCCAAGAAATGGGCACTCTTGGTCAGTCGATCTACAATGAACCATATTGCATGAAACCCCTTTGTCGTCTTTGGTATTTTGGTAATGAAATCCATCGTGATCTTCTCCTATTTCTACATGGGAATCTCGAGAGGCTGCAACAAACCATGCGGCCTCTGGTGCTGGACCTTGACCATCCTACAGGTCAAGCACCTCTCAACATACCAAGCGATCTCTCGCTTCATATACGGCCACCAATAAATCAAACTCAGGTCTCGGTACATCTTGGTGGCCCCCGGGTGTATAAAGAAATGAGACTTCTGAGCCTCCTCCATAACTGTCTGTCTGACCCCACCAGACATCGGAACCCAAACCCGACCGCATCGGCTCAATAATCTGTTGGGTTTTAAACATTCTAACACTCCTAAGTGTACATGCAACCCTAAAAACCTTGGATCTATGTTTTCTCTATTATACATGTAAATATGAATATTCCAAGGTATTACCCTATCTAGCATACAATCTTCGATACTTGGGTAATAAAATAGTTAGAATACATACCTTTTTTATGTAACTTGTCTTCATGAAGCTTGAGTGCCTAGTACCCCAAGTGTGACATCTCAAATGGTTCGCACAACACCATGAACACTTGGAATAACCTTGAGAATAAGGATACTTTGGTTCCCTCTAGTGAAATCGGCCTTTCCCTTTTGTGTACACACACTAGTCCCCATTTCACCAACCAAGGACATCTTTATATAGTGTGGAGATTAGGGTTAAACCCATGACCCTTCATTTCATATGATCCATTGGTTAAACACTCCATGGACTATCCACAAAAGCTTAGCCCAACCTAAATGAACTTGGCCCATCACACATATATATCTAAGAGTCCATATTTAATTAGTTCCTTTTGATCACTTAATTAATTATAAATTAATTCTTGATCAATACTAATTAAATAATATGATTATATTAATATATTAGAACTTATAATATATTAATATAAATCACTAGTATCCTTTTTCCTCATCTTGTCTATCCAATTGATATGTGCATGTTTAGCCCTATATTTAGTATGGATTTATATCATCTATAGCTAATTAATTACGTATTATGGATAAAAGGTAGTTAATTATGTTTGAATTATATTTTTAGTCCAAAAGAAGTGCTCGGAAGCAAAAGGAAGCAGGAGTGGCTATCGGGAAGCTTTAGAATGAACAAAGGAAGAAAATGCCAAAAACACAAAGGACTCGGCGAGTAGGGACGTCTACTCGATGAGTTCCCAAGAAGATTCGTGAAGCAGGAGAGTCCTTGACTTGCCGTAAACGGGAATATAATAAGGGACTCGATGAGTCAGTGTTGGACTCGACGAGTCGAGTCGAATCTATAAAAGAAGCCCTCCAGATCGATAGACGAGACTACTGAGAACCCTAGGAGGAGGAGCTGCGATTCAGAGCGAAGAGAGACACCTGGAAGAGTGAGAATTCAACCTAATTCAAGTTTTGAAGGATAACTAAGGAATACTTTGATTTCTCTTAACTAGATCTAGTACTTAAACCATGTTTATGTTATTCAATTTCGTTTTTGAGTTTTCTACTGCCTTAATCATGAACTAAACTTGCTAGATTATGTTTGGGTAAGACAATTTTGAGACTATGGTTTGATTAATGGTAGGATTAACTTTTAATTGGTGATTTTGTTGAATTAAGCTTGTTAAAGATCCTTATGCATTAACCATAACTATTTTATGTTAATAGGAAGACAATTAGGCTACATGAACATCTCTTAATTGTTTACCTCATGTGATTTATGTGAACACTTTATTATGTGCCTAGGATTAGTGAATATGAAACTAGGATTAATTAGAGAATGGGTAAGTTAATGTGTGAGCTTGTTTGATAAACCAACAACAAGAGGCTAATTGAATTGACAAATTGATTAACCATTACAAGTCTTATTTAACCCGAACAAATAACCTAGAGAATTAATTAATTTAGACAACTGGCCACTGCTTGAATTAGTTTATTTTCTAAGGATTAACATAGCGAATGTGAATCTAATCACTTGAATCGGTAGCCAATAAAAGATTAATCCATTGCACTATTACCATTAAATCAACCATAGGATTAATTGAGTTGAACCTGAACAAAAGTACCTTTAGATATTGAATTTAGTTGGTCTTTGCTTGCTTAGTTGTTAGTTAGTTATTTAGTTTAACTGTTAGTAAGTTTCTAGTCTTGTAAAACTAGAGAAAAACCCTCTTTTGTTATTTGTTATTTTGTTTTTAGATAATTTTAATAATTAGTTTAAATGTCGTTCCCTGAGTTTGATACCCTGCTTACTAGATTTATACCACCAATTGATAGGTCCACTGCCTTTTGTGTGATTAATTTATAATTTAGAAGTAGGAATAAAACTAGTTGGTTAAACACACATCACCAATTGTCCCAATGCCATGCAGCCCAAATGGACCATGCCGGATCAGGTCAAGTCTTACCAATTATAGTTATGGACTTAGACATTAATCCAATAGTCTCCCACTTGGATAAGTCTAAAACTATTATTGAGTATGACTTCAAAACCCGACTAGCAATCGTTGCTCTCAAAAGCTTCTGTCAAACTCTGACATGTTAACTGGACTTTGATCTTGTCAATGACTTGTCCATTAGATAAGGGATCATATATTCCTCCATTCTAGATATCATATGGACTGAGACATGGATTATAAATCATTCTCTCTGTCCATTTGTTGTTTCCCGATTTCCGATTTATGACGAATGACTGATTGAACAGATCAAATTAGTCCTGACTTGGCCAAGCACTCACATGTGTCATCATTAAATCATCGAGGGGACCACAGATATCGCTTTTATCCTGAAGGTAAAAGGAATGGATAAACTTCGACTCATATGGCTTGTTCTACTACTTGTTGAATCATACACAAAGGCACATTTTATAACATCGAGTTACCAATACGTTTTCGTGCGATCAATGTATAACCAACTCATAGTAACAACTCATATCTCTAGGTTTGAAGAATATAAGATATTATCATCTCATGATCACTCGTGATAATATCCATGAAGTGATTCCAATGAGCGTGGGTTGAATCCAATACTCAGAACTTATGAGCACTCATGAGTGTTGTAGCACCACTTTTTCCAACAACTTAGACCTCTACAAGCCAACCCATGACAGTCTTGATTCATATCTACTTCCAACATATGACCGAATGTGGATGGTTTGAATAACTTAGTCATTCAGGAAGAACGACCTAGTTATTCTGGAAGTCAAAACATGCAAAATGAAACACAAGAATAATCGAATCCAATATGGTCTCAGAACTTATGAATATAAATAAAACATCTTTTATTTATCACCATATTGATTACCCATCATTCATTGCATACTGTTTCAAACTATCAACTTTATACTTGAATTAAAACAATAGTTGTCCCATGCTCCAAGCAAGTACACTATGTTCTTCTAAAAAATAGCTTTGCCATACACCAAGTATGCACTCTATGTTTATCTATGATCCTTACTTTGTGAACTAGATTGATTGAACATAATTTCAATGATTCTCTTTTCACACTCCCGAATCCTTACCGCAAATGCAGGAATTCCAAATTCATGCCATTTACCGAAATCTGTTAGATTTTAAACTTATATGCATTGATCCTCTTGTAATGATTATGCACAAAGTCACAAAGACTTGACAACAAACATTACAGAGCATTCACAAGGAGATCAACTCCTTGGAAACATCATTCTTGCATTAAGTTTCCTAATCTTACACAGATTTATTGAACAACTTCCACCTTCCTATCTTCCCATTTTTATTATCACTTCTAAACAAGAGTTGCCTCTTTTTAGAATATACCAATATGGTCCTTTCAAAAATTAACATTATACTTCCAACTGTTCCTCAACAACCAATCTTTGGTAAACCTTAGATTGTCCTCGACAATTGCTTAATCCTTTTAGTCAAATCCAATTCTAGACCTTTTCCCTTCTTAATGCCCTAGATATTTGGAAAATTTTAGAAAGGATGAGTATTATAGCACATGCAATCGATCCAATATCCAAAGCATATGGGAATCAATTCATGATGTCTCACATAAAGACATGATACTAGACCACTCCTTTTGCTACAATATTTCTATTTGCCAAGTTCTCATAATTCAGATTATGAAAAGGGATTCTGTAATCATAATCGAATTTTAGAATGCAAATGTGTACCCATATATAGAATTTCCTTATGTTGTGCCAACCCAACATAACATTCTTGATATACTTGACTAAATTTGATTAAAATCTCAGGATCTAAGCTTATAGATTTGAGATGAAGTATAATTTCCTCTTCCTTAATTATAGCAAAACAACTTTTCAACCCCTGCAACTTCACGAATTGAAACTTTTGTTTTTCTATAATTAACATTGCTAATAATAATTATCATGCTCCTAATAACATGATGATTATTAGCATAACACTTATGCTCCCACTAGCTTTGACATGTACTCAGAAATCAGCTGGACTTTTAGAAGTGAATACTTCACTGACTTTCTTACCAAAGTTCAGATTTCTGAGACGAGATTGCCTTGATAAGACTTTATCAAAATCATACATGTTGTCTTAGATAGCTCATAGGTGTGTCTAAACAATTTTAGAACTATGAAAATGGATTTCGTGATCATAGTCTCAATTGTTTAGATCTTTGCTATCTGCTTCAAATCTACTTGGTGGAAGTGTTTCCTCACCATCATTTTCATGAATCGGAGAGAAACCTTATGACACTTAGATTTTATTGTGTATTTGTTCTTATCCATGTGAATTTTCAAAACCATAGTCTCAAGACAAGGATAATGACAAATCCAAATTCATATGGACCGAACTCAATCTTAATTTCTTGCTACCTGGCAGCTCAAGGACCTGCCATTGCTTCCAAGTTATTATGCAAACAATTGAGAACTCTAAGAACTGATATGCAAAGCCAACTTTAACTGGAATGGGCACAGAAATAGAAATATATCAACACGATAGGTTAAAAACCTTACGTCGTGTGCTAGTGTTAAACTACAAGTTTTTATTCTTAATTAGATCTTGAAATTTTTTTCAGGATCTTTAGGACTCCCACTATCCTCTTGACATATAAGACTATCTTGCCAAATATTCAAGAGATAGTTTGGATTCTTTATCAAGACAAACACTTCACACAATTAGCCATATTTGGTCTTTGTTTTATCCAAAACATCACAACTTACCAATTTTAAATGTACAAGAGTAGGACACACTTTACTCTTACATTTGACTAGTGTTAATAAATCAAGTTACAATCTTGGAGTATAACTCTAAGAATTGTTTTTGGAACGATGTATGAATCATCTTCTTGATTTGACCACTTCAATAATTCATAGCTCCTCTTCTTAGCTACCAGAATGCACTTAGAGGATGAACTGTGACAAGGTCTCTTAATCATTAAGATGATCATATAACATGATACTAAAGTACTCTCCCATCTTTTCAGATTTGAGAAACTTTTATCCTTCTTCCTAATTTGATTCTTCTCATTCGTTCTGCCATACATCAAAAAAATTTCCAATGTATCAAAATTACACTTAAACTTGTAAGTGTAACCATATTTACTAAACTTTAGTAAATCATGACGAATAGTCTTATAGATCTTTGTTGTGGACTTGATCAGTGCACAAGAATGTGTACTCGATCCCTTAGTCCTTCACTTGACTCACATACAAATGTGAACAACGAACTAGTCTTAATTTTCCAAAGCTGAAAGTTCTCATTCATCATACTGTACAACTTGTATGCTCCAAATTTCTATCCAAATGAAAACTTGGGTGATGAGAAGCTTTCCTTATTTGGTAATTTAGACACTACCGCAAACGAAAGAATCAAATTCACATTTCCATTATTTCTAGAAACATATAAAGATCAGTTTTCAATAAAAGTCATTGCAAGGAGATATAAGCTAAAATAAAATCAAATTTTTATTTATTTATAAAATGTGAAAAAAAACTTTTCCCTTACAATGCAACTTTAATTGAAAACTATGCTATTACATATTTCCTAGTAATCTATCATAACTCCTAAGAGTAGCTCAAGAATTTGATCTTCAATCAAGCGATAAAAATCCATCTTCAAGGTCAGATTCAGCATAATCTTTCTTTAAGTTTCCTTCACTTTTCCTTTGATTCTTAAAACATCAACATGTGACCCAGTCACATCATGTAATAAAAATCTCAAAATAGAAACTTAATCGAGTTAGATGGTGGACTTTACCTGAAGTAGAGTCAAACTTATTGACTTTATTAGCCTTATGATCTTTCAGGTAAATTTGGCAGCTTCACAGCCAATTCCCTTTCCTTTTGGAAATAGAACCATATGGACCCTTTGGGAATGGTATATGTGACAATCTCAGACTTAGCCTTTCTCGTTACCATTTGGTATGGTCAATCCCTTTCCATTGGGAAGAGAAAGCTTTTACTGGGTATCCAATGCAACCATTGTCAATGTCCATTAAAGGTTTGGAAAGTTGATCCACTAATCAAATTTGCTTTACCAAAGCTCCAAATCATTGTTGATTCAGCAGTACCAAGCAAATAGATAAGATCATTAAGGGTCATGTCATAGTCTATTTCATAGTAGTCCCAAAGGTAACTTACTATGTGACTTAGAAAGTGTTTGAACATCCAACTTCTTAAGACTTTGACACCCAACTCTCCCGACTTGTCAATATGGGACTTCATCTCCAAGATGCAATCACACATAGACCTTGCTTGCCAATAGGGCTTGAGTGACTTTGAACTTGTGGGTTAGGGAGAATAATTGGAGGAGGTGGAGGAGGTGAAGTTCCAAGAGAGTTGGGAAGATCATAGATGTCTGAAGCAAACATCTTTTTTGGAGATATTCAATATAGTTGATTTAAAGTTCTTAATATAACACCCAATATGAAATATTAAAGGCTAGGACCCAACACAATATTTTATAACTTGGAAGAGGGATGCTGTAATCCAAGCTATAAAATATTTGAAGGTAGGCGAATGACGATTCATCAATTTTCACCATGAAAATGAAATAATTTAATTAGCTTTTACTTGGATTTGAAACTCCAAGATCTTATGAGATTTATTGCACTGTTCAATGGAATGTTTCAATCTCTAGTGTGCCCTTCAGGTTTTGTGACTGGGATGTCGAGGATTACAAAACAAGGTGTGAAGTAACCATGCAAATTACTTGGTACCCTTAATATTTACCCCTCAATCGATGTGCCAGTTAACCACACGTGCTCCACCGATGCTATGATAAATATTAAGTTACCCTTTGCCTACCTTGTTAAGTCAAGCTACTGTGCCGGATAACCACACATGCTCCATTAACTGACTTAAGCAAAGTGCAAAGTGTAATTTCATGGATTAGCACCTTATTCACATTTTCCTAAAGTAACTAAGATTGGGAATTATAAAAAACATTTAGTTACTTTATATTTATCATTAATACTTTTAATGAAGGGAGAATTATAGTCCTTGTCCTACCCATTCGGCTAACGACCCTCCACCAGTCAAGGAAGCGGTGGGTGAGAGTGGACACCCATTAAATTGTCATTTTATAGGCAGTAACCTTATACCCCCCTTATAGACCGGCTTCGTGAATGAGGCCTACTAATGGTAAGATGACTTGCTCTTATACATACATACATACATACATACATACATACATACATACATATATATATATATATATATATATATATATTATTAACTTATAATATTATAAAGTATAAGGGTTGAATTTTAACTTTTAAAATTCTAATGGCTTAACTTGGAACTAAAGTATTCACAGGGAAAATTTTACAAATTTCAAAACTTGAGGGCTAGTTTTGAAACTATTCACAACTCTTGGATTTTCACAACTTATGAATTTAATTAAAGTTTTAAAAACTTTTAATGAAGAGACTCTTGGAAAACCATAACTTGAGGACAAGTTATGGAGCCATAAAAAACTATTTATAAGAAAAGACTCTTAATTTTTGTAACCTAAGCCATAAATGTGACTTTTCATATAACTTGAGGACAAGTTACAAAAACACATTTTATGAAAAAAATTTAGATTAATTTGGATTGAAAACAACTAACACATATTTTTTATCAATCTAAAATAAGTCTGTAGGGTTTCAAAACACTCCATGGATGATGACAATGGGCCCCTTAATGAAGTGTAGGTTAAAAGCCCAAGACTTGTCTTTTCCATATAAATACTCATGTATTATTCATTATTAGGGTTAAGAGTGAGGCAAAATGTAGCCACCAAGTTGTGAGATTTCTTATGTAGTGTTAGATTCTTTAGTCTATGTTGAAAGTGTAATTTATTCCTCATGTTTGAATAAATCAAGTGATCATTCAACATATCTTATTTATTTGTGTTTGTTCTTATTTTCTACATCTTGTTCATCAAATCACAATTAGGGTTTTAATCCTAACAAGTGGTATCAGAGCGGGTCTTTGAAGATCTATTGATTTTTGAAGTATCGGTTCTTGGTTTGATGATTTTCTGCACAATTTATTGAAGATTATTGATGTTTTGGCGTTTTGGAATCAAGATTTTTGTTCGATCTACTGTTCATGGAAATCTATATATTATGTTACTATTCATCTGGTATTATTTTTAAATTGATTCGTTCTTCTGTTCATATTGGATCTGGTCGTTAGGTTTATCCAAAAATCAATATATGTTAGTCAGTTGTTTTGATCCAATTAAATTTATTCGAATCTTACTTTCATCCGGTCCAAATTCTTGGCTGATTCACTGTTCCTTCAGCCCAATTGTTTCAACTTTTGTTTATCTCTTTGTTCATATATCGTTCATCGGCATTTGAAATCACAAAATTTTGAATCTCGAGTGTCAATATTCTTATTCGATTTAAGGGTTTATCTTCATGGTGATTGAGCATTTTTTTGGATTTCACAATTCTCTATTTTCATTTAATCCGCTAATGGTTTTGTTCTTGAGTTGAGATTTCTGAAAAATATATTCTCAAAATCGATTTTGATTTTGTTCTTTCATTATCTGCTTGAACTAAGTTAATCTGTCATGTTCCATAATCGATCTGTTTAGCTTGGAAATTGAGTTGAGAAAATTGATTGTGTTGTTTGGCGCTGACTGTTATGGATGGTCAACACCGAAAATCAATTATCATATCTAAAGGCTTAATGTTGAAATCGGAATAGCAAAATCACTTCGTTGGAACAAAAATTGGATCTTGAATTATGTGTGGTATTAATCAGAATAGTTGGAATCTTTTGGAACGTGCACAGAATCATTCTTTGCAAATGGAAAATACATCCAGAATTATCTTGATGCCATGTATGCAATTGCTAAGTCAAACCTGTAAGTCATAATCGAAAGAATGATAAGTTACCTATGAATGAATGAAATCAGAATCGTGACTACAATCGGGAGTGTAATTTGGGTAGTTGTGTGGTTATTTGCAATTGAAAGTCAAAGGCACATTCAGAAAAGTCAAAATTGCCTTGAAAGTTCTTCCTGCGAACGTTCTCTTTGGGGGTATAATTGATGGACTCGGAACGAACTTGGGTTTTATGTTTGTGCTCGAAACGAACGAAGGGTGATTCGGGGGTTGGTAATTTCTTGGATTCGGTGTTACGAGTGATTCGCATCAGGTCTGCGTGTCACACCCCAAAACTGAGAACGGCGGAATACGTTCTGGGGTGGAGGACGTCTTGTACAGTATCATAACAGTGTATAATAGTAAATACAAGCAACAACATCCATTTCATTAATATAATAACTGTAATAAAAATGAGTTCTGTACAATTTGATAGACACCAAAAGTATAATCAAAATAAAAGATGAGTCTTGTATATGCACCATCTTCTTAAAAGCTGCATCTGTACCTGTCTACTGATGACCTGAGAATACAAGTTATTTTGAAAACGAGTATCAGCATAAAGCTGGTGAGTTCATAAGTATTTAGTGTCATTTCTTGAATAAAAGTGTTTAAAAATTTAGTGATACATTAATTGTTATCAACTTTTGAAAATGGTGCGATCCCTAGAAAATCCTATATTTTCCAGCAAAAGTAGTCTTCTACCAAGACTCGATTATTTGTAAGTTTGAGTCTTTGAAAATATAAAGGTTTCCTCTAGTGAAACTATCAATGTAAAAATATAGTTGTAAATTTCATTCATATAAAATAATTATGAAAAATAGAGTTTTACCGCATCAGTATCACTGCCGGCTGAATGTAGTAGAGATGTAAGCTCCAGGTGGTATTAAATGTGTATACAGCTCGGGGAGTCTGTTTTACCTTTATTTTTTTAAAGGTGTTAATTAAGGTCTGAATGTGAACTCGTATAAAACCATGATGAGTGACAGTAGTATAAGAGTTGACCCTCCAGATCACAAGTAGCGTAGTGATGTTTTTTCATCCCTGGGCCTAGTTGGCTCGGACTGTAGCTAGCAGTCAGGATGTGGGAGTGTCCGTCTCGTATAGATCTATACATGTAGTGTTCGCTCTCCCTCCAGGAGACTCTGGTTACACGACGATCGCATAGTGAAGTGTCATATCGAGAAGTAGTGTATCACATTCTATTTTAGTATATTGTCTCGTACTTAGAGTATAGTGTACTTCTTTGTATTATGCATTGAGTGTTTGTTCTATTGTATAGTATATAGTATTCTCATCGTATAGTGTATAATGTTCTCTTCTTATAGTATTTAGCATGTATAGACTCATAATTGTACTGACCATAGTGAGTATCATAGTAACAATAGTAATGAGTGGTAATCCTTAACTATACATATCATAGTTAAATAGAGATGTTAGTGATTGCCTTTGATACACAAAGGTGTTGAACTGAAGTGAAAATTTTTATATCTAGCACAAATATATATGATATATAACTAAGAATTCAACGACAGTCGGACAGATAATAGAATACCCTAAGTCCACAATCAAACAAGAATAGGAAATAAGGTGAGCTATCAATTCTAAGTCCTTCAATCCTTACTTATATAAATATATTAGTGTAGATATGATTTGGAAATAAAATAAGTTTAAAAGCATTGAAAAATAGTTTTAGAACAATTAGACATAAAAATGAGCTTGATAAACATTTAAAACAATTTTGTTGGCAAGGTAATTTGAAAGTATAGAAAATCCTTTTGGTAACAAGTTATAAATCACATATGATTAGTACCATAAATTGTTTGATTCAACTTGTATCCCCCCCCCCCCCAATAAAAGCGTATAAAAACATTTAAAAGGTTGATTAAGGGGTATGAACTCACATGTAGTGAGTGATGCGACGGTAGGATCAGTTTAGGAGGTTGAGTGTCACTTGTGGACTTGAGCACAAACGGATCCTATTAACCATATAATGACATATATATATATATATATATATATATATATATATATATATATATATATATATATATATATGCGTGTGTAATTAGAGTTTGGAATAACTATTTATTGCATTGGTACTACTTTAGGGACTAGTAAACACTTCTTATGAAATGTTACGATCATATAAGATTGTACATGATTTGAATATGACCACACAAGGGAGTGTATGGTAAAAATGCACAACAAATGTGTGTGTGCGGTTGCACACATGAGTGTGCAGCCGTACAGTGGGTGTGTGCGGCTGTACACAGGAGTGTGCGGCCGTACACTCCTAATTTGTGCCCAAAATGTCGATTTTTGAGGTGTTCATAAGTCTTATGAGTAAATAAAGGCCAAACTCTTCATTTTGGAGAGTTTTTAAGGTGTGCGCGGCCACCATATGAAGGTGTGCGGCCGCACTCCTTCAAGGGATGAAGAACATTAAGAACACTGAGTTTAAGCTTAGAATCGGGTGTTTTACTAGTATAACAAGCTGATTGATGGGGTGGTTCACGTTCTTGAGGCCCTTAGAGTGTTCTTTGAACGAAATTTTTAGAGAGAGAAAGTAGAGAGAAGTAGAGTGCAGCCAAAGAAGGAAAGAATGAATGAAGGGGGGGGGGTCCTCCCCTATATATAGAGGTGAGTGTGTGGCTGGAAACGGGTGTGCGGCCGTACACTCAAGTGTGTGGCCGCACACTCCATGTTTTGGAGTGTTTTGCCCAATTTTGCTTGATATGCATTGTGTTATCCTGTTTCTAGGTTCCTACCTCATTTGTATTACGTTTAGAACGCTCCAATAGACCCCAAACAGTGTTGAAAGCTAACAAAATGAGTCTAACTTGGATTCAATTGGTCTCTTGTACAAGAAAGAAATTTTGGGTTGTCACACTGTGGTCGACTGACTCGAAGTGAAAGGTCAAGGAATCGGGGGGCACACATCTCTTATATGCGAAAGTGATTCCGGATTTGCTACTCACAGATGGACCTTGTGCTCAGAACAAAAGTCTAGATAGAGTTATGGTTCTTTTAATCGTCCGTCTAAATGGCACTTGTTTGGATTCGTGTTCTTCAAATACGTAAATGAGTTGTAACAGACGTTAAATTGGGAAAGATGACTCATGTTGTATTTTTGGTCCCTTCAACTTCAGTGATTTGACACTTTTGGTCCCCGTTGTTTACACAGCTTGGTGATTATGGACCATTTCCAAAAAAATGTTACAAGGGGGAAATTGATGCAGAATTACCATTCCAGCTCCTATCTTTCAGCAAGTGACAATTTTTGCCCAATATTCAGAAAAGTTTACAAATTTGACGCCCGGTGAACAATTTTGAATTTTCTAAGGCACAAATTTTTTGTGAACAGAAAAATAATGATTTCATCAAGTCTTGGCGGTTCGGAAAGTCGTTTTTCGCAATAACGCCAAATTTTCTCAACTTTTTCGGATTTTATACTTCATCGTTTATATCATTTTGTTGCGGGGGAGCATAGTAATTTTTTATCCATTCAAGATCATTCTCATGACCATTTGAAGGCTTTATAATCATGTTTTTTATTATAAATCGAGGGAGAATTTGGTATGGCCATTCGAAATTGGATTTGTAACTTTTCAAATTTGAATATTTTTGATAAAGCTTGTGGTAGAATTATGAAGGTAGCTTTTCCAGTAGACGTTCTTCATCGAGCTCTGCTAAAGCTTTTATAGAGAAGTATCCTTTACAATAGAAGTTCTTCATCGAGCTCATTTAAGGACTTGTTATATCTCCAACTTCTAGTATTTTCTCGATCACGTGGCATTATGAATCTTAAATTTTGCATTGTTACATGATAATTTTTGGTGGCTTATATCATTAGGTTATTTGAAGATCATTTTGACTTGGAGGGGGAGCTCTTCAAAGACAAGAAGTGATTAAGTTTCTTTGTTCTGAAATGGGTTTTTATGGCGGGCTTGGTTTTCAAGAAGATTTTTTTGGGATTACATTCGAAAGTGAAGTTTAAAGACATTACTTATGTGCTTGATTTATATATCCCAGAGCCCGTGTTTGAAGACTATTGAAGAATCAAGATTTGTGGATTGCTTCATCTACTCCTCGTTGCAAGATCTTTTTATTCGCTAGATGCTTGTTTTGGAAGTTAAAGCATTATCATCCATTCCATACTTTGAGGGGGAGATTGTAGGGTTTCAAAGCACTCCATGGATGATGGCAATGGGCCCCTTGATGAAGTGTAGGTTAAAAGCTCAAGACTTGTCTTTTCCCTATAAATACTCATGTATTATTCATTATTAGGGTTAATAGTGAGGCAAAATGTAGCTGCCACATTGTGAGGTTTCTTATGTAATGTTAGATTCTTTAGTCTATGTAGAAAGTGTAATTTATTCCTCATGTTTGAATAAATCGAGTGATCATTTGACATATCTTCTTTATTTGTGTTTGTTCTTATTTTCTGCATCTTGTTCATCAAATCACAATTAGGGTTTTAATCCCAACAAACTCATAAAACAAGGTAACACAAAAAAACTTTTGGTAATCCAGAACTTGAGGACAAATTATGGACTCCATTAAAATACATTTAGATCAAGAATTAACTAACAAACACTTTTGTAAATAATTCCTATGATCTACCCTAACTCATAAGCATGAACAATCCATATCAACAATTTCAAGAATTACATAAACATAAATAAAACTTGAAATTTTGGTTTTAACCTTGAAATTGGTTTACTATAATCATCACCACTTTAAAAACAGGTTTAAAAGTCAAAAACAATTTAAGGTAATGATTCTAGACCAATTCCAGCTTTAAAACTCGAAGATATGCTGTCAGGGGGTCCAACTCGTCAAGTGCATGAACCAACTCGGCGAGTTGGATGAGTTTGTACATGGACTCGTTGAGTCCCTTCATGGACTCGTCGAGTCCCCTATCCAGACAGCACAAATCGTCGATTTTTCATCAACTTAAGCAAGTATAACAAGAAAACAAGCCTAGGCTCTGATACCACTACTGGGTTTTGAGCATTCTAACACTCCTAAGTGTACATGCAACCCTAAAAACCTTGGATCTATGTTTTCTCTATTAAACATGCAAATATGAATATTCCAATGTATTACCCTATCTATCATACACTCTTTGATACTTGGGTAATAAAATAGATAGAATGCATACCTTTTTGATGTAACTTGTCTTCATGAAGCTTGAGTACCTAGTGCCCCAAGTATTACACCTAAAATTGTTCACACAACACCATGAACACTTGGAATAACCTTAAGAATAAGGATACTTTGGTTCTCTCTAGTAAAATCGGCCTTGCCCTTTTGTGTACACACACTAGTCCCCATTTCACCAACCAAGGACATCTTTGTATAGTATGGAGATTAGGGTTAAACCCATGACCCTTCATTTCATATGATCCATGGGTTAAACACTCCATGGACTATCCATGAAATCTTAGCCCAACATAAATGAACTTGGCCCATTACACATATATATCTAAGAGTCCATATTTAATTAGTCCTTTTGATCACTTAATTAATAATAAATTTATTATTGATCAATACTAATTAAATAATATGATTATATATTAATATATTAGAACTTATAATATATTAATAAAAATCACTAGTATCCTTTTTCCTCATCTTGTCTATCCAATTGTCCCGATGCCATGCAACCCAAATGGACCATACCGGGTCGAGTCAAGTCTTACCAATTATAGTTATGGACTTAGACATTAATACAACACAATCCCCGACTATCTTTCACAAACCGGGCGTTCTTGCCCTTGTTCCTTTCCATCTTCCAGTTCTCCGGTCACATGCCCTCAACCTGGGCATCTCTGATCAATCCCACAAGCGGAGAATCCACCGCTATCCTCATACATGTTGCTGGGATGGAAGACCCAGCTGACTTGCGGCTCAAAGCATCCGCAACCACATTCGTTTTACCGGGGTAGTAGTCCTTAACTACATCCAGCCACCTGCACTACCTCATATCCAGCTTCGGTTGGTCCATGATGTGTCTCAAGATCTTGTGGTCCGTATATATGGTACAGTGGACCCCATACAGGTAATGCCTCCAAATTTTGAGAGCGAAAACCACCGCTCCCAACTCCAGATCATGTGTAGGGTATCTCGTCTCATTCGGTTTTAGCTGCCCTAATGCATAAGCTATCACTCGTCCTATATGTATGATGACCGCCCCCAACCCTGTGATGGACGCATCACAATATACTAAAAATTCCTCAACTCCCTCGAGGGGCATCAAAACTAGAGCCTCGCACAAACACCGTCGAAGGGTCTCAAACGCCCTCTGCTGCTCAGGGGCCCACCGGAAATCCGCCCTTTTCCTTGTCAGACGAGTGAGGGGTACTGCAATCTTGGATAAGTCTCGAATAAATCTCCGGTAGTACCCTGCTAACCCCATAAAACTCCTGATATCCGAAGGGGATCTCGGAACCTCCCACTGCATAATTGCCTCGATTTTGGCCGGATCGACCAAAATCCCGTCCTGGTTAACAAGATGTCCGAGGAACTGGACCTCTCGTAACCAAAACTCACACTTCGAGAACTTGGCATACAACCGTTCTTGTCTCAAAACTCCCAAAAACTCCCTGAGCTGCTCCTCGTGCTGCTATCTGGTTTGGAATACACCAAGATATCATCTATAAACACTATGACTGAGCGATCAAGCATCAGTCTGTAGACCCGATTCATCAGATCCATGAACATTGTCGGTGTGTTGGTGAGCCGAAACGATATCACCACGAACTCGTAATGACCATAACGAGTTCGAAACACGGCCTTCTCCGCATCTTCATCTCTAACCCGGACCTGATGATACCCCGCCCTCAAGTCAATCTTGGAGAACCAAGATGCACCCTACAACTGATCAAAGAGATCGTCTATCATTGGAAGTGGATAACGGTTCTTTACTATCAAAATTTTCAACTCCCTATAGTCAATGCACATCCGGTGCGATCTGTCCTTCTTCCTGACAAATAGAATCGGTGCTCCCCAAGGAGAACTGCTAGGTCGAATGAACTGCTTGCTTAGCAGTTCCTACAGTTGTGACGACAGCTCCTGCATCTCAGGTGGTGCCAACCGGTACGGCGCCTTGGCGATAGGGGACGCACCAGGCACCAGGTTGATCCTAAACTCGACCTGTCTCTCCGGAGGTATTCCTGGCAACTCCTCCGGAAACACGTCTGCAAATTCCCTGACTACCGGAACCTCGAAAACTGAAACCTGATCCCTGACTCACGTATCCACCACATACGCTAGAAAACCCACACACCTGTGCTGGATATACTGACGAGCCCTAGCATCCGAATAGAATCTCGAACCCACTCTGGTGCCTTCCCCATATACAATCAGTTCTCCCCCACTTGAGGTTCGAACTACCACCCTCTGGCCCTCACAATCTATCATGGCACCAAAATGACTAAGCCAATCCATCCCCACGATCACACATACTTCCCTCATGGGAATCGGAATCAAATCTATCGGGATGGACACTCCGAAGATCTCCATCTTACATCCTCAAAAAACTGGAGAAGCAGAAACCTCGTGTTCGTCGGTGATAAAGACTCGCAACGGACACTCCCGCTCGCCTACTGGCACCCTAAAATCCTTACTAAAAGCCTAGGATACGAAAGACCGAGTCGCTCCTGAGTCAAAAAGAACCAAGCAGACAATGAATTCACTAAGAACATACCTAAATAAGCACAATACAGGCATGATAAATAAGGCAATGGATAGAAACATACCAATAACCACATACGGTGCTGCATTGGCCTTCGTGGCCGTAAGCTGAAATGCACGGCCCTGAGCCTTCGGAGTCTCCGCCTTCACTGGCCTCCCATCTGTGATCCTCAAAGTGGCCGGTGTTGGAGTCTGCGCCGGCTTGGCGGCTAATAATGGACATTGGGCCTTCATATGGCCCACCTGCTCACAATGGTAACAAAGCTTGACCCCGGAAGTTGGTGTCTGCTATCTGCAATCCCTGACCAAATGGCCCTGCTTGCCACATTGGTGGCACCCACTCCCTGATCGACACACCCTTGAATGAGCCTTTCCGCACTTTCCCCAAGTATGGCCTGGCTGTCCTCCAAACCTGGTATCAACGGTCTTGGACCGCTTTGGCGTCGGCTGCAACTGTGTCAGGTCCTACCGCTGCTCCTTCAACTGCAGCTTGATCTCTAACTCACGCCACCTCGTGGCCTCCTGTAACTGCAAAAGAGTACCACATCGCTGGGTAGACACAAACTGGGATATCAGTGTTGAGCATGCTCAAATAACGAGTCATTTGAGCCTGCTTGGAAGCAAACTTTAGGTAGAACATTGCCCTCTCAGTAAACATGCGGGTGATCTCCATCGCCGATTCTCCATCCCGTCTGAAACTCAAAAACTCCTGAGTCAATTGTTCCCTCACGACCTGAGGAACGTAATGAGCTTGAAACGTATCTTTGAAATGCTCCCAAGTAACAGCAGCTCTTTTTTGTCATCGGTGTACATCCCAATCATCAATCTCCAGTAATCATTGGCCCCAGACCTCAGCAGGTTCAGGGCGCACTTGACATCTGGTCAATAGGGCCTGAACAAGTGAAAAATCACCCCTCTACATCATAGATCCACCTCATGGCCTTTATGGGGTCCTCATTCCCATCAAAATTAGGGGGCTTCATGTTATCAAAGTCCCAGTACTGGAAGCCCCGGCCGGCTCCTACTCCTCCTCCTATCGCTGATACAACTGATGCAGCTGCCGCGACAGCCATCTCAGCAAGAGTTGCATATCTGTCGTCAAAGTACTCCATCATAGCGGACTTAACAGTACCAAATAGTTCCAGAATCTAGCTCCGGACAATCTCGACCACCTCATCTCAGATGATCTCTCTGACCCGATCCTATGTCATCACTATCTCTTCCTGGATGATAACCTCGGGTGCCACTGGGGCATCCTGATCACTCTCGCCCGATCTTGATCCGGATCCAGTCACAAAACGCCTAGTAACCACCATACTGAAAATACAACAGGAAAATATTAGAAAATCCGCAAAATGACTGGGAACCAGCTCCCTACAAAATCCTAAGGGTTGTGAACTCCTTGCTACGTGTATGGGTCCTGTGCTTTCAGTATCACCGCAACGCCCTAACACTAAACATACACATGGTGGTCGCTCAACCCTACCACTAGAGGAAGGCTAACTGTCTAATAACTGGCCTACTAGTCTCACACAATCACCCAACCATGAAACTTCCACCAACACTGTAGAACTGATGTATGCTAGCCATACATAACGCTGAACCCTATAGACTTTTGAATATCCTATACTACCCTAGGCCCTAATCACTAAGAAAAGTACATAAGACCATATTAAACATTCTCGTGCTATAAGATCTTAATTATATATGACTGTGATGCATACACAAGTAACTATAGTAATGATGTCAATCTCATATAAAGAAAACCCTAGGTTAGCAGGCATCATGATATCAGGAAATCCTACCATGCAATTCCTGAAGATCCCTAGCCTAGTACTAGCATGTTGTGCTAACTTATCACATAATCAAATAACTGGTATGGTATTTTGGGGTTTACTTACTAGCTCCGGCTGATCGTACACTCCCCCTCCTCCTTAGTTATTTTGAAAACCATTCATAATTTTATTTTGAAAATCTTTCCTTGATTTGAGACTGGATTCACACGAGTGTTCCTCCAATTCGCTCAAACCAAGGCTCTGATACTAACTTGTAACACCCATAAAATTTAAGCCAAATTTAAACTTTCCAAACATTTTAAAAACCATTAGTTACTATAAATTTGTTTCCACAATAGTCTTTATCAGAGTTTTTCCCAGAATACATAACAAAATGTGAGGGGCGGTACGATCACGCCTTTGCCTTGCCTCGATCCCCTGATGTACCTGAAATAATAAACTGAAACTGTAAGCCCAAAAGCTTAGTGAGTTACCCCAAAATACCCATACTCACAAATATACATATTATCATAAACACAATATACAATGGGTCCCATCAACCATCGGGTTGGAATACCCCATGCCCTCAACCAACATGTTGGAATGCTAACACGCTATGGGTCCAATCATCCTCAGGATGGAATACCCTAGGCCCTCAACCAATAGGTTGGAACGCCCCGAACTATTGGCCTCCGCACGAAGCAGATCAACCTCAACCACTAAATAGACATGTGCACGTATAACAGATAATCACATAACAGTATACAGACAATACTGATCTAACATATCTTATTACATAGCTTATCATGTCCCCCTATCTATCAGGATACCGGTCTAACAATTCATACCGCATGTCGTATAATATTATCCTACCCTCTAGGATACCGATCTAATAGATCATTCTATCATAACATAACCAGATACATTCCAAAGGGCTAGCCTTGGTGCCTTAGACCCTTGAGTATAGTGAGGATAACTCACCTTGCAATGCCGACTCACAGGAATAAGCTCAAACTCTCGGGTCACTATCACGAACACCACCACCTATAATTATTACGAACCAACTCGTAAATCTCCAATCTTTCCAAAACTATCCTCAAAAGTCAACGGGTCAACTCATGGTCAAAGTCAAAGTCATCAGTCAAGGTCAACAATCCATGTTGACCTTAATTCACCGAGCATCCTCAGTTGCTCGCCGAGTTTCTGTAATACTCGCTCACTCGCCGAGTCACCAGAGTGACTCATCGAGTTCCTAAGTCTTGCGATCGAAGCTCTGAGACCACTCATCGATACTGTGTGCAACCCGACAAGCTTATATACATCTAACGATTTGGGGAAACCTTAACCGACTCACCGGGCCGTTCTTCAGGCACGCCGAGTCTAAGGCGATCTTCATCAGACTCGCCGAGTTGATCATCCAACCCGTCGAGTCCGTGTCCATCTTCAAATAACTCGCCGAGACGACCATGCGACTCGTCGAGTACCTTAAATCCTTCATCCATACATAAGCTTTTTAAGTCATGCAAAGGCTCCAAACTACAGATCTAAGCTTCTAGGGCATGATTATCACGTAAAGTTGCAAACTTTACGTGCATGCAAGATGATGTGACCCAAAACAAGCTAAAAGGAGTGGCCTAAGGCGATAGGATAGGTCACAACTTGGAAAATACTGAACTTTATGATAAAGAGAGGCTGAAGGAGCCGAGATCTGAGGTTGCAACCCCAGATCTTGACCCAACACAGAGAATCACTACAAAACCTTAACAAAAGGGGGCTCTAAACCCAACCATGAGGCGGTTCTAATAAAAGGAGAATCAAGGTAACAACTTGTTACCTTCAAAATGATGCCAAGCCAAGGAAGAATCTGGATCTACGACAACCGCTAGCTCTAACTTCTTGAACTCCAAGCTCTTAACTCTAAAGGATCTTCTTTCAAGGTAAAAAAACACACACAAAAGAGGGTAAACACGAATTAGGGTTTTGGGATTCAAGAGAGGCAGTGATAGAGGCTAAGGGGAATATGTGATCCTTAAATAGGGCGCCTGAACCACGGGATTTAGGGTTTCATCTGCCAGCTCCTACTCGTCGAGTCCCTATTTGGACTCGTCAAGTGAATCACTAAATACACGAGCCAATTCGCTTCTACTCGATGAGTAGGGCTACCAACTCGTCAAGTAGACCTTGAAATCAAGAAAGTTCTTATGTAATTCAATCACCTGAAGATTGGGGAGTTACATTTTGTGATCTAAGAGACCCATGTTTTATGGACTGAACATCTTTAAGCCTAGGAAATCGAAGAAGGCCCACATAGATGGATCTTTTTTGTGGAAAAACTAGACACTAAAAGAGGAACTTCTCCTTTTATCTAAAAAGGAAATCTGGAAAAGACTAGTACTTCAGGTATTTACTATATATAACTCATACTTTTCATATAGCATTCAAGTACTTGTTACTTAAATATTAATCTAATATTTATAACTTTCTTGCAAATATTTGCAGAAGAGTAACCAGCTAAGCACATATTCCAAAATGATTAACTTCTATTTAGGAGAGTAGATCTTATAATAGAATTCTAAAGTAAACATAGCTATAGTGAGCCATCAGTCTGACTGAATCGCCTTACAGGCCATCAGTCTATCTGGACTGCTCTCCGAGCCTTCGACACATCTGGACCGCCTCTCAGGGCCTTCAGCCTATCCGAACCATTTTTCAAGCCTTCATCCTGACTAGTATGCCCTAATCGGTTCTACAGTCTATCCGGTCTGCCCTAGGTATCTTGGCCTACATCACGAAGCAAGATCTGCCTCAACCCAATCCCTCAAACCAACAAACATGTGCACATAAATATCATACGCTAGCTAGCATGTACAGATAGTGATACAGATCTATTAGATCACTAACATGGCGACCATCCTATAACCAGGATACATATCTAACCGATCACTAACATAGCAACCATCTTATAACAAGGATACCAATCTAACAGATCACTAACATAGCATAATCCTATAACCAGGATACCGATCTAACATATCACTAACATAGAAACCATCCTATAACCAGGATACAAATAATAAAGGGTCGGCCTTAGTGCCTTAGATCCTGTTGATATAGTGAGAAGAACTCACCTCACAATGTTGAACTGTAGTGATAAGATCAAACTCTCGAATCACCGTCACGAACCCAACCACCATGGACCAAGTCCATCAGAATCCCAAATTACGAAAATACTCTCAAAAGTCCATGTAACATCCAGACTTCCAGGTATATTGTTTATTTAAGTTTTTGGGAAGGAATATTAAGCGACTCGACGAGTTGGTGCTACGACTCATCGAGTAGGGTCGTGATATGCCACATGGATTAATGATCTACTTGACGAGTCCGAAGAGCCGACTCGTCGAGTAGACGTTGTGAAGAGAAAACCTAAATCCTTGGGTTTGGGGCCTATTTAAGGGCACTTATAGCCTCATTTGTGGCTCACCTTCACTGAAAGTAAACGCTAATCGACTATCGAGCTTAGAGAGAGAGAGTTTTGAGCTAACTTTGAGTGTTTGGTGCATCTTTTGAAGAGAAAGGAAGGATTCCAAGCCAAGGGACAAGAAAGAGCTATTAGATTCATGGTTATTTCACCTTAGAGATTCTGGGAAAGGTATAAAGGTTGAACCTTTCTTATTTTGTTGAGTAGATCTCATGATTTTGGGAGTTTAAGTCTTTTTATCCATCTAGTGTGAGGACCTTGAGTGTTTTGAGTTCATATAGAGGTTTGGACTTTAGATCTGGACCATATGAGGTCCCTAGAGTCCAAAAGCCCATGCTTTATTCAGCCATAATAATGTTCTTGAGTGAAAAAACCCTTATTAAGGTATGTTTTTGGCATTTCAAGCCCTAAGTGCCATGTATGAATGTAAATCTTGTGACTTTACATGATAAACGAGCCTTAAGAGTGTACATCTAGAGTTTGGGAAGGTTTTCGGCCTTGAAACTGTCTGAATGAGAAAAGAGTCTGAATGGACTCGCCGAGTTGAGGAGCCGACTCGACGAGTCGGTAAGGGTTTGTCCCGATGAGCTGGCTATACTATAACTAGGCGAGTTAGAGGTTAACTCGATGAGTTGAACCTTCACGGAGATTCTGAGGGACGACTGGACTCGACGAGTCACATGAGTGCACTCGGCGAGTCAGGTCAAGCTTGGACTGTTGACTCGAGTTGACTTCTATTGACTTTAGGGTTAGCCAACATGAGTAATTGAGTACCAATAGAGTATTAATTAGATATGGTTATCCTATGTATTAGGCGAAGGCTAGTTCGAGATTTCCAAGCATGAGACTTATACTTACTAGCTTGCGAGGTGAGTCTTCTCACTATACTTACCATGAGTGGTATCCTTGTATAATTGAGATGCCTTATGTGCTTATTTGTGTTATTGTACTGATTTTCATGTTGTTCTTGTGATTTATGCTTATTGTTATGAACTTATTGAGTTGGGGCCGAAGGGTCCTCCCGAGTAGTGTGATTGGAGGGTCTCTACTGGAAAACATTGACCAGAGGGTCGTATTAAGTTAGTATCGGGTGGCTAATGTGATATGTGTGGTAATTTGGGGAACTCGCTAAGCTTTATGCTTATTGTGTTATGTGTTATGTGTTTCAGGTACTTCTACAGATCACGGGAAGGAGTCGGCCTGATTGTACACACATCAGCGATTGAGTTGTGATTTAGAGGATCCTGGAGTTTTGAAATATGAACAATTCTTATATGGGATTTGATGATTTGACATTATGAAATTTTGTATTTGTTGAGACAAATGTGTTTTTAAATTGAAAAAAAAAATGGTATGAAATTTCACGTTGTTACAAGTTGGTATCAGAGCGTTGGTTTAAGGGATTCGGATGCACCTCCGGGTGCGTTTGGACTCAAATTGAGGATTTGAGAGAACTTTTCAAAAGAAATGATTTTTCTAAAATGAGAAAGATTTTTAAGAGAAAACAAGCTGGAGCGGTGTGTACAATCAGCCAGAGCCCGAACGGTGATTTCCCAAAATACCTTACTTTTGTGTTATGCAATACTTATGAGATAGTTTACTAGAATTACATGCTAGAGGGTAGGATAGGTATTTCATATTCTAAGGATAGAGTTACCTGATTTATGATGCCTTAGCCTAGGTAATGCTTTTGATCAGTGTTTTCTGTTATTTGCTTGAGTATGTGCTAAGTTCTAAGTCAAGAGATCATCTAGGAAGAGATGCTTAGATGAGTTTAGTAAGGGTCTTCTGAGAGAGTAATCTATGATTTGTGAGATATAGAGTATTTGTGAATTAGAATCCAAGGAGGAGGACATGGGATGACTAAAGATAGGGTGTAGAATGTAGTATTAGGCCCGTACTACTAAAAGCACCCGGTCTGCAGGGAATCCAAGTAAGAATCCTTAGGATGCTAAGGAGCAAGTAGGGATGGGTAGTCGAGTGTGAGTATGCTCGAGTGAGTCTCTGATGATTTTTGTATTGTGTTTCAGAGACATCATGGTAGGTATGTGCCACACCCCAAGGAGCAATGGAGTTAGCGATGATGAGATTCGTAGGATGATTCATGATGAGGTGGTCGTAGCCATACGAGATGCTATTCCGAACATGTTTGGGTCTATCAAGACCACTTTGATCGAGACATTTGATGAGCAATATGCTGCTGTTTCTGAGGCGGCTGTTGTTGCAGCCACCATAGCTGTCGCTGCTGTCAAGCCACCAGGGGTGACTCGTTGCTGTACCGAGAGTTCAGCAACATGAATCCACCAGAGTTTGATGGGACACAGGATCCGATTGCCACGATGAGATGGATTTCTGATATCGAGGGGTGTTTCTACACTTGTTCATGCCCAGAGCATTTGAGGGTACAGTTCGCGCTGAACCAGCTTCGCTTGGGAGCGAAGGACTGGTGGAAGTTTGTGACGACCAACTTTACTCCTGTAGATCACGTTGTAGTGACTTGGGAGAGGTTCACTGTGATGTTTCGGGATGAGTATGTTCCCCCGGTGGAGAGGGAAAGGTTAGACCAGGAGTTTCTGTCTCTCAAGCAGAAGATAGAGTCGATGACTGAGATTACACGGATGTTTCATGAGAGGCCACCGTTTTTCCCCGATCATGTGTTGACAAAGCAGGTGCGTATGAGCCGGTATTTGAGAACTTTCAGGAGGGATATTCGCGAGTTTGTGGCAAGCTCGTCTTATCGGACATTTGTTGAGCTTCAGGAAAATGCCGAGAGGGGTAGATCGAGTTGGAGACTCAGGCTAGAGAGGATGTGGACTCTCAGGGGAGAGATCGGAGGTCGACACAGTCGCAACCGATAACTAAGCGGGCTAAGCCCAATATTTTCTTTAGTAATGAAAAGTAGTCTTAAACCCTAAGACCAAATGTAAGTTCATTATTGTATCCTGTGTTTGTGTATGAAAATATTAGTATATATACCTGGTTACCACCAGTTGTATTGTATTGTATTGTTTTGAATGAAAACTCTTGTATGAAATCCCTGGCTACCACCAGTAATGTAAAGTATGTTTGTATGAAAACCCTGGCTAACACCAGTATGTATAGTATGCTTTGTATGAAAAATCGGGCTAACACCAGTAATGTATAGTAGTTTTATTACTTAAAATAAAATGTAATGACCCGTCTCTGGTATGTTGTTTCCATGTTATTTATTTAGAAGTTTTCAAGAGGGACTCGGCGAGTCTATAGCCCGACTCGTCGAGTAGAGACGGGGATTTCGAGCACGTGTAAGTCGACGACTCGACGAGTCCATATTCGGGACTCGGCGAGTCCGCCTGCCAGGAAGAAACCCTAAATCCCCGGGTTTGCTGTGACATCCCCAAAATCATGGCCAGAAAAGACCGGTTTTGTTTATACTTTATTTGAAAATCAGAGTTATCTTTTAATAAAAAGAATTGCGGAATTTGTCCCAAAACAATAATATGATAAAAATTTATTAAAAGCATTTCCATAGAAATGTATTTCATTAAAAGACTCGGGATGTCATGTTCGTACAGATCAAAAGTATAAACAGTACAATATAAGCCTTACTACATTATTTCATATCCACAGGCCTATATTCGTAATCCCTTGTCCAAAACATCACACCTATGCTCATGCGCCACTACCTGTAATACATAAAACTGAGTGGGTCAGGCTTAGGAGCCTGGTGAGCACATAGGGTTTTCAACCCACAATAAATAAGTTTATTAATTTCATCAATCAACAATAACCCGATTACCCGTTCCCGTTATCCTCACTTTACGTCCCTAAACACCTATCATAAGGGACCTAGCCTAAGGCTCATCATCGGGACGGACACTACTGCTAAGGGGATTCCTCAGCAATAAATGTCCTAATAGGCAACCATGTGGGGGATGGAGTACACCGGTGAACACATCGTTCACAACACCTACAAGTTGCGAGCCTGCTAGTGTTCCACTAGACTGTCTAGAAGAGTCTGTGGTCGTCATCTATACTCCGCTAGATGACTGGATCAACAACAACAACATTGAGGCCTCTCATCATTTTATCACACATCGTCTTATTACATCTACCCATGTTTTACCCCAACATTTTTGTAGATATAAAATACATATACAGTTTAAATCATTTGAAACTTGTATAAAAACATTCATCCAGCATAGATAACAGATAATATGCACACGTAGCAAGTAATATATATAAAATACTTCATATCTATGTGTAAGTTGAAAGTAACTATGCACTCACCTGATTAGGTGGTGGCTGAGCACTCGGACAGCGCTTTGATACTCTCAAAATGATATTCCTTCGATAAAACCTAGTATCGATACCACTAGGGTTTAGTCTAATGATAACCGCGACAAATTAATTATCTGACTATTATTATTATTATATAAGCGTTAATAACACTCAATATAACTCATAATAATAGTCCAAATAATTATTTTAAGGACCTAATAACATTCCTATATTAAAACATAAGCTAAACTAAAGATAGGATAGGTACAGCTCACTTACAGCGGGTTTTTCTCGAAAACCGGGCTTTGTTGGAGCAGCGTTCCCGAGCCAAAAGGCTCTTTTCTCGGGACTCCGGGAGCCTCGGGGCTTCCTTCGGGTGCTAGGGGGTTTACCTAGGCTTTTAGGGTGGTTAGGGAGCTTAGAGAGAGAGTTTAGAGAGAGAAAGAAGAGGGGTGAGGGGTGAGGAAATGAGGGAACCCGGAACCTCTATTTATAGGGGAGGAATCTGATGGACTCGTCGAGTCTGAGTCATGACTCGCCGAGTTGGTCCATGTGGTGGCCTTCTGGTGGTGCCACGTGTCCAATTCTGGTGGTGCCACGTCACCCCCTATCGCGTATCAGCCTTCAAACTTAGAAAAATCATAACATTCGCATACGAGCTCCGTTTTTGACGTTCTTTATATCCACGAGTAGGTAAAATCAAGATCTACAACTTTCGTTTAGACTCCGTTGGCTAATTCTCGACCGATCTCAAATTTAACAGTAGGAGGCGTTTAGACTGTTAAATGACCGTGAAGAGTTCATAACTCCTTCATACGGAATCCGTTTTCATCTGTATTTTTACCGTTGAGTTCCTATTAATTAGATCTTCAACTCTCATTTAGGTCGCGTAAGCCAAAAACCGCTCGAACTAAAATTCGAGTTTTGGGCCGTGCACTACTAAGCCGAATCTTAGAAAAATCATAACTTCTTCATACGAAGTCAGATTTGGGCGTTCTTTTTATCGATGTTCTTAGTTTAACATATTCTACGACTTTTGTTTAGATTTCTAAGGCTAAAAAGTCTTCTATCGTAAATTCACTATTTACGTCTCCTGATGCCGTGCCGGTTTTGCCGTAAAACTTCGGCGGGTCATAACTTCTTCGTTATAACTCAGATTTCGGCATTCTTTATATGTACGGAAACCTTGAGACATATTCTAAAACTTTATGTAGAGATATCAGGATTATTTCACACTTAAATTTTGATGCTCATTTTTATTCTTTATTAATTATACATTTATAATTAAATAATAAACACACATAACATCACATAATACTCAATATTTCATCTTTATTACTTCAAAAAGATTTACAAGAGTTGACCTAGACTATTATATTGACAAAAATGCTTAGCCCTGAAACCCGGGCGTTACAATTCTCTCCCCCTTAGGATGATTCCGTCCTAGAATCATGCATCAGCAAACAGATGTGGATAGCGACTCATCATGTCATCCTCTGTTTCCCAAGTGAGATTCGGCCCATTCGAATGTTTCCATCCGACTAGCACTAAGTCGACCATCTTGCATCGTAACTTCTTAGTCTTACGGTCAACAATTGCCTCGGGCTCTTCGATCAGCCTTTTATTCTCATCCATCCTTAACTCTGAAATTGGAATTATGTCGGGGACATCTCCCATGAATTTCCTCAAATAACACACATGGAAGGTGTTATGAATACCTTTGAGTTCTTTGGGCAATTCCAGCTTGTAAGCTTGGTTCCCAATCTTCTGAAGAACTTTGAACGGTCCAATAAACCTTGGACTCAACTTTCCTCGTTTCCCAAATCGTATAAGTCCCTTCCACGGTGAGACTTTAAGCAAAACGGAATCCCCAACTTCGAAGGTTATCGGTCGTCTTTTCTTGTCAGCATAGCTCTTCTGACGATCTTGAGCTGCTAACATTCTTTCCCTAATCACCTTCAATTTCTCAGCAGTCTCATGGACTATCTCGGGGCCTATAAACTGCTTCTCTCCGGCTTCAAGCCAACAAGACGGTGTATGACACTTCTGTCCATACAAGGCTTGGTAAGGTGCCATCTTGATGCTCGAGTGAAAACTATTGTTGTAGGAAAATTCAACTAGAGGTAAGTGCTCGTCCCAATTCCCTTGGAATTCGAGGGTACATGCTCTCAGCATATCTTCCAATGTCTGAATCGTTCTTTCGCTCTGACCATCGGTTTGTGGGTGGTAAGCAGTACTCAAACATAATTTCGTACCCAATTCCTCTTGCAGACTCCTCCAAAACCTCGACGTGAAACGACTATCACGATCAGATACAATTGTAAGAGGGACACCGTGAAGTCTTACAATTTCCTTCACATAAGCATTTGCGAGCTTATCCATAGACCACTTCTCGTTGGCTGCTATGAAGTGCGCACTCTTGGTGAAACGATCCACGACTACCCAAATCATGTCGTGTCCGTTCTTCGTTCTGGGCAGTTTAGTCACAAAATCCATGGTGATGTCTTCCCATTTACCCATGGGTACAGGTAAGGGTTCTAAACTCCCATACGGTTTTTGATGTTGTGCCTTAATCCTCGCACATGTTATGCACTCGGCCACATACTTCGCAACATCGAGCTTCATCGTCGGCCACCAGTAGTAGGGTTTTAGGTCCCTATACATTTTAGTGCTACCGGGATGAATTGAGTACATGGTCTTGTGTGCTTCTTCCATTAGAAGATCTCTTATTCCTCCCGTCTTAGGTACCCAGATTCGATCTTGGAATACCTTCAGTCCTCGACTGTTTGTACCGAACACTAACGTTTTTCCCAAACATTCTTCCTTTCGGTCATTCTTCTCTAAGGCTTCTTCTTGAGCTTTACTGATACTTTCCACAATCGTCGAGACGACTTCAATTCTTAACGCTCTTGGCCTTTTCCTTTCAAGATTGACTTTCCGACTGAGAGCATCAGCAACAATATTTGTTTTACCTGGGTGGTAAAGTATCTCACAGTCGTAGTCCTTGAGAAGTTCTAGCCAGCGTCGTTGCCTCATGTTCAACTCCTTCTGATTAAAGAGATACTGGAGACTCTTATGATCAGTGAAGAGCTTGCACTTCGTGCCGTAGAGGTAATGCCTCCATATTTTTAAGGCAAATACTACCGCTGCCAACTCCAGATCATGAGTGGGGTAGTTCTTTTCTTGCTCTTTCAATTGTCGAGATGCGTATGCTATCACCTTTTCTCTTTGGGTCAGAACAAAACCCAACCCGACTCCAGACGCATCACTGTAAACCGCGAAATCTTCGACTCCATCGGGTAGAGAAAGTATTGGTGCTTCACATAACTTCTTCTTTAGCTTCTCGAATGCCTCATCGTGTTTCTCACTCCATGTATACGTAGCTCCTTTATGGGTCAAAGCTGTTAATGGAGCAGCTATCGAAGAAAAGCCTTGGATAAATCGTCGGTAATATCCGGCTAATCCTAGAAAGCTTTGAATCTCCGTGGGACTCTTAGGACGTTCCCACTTTATTACAGCCTCGATCTTGGCGGGGTCAACCATTATTCCCTCTTGGTTAACAACATGACCCAAGAATTGGACTTCCCGTATTCAAAAGTCACATTTGGAGAACTTTGCAAAAAGCTTCTCCTTCTTTAACACCTCCAACACTTCTCGTAGATGCTTGCCATGCTCTTCCTGGGTTTTCGAGTAGATGAGAATGTCGTCGATGAACACTATCACAGATTTATCGAGGAATGGTTTACAAACCCTATTCATCAAATCCATGAATGCTGCGGGAGCATTGGTTAGTCCGAATGACATAACCAAGAACTCGTAGTGTCCATATCTTGTTATGAATGCAGTCTTCTCAATATCCTGCTCTCTCACCTTCAGCTGATGATATCCTGACCTAAGATCGATTTTTGAGAAGTAGCTCGAACCTTGCAGCTGATCGAATAGGTCATCAATCCTCGGCAATGGATACTTGTTCTTCACCGTTGCCTTATTCAGCTCTTGGTAGTCTATGCACATCCTCATGCTTCCATCCTTCTTCTTCACGAATAACACCGGAGCTCCCCAGGGTGATGAACTAGGTCGAATGAAACCGCTGTCCAATAACTCCTGAAGTTGCATCATAAGCTCCTTCATCTCCGTCGGTGCTAATCGGTAAGGTGCCTTTGCTATTGGTGTTGTTCCTGGTAATAAGTCTATATGAAACTCCACTTGCCTATCAGGTGGTAATCCGAGAAGATCTTCGGGAAAGACTTCCAGATAATCCCACACAACCGGTATATTCTGCACCTCTTTCTTTCTCTTCTTAGCATCGATTACGAATGCCAAGTATGATGCACATCCTTTGGACAAACATTTCCTGTCTTTCATCAGGGAGATGATTCCAGAACTCACTCTGCGTTTGTCCCCATACACCATAAATGATTCCTTTCCGGGTGGGTTTATCCTAACTATCTTCTTTCGGCATAATATCTCGACATCGTTGGCGCTAAGCCAATCCATACCCAAAACGATGTCGAAACCGTTTAAATCTATGGGTAATAGTTCCTCATGGAATTCGTTTCCGTTTAGGTCAATAACGATGTTCCTAATACGATTACTAACATGTACGAATTTTCCACTGGCAACTTCTACAATTAGGGCGTTATCAAGTTTTTCTACAGGTAATGTTAATTTCGCACTAAATTTATGCTACACAAAGGAGTAGTTGGCTCCGGAATCAAACAGTATATTTGCAGGCAAACCATTTACAAGAAAGGTACCTGAAGTGACATCTGTTGCCTCCTTTGCAGCCTCGAGCGTCATCTGGAAGGCTCTCGCCTTCGGCTTTGGTGGTATGTTGGGTCTTCCTGCCTCCTTCTTCTTCGGGCAGTCCTTCAAAATGTGCCCTTCTTCATTACACCCATAACAGGCCTTCTGGTTAAGGGTGCATTCATTGGCATAGTGCCCAGGCTTTCCGCATTTGTAACAAGTGACCCCTCCATCACACTTCCCAAAGTGCTTCTTCTTGCACTTGTCACACCACTTTGCTTCTGATCCTCCTCCTCTCGAACCAGATTTCGAGAATCTACTCTTCTTGTTGGACTTCGAGGATCCCTCGAACTTCTGTTTCTCACCGACCTCATCCCTTTCCAGACCTCTTTCCTTTTGTTGGGTCTCCACATTCTTAGCTGCTCGAACAGCTGATTTCAGAGTGGTTGCCATCTTGACTGTTGGGCCAAAGTTAGCCGGCAGTCCGTTTGCGAATTTCTCAATTTTAGAAAGTTCGGTTGGCACTAGGTATGGAAACAACTTCATCTTTTCCGTAAATGCAGCAGCATAGTCATCGATGCTCATTCTCCCCTTCTTCAAATTTTGGAACTCATTGTTCAGATCAATCAGGTCTATCTCTGAACAGTACTGCACCTTCAGTTGTTCCAAGAACTCATCCCATGACATTTTCAGGGCTTCTCCTCGTGGCATCGTATCTGCCAATAGCTTCCACCAGCTCAAGACTCCAGTTTTCAATTGTCTCACAGCGAAGACAGTCTTCTGCTTCTCGCTGCAGTCGCAGCTCTCAAACACCATTTCCATCTCGAAGATCCAGTCCATAATCTCAACAGGCTTTGGGCTTCCTGAGAAACTTGGTGGTTTCGCACCCAAGAAATTTTTGTACATCCGTCCATCCTTGTTGTTTCTCCCTTCTGGGCCATCCCTTTGCTCGCCTTGAGTCCCTATTTGACTCACTTGACGGCTATAGTTCCCTTCCTTAGATGGCTCGGGAACTGGCTCCGTCGGTTCAACATGTATGGTAGGTTCGTCCCTATTCTCGCGGAGCATCCGTCTCATTTCTTCCCTTTGTTCAGCTAGCATAGCCTGAATCATGGCTTGAACTCCAGCCATGGTAACTAGCTCCGGTCCAACTTCTTCAACAATAGGTATTTGCTGAACCACTGGGGGTTGGTTCCTACCTCCATTCGCGTTCACATTTCCGCTACGGGTCCTTGCCATCTTGATCTATACACCGAATAAGGTGAATTTAGATCTTTATTTAGGACTGATGTTCAAATCATCCTTATCTCTCCGAAACGTTTACATGCTAGTTCTAATATCGTGGTCGTACGTTTAGAATCCTAAACACATAAGGTTTCCAGATCCGGTCGGCAACAGACCATAGATCCGAACAAAATAACAGCATATCATGCATAAAGCATTTAGCACATAAAAGCATTTTAGGCACAATTCCTAAAATAAGCTAGTGCTCACACCTCACAATCATCGCTTAGCATTCTAAGTTTAAGTCTAGAAATCCTACAAATTCCTAGTTCGCTTAAACTAATGCTCTGATACCAACTGTGACATCCCCAAAATCACGGCCAGAAAAGACCGGTTTTGTTTATACTTTATTTGAAAATCAGAGTTATCTTTTAATAAAAAGGATTGCGGAATTTGTCCCAAAACAATAATATGATAAAGATTTATCAAAAGCATTTCCATAGAAATGTATTTCATTAAAAGACTCGGGATGTCATGTTCGTATAGATCAAAAGTATAAACAGTACAATATAAGCCTTACTACATTATTTCATATCTACAGGCCTATATCCGTAATCCCTCGTCCAAAACATCACACCTATGCTCATGCGCCACTACCTGTAATACATAAAACTGAGTGGGTCAGGCTTGGGAGTCTGGTGAGCACATAGGGTTTTCAACCCACAATAAATAAGTTTATTAATTTCATCAATCAACAATAACCCGATTACCCGTTCCCGTTATCCTCACTTTACGTCCCTAAACACCTATCATAAGGGACCTAGCCTAAGGATCATCATCGGGACGGACACTACTGCTAAGGGGATTCCTTAGCAATAAATGTCCTAATAGGCAACCATGTGGGGGATGGAGTACACCGGTGAACACATCGTTCACAACACCTACAGGTTACGAGCCTGCTAGTGTTCCACTAGACTGTCTAGAAGAGTCTGTGGTCGTCATCTATACTCCGCTAGATGACTGGATCAACAACAACAACATTGAGGCCTCTCATCATTTTATCACACATCGTCTTATTACATCTACCCATGTTTTACCCCAACATTTTTGTAGATATAAAATACATATACAGTTTAAATCATTTGAAACTTGTATAAAAACATTCATCCAGCATAGATAACAGATAATATGCACACGTAGCAAGTAATATATATAAAATACTTCATATCTATGTGTAAGTTGAAAGTAACTATGCACTCACCTGATTAGGTGGTGACTCAGCACTCGGACAGCGCTTCGATACTCTCAAAATGATATTCCTTCGATAAAACCTAGTATTGATACCACTAGGGTTTAGTCTAATGATAATCGCGACAAATTAATTATCTGACTATTATTATTATATAAGCGTTAATAACACTCAATATAACTCATAATAATAGCCCAAATAATTATTTTAAGGACCTAATAACATTCCTATATTAAAACATAAGCTAAACTAAAGATAGGATAGGTACAGCTCACTTACAGCGGGTTTTTCTCGAAAACCGGGCTTCGTTGGAGCAGCATTCCCGAGCCGAAAGGCTCTTTTCTCGGGACTCCGGGAGCCTCGGGGCTTCCTTCGGGTGCTAGGGGGTTTACCTAGGCTTTTAGGGGGGTTAGGGAGCTTAGAGAGAGAGTTTAGAGAGAGAAAGAAGAGGGGTGAGGGGTGAGGAAATGAGGGAACCCGACACCTCTATTTATAGGGGAGGAATCTGATGGACTCGTCGAGTCTGAGTCATGACTCGCCGAGTTGGTCCATGTGGTGGCCTTCTGGTGGTGCCACGTGTCCAATTCTGGTGGTGCCACGTCACCCCCTATCGCGTATCACCCTTCAAACTTAGAAAAATCATAACGTTCGCATACGATCTCCGTTTTCAACGTTCTTTATATACACGCGTAGGTAAAATGAAGATCTACAACTTTCATTTAGACTCCGTCGGCAAATTCTCGATCGATATCAAATTTAACAGTAGGAGGCGTTTAGACTGTTAAATGACCGCGAAGAGTTCATAACTCCTTCATACGGAATCCGTTTTCGTCTATCTTTTTACCGTTGAGTTCCTATTAATGAGATCTTCAACTCTCATTTAGGTCGCGTAAGCGAAAAACCGCTCGAACTAAAATTCGAGTTTCGGGTCGTGCACTACTAAGCCGAATCTTAGAAAAATCATAACTTCTTCATACGAAGTCAGATTTGGGCGTTCTTTTAATCGATGTTCTTAGTTTAACATATTCTACAACTTTTGTTTAGATTGCTAAGGCTAAAAAGTCTTCTATCGTAAATTCACTATTTACGTCTCCTGGTGCCGTGCCGGTTTTGCCGTAAAACTTCGGCGGGTCATAACTTCTTCGTTATAACTCGGATTTCGGTGTTCTTTATATGTACGGAAACCTTGAGACATATTCTACAACTTTATGTAGAGATATCAGGATTATTTCACACTTAAATTTTGACGCTCATTTTTATTCTTTATTAGTTATACATTTATAATTAAATAGTAAACACATAAACACACATAACATCACATAATACTCAATATTTCATCTTTATTACTTCAAAAAGATTTACAAGAGTTGACCTAGACTGTTATATTGACAAAAATGCTTAGCCCTGAAACTCGGGCGTTACATTTGCTCACTATTTAAGCAATGTTATGTGCCCCAACTCGCCTCCTTAGAGACGGGGATTTCGAGCACGTGTAAGTCGGCGACTCGACGAGTCCATATTTGTGACTCGGTGAGTCCGCCTGCCAGGAAGAAACCCTAAATCCTCGGGTTTGCTCACTATTTAAGCAATGTTATGTGCCCCAACTCGCCTCCTTCACCCTCAGAGAGAGCTTGTGAGAAACCCTAAACCATTCCTTGTATGATTAAAGTGTTTTGTGTGGATTTTTGAAGGATTGAAGAAGAAGAAGAAGAAAGGATCAAAAAGAGGAAGTGTAGAGCAAAGATCCAAGGCCAAAGTCAGAGTTCATTGAGGTATATCTCGAAATTATTCTGTTTTGTGCTTAAAACCTCGATTAGAACACCTCTAAGGCTAGTTTAATGTATTTTCCAAGCTTTTTAGTTGTATGGATGCCTTGTTGGATCGAGATATCCCTAGATTTTTTCATTTAGGAGCTTTAGAGCCCTGATCTATTTCCTTTTTCGAGTTGCCTTGCATGAGAACCCTACATCTAGCCTTTATTATGCCTTTTGAGCCTTTTAATCTTCATGGATGCTTATGGGCACGTAAAGATAGAATCTTTACGTGTTAATCGTGCATAAGAAGCCCAGATCTACAAGTTATATGCGCTGGATTCAAGCAGAATCGAGTTTTTAGTAACTGCATGCATGCGACTCAACGAGTCGTTCTTCGGACTTGGCGAGTCGAGCCGCGAGTCCCCGATTCTTCCCCTTTTGAGTGATTCTGAGTGGGGACCAGTGAGTAGTAGAATGGACTCAGTGAGCCGGAGGTCAGACTCAGTAATGGAGGGACTCGACGCGTCTAAGGCAATCTTCATAGATTCAAGAACAACTCGTCGAGTTGTTCATACAACTCGGTGAGTCGGATGCAGATAACATAAGTTCTAGAATCGAAAGGGAACTCATCAAGTTGATGCCATACTCGACGAGTAGCAGCGAATAGGGTTGAGAAGTGAGAGTAGGGACCCGGCGAGTTGGCGGCCCAACTCAGCGAGTCAGGTCAACTGTAAGTTGACTTTGACCGGGAGAGTTGACTTTAGCCAGGGGTAAAAGAGTCATTTTACCCCAATGAACTTATTAGTATTTGATTGAGTGTGTTTGTGGAATTGTAGCCGGAGAGATACCGGATCAGCAGCAGATAGCTTCCAGAGCCATACACTCAGCATCCAGTTCACGAGTTGAGTTTCCTTCCAGTAGGAACGGGTCTAAGGCCACAATGTCGGCCCATTTAGCTAGCAGTAGTTTCCGGACCTCGGTCCGATGCAGTAGTTAGTATGTTTGACGCCTTCGTGGCTCAGACAGGTTTGCGTGTTATGTGTTGTTGTGTTAGTTGATATGTTTACGCTATGCTATGTTCAGTAGTCCCGGACTTCTGTCCGATGCAGTCAGTTCCGGACTTCGGTCCGATGCATTCAGTTCCGGACTTCGATCTGATGCAGTTAGTTCCGGATTTCGGTTCGATGCAGGAGGCAAGGCCTTAGTAGTTCCGGACTTCGGTCTGATGCAGAGGGCAAGGCCCTGGTTAGTTCCGGACTTCGGTCCGATGCAGTTTCCGGACTTCGGTCCGATGCAGTGGGCAAGGCCCAGTAGTTGTTTTATGTTTATATGGTATGTGGTAATTTGGGGGAGCTCACTAAGCTTCGTGCTTACAGTTTCAGTTTTGGTTTCAGGTACTTCCGCAAGCAAAGGGAAGAGCTCGGGTTGATGGCATCGCACACACCACAGCTTCAGTTTTTATCCTGGGAGATTGTTTTGATACTTAGTTTGATTTGATACAATTGTATCACAACATTTTATTATGGTTGAGATATTTGACGTATGGATTTATGATATGACGTTCAGCATATGATTTTATTATTAAAAAAAATAGTAGTTGTATTTTGGGATGTTTCAAGTTGGTATCAGAGCCTTGGTTTGAGGGATTCGGATACACTTCCGGGTGTATCTGAACTCAAACTAAGGGAAAGATAAAAAGATTTTAAAAATAAAAATATATATTTTCAGAAGAGATTTTGAAAAGCACTTAAAAAGAAAAGAATTTTTAAACGAGATACGAGTGTGGTGCATGCGATCAGCCGAGCTCAAGTAAGTACTCCCAAATTACCCATACAAGTTATGTTATGATTGTCAGTTTTAGTTTCAGTAGAACAGCATGCTAGAATAGGACTAAGGATCTAGGAGGATGCCTTATGTGCCTGCCATATGTGTTTCAGCTTTACAAGATTTACATGCTAGTATTGAGTAGACAATAGTAGGATAGCCTGTTTAGGTTATGTCTGATAGTATGAGCTTAGCATTGTATGCTAGTATAACTTCTCGTTATGAGAATAGATTTGTTTGAGTAGTTTCCTGTGTCCGAATGCTGCTTGCTTTGTGCTTTGTAGAACTCTTGGTGATGGGAGTTAGCCATTAGGTGAATACGTCACGTTACATGTGATCAGAGTTGAATAATCTCAGAGTATTGGATTTGGCCCTATTGCGCAGCTCTTGTTTGAGTATAACCGTTGTAGGGACGAGTCTTTTACTCGAAGGATTAAATTGAGCCTCATCACATGTGATGGTATTCAGGTGATGGCTAATTAGCATTACAAGGAGGCCTTCAGCAGCTGACGACTAGTTTGAGTGGAGTCAGAGATTTCCCTAGGGCAAGCCTAGGATGAGAGCAGCAGAGATCAGTAGTAGTAGAAGTGACTTGGTGGAGTCAAGGCAGTTCTTGAGGAAAGTACAGATAGATGTGGAAGGTAGTATGGGCCCATACTACTGAAAGCAGAGGATCCGTACTCGAATCAAGGAAGGTTGAGACAAGACCAGGAAGCTAGTATTGGTATCAATGATCCCTCGAGATATAGCAGTGTTCCTGATATTTATTATGTTGTGTTTCAGAATGGTGGAATTACGCCCTAGACCAGCAGTCGGCAGTTCAGATGTTGGAGGGGGACCAGGATCAGGCCCGGAGGTCGGGCAGTTGGATGAGCATACCAGGGAGTTTCTCTCTTCAAAGATTACTCGCACCATACTTGAGCAGACTCCTGTGATCTTCGGTTCGATCAAGGAGGGTATCTTAGAGATGATGGATGAGAGACTGAGTACTTTCCGTGCTAAGGTAGCGACCATGATGGGGTCGCGCACGCTTACGTTTAGGGAGTTTAGGGCATGTGGAGCTCCAGATTACCACGGGGCACGGGACCCCATAGCGAGTACTAGATGGTAGGCGGATGTGGCCAACGCTTTCCGCACGAGCAGGTGTCCCAAGGGGGACAAGGTTAGATTGGCGTCCTATCTTCTGAAGGACAGGGCACGAGATTGGTGGGAAGAGGTTGTACATACCATTGGAGATGATGCAACGCTAGATGCCATGACCTGGGCTGATTTCTCTACCAGGTTTAGGGCGGAGTTTGCACCGGTTATTGAGATGCAGCAGTTAGCCAGAGAGTTTCAGGACCTCACCCAGACTACAGAGACCGTAGCGGAGATCACCGCCAAATTCAGGGAGAGGGCTCTTCTTATTCCTCAGTATGCAGCTGATGAGGAAATGAAGAAGGCTCGTTATCATGAGATGTTACGGAGTGATATCTGCCAGTTTGTGAGCCGGTCCAGCTGTAAAACGTTGGATGACATGATTGCTAGAGCTCGGGAGAGGGAGATTGACCTTGAGATGGAGAAGAAGAGGAAACCGGAGGCGGTTTCGGGTACAGGTAGTTCGGGAAAAAAAGCCCAAGGTTTCAGATCACAAATCCAAGATTCAGCAGAGCCACGGTCGATGTGGCAAGTGTGGGAGATTGCACGATGGGGTGTGCAAGGCAGGGAGTTCCGGCTGCTACAAGTGCGGTCGGACTGTGCATTTGAGCAGGGATTGTACGGCCCCTGCTACCGTTATTGCAGCATCAGATCTGATTTGCTTTCAGTGCAATCAGAGGGGACATAAAAAGTCCCAGTATCCGAGTTTAGTTGCAGCAGGGAAGGTGGTTGCACCTACCCCTGCTACTTTGAGGATTACAGATGGCCGGTAGGGCCGAGCCAAGACGCAAGTGGCAAAGAGTAGAGCTTTTCAGATGACAGCAGAGGAGGCACGAGCGACTCCTGATATGGTGACGGGTATGTATCTTCCCTTCATCTCTATATTATTATTGATTATTGCTTATGGTTATATGTTTTGTATAGGGTCGTTCTCTGTGAACGGCATTTTTGCTACAGTATTATTTGATTCGGGGGTTACCCGATCGTTTGTATCGCTAGCGCTTAGCAAGAGATTTAGTAGAGCTCCAGGGGAGCTGGATTGTCCACTAGAGGTCGAGATAGCAGATGACAGGACCGTGAGGGTCGCCAGAGTGCATAGAGGATGTTCTCTTCAGTTGTTCGACGAGCAGTTTCCGGTGGACTTGGTTCCTATTCCCCTGCGAGGGAATAAGGTTATAGTGGGCATGGATTGGTTGAGTCCCAACGGGGCGGTGATTGATTGCGAGCTACAGCTAGTGAGGGTTTGCTCTCCCAGTGGGGGAGAGTTAGTGATTCAGGGCGAAAGGCCACAGCGCGGAACAGCTTTTTGTTCAGCTGCGAGAGCGAGGCGCTATTTTCGGCAGGGTTGCGCCGGTTATGTAGCTTATGTCTTGGATGCCCGGGAGAAGGGCAAGACGACAGTTGACGATGTTCCGGTGGTGTGAGACTTCCCGGATGTATTTCCAGAGGATTTACCGAGAATACCTCCTGAGAGGCAGGTCGAGTATGGGATCAACCTAATTCCTGGTGCGGCTCCGATAGCTAAGGCACCGTACCGGCTAGCTCCCCCTGAGATGCAGGAGTTGTCTACGTAGCTGCAGGAGCTACTAGATAAGGGTTTTATTCGGCCGAGTAGTTCACCTTGGGGAGCACCGATCCTGTTTGTGAAGAAGGATGGGTCGCACCGTGTGTGTATAGACTACCGGGAGTTGAATAAGGTAACGATGAAGAACCGTTACCCCCGCCCGAGGATAGACGATTTGTTTGATCAGCTTCAGGGGGCATCTTGGTTCTCCAAGATCGATTTATGCTCCGGATATCACCAGATGCGGGTCAGAGGCGAAGATGTGCAGAAGACTGCTTTCAGGACCCGCTATGGTCATTTCGAGTTCGTGGTGATGCCTTTTGGGCTCACTAATGCTCCAGCCGCGTTCATGGATCTCATGAATCGCGTATGCAGACCGATGCTAGATCAGTCTGTGATAGTATTCATAGATGATATCTTGGTATATTCCAAGACTCGGGAGCAGCATGAGGAGCACCTGAGGGAGCTGCTAGAAGTTTTGAGAAGGGAGAGACTTTTCGCAAAGTTCTCCAAGTGCGAGTTCTGGTTGCGTGAGGTGCAGTTCCTTGGTCACCTTGTCAACCAGAAGGGTATTTTGGTAGATCCGGCCAAGATTGAGGCCATGATGCAGTGGGAGGTCCCGAAGTCTCCATCCGAGATTCGGAGCTTCCTAGGTTTGGCAGGGTATTACAGAAGATTCATTCAGGATTTCTCCAAGATAGCAGTACCGCTCACCCGATTGACCAAGAAGTTGGTGGTGTTTCGTTGGGGGCCTGAGCAGCAAGCGGCGTTTGAAACTCTTAGGCAGAGATTGTACGAGGCTCTGATCCTTACCCTGCCAGAGGGAATAGAGGATTTTGTGGTCTACTGTGATGCCTCAATCACATGTATGGGAGCAGTATTGATGCAGTGAGGGCATGTGATAGCTTACGCCTCGAGACAGTTGAAGCCTCACGAGGCTAACTATCCTACCCACGATTTAGAGATGGGGGAGGTGGTGTTTGCCCTCAAGATTTGGAGACATTACCTTTATGGCGTCCGTTGTACCATATACACGGATCACAAGAGTTTGAGGTACCTTATGGATCAGCCGAGTCTAAACATAAGACAGAGGAGGTGGTTGGATGTGTTGAAGGATTATGATTGTGAAATCCTTTACCATCCAGGGAAGGCCAACGTAGTGGTCGACGCCCTAAGACGCAAGGTGATAGCAGCCCCTATCAGAGACTTATGTATGAGGATGACAGTGATTACTCCGTTGTTGGAACGGATCAGGGAGGCTCAGGTTGAGGGCCTCAAGGAGGAGAGGCAGAAGTGTGAGAGGATAGTGGGTTGAGTAGCTTCGTTTGATTATGATAGTCGGGGGTTGTTGACCCTTCATGGGAGAGTGTAGGTACCGTACGGGGGCGGAGTACGGCAGGTGTTGATGGACGAGGCTCACAAGTCTCGATTTTCTATCCACCCAGGGGCGACGAAGATGTATAGAGATCTTCGACCCGATTACTGGTGGCCCTGCATGAAGCGGGATGTCGCCTGGTATGTAGAGAGGTGCCTGACCTGCAGGAAGGTCAAGGCAGAACACCAGAGGCCTCACGGAAAGATGCAGCCATTAGACATTCCCGTATGGAAATGGGAGGACATCACCATGGATTTTATCACCAAGCTTCCCAGGACCGCACGTGGGGTAGATTCGATTTGGGTAGTAGTGGATCGGTTGACGAAGAGTGCTCAATTCATACCGATCCAGGAGAGCATATCGGCGGAAAAGTTAGCCGACATTTATGTGCGGGAAGTAGTGGCACGTCATGGAGTGCCGGTATCGGTGCTGTCAGACCGACACATCCGTTTTACATCCAGATTTTGGAAGCGGTTTCACGACGAGATGGGTACTCGTCTCCATTTCAGCACCGCTTTCCACCCTCAGATGGACGGGCAGAGCGAGAGGACGATTCAGACTCTCGAGGACATGCTCCGGGCATGTGTCCTAGACTTCGGTGGCAGTTGGGATACGTATCTTCTGTTAGCAGAATTTTCGTATAATAACAGTTATCATTCGAGCATTGATCGACCTCCCTTTGAGATGCTTTATGGGAGGAAGTGCAGGACCCCGATTTGTTGGGGCGAGGTCGGTCAGTGAGTCATTGGGAGCACGGAGGTGGTGCTCAAGACGACCGAGTTGATTCAGCAGGTTCGTAGTAGACTGCAGATTGCGCAGCATCGGCAGAAGTGCTACGCCGACAGTAGGCGTTCAGACTTGGAGTTCCGGGTAGGCGATATGGTCCTTCTGAAGGTCTCACCTTGGAAGGGTGTCATCAAGTTTCGGAAGAGGGGCAAGCTGGGCCCCATGTTCATTGGTCCTTTCAGGGTTTTGGCCCGAGTGGGTCGGGTTGCTTATCGGTTGGATTTTCCGACAGAGCTTAGCCAGATCCACAACACTTTCCATGTGTCTCAGTTGAGGAAGTGTTTGGTGGATGAGTCAGCAGTTGTTCCCTTACAAGATATTCAGGTTGATAGCAGCCTGAATTATATTAGGAAGCCGGTCACGATTCTGGACCGAAAGACAAAGACCTTGAGGAACAAGGTAATTCAGCTAGTGAAGGTGCAGTGGCAGCACCGGAAGGGGTCTGAGTGGACATGGGAGGTTAAGGATGAGATGAGACAGTACTACCCGGAGTTATTTGCAAATTCAGCCATAGCAGACTTCGAGGATGAAGTCTGAGTCAAGTGGGGGAGAATTGTAACGATCCGTCTCTGGTATGTTGTTTCCATGTTATTTATTTAGAAGTTTTCAAGATGGACTCGGCGAGTCTATAGCCCGACTCATCGAGTAGAGACGGGGATTTCGAGCACGTGTAAGTCGGCGACTCGACGAGTCCATATTCGGGACTCGGCGAGTCCGCCTGCCAGGAAGAAACCCTAAATCCCCGAGTTTGCTCACTATTAAAGCAATGTTATGTGCCCCAACTCGCCTCCTTCACCCTCAGAGAGAGCTTGTGAGAAACCCTAAACCATTCCTTATATGATTAAAGTGTTTTGTGTGGATTTTTGAAGGATTGAAGAAGAAGAAGAAGAAAGGATCAAAAAGAGGAAGTGTAGAGCAAAGATCCAAGGCCAAAGTTAGAGTTCATTAAGGTATATCTCGAAATTATTCTGTTTTGTGCTTAAAACCTCGATTAGAACACCTCTAAGGCTAGTTTAATGTATTTTCCAAGCTTTTTACTTGTATGGATGCCTTGTTGGATCGAGATATCCCTAGATCTATTCATTTAGGAGCTTTAGAGCCCTGATCTATTTCCTTTTTCGAGTTGCCTTGCATGAGAACCCTACATCTAGCCTTTATTATGCCTTTTGAGCCTTTTAATCTTCATGGATGCTTATGGGCACGTAAAGATAGAATCTTTACGTGTTAATCGTGCATAAGAAGCCCAGATCTACAAGTTATATGCGCTGGATTCAAGCAGAATCGAGTTTTTAGTAACTGCATGCATGCGACTCGGCGAGTCGTTCTTCGGACTCGGCGAGTCGAGCCGCGAGTCCCCGATTCTTCCCCTTTTGAGTGATTCCGAGTGGGGACCAGTGAGTAGTAGAATGGACTCAGTGAGCCGGAGGTCAGACTCAGTAATGGAGGGACTCGACGAGTTGTTCATACAACTCGGCGAGTCTAAGGCAATCTTCATAGATTCAAGAACAACTCGTCGAGTTGTTCATACAACTCGGCGAGTCGGATGCAAATAGCATAAGTTCTAGAATCGAAAGGGAACTCGTCGAGTTGATGCCATACTCGACGAGTAGCAGCGAATAGGGTTGAGAAGTGAGAGTAGGGACTCGGCGAGTTGGCGGCCCAACTCGGCGAGTCAGGTCAACTGTAAGTTGACTTTGACCGGGAGAGTTGACTTTAGCCAGGGGTAAAAGAGTCATTTTACCCCAATGCACTTATTAGTATTTGATTGAGTGTGTTTGTGGAATTGTAGCCGAAGAGATACCGGAGCAGCAGCAGATAGCTTCCAGAGCCATACACTCAGCAGCCAGTTCACGAGTTGAGTTTCCTTCCAGTAGGAACGGGTCTAGGGCCACAATGCCGGCCCGTTTAGCTAGCAGTAGTTTCCGGACCTCGGTCCGATGCAGTAGTTAGTATGTTTGATGCCTTCGTGGATCAGACAGGTTTGTGTGTTATGTGTTGCTGTGTTAGTTGATATGTTTATGCTATGCTATGTTCAGTAGTCCCGGACTTCTGTCTAATGCAGTCTGTTCCGGACTTCGGTCTGATGCAGGAGGCAAGGCCTTAGTAGTTCCGGACTTCGGTCTGATGCAGAGGGCAAGGCCCTGGTTAGTTCCGGATTTCGGTCCGATGCAGTTTCCGGACTTCAGTCTGATACAGTGGGCAAGGCCTAGTAGTTGTTTATGTTTATATGGTATGTGGTAATTTGGGGGAGCTCACTATGCTTCGTGCTTACAGATTCAGTTTTGGTTTCAGGTACTTCCGCAAGCAAAGGGAAGAGCTCGGGTTGATGGCATCGCACACACCACAACTTCAGTTTTTGTCCTGGGAGATTGTTTTGATACTTAGTTTGATTTGATACAATTATATCACGACATTTTATTATGGTTGAGATATTTGACGTATGGATTTATGATATGATGTTCAGCATATGATTTTATTACCAAAAAAAAAAATAGTAGTTGTATTTTGGGATGTTTCATAAAACCATGAGTTGAAATCCCTGGAATCCTCCAGTTGTAGTGTATGATAGTTCTATTAGTTAAAATAAAACTATCTAAAGAAATGAAATCCCGTAAACAAAATGTTAGTTTATACTGTTGTGGGTTTGATATAACCATGCTTGATATGACTTAGTGACTTCTACGACGTTCTTCAGGCGTCGGGTGTTATGACATTTGTCACCCCAGTCATGCCTGTCTAACTGTAGCTAGCAGTTCAGGTGTGGGATTATCAGTCCCGAATAGATCTATTCACAAATCTCACGCTCTCCCTCCAGGAGACTCTGGTTATACTGTAGTAGGATTTAGTCCTGCACCCCCGGAGAGTACAATTGAAGTAGTGCCTCACAACTCTATATTAACTAATTTACGTATAGTGTAGTGTTCTTTTGTACTTGAAACTGTATGTCTGTCTTGTAGAGTAAATATAATTATACTTAAATAATTATTTAATATCGTACTCTTGTATTCGGAAAGAAGTATTGTATAACATAAACTATAACTATAATAGCTTATATGTTCGTTACTGTATATGGCTCTTCAATTAGTAAAACTATGTATTGAATCTCAAACTATACCTATTATAGTTTTGTATGTATGTTCTCGTTGTATGTATTGAATACTGTGAAAGTTCAATGATGTTCCCAAAGTATATCAACATAATTTGATTGTATAACATGTATTGTATTGAAAACCTTGCAACTATCATTGTATATTGAAAACTACCATCATGCTCAGCATGTTACATAATGGATAAAAATATCTAAATATTTTTATAAAATGTAGGGATTTCTCGGTTTGTATCAATTGCAAAAGTTTTTAAATCTGTTTGAAATCATTTGTATAAAAACACAAAATCCTTGTATTTTACTTGTATTCTCTGTGACAACCCCAAATATATTTCCGTTACAAACCCTAATTTTCACTAACGGAATGCGTCAACATACGTTATTTTATGTAATATTTGGAATCGTCAGTATCCGAATATCTAATCATATGCATGTCTTAATATCATCATAAGCAATATAACTCGTACGTGTTAACCCAGTTTAACCTAATAGAGTTGTATTACTTTTTCAACCACTTCACCCGGGTAAAAAGTTTTAACCCAGTTAACTTTAAGCATCGGGTAGCCGTGTATCGGGTACAATACCCGAGACATATAAAAATGATTGAACACTACAATAGAACTCTTTTACCACGCTTACACCTCTCTCTCACTACTTTCTCTCTCTAGACTCGAAACCGGCCCCGAATCCGCTAATTTCCGACTTCCAAACATAAGTACTCATCCTCTATCTTAATCTAGTCATGCTTCATTGAATTTAAGGGGCCAAAATCATAGAAATCAAGGACCATAAGGGAGTTTATGGCCTAAGAAGCTCCTTAGACCGTAAACCCCCAAAATCATGCCAAAGACCTTGTTTTTCCTTCCTTTAAGCTTATGGACTAATTGAGGTATAAACCTAGGGGACTTTGGACACTAAAACACAAAGAATTGGAGCTTAAAAAGGAGTTTACGGCCCAAGCTTGTGCTTAGGCCGTAAACACCTCAAACACCCCAAAAACCCTTGTTTAAAGTCCCAAAAACTCATCTAGGGTATTTGGCAATTTAGACTTGACAACAAGGAAGGCTCAAATGCATCAAACAACATCATTTCATGGCAAAAAGAGGAGTTTATGGCCAAGGCTAAGCTTGGGCCGTAAACACCCAAAAATTGGTGTCAAACAAGTCCCTAAACTACTCTAGAGCTTGTAAGGAATTTAGCTAAGGCCCTTGGGAGTGTGTTGTACCATTTAACTTCACATTTGGATACAAAATGAAGAGTTTACGGCCAAGGATGTTCTTGGGCCGTAAACTCCCCAAAAATGCATGCCAAATTGTCCCAAAACTCACTATAGGGCCTTCTAGGATTTATCTAAGGTGTATGAGACCATGTTGTACCATTAAAACATACATCTTGAAGGGTTTATTTGAGTTTACGGCCCAAGAACAAGTCTTGGCCGTAAACTCCCCAAAAATGTCACAAATTATGATGTTTAATCCCTTCCTATTAGTCCAAGACACATACCATTAAATTAAGGAAGTGAAATAAGGCCCTAATCATACATTTTGGAGTGTCACAAGAGTGTATGGCCAAGCCTAGGGGGCTTACGGCCGTAAACTCCCAAAGGATGGCCTTTAGGTCATAAACTCCAAGGGAGTGAGCTCATGGACCCTCCCTTAAATCATTCATGACCTTGTACCACTCCCGGGAACCCTTTCTAGGCCTTAAAACCCCGAAAACGATGCTAGAATGTCCAAATACTATAATGAAAAGCATAAGATGATTAACTTCTTGTAAAATACATATTTCATATGTTATTAGGGTCCTAAGAGGTGCTCAAGTGGTTATTTGGTACCAAACGCTCAATCGACACTTTTACCCGACTTACCCGATTCACCCGATTTCCGCGATTTCAGGTGAGTTCATACCCCTTAAATGAACCTTTCAAATGTTTTATATGTTTTAGGGGGGGATACAAGTTGAATATACATGTTTATGAAAAGTTATACAAGACTATTTTTCAGATTACAGAATTAATCACATGTGATTCACAACCTGTAATTCAAATCACATGTGATTTATCACTATGCTTTATAAATAAATCAATTGTTTTCAAAACTATCTTGGATAAACAAACAAGTTTTAAATGTTTCGTTCGTACAACACTTTGGTTTAATAAAACTCCTGATAAGAATGTAACCATACTAATATATTTATACAAGTAAGACTTGAAGGACTTAGGACCGATAGCTCGCCTTATTTCCTGTTTCTTGTTTGATTGTGGGCTTAGGGTAGTAGTTATATGTCCGACTGTCATTGATTCCTTAGTTGTATATCTCGTATATTAGTACGGATTACAAGTACTTCTTATCTCATTAGATGCCTAAATCACTAACCTGATTAGAACCACACACACTAATTTAACTATAATAGGTATAGTTAAGGACTCTATCCCTTGTTTCAACTACTATTCTACACTACTATAATTCTCTCTATTATGAAGCAATACACTAATAAGAGAATACCATACAAGTTATACAAAAGACTACTACACTATAATACAAGAGAATGTACTGATCATGAAATAATTCATTAATCCACTACGGGATACTCTATACGCTACACACTACGCCCGAAGTTTTCCGTTAGGAAGACGACACTATATGTATAGATCTATACGGGGCAGACGCTATTACATCCCGACTGATAACTTCAGTCCGAGCCGCTCAGGCCCAGGGATGCCTTTACTCGACCACACTATGCATGACTGGGAAGGTCATGAGGGTCCGCTATTACTCACACTATTGGTAACATACAAGAAAGACACTATAACCGCACTAAAACACTAAAAGAAAGATGAAGTAATATCCCGAAGCAAATAAGTATCTAATACTAAATGATGTTGCACCACTATTATGTACTCCAAGAATAACTCACTATATTGCCTTACTTAATGGTGAGTTACTATTACACTTCTATGATAAATGGCTTTCAAAAATAGAAACAACATATTTCTTAAAGATTTTCATTTACTATACAGTTCTGGGAAATACAGGATTTTCTAGGTTTTACCACTACTTATGATTACAAACTTCAGTTTTCATACTAATGATTCTAATGCTTTTTATACAAGTACTCACACTAAACTCTTATGAACTCACCAGCTTTATGCTGATATTCTTTTCAAAATAACTTGTATCTTCAGGTCAAAGATAGACAGGTACAGCTGCAGCATTTTTGGAGAGGATGGAGTATGCAAGACCCATCTCTTATTTTTGTTTACTTTTGGTGTTTGTCAAACATTACAAAACACACTTGTAAATACACTTACTATGTATATGAAATGGTTGTATGTTTCTTGCTTTTACTATTATACAATTGTGATGATACTGTACACTACGTCATCCACCCCGAAACGCATTCCGCCGTTATCGGTTTTGGGGTGTGACATTCTCCCCCTGAAAAACATTAAAAAAACAGTGAAAATGTAGGGGTATGAACTCACAGTTGGTTTTGTATATGTGTCGGATAGCGAGATTGGAAAGATGACCTTTGAGTTGTTGTATGCGGAATTAACGGGATCCTAATGATAATTAAACATATATTTGTATTTAAATTAGTGAAACCATTAATTAAAGTGTTAAAAAACACTTGCTTTTGGTTTAGGAATGTTACCGAGACTCGGTTGAAGTGGAAAAAGAGGGTTTATAGCCAAGGTTCGCGGTCCAAAGCTGTTTGCGGCCGTGAACCGGGTTTGCGACTGCAAACGGTTTGCGGTTGTAAACTAGGTTTGCGGCTGTGAACGGTTTACGGTTGTGAACGGGTTTGCAGCCCTTGAAGATTTGAAGGTTGTTCTTGGTGTTCTTGGTGAAAAACTTGAAGATTTGAAGGTTTGATATTGATGATATGAATGTTCTTGGGAGGTTCTTGGGAGCAATTTAAGAGAGTTTTTGAGTGAAAAAGATGAGAAATGAAGAATCTCTGAGATAAACCTTTATACCGGTTGGGTTTACCGCCGGGAATGAGTTCACGGCTGTAAACGGCCCAGGGTATACCACCCAGGAGTTTACGACCTTAAACGCATGGTTGGATGCAACTATGCTGATTTTTGAAGGAAAACTTGATTTTTCGCACGATTTTGGTCCTGAGACTTATATAAATTTTATTTATATAATTTAAATGATTTTATAAGCCTTATGAACTTAACGGAAAATGCAAAATTCGGAAATTTAGTTAACGGAAACTTGACTTTTGTTGACTGAAAAGGTTCGGATTGTCACATTGAGAAGTGTGCAAAGTAACTAGAAGAGGACTAGCTAATCTACATTGGAGAACTAGGCGAGTACGTGTTGGTATTTTTCCCACTTTAGGGTACATGGCAAAATTATTTTATGACAATGAGATGCAATGCTTTGATATATGAAATGTTTTGAAAAGAAAGTGTTAAATGTTTTTGAAAATAATGTTTTGAAAGAGTGCCTTGAAAGTAAGAATGTTTTGAAAGAGTGCCTTGAAGGTAAGAATGTTTTGAAAGTAAAGAACATTTGGAAGAACAAATGTTTTGATAATGTGTTTGAAATGAGTGTTTTGACACTGACATATGAAATATGCAAGCATCGAAAGTAATGACAAGAAATGTAAAGTAATGAAAAAGAATGGAAAGTGATGAAAAGAATTGTAAAGTAATTAAATGAAAACTGTCCGGGCCATGATACCTTGTAAGAGGCGCTAGAGGAATCTATCGGGGTGGCGTCTCCCCTTCACGAGATAGATATCCTAATGGAAATGATACATTGGTGAATTGATTTTTTTTCTGGCTTGGTCTAGACTTAGGAGTGGTTCCTTTATTGGACGTAGACCCTAAGTATAAAAATGGCAACGGTTTAAAACCATAATTAGCCCTTAATGAGAATATAAAATAGAATGCGGAAAGATGTCTTTTGAAATGAAATGATAAGATATAAAATGAAATTATATTTATGATGTGTACGAAACGAGTTTTCCTTGAAAATGCTTGAAACTGATTTATGGTCTAAAACTATGTTTTGCAAAGATGGAACGTTTTTTATGAAAATGTGATAAATGTTTTGGGTCATAAACACACGTAGCTAATGAGACATTATTGTCTTACGTATCTCTTTTTAATGTCATGTATCTCAAGTTACAGTTAAGGAGAGAGGATGATAGATGGAAGTTAGAAGTCAAGTGATAGAGAATGGAGTGGAACTTGTTAAGTTCATTGTTAATTGTATTAATGTAATTATTATTTACTTGATATGATTATATTGATGTTTAATGGTAACACCCAATGTTTTACATTTGTGAATGTTTTTTGGGACCGGTTTTTGTTAAATGTGGGTTAACACCTTGAAAAAGTTTGAAATTTTTTAGGTGTTACAATTGTTGTACCAGGAAATAACGTTGTGGATAGTTTTGGTTTTGTTGGTAGTTGTGGTATTATCGATAGTTTGGGTTTTGAAATCCTGGAGAAGAAAATGGAATATCTTAACTGGAATCGTCTTGTGTGGATTTGCGTCTTTGGCTAGAACCGGCTTGTTTAGCCTTGCCTTGGGAATCTATTAAAGGTGTTTGTTCTCAAGTTTTAAAATTAAGGGGATGAAAGGGGAAGGAAAAGAAAGGACAGAAAGGGAAGGGGGAAACATTTAATTAACTGTGTTCTCGAGTTGGAACGAAAGGGAAAGAAAACTATGTTCTCAAGTTGGAAGGAAAGGAAATGAAAATATCATTTATACCTTTTTTCCGTTTATTAATTAATATATAGAAAAATAAATTACCATATAAAATTATTAACAACTTTTCTTGTAAATATAATTTTTTTATGAAATCTAATATCAATATATTAAATTTTAAATATTAAAATGACTTTATAAGCAAAACAATGTTCCAAACAAATTACCAATAATGCAAAGCATTAAATAGACATTAATTTCATTGTTTGGATACAACAAATATTCACTCCACATTTCATTTGCTATTATCGATCTTATTTGTTCCCCTCCATCATTCACATCCCTTCAAGTCTTGTGTCGTTCTCATATAGCATTTAACACCTCATGTTCACTTCTTCTTCAAGTTCGATATCATGATCATCCTCTAGCAATAATTTGTGAAGAATACAACAAGCCAAAAATATTTAGGATTGAGTTTCACATGAGTAAAACGGATCGGTTGTGCTTCTAATTATAGGAAATAGTCTCTTCAAGACACCAAACGCTCGTTCAATAGTGTTCCGCAATGATGTGTGCCGAAGGTTAAACAATTTACGGGAATTCTGAGGTGCACAAATCGAATACTCCTTCAAGTGATATCTAACACCTCTATAAGGAGGTGTGAATGTATGTCTAAGGGGCCTACCTCCATTAACTAAATAAAACTTACCTATAAACAAGAAAAGTTAGTGTCATACCAAATTAATTTTAATAAAACCAATTTTTGTAAACAAATTACCCTCTAGAATGATTAAATTATCTTCTCTATTTAGTGCATCTTTCAGTACTCTTGAATCGGATGTTGTGCCTTCGTAATTGAGAAGTGGCATAACCTATTTGCTGAACATCATAAATAAAAAGTCAATGATAAAAATATCGTTTTTTTTGTTTCGCTCTCAATCCTCCCAACTTTGGGCGGAAACAAATGACACCTAAATTTTCATATCCTTTCCCTCCTTATCACTCTCTTTCCTTCCCTCTCCCAAAAAAAATATCATTCCTTCTCAATCCTTTCATTTCCTCCCTTTTCTTCCTTCAAAAAAAAAACTTGAAAATATTGTGTAAAGGAATTGAGTGGAGTGGAAAATTATTCAGAGAAAATTATACTTGAAGTGGAATACAAAATTACATTCATGCACTGAAAATAAATGAAATGTGTACAAAATTATATAACCAAAAAAATAAATACAAAATTACATTCATGAACATTGAATTGAGTCGCATGCATTGAATTGAAAACACAACAAAAATTAAGGATTGACTGGCTGCAGAGATTCTTTTTTCAAGCCCGCTAGACCCGTTGCCGCACGGAATCACAAGTCGGTGGTACTGCTTGTACCGCCCTAACACGACATTAAAACAGCTGCAAGACTCTATACTCCCTGAGGAACAAGCTCAAGTATGACTACCTATAATGGTTCACATTTCATCCATTGTTTTCCAATTTTTGTCAATGCTCTCCTTTGTTTTTTTATATATAATTCTTACATTCTTTTATAGTAACTTAATTCCATTCAGAAAAGAAATAAGAAAACGCAGGCTTCTTAAGAAACACAAGAACTATGTTGCTCGTGCAAGGGCTTTTCAAAAGAAAAATAGATTTTTGGCTTCTTACAGGCTTCTTAAGAAACACAAGATTGTGAGCCATTTATATTGATTTTTTTTATGTACATGTTTTCCGATTTAAATCGCAGGGTTTATTAATATGTTCTCTTAATAAAATGAGAAATTATACACCGATCAACCCACCTTTATCATCAAATGCTTCTTGTCAAACTTTATCCACACTATAATTTTCTTTTATATATTACATAGTACCATAAACAACGTCATTTAAAACCCTACTATTGTATATAATTGTGAAACTACGAATTTTCTTTTATATATAAATAATTGTCAAACTAAAACCACCATCAACACCAAAGAAAATAAGAAGAAATATCTCCCATTTTAAAATTTTCTAATATTGTATACAACAGTCCACAATACCCTAATGAATAAAATCTATTGATATAAACACGAGGAAAAGCCAAAACCCCTACAATTAAATATTTACAATCTTCAAAAAAGATGTGGAAATGATAAAAACGGAACACCGACTCCACCACAAATATGCAAACTCCCGGACACTTGTCGGGTTTTAAACAAAACCTTGTCAAACAACAACCTCTCGTTGACCTCAAGTTGACCATATTCATACGTGTCTACATTCCAATTAGTTCTAGAACTTTTTGAATTTAAATCCGTATCTTTCTCAAAACTTTTGATGTAATTTTTTATATCATGTTTCATCTCAATGCTCTCCGTTGACTTTTGACCAAACGAGAAACGAAATTTCCCATCCCATTCTCGAGTATCCGTGGTTTCAACTACTTCACTATCCGCCATTGAACCGGATCCTGGGTCCCTCTGAATCATCTGAGGAACACAATTTAGTATTTTCTTTGATTTATAAAAACGATTAAAAAAAAGGAAAAATATTTAAATTTCACATGTAAAAGTTCATGTGGTACCTTTGGGTCAATGGTGTTTTGGGGAAGCGATGTTGTGGGACCCATTGTTGAGTTGACAGATGGATCTTCTGCTGCTGAGAAATCTGAACTATCAAATGTTGATATTGAAACACACTCGTCAAAATATGACATCGCTTCATCGCTCAAACGTTTTGACATCTTTTTTCTTTCATTGCTACTCTGTAATAAAAATATTAAAATACAACGCTAACATCAAAACCATATGATATACTTTCAACTTTTTTCCTTATTGAGAGATTTTACTTCGAAGATTATAGCAATGAAAATTGCTTTTATTCCACTTTTGTGTCTAAAATGATGAAAAATACATACTTTTCTTCCTAAACGTGATCTATGAGAAACAGACGCCTTGGGTTCCGGAAGTGTCTCTTTGAGAATTCTGTTTAATTCTTGCTTGCGATGTTCCTCAATGGCTAAATCTGATCGAAGTTTTCTAGCACGTTCTTGTGACTACATATTTAAACAAAATTCAAAATTACTTTCAATCAACAAAAAAACTGATTTCATAGCCCAAAAGTGGAATATAAAAATATCACCTCTTCAAGTTCTTTGGCATATTCCCTTCTTATGTCCAACACTAAGTCAACAGCCCCAGTTTTGACCAACTTGGGAGATATATCCATAACATCTGTACTCACAAGTGCACCCGTTGTGTTCCTCCTGATGGCCTGAAGTCAAGAAAAGTCAAAATTTGGGAGGGCGTTTACATCTTTTGCATATTGAATATAACTTTATTGCATAAACTGTAAAAGGCGACGTTTATGTGGTATTAAAACCTTAATTATTGTTAATAATAGGCGTTTAAGAACTCACATGTTGAAGGTCATCTTGTATATCAGCAATAGCCCTTCTGACTTCAGATCTCACAGTTTCATATATTTCACTTGAGGTTGAGGTGGTGTCTTTTCTTGAGTTATCCCCTTCAAATGACTGCAGCCGAAAAAGATGAACCAAAGAACTACTTTTCAAACTCTCAATTTGTGGAAAAGACGTAAATGCCCTTCTGAGTATTGAACAAAATATCTGACCTTCATCTGTTCATAGACAGCTTTGATTGTTTTCTCTTCGGCTTCAGATAAAGAGCTGGTGGAGATTCCATCTTCCCAGTTTGGGATTTGTGAATCAAACTATGAAATATATGAAAGTAGGATGAACAAACAGATATATGAGAGTGCATTGCTATTTCTTACATTTTTAACCCTTTTATTTAAATGTATTTTTAGGAATCATTTATCCGATGGGGAGGAAAAAGGAACGTGGCTTAACTGAAGAGTGGCGGGATGGATGGGAACTCCTCTTCTCAAATGCTTTGACACCATTAACAGGAAGCTTTCCATTAATGCTAGATGTCCGAATAGAACTACTTCTGCCTCCATATGTGATTGGTATTCTTGATTCTTGTTCAACTTCACTCTATTTTGAAAGAAAATAAAGCAACCATAAGTTGAAGAAATTATTGATAACTGTTCGTCTTAGTGACACAGTTAAGAACGAGTAAGTAATACCACCTAATGTAAATGATATAAGCAAAAATGGAGTTTAATTGATGAAGTTTTCCAAACCTCAGAAGCACCAAAAGGTAATTTGGCCCTGGAAACTGACCGGCCCCGCCTGCCATTGCCGCTGCCATTATCGTTCGCCCTAGATAAACTCCTCCGGCGACCACCAATCTCCTCCTTTTGACCACCATTTCTCAAATCTGGATTCCTCTTAACTGACCGACCTCTCTCACCCCCCACCGCATTCGAACTCTTTGAAACTCCCGACGATTCTATGTCTATGGCACCGCCACCGGCAACATCAATCGGTGTCGGGGTTTGAGTGTTGTTGTCAGCAGGGGAATCGCCTGTTGCCCAGTAAAGAGGGTTGTCTCTTTTGTTCAAGAATTCGGATATGTCGATTTGTGTGGATCGGGAAACAGCGTTGACGCTTAAAGACCTTCGTAATCTTTGTTTTTGAGGTAGGGGATTAGGGTTAGGAGGTTCGGTTCTGGGGGAATCTACTCCTCTGTAGGCGTTGCTTCTTCTAGAGTTCGATTTGAATGCTGCTGTCGCCATTTTTTCAGTTTTGGATGGAATCCAAATTGGTTGTTTGGAAGAGACAATCGATGACCATGATTCACCAAGTGGTGGGTTGATCGAGGTTCTTGTCTTATTAGCAAAGACGTTTGAAATATTCGACAGATGGGCGGCGTAATCAAAGACGAATTTTGTTTCTTTCCCTCTTACTTTTTCCAAATGTTTGCTTAAATCACGTTTAGGCAACGATAGATAACTAACTATACATTATAACATTAACATTAGTTTAGTTGTCTTACTTATCTATTGTATTGGTTAATATATATATATATATATATATATATATATATATATATATATATATATATATATATATATATATATATATATATATATATATATATATATATATATGAGAATTTCATATATGTCTCTCTTAAACTTCAAAATATCATATTTACCCAATTTAATTTCTCAATATCATATTTATCCTTCATAAACCTTTAAAATATCATATTTATCCAAATCTTTTTTTATAATGTTTTTAATATTTTATAATCATTCTTTATACCTTAGAATTATTATAATAATTAAAAATATTAATCATATTATCCTTACGTTTATGATAATGGAATGTAAACTTCTAAATTGTTGGAATGCCGCCCTCTTGACAAACAAAAAAAATTCATCTTCAACCCTCTATATAGAATATATATTTTGATTGTCTGGTTTTTGTTGTTATTGATTATTATCATGTTGTAGATAGAGCTTATTTTAGATATTACCATTGATATTTTGATGTTTAAAATGTACATATACGATATTTTGATATTTAAGAAGGGTATATTTGATATTTTAATGTTTAAAAAGGAGATATATGATATTTTGAAATTTTATGAAGGGTAAATATGATATTTAGAAATTTTATAAAGGGTAAATTTGATATTTAGAAATTAAGTTGGGTAAATATGATATTTTGATGTTTAGGAAGGGTATATATTCATATATGCCCCTCTTAAACTTCAAAATATCATATTTGCCCAACTTAATTTCTCAATATCATATTTACCCTTCATAAACCTTTAAAATATAATATTTGTCCAAATCTTTTTTTATAATGTTTTTAATATATTATAATCATTCTTTAGACCTTAGAATTATTATAATAATTAAAAATATTAATCATATTATTATAATAATTACAGCAAAATCCTAACTACCAACAATTTTTGACACTTTTACATTTTTTCGGTTAGCCGGTAATTAGGTTTTTTTTGTCAAAATAAAAAACATTGACTTTCTTGTCAAATAGTAAATTAGTACTTCACTATCAAAAAAATAAAGTTTAGAATTTTCTTGTTAATTTGTTAAAAATATTGGGAGTTTAGTAGTGTATATATTCCTTTTTTTTGTTATAAATTTAATGGTATGATAGTCTTTAAGCATAAGAGTGTGAATGTGGAGAAGGGTTAAGAAGGGCAATTTCGTTTTTTCCAGTTTCTTAGTTCTACATTTTTAGCACTGAAAAAAGCCAACACAACCATGATTCTTTTTTCTTTTTTCCTTTATTATCTCTATTTTTTTCAATATCGGTTTGTTGAGATTAAAAAACTAATTAACAAGAAGCAAACATTTAGGATTTCAATAGGATCTAGCTAACTAGAGCAAGTTTCAATAACTTTTATTCTTAAAGACTATCATACCATTAAATTTCTAACAAAAAAAAAGGATATGTAAACTAAATTCCCAATATTTTCAACGATTTAACAAGAAAGTTCTAAACTCTTAATTTTTTTTATAGTAAAGTCGTAATTTACGATTTGACAAGAAAGTCTTAAACTTTATTATTTTGACAAAAAAGTCCTAATTACTGGCTAACCAGAAAAAAATGGTAAAAGTGTCAAAAATTATCGGTACTTAGGATTTTACTGTCAAAAAAATAAAATTTAGGACTTTAATGTCAAATCGATGAAAACATTGGGACTTTAGTGAATACATCCCTAAAAAAAGATTTATTACATGGATTAATTAAAAAAATGTTAAATTTGAAGGTCTAAATAATTCAGAACTATGAATTTCTAAGAAATAAGAAAAATAATGAATTATTAAAATTAAATTTTTTTTATCTTTTAAATTTAAATAAATAATTTAAATTTTTTTAAAGTTAGAAAGTAAGTTCATTAATGAAATTGATATCAATTTGTTTTTATATTTATTGCAATTATTACATTAAAAAATTATATGAAATTTAATAAAACAGAAAAACCCATAAAATAACATGTGGAAAAAAAAATTAATTCAAAATTACCACAAATTGACATTTGTCAAATTGAAGGAGAACATGCCATATGACAAAAAAATAATTTATTTATTACAGAGGATTTAAAACAACTTACAAAATTAATCATTTTTGTTAATTGCTTTGTAGAAAATAGCCAAAAAAACCAAAATTACAAAAACAGTCATCAAAATCGTAGATAGATTAAACCCGTCTGCGATTTTACATTTTCATTTGCAAACGTACAGATCGCTAAAGCACGGGTATGCTTTAGTGACTTGTACGTTCGCAGGGTGGATCTTTTTTTAGTTTTTTCATTTTTTTTTCTTGTATAAATACCTGCAACCTCACACTAAAATCGCAGATGAACTAAGTTCATCTACGATTTCCTCTGCCACCTACCTATGATTTTGCGTAATTTTTTTTTACTACGAAATTGACAGGTTTGACTACGAAACAACCATATTATATATAAAGTTTTGCAAAAAATTATCACTTTAGGTGTTATTTCTTTGGAAAATTTGTTTAAAACCTCTTTAATACAATGAATGAATATTTGGTTTGCGTTGTAACTGATGGGAGGAATTCTCTTTAATATTTTCCAAGTATATCAATTATAGTGATTTTATATCTTTGGTGAAAATGAAAATCGGTTTGTTAGACAGATATAAAGATTAGTTTCCGTTTCCATCATCCTGAATTGAATCATTATATAGTCATAGTTGAAGACATGGATGTTGGAATGTTGATCAACATAATCAAATCGATTGGAGGAAGGGCTGTGAAAGTCTTTGTGGTGGTTGATGAAGGTGATGCGGTTATGGAGGGTGGCAATAATGGAAATGAGTTGGTTGCTAACTTATGCAGCGATAAAGGGAGCAACGATCAAATAGGTACTTTCATGACTCCTTGTGTACCTCAGTTTCATAGTGTTGTTGAAATGTTAATGTGATCTATTCACCTATCCACTATGTGGATCCTGAAAATTACAGGTACGTTGGTGATGATGATGATGGTACATATCTTAATGACGTGGGTGGTTGTTATGTTGATGTTTCCCAACAAACAGTTAAAGTTATGAATAGGGGTCGACTAGATAATAGTAAACATAAAAAAAGTTATGATTCATAAAGATGAAAATGTACATGGTTACGAGGATTTTTTTGATGTTACTGATGTAGCTTTAGATATAACCAACTTAGAAATTGCTTAGAAAGCAATTCTGATGGAGATGAGTTGGGTGATGAACGTAAACCTAAGTTTCCCGATAACCTTTTCACGGTATACCCCCTCTACCAGTATGTCCAATTGATGTTAATGAAGATATCCCATCACGGATGGTAGATATCACTCAAAAGATTGAATGTATCTATGCGCTTGGGAAAAAATGTCGTCAAGAAGGTTTTTAGACGAAGACAAGTAGATCGACCAAATCAAAGTATGAGGTTGTGTGTGTTGGGAAAAATTGTTCTTGATTACTAAGAGCAAAAGGAATTAAAAATTAGGGCGGACTTTTCCAAGTGAATTAATTTGTTAACGTACACACATGTTCTTCAACAATGTTGCAACTTAATCATCGACAAGCAAACAAATATATTTTGGGTGAATATCTTGTTAATGATTTGGTTGAAGATTATAGTAGAGTATATCGGGGACAATATATTATCAATGATATGAATGTTCAATTGAAAATCAGTATCTCATACTATGAGGCTTGGCGTGAGAAGCAATATACATTGTTGTTGTTAATGGGTACGAAAGAGGATTCTTTTACCAAAGTTCCAGCTTATTTCCACAATTTGGTCAAGCATAATCCCGGAACGGTGACACATATTCAAACAGATGGTGATGATCGGTTTGAGTTCTTATATGTCTCACTTGGTTGCTCTGTTAGTATTACTATATATTTTTATTATTTTTATTATTTGGTGTACCTAACTATAATCAGTGTATATAAATAGATATACAATGTATTGTAGGTACGCGTTTTTGTCAATTGTTGTAAGCCGACCCTTATAGTAGATGGAACCCACCTAAAGGGCGAGTTCAAAGGTACCATGTTACTTGGTTATTGTGAAGCCTAAAAACGAAATAACGAGTGAGGAATTAGAATAACAATCATGAATCAATGAGGAATTAGAATAACAATCATGAATCAATCACCATAAAGTTGCAAGTAATCTGTCAAAGCTTTCGTATGTTATTGATTTAGAAATGGAACATATAAAGAAACTTTAAGGAAAAACTTACCTAACAAGCTAAGCTATATGCTATATTTAGGATAAAATAAAACATGTGCAAATAACTAAACATGCTATCAAGACTAAAAAGTCTTCAATTATTAACAGAAATGCCAAATCAATTTCTATATCTTAAATACTCAACAATCTCCCCCTAGATGTTGAAACTGATGAAGATCACGATTTCCAATCTTCTTGGCATTTCTCCCCTAAATTGTGAGATTCATCAGAACTTAGGGTCTTCAAAAAGAGAAATCAGATCTGAAAAATATCATCTTCAAGGCACAAAGATCTGAAAAGAATGAACTCCCCTTTGAATCTTCAACAAATACTTTCGAGAGAATCTGGAAAGTTAAGAAGAATCACCAACAACCTACTCTATACAAGAAAAACAAATTGAACATGAAAGCTTTCCCAAGGCTAACATGAATTCTTCAAAACCTATCAGATCTGAAAAACAATATTCAAAAATCTATGCATAAAAAGATTTGATTTTGATATCTTGCACTTTTGTACCCCAAACATTCGCTATAACACCGTAATCTTCAAAGAACCAGCGAATAACCAGCAAAACACGGAAGAAACCACTGAATAAAGGCTTTAACCGTTAGGTAAAATACCAAAATTCTGAATTCCTCTGAAGAACTTAATATTTCATAAACCAATGTGAACTTGATGAGACAAATTACAAATCTTGGAACCAAACAACAAAATACATTCTTTTTGGGGTTTTCAGGTTTTTCTGAAATTAAAAACGAAAAAGAATAAAAATCTTTTTGTGTTATTCTGTTTTTGAGGTTTAGACAAAATGAAAAATAATAAGAAACAAATATTAGAAGGGTTTAGAAAGAAGTAGACCAAAAAAATAGGAAACAAAAATAATTTGGAAAGAAAGGATAAAAATGGTTAAACCCAAGAAGTTATAAAGAATTTTGAATATGGGTTAAATCTGCCAAGATAACAGAACCCCAAGGAATGAAATTGTAAGCTAAACCATATTCTTCAATTGATCGGAAATAGACGCGCTTTTTTGACTTAGAAATTCAAAATCAGACAAATAAATTCCAATTATGATGTCGTTCCGATTGCGATTGATGACATTCTGATCGAGATATTTGTTCCGATTGTATCTTCCTTTCCGATTTCGTTGGATTAATTCCGAGAACAGTAATTGGTTTAGACTTCCGATTACAGAACTCCAATTTCGATTTGGTTTTTCATTATGAGATTTCTGATTTCAAAATTTTGAAACCAATGAATTTCGATTTCTGAATCTTGTAATTTTCGATCTCCACTCTGATCGCAATTAGCCATTCTGAAATGAAATTGGTTATGATTCCAAAAAATTTGATTGCAAGATCACTTCTGATTCATGATGAATTCCGATACACGGAAGATGAACAGTAGAAACTTTATTTCCGAATTTGTACCCTTAAAAAAACTTTGACAGCTTGCATCCCTCCTTTTTGCAGAAAATGTCGGATTTTAGCCCCTTTTTCACTTTTTGACTTTTTGGCAGCTCTCACATCTTTTAATTTAAAACTTTTAGGATCCATTTGAGATTTAAAATTGAAGAAGGCTTCTTGCAAACCCATTTCTTTGAAGAAAAACACTTATCTTCTGAAAATGATATTGACTTCTTAGTTGGAAAACAAAAATTACCAAATATCTTATTGAACCAACAAAATACCCTTTTCTCTTTTCTCTATCTTCCAACATCTCCATCTGAACACATTTTTTAATCAACATACTTGATTTGTATTTTCTGAACTTTTTCACAAGCATGAGAAACTTGTACTTATGGCATAGAAACCTTTTTCACCTTTCTCTTCTTCTTCTTCCTTTTCAAATTTTGAGACTTCAAAATTGATTTTCGGATTTGAACATATTCATCAAATTTCATGATCTGAACATTTGAAATATTTTGAAGACAATCATTTGGAGTTTGGTAAATCTAAACATCTTAAATAATAAGCTTTCTATAAGGCACCATTCTTTCAAAATTATAATTAGAACAAGAAGAATCTTTTGTTTGAGTTCCAATAGAACAAAACATCTTCACTTTCATGATTTCTGAAATTTTGCATTGATATTTGTCTTCAAAACTACTAGATTCGGAATGTGAAATTTTTGAAAAACTTGAAACTCTTGACTACCCCTCAACAAGAACATCTGGAGTCACCTTTTTTTTTCTGAAACATGAAGAACATCATGAACTTTCCCAAGAACATCAACTTTTTCTTTTTCCTTTCTTTCCATATTTAAATTTCGTTGTTTATTTTCCTGAATTAAATGTTCTTGGATAATACAAAATTGCTTTAACAAATAAAGCAAATCTTTATCTTCATCTAAACGATTGTTTTCAAATCCACCACAAGAAATCCGTGTGAGATCACCTATCTTCACATCAATAGAAAGATTATACATATTAATGACATTCTTCAACGGATTGACCAAGAAAATCCCATAACATGTATCCTTCTTCAAGACGAAACTTTGGATTTGTAACCTTTAATCCAAGTCTTTTAATGGATTTTAGTACTCTATAATCCGCCATTAAATATTCAATAAGAAACAGAATTCGAATAGAGAAAATAAATCTGATAAGATTTCTAGAGAGAGAAAACAGATATGAGATGATTTCTAGAGAAAGAAAATGAATCTAAGCACAAATTTGAGAATAGAACTCTAATTTCTTCTTCTATTACACTTCCAAAACTTGAATCAAGAACAATCAAATGATAGAATGTGTAGAGAATAACTGATAGGAATTGAGTTTTGAGAAAACAAGAGATATTTCACTTCCTCTTCAGAAAAATTACAACACTTGAAGAACATACTGAGATTCATGAATAAATTTTGTAATTTCTGATCAATTCTTGCAATAATCACTGAGATCTACAAGATTTGGCCCTGATACCAATTATGAAGCCCAAAACAAAATGAGGAGTGCAGAATTAGAATAACAATCATGAATCAATCACCATAAAGTTGCAAGTAATTTGTCAAAACTTTTGTATGTTATTGATTTAGAACTGGAACATACAAAGAAACTTTTTGAGGAAAAACTTACCTAACAAGATAAGCTATAGGCTATATATAGGATAAAATAAAACATGTGCCAAATAACTACACAAGCTATCAAGACTAAAATGTCTTCAATTATTAACAAAAATGTCAAATCATTTTCTATATCTCAAATATTCAACAGTTACTAAGGACGGACAAAACCAAATATTACCGGCTGCATATGGTATATGCAAAAATGAGTGTACAAATTCTTGGACATGGTTTTTTTTTCAAAAACTATGTGATTGCCTAGGCGATATGGAGGATATTACAATTATATTTAATAGGTCTCCATCTATAGCGACATTTTTTGCCAACATTTTTCCTCACGCTCATTACAGAATACGTGGTGTCCATTTGTATGTCAACATAGTAACTAGATACGGGAAGAGTAAGACAGTTAAAGGATTTTTTTGGGATAATGTTGCCATAGACCTTATGAAAAAGACAAAAGAACCAGTATGTGAATACTTACAAAGTATAAATCCTGAAACTTGGTCTAGAGAACATTTTAGAGGCAACCGATACAATCTTATGTTGTCGAACAGTGCGGAGTCTATAAATGCATTATCTAGATATGCACGTAAGGTGCTGATATTGATGTGGATCGACTTTTTATGTGTAACAATGCAACAGTGGTGGTTTCAAAGATGTAACTTTGCAGGTAGTAAGTTGTAATATTAATGTTTGTGTTAAATGTTATTGATCCTAACTGTGTAATTTTATCTATTTTTTATCGGAAGAAATGACAACACTCACCCTTTGGGCCGATGATCTTGTAAAAAAATTACTTTTAGTAATTGGGATGTGTTGGGTTTTGAGCACTATAATATTCCTATGGTGCATATGCAACCCTAAATGCTTTGGATCTATGTTTTCTCTAATTATACATGCATTTTCAATTTTTCCAAAGCATTCTCCCTAACTAGCATACAATTTCATAATTGAACAATACAACTAGTTAGACAACTTACCTCTTAGAAGGACTTGTAGCTCTTGGCCTTTGAAAGCTTGAGCACCCCAAGTGTGATGCCTCTAATGGTTCACAAACACCAATATGCAAAAGGATTCTTGAGAGAATAAGTTACTTAAAACAAAATCAACTTCACTCTCTTAGAAATGAATGGGTGCCGATTTTGGGACTAGGGGTATGCTTTTATAGTGTTGCTAAGTTAGGGTTGTTGGGTTTTTGAGCATTTTAACACTCCTATGGTGTACATACAACCCTAAATACCTTGGATCTATGTTTTCTCTATTATACATGCAAATATGAATATTCCAAGGTACTACCCTAGCTAGCATACAATCTTTATGATACTTGGGCAATAACATAGACATAATACATACCTTGTTGATGTAGCTTGACTCCATGAAGATCGAGAGCCTAGTGCCCCAAGTGTGACACCTCAAATGGTTCATACGACATCATCAACACTTGGAATAACCATGAGAGGAAGACATAAGACTTGGAAATCGGCTTGCTCTCCATTATTATGCACTAGTTCCAATTTCTTGAACTAAAGGGGTCCTTATATAGTATGCACATTGGTGTTACACCATGAGAGGAAGACATAAAACTTTTATTGAGTATGACTTCAAGAACCAACTGGAAATCGTAGCTCTCAAAAGCCGCTGTCGAACAGTGACCTTGTCGATGAACTCTGACCTTTGTCAATGACTTGTCCATTAGATAAGGGATCATATATTCCTCCTCTCTAGATATAATATAGACTGAGACATGGATTATAAATCATTCTCTATGTCTATTTGTTGTTTCCTGATTTTCGATTCACGATGACTGACTGGTTGAACAGATCAAATCAGTCCGGGCTTGGCCAAGCACTCACATGTATCATCATTAAATCATCAAGGGGCCCACATATATCGCTTTTAACCCAAAGGTAAAAGGAATGGATAAACTTCGACTCATATGTCTTGTTCTACTACTTTTTGAATCATACACAAAGGCACGTTTTATAACATCAAGTTACCAATGCATTTTCATGCAATCAATGTATAACCAACTCATAGTAACAACTCATATCTCTAGGTTTGAAGAATATACGATATTACCGTCTCATGATCACTCATGATAAAATCCATGAAGTGATTCAAATGAGTGTGGGTTGAATCCAATACTCAGAACTTATGAGCACTCATGAGTGTTGTAGCACCACTTTGTCCAACATCTTAGACCTCTACAAGCCAACCCATGACAGTCTTGATTCATATCTACTTCCAACATATGACCAACTATAGATGGTTTGAATAACTTAGTCATTCGGGAAGAATGATATTGTTTATTCTGGAAGTCAAAACATGTAAAATGAAACATAATAATAATCGAATCCCATATGGTCTCAGAACTTATGAGCATAAATAAAACACTTTTTATGTATCACCATATTGATTACACATTATTCATTGTATACTGTTTCAAACTATCAACTTTATACTTGAATTAAAAACACTAGTTGTCCCATGCTCCAAGCATGTACACTATGTTTTTCTAAATAATAGTTTTGTCATACACCAAGTATGCACTCTATGTTCATCTATGATCCTTACTTTGTGAACTAGATTGATTGAACATAATTTCAATGATTCTATTTTCACACTCCCAAATCCTTATCGAAAATGTAAGAATTTCAAATTCCTATCATTTATCGAAATTTGTTAGATTTTAAACTTATATGCATTGATCCTCTTGTAATGATTATGCAAAAAGTCACAAAGACCTGTCAAAAGAGATTATAGAGTATTCCAATGGAGATCAACTCCATGGAAACATCCTTCTTGCATTAAGTTATCCTAATCTTACACAAATTGAACAACTTCCACCTATGGAATCATTTCCATGTTCCCATTTTGATTATCACTTCTGAATAAGAGTTGCCTTTTTTCAGAATATATCAATATGGTCATTCTAAAAATTAACACTATACTTCCAACTGTCCTAGAGCAACCAATCTTTGGTAAACCTTAGATTGTCCTCGACAATTGCTTAATCATTTTAGTCATATCCAATTCTAGACCTTTTCCCCTTTTAATGCCCCATGCATTTGGAAAATTTTAGAAAGAATGAATATTATAGCACATGCAATCGATCCTATACCCAAAGCAAATGGGACACGATTCATGATGTCTCACATGAAGACATGATTCTAGAAAGCTACAATATTTTTTATTTGCCATATTCTCAAAATTTGACTATGAAGAGGGACATCGTAATCATAATTGAATTTTAAGAACGCAATATATAGAATTTTCTTAAGTTGAACCAAACCAACATAAAATTAATATATATATAGTCTTGACTAAAGATGATTAAAATCTCAATCTAAGCTTTTAGAATTGAAATGAAGTATAATTTCCTCTCCCTTAATTATAGCAAAACAATTTTTCAACCCCTACAACTCCACGAATTAAAACTTTTGTTTTCTATAATTAACATTGCTAACTTGCGACCTTTATCATAATTATCATGCTCCCACTAACATAATGATTATTAGCACAACACTTATGCTCCCACTAGCTTTGACATGTAGTCAGAAATCAGTTGGACTTCTAGAAATCAATAGTTTACTGAATTTCTTACCAAAGTTCAGATTGCTGAGACGAGATTGCCTTGATAAGAGTTTATCAAAATCATCCACCTTATCTTAGATAGCTCACATGTGTGTCTAAACAATTTTAGAACTATGAAAAGGGATGTCGTAATCATAGTCTCAGTTGTTTAGATATTTGCTATCTGCTTCAAATCTACTTGGTGGAAGTGTTTCCTCACCATCATTTTCATGAATCGGAGAGAAACCTTATGACCCTTAGATTTTATGGTGTATGTGTTCTTATCCGTGTGAATTGTCAAAACCATAGTCACAAGACAAGGATAATGACAAATCCAAACTCATATGGACTAAACTCAATCTTATTTTCTTACCACCTGGCAGCTCAAGGGCCTGCCATTGCTTCCAAGTTGTTATGCAACCAATTGAGAACTCTAAGAACTCATATGCAAAGCCAATTTTAACTGGAATGGGCACAGAAATAGAAATATGTCAACACGATAGGTTATAAACCTCACGTTGTGTGCTAATGTTAAACTACATGTTTTTATTCTTGTTTAGATCTTGAAATTCTTCCAGGGTCTTTAAGACTCCCACTATCCTCTTGAAACATAAGACTCACTTACCAAAAATTCAAGAGATAGTTTGGATTCTTTATCAAGACAAACACTTCACATAATTGGTCTTAGTTGGTCTTTGTTTTATCCAAAACATCACAACTTACCAATTTCAAATGTACAAGAGTAAGATACTTCTACTCTTACATTTGACTAGTGTTAAGAAACCTTCCTTTAAGATATGTCACTCAAGTTACAATCTTGGAGTATGACTCTAAGAATTGTTTTTGGAACGAAGCATGACTCATCATCTTGATTTAATCATTTCAACAATTCAAGATTCCTCTTCTTAGTCATAAGAATACACTAAGATGGCTTTAGAGGACTAATTGTGACATGATTTCTAAATCATTAAGACGACCACAAAACATGATGCTAAAGTACTCTTCCATCTTTTCAGATTTGAGAAACTTTTATCTTTCTGCCTAAGTTGATTCTTCTCATTCGTTCTGCCATACATCGAAACTTTTCCAATGATTTAGAATTATACTTTAAACTTGTAATTATAACCATATTTACTAAGTTTTAGTAAATTATGATGAATAGCCATATCGATCTTTTGTGGTGGACCTGACCAGTGCACAAGAATGTGTACTCGATCCCTTAGTCATTCACTTGATTCACTTAAACATGTGAACAAGGAATTAGTCTTAATTTTCCAAAGATGAAAATTCTCATTCATCATACAACCTGCATGATTCCAAGTTTCTATCCAACTAAAACTTGGGTGATGAGAATCTTTCCTGGTTTGGTAAATTTAGACACTACCACAAATGAAAGAATCAAATCCACTTTCCAATATTGCTATCAATGGAATCATATAAACAACAAATTTTCACAAATGCCATTGTAAGGATACTTAGAATAAATAAAACCAAAAATTTTATTTTAAAACTTTGCAGAAAACTTATCCTTACAATGCAAAAGCGTACGAAACACTTGTTGTTATCTATTCCTAAGCAATATTACATAACTCCTAAGTAACAGCTCAAAATTCTGATCACCGAACCATGCGATCGAAATCCATCTTCGCGATCAGAATCAACATATACTTCCTTCTTCACTTTTTCTTTGATTCTTAAAACATCGATATGTGACCCAGTCACATCATGTAATAAGAATCTCAGAATAGAAACTTAACAGAGTTTGATAGTGGACTTTACCTGAAGATCTTTCAGGTAAATTTGGCAGCTTCGTAACCAATGCCCCTTACCATGTACCATTATCAATGTCCACGGAAGTTTGGGAAGTTGATCTTCTAATCAAATTTGCTTTAGTAGTCCTCCTAATCATTGCTGATTTAGAAGCACCAAACAAATAGATAAGATCATTAAGGTTCATGTCATAGATAATATGGACTAATATTCCATATTAATCCCAAAGGAACTCACTATGTAACATAGAAAGCGATTGAACATCCAACTTTCTCAAGACTTTGACAACCAACTCTCCCGGCTTGTCAATATGTGACTTTATCTCCAAGATGTGAGCACACATATACTTTGCTTGCCAATAGGGCTTGAGTGACTTTGAACTTGTGGGTTAGGTAGAATAATTGGAGGAGATGGAGGAAGTGAGGTTCCAAGAGATTTGGGAAGATCATAGATGTCTGAATTTGACATCTTTTAGGAGATTTCCAAGATAGTTGATTTAAAGTCGTTAATATAACACCCAATATGAAATATTAAGGCTAGGACCCAACACAATATTTTATAACTTGGAAGAGGGATGCCGTAATCCAAGCTATAGAATATTTGAAGGTAGGTGAATGACGATTCACAATTTCCACCATTAAAAATGAAATAATTTATTAGGTTTTTATTTGAAACTCCTAGATCTTTTGAGATTCATTGAACTGTTCAATAACATGTTTCAATCTCGAGTGTGCCCTTCATGTTTTGTGACTGGGATGCCGAGGATCACAAAACAAGGTGTGAAGTAACCATGCAAATTACTTGGTACTCTTAATTGTTTACCCCTCAATCGATGTGCCGGTTAACCACACATGCTCCATCAATACTATGATAAATATTAAGTTACCATTTGCCTACCTTGTTAAATACGAGTTAGTGTGCCGATTAACTTGCTCAATTTGGTAGAGATCATGCTTAAGTTCTTGAATTTCTTTCACATCTCGTTCTCTCTTGTACTCCACCCCAAATCCTTAGTAGAATGGGGTCCCCCACAAGCTCCACATCTATCATGAATTGATTTTTTGATCTTTTCTTCCATTGCGTCGAGCTTTGTAATTACTTTGTCGATAGTATCTTGACCTCCATCTTTACTTGAATTCCCTCTAGTGAAATCCTCCTTTGAGTTATAATACTCTCTTGAATGCTTAGCGAATTCTTTAATTAAAACTTTATTTATTGTCGGATTCTTCTTTTTCATGGACCCTTGCGAGTTTAAAAGTTAACGAGTGCCCACATTGACTCCAAAATAAAATATCGATATTTCTTGTTGCACATTGAAGTCATGTTGAGGGAAACGTCGTAACAATCTCTTGTAACGTTTCCAAGCTTTGTATAATGACTCCCCTTCTAATTGTTGAATATTCTGGATATTTCTCTTAAGGTTTGCCACTTTTGACGGAGGGGTAAATTGGTTGATGAACTCGGTCTTAAAATCAGTCCATGTCGTGATTGCTCCAAAGGGAAGTGATTTTAACCATTCTTTTGCTTCACCCTTCAACGTGACTGGTAAGAGTTGAAGCATCACCGCATCTTCACTCACGTTTGGTGCCTTAAAATAATGTGAAATCTCCACCACCTCTTCTATATGTTCATAAGCATCCTCGTGCTCCTTCCCATAAAAAGGTAGTTCCCTTAACATATTAATAATGTGCCCCGTAAGTTCAAACTTTGTCGTGGTTGGGATTTTTGGTGGATCAAGACCCCATCTTTTTTCGTTCCTCATATATCTCTAGTACTCTTCCACTAACATGGTCGTGATGTCCCCCATATTTCCTGCTGAAAAAACTAAAAAAACGCGTAAAAAGGAACAAAAACAAAAACTAAAAACTACTTGGAACGTGACCACGACATGGCCAAGGTTCCCACGACGTGGTTGATGTTCAGACGAAGAAATAAAATAAAATAAATGTTGAAAAATAACTTTTGTGGTTTTTAACCGACAAAATGATCAAATAACTAGAAGTAATTAAATTAGAAATCAAATAAGTTGTTCTCCGGTAATGACACCGAAAACTTGATATGCACAAATTATACCTATCTAGTTTTGAATTTATAACTTAACGAACTTAACTAGCTAGAATGCACCTAGGCAGTGTACCTAGTCGAATTATAGAATAGTTTAGGTAATTCTGGTGTCGATCACAGGGAACGGTAGTTAATTAATAAAATAACTACTAAAAGCTAAACTAAGAAAAACACCTAAAATGGGGGTTTTATTTGATTTTACAAGTTTAGAAAAACTTAAGCACTCAACTAAAAACGATTGTAAATCAATATATTAAAAATACTTTTGTTTAGTTTCGAATCCACCTGTTCCTATGGTTAGTTCTTATTTATAGATTAATAAAGTTGGTTACCAATTTATATGTAATTAGAAATTTGGTTAAATCTACTAATATTTTCACCAATTCATGTACTACTTTGTAAGGTCTTACACAAGCAAACACAAGATTAGTTATTAATTATAATTGGCTATGTAAGATTTGTTAAACACAATTATGGTCACAATTATGTTCTCTAACACAGTTAGATTGTTACTTTTATCACTTAACTAAGATATGGTCAATCCTGGCTCTAGCAATTTAATGGTCACTAAATCACTAGGTAATCAAGTTCATGTAATTTAATGGTCACTAAGCTACACTACACTTGAAATTAAGCAACAAAGTTACAAACTTTAGCATGATAGGTAATGACAATCAAACACATGCATAAACCGAATTTATATAATCCAAAAAGTAAGAAACTAACTCATAGTTTTAGGTTTCATCTAACTAGACGAAAGCAAGGGTTTTTAGCCCATAATCATAGCTGGTAAACACATAAACATAAGGAAAACTAGACTAATCATGATTAAACAAAGAAAACCGAATGTGTAGATGCGAATCCTTGCTCTAATCTCTTTATCCTTTGATCTCTAGGTGAATTATGCCCTCAAATGGGTCTTGGAAGGGTATTTTTTTCATTAATAGTCGCAACCTTCAACCCTCTCTCCCCCCGAATCAACCTAATGTCCGAGATATATATAGTTACCAAATATCTCGACACCACGAAGTGGTAAAGGCAACACATTGTGGTCCTCAAGTTTATCCCATATTCTCCAAGCCAGCGGTAAGAATAACGAAGATTCCATACACAACGTCGTGGTGGAATCACCACGTCGTGGTGGAATCACCACGTCGTGGTGATTGGAAATCCGACTTTTCTCAAAACACGGAAGTCGTCCGAAAATTGTATCTAGTTTTTAGATCATTTTGAATCACCTTAATCGGAGTTACGAGTAAGGAGATATGTTCAAAATACCGACGAGGGGTCAAGCTGTCCAAAAACATCCTTTATGTATCTTCTTCTTGCTTAAGCTCACATTTTCCTACTTACAGCTTCCATATTGCTTCCGAGCATGTCTTTTACTCTACATAATAGATATTAAACATAATAATTACCTTTTGTTCTATAATAAGCATAATTATAGCTAAAAGTATTAAAATATGATGTAAAATATAGATGTGGATATGCACATATCAGTACTTTGGGGGAACTCATTAAGCATTGGCTTACAACTTTGGGTTATGTTTCAGGTACTTTGGATGATCGCGGAAAGTATCGCGAGAAGGCGTAGTAGTGATCGTACACGTCCTCATATTTTTACTTCTGATTTTGGGAGACTCTGATGTTGAACATGTTTTGAAAACTATGTTTGTAAACAATTTGTGAAATTAGTTGTTTTTAAAAAGTTAAATATATTATGATTTTTATGAGTGTTAAATCTTTGCTCTTTGCTTTGGCTTTGGTGTCATGTGTAACTAAAACATTTGTCAAACATTTATATCATTATTTTATGAATATTTGTCATAAAAAAATTCTTTCTGTATTAGCTTTTAATTTATACCTACGTGAAAGGAGTACACATAAACTTTGATGGATTACGAAGCCTAGGTTTATCGGGTGTAGCTTCATTATCATCCAAAACATCTTCATCAAAGTGATTTGTAGTCCCTACAATTATTACCTCGTCATCTAACACCTACATTAATACGTTATAGTTATTAATAAAATATACATATTTGTTAACAAATTATATCATAAATATAATGCATAATAACCTTTTTCAGCTTCATTATTGTCCAAATCCAAAACATCCTCATTGAAATGATTTGTACTCACCCCCTTTGTCTAACGCCTCTTCATCCAGCGCCTACATTAATACGTTATAATTATTAATAAAATATACATATTTATTAACAAATTATATCAGAAATATAAGGTGTAATAACATTTTCAGGTTCATTATCATCAAAAACATCCTCATCGAAGTGATTTCTAGTCTGCCCCTTCATCTAAAACTCACATTAATACCTTTAAATGATAAATAAAAAAATATATATATATCTATTAACAAATTATATCATAAATATAGGGTCTCACTAACATTTTCATCAAAAGAATAATTTGTTTGAAAGTTTGTCGGTTCATCAAAATTTATGTTTTTCCATATACTTTTATCATTCACTTCTTCCATGTTCACCTCAGTGCGTTGTCGGTTCAAATACACCTATTGTTCGAGTGCAAACAACCGATTCGCCAACTCTTTTAAACTTAGTTTCCCACTTTGTCTTGCTCTAGCTTGGGATCGACCACTATACGATAGACTACACGAAAGTTCGTCTTGCCTCCTAAAAGGCTTCCATATTGGGGATAAAGCTGAAGGCGGTTCAACATACACATACTCTTGAGATGACATATAATAAGAAGATCTTCTCTCCCCATCGCTCGGTGTCATGCTATGTCTTAGTCTTCGTCCCTCCTAAGACAAATCAACATATTTATAATGTTAGTAAGAGTTCAAAAAAAAATATTTAAATAAATGAAAAATATACAAATCTTTGTCTCATCGAAAATCTTGTTCACATCAACCCATTTCAATTTTTTGGTTGCACTCCAATGCTTCATCTGAGGTGTATCTTTGTTTCTACGTAACACATAACCACCTTGAACAGATGGAAGCATCTCATAAATCCATATCTATAATTTTAGCAATTATATAATAACAATTATTAACAACTAACATACTTGTTATATTTTATAAATATATAATTATATATATGTATACCTTGAATAGCGCCGTAAATCTTGACATCGAGTATTTGAAAGATTGACGAGGCTAAGGTAGTGATAAATATTTATTGATTTTGTTCCACGTATCCTCAAAACCATTGTAGGTGAACTCCCACAAGTAACTATCCCAAGAAAAACTACAATATAAAACTTTTAATTAGAATAAACATTATCATAGAAAATATAAAACTTCAAATTCGACAAATAATACCTGTTCCACCCATCCAAGTTCTCAGCACAAAAAAAAAAAAAAAAAACAGTCTTGTGGCACACGATCATTTGCTTCTTTCCCCAAAAACCTTTCACACAAAACATATATGAGACATGCTCTAATTGCATCATCGTCGGTAGCTGCTAAGAATGGCTGATTTAAAATGAAACTTTTCAAATCATAGATTTTCACCGAACTATTTGTGTGGTTCTAAAGAGATGTTCCCGCAATAAACATCTTTTTTTAATACTATTTTTTTATTGACACTGTTTTCCAATCATTTTTAGATAAAATCCAAAATTAAATTTGGGTATCAAACAAAACTCTTCGGGGCCATAAGCCATTTTAGTATCTACTATTTTAAAATACAACTGTTTTATGCCATCTGGAGATATTACTATGAAATAGCAACTCGTACCCTTGTAATTGAGGGTCGTCCAACAAATAATCAAACACAGTGCTTCTAAATGTTTCTCGTCGCACACCATGCAATACTTCAAACACGTGTTTTATATTACATCCCGATCCTTTTAGATTTACCAAAACTTTAACATTTAGATTTCTAGAATCATGATGAAATATAACAAGATATTAGAAGGGTAAAAAACATTTAACGAAATAAGTTTTTATTTATAACTATAATAAATATTAAAAAAGTGTCAAAAAACATATTAATATAACAAAATGGCAACAATCTACATTAGAAACTATTAGATTTACACAATTAGAAAATAAACAAAATGTGTATTTATAACGACATCCAAATTGCCTCGTATAATACGTTTTTTGTTAAATAAACCGAATGTATAAAATCATGACATGTAAACCGATTGTATATAAACGATATTTCTAAAATACAATTATAAGCATATTTATAACATCAAAAATTGAATATTTATAACATAGTAATACCATCAAAAATGCATTTTTATAACACAAACTATATATACAACCTCACAAATGCAAAGATCCAACATCATGAAGTAGCAAAAATCATTTTTATATCAACAAATCACATTATATATAACATATTAACACATTTATATAACATATTAACATAAAAGTACCAAATGTACAACCTCACAATGCAATATTTATGCATTATGCACTTGTACAATAATAGATCCAATTATGAAATGCTATCATAATGTAACGACCATAAAATTCGAGCCAAATTAAAACATTTTAATTCATTCAAAAACCATTAAGTTCATACATCTTATTTTCAAAATAGTTTAAACATCAGAGTATTTCCCCAAAACCATATCACATAAATCATAAAACATAAGGAGCGGTACGATCACGCCTTCGCCTTGCCACGATCTCCTGAAGTACCTGAAAGAAAACAATGAACTGTAAGCCCGAAAGCTTAGTGAGTTACCCTAAAATATCAACCACACATAAACGTACTCATATCATATCACAAATAGAACAGCCATGTACATCGGATCTACTGTGTGACTGGTCCGCCCGCACCGGGCCTTGAGTCCACCTGGTCCACTCTCCGAGCATCGGCACGTCTGGTCCGCCCTCTTGGGGCCTTCAACCTATCCGGACCGCTCGCTGGGCCTTCAGAATATCCGGTCCGCCCTGGGTATGTTGGCCTATAGCACAAAGAAGGACCCGCCTCAACCCAACCCCCATCAAACAACCATGTGCACATAAAACAATTAATCACATAACAAAGCCTTAACCAGACAAACAGTCTAACAGATCACATAGCATATCAATATCCTAACCAGGATTCCGACCTAACCGGTCACTAGCATAACATTACCCTATATGTCGGGTACCGACCTTAACCATGTCACTAACATAACACTATCTGAAATACCAGGATGCAGATCTAGCAAAGCAATAACATAACAAACAATACCAGATTTCTATTTGATAAAGGGTCGGCCTTGGTGCCATAGACCCTGTCGATATAATATGGATAACTCACCTCGCAACTGCCGAACCGAAACACAAGAGCACAATCTCGAAGCACCGCCTCAAACTCTAACACCTATATCCATCAATAACCATTGACATAAATATCCAATTTACCATAATACCCCTGAAGGTCAAAGTCAAAGTCCTCAATCAAAGTCAACCTTCTTGATTGACTCTACTCGCCGAGTCAGCCCGCCAACTCGCCGAGTTCTCATATTCAGAAAACTCTTATAGCACGACTTAACTCGCCGAGTAGCCCCAAGACTCGTCGAGTCCAACGATCTCTGAGTTTCATCCTGACTAAATCACTGAGTCCCCAACCGAATCACTAATCCAAGGCTCTAACTGAAAGAGGTTAGGTTCTGTGAGCAGACTCGCCGAGTCCAAGAACAGACTCGCCGAGTTCACGACAATCTTCAATAGACTCGCCGAGTTGTTCTTCCAACTCGTCGAGTCCAAGCTCATCATCATAAGACTCGCCGAGTCACCCATGCGACTCACCGAGTTACTACACGACTCAATGTCTGATCTCTAGCCTGGCTCGCCGAGTCATCTCCCAGACTCGCCGAGTCCATACATGCATTCCCATAATCTCGAGTCACAGAGTTACTCCTTTGCTACAAGCAATAGATCTGGGTCTCTAAGGTCCATTAGCAACATAAACTTGCTACCTTTACGTGCTTCTTGCCCCATAATACCAAAAACCAAGCTAGAAAGGGACTTAACTCTTGGGGAAAGGCTTTTGCATAACAACTAGAAAGGATTTCTGCATCAATGATCCATATAGAACTCAGATCTGGAGTTTCAATTCCAGATCTAACTCATGCTTTAAGATCTCAACAATATTTCTCCAACCAAACCCTAAAACACCATGAAAATGGAACTAGAAAGGAGAAAACCAAGGATAACAATTCCTTACCTCCAAAATGACCTCCCACTGAAGTATAATCCGGATCTCTTCAAGTCTCCTTGATCTAAGCTTCTTGATCTTCAAGATCCCTTCACAAATCACACCAATTTGCTTTCAAGTCTTCTCACAAACGAAATTAGGGCTTTTGGATCCCAAAAGGGTAGCAAAGAGGCTGAGGGTGGGTTATAATGTGCTTTATATAGGGCACAATCCCCGGGATTAGGGTTATCTCCCTTCAGCACCAACTCGTCAAGTACAAGCCGTCGAATCGGCGAGTTGGCCAATTAAACCCGCGACGAATCCTGCTCTGACTTGGCGAGTAAGCATGCCTACTCATCGAGTCCCTTTCCTTAATTTACAATTTAAGCCCTTCAACAACACCTATGGAATTGGGGCGTTACACAAAACCTCAATGCTATTTATCAAATCTTGTAAATATCAAATATAACACATAGATCTAAGAAAATCGAATGAGCAACACCTTAGATTTTCATTTTTTTTCAAACTTTTTCCCAATAAATCTATAACGACGTAAATTTTCAAACCAAAATTTTCCATTTTCCAAACACAATAAAACACATATCACATTTCACCAAAAACCTCAAGTATCAAATATCGATACATTTTTCAAAATCATTTGTTACAAATCCAGGATCCAAAATAAATATAACTCCAGCTCAGATGTGTGTGTACAATCAAGCCAGTGCATTCCCGCGATCCTCGGAAGTACCTGAAACACATAACATATAACACGGTAAGCACGAAGCTTAGTGAGTTACCCAAAATACCATGCACAAATAATTAACCACTCGCGGCTATAGCTTTGTCAGACCCTTCGGTCAATGTGTCTCATTGGGACCATCCAGTACCATAGCTCGTTGGACCCTCTGGTCCAGTCTAAGTGAGGAACCTCTAGTCTCATAGCTCGTTGGACCCTCCGGTCCGGTCTAAGTATCACATAATATAACATATAACACATATAACACAGAAGATGCATAACTCAAGCAAGCACATACGACCCTCTGGTCACACATAATTACCACTCTAGGTATAGTATAGTGAGAAGACTCACCTTGTAGCTAGCAAGTAATAGACACATACTCGGAAATCTCGAACTAGCCTCCTCCTAACACATTAGATAAGCATCTCTAATCAATACCCCACTCTTACTCAATTACACCACAAGTTCTCTTATTCTCTTTCTAACCCTCGGGATGGGTAAAAGACTATCTTACCCCTTCATGGTCTCAAATGCTCATAATTGACCCATCCTCAAAGTCAGTAGAAGTCAATACGAGTCAACAGTCAAAGTTGACCTGACTCGCTGAGTGCACTCATGTGACTCGTCGAGTCCACTTGTATCCTCAGATGTCTTGCTAGGGTTTCACTCAGCTTATCGAGTTGACCCCTAACTCGATGAGTTATTACTGGGTCAAGGACACTGGGACAAACCCGACCCGACTCGTCGAGTCATCTCATAAAATCGACGAGTTTACCCAATCGGGTTCCATATTTGGGCACCTGAGAGCAGATCAGCAACTCCAACCTCTAGATCCAGCCTCCTAATGTCCAAAAATCACGTAAAGTTTCGATCTTGATGGCCATGCATGGCATATATTACTCTATATGCCATTACCACTTCATTAATGCTTCCAAAATGCAAAAATCTTCAGTTGATAAACTATTGTACTGAACTTGTGGACTCTCTGGACCTCACAAGGTCCAGATCTGAAGTCTAGACTCAAAAGGGGCTTGATGCATCCATAGCCCCATCAAGAAGGTGTTACAAGCCCTAAATCTCTAGAGCGTGAGATCTAACCATCCTACAAGAAAGGTAAAAGCTTTTTTACCTTGATCTGAGGCCTGAGATGAAGATGAAGTAGATCTACTGGCCCTCCCTTCTTTCTCTTTGATGAACCTTCCTTCCTCTTCAAGGAAATGAGCCAAAATGATCACAAGATTAGCTATCCTCACCACTCAAGCTCACTATGGACGTTAGGGTTTCTCTCAAGGGTGCAAGGGTACTGGTGAGGCGAAATGGAGGCTATAAGTGTCCTTAAATAGGCCACAGGCTCGAGAATTTAGGGTTTCCTTCAACAACACTGACTCGACGAGTCGCCTCATAGACTCGTCGAGTCAGCTCATTAATCCACGTCACCAATCGCGACTTTACTCGACGAGTTGAGGCACCAGCTCGTCAAGTTACTCAGCAAACCTCACAAATAAATAAATAATATAATATACCTGGGAATCCGGATGTTACAAAATCGTAAATAAACAAAGCCTAAAATTGATAAATGATGATTAAAACACAACATGAGTAAAGATCTTACCATATTGTCGGGACTATTCATGAAATCGTCCATAGTGCCTCCAAAGAAAAAAATATTACGTTTTTATACCCTAAAAAGGGGAAATCGTAGATGGACTGAGTTGCAAACGTACAAGTGGATAAAGCACGAATGTGTTTTAAAGATTTGTACGTTCGCAGATGGAAATGTGAAATTGCAGATGAACTTTATCCATCTGTGATTTTGATAGCTATTTTTGTAATTTGGATTTTTTTGATTATTTTCTATAAAATAATTAAGAGTTTAGGCCTTTTTTTTTGTAATTTCTCTTAACTTTATATTTGATTGGTAATTACTTTGAATTGTTATTTTTCAATTACCAATTGTCATTCTTGTGTAAAACTTCACAATTTTTATTTCTTATTATATAAGTCTTAAATAGATAGGATTTGATAAATTAATTTTTAATAATTTGGAAATTTAAATTGTTATTATTAATTCCATTGAGAATACATCTTAATTTCAAATGAAGAAAAAATTGAAGTTATAATAATAATTTGCAATTGAAACGCTTATTTCAAGCAATACCGACAATAGTTACGTGATTATTGTGCCCTTCTTTGGTCATATCTATTCTATTTACTGCTGGTCATGACAAATTTAAACAAAAGACATAATCAAAATATAATAACCATCTTATTTTCATTGTTTTTATTGATGCATCATACAAATTTTTTGGTTGTTAATGATTCGTGCTTACTTTATTAAGTGTATATTCCATAATTATATTGAATCACTATCTAAAAAAACACTTAATGATAAATAAATAACAACTAAATCATAGCTCACATGGGGTTTAGAGGGGGCAAAGTGGGTAACTACACATGACTTAATTTTTTTATTATATATTTTTATTTACAAATTTAAAATTATAATAAAGATAAGGACTCTTTTTTTCTTGTTCTGAGCATTTAAGAATATTTCATTTTTCAGAATCGGACATGATACCTCAATATTAGTTTTGTGTATGAATCAAACTTGTTTATCGGAGGTTGCATTCGAATATACATATTATAATTTATAAGTTATTAAAAGGGATAATGCCTTAGGAGGGTAACTACATCTTATCCGTGTTTACATATTGGAAACTTCTTCTTTTTTGTACATAATAAAGCAACTAACTTGTTTTAACTATTTAAATTATACCAATATTACCAGCTAATACATGTTTTAACCAGTAACTCAAAGGGAAAATGATTACGGAGGGTAACTACCTCTTATCCGTGTTCACATATTGACAACTTCTTATTTTTTGTACATAAGAAAAAAACTAACTTGTTTTAACTGTGTAACATCCCAAAAATCATGACCAAAAATTTAGTTTTTAATTTAATATTAAAACCATAATTGTCAAACCATTATTTTAATACTCCAGCATCGGGCCTCGCCCGACATCAGGCCCCGCCTGGCATCGAGTCCCGCTCGGTATACATATATGTCTCTCTTAGGCCCCGCCTGTCTCTGGGCCCCGCCCGCTAAACACTTACAATCATCTAACATGCTAACACATAAAGAAACATACTCTATTGTATCCCTGTCCTAAGAAACATACTCTGCTAATAATGAGATACATAACTTCATCCGTACTCAGCTAGTTCCAGCCAGGGCTTCAGCAGTGCAAGGTGAGTCTCCTCACTGTGTGAATGGGTCTAAGGCCACAATGTCAGCCCATGTAGTCTATGAGTAGGAAGACTTGGGGGTTAGCCCTAGGCATTGTTTGCTAGTATGTTATTCCAGACCAAGGTCTGATATCGGACGGGTGCCTGAGGAATGTTTTCATGTTAGATTATACTTGTTGTATGTGTGATACTTGTATGTGCCTGGTAAAGAGGTGAGTGTGGGCGAGCTCCCGTATCTCATCACTAGCTGAGTACGAACGATGTTCTGTATCTCATTATTACCAGAGTATGTTTCTTAGGATAAGGATACAGTAAAGTATGTTTTATTATGTGTTAGCATGTTATAGGATTGTATGTGTTTAGCGGGCGGGCCCTGGAGACAGGCAGGGCCTAAGAGAGACATATCTGTATACCGAGCGGGGCCTGATGTCGGGCGGGGCCCGATGCCAGAGTATTAAATTAATGGTTTGACAATTATGGTTTTAGTATTAAATTAAAAAAAAAATTTGGTTATGATTTTTGGGATGTTACACAGTTAAAACAAGTTACTTGCTTTCTTATGTACAAAAAATAAGAAGTTACCAATATGTGAACACGGATAAGAGGTAGTTACCCTCTTAAGTCATTTTTCCTTTGAGTTACCGGTTAAAACAGATATTAGCCGGTAATATTGGTGTAATTTAAACAGTTAAAACAAGTTAGTTGCTTTATTATGTACAAAAAAGAAGAAGTTGCTAATATGTGAACACGCATAAGTGGTAGTTACCCTCCTAAGTCATTTTCCCTTATTAAAAATAGTCAAAAGCTTATGGTTTATGTTTGATACAAAGAATACGCAAAAACATAACAATATGTGAAGATTTTGCAGCTTCTATTCCTTTATTTATTTATTTATTTAATAATAGACGGAAAACATCCATATACGAAATAAACTCAAACCTTACACCACAATTACAAATAGGTAGATTATGTTAGAAAGCTAGTTGCTCCCATTTTATTTTAAGGGTCGAGTTTGTGTAACAACCTTCGCAGTCGCTACCTCCAGCAGTACACCTCAAGGTGTGCTACCAGCAATGCCACCACGAGAACCTTCTCGTTCTACATTTTTAATCCCGCTATTGGCGTTTTCTTCAGAATTATTTATGAACCTAAATTTCATTTGTTCTTTCGTCTCTCCTCCATCTTGGTCATAAGGTACTTTACCCAAAGCATGAACCAACTCTTCAACGACATGCAAACCCATATGCGATATGGCACGACGTTTGATCGCCAATTGAAGTGGGTTGTCTACTACATTACATCCAAAAGATGACTTCTCCTCTCGAACAAGATAGTTACCATACACAATATGAGTTGCACAAACCAAAAAACATAAAGCCACAACAACAAAAGGCTTAACAACCATTATTATAGGCTTTTCTTAATGTTCTACCCTTGATTTGAAATAAGTGTTAAACAAATCACACATATATAGGGATTTAAGTGAACACTAATTTCATACGACATCGAAGATGTAATTAAAATAACCAATTACGTGTCCAAATTTATACATGAATTTTATTCTTTTATTTAATATCCAATACAACTAACAAATATGATTTAAGAAAACCATAAAATAATAATTTTCTTTGCCTTTCCTTTTTCTTTCACTCGAATAATTTTATTATTGTAAGTAAATGATAAGGCCTCTAATAAAATCATCAAAAACAAAATCATATTTTAAAAACCCATTGTACTTGAAGAAGAAGAAGCAGAGAAAACTACTAGTAATAATTTACGAACTACTGATTTATTCATGTTAAATAATAAAATATCAAAACCTCTCTAAAATAAATAAAGATGCTAAAAAATGTAGTTATATATGGCATGTACTTCCAATAAATTTCATTAACATATACAAGCCTAGGAGAATGTCCGCGCGTTGCACAGAAACACCCATATAGTTGAAATCTTTATAAATATATGTCTTTTTTTTAATATAACAATAACGTTGTTGTTAAATTTGATATAATAATTCATATACTAAATTGATATAATATATTGATTATTTTGAATTATATGGTAATATATATATATATATATATATATATATATATATATATATATATATATATATATATATATAACTTTATAATTTCAATCGTTTGAATGACTTTTACCCGCGAGTTATACATAAATATAATTAAATATAATATATGATTTAATTTTATTTATAGTTGTTGTTATTCTTAATTAATTTTTTAAATTTTATTTGTTTAATGTTTTAATTTCTATCATTATAATTATTTAAAACATTAAACATTATTTTTTTTTATTTTAAAGGTAACAATATAATCATTTATATAGAGTTATTTTTAACTATTATTATTGTAATTTATTTTAAGATACTTATTTGGAATTTTTTAACGATTATAAAAATATCTTTAAGAAATATTTTAGTTTAATTGAGATTACAATTTAGTTTTTGCATTTATCATTATAATTTATCACTTTTAACTATTTATAAAATATTGTTCGGTTTTTTAAGTGGAACTGAAATTTATATTTAAGTTGATATTGTCATGTTATATTTAAGTTAACAATTTAAGTAATTTTGTCTAAACTGTTCTAATATTGTACCTTTAAACTGATAATGATTTTCATTTAACAACATATTAAATCTACTAAATTATGTATAATATGTTAAAAGTTAAAAACATTACTTTATAAGTAGAAGTAAATATATTATTTTAAAATTGAAATTTATTTATTTATGATTAGACTTTAGATTTGATATTTATTTAACCTTATTAACCAACTTATAACCATTATTAGAAAGAAACTACAATTTATCACTTTTAACTATTTACATAATATTCTTTGGGTTGTTTAAGTTAATATAAAAATTTATATTTAAGTTGACCCTGTAATATTATATTTAAATTAATAATTTAAGTATTTTATACAAATTGTTCCAAAACTGTACTTTTAAAATGATAATTGTTTACATCCAACAATATATTAAAACTAACAAATTAAATATAATATACTAAAAGTTAAAAAAAAACATAACTTTATAAGTAGTAGCAAATATATTATTTTAATATTGAAATTTAGTTTATATATGATCACACTTTAGGTTTAATATTTATTTAACCTAATTAACCAAATTATAATTATTATTAAGAAAATGAAAAGTCATTGGAGTTTCAAATGAATGTGGTGAAAGGAAAAATCAATGGGAGTTTCAAATGAATGTGGTGAAAGAAAAAATGTTTCTTTTATAAGTATATAATAATTCCTCTAGCGAGCGACTATCCAATAAAAAAAGAGCATTTTACCCATTGATAGGCCCTCACTTTGACATCATCTAGTCCTTTTGTACCAAATAGTAACATTACATCATCCATAAACATAAACGATAAGTTAATTAAAAAAACAAACACTTCTAATTACTTCAAAACACCAAGCAAAAATTAATACAAATAGTAACCGAAACTAGAATCTTGAAAACTTCGAGATTTGGTTAGATGTGTTAGAAATCAAACTAATGTTATAATGGTGCCCAAGAATGAAATCTGACCACAAAGAAAAAAACAAAGAGAAACTTTGAGAAACAAAGCTTTATTGCTAGAAAACTTAACTTAAACATCCTTAACCTTATTTATACTAATAAAACTTGACAACCATACATTTACCGATCAAGCATATTCCAAGATATTCTTCCACCAAACACCATCAGTTCAACCTTCTCGCATATGTCGTGTGTATCCATAATCAACTTGACTTTGACCGCCCACACCAGATAATTTGTTGGAGTCAAAACCGAAACTTGATACGTCATCAAACCTCCTTCTTTAACCATCGACATCCTATTATCTCCTTTGACAACCCCAGCCTCTTTAATCAAGCTTGTTCCGAGAGCACTCTTCTACCGAACAACATGACAAGGTCACAACCACATTTACCGTATTCTGTCACTTGCAAAATGAACCGAATCAAAGCCACTCGCTTTGATGTCTTCCCGTCCTTTTATTCCATGCCTCCAGTTAGCTCTCACTACCTTAAAACAAACCTGATTAAGAGAAATCGGGGCTGCTTGCGATCAAAAACAAATCATACCCCCTTCAATGTAACTTGATCCCGTTGCGTCTGCCCCACAATAAGAAGCTACACTTTTCTTGAAACACTCTCAAACCGGCCGCCCTATATCTTCACGAACCTTAGGCTCTGATACAAAGTGTTAGAAATCAAACTAATGTTACCTTGGTGCCCAAGAATAAGAGAAACTTTGAGAAACAAAACTTTATTGTTGGAAACTTAACATAAACATCCTAAAGATTAACCTTATTTATACTAATAAAACTAGAATCCTAATCTAACACAAAAAATGCATAAAAGGAATGTTTCCTAAAAGACCCCTGCTATAAAAGTGTCCCAAAATTCTAAATTATCTAACAAGATGCACTTCTACTCACTAACTACAATGAAATAGTTTGATAGAGTTAAAACAATTCAAGGTAAACAAGTATATAAAGTTATAAACTAATAAAAGTAGACGATCGTACCTTCTTGAACTACTTTTAGTCGATCAAAATCTTCTTCAACACCAATGTTGCAACTTGAATAGAGGAACCAATCTTGTGTAAAAATAAGGGCCTCGTTAACTTCAAGAGTCAAATAACTCCTAAGTGAATCTAGAACTCTTTCCCGTGTGCTAAATATTGATTCAGTAGCAACCGTTTATACGGGAATCGTCAAATAACTCTATTAATCAATGATAAAATAGGAAACCTCATTTCATTCACCCTCCACTATAAAAAATGTCAGTTTTATCATATTCATCTTCAACAATTACACTTAAATACCTATCCAACTCTATCTTTGAATCCAGCAAACCAATCATTTTAATATTCATATTCTCCCCTAATCTACCTTCTCATTATAGGATTTGAGATAAGTTGTTTATCAGGCAATTTCCTAATAATGGTGAAGTAGAAGAACTTGTTGAAGAACCATGAACTCTCATATACTCATCATACAACTGATGTTAAAATGTCCTTTACTACTTTCCTTATCTTAGCCCCATCTTATTTTTCGTAAATATCATCAAGTAAAATATCCAAGTATGCTACTTTATTTGTTAGATCAAGTATCCTTACAATATAAGTAACATATTCGCATTCTTAATATCCCCAAAATACTTTTCGAATTTTCACTTCATCATGGTTAACATAGCTTTCATGTAGGCCAAATCATTATTCAAATGAACAAAATCGAAGTCATTATGCCAAATCATAATCGTGTCAGGTTTTATTCAAAATCATTTTTCCAAAAACGCAAAAATAGAAATAGAAGCTTTTAAAATTAGAATAAACTTAAAACATTTTTAACCCACCAAGGATCATTTTGAAAAGCATGGAAAGATTAACACACCCATAGAAGAAAAAAAATGTTACAACCTTTGAAGACGTTGATTCCTCTAGGGGGGTTGGAAGTTGATGAATATAAAAAAAAAAGACTCAAAGGAGAGATTCTCTAGAGGTATCCAACAAGAAAGGATAAACCACCTCAAGATGCTAGTCTTCACTTGTATATTAGTTTTTCTAAAGCCTTAAAGTTTATAGCAAAAAAATCTTAGAGAGAAGCAAATTATAAGCACTTAGTTCATACACCAATTTGTGAAAACGTAGATAAGGAAAGGTGGGGAGAAAGCCACGAAAATGGCAACCCTTTTAGAGAGGAATTGGTGATAAAAAACTCCTAGTTTTTGCCTCATGTCTTCCTTATATACTTCCACAAATGAACCAAGTTAAAGTTAGTCATTAAATGAAAGCATGGTCTTCTTTATGACAAGCATGGGATCAATGATTAAAGACCACAAATAATCTTATCTCTCTTGTGTGTATATGGTTTTGGACAAAGAAATCAAAACCATAGAGTGTCATTTACTTAATCTTACACTTAGCTAGTTACATGTCACCTAGATGGTTACTCAAAGTGCCTGTTTAATATGTACATAACATATATATTCATACGATATGATATAACTATTTTTTGTTCTTTTTTGTTATTATTTCCTAAAAACAATAATTATCAATATGTTGGTAAAATATTATTTTCATAAAATAATGTTTTTCCAATCAAATATAAGTGTTGCTATATATTAATAATCAAAGTTACTCAAAAAATAATCAATTTGTAGTAACTTGCTATAAGGTGTGTGTAACGTCCAAAAAATTTTAAGGTAAAAATTTCATTTTTAATTCAACCATAAACACCATTTAATCATTTCAATCATTCAGAAATATATCAGAGTAAAAATACTTATCAAGGTACAATTTCAAAATTATAATGTGCGGAAACGTGGGTGGATGCGCTGCAATCAAGCCAGGCGCTTCCCTCCTGAACTGGAAGTACCTGAAAACATTTTAAACATAAACCGCAATCACAAATCTTAGTGAGTTCCTAAAATACTGCATACCATACATATATGCTAGCTCTTGAACCGGAAGTACCTGAAAACATTTTAAACATAAACCATAAGCACAAATCTTAGTGACTTCCCTAAAATACTGCATACCATACACATATGCTAGCTCAAGGCTGTGCCGGATCTATTTCACCCTCGGGTCTATTTCACCCCCGAGTCTATTTTAACTTATGTGTCGGCCCAAAGCGATATCAAGTCTATTTCACCCCTGAGTCTATTTCAACACATATGTTAGCACTAGGTTGTATTAGGTCTATTTCACCTATGAGTCTATTTCACTCCACATACATATAGCAAACAGACACATAGTAATACAATACATACAATAGGAGTCACAAAGACTATAAGCACATAAAATCCCTAGTGTCCTACAGTATAGTGAAAAAACTCATCCCAGTCTGCTGTCAGTCAAATAAATGCTCAGGATGTTCAATCGGAGAATCACTGCGCTAACCAATCAAGTAAAACCCCAATTAATAATTAGGCCATGAACCATAACCAAGAATCTACTTTATTTCTCCAACACCCAGTGTAAAAGATCATTTTACCCTTCCCATATCTGACCTAATAACTCATGGCCCAACCCCGAAAAGACCCAAGGCCCAACAGGCCCAAAAAGAGGGTTTCATGAGTACACCCCAAGTACATGAATCGTACCCCCGCGAATTGCATGCTGATGCCTAACGTACAATCTGTCACACCATGATATCACGGAAAACATGCATTACGCTGAGTGTACACATATTTACGCCCAGTGTACCCCCTTGGTGACCATTTTCTCATATTAAGACTTGATGCTTAAGACCAAAACGTCCAAACTCAGATGTAATCTCAAAACATTGACTTAAGTCATAAAGTTTCCACATTTTATGACTTTCCATGGTCAGAAAAGGTCCAAAATCTAAAACCCTAACTTATTTATCCATTAAGCAAGGTTGTAAAAATCGTTCGACGTTAGCTAGTCGGTGGACTGGGGTTAAGGGATTAATCGGCTAGGCGGAGATTAATCGGGGACCATTAATTGCTAATTTGTTAGATTTCAAAAAATTAAATATTCCTAATATCATATAAAAGTTCATAAATACCATTAATACCATAACAAAATAGTTTAATATGATAAATACAACACTAATCATACCTCAAATAGTGTCTATTAAGATATAACTTCTTCAATATGTTACAATTTCATCGGGTCGTACTGTTTTAGTCATTTTGTATGCATGGATTAATCATTAGGCGCTCTCAAATTAGTCAAGTAGCGCCTAGGGATTAATCGAAGATTAATCGGGACCTAATCGGGATTTTTACAACATTGCCATTAAGACATCTTAACTCTTGCATGGAAGGGATTGGAGGTCAAAGATCACATTTTTATGGTTCGTACTAACTCCATAATGGATAAAGTTTCCAAATTTATCCATTAGAACGGTCCAAATAACCAATATCTAGTCTTTAAGTCTCCAAGGGACCAAAAGTGCATCTTTTTTTTTTTTTTTTTTTTTTTTAACTTAATCCATTAAGTCCAAGTCTCCAACCTTCATATCTGAATCAATATGATGTTTAGATGGATAAACTTTCCAACTTTATCCAAAAAAAGGTCACAAACTTTCAAGATCTAAACTTTATGCACTAAATTTACCAAAAGCTCATAACACCCAAAACTAGCTAGATCTAACAAATGCATCATCAAGATTCAAGCTTTATACCTCTAGAAGAAAGATCAAGGTCAACAAAGTCTGGATCTGCAAGCTCCATTGCAACCAACACTTCTCGAATGAGCTCCTTCTTCTCCACGATGCACCAAGAACACTCTAAAGCACTTAAAAACACTTTAATTTTCCTCACAAGGCTCAAACTACGATTAGAGTTTCAAGGGAGGGTGTTGGAGAGGTGGAGGTTGAGAATGGAATGGGTTTGGGGAAGTTAAGGAGTTTAAATAGGGCTCAAACCACGAAAATAGGGTTTGGGCACTGATCGCGTATGTCCAGCATACTCTTGGTATGACTAACGTACTCAGGGGTACCCTAGTACGCCCAACATACTTCCCCGTATGCCAAGCGTAAACGGCTTAACCCTAAACTATCCTAACTTCAAACGGTCATAACTTTTTCGTTTTAACTCTGATTTTGACGATCTTTATATCCATGGAAAGGTAATGAAAAGCTATACAATACTATTAACTCTAATTTTCCTTAACACCTTCCTAACTTAAATCCTAAATATATAACAGAATTTTGAAACATCACATTTCCCATTTTACCCTTTGACTCCAAAATGCAATCAAGGGATTGGATTGCACAACCAATATTATCACCATCCAATAATGTCTAAACCTTATTCCATTAAAGCCTAATGCACTTACTTGATCCATTTATCATCCACAATCCCAAAATAAGAAACTTCTCAAAACAAGATGTTACAATGTGACCCTATAGGATATATATCATTAACATATATCAGTGTATTATGACTCTTGGACATAAAGATCATTAAATACCCCACTTATACAAGCCACATTGTAACATCTTAAAAACCAAAACAAATTTAAACTTTTCAAAACAACCCATTTACTTAAAAAATGTTTACATACCATTGTTTCCAAAATCAGAGTCTCCTAAGATCCAACTATTGGTTTTAAAGCAAAAGAACATCCTATGTGCTCACGCAAAACCCTAAAGCTTGGATCTAGGATTCTCTATTGTACATGTAATTAATCCAAGACTTGTAACCCTAGATCTAGCATGTATAATTCGAAATTAACATTATAATAATAGATCTAAGTGTTTACCTCTTTCAATTGGCTTGAAATCCTTTGAATCTTCTTGATCTTGAGCTTATAGTCACAAGTGTAACTCCTCTAATGGTTCACAAACACCACAAGCAAGAAGGATATTATGATAGAGGGGGAAGAACACTAAAAATCGGCCCTAGGGTTTCACTTGGAGTCAAGGTCCCGAAAACTACAATGAAATGCCTCTATTTATAGTGTAGGCTGCTAGGGTTTCAGTCTAAACCCTAATGGACAACTTAGTCACCAAGCAACCCATGGAACCTTTTAGATTAGGGCCTTTAGACGAAAATATGATGGATCCCCATCATAATTTCGTTCCCCCTTAGTCCATTAGGTTTCCCAGCCCAAAACTCAACTATCACACATTTGAAAGTTTATGCCCCTTTATTCAGTTAATCTCTTTTAGTCACCAAATTATTTCCTAATTAATTTGTGACTAATATTAATCAAATAATATAATTTCTCCTTTAATATATTATTATTATAATATATCAATAAACCATAATATCTTCTCTCTCTCCTAAATAACCTAGTCAAGTTGCTTTGGTGAAGGCAACCCAAAAGGACCATCCACAACCGAGTCAAGTACATACCAAATATAGTTACGGGCTTAGACACTAATCCGACAGTCTCCCACTTGGATAAGTCTAGTAACTATATCTCACATGTGACTTCAGGATTCGATTAGCGATCGTAGATCTTGCACGTTGCTATCAACTCTGATCAGTAACTCATCCTTCAGATAAGGGATCGTATAATCATCTATTCTAGATATCATGCCTATAATACTTTATCGTTAAGCACTTTGTTTCTTGATCTCTGATTCGTTCGACATAGAACTTAGTAGAACACATCAACCTTGTTATGACCGGGCTCGACACATAAGTCAAACCAAATCATCGAGTGGCCAAGATATCACCTTTATTATCTTAGAATAAAAGGAACATATTAACTTCGACTTATATACATTTACTATTTACTAATTAAATCATGCACAACAATGTGTTTTATAACATCAAGTTACTAATGCGTTTACACATTATCAATGCATAACCAGCTAGCAAAATAATAACCATATCTCTAAATTTTAAGACTATAAGATATTATCGCTTTGCGATCACCCGAGGTAAAATACCATGAAGTGATACCAACAAACGCGGTTTTATTCCAATTCTCAAATCACAATTCATAAGCACTCATGAACTTTGTAACAAACTATTGCTATGTCTAAAACCTTTTAGACAATCTACAAACAGATTCATGACAGTCTTCTTTCATATCTACTTCCAACATATGAATGACTGTGGATCGTTTGAATAATCTTATTACTTAGGAAGTCAAAACATGCAAAACTGAAACAATAGATAAATAACTAACACAAGATAGTAACTTTACTCTTAAATAAAACACCTTTATTTATATCAAATGTCAAGTACAAATTACCTATTACACGTTTCCTATTTGTCTAATCTAAACTCATATCGTCCTTCAGCCTAATGCACCTAGTGTGCTGCAAGTGCTTAACCATGCTCAGTCCCTTTGTAAGGGGATTTGCTGGGTTATCTTCTAATGATACCCTCTTCACTACGAGGAGTCCCTCTTTTACCGGATGTCTAATAAAATGGTATTTTCTGTCGATATGCCTGGATCTACCGTGATCCCATGGTTCCTTGATTAAGGCAACTGCTCCTTCATTATCACAGAAAATTTCCATGGGGTCCTTTATAGATGGCACAACTCCAAGGTCTCCAATGAAGTTCTTCAACCATATTGCCTCTTTTGATGCTTCACTTGCTGCAATGTACTCTAATTCACACATTGAATCAGCCATAGTCTCCTGCTTGGAACTTTTCCGAGTCATCGCTCCTCCGTTAAGGGTAAAGACCCAGCCTGACTATGAACGGTAATTATCCCGATCTGTACAGAAACTAGCGTCACTGTACCTTCGTACCATTAAGTCATCACTCCCACCGAGGACTAGAAACCATTCCTTTGTCCTCTGAAGGTACTTAAGGATATTCTTAACTGCAGTCCAATGCGCTCTACCAGGGGTTCCCTGATATCTGCTGACCATGCTCAAAGCGAAGGCCACATCAAGGCAAGTACAAGTTATAGCATACATGATCGAACCAACTGCAGAAGCGTAAGGTACTCGGCTCATATCAGCTATCTCTACCTCTGTACTTGGTCTTTGAGTCTTACTCAACATGGTATTGCTTTGGATTGGCAACTCCCCTTTTTTCTTGGAATTTTCCATACTAAAACGCTTTAGTACCTTATCCAAGTATGTATCCTGACTGAGTCCTATCAATCTCTTACTTCTGTTTCTTACTATCCTTATTACTAGAATATAAACAGCCTCTCCGAGTTCCTTCATAGCGAAACACTTCCCAAGCCAGGACTTGACCTCTTGCAAGGTTGGGACGTCATTTACTATGAGTAGTATGTCGTCAACATACAATACGAGGAAGCTCATTATACTCCCACTGGCCTTAACATACACACATGACTCATCTTCGCTTTGCAGAAAGCCAAACTCTTTGACCTTCTTGTGAAAACAAATATTCCATCTGCGAGATGCTTGCTTCAATCCATAAATGGATTTCTCAAGCTTACACACTCTATTTGGATGATTCACATTGATAAAACCCTCTAGCTGATTCATGTAAACATCCTCAGCCAACTTTCCATTAAGAAAAGCAGTTTTCACGTCCATCTGCCATATTTCATAATCATGAAATGCAGCTATTACGAGCATCACCCTAATAGAGTTTATCTTGGTAACTGGCGAGAAGGTCTCATCATAGTCAACTCCAGGAGTTTGAGTAACGCCCTTCACAACCAATCGCACTTTATAAGTGTGCACATGCCCATCTATGTCAGTATTCTTCTTGAAGATCCACTTGCACTCGACTGTCTTACGACCTGGCACATTGTCAACCAAATTCCAAACTTGGTTGTCGTACATGGACTGAATCTCGTTGTCCATAGCCTCTTTCCACTTAGCAGACTCCGGGCTTGCCATGGCTTCCTTGTAGCTGCTAGGTTTGTCCAAATTTACTATTGTACTATCACTAATAAATGTATCCCCTTCAGTAGTAATATGGAATCTATACAACTGGGTTGGAATACTAGCCCTACTGGAACGTCTAAGAGGTAACGACTCGTCAACAGGTTCAACAGGAGTTTCCTCCTCAGGTTGAGTGCCAGTGTTAGAAGTTCCTTCATCGTTTTGCTCTTGAATCTCTTCAAGATCACTTTGCCTCCCACTGTCCTCTTGGCTTATAAGTTCTCTTTCTCGGAAAACCCCTATTCTCGCAACGAAGACAACATTGTCACTCAGACTGTAGAAGAGATAGCCAAAGGACTTTTGTGGATAGCCGATGAAATAACACTTCTCACTACAAGGTTCGAGCTTGTCGTGAGTCTCTCGTCTTACGAAAGCCTCGCAACCCCAAACCTTGATATGTGTCAACGAGGGAGCTTTCCTTGTCCACATCTTGTGAGGTGTTTTGGCAACCTTCTTGGTGGGAACTAGGTTAAGGATATGGGCGGCAATCTCCAACGCATACCCCCAGAAAGCTATTAGTAATGAAGCCCGACTCATCATAGAATGAACCATGTCCAAAAAGGTCCGATTACGTCTCTCAGCCACACCATTCAATTGTGGCGTTCTTAGAAGCGTCAATTGCGAAACAATTCTGCATTCCTTTAGATAGTCGTGTAACTCAAGACTTAGGTACTCTCCTCCTCGGTCTGACTGAAGCATCTTGATTTTCCTGCCCATCTGATTCTCCACTTCATTCTTAAACTCTTTGAACTTTTCAAAGGTTTATGACTTTTGCTTGATTAAGTAGATATATCCATATCTGCTATAATTATCCGTAAAAGTCACGTAGAAGCGGCAAGCATCCCTTGTGGTGGATCTAAAGGACCCACACACATCGGTGTGTAGGAGATCCAATAGACCCTCACCCCTTTCACAAGTACCAGTAAAGGGTGACTTGGTAATCTTCCCAAGTAAACAAGATTCACACACTTCGTCGTCCCTAAGGTCGAATGACTCCAACACTCCATCCTTTTGGAGTTGGGCTATGCGTTTCTTGTTGACATGGACAAGGCTACAATACCACAAGCATGCTTTGTCTAGACTATTACATGAATCAATATTTAACACATCATTTCCTAAATTGTCTACAACCAACAGATTCATGTATTCCATTACAAGGAAACGCATTGAAATACAAATACCATTTAAATAAACATTAATAGAACCATTAATATTATCAACTGAATATCTGAAACCCTATCTATATAATACATGAAAAGAAATGATGTTCTTTTCCATATCTGGCGAATAGAAACAATTGTTTAAATCTAACCCTAACCCATTACTCAACACTAAAGAATAAACTCCGAATTTGGTCACAGACGACGATCTTCTGTTTCCCATAATCAAGTTTATTTTCCCATGCTCCACCTCCCTACTTGTTCTTAGGCCCTGCAAATCATAACAAATGTAAAAACCACATACTGTATCAAGAACGCATGAAGTAGCAAGTGATGAGTTGTTAGATTTAATAGAATATATACCTGAGAAGGAGGGCTTTATTTTCCTATCCTTATTGTCCTGCAAATATTTGGGGCAGCTACGTTTCCAATGGCCCTTCTCGTGGCAATAGAAGCACTCTGCTTCCTTAGCGTCAGAGGAGGGTTTAGTAAGACCTGCTTTGGTCCCATTAGAGGATGAACCATCACGGGACTTTCCCTTTTGGTGGCTCTTTGAAGGAGCCTTCCTCTTCTTTCCCTTCCCTTGGCTAATTGCCACCACAGGAGCAGCCACAGCAGCGGATGGTGCAACCGATTTGTCCCTGAGGTTGCTCTCAGCAGTCCTTGAAGCTTACTCAATGAGACCTCTTCCTTATTCGTGTAGTAGGTCATTCTGAACTAGTTGTAGAAGGAAGGCAAGGAGTGGAGGATGATGTCGATAGCTAAATCCTCATCAAACTTAACATTAAGTTTGAGAAGATGATCAACATACCTCTGCATTTTCTGCAAATGAGAGGTTAGGATTCTCCACTCCCCATCTTAGCGGTGATCATGTTAGTAATGATCTCATAGTGCTCTTTCCTCGTGCTTTGGTGGTACCTGTCCATCAAATGTTGATGCATTTCGTACGGATACATGTCCTCATAGGACTTTTGGAGTTTGAAGTTCATGGTGGCTACCATGATGCAATGAACTTTCATAACATCACGCTCGTGGGCCTCAAAGGCGGACAACTCTTCAGGAGTAGCAACATCTGGGATAATCTTTTCAAGCTTCTCATCAAGGATATATTCTTTGCCCTCGTAGCGAGTGATCATGCGAATGTACCTCATCCACTCATTGAAATTCAACACATCAAATGTCACCTTTTGACATAGGTTCATCAGCGAGAATGACCCAGAAGCGTTGTTGTTGTTGTTAGAAGACATCTGAAAAAGAAAGGAACAAAGTTTGATTAGAAATGAATCCCCAATTAAACACCCAAATGAAAAATTAGGGCTAGGATCCAACAACATTATTCACAACATAGAAAAGGGAACGTAATCTAAATGCAAATAATTTGAAGGTAAATGAATGATGATTCACTAATTTCCACCATGAAAAACGAAAGGAAATTAAGTTTTAAATGTATTTGAAAACTCCTAGATTCTTTTGGGATTCATTGAACTTTTCAATGGCATGTTTAAATCTTGATGTGCCCTTTAAGTTTGTGACTGGGATACCGAGGATCACAAACAAGGTGTGAATAACCATGCGAATCAACATGGTGTACTTAATGTCTCTATCACCTAATTAATGTGCTGGTAAACCACACACGCTCTATTGATCTATGACAAACATCGAGACACCCTTCGTTACCAATGTCAATCCCAAATTAGTGTGCTGGTTAACCACACACGCTCCACTAATGTTTGACAAGGGTACAAAGTGTAATTCCATGGAGTATCATCAATTTCACATTTTACCCTAAAGTAACTAAGATTGGGAATTTGTAAAAGCATTGTAGTTACTTTGTATCATTCATTATACTTTTAACAAAGGATAGGATTGCTCTATCCTACCTGTTCGGCTAACGACCCTTCACCATTTAAGGAAGCGATGGGTAAGAGTAGATACCCATTAAACGGCCATTTTATAGGCCATAACCTTATACCCCATTATAGATCGGCTTCGTGAATGAGGTCTACTAACAATAAGACTAGCACTTTAAGTTATACATATATATTAATTAATCTTGTAATAATATAATAGTATATGGTTGAATTTTAAACATGTAAAATTCTAAGGGTTTGAAATTTAAATCATTCAAAATTAAAATTTTAATCATAAAATTTAAATTTCAAAACTTGAGGACAAGTTTTGAACTTTTCAAAACACACGGGATCAAATAAAAAATAATATAAATTAAATAATTAATTTTATAATTATCTATATTTGACCTAATCCAATTTTAGTCACAAGATAATTACCAAATAATTTAAATAATCCATATTTATCATACAAAGAAACTATTATTCAAAAGATTTGAAATTATATTTTGTTTTGGAAAGGAGAATCATTTAAATACAATAAAATTCGGATTTTATTATTAAAAAACGATTTTGGCATTTATCCTATAGCAAAATAGCAAGAAATCCCGAGATATACTCTGTCTGACTCCCGAACTCGCCGATTCAGTAACTAGACTCACCGAGTTGGGCCAACTCGCCTAGTCAAGATACTGACTCGCCAAGTTGAGTTGGGCAGAGGCCAGAAAAATGATTTTCAGTAAAAACTCGACAATTACATCAGATACAACAGAAACCAATCAAGGATCTGATACCACTGATGGTTTTAAAGCAAAAGAACATCCTATGTGCTCATGCAAAACCCTAAAGCTTGGATCTAGGCTTCTCTATTGTACATGTAATTAATCCAAGACTTGTAACTCTAGATCTATCATGTATAATTCGAAATTAACATTATAAGAACAGATCTAAGTGTTTAGCTCTTTCAATTGCCTTGAAATCCTTTGAATCTTCTTGATCTTGAGCTTAGAGTCACAATTGTAACTCCTTTAATGGTTCACAAACACCACAAACAAGAAGGGTATTATGAGAAAGGGGGAAGAACACTAAAAATCAACCCTAGGGATTCACTTGGATTCAAGGTGTCACACCCCGAAAACTGAAGGCGGAAACATTTCCGGGGCGGACTCCACGTTGAGTATCAAATCCAATGCACATAGTAAGTAAAGTAAAACAACCATTACATTACATAAGGAAAAGTTTTACATTTGTTTCAAACGAAAAGTTGTACAGTTGTGATACATAGTATAGATATGAAAAAAAATGAAACAGGTCTTCTGAGTACTCCATCTTTGAACAAAAGAGATCTTCGGGTACCTGTTCTAACGCTGACCTGAGAACACAACCGGTTTGAAAGTCAGCATAACGCTGGTGAGTTCATAAGCGGTTTTTGTGTTGTAAAATGTTCAAGTTTCCGTTCTGTTTCTGAAATGTTACACACACCAAGAAAATCCCATATTTTCTTAAAAAGGTTGGTTATTGTTTCTTAACATGTAAAGTAAATTTGTACACTGAAAACATGTTTACCCTTGTGAAAATGTACAGTTAGGTTATCTGGTTGGATATACTGTTCTGGTTATGTACCAGTGTATTCCCAGAAAAGTCCCATACTTTTCTGATTGTGTTTTACTAATTGTGAAAGATGTAAAGTTATCCGGTTTGTTACCCTTTTCTGATTATGTAAACGTTCCTCAGGAAAGTCCCATACTTTCCTGACTGTTGGTTATCGATGTAAAAGATGTATCTGTAAAGCGTGTTTATGTTCAGTGTTTCCCCAGGAAAGTCCCATACTTTCCTGAATGTTGGTTATCAATGTAAACGATGTATCTGTAAGACGTGGTTATGTTCAATGTTTCCCCAGGAAAGTCCCATACTTTCCTGAATGTTGGTTATTATTGTAAACGATGTGTTATGTTATTCATTATTACTATAGAGTAAATCTCTGTTATCCTAATTGCGAGTTCCATAACCATACCATAGACTAAATGTGGCAATAAGTAGTCCACATCACCTTATGACTTTCGTCACCCTTGAACCATTTCGGTTCAGCTGTAGCTAGCGACCAGGTGTGGGGTATTCAACCCCGTATAGATCTATACACTTAAGTCATGCTCTTTAAATTCCAGAGATTCTGGTTACAGGTGCAGTCCTCCACTCGCGTATCTCTGTGGAGTGTTCACCGAGGACGTGTCTCCAATCGTACAGGATTAACAAATTTACTAGTAATAATATGATAGTCCTCCACTAGCGTATTTTTGTGGAGTGTTACCAAGGACAAAACAGTGTACAGGTATTATGTTCAGGTGTTCTAATGTCATGCTTTTAACTGATAAAATGTGGAAAGCCATTTGTGAAATATATGTAAAACGTAACAATTTAAAACCCATTTCACAAATATATGTTTAAGTGATCTGCATGTTCAAACGGTTATCAGTGGTAGCAATCAGTGTTAAAAGCATATAAAATGTGAAACACACATTTGAAAACATGTTTTGAGTACAAGTAATCCCTTGTACTTTGCTTGTGTCCCCCCTGAAAACAGTGAAAATAGTGAAAAGGGGTAGGGGTATGAACTCACCCGATGAGAAGGCGCAACTGTTTCGGACACTAAACGTTGGTTCAGGGCTTGTTAACAATGCGAGGTTCCTATGTAATATGAAATGGTATCCAAAGGTATCTAATTAGACTTTAAACCACTAATTAGATAGGATTATACACTCCAATGAATTAAAACACTTCAAAACGAGTGTTTGGAGTGACCCGGGTGACATCTTCGGACGTTGAATGGCACTAGGGACTTGGAATTTGAGTTTACTCCCCAAGAGTAAACAATTAAGGGAGTTTACAGCCACAAAACAAATACATACATGAGTTTACGGCCGTAAACTCATGTTGGTGTGATTTTGAGTGTTTAATGGCTTGTTTGGACATGGGGATTGTTGGAATGAATTTCTCAAATGCCTTGGAATGGATTTAATGAACTTATACCATATTTAAGGGAGTTCACGGCTGTAAACTTAGAGTTTACGGCCGTAAACTCTCCTATGGTCAAGAATAATTATTTTGAGGCACAAGGAACAATCACATGTGATTCTAGTTAATTTTTCAAGCCTTGGTTTGAATTTAGGGCACCATTTAACACACTTTTAGGAGTTTACAGCCCAGGAGCATGTTCTATGGTCGTAAACTCTCATATGTAGGGTATTTGATGTGTTTAAGGTCTCCAAACTATTTTTAGATGGTTCTAGGATTTATTCCAAGGCTATCGGTGAAGTTACAAGGCATTCTAACATGTCTAAGTGTGTTTACTCCCCATGTTTGAGGATTTTACGGCCCAAGCACAGACCTTGGCCATAAAATCTCTTTTGTCCCTCAAAATTTATGTTTAAGGTGTTCCAAGCCCAGGTTTGTAAGCCTCAAGGTCATATCTAAGTCCCAATGTTGGTTTGGAAGGGTTAAATTGCTCAAAAAGCCCAATATTTATGTGTTTACGGCCCAAGTATATGCCTTGGCCGTAAACACTTGTTCCACGTCCTATTTCACATTTTAAACACAAATTTGAAGGCGCAAGAGGTCACACAACAAGTTAGGGATGTTACCTCAAAGATTTGGAGCCTAAATTCAATGTTTTGGACCTTGAATCTTTGGGTGAGGAGAGAGGTTAGAGAGAGAGTAGTAAGATGAAGCCAAAAGCTTCAAATGAAGGCTTAGAACACTTTATATAGTATCTAAGTTTGGAAACGGTGGAATTCTACCCGATACCTGCGTTAGACGGGGCTTTTGGTCACACCCGATTGAGTTGCCGTAACCTGATATGGTAGATTCTAAAATGTTTCCAATTATTAATATGAAGTGTTAATGTGAGTTCTAAACATGTTTAGACACTCATTAAGTCATAATAAAAGTCCCACAATTATGACCTAATTAAATGACGAAATTGGAAACGAAGTTGGAAACGGCGTTTGGATTATCGAAATGAGTTACGAAAAGAGTTACAAGTAATGATACGGAATTTCCGGTTGTTACATTATCCCCCCGTTAACGGGAATGTCGTCCTGAAATTTAAGGTTAATATACGAGATAAGATACAAATCATGGATCTGGAAAGAGTTGTGGATACTTCTGTTTCATTGAGTCTTCTCGCTCCCAAGTGAATTCCGGTCCCCGCTTGGCATTCCGGCGAACCTTCACTAACGGGATGCGACTTTGCTTTGTAGGTTTGACTTTTCGATCCATGATTTCGATCGGTTCCTCCACAAAGTTGAGGTTTTCGTTGATCTCAATCTCATCTATAGGAATCACTAGGGTTTCATCGGATAGGCACTTCTTGAGATTAGAAACATGGAAGATGGGATGGATGTTACTGAGTTCGTGAGGTAAACGAAGTTTATAGGCTACCGGACCAATCCTGGTGAGGATCTTGAAGGGTCCAATGTACCCAGGGTTAAGTTTTCCACGTTTACCAAAACGTACAATGCCTTTCCAGGGCGAGACTTTCAACAGGACACGGTCTCCAACCTAGAATTCTAGAGGTTTCCAACGGTTATCAGCATAACTCTTTTGGTGATCTCGTGAAGCTTTCAATCGTTCTCGTATTTGAATGTTCTTCCCGGTGGTTTCGCGAATGATTTCAGGACCAGTGAGAGCACTATCGGGGACTCGACTCTTGGCTAACTGTGTATCCCCCACCTCGGCCCAACACAAAGGGGATTTGCACTTACGACCGTATAGGGCTTCAAACGGGGTAGCCCTGATACTGGTGTGGTAACTGTTGTTGTATGAAAACTCGATCAAAGATAGATGTGTGTCCCACGACTTTCCAAAGTCAATGAAACATGCCCTAAGCATGTCCTCCAGGGTTTAGATTGTTCTCTCACTCTGTCCATCGGTCTGAGGATGATACGCCGTGCTCATATCTAGTTTGGTTCCAAGGGCTTTCTGGAGGGACTACCAAAATCTGGAGGTCAACCTGCTATCTAGATCAGAGATAATGGATACAGGTACACCGTGTAGTCGGACTACCTCTTGGATGTAAATTCGTGCGAGTCTTTCCATCTTGTATGATTCTTTGATTGGAATGAAGTGGGCGGATTTTGTCAAACGATCGACAATTACCAAAATGGTATCGTACCCACTAGGACACTTGGGTAGTTTGGTGATGAAATCCATGGTAATCATCTCCCATTTCCATTCGGGTATCTCAGGCTGCTGGAGCAGACCCGAGGGTTTTTGGTGCTCAACTTTAACCTTGGCGCAAGTCAGACACTTTCCCACGAACGCAGTTATCTCAGCTTTCATGTTTGGTCACCAGTATTGTTTCTTGAGATCCAGGTACATCTTGTCAGAACCCGGGTGAACAGAGTATTTGGTTTTGTGTGCTTCCTCCATGATAATCTCCCTGAATCCTCTGGACTTTGGAATCCAGATCCTATCCATGAAAAAATAGACTGCATCACCTCTGATCTCAAGTTTCTTTTCCATTCCTCTCAAGGTTTCGATCGATTCGTTCTCGGGTTTGAGGGCTTCTAACTGGGCTTCTCGGATTTGCATGGGTAAGTTGGAATGGATAGTCATCGTCTGGTTCTTCACTTTGTGGCCTGCACTCTCCTTTCGGCTAAGGGCATCTGCTACCACATTGGCCTTGCCAGGATGGTAACATATTTCACACTCATAATCACTGAGTAGTTCTACCCATCGCCGTTGCCTCATGTTCAAGTCTTTCTGATCAAGGATGTGTTGTAGGCTCTTGTGATCAGTGAAGATCATGCACTTGGTTCCGTAGAGGTAATGTCTCCAAATATTCAATGCAAAGAATATGGCTCCTAATTCCAAGTCATGTGTGGTGTAGTTGACCTCGTGTGCTTTCAGCTGTCTTGAGGCATAAGCAATCACTTTTCCTCTTTGCATAAGCACACAGCCTAAGCCCTGATTAGATGCATCGCAGAAGACAACGAAGTTTTCTGTCCCTTCGGGTAGGGATAGAACAGGCGTGCTGCACAAGGCTCTTTTCAATGTCTAGAATGCAGTTTCTTGTTTATCACTCCAACAAAAGGATACACCTTTCTGTGTTAGAGTGGTTAGGGGTTTGGCGATTTTGGAAAAATTCTGGATGAATCTCTGATAATAGTCGGCGAGACCCAAGAATTGATGGATTTCTGTGGGTGTCTTCGGTGCCGACCAATACTCTATCACTTTGATCTTGGAAGGATCCACGTGGATACCCTCCTTGCTTACCACGTGACTAAGGAAAGTTACCTTCCGTATCCAGAATTCACATTTGGAGAATTTCGCGTACAGCTTCTCGGATCTAAGGGTTTCCAACACCAATATCAAGTGTTGCTTGTGATCTTCTTCACTTCTGGAGTAGACAAGGATGTCTTCAATGAACACGATGACGAACTTGTCTAAGAAGGGACGGCACACCCGGTTCATCAGGTCCATGAACACAGTTGGTGCATTGGTTAGACCGAAGGGCATCACTACAAACTCATAATGTCCATACCGAGTTCTGAAAGCTGTTTTGGAAACATCACTCTCCTAAACTCGTAACTGATGGTACCCTGCTCGAAGGTCTATCTTGGAGAAGTAGCTGGCTCCCTGGAGTTGATCGAAGAGGTCATCTATTCGTGGAAGGGGATATCGGTTCTTTACGGTCAACTTGTTCAACTCACGGTAGTCGATACACATCCGAAAGGATCCATCTTTCTTCTTGACAAACAATACCGGAGCTCCCCAGGGTGAGGAACTCGGTCTAATGAATCCTTTACTGAGCAACTCATTGAGTTAACTGGATAACTCCTGCATTTCTGCTAGATCTAAGCGATATGGAGACTTTGCTACACGAGTAGCTCCCAGAATTAGGTCAATACATAACTCGACCTGATGCTCGGGAGGGATTCCTGGAAGCTCTTCGGGAAACACATCAGGAAAGTTACAGACTTCGAGGATGCTCGCGAGGTCTTTAACTTCCTGTTTCTCGTTGATTACATGGGCTAAGAATGCAGTGCACTCCTTTCGTAGGAGCTTTTGAGCTTTGATGCAGGAAATGATACGAAGATTGGAACTGAGTTTATCGCCATAGATTACGAGAGTTTGACCTGAAGGAAGGTTGAGACGGATGGCTTTTTTGTAACAAAGGATATCAGCATGATTGGGACTCAACCAATCCATGCCAATGATAACATCAAAGCTCTTAATGGAAACTGGCATAAGATCGATGGGAAATGAATGATCATTTAGGTTAAGGGTACAACCTATGAATACATCGCTAGCGCTTTCTTTCTCACCGTTAGCCATCTCGACGGTAAACGTTTCAGTTAGTGGTTGGGGATTATGTTTTAGGTTATGTTTGAATGCATGACTAACAAAACTCCTTTCAGCACCCGAATCGAAAAGAACGCTAGCATAAGAGTTGTCGAGAAGGAACGTACTCGAAACAACAGTGGGATCGGCGACTGCTTCCTCTCGTCCCATGGTTAGAACCCTTCCGGTGTTATCAGTTGTTGACTTCTTGGGGCAGTTCCTTTTAAAATTCCCAACCTCTCCACAGTTGTAGCAAGATTGACCAACACCTCCTCCAGATGATTGGTTGGCCGATTGGGTCGAAGTTTTGCAGAATTGAACTGTGTGCCCCTTCTTACCACAATTAGTACAGGATAGTTCTCGACAGGGACCGGGGTTGTGATGGTAATTGCACTTGCCACACAAAGGAAGATTACCAACATACCTACTGGTAAGAGTTGGAGTTGTGGATCCCACAACAGAAGCAGCAACAACGGGGGTAGTAGCAGCATGGACTGCTACAGTTTGCTGTCTTTTGGAGGATCCCTAAGAAGATTGACCCTTCTTCTTCTTCCAGAACTTTCTCTTCTCACCACTCCTTTGAGTCGGCTCAGGGGTGGTAGTGGTTTCCTCAATATTATCACTATGATCAATTAGAATTTGGGCTAAAGTCTTGGCACTATCATAGGTATCCGGACGAGCAGCCAAGACATGACCCTTTGTCGGTTGGGTTAACCCCCAAATGAACCTTTCGATCTTTTTACTTTCAGGAGTGACTTATCCCGGGTAGAGGAGTGCGAGATCATCGAATCCGGATGTGTATGCAGCAATGTCGGAACCTTTCATCTTCAGGTTCCAGAGCTCGAGCTCTAGTTTCTACATTTCACCACGGGGACAGTACTCAGCAATGAGGAGTTCTTTCATGGCTTCCCAGCCCATGGCATTGGCTATGGGTAGGGTCAGAGATTTGACTCGACCATTCCACCAAGTCAAGGCTTTATCAACGAAGGTACAGGCTACGAATTTGACTTTGTCGGACTCAGCACAGATACAGATTTCAAAAATGGATTCGATTTTCTCGAACCATCGTGATAGGGAAATGACACCTCTAGTGCCATCAAAGGATGTTGGTTTCACATTCATGAAGTCCTTATAGGAACCCTCCTTTCGGTATCCTTGGTTGCTTTCTTGGTCTTGAGTTTGGTTGCCACCTCCTGAACCACCGGAACCACCGGTGTTTAGTTGAGACATAGCAGCTGCCACTGCGGCGGTAACAGCTGCTTGGAATACCACGGGATCAATTTCAGGAGGAGGTGGTGGCGGAGGGTTGTTGGAGTTGGGTCTTCTTCTGGGAGGCATCTTAATCTAATAAGTGTTGGATAAGGTGTCTAAGTCCATAACTTATTTGGTATATACTTGACCCGACACGGCATGGTCCATTTGGGTTGCACTTCACCCGAACTATTTATGGATAATTTTATGAGAGTTATACACATATGTTTATTAATATATTATAAGTTATAATATATTAATATGAAGTTATGTTATTTAATTAGTCTTAGTCTTAAATTAATTATGAATTAATTTAGAGATTAAAAGGAAGACTAAATAGATTGTGGGCTATTGGTTTTATATGGTGTGGGCTAATACTCATTTGTTAATGGGCTAGGCTTATATGGAAGTCCATGGAGCTTTTAACCCATGGATCCTTGGAAAAGGAAAGGTCATGGGTTATTAGGGTTTCACCCTAACCATGTACACTATATAAGCATGCTTATGTTGCATGAAATAGTCACTAGTGTGTGTGCTTGTGTGTGGCCGAAAATTACAAGTGTGTGTACTCTCTCTAAAGTTTTCCAAGTGTTTGTGGTGATTTGTGATTTCCATTTGAGGCATTCACACTATTGGTGCTTGGCTCTCAAACTCCAAGGAATCAAACTCATCAAAAGGTATGTAATCTCATCTAACTCTTTTATGTTTAAAAGTACCCCATGCCATGTTAGATAGGTTATGAACCTTGGAAAATTATTATTTTGCATGTATTTAGACAAACATAGATCCAAGGTTTATTAGGGTTGCATGCACACTTAGGAAGTGTTAGTTTGCTCAAAACCCAACAATGGTATCAGAGCCTAGGCTTGCTTGTTTGATACTTGATGCAAAATAATGAAAAAAAGTCGAATTCTTTGCTGTCTGCATGATGGACTCGCCGAGTCCATGGGGGGGACTCGCCGAGTCCAAGGTAAAATTCAACCTACTCGGCGAGTAGGTTCGTGCACTCGACGAGTAGAAGGTTCAGAATGCATATTTTTGACTTTTGTTGTTGGAAATGGACTAGAAACTTTACCCTAAATTGTTTTGATGTTTTAAAACTTATTTTAGTTGGTGTAATGGTTGTTCTAATCCATTTACAATAGCATATATCAAAATTTCATGCTTAGTATGTGTTCATATAATTCTTGAAATTTTTTGATAAATCATGTTCATGTTCTTATGAATTTAGAAGATGATAGGAATTATTTGCTGAATTGTTTAGGATTAATTCTTGATCATTTATGTGTTTTAATGGAGTCTATAATTTGTCCTCAAGTTATGGATATCCAAATGTCACTTTTATTTAACACACATTTAAACACATAAGTTACATGAAAATGAAGAGTCTTCATTTTTATGAACCTTTAATTCATAAGTTATGAAATGAAAAGTCTTGGATAGTTACAAAACTTGCCCTCAAGTTTTGGAATTTGTAAAGTTTCACACACTTTAATAAACTTTAATTCCAGCACTTAGAATTTTAAAAGTTAAAATTCAACACTTATACTATTTATAACATTAATGGTTAATTATATATATATATATATATATATATATATATATATATATATATATATATATATATATATATATATATATATATATATATATATATATAAGAACAAGTCGTTTTACCGTTAGCAGGCCTCATTCACGAAGCCGGTCTATAAGGTGGGTATAAGGTTGTTGCCTATAAAATGGCGACTTAATGGGTGTACACTCTCACCCACCGCTTGCTTGACTGGTGGAGGGTCGTTAGCCGAACGGGTAAGACAAGGACTTATAAATTCTCATTAAGTATGATGAATATTATAAAGTAACTAAATCTTTTATTTAATTCCCAATCTTAGTTACTTTAGGAAAAATGTGAACATGGTGCTAATCCATGGAATTCACACTTTGTACCTTACTAAGTCGTTGGTGGAGCGTGTGTGGTTAACCGGCACACTAACTTGGACTAGTAAGGATCACGAAGGGTGACTTAATGTTTGTCATAGATCAATGGAGCGTTTGTGGTTAACCGGCACATTGATTAGGTGATAATATTAAGGGTACCAAGTGAATTAGCATGGTTATTCATACCTTGTTTTGTGATCCTCGGCATCCTAGTCACAAAACTTGAAGGGCACAATCGAGATTGAAACATGCCATTGAAAAGTTCAATGAATCTCAAAAGAATCTAGGAATTTCAAATCCAATTAAAACCTAATGAATCATTTCATTTTTATGGTGGAAATTGGTGAATCGTCATTCACCTACCTTTCAAATATATTATTACTTAGATTACGACATCCCTCTTCTAAGTATAATATATTGTGATTGGATCGTAGCCTTAATATTACATTTGGGTGTCTTATTAAGGATTCTATATATCTAATCTAAACTTGCTTTCTTCTTTCATATGTCTTCCAATACTAATGCTTCAGGCTCTAACCCAACTGGTTCTTTCTCTCTCATGAATCTTTGTGGGAGAGTCATCTTTGATGGTTCCAACTTCATGGACTGGATTAGGAACATTAGGATGGTAACTCGTTATAAGGACAAGGAATATGTCCTCGATAAGAAGTTAAAAGAGCTTGATGAGTCTACTGCTACTCCTGAGGAGATCGCTGAATTCAGGACACATGAGAGAGATGCTACTAAGGTAGCATGCATCATGATGGCCACGATGACAGCCGAGCTCCAAAAGTCCTATGAGGACTTCTACCCTTTTGAGATGCACCAAGACCTGATGGAAAGATAGCATCAGAGTGCTCGTCAGGAGCGGTATGAAATAATCTCCTCCATTATAACAACCCACATGAAGGACGGTGAATCCGTCACGGGCCACATGCAAAAGATGCAAAGGTGTGTGGACCGTTTGCTGAAACTGAATGTGAACTTCCTTGAGGAGTTGGCAATTGATATCATTTTGCACTCCTTACCTTCTTGTTATGATCATTTTCGTATGACATATCATATGAACAAGGAGGAAGTTACTCTTAGCAAACTTCAAGGGCTCTTGAAGACCGCTGAAACATGTCTTAAGGGCAAGTCGGTTATTACCTCTACTACTCCTACTCCAACATCTACCCCTGTTTTGGCTATTGGGAAAGGCAAAGGGAGAAAGAGGAAGACCCCTGCGAAGGGTACCAAGGGAAAGTCCCTTGAAGGCTCCTCATCAAGGACCAAGAGCGGTTCTGTCACTCCTTCTGCCATTCCCAAGGATAATGAATGCTACTATTGCCAGGACAAGGGGCACTGGAAGCGAAACTACCCCAAATACTTGCAGGATCTGAAGGATGGGAAAGTGAAATCCACCCACGCAGGTATTTACACAATATTGTCTAATAACTCACCATATTCTAACTCTTGGGTGCTTGATACAGGATGTGGTATTCACATATGTTCTGATTTGCAGGGCCTAAGAAGAAGTAAGGATATGGAGCACGGGAAGATAAACTTGATCATGGGGAATAGGAAGGCTTCACCTATTTCCAAGATTGGAGTTTATACTTTGTTACTGAATAATGGGTTAAAATTAGATTTGAATAAATGTGTGTACTCGTCTGAAATGGCGAGGAATATTATTTCCTTTTATGCTTTGTACAAACAAGGTTTTACCTTTTCGTTTGATAATGAGTGTGGTGGTATTAATGCTTTCTTTAATAATGTGTTTTATTTTAAAGCATTACCTTGTGATGGTGTGTATGAAACTGTGTCGATTGTAGACAACTTAGGAAATAATGTGTTATATATTGATTCTTCTACTATCCTAGATAAGGCATCATTGTGGCATTGTCATCTTGGACATGTAAACAAGAAACGCATAGGCCAACTCCAAAAGAGTGGAGTCTTGGAGTCATTCGATCTCAAATCGGATGATAGTTGTGAATCTTGTCTACTTGGAAAGATGACAAAATCACCTTTCACTGGAACTTGTGAAAGGGGTGAGGGTTTGTTGGACCTAATACATACGGATGTATGTGGGCCATTCAAAACCGCCACAAGGGATGCTAATCGGTATTATGTGACTTTTATTGATGATTTTAGTAGATATGGTTTTGTCTACTTGATCAAACATAAGTCAGAAACCTTTGAAAGGTTTAAGGAATTCAAACAGGAAGTAGAAAATCAATTGGGCAGGAACATTAAGATGCTTCGATCCGATCGAGGTGGTGAATATCTTAGTACCGAGTTCCTTGACTATCTTAAGGAGTGTGGGATTGTCTCACAATTGACTCCTCCCAGAACACCACATCTTAATGGTGTAGCTGATAGGCGTAATCGAACCTTGTTAGACATGGTTCGCTCTATGATGAGTCGAGCTTCGCTACCAATCTCTTTTTGGGGGTATGCCTTAGAGACTGCCGGCCATATCCTTAATCTAGTCCCTACAAAGAAGGTTACCAAAACACCTCATGAGATGTGGACTGGGAAGGTTCCCAATTTAGACCACATCAAGATTTGGGGTTGCGAAGCTTTCGTTAGGCGTGAAACTCATGATAAGCTCGAACCGCGAAGTGAAAGGTGTATTTTCATCGGCTACCCACAGAAATCCTTCGGTTACCTCTTCTATAGACCCAGTGAGAATGTGGTCTTTGTAGCAAGAAGAGGGGTCTTTCGTGAGAGAGAATTTATAAGCCAAGGAGACAGTGGGAGGCAAATTGATCTTGAAGAAGTTCAAGAAGCGATTGGTGAAGGAACCTCAGACACTACCAATCAACCTGAGGAGGAAACTCCTGTTGAGCCAGGTGACGAGTCTGTACCTCTGAGGCGTTCCACACGGGTTAGGAACACACCTTCGTTTTATTATGGCTTCCATATTACTACGGAAGGTGATACGTTTATCAGTGATAGTACACTGGTAAATTTGGATGAACCTAGCAGTGTTAAGGAAGCCATGGCAGGCCCGGAATCTGCCAAGTGGAAGGAGGCTATGGACAGCGAGATACAGTCCATGTATGACAATCAAGTTTGGAACTTGGTTGACAATGTACCAGGCTGTAAAACAGTCGGGTGCAAATGGATCTTCAAGAAGAAGACCGACATGGAAGGAAAAGTGCATACTTATAAGGCTCGACTGGTTGCGAAGGGTTTTACTCAGACTCAAGGTATTGATTATGATGAAACCTTCTCTCCGGTGGCAAAGATTAAGTCTGTTAGGGTTATGCTAGCAATTGCTGCATTTCATGATTATGAAATATGGCAAATGGATGTCAAAACCGCTTTTCTTAATGGAAAGTTGGCTGAGGATGTGTACATGAATTAGCCAGAGGGTTTTGTCAGTGCAGAGTACCCTAATAGAGTATGCAAGCTTGAGAAATCTAGTTATGGATTAAAACAAGCATCTCATAGCTGGAATCTTTGTTTCGACGAGAAGGTCAAAGAGTTTGGCTTCTCGAAAAGTGAAGATGAGTCTTGCGTGTATGTCAGAGCTAGTGGGAGTATAGTTAGCTTCTTGGTACTGTATGTGGATGACATACTACTTATAGTAAATGACATCCCAACCTTGCATGAGGTTAAGTCCTGGCTTGGGAAGTGCTTTGCTATGAAGGACCTAGGGGAAGATGCTTATATCCTAGGGATAAGGATATGAAGAGAAAGGAGTAAAAGACTAATTGGATTTAGTCAGAGTACCTACTTGGATAAGGTGTTGAAAAGGTTCAACATGCAGAATTCCAAGAAAGGAGATTTACCAATCCAAGGCAATGCCAAACTGAGTAAGACTCAGAGTCCGAGTACAGAGGCAGAGATAGCTGAGATGAGCCAATTACCGTATGCTTCCACTGTTGGCTCAATCATGTATGCTATGAATTGTACCCGCTCTGATGTGGCCTTTGCTTTGAGCATGGTCAGCAGGTATCAAGGGAACCCTGGCAAGGCTCATTGGACCGCGGTAAAGAACATTCTCAAGTACCTGCGGAGGATTAAGGATTGGATCCTTACCCTTGGTGGGATTGATGACTTGAGAGTATTAGGGTATAGTGATGCTAGTTTCCAGACTGATAGGGATAACTTCCGCTCTCAGTCAGGCTGGGTCTTTACCTTAAATGGAGGGGCAATCTCTTGGAAGAGTTCCAAGCAGGAGACGGTGGCTGATTCGACTTGTGAATCATAGTATATAGCAGCGAGTGAAGCAGCGAAGGAGGCAATATGGCTGAAGAACTTCATCGGAGACCTTGGAGTTGTACCAGCTATTAAGGAGCCTATGGAAATTTTCTGTGACAACAATAGTGCAGTTGCCTTAGCCAAGGAACCAAGAGATCATGGCAGATCCCGACACATTGATAGAAAATATCACTTCATAAGACACAAGATTGAAGAAGGAATCCTCGTGACAAAGAGGATATCATCGGATGAGAATCCTGCAGATCCCCTTACGAAGGGACTGACGAGGGTTAAGAATTTTCAGCATGTGAGACGCATCGGGCTGAGGGACGATATTAGTTTTACAGATTAGATAGTTTTCCTGAAACTTGTAAAATGTAATCGACGTTTGATGATGAATAAAATTTGTGATTTATTTATGAGTAAAGTGTTACTGTCATTGTCAATTATTTACTATTGTTTCAGTTTTGCATGTTTTGACTTCTAGAATAATTAATTTATTCAAACCTCCACAATCGATCATACATCGGAAGTAGGTATGAATCAAGATTGTCATGAAAATGGTTTGTAGATGGCTAAAGGTGTTTAGACATGGCAATGGTTGCTACAACATTCATGAGTACTCATAAGTTATGAGTATTGGATTAAACCCACGTTCACTTGTATCACTTCATGGAATTTATCTCGAGTGATCGTGAGACGATAATATCATATAAGTCTTAAAACCTAGAGATATGAGTTGTTACCTATGAGTTGGTTGTGCATTGATTGCACGTAAAGGCATCAGTAACTTGATGTTATAAAACGTGCCTTTGTGTACAATTCAACAAGTAATAGAACAAGCATATGAGTCGAAGTTTATCTGTTCCTTCTAGACATAGAAGCGATATCTGGGTCCTCGGTGATTTTGTGTTGACCCATGTACCGGGCCCGGTCAGAACTAAATTGATGTGTTCAGTTGAGTTCTTTGTCAAACAAATCAGAAATCGAGAAACAACTGCCAGACAATAAGCAAGACATAGTTCCATGTGTTTGTCCGGCTGATATCATGAGAACAGAGGATTATATGATCACTTATCTTAAAATGGCGCTTCATAGTTCAACAGAGTTTTCGAGAGCTACGATTGCTGGTTGGTTTCTGAAGTAATATAGGCAAGTGGGAGTCTTTTGGATAAGGTGTCTAAGTCCATAACTTATTTGGTATATACTTGACCCGACTCGGCATGGTCCATTTGGGTTGTACTTCACCCGAACTATTTATGGATAATTTTATGAGAGTTATACACATATGTTTATTAATATATTATAAGTTATAACATATTAATATGAAGTTATGTTATTTAATTAGTCTTAGTCTTAAATTAATTATGAATTAATTTAGAGATTAAAAGGAAGACTAAATAGATTGTGGGCTATTGGTTTTATATGGTGTGGGCTAATACTCATTTGTTAATGGGCTAGGCTTATATGGAAGTCCATGGATGATCCATGGAGCTTTTAACCCATGGATCCTTGGAAAAGGAAAGGTCATGGGTTATTAGGGTTTCACCCTAACCATGTACACTATATAAGCTTGCTTATGTTGCATGAAATAGTCACTAGTGTGTGTGCTTGTTTGTGGCCGAAAATTACAAGTGTGTGTACTCTCTCTAAAGTTTTCCAAGTGTTTGTGGTGATTTGTGATTTCCATTTGAGGCATTTACACTATTGGTGCTTGGCTCTCAAACTCCAAGGAATCAAACTCATAAAAAGCTATGTAATATCATCTAGCTCTTTTATGTTTAAAAGTACCCCATGCCATGTTAGATAGGTTATGAACCTTGGAAAATTATTATTTTGCATGTATTTAGACAAACATAGATCCAAGGTTTATTAGGGTTGCATGCAAACTAAGCAAGTGTTAGTTTGCTCAAAACCCAACAATAAATTCCAGAGATTCTGTGGGGTGTTCACCGAGGACGTGTCTCCAATCGTACAGGATTAACAAATTTACTAGTAATAATATGATAGTCCTCCACTCGCGTATTTTTGTGGAGTGTTACCGAGGACAAAACAGTGTACAGGTATTATGTTCAAATGTTCTAATGTCATGCTTTTAACTGATAAAATGTGGAAAGCCATTTGTGAAATATATGTAAAACGTAACAGTTTAAAACCCATTTCACAAATATATGTTTAAGTGATCTGCATGTTCAAACGGTTATCAGTGGTAGCAATCAGTGTTAAAAGCATATAAAATGTGAAACACACATTTGAAAACATGTTTTGAGTACAAGTAATCCCTTGTACTTTGCTTGTGTCCCCCCTGAAAACAGTGAAAATAGTGAAAAGGGGTAGGGGTATGAACTCACCCGATGAGAAGGCGCAACTGTTTCGGACACTAAACGTTGGTTCGGGGCTTGTTAACATGCGAGGTTCCTATGTAATATGAAATGGTATCCAAAGGTATCTAATTAGACTTTAAACCACTAATTAGATAGGATAATACACTCCAATGAATTAAAACACTTCAAAACGAGTGTTTGGAGTGACCCGGGTGACATCTTCGGACGTGGAATGGCACTAGGGACTTGGAATTTGAGTTTACTCCCCAAGAGTAAACAATTAAGGGAGTTTACAGCCACAAAACACATACATACATGAGTTTACGGCCGTAAACTCATGTTGTGTGATTTTGAGTGTTTAATGGCTTGTTTGGACATGGGGATTGTTGGAATGAATTTCTCAAATGCCTTGGAATGGATTTAATGAACTTATACAATATTTAAGGGAGTTCACAGCTGTAAACTTGGAGTTTATGGCCGTAAACTCTCCTATGGTCAAGAATAATTATTTTGAGGCACAAGGAACAATCACATGTGATTCTAGTTAATTTTTCAAGCCTTGGTATGAATTTAGGGCACCATTTAACACACTTTTAGGAGTTTATGGCCCAGGAGCATGTTCTATGGCCGTAAACTCTCATATGTAGGGTATTTGATGTGTTTAAGGTCTCCAAACTATTTTTAGATGGTTCTAGGATTTATTCCAAGGCTATTGGTGAAGTTACAAGGCATTCTAACATGTCTAAGTGTGTTTACTCCCCATGTTTGAGGAGTTTACGGCCCAAGCACAGACCTTGGCTGTAAACTCTCTTTTGTCCCTCAAAATTTAAGTTTAAGGTGTTCCAAGTCCAGGTTTGTAAGCCTCAAGGTCATATCTAAGTCCCAATGTTGGTTTGGAAGGGTTAAATTGCTCAAAAACCCCAATATTTATGTGTTTACGGCCCAAGTATATGCCTTGGCCGTAAACACTTGTTCCAGGTCCTATTTCACATTTTAAACACAAATTTGAAGGCTCAAGAGGTTACACAACAAGTTAGGGATGTTACCTCAAAGATTTGGAGCCTAAATTCAATATTTTGGACCTTGAATCTTTGGGTGAGGAGAGAGGTTAGCGAGAGAGTAGTGAGATGAAGCCAAAAGCTTTAAATGAAGGCTTAGAACACTTTATATAGTGTCTAAGTTTGGATACGGTGGAATTCTACCCGATACCGGCGTTAGACGGGGCTTTTGGTCACACCCGATTGAGTTGCCGTAACCCGATATGGTGAATTCTACAATGTTTCCAATTATTAATATGAAGTGTTAATGTGAGTTCTAAACATGTTTAGACACTCATTAAGTCATAATAAAAGTCCCACAATTATGACCTAATTAAATGACGAAATTGGAAACGAAGTTGGAAACGGCGTTTGGATTATCGAAATGAGTTACGAAAAGAGTTACAAGTAATGATACGAAATTTCGGGTTGTTACACAAGGTCCCGAGCCTCGCATCCGAGCCTCGCAGTGGCGTCGTGGCCTCGCCTCGCAGCCCCACCTGCTGCGCCCTACTGCTGCCACGAGCCCCTTCGCTGCTGACTCGCCCTTCCCCCTCGCATGTCTCTCTCCCTCGCTGTCATCTGTCTCGTTGACTCTTCTTCTCGGACCAACCCTCGCATCTTCGCCCCTATAAATAGAAGGCATGCGAGATTTTCTGGGTAGTTTTGGAATTTTGCCATTTTTCACCCCTAAATCCATATTTTGACTATTTTGACTTTGCCTGAAGCCTCGATATCAATTTTAGCACTGAAACACGTCCCGAAGCTCTCGAGAAGCCCGAAAATTTTATATTTTCGGTTTTGAAGCCCTACCTTCGCAGAGCTCGGTTTTCAATGAAGCTCCCGGTTTTCAACATAGAAAGTCATATTTAAAGCCGAAGTGCTGTTCGAATTACTATATTAACCCCCGGTTAACATAAGGTGAGTTCAATATATAGGAACAATTGTATGTTATGTGTTATATATGCTATGTGCTTTTCAGTGTTATTATTCTGAGTTATTTTCTCGTGTTATTCGCTATGTTTATTGCAATTGTAATACCTTTGATCATGTGATCAGTGAAAGGACTTAGATTCACATTGGTACTGGTACGTAGCCTCTGGCCATGTAGAGCATGTCTCCGTAAGAGAACGACTTCTATTCTATGGCATTGGCAAATGGTTAGACGGGACTATAAGCCTGAATTCTAACAAGATGTTAATCAGAAATTGCATGTCTTCTATGCCATTTGGGCCAAAGTTTTATTGATGTATATCAAACATTGAAAAGTATAGCTTTGAATAAAGTCTTTGATTCATATGAACGCTTGTCACATAATTTCACATATGTCTTGTTGTTCCTCTTTACTTTTGCCACATTGAAATATATATATGGCATAACGTTATATTGTATCTATTATTGAACTCACTAAGCATCACCGCTTACCCTATCAATGTTTAACAATTGTAGATGATAAGTAACTAGTATGATCACATACTTATAAAAGATTTAGAATAGTTTGTAATAGTACTTTTGTACTTCAGTTTATGTTTGTATAAATTACAATATCCTGGGTAGCTACGTAATATATAACACTTTGTAATAATCGGTTTGTATCCAATAGTTTGTAATCCCTTTATCAATGTAAAATATTACTTTTATGAATATGAAAGTAGCATGTTTTGGAGTAATGATATTGTGAAGTATGATAGTTTGGGTCTTTCAAAAATACAAAAGTTGGGGTCTTTCAACCATGGTATCAGAGCAGTAGTTTAAGCGAACTAAATTCCACGGATTGGTATTTAGACTTAAACTATAGGAAGTTCAATATATGAACTCAATCATTGTAAGTGTAGGGATACAAACCATAGGAAATATATAAGTAAAAGTATTAGGTAACAATAAACCCTAATATTCTAAAATACTATCTTTCTCCGTATTTCAGATCGATGGCTGAACAAGTAAGTAGCCATACCCCTGAGGTTGGTGGAGATCCTCAACCCGAGGAAGTGAATACTCCAGTATCTCCTCGTGAGGAGCAACTCTTAGGTAAACTTACCGGTGTTATTCGACAGACTCTCGAAGAACACAAAAAGAATGATGATAAAGGAAAAGAGAAAGCCAATGGAGAATCTTCAAGTAGAAAGGTGAAGTGTCCCTCGTTCAAAGATTTTAAGAGTAGTGGTGCTACGGAGTTTTCTGGTGTCCTTAATCCTATAGTTGTTCTAACTTGGATTCAGAACACCAAGAAAGTATTTCGTGTCTCTCATGTAGATGATGAAGATAAGGCTATCTATGCTTCTGCAATGCTCATCGGAGAAGCCTTAGTCTGGTGGGAAGCAACATATGAAGCTCTCGATGGATGTGACCAGGAGAACTTATCCTGGGAGTTGTTCAAGACTCGTGTGCTAGAGAAGTATTGTCTTCTAGATATAAGGAGCAGATTAGAGAAGGAATTCCTCGAGTTTAAACAAGGAGGAATGACTGTGAATGAGTAAGAAACTCAATTTAATCAAAGAGCAAGGTTTGCTACAAAATATATTCCAACTGAAGACGAGAAAATTCAGTTATTCATGGAGGGACTACGACACGAAATTCATGATTTCATTGTCAATTGGGATGTTCTGTCATTCGATAAAGCCGTTGAGTATGCTCGAAGGCGTGAGCATGACTTAGAGATATGTTGTGCCACTCTTACTATTCCAAAGCATCCACGTACTGAAAGAACTACTGTTGTTTCCACTATTCCACCAGCTCAATCTATTCGAACATATCCTAGCAAGCAGGCACAATCTCAGAGTGCTTTTTGTGGCCGTGGTAGGTCACAATCCTTTTCTATTCAATCGCCTTCATGTCGCATTTATGGAATGAATCATCCAGGTCAATACAAAATAGACAAAGAATCCATTGTCTGTTATGGGTGTGGAGAAACGGGTCATATAAAGCTAGCTTGCCCAAGGAAGGATGTGACTTGTTATGCATGTGGTATTACTGGCCACAAGAAGTGTTTTTGCCCTACTCTTACCAGCCAAGTGACGGGAAGTCAAGCTTTTGTTCAACAACCGGCAAGAAGTCAAGTCCCCGTCTAACAACCAAAGAATACTCCAGCTAAAAAGGAGGAGGTGCCAAAAGCTAAGGGTCGTGCATTCCAGATTACCACAGAGGAAGCACGTGAGGACCCGAATGTTGTGACGGGTACATTTCTTGTCAACTCTAGACCAGCTCACATCTTATTTGATTCTGGTGCCTCAGATTCTTTCGTATCTTATGAATTTGCACATTCTTTTCAAAATGTCTGCTATGCACTCACGCAACCATTTCACGTAGATACTGCAGGAAGCATATCATTACTTGCTGATAAAATCTATAGGAATTGTGTAATAGAAATTGAAGGCTATAATTTTCTTGCTAACCTAATCCTTATCTCTTTGCCCAATTTCGATATTATTCTCGGCATGGATTGGTTGTCAAAGAACCATGCAGAACTCTTGTGTTACGAAAAAATGGTACGCATTCCTATTGAAGGGGAAGATCCTATTCATGTCTACGGTGAACAAAGGATCTTAAAAATAATCTCTTTCCTCAAAGCTCGTAAATTCATATCGAAAGGTTGTCCTATCTATCTAGCCTATACAGTTGACATCTCAAGAAAGGAGAATAAAACTATAACTGATATTCCCATTGTTAATGAATATCCTGATGTTTTCCCTGATGATCTGCATGGACTTCCTCTGGACAGACAAGTAGAATTCCGAATTGACCTTATGCCTGGTGCTGCTCTGATTGCAAAGACTCCTTATCGTCTTGCGCCAGTCGAGATGAAAGAAATGGTGATCCAACTACAGGAATTACTTGACAAAGGCTTTATTCGACCGAGTACCTCTCCCTGGGGTGCTCCAGTATTGTTTGTGAAGAAAGAGGACGGATCGATGCGAATGTGCATTGATTATAGTGAGCTGAATAAGGTGACTATCAAGAACAAGTACCCACTACCTCGCATCGATGATTTATTCGATCAACTTCAGGGTGTTAGCTATTTTTCAAAGATTGATTTGAGATCTGACTATCATCAATTGAAAGTACAAGAGAAAGATGTACCGAAGACTACTTTCCGTACTCGTTATGGGCATTTCGAATACCTTGTCATGCCATTCGGTTTGACAAATGCTCCTGCCGTATTCATGGATATGATGAATTGAGTGTGCCACCCAATGCTCGATAAGTCTGTCATCGTATTCATTGATGATATTCTAATCTATTCCAAGTCTGAATCCGATCATGTCGTTCATATTCGTGAAATCTTAGAACTTCTTCGAAAGGAGAAACTTTTTGCTAAATTCTCAAAATGTGAATTTTGGCTTCGTGAAGTTCAATTTCTCGGCCATATTATTTCTATTAGCGGTGTATCTGTAGATCCCATCAAAACCGAAGCCATTCAAAATTGGGAAGTGCCCCGTAATGCTTCCAAAATTCGAAGTTTCTTAGGTCTCACAGGATATTACCGGAGATTCATTAAGGACTTTTCTCGTATAGTCATACCTCTCACAAGTCTTACGCGGAAGGAAGTGAAGTTCGAATGGGGTGAAGCTCAAGAAAAAGCTTTCTCAACTCTAAAAGATCTTTTGACTCATGCTCCCATCTTATCACTCCCAGAAGGTGATGATGATTTCTATGTATATAGCGATGCTTCAAGATTGGGACTCGGTTGTGTGTTGATGCAGCATGGTAAAGTGATAGCCTATGCCTCAAGACAACTGAAAGATTATGAAAAGAATTATCCCACCCATGATCTTGAACTCGCTGCAGTAGTATTTGCCCTAAAACTTTGGAGACATTACCTTTTTGGTACGAAATGCCAATTATTTACCGACCACAAGATTCTCAAGTATATATTCAATCAGCAAACTCTTAATATGAGACAACAACGAGCCATGAAGCTAATCAAAGACTATGATTGCAAAATCCTGTACCATCCTGGAAAGGCTAATGTGGTTGCAGATGCACTTAGCAGGAAAGTTTATCGTAATAGTATGTGTTATACTATTACTCACACTACAGTGAAGTTCACCATTCTTGATGAACTAAAGAAGTGGCAATTTGAAGCCTTAAAGCCAGAAAATGTGAAGAAGGAAGGAATGGTACATTATGCCGATGTTTTACTTGATGATCCACGAGGATTAAAATTATTTAAGAATCGGCTATGGATTCCAAAGATTGGTGGATTAAGACAGAAGATTTTAGATGAAGCTCATAAGTCTAAGCTATCAATACATCCTGGTACAAGTAAAATGTACTATGATGTAAGAGCTGATTATTGGTGGCCTTGATTAAAGAGAGACATTGGAAGATATGTACAGGAATGCTTAGTATGCTTACAACTCAAAACAGAGCACCAAAAACCTTATGGAACCCCAAAAAGTCTTAGTGTTCCTGTATGGAAGTGGGAAGAGCTGTCCATGGATTTTATTACCAAATTGCCAAAGACTGCTAGACTGCATGATAGCATTTGGGTAATCGTCGAACGCCTGACTAAGAGTGCACATTTTCTTGCCATGCGTGAAACGTCTCCAATGGAGAAATACGCACAAGTATACTTGGATGAAATTGTTGCAAGACATGGTGTGCCACTAAAGATCATTTCCGATCGCGATACTTGCTTCACTTCTCACTTTTGGGCAAGTATGCAACGCGAATTGGGATCTCGATTGTTTTGGAGTTCGGTGGTAACTGGGATAAATACTTACCGCTTGTCAAATTTTCGTATAATAACAGTTACCACACTTCAATCAAAATGCCACCATATGAAGCATTATATGGTCGCAAATGTCGTACGCCGTTATGTTGGCGTGAAATAGGACAGAAGATCCTTGGAGGCCTTGAAATGATTCAAGACACCACCGACAAGATTCAAATCGTACGAGAAAGAATGAAAGTGGCCCAGGATCGACAGAAGTCCTATACGGAAAAGAGAAGACGACCTATAGAATTCCAAGTGGGTGATTTCGTGATGCTGAAGGTATCCCCATGGAAAGGCCTTATGCGATTTGGGAAGAAAGGAAAGTTGAGTCCTAGATTTGTTGGTCCTTTCAAAATCATCCAGAGAATTGGAAAGCAAGAATACCGCTTAGAATTGCCTGAAGATTTGGCAGGTATTCATGATGTGTTTCATGTAAGTTATCTCCACAAATGCTTGAGCATCTACGATGAAACAGTTCCATTATCCGAAGTGAAATGGGATAATAAGTTAAGATATGTTGAAGAGCCTGAAGAAATCATGAATGAAAGACCAACTAAGCTACACAATAAAGAAGTAGAATTGGTGCTTGTCAAGTGGAAACACCATCGTGGCCCAAACTATACTTGGGAGAATAAGAATGAGATAAAAGCAAAATATCCCCATTTATTTTAATCGATGTAATTTCGAGGACAAAATCCTCAAAAGGAGGAGGTATTTGTAACATACACATTTTGAAATCGTGTTTTGTAATGAATAAAATTGTGAAATATTATGTAAAATTGAGTGTTGAGTTCTAACAGATGGTTTTTACTAGAAATGAAGTAAAACTATGTTTAGAATCACTCAGAAAATATTGGAAGTCTTATGAGATTCCAATTAAAGCCAAATAGTGAAATTTAGCGAAAATATGAAATTTTAAATAAGTAAAATTTTATTATTTGATGTTGTAGAGAATCTTGTCAGAAACTTGTAGGCGAAAACCTCGTCAAATCCGAGTTATAACGAAGAAGTTATGACCAACCGAAAATCCGCAACAAAACCGGCACGACGCCGAAAGACGTAAAAAGTGAGTTTTTGATAAACTACTTTTTAGCCTTAGTAATCTAAATGAAAGTCGTAGTATTCGTTAAACCAAGAAATTCGATAAAAAGAATGTCAAAATCTGACTTCGTATAAGGAAGTTATGATTTTTCGAAGTTTCAACTTAGCAGTAGACAGCTAAAAACTCGAATTTTAGATTGAGCGATATTTTACCGATACATCCTAAATGAGAATCGAAGGTCTCGTCATTTGTAGTTCAACGGTAAAAAGTCTGACGAAAATGAATGTCAGATGAAGAAGTTATGATTTTTTTACGGATTTTCCTGTCCCGGTCTGTTAAAAATAATAATATTAAAAGTAAAGTCAAAATTAGCCAACGAAGTCTAAATGAAAGTTGTAGAGCGTAATTTTAGCTACTCGTGCATATAAATAACTTCAAAAAAGAAGCTCGTATGAGAAAGTTATGGATTTTAGAAGTTCGGGGCCCAAAAACCGAAGAAATTCGCATGAATAGTGTTCAGACACGTCACTCGCACGAAGCTTCAGTGTCACCGAGACATGGTCGATCCAAGAAGCATTTCATGTCGCAAGCTGAGTGGACTGATGTGCGAGCCAATCCGGATACGACGCGCGCTTCGCACCGCCTTCGCCACCGAGCAGCTTCGTCACCTTCCGTCCGAGCCTCGCATGCAGCCTCGTGGCCTTCGCCTCTCGCGCCACCTGCCCCTCACTCCTGACGCCACCGAGCTGCTTCGCTGCTTGCTTCCCTCCCAAACCGACTTCGGCCTCGGCCCTATATATAGAGGGCTGCGAATCTTGCCGACTAACTTTTAAAAATTGCCACTTTTAGCCCCTCTTTCCATATTTTCTTCATTTTGACTTTCCCCGAAGCCCCGGTTTCAATTTTAGCACCCGAAACACGTCCCGAGACCCCCGAGAAGCCCGGAAATTTTATCTTTTCGGTTTTGAAGCCCTACCTTCGCAGAGCCCGGTTTTCAATTAAGCTCCCAGTTTTCAACATAGAAAGTCATATTTAAAGCCAAAGTGTTGTTCAAATTACTATTTTAACCCCCGGTTAACATAAGGTGAGTTCAATATATAGGAACAATTGTATGTTATGTGTTATATATGCTATGTGCTTTTCAGTGTTATTATTCTGAGTTATTTTCTCATGTTATTCGCTATGTTTATAGCAATTGTAATACCTTTGACCATGTGATCAGTGAAAGGACTTAGATTCACATTGGCACTGGTACGTAGCCTCTGGCCATATAGAGCATGTCTCCGTAATAGAATGATTTCTATTCTATGGCATTGGCAAATGGTTAGACAGGACTATAAGCCTGAATTCTAACAAGATGTTAATCAGAAATTGCATGTCTTCTATGCCATTTGGCCCAAAGATTTATTGATGTATATCAAGAAGTGAAAAGAATATCTTTGAATAAAGTTTTTGATTGATATGAATGCTTGTCACATGATCTCACATACATCTTGTTGTTCCTCTTTGCTTTTGCCACATTGAAGTATATATATGGTGTAACATTATATTGTATCTATTTTTGAACTCACTAAGCGTCACCACTTACCCTATCAATGTTTAACAATTGCAGGTGATAAGTAACCAGTATGTTTACATACTATTGAAAGATGTAGAATAGTTGGTAATAGTACTTTTGTACTACAGTTTATGTTTGTATAAATTACAATATCCTAGGTAGTTGTGTAATATATATAACACTTTGTAATAGAAGGTTTGTATCCAATAGTTTGTAATTCCCTTTTTATCAATGTAAAATATTGCTTTTATGAATATGCAATTAGCATGTTTTGAAGTAATGATATTGTGAAGTACGAAAGTTTGGGTCTCTAAAAAAAATACGAAAGTTGGGGTCTTTCAATAACTACCTCGATTTTGGCTGGATCGACCAAAATCAAATCTTGAATAATGAGATTCCCCAAGAATTGGACCTCTCATAATCAAAATTCACACTTCAAGAACTTGGCATATAGCCGTTCTTGCCTCAACACCCTAAGAAGCTCTCAAAGGTGCTCCTCGTGCTACTCCCTAGTCTTGAAATAAACCAAGATATCATCAATGAACATAAGAACTGATCGATTGAGCATCAGCATGTACACCCGATTCCTCAAATACATAAACACCATAGGCGTATTGGTGAGCCCAAATGGCATCACCACGAACTCGTAATTACCATAATGAGATTGAAATGCGGTCTTCTCCACATCCTCCTCTCTAACCCTCACTTGGTGATACCCTGACCTCAAATCGATTTTCGAGAACCAAGATGCATCCTGTAACTGATCAAAGAGGTCATCAATTCGCAGAAGGGGATAACGGTTCTTTGCTGTCAACTTGTTCAACTCCCGGTAATCATTGCACATCTGGTGCGAACCATCCTTCTTCTTGACAAAAAAAATCAGGGCTCCCCACGTAGAACTGCTTGGTATGATGAACTACTTTCCTAACATCTCCTAAAGATGAGAGGACAACTCTTGCATCACAGGTAGTGCCAATCAGTATGGTACCTTGGCGATCGAAGCCACACTTGGAACCAAATCAATCCTGAACTCTGCCCCTTAGGAGGCGCACCGAGTACCTCCTTTGGAAACACGTTGGCAGACTTCTTGATGACCGACACATCTGAAATTAAAGTCTTCTCCCTACCCGAGTATCAATCACATACACAAGATAACTCATATAACCATGTTGAATATATTGTCGATCCCTAACATTAGAGCAAAAAGTTGACCCAAGCCTGGTACCCTGTGACAACCGTCAAAATTTGAGACAGTTCTAGATTTGAATAAACTTAGTTGCATATATAGGCACGATACATACTAGACTTTTTAACTAGAAGCTAAGTTACAACCTACTAGAAACTTGGAAACAAGTAGAATCGAAGAACAGTGTACTTAGATTTCACATTGATATGTGAGTTCTATAACTACTTAACTGTAGTGAGTATCCATATTTGGGTCATTCTTTGACTCGAACATCTTTGCATGAATCACGTAGACAATTCATACACTTGATCTAGCAGTAGAAATTAGGTCAAAGTCTCATAGGAACTTAAGTCAAAGTTGAAACTATGACTAGTATAATTAATTCTTCAATTTCACTTGAATTTCCGAATCACTACATAGAAATGTCAATAAACCGATAAAAATAAATTACAAACACTATTTCTTACTTGAATAAGAGTTAGAAAACCCAAAAATAATTCAAAGTCTTGAAGATTCAATATATTTTAATATCCATAGATTTATTAAATCTCAAGACCCTAAAAACCCTAAAAACTCAAATTTATAAACATAACACCTAAAACTCCATAAAATTTGTTATTCACATTATAATATCAAATTTAACAACTAAAATTAGGAAAATATAGCCAAGGAAATAAATTTTAGATCATTACCAATTACCCTTAACTTTTAAGCCAAAAATTAAGGTTTATGAATTAAATTAGATTAAAATGCACATTTTATACAAAAATTGGTATTTTTATAAAGGAATTAGAATTTTTTAAATGGAAGAGAGATGGAACCTCTCTCCTCTTCAAAATTCCCCCTCCCCCTATCCCCTTCAAAAATTATCTTCGCAACACACATTGAATCATTTCTTTTCTCTCCCTCCACCTCGTCCCTCATTCTTTCTCATTTCTCTCTATCTCCACCAACACCATTTCCTCTCTTTCCCTCTCTAACCCATGAAAATAATCAGTCAAGAACATCATTTTACTAAAAAAAAGGTTCATCATCTAGTGCTATACATCAAGGTAAAATCGAATCCCTCACATTTCCTTAACTTTACCTTCAATGATTTCAAGTTTTCTTGTATTTTCTTTTTGTCCTACAACTTTCTCTTTGACAATCTGTGTGCATGTTCATGCACTTCAGATTTGATGATGATAGTGGTAGGTTTTCACCAAAAACATATTGCATGTTTCTAGATGGTGAAAACCCATGACCTAAACCTATGACAAATATAAGAAAGTGAATTTTATAAGTTTTGGATGTTCATCAACTAATGAAACAATAACTTAAAGATCAATAGATTCCAAACAAAATATTGAATCAAAACAGTCGTAACAATGATTGAACATGTGTCGAATGCTTTATAATTAATGCATTAAAAGAGTTCAATAGGAGCAATGTGTCACACCCCCAAACCAGGATGGCGGAAACATTCAGGGGTGGATGACTTCACGTAGTATCACAACAAATGAATATTGTAAAGAAAGTAACACAACCAACATATATATAATATGAAAACGTATATTGTTGCGTTATACATGTTATCAAAAGAATATTACAATATGATGACAAATGTTCAATAATGAAAACATCCTTTGTGTTCCTTCTTCCAAAAGCTGGTAGTTATCTGTATCACTAATTTCCTGAGAAATACAAGTGGTTTTGAAAAGTGTCAACAATTAAGTTGGTGAGTTCATGAGTGTTTCGAGTTGAAAAGTATATCCTTTTTGGTAGTAAATTGGTAAACGAGGTTTTTAGAAAGTCCAATATTTTCTTGTAAGCTGATTCAAACGTTTCCAAAGTTGGAATGTATTAGTATATTTTGTACTCGAATGATAAAAACAACTTAGTATGAAAATAATGTAGAAACTGCAATGCACATATGAATCTCGTAAATCATTCTTGTTTTATACTTTTTATGTGAGTTTTATAACCATACTATTGACATTGACGGCCTGTAACAACATTCTTCAAGTGTTGCAGTGTTATGACATTTGTCACCCCAGACCTGCCGGTCTAACTATAGCTAGTAGTTTAGGTGCGGGATTGTCAATCCCGTATAGATCTATACACAAGTATCACGTTCTCCCTCCAAGAGATTTTGGTATATAATACAGGACTTGAAATGCATACAAAAATGTACGTTGAAGTTTGAATATCTCACATTGCCTAGTATAAGTAGATTTACAATGAAATGACCTTACTTCTTTTGAAAGTGTTTCGTTTTTCAAGATGTATAAAAATGTAGGATTGACTTGTTAACTATACCCATTATAGTTTTTCAGATAGTAGGTTCCATTTAGTAGAAATAACTTAGTGACATAATCGCTCTTGTATACATAAGATGTTTGTATCGATATTCGAAGATAGAAATTTCATTTATGTTTATAAAACGGTACTTTTAACGTGTAATGTACTTGTATTTCCCCCCCTAAAACATGAAAAAGAATTGAAAAGTAGGGGTATGAACTCACTCGTTAAGTTTGAAGAGGGAGACTAGAGTTAAGTAGAACTTCGATCGCGGATAGTTGCGTCGTCGGGCTCTTCGGGGATCTCTGCAACGTAAATCTTTCGTCGGGGGTTCGAGTGCGGAAACCGAGGTGAGGGGAGGGTCTATGGAGCTTAGAAGTATGAGAGAATGGCTGGGGGATTGTGATTTGTGTGCAAAAACTCGAGCTTAAGCCTTCTATTTATAGGGCTGGAAATCCTCGTACGCGGCGCGTACCTCCGGAGTACGCGGGGCGTAGTCAGTACGCGGGGCGTACTTCGGTTACGCGGGGCGTAATAATGCGTCATGGCTTACGACTCCTGGCTAGCTAGGCGTAGCTTGGCGGGCCGATGGGACTTGACTCTGGGTCTAGTACGCGGGGCGTAATCTGACCTGCCCTCTTCTAAATTCCGTAACTTTCGCGTACGAGCTCCGTTTTTTGCGTTCTTTATATCCACGCGTAGGTGAGATTATGCTCTACAACTTTCATTTAGACTTCGTTGGCTAGTTTTGACTTTATTTTTAATGATATAATTTTAATAGGCCGGGCCTCCTAAAGTTCGTTAAAAATTCATAGGTTCTTTATTCGACGTCGGTTTTCGTTTGTCTTTTTATTGTTTTATTACCACTGAGGAGATCTTCAACTTCCGTTTAGGTGGCGATAGCTAAATAACACTCGATCTTCAATTCGAGTTTTTAGCCCTCTACTACTGTTACGAAACTTTGAAAATTCGTAACTTCTTCATACGAGGTCCAAATTTGGGTGATCTTTTTATGCACGCTCATCTTTCAACGAGATCTACGACTTTTGTTTAGATACTTTAAGGCTAAAATGTATTTTATTGAGATTCTACTTTTTACGTCAAATAATGTTTTAACGTCGTGTCGTAAATATACGATTGGTTATAATTTCTTCAATATAGCTCGGTTTTGGGCGTTCTTTATGTTTTTGGAAACCTTGGCATGATATCTAATATTCGATGCATCCCAACTTAGATACTTGAACACTTTATTTTCGAGGTTAATTTCGTTGTTTTTAGCTTTCGAGTGTTTACAATGCTTTTGGAAAATATAGGGTTGTCACATCATCCCCCTGTTAAGGGAATTTCGTCCCGAAATTCAATCTAAGATAGAGATTACAAATTAGGAAAAAGATGCGGGTACTTTTGTTTCATTTGATCCTCTCGTTCCCAGGTGTATCCAGGTCCTCGCTTGGCGTTCCAGCGGACCTTTACGATAGGTATGCAGCTTTGTTTAGTCCTTTTGACTTCCCGATCCATGATCTCTACTGGTTCCTCTCAGCATGTCTTCTAGGGTTTGTATGGTTCTCTCGCTCTGGCCGTCGGTTTGAGCGTGATAGGCGGTACTCATGTCTAGTCTTGTCCCCAAAGCTTTTTGTAGCGACTGCCAGAACCTTGAGGTGAATCTACTATCTTGGTCCGAGATAATGGATACGGGCACACCATGCAGTCGTACAATTTCTCTGAGGTATGTCTTTGTTAACTTCTCCAATTTATCCGTCTCTTTGATCGGTAGGAAATGCGCTGATTTAGTTAACCTGTCGACAATTACCCAAATGGTGTCGAGTCCGTTTGTCGTTTTGGGTAACTTGGTTATGAAATCCATAGTTATCCGCTCCCACTTCCATTCGGGTATTTTTGGTTGTTGTAATAAACCCGAAGGCTTTTGGTATTCTATTTTGACCTTAGCGCACGTCAGACATTTACTCACGTAGGTAGTAATTTCGGCTTTCATGTTCGGCCACCAGTACAACTTCTTGAGGTCGAGATACATCTTGTCGGAGCCGGGATGTATGGAGTATCGTGTTTTATGGGCTTCGTCCATGACGATTTCTCTGAATCCACCAAACTTTGGTGTCCATATTCGATCCATGAAATAATGAACTCCGTCGTTCTTGGTTTCAAGGTTCTTATCCATTCCTCTTAGGGCTTCTCCTGCCACATTTTCAGATTTCAAGGCTTCTATTTGGGCTTCCTTGATTTGCGTGGACAGGTGGGAATGGATTGTTATAGTTAGGGACTTCACTCGGCGACCTGAGTATTCCTTCCGACTGAGTGCATCAGCCACTACATTAGCCTTTCCGGGGTGATATCGAATTTCGCATTCGTAATCACTTAGTAGTTCTACCCACCGTCTTTGTCTCATGTTGAGTTCTTTCTGTTTGAGGATATGTTGAAGGCTTTTATGGTCAGTGAAGATCGTGCATTTCGTGCCGTAGAGGTAGTGTCTCCATATCTTTAGAGCGAAGATGACTGCTCCTAGCTCAAGATCGTGTGTTGTGTAGTTCACTTCATGCGTCTTTAGTTGTCTTGAGGCATAGGCGATGACCTTCCCTCGTTGCATCAGGACACATCCGAGTCCTTGGTTTGATGCATCACAATAGACCACGAAGTCCTCCGTCCCTTCTGGCAGGGTTAGGATGGGCGCACTACATAATGCTCGTTTTAGCGTTTGAAACGCGACATCTTGTTTTTCTCCCCAGTCGAAGGTCACATTCTTCTGAGTTAGTGTGGTGAGTGGCTTGGCAATCTTGGAAAAATTCTGTATGAACCTTCGGTAATACCCGGCGAGTCCTAAAAATTGCTGGATCTCTGTAGGGGTTCTTGGAATCGTCCAATCCTCTATTGCCTTGATCTTCGAGGGATCCACGTGTATTCCCTCCTTGCTTACTACGTGTCCTAGGAAATCCACCTCTCGAATCCAAAATTCGCACTTGGAAAATTTTGCGTAAAGTTTCTCTGCCCATAATGTTTCCAGGACCTGGCGGAGATGTTGGCTGTGTTCTTCCTGGTTTCTAGAATAGATGAGTATATCATCTATGAACACGATTACGAATTTGTCCAGGAATGGACGACATACTCGGTTCATCAAATCCATGAACACTGCTGGAGCGTTTGTCAATCCGAAGGGCATTACTACAAACTCGTAGTGACCATATCGTGTTCGGAAAGCCGTTTTGGGGATGTCTCCTTCCAGTACTCGTAGTTGGTGATAACCGGATCTTAGGTCGATCTTTGAGAAGTAGCTCGCTCCTTGTAGTTGGTCGAACAGATCGTCTATACGTGGGAGGGGATATCGGTTCTTGATTGTCAGTTTGTTCAGTTCTCGATAATCGATGCACATGCGAAAAGACCCGTCCTTCTTTTTCACGAATAGGACTGGTGCTCCCCATGGTGAGAAGCTTGGTCTGATGAATCCCTTGCTCAACAGTTCATTCATTTGACTGGACAGTTCCTGCATCTCGGCTGGAGCTAAACGGTAAGGTGACTTTGCTACTGGGGTTGCTCCGGGAATTAAGTCGATCCTGAATTCGACTTGACGTTCCGGTGGGATTCCTGGGAGATCTTCTGGGAAAATGTCTGGGAAGTTGCAGACTTCTGGAATATCTTTAATGTTCTTTGATTCTTGCTTCTGGTCTACTATGTGGGCTAGAAAGGCATGGTATTCCTTGCGAAGATATTTTCGTGCTTTAATACAGGAGATGATTTGCAATTTTGTACTAGGTTTGTCTCCATATATGATAAGATTTTCACCGTTGGGAAGATTGAGACGAACGGCCTTTTCATGGCAAAGAATGTCGGCATGGTGAAGACTCAACCAGTCCATACCGATGATTATATCAAAACTTCTTATCGAAATGGGCATAAGGTCGATTTGAAATAAGTGTTCGTTTAAATTTAATGTGCATCCAACGTACATATCACTTGTGCTTTCTGTTTTTCCATTAGCCATTTCTACAGTGAATATTTTATTAAGTGGTTGGGGTCTTTGGTTAAGTAGATTTTTGAATTTATGACTCACAAAACTTCTCTCCGCACCACAGTCAAAGAGTATGCATGCATAAATGTTGTTGAGGAGAAACGTACCCGTAACTACTGTTGGATCAGTTATTGCTTCATTTTGACCTATCGCCAGCACTCTCCCAATACCACCTACATTCCTTGTCTTGGGGCAGTCCCTCTTGAAATGCCCGGTTTCTCCACATCCATAACATGCTTGGCTTACTCCAGTACCAGGAACTTGAGTGACTGGCCGCGCTGGTGCTTTACAGAAATGGGCTGTGTGCCCTTTCCTGTCGTAGTTCTTACAGTACATCTCACGGCAATTACCGTGGTGATGGTAGTTGCATTTGCTGCACTTTGGCAAGTTCCCTGCATATTGTTTTTGACGTCGGGGTTGTAGGAGTTGTGACGGGAGTAGTAGCAGCATGAACCGCCACCATTTGTTTCTTTAAAGGTTCTTGTGAGGTTTGCCCCTTTCTCTTGTTCCAGAATTTCTTCTTACTGTTGTTGTTGGCATTGTTATTGTTGTCGTTGTTCCCTTTGGTTGGTTCAGCTACGATAGTCGTGACTCCTTGGCAGACGCCATGATCAACGAGAGATTGTGCCAGTTCTTTGGCACTGTCGAAGGTCATGGGCTTGGAAGCTAGCACACTTCCCCACAATTGGGGTGATAATCCCCAGATGTACCTCTCCACTTTTTGGCTTTCTAGAATCAACATCCCAGGACAAAGTGTTATCAAATCGCTGAACCTATTGGTGTAGCCTGCGATGTGCGACCCTTTCATCGAAAGGTTCCACAATTCTTGTTCCAGCTTCTGGATCTCGCCTCTTGGGCAGTATTCCCGTAGGAGCATTCGCTTCAAATTTTCCCAACCCATGGAGTTTGCCACCACCAGGGTTAGTGTCTTGACATGGCCGTTCCACCATGTCAAGGCGCGTTCAGAGAATGTACAGGCAGTATATTTTACTTTGCTTTCTTCAGGGCATGCGCAAATTTCAAATACAGCTTCCGTTTTCTCTATCCATTGGGACAGAGCCAATACTCCTCCAATTCCATAAAAGGGAATAGGTTTTCCATTGGTGAAGTCTTTGTAAGTGCAGACTCCAGAACGGCCTTGGCTTGGGCCATTGGTAAAGCTATTTATTCCACCTCCTGACCCATTGTTGCTCATTTGAGCCATCGCGGCGGTTACAGCGGCTGTTACAGCAGTTTGGAACATAGCTGCATCCATAGTTGGAGGAGGTGGTGGAGGTGGTGCTGGAGTTGAGTTTCTGCGTGTTGATCTACGAGGAGGCATGTTCTGGTAGAGAAAATAAGAACGAATACTATAAGTTTCTAATGTTTTGACAATCGTGTAGTTGAGGGTTAGTCGTATCTTGTAATTTGTTTTGACTTTAGTTTTTGGTTTCAAATTAAATACAACAATTTAATTAATTTCGAGAGGTATATAAAGAAGTACTGCATATTTATATATATGTCACACCTAAGGTGTGTTACATTATGCTTCTAGTTTTAGGAAAATTTGACCTATCTAGAGGTCTCCGTGTACAGATACAAAAGAAAAATAAGAGAAAAACTTTATCCGAGGTCCTAGTTTATATCAAAATTGTTGGAGCTTGAACAAACTCTACTTGTGGCGTTTGGAGCTGGATTCGGCATCTGACCGTTTGACTCCCATCAGTCGCCTCTCGAAATCTGCTTGTTGTTCTTTCATCTCTCTTATTTCGTCTAGAGCTGTTATCATTTGGTTCTGAAGTGTCCCCGTGTAGATTTGGGTATTCTCATGTAGTACTTCCAAATGGCGGATGTCAATGGCGTTACCTTAGGTAGCAGCATTGATCTCGCGAACTCTGGCTGCTTGTTGGTCTGCCTGGTAGTTCTGGTTAGCTATAGCGTTCACGACAACAGGAAGTGCTCGATCAGCTGAGCCTCCCCCACTGACATTGTAAAAATCTCGACACATGCCGAATGGAGGGCATACACCTTGCTGACGGCTCCAGTAGTAGAGGTAGCTTCCCCAGATGGGAATGGGTCCCGGTTGATGTGGTCTGATCACGGGAGGATGAGGGATGGGAGGGTCGATTACTTCCGGTTCGGAATCTGTTCCGCTAGAAATTTCCACGATCTCCTCGTCGACTTCGTATTCTTCTCCGACTTCGATTTCGAATTCTTCTTCGACCTCTTCTTCGATTTCCTCTGGGTCTTCCTCCGGGTCTTCTTTTATCCAGCCGTCGTTACCTTGATTTAGGTAGTAGGGGTCTCCCGGTAAAGGAAATCCGGCCATTTGTCTGTACTGGGATAGAGGTATGAGATTTTTATAAGAAAAGAAATTTCTAATTAACGACTTCGTAAGCCTATTTATATCTTTACTGAGCGCAATGTTTTATCGTTCAATTAGTTTTAATAATAGACTTATAGTATTTCAATTTAGCGAATCTAGATTTTATACGTTTTAGGCTTGTTGACTACTACGACCATTCCTTGACGTACATTGGTCAAATCCAGGATAAATATAGTTGATCAGGCTATATTTATTCTTGATTTAATTACATACCCCAGGGCTCAATCGTGGTATCGCAACTTGCCATACTACTTTTTAGAAAAACTTGTCATGATACGAGGCTGATACGTGCGGGTTAAAATGTATATATTTAAAAGAAAATATATTTCTATGAAAATGTTTTTATCAGAGGGTTTTTGGTTCCCGTTGTATTTATAGTTTGTATATCTTATGTGGTTTGATATACTTAGTTCACTATAAACAATGCTCTGATACCAATCTGTCACACCCCCAAACCAGGATGGCGGAAACATTCAGGGGTGGATGACTTCACGTAGTATCACAACAAATGAATATTGTAAAGAAAGTAACACAACCAACATATATATAATATGAAAACGTATATTGTTGCGTTATACATGTTATCAAAAGAATATTACAATATGATGACAAATGTTCAATAATGAAAACATCCTTTGTGTTCCTTCTTCCAAAAGCTGGTAGTTACCTGTATCACTGATTTCCTGAGAAATACAAGTGGTTTTGAAAAGTATCAACAATTAAGTTGGTGAGTTCATGAGTGTTTCGAGTTGAAAAGTATATCCTTTTTGGTAGTAAATTGGTAAACGAGGTTTTTAGAAAGTCCAATATTTTCTTGTAAGCTGATTCAAACGTTTCCAAAGTTGGAATGTATTAGTATATTTTGTACTCGAATGATAAAAACAACTTAGTATGAAAATAATGTAGAAACTGCAATGCACATATGAATCTCGTAAATCATTCTTGTTTTATACTTTTTATGTGAGTTTTATAACCATACTATTGACATTGACGGCCTGTAACAACATTCTTCAAGTGTTGCAGTGTTATGACATTTGTCACCCCAGACCTGCCGGTCTAACTATAGCTAGTAGTTTAGGTGCGGGATTGTCAATCCCGTATAGATCTATACACAAGTATCACGTTCTCCCTCCAAGAGATTTTGGTATATAATACAAGACTTGAAATGCATACAAAAATGTACGTTGAAGTTTGAATATCTCACATTGCCTAGTATAAGTAGATTTACAATGAAATGACCTTACTTCTTTTGAAAGTGTTTCGTTTTTCAAGATGTATAAAAATGTAGGATTGACTTGTTAACTATACCCATTATAGTTTTTCAGATAGTAGGTTCCATTTAGTAGAAATAACTTAGTGACATAATCGCTCTTGTATACATAAGATGTTTGTATCGATATTCGAAGATAGAAATTTCATTTATGTTTATAAAACGATACTTTAACGTGTAATGTACTTGTAGTTCCCCCCCCCCCCCCCCCCTTAAAACATGAAAAAGAATTGAAAAGTAGGGGTATGAACTCACTCGTTAAGTTTGAAGAGGGAGACTAGAGTTAAGTAGAACTTCGATTGCGGATAGTTGCGTCGTCGGGCTCTTCGGGGATCTCTGCAACGTAAATCTTTCGTCGGGGGCTCGAGTGCGGAAACCGAGGTGAGGGGAGGGTCTCTGGAGCTTAGAAGTATGAGAGAATGGCTGGGGGATTGTGATTTGTGTGCAAAAACTCGAGCTTAAGCCTTCTATTTATAGGGCTGGAAATCCTCGTACGCGGCGCGTACCTCCGGAGTACGCGGGGCGTAATAATGCGTCATGGATTACGACTCCTGGCTAGCTAGGCGTAGCTTGGCGGGCCGATGGGACTCGACTCTGGGTCTAGTACGCGGGGCGTAATCTGACCTGCCCTCTTCTAAATTCCGTAACTTTTGCGTACGAGCTCTGTTTTTCGCGTTCTTTATATCCACGCGTAGGTGAGATTATGCTCTACAACTTTCATTTAGACTTCGTCGGCTAGTTTTGAATTTATTTTTAATGATATAATTTTAATAGGCCGGGCCTCCTAAAGTTCGTTAAAAATTCATAGGTTCTTTATTCGACGTCGGTTTTCGTTTGTCTTTTTATTGTTTTATTACCACTGAGGAGATCTTCAACTTCCGTTTAGATGGCGATAGCTAAATAACACTCGATCTTCAATCCGAGTTTTTAGCCCTCTACTACTGTTACGAAACTTTGAAAATTCGTAACTTCTTCATACGATGTCCAAATTTGGGCGATCTTTTTATGCACGCTCATCTTTCAACGAGATCTACGACTTTTGTTTAGATACTTTAAGGCTAAAATGTATTTTATTGAGATTCTAATTTTTACGTCAAATAATGTTTTAACGTCGTGTCGTAAATATACGAGTGGTTATAATTTCTTCAATATAGCTCGTTTTGGGCGTTCTTTATGTTTTTGGAAACCTTGGCATGATATCTAATATTCGATGCATCCCAACTTAGATAATTGAACACTTTATTTTCGAGGTTAATTTCGTTGTTTTTAGCTTTCGAGTGTTTACAATGCTTTTGGAAAATATAGGGTTGTCACACAACGTATGACAATCCAATTGATTGGCCCTAGAATGATACATGCATGCATATTATAGTCTAAGTTTAGAATCTCAATGAAGGATGGATAAGCCCAATCTGCTAATAATAAAGACTAAATACATACATAGTAAATTTGACGCAACACATTAAATGATCCAGCATCAACCAATGCATCCGAGTTTTCTTTAAAAAAAACAAAAACATCATTGTGAACAAATCAAGTCCATGCATGGTCTTTAAACCAACATGCATGTGATAGGTGCTGGATGTTCAATTTTTTTGCTAAAAGCTTCAAATATGTTCATAAAATATTTTAATCCACAAAAATATGTAAAACTTCATTTCTGTACAAACATAATTTTTCCTAGAAGCCCAATGATATAATAAGATAGTATGGAAAGTTTCATGTATTTATTCATTTTTCTTTATTTATTGTAATTTTTGCAAGAAAACGAGGTCATAAATCACATAAAATACTTACTGAGGTCAATCAATCCTATCAAAATTTTTGGATGACCCATAATGTGAATAAACATCCCTCACAAAGTTTGACTAATTTTTGTTACTATTTTCTATTATTTTTAATTTTCTTTACGATTAACTCAAATAAATCATAAAACCAAGTTCTCGGATATAAAAAGAGCATTTAGATTTTTTGTTTCTTTTAAGTCATGTGTGATACTAAGAAAAATAGTTTGGGAATGTTACACAGCTTATTCTTAATTTTCCATGATTTTTGTGTATTTAATGGACTAAAAATGGGAAAAATAGTTTCTCATATTCAAAATTCATTAAAATATATTAGGATATCTTATGCTATAGTAGGATGTCAAATAAAAAGTTTAGTGACTTTTCTTTACTGTTTTCTAAGATTAAACATTCATAAATCCAAAAATCGGACTCCGCTGTTTACAAATGACTCTTGATATTTTTCACATATTATATACAATATTGAACAATTTTATAATTTTTTTTATGAATTATCTTAATATTTTACTATTTATTATAATTGTTTTATATTAAATACACATCAATTATGAAAATCGAACTCCTATATATTAAAATCCCCTGTGGCATTTTTCCAAGCTTATATATGTTTAGTAAAAGTGGAAAACAAAGTTTGGGAAATTTTAGAAATGTTTTTCTATTTATCTCCTTTTTTGTTAATACAAACACACACAAAAAAAAATTAGCTTAAGCTATTTGAAAATCCATTTTATATTTTTCCTAACTTACAGATTTGTATATGAATTTTACAAAAAGTTTGATAATTTTTCTTAACTTTTTAATAATTATTCACGAATTAATGCTTTTTTAAGTGAATAAAATAAATAAAAATATCTAAACTGTTTGGAAACCAACTTTTATATTTTTCCTAGCTTTTGTATGTCTAATAACACTAGTACAAAAGTTTGGAGAAATTTTGAAACTATTTTCTATTTATCTCTATTTTGATAGAATAAATACACAAAAATCAGAAAAATCATGTTAAACTATTTGAAAATCAGTTTTTATATTTTTCCCACATTATATATGTTGCATTACAGTGGTACACAAAGTTTGGAGAATTTTCATAAGTGATTGCTATTTTCAATGAATTTGTATCGGTTTAGAGAATTAAATATAGGAAAAATGGCTATGCATATCTAAAATGCATGAAACATATTTGGAAATCTTTGACTTTAATTTGAACACAAATAAAAAGTTGTGTGCTTTTTAGTTACTATTTTCTATTTAGACAAAACTTCAAAAATGGTCCCTATGATTTTTGAAAATATCAAGTTTAGTTTCTAAGTTCAAAAAACCTTACAGGTGGTCCTTGTGGTTTCAAAACTTTTAACAAATGGTCATTTTTGCTAACACCGTTAACATTTGACCGTTAAGTGAAGGGCATTTCAGTCTTTTCACCACTACAGGGACCATTTATGAAGTTTGCCATATTTAAAAAAAATAATTATTTAATATTAAAGGGCTCTCTCTCTCTCTCTCTCAATAAACCCTAACATCGACGTTGCCACAAACTCCACTTTCAGCAATTTCAAATCAGTCTTTACAAATGGCGGTGCCTCTTCTTTGGTTTTCTGGTACTACTAAAAGGAAATCGAGCATCTTCATCACCACTCACGTTTTCCAGCATATCCCATACTTCTCTTTCTAAAACTCTACTCTAAAAAATGTAATGTAACCCAATAACACTTTGATTATATAGAATATGATGTGGATCTTGAGTATCTCGAATCATTGGAGTTAAAATACAGAAGATGATCTAGATCCGGTTCTTTTCCCCTTCCTTCGATTTCCAACTTTTTTGTTGACATCCATAATTTCTGTTTTCTGATTTAATAGGCTTGATTGTTCATCTATAGGTTCTCACGTTTTCTTTTATCTCACAAGTTTGAAATTTACATCTTTTTCATTGTGCATCGATCCCTGTATCAAGAAAAAAGACATATTTTGTGCATTTGCTTACTCTTATTGATGTATTTATGGCAGGAAATATAGTGAGAATGTTCTTTCTCCTTCCTCATAGTGGCTTCAGGAAATATGACATTTTACATTTAAAACCCACAAAATGTCATTTTACATTTAAAACCCACTAGGCTTAATCGCAGAGTCTTATTTCTTTGAATTTGGATTTGATTTGAACTAATTTAAATTGGGATAGGGAGGGTCTTCGGAAGAGGTGCTTTGAACAATGTGTTCAAGGGCAGAATTGGTATTTTGAGGACTATTGTAGTAATCAAGAAATTAGAAAAAGAAGATAACGAAGCTCCAAAGCCCGATCAAATTCGCCAGAATTATTTCTAATTCCCCAGAAGCAAGCTCGATGTTCTGTTGCTCGTCGATTAAGTGGATAATTGAACATGGATCTTGATAACTATTTCCTCATATGCATTGGGTTTTCTTTTTATGGAGAGAGAGGGAGAGAGGGATATATATATATATATATATATATATATATATATATATATATATAATATTAAATAATTATATTTTTTTTTAAATATGGCAAACTTCATAAATGGTCCCTGTGGTTGTGAAATGAATGAAATGTCCTTCACTTAATGGTCAAATATTAACGGTATTAGCGAAAGGACCATTTGTTAAAAGTTTTGAAACCACAGGGACCACCTGTGAGGTTTTTTGAACTTAAGGATTAAACTTGATATTTTCGAAAACCACAGGGACCATTTTTGAAGTTTTGTCTTCTATTTAATTAGAATTCCTTGATGTAAAACACAATTAAATTACAAAAGTCTGGTTTTATTGATCAAAACTAGCATTTAATAATTTTCCCAATTTAAGGATAATGTGAAACAGTTACACAAAAAGTCTAAGAAGGTTTCATGATCATTTACTATTTTTTCATGATTTTGTGATTATTCAAGAAATTAAAATGGTAAAAAATAGTTAGACATATAAAAAATTCAAGAAAATTTATCTTAATGTCTTTGACTTCAGTAAAAACTAAAATGCAATGTTGGAAAAATTTTGGAACTAAATTGATTTAGTTGTTGGATATTTAATCATTGGAACACCTCCTAAAATGTTAAATTTTAACATTTCAATAATGTGAATTTCATAGAAAAATGTTTGTAACTTAACATTATTATATTTTGACACAATATTGACATAATTCTATTTTAGTAGTAAGTATACTAGTATTAGATTTCGACTAGAGACTCATTATTGTGTAACATCGTTGTAGGATCCGATAGTAGTAGAAGTGGAGCGTAGTTCAAGGAACGATTTGCATTATCTTAAGGCATTGTTAGTATTCACGCCTCCCCTATTTTCGATTTTTAAATGTTCAGGGGTGGAAAAGCATGCCCTAACTATTTATGTTTGATGTATCTATATTGAATTGTATCAAACATGATTGCGATATTTTGCTATGTATTTATACGTAACTTGAAACATGAGGCCTTATCGTCATAAGTCCCTCACACTTTACTCCAACCATTAAATCTTTGAGCCAATGGCCACTATGAAAAACGCTATTAAGAATTGACAATTCCTCACTCGCCCTATTGCGTGAGTGCATTTTACCATGTTCATTTATGGAACGATAAGCTTAAATCTTGATAGGCATCAGTCGTAGGCTTGGTTGTGAACTCATTGTTGATTGTTATGCGCATACAAAGATTATTACATACAAACTTATTTATTAATTATAGTAATGAAACTTGTTTACTCATTTTAGCAATGAAGTTTATTCCCATGAGAATATGAACTTCGCATCTCATTTTGACAATAAAGTTTATGACAACGAATTTTGTTTATGCAAACTTATTTACTCATTTTAGCAATGTACTTTTATTTATGGAACCTCTAGCAAAACGTTGATTACAATTCATGAAACCAATATTATTTTTAACCTATGAACTCACTAACTATTTTTATAGTTGACGCTCGTTTTACATGCTTTTTTAGGAATCACCTAGTAAGAGGCACGTAGAGACACAACACTTGTAGGAGCATTTGCATGTGTGGTTCTATTTTAATACATTGTAATTACTTTTAAAAGTTGTTCAAAATTATTGTAAACTGTAAAGTTTTTAATACGACGGTTGGTGTTGTCTTTTAACTTTTGCTATGAGACCCTTTATACTGTCGCGTCCTGTGTTTCTGCTTTAGCGGGGTGTGACATAAATGGTATCAGTGCCGAAGGTTATAGAGAATACTGGCTTTCCTTTGGAGAACCACCACTATAGCCAAAAAAATTCAAAACGTTTTTTTTAATATTGAACATGCTATTGGTATAACTAATTCGAGTACGCATTATTGGACTTTAATTGAGTATAGCCTGGCTAACTATGCTTAATTAAGGAAAATTAATGCGAGGCTGGAAAAGGTTATAGTAGAATTATGTTCAAAACAATTTTCAACTTAAACTTTTGAAAAACAAAATTTTCGATGTACATATGGTGTGACAACCCGAAATTTCCATTCGGTCAAACGCTAAAAGTCAACCACTTCGTATCATAAGTCAATGTCATTATTTCTTATTTTTAAGAAATATAAAGTTCGTTTGATTATTTTTAATCGAACGGGTGAAAGAAAGTGTCGTCTCGGGTTTTAAATTTTAAAAACCACAAACGTCACGCGTCTTAGAAATTCCCGACCAAACTTTTATGTTTTGGGTTGAGAAATCACCCAAAATCGTGAAGGTCCTTCCAGTTCGTCCAATGCCCTTGGGTAGCAAGGGTATACATCCATGTCCATATGTACTAGTTAGATTACTAGTAAACTACCATAGGGGTAGTTTAGGAAGATATTAGAACTATTACTAGAACACAATATCATATAATGAGTCAGTTCATTCATGAGTCAATACTTGCTATATAGAGAGAGAACATACATTACAGCTAGTACACACAGTACATTACGATACATGCTAGACAGATAGAGAATACACATTACAGCTAGAACACACAGAACATTACAGTACATTACTATACTATTACATAGATACAATTACATGATCACACTTACATAGATAAAATTACATGATCATACTTACATGAGTACAATTACATGATCAAACTTACATGATTACACTTACATATACATACTAGACGTTACTAGGTGCTATAGCATGGAACAAGTTCAGGATCTAACTATACCGATGAATCACAACGCAATTGTGATAGTTATATCGGGTATATATGATCATAGTAATGTGGATGTGTCACGTAGTGCAGATATGCATGAGCGTGTAAAGGTCTCAAAATCCCTTTGATAGGGGAGCGTATAGTCTGGGATCTAGCCGTCACATTATGCCTTATCCCTCAAATAAGGCAGTTGAGTACCGATGTAGTTATTTATTACAAATGCTACAGTACTTAGAAGAATTACCCTAGACTTGAGGTAATTGGTACGGTTGTAGTTCGACACTACACCATAGTACTATTTAATTTTCCCACTACATTCGCTTCGTGAACATTCACACAACACACGGTAATGTAGAAACTATATTTTTGGATAATGATAGTCAGACTTGGAAAAACACACACTCTTACAAGAGACACCCACTCAGACACTAGATGCCTTGGTAGAAGGCTACATTTAGAACAGTTAGGTCTTGGTAGAAGACTACATTCAGAGCAGTTAGGTCTTGGTAGAAGACTACATTCAGAGCATTTAGGTCTTGGTAGAAGACTACATTCAGAACAGTTAGGTCTTGGTAGAAGACTCCCTTTTATAGTAGTAGCAATCATAGGGATTTCTAGGGTTTTTCAAACGTTTACATTTGTTCTACAAAACATTTTCATACTTACAGTTCATATACATTTTTAATACTTACAATTCATATACATACAAATTCTTACATACAAATTAAGACACTAAAATACTTATGATCTTACCAGCTTCAAAGCTGATACTCGCTTTCAAAATTACTTGTATCCTCAGGTCATCAATTGACAGGTACCGATGCAAGGTTTAGAGAAGATGGAGCTTGTTCAAGACTCATCTTTCATTTTGATTTATGCTTTAGTGTCTATTATAATTTGACAGAACACACTTGTATAATAATTATATTATTAATGCAATGGATGATGTTGTTGCTTCTTTACTACTTTTCATTGTTGTGATATTGTACATGACGTCCTCCGCCCCAGAACGTTTCCGCCGTTCATGGTTTTGGGGTGTGACATATGGGCATTGCATATTATAGGCATTCATCTAGCTAAAATTAGAAACAAACCGCACTTTTACCACAATGTCTTATTTAGAAATAATCTTATCCCTTATCAAGTGCTAGGCTAACCAGTTAAGTTATATCATTAGCCACTCTAGGAGCAATGTACTTAGTACTGAGAATGAGTATTCCTCCATAGCTATTGATTTTAGACGTAAGGTTAGCAGCTAGATAGTTAGTAGTAATAATCCTATGTCGAAACCAGTACCAATTGTACCTTAATACCTCCGCATCGTCTTCATACTAGAGTTACAAATATGAAAAGCGTTCTGATACCGACATGGATGAGAACTAGAGCATCGCGTTAGAAAGTAGATGATTCGCCACAAGTAATCACCCGGATGCCATTGGCAAGAATCCCTAATATAACTCTTAAGGAGGTACGAAAGCTCAACCCATTGCTACTGATATGTGAGACTTCTCTTTTACGCTATGATTTTAGTTATTAGTTTTTTCCATCTTGACCTTAAAGCTTAGTCTAGGATACCTCTTTGATTCTAAACCTTATCTTTGATGATTCTTACCCTACCATCTTTATTTCGAATCCTCCTTCGACCCTTATCGTTTTCATACATTTGTTTGAGTCCTTATCGACATTACTGATATTCCTATCATTATAAAGGATTACATCATCTTACGTTTGACCCAGACACCAAACCTATAGCTTAACCTTTGACCCCTATAAAAGCCCGCGAAACTGCATTGAGACCATAAAATGTTTTACAAACAATTTTTCATGTCCTCTATTTTAGGGAAAAAGTCACCGGTGCTCGTCTTATACTCGCCTTAGTATTTAGGTAAGAACAGCTACACTAATATACCAATTCCTTACTTTTTAATCTACAATCAAAAACCTATTTCATTTCACTGGTTTTATCTACCGTAATTACAATAATTTGTAACCACTTTATATAACTTAGTAGACCGTTCCTGACAATGTAAGTTATATTTCTCGTTAAAAACAACCAGCTTTACTTTTGACAACTTGCTATAACTTAACACTTTTCTCCAAAACTCAAGTTAACCAATGTTGGTTTTAACCTTGCTATTTCAATTTCATTTCAAATCCATTTCAATGGATATATGTGCTTTTAAGGGCATATACACCATTTTAAACCTTGTTACCATTTTGACACATTTTTGAAAAACATATAAATATTTTCCTGTATAAAAAGTGTGTAAAATCTATGATATAAAACTCAAACCTATGACATCGATGTTCATATTACGTGTAAAAGCTTTATCGGATCTTTCAAACCACTTTTTTTTTACTCTTTTGACCACTTCCTCATTTAGGCATTGTACTTTAATTAAATATGTTTTCTTGAAACCCAACATGATATTTTTTTTCAAGTTTCTACTCCAAACGTGTTTACAATACATAACTAATGCCTACATTTAAAACACACCTTATTTGTTTATTGTATTACAAATTAGTTTTATAATCTATAAAGTTTCAAAATTTTATAGCATTGCAAAACTTAGTGTTCACTTTTAAACTTCTAGTGTCGCACTTTCAACAATGTAAAATTATTCATATAAATATGTTGAGTCTTTACCTTATCCGTTTTAACTATTCTTAGACTCCAGTCTAAAAGTTCAAAGCTATCAAATTTTCAATTACCAATTTTAGTGCTTCTTCTTTTTGACAAATGGAGTTTAACTTAATAAATAACTCATGGTTTTTAGCAAACACTTTAAAACCTCCACAACTCTATTTAATCATCAACATACATCAAAGATTGAAGTTTGAAATATATCTCGACTTGGTTTTAAATCTACCTATATGTATTGTTCTTAAAATTTTAACAGTATCAATCATTGTTGCTACGTTCCTTTTCTTTCCCCGAACTTGATTTTTTGCTCTCATTCTGATTTGAGATCTCGCAAACTCATAATTATGACACAATGCATGGTCTAAATTTGCTTTTGTCTATTTTGCTTCTCTTGGTATCATGTTCATACACATACAGACTAGAAGTCTACCCTTATCAATTTGAGCGATTAATGTGTGTATAGTCGTGAGACATAATTTTGATTTAGTCAAATTTGATATATTCAATTACGTCTTTTATCATATACATTTTTTTTATTTTAAAATCTATTATATATATAAGCAATCCTTATTTACATTTTCTCTTTCGTTCTAAATTCAGAAACTTGATTCAAAAGTGCAATTTTCATTGTATTTTCCTTATAGTTAATACACAAGATGAATACCCTTGTTCATATCAATTTTCTAAATCCAGATAATATATGTGAAAAATACATTTCTTATGTTTCTTCTGTTGTTTAAAAAAATAAAAAGTTTTAAATGTTACGATTAGCAATCCGTGAAATGATTGTTTTTGTAGGATCACTAAATTAAGAATGCACTATTTTCAATGGTCGATATTTTTGCACCTTTCTCAAAAATAGCATTCTACTTTGCTATTTCCAGTGAGTTCCTAAACTCTCAAACTTCTGTTTCTAAATATTCAGACTCCTCGTAATCTTGAATTTGTCTTGATTGAAACAATTGGACGATTTCTCAAAATTTGTAATACAAATATTTCTATACAAATTCCCTTAATGATGATTTAAACCTTTAACCTTAAATTAATCTTTCTATTATTTTACTACTTCTTTTGATCATCACTCATGTATCTGCATTCTCTTGGGCCAATCTCTCCCTCTCCATCATAGGGACATACCTCAAGCGAAACATCTTAGAAAACTACTCCCAGGTAACCGCAGACCTCTACTCAGGAGTGTACGAGATCGTAACCAATTTCCACCAATCCTTCACACCTGAAGAAAGAAGGGTATGGGTACACTTGACCTTATGGTTAGCAGGGAAAGAGAATGTAAAGAAACAAACCTTCATGACAGATAACCATATCATCGCAACAATAGGATCCTAGACTCCATAAAACACTGGTGACTTCATACTATCGAAGTCCCAATACTGGAAGGCTCTCCCCCACCAATCCCCGCAGCAACGACAACCTTAGAAAGAGCAACGTATTTCTCATCAAAAATCTCGATCATAGCGGTCTCAATACACCCAAACATCTCTGGCATAGATCTCTGGACATCAGCAGCCACCTCAGTGGTGATGACCTCTTGAATATGGTCATTATTGATCCTCAACCCATCCTAGCCGGTCACTCTAGACCTAGAGTTTGATCCCCGCATGAACAACATACTGGAAATAAACCATAGCATATCAGAATCCTACAATCCATATAATCACAACCATTCCAGACAGACAACCATTGGGGTTTGTGACCTCCTTGTGACACATACATGTCCTGTGCTTTCAGTAGTACGGGGCCATACTACCTTCCACACCTACCCGTATATGTCCTAATGATCATCACACCGCCCTACATATACAACAAATAAGATATGCATACATCCTATCATCACCCTCTCAAGAGTGGCTAAACATTTCTCCTATAATTGGATGCTCATGCAAAAAATCACCCATGAAACTTCCACCAACCCTGTAGCACTCGTGTATGCTAATCGTACATAACACTTGATCCTATAGACATTTGAATATTTTATTCTACCCTAAGCCCACAACCAAACAAGGAACTTGAAATAAGACCAAACCAAACATTCTCAGGCTATAAAATCTTAGTTAGAAAAACATGCTAGTGATAGGCTAGGGATCTTCAGGTATTGCATGATATAATTGCATGAGTATATGATGTCTGGTAGCCTAGGGTTTCTTTCTTATATGGAATTGACATCATTACTGTAGTTGCTTGGTGTATGCATCAAAATTATACATAACTAAGATTTTGTAGCATGAGAATGTTTGATTTAGCCTTATTTTATGTTCCTTTTTTGGTTATGGGCTTAGGGTAGAATCAAGTATTTGATGGTCTATATGATCCAATGTTATGTATGATTAGCATACACGAGTGTTGCAGGGTTGGTGGAAGTCTTATGGATTAGTTATCTGGGGTCAGTCGACTAGTCGATGGATGTCTAGCCTTTATCTAGGAAGTGAGAATAGGTTGTATGTGTATGCTAGTGACTGTTGCTAGGTGTGACAACCCTATATTTTCCAAAAGCATTGTAACGCTCAAAAGTCAAATACAACTAAATTAACCTTGAAAATAAAGTATTCAAATATCTAAGTTGGGATGCATCAAATACTAATTAACGTGTCAAGGTTTCCGAAAACAAAAAGAACGCTCAAAATCGGGTTATATTGAAGAAATTATAACCACTCGTATATTTACAACACACCGTTAAAACATTATTTGACGTAAAAAGTAAAATCTCAATAATGTGCATTTTAGCCTTAGGTATCTAAACATAAATCGTAGATCTCGTTAAAAGGTGAGCGTGCATAAAAAGATCGCCCAAATTGGACCTCGTATGAAGAAGTTACGGATTTTCGAAGTTTCGTAACAGTAGTAGAGGGCTAAAAACTCGAATTTAAGATCGAGTGTAAATTAGCTAACGCAATCCAAATGAGAGTTGAAGATCTCCGCAATAGGAACAAATGGATGAGAAGACAAACAAAAACCGACGTCGAATAAAGAACCTATGAGTTTTTAAACGAACTTTAGGAGGCCCGGCCTATTAAAAATATATCATTAAAAATAAAGACAAAACTAGCCGACGGAGTCTAAATGAAAGTTGTAGAGCATAATCTCACCTACGCGTGGATATAAAGAACACGAAAAACGGAGCTCGTACGCGAAAGTTACGGAATTTAGAAGAGGACAGGGCAGATTACGCCCCGCGTTCTCTGGGAGTACGCCCCGCGTACTAGACCCAGAGTCGAGTCCCATCGGCCCGCCCAAGCTACGCTTAGCTAGCCAGGAGTCGTAAGCCATGACGCATTGTTACGCCCCGCGTACTGACTACGCCCCGCGTACGTCGGAGGTACGCGCCGCATACGAGGGTTTCCAGCCCTATAAATAGAAGGCATAAGCTCGAGTTTTTGCACACAAATCACAATCCCTCAGTCATTCTCTCATACTTCTAAGCTCCAGAGACCCTCCCCTCACCTCGGTTTCCGCACTCGAGCCCCGACGAAAGATTTACGTTGCAGAGATCCCCGAAGAGCCCGACGACGCAACTATCCGCGATCGAAGTTCTACTTAACTCTAGTCCCTCTCTTCAAACTTAACAAGTGAGTTCATACCCCTACTTTTCAATTCTTTTTCATGTTTTAGGGGGGAATACAAGTACATTACACGTTAAAGTATCGTTTTATAAACATAAATGAAATTTCTATCTTCGAATATCGATACAAACATCTTATGTATACAAGAGCGATTATGTCACTAAGTTATTTCTACTAAATGGAACATACTATCTGAAAAACTATAATGGGTATAGTTAACAAGTCAGTCCTACATTTTACATATACATCTTGAAAAACGAAACACTTTCAAAAGAAGTAAGGTCATTTCATTGTAAATCTACTTATACTAGGCAATGTGAGATATTCAAACTTCAACGTACATTTTTGTATGCATTTCAAGTCCTGTATTATATACCATAATCTCTTGGAGGGAGAGCGTGATACTTGTGTATAGATCTATACGGGATTGACAATCCCGCACCTAAACTACTAGCTATAGTTAGACCGGCAGGTCTGGGGTGACAAATGTCATAACACTGCAACACCTGAAGAATGTTGTTACAGGCCGTCAGTGTCAATAGTATGGTTATAAAACTCACATAAAAAGTATAAAACAAGATTGATTTACGAGATTCATATGTGCATTGCAGTTTTCTACATTATTTTTCATACAACGTTGTTGTTATCATTTGAGTATAAAAGATACTAACACATTTCAACTTTGGAAACTTTTGAATCATCTTACAAGAAAATATTGGACTTTCTAAAAAACCTCGTTTACCAATTTACTACCAAAAAGGATTTACTTTTCAACTCGAAACACTCATGAACTCACCAACTTAATTGTTGACACTTTTCAAAACCACTTGTATTTCTCAGGGAATCAGTGATACAGGTAACTACCAGCTTTTGGGAGAAGGAACACAAAGGATGTTTTTATTATTGAACATTTATCATCATATTGTAATATTTTTTTGATAACATGTATAACACAATAATATACGTTTTAATTTTATATATATGATGGTTGTGTTACTTTTTTTACAATATTCAATTGTTGTGATACTACGTGAACTCATCCACCCCCGAATGTTTCCGCCATTCTGGTTTGGGGGTGTGACAGATTGGTATCAGAGCATTGTTTATAGTGAACTAAGTATATCAAACCACATAAGATATACAAACTATAAATACAACGGGAACCAAAAACCCTTTGATAAAAAAAACATTTTCATAGAAATATATTTTCTTTAAATATATACATTTTTACCCGCATGTATCAGCCTCGTATCATGACAAGTTTTTCTAAAAAGTAGTATGGCAAGTTCCGATACCACGATTGGGCCTTGAAGTATGTAATCAAATCGAGAATAAATATAGCCTGATCAACTATATTTATCCTGGATTTGACCAATGTACGTCGAGGAATGGTCGTAGTAGTCAACAAGCCAAAAACTTATAAAATCTAGATTCGCTAAATTGAAATACTATAAGTCTATTGTTAAAAATAATTGAACGATAAAATATTGCGCCCAGTAAAGATATAAATAGGCTTAGGAAGTCGTTAAATAGAAATTTCTTTTCTTATAAAAATCTCATACCTCTATCCCAGTACAGACAAATGGCCGGAATTCCTTTACCGGGAGACCCCTACTACCTAAATCAAGGTAACGGCGGCTGGATAGAAGAAGACCCGGAGGAAGACCCAGAGGAAATCGAAGAAGAGGTCGAAGAAGAGTTCGAGGAGGGAGTCGAAGAAGAATTCGAAATCGAAGTCGGAGAAGAATACGAAGTCGACGAGGAGATCGTGGAAATTTCTAGCGGAACAGACTCCGAACCGGAAGTAATCGACCCTCCCATCCCCCATCCTCCCGTAATCAGACTATATCAACCGGGACCCATTCCAATCTGGGGAAGCCACCTCTACTACTGGAGCCGTCAGCAAGGTGTACGCCCTCCATTCGGCATGTGTCGGGATTTTTACAACGTCAGTGGGGGAGGCTCAGCTGATCGAGCACTTCCTGTTGTCGTGAACGCTATAGCTAACCAGAACTACCAGGCAGACCAACAAGCAGCCAGAGTTCGCGAGATCAATGCTGCTACCTAAGGTAACGCCATTGACATCCGCCGTTTGGAAGTACTACATGAGAATACCCAAATCTACACGGGGACACTTCAGAACCAAATGATAACAGCTCTAGATGAAATAAGAGAGATGAAAGAACAACAAGCAGATTTCGAGAGGCGACTGATGGGAGTCAAACGGTCGGATACCAAATCCAGCTCCAAACGCCACAAATAGAGTTTGTTCAAGCTCCAACAATTTTGATATAGACTAGGACCTCGGATAAAGTTTTTCTCTTATTTTCTTTTGTATCTGTAAACGGAGACCCCTAGATAGGTCAAATTTTCCTAAAAACTAGAAGCATAATGTAACACACCTTAGGTGTGACATATATATATAAATATGCAGTACTTCTTTATATACCTCTCGAAACCTCTGAAATTAACTAAATTGTTGTATTTAATTTGAAACTAAAAACTAAAGTCAAAACAAATTACAAGATACGACTAACCCTCAACTACACGATTCTTAAAACATTAGGAACTTATAGTATTCGTTCTTATTTTCTCTACCAGAACATGCCTCCTCGAAGATCAACACGCAGAAACTCAACTCCAGCACCACCTCCACCACCCCCTCCAACTATGGATGCAACTATGTTCCAAACTGCTGTAACAGCCGTTGTAACCGTGGCGATGGCTCAAATGAGCAACAATGGGTCAGGAGGAGGAATAAATAGCTTTACAAATGGCCCAAGCCAAGGCCGTCTGGAGTCTGCACTTACAAAGACTTCACCAATGGAAAACCTATTCCCTTTTATGGGACTGGGGGAGTATTGGCTCTGTCCCAATGGATAGAGAAAACGGAAGCTGTATTTGAAATTTGCGCATGCCCTGAAGAAAGCAAAGTAAAATTTGCTGCCTGTACATTCTCTGAACGCGCCTTGACATGGTGGAACGGCCACGTCAAGACACTAACCCTGGTGGTGGCGAACTCCATGGGTTGGGAAAACTTGAAGCGAATGCTCCTTCGGGAATACTGCCCAAGAGGCGAGATTCAGAAGCTTGAACAAGAATTATGGAACCTTTCGATGGTAGGCTCGGACATCGCAGGCTACACCAACAGATTCAGGGATTTGATAACACTTTGTCCTGGGATGTTGATTCTAGAAAGCCAAAAAGTGGAGAGGTACATCTGGGGACTATCACCCCAACTGCGAGGAAGTGTGCTAGCTTCCAAGCCCATGACCTTCGACAGTGCCATGGAACTGGCGCAATCTCTCGTTGATCATGGCGTCTGCCAAGGAGTCACGACTATCGTAGCTGAACCAATCAAAGGGAACAACGACAACAATAACAATGCCAACAACAAACAAGAAGAAGAAATTCTGGAACAAGAGAAAGGGGCAAACCTCGCAAGAACCTTCAAAGAAACAAATGGTGGCAGTTCATGCTGCTACTGCTCCCGTCACAACTCCTACAACCCCGACGCCAACAAAACAATATGCAGGGAACTTGCCAAAGTGCAGCAAATGCAACTACCATCACCATGGAAATTGCCGCGAGATGTACTGTAAGAACTGCGACAGGAAAGGGCACACTGCCCGTTTCTGTAAAGCGCCAGCGCAGCCAGTCACTCAAGTTCCTGTTACTGGGGTAAGCCAAGCATGTTATGGATGTGGAGAAACCGGGCATTTCAATAGGGACTGCCCCAAGACAAGGAATGTGGGTGGTATTGGGAGAGTGCTGGCGATAGGTCAAAATGAAGCAATAACTGATCCAACAGTAGTTACGGGTACGTTTCTCCTCGACAACATTTATGCATGCATACTCTTTGACTGCGGTGCGGAGAGAAGTTTTGTGAGTCATAAATTCAAACATGTACTTAACCAAAGACCCCAACCACTTAATAAAATATTCACTGTAGAAATGGCTAATGGAAAAACAGAAAGCACAAGTGATATGTACGTTGGGTGCACATTAAATTTAAACGAACACTTATTTCAAATCGACCTTATGCCCATTTCGATAAGAAGTTTTGATATAATCATCGGTATGGACTGGTTGAGTCGTCACCATGCCGACATTCTTTGCCATGAAAAGGCCGTTCGTCTCAATCTGCCCAACGGTGAAAATCTTATCATATATGGAGATAAACCTAGTTGAAATTTGCAAATCATCTCCTGTATTAAAGCACAAAAATATCTTCGCAAGGAGTACCATGCCTTTCTAGCCCACGTAGTAGACCAGAAACAAGAACCAAAGAACATTAAAGACATTCCGGAAGTCTGCAACTTCCCAGACATTTTCCCAGAAGATCTCCCAGGAATCCCACCGGAACGTCAAGTCGAATTCAGAATTGACTTAATCCCCGGAGCAACCCCAGTAGCAAAGTCACCTTACCGTTTAGCTCCAGCCGAGATGCAGGAACTGTCCAGTCAATTGAATGAGCTGTTGAGCAAGGGATTCATCAGACCAAGCTTCTCACCATGGGGAGCACCAGTCCTATTCGTGAAAAAAAAGGACGGGTCTTTTCGCATGTGCATCGATTATCGAGAACTGAACAAACTGACAATCAAGAACCGATATCCCCTTCCACGTATAGACGATCTGTTCGACCAACTACAAGGAGCGAGCTACTTCTCAAAGATCGACCTAAGATCTGGTTATCACCAACTACGAGTACTGGAAGGAGACATCCCCAAAACGGCCTTCCAAACACGATATGGTCACTACGAGTTTGTAGTAATGCCCTTCGGATTGACAAACGCTCCAGCAGTGTTCATGGATTTGATGAATCGAGTATGTCGTCCCTTCCTGGACAAATTCGTGATCGTGTTCATAGATGATATACTCATCTATTCTAGAAACCAGGAAGAACACAGCCAACATCTCCGCCAGGTTCTGGAAACGTTAAGGGCAGAGAAACTTTACGCAAAATTTTCCAAGTGCGAATTTTGGATTCGAGAGGTGGATTTCCTAGGACACGTAGTAAGCAAGGAGGGAATACACGTGGATCCCTCGAAGATCAAGGCAATAGAGAATTGGACGATTCCAAGAACCCCTACAGAGATCCGGCAATTTTTAGGACTCGCCGGGTATTACCGAAGGTTCATACAAAATTTTTCCAAGATTGTCAAGCCACTCACCACACTAACTTAGAAGAATGTGACCTTCGACTGGGGAGAAAAACAAGATGCCGCGTTTCAAACGCTAAAATGAGCATTATGTGGTGCGCCCATCCTAACCCTGCCAGAAGGGACGGAGGACTTCGTGGTCTATTGTGATGCATCAAACCAAGGACTCGGGTGTGTCCTGATGCAACAAGGGAAGGTCATCGCCTATGCCTCAAGAGAACTAAAGACGCATGAAGTGAACTACACAACGCACGATCTTGAGCTAGGAGCAGTCGTCTTCGCTCTAAAGATATGGAGACACTACCTCTACGGCACGAAATGTACGATCTTCACTGACCATAAAAGCCTTCAACATATCCTCAACCAGAAAGAACTCAACATGAGACAAAGACGGTGGGTAGAACTACTAAGTGATTACGAATGCGAAATTCGATATCACCCCGGAAAGGCTAATGTAGTGGCTGATACACTCAGTCAGAAGGAATACTCAGGTCGCCGAGTGAAGTCCCTAACTATGATGATCCATTCACACCTGTCCACGCAAATCAAGGAAGCCCAAATAGAAGCCTTGAAATCCGAAAATGTGGCAGGAGAAGCCCTAAGAGGAATGGATAAGAACCTTGAAACCAAGAATGACGGAGTTCGTTATTTCATGGATCGGATATATACACCAAAGTTTGGTGGATTCAGAGAAATCGTCATGGACGAAGCCCATAAAACACGATACTCCATACATCCCGGCTCCGACAAGATGTATCTCAACCTCAAGAAGTTGTACTGGTGGCCGAACATGAAAGCCGAAATTGCTACCTACGTGAGTAAATGTCTGACGTGCGCTAACGTCAAAATAGAATACCAAAAGCCTTCGGGTTTATTACAACAACCAGAAATACCCGAATGGAAGTGGGAGCGGATAACTATGGATTTCATAACCAAGTTACCCAAAACGACAAGCGAACTCGACACCATTTGGGTAATTGTCGACAGGTTAACTAAATCAGCACATTTCCTACCGATCAAAGAGACAGATAAATTGGAGACTGTGTCCTACTAAAAGTCTCGCCTTGGAAAGGATTGATACGCTTCGGAAAACGTGGGAAACTGAACCCCAGATACATCGGACCATTCGAGATCCTTGCTAGGATCGGTCTAGTGGCTTACAAACTTAGACTACCTCAGGAACTCCACAACGTACACCCTACCTTTCACGTATCAAACCTAAAGAAGTGCTTATCCGACGAGACCCTTGTCGTCCCTCTAGACGAAATTACAATAAATGAAAACCTCCATTTTGTATAGGAACCAGTAGAGATTATGGACCGGGAAGTCAAAAGAACTAAACAAAGCCGCATACCTATCGTAAAGGTCCGCTGGAACGCCAAGCGAGGACCTGAATACACCTGGGAACGAGAGGATCAAATGAAACAAAAGTACCCGCATCTTTTTCCTAATCTGTAAACTCTATCTTAGATTAAATTTCGGGACGAAATTCCCTTAACAGGGGGATGATGTGACAACCCTATATTTTCCAAAAGCATTGTAACGCTCAAAAGTCAAATACAACTAAATTAACCTTGAAAATAAAGTATTCAAGTATCTAAGTTGGGATGCATCAAATACTAATTAACGTGTCAAGGTTTCCGAAAACATAAAGAACGCTCAAAACCGGGTTATATTGAAGAAATTATAACCACTCGTATATTTACGACACGCCGTTAAAATATTATTTGACGTAAAAAGTAAAATCTCAATAATGTGCATTTTAGCCTTAGGTATCTAAACATAAATCGTAGATCTCGTTAAAAGGTGAGCGTGCATAAAAAGATCGCCCAAATTGGACCTCGTATGAAGAAGTTACGAATTTTCGAAGTTTCGTAACAGTAGTAGAGGGCTAAAAACTCGAATTTAAGATCGAGTGTAAATTAGCTAACGCAATCCAAATGAGAGTTGAAGATCTCCGCAATAGGAACAAATGGATGAGAAGACAAACAAAAACCGACGTCGAATAAAGAACCTATGAGTTTTTAAACGAACTTTAGGAGGCGCGGCCTATTAAAAATATATCATTAAAAATAAAGACAAAACTAGCCGACAGAGTCTAAATGAAAGTTGTAGAGCATAATCTCACCTACGCGTGGATATAAAGAACACGAAAAACGGAGCTCGTACGCGAAAGTTACGGAATTTAGAAGAGGACAGGGCAGATTACGCCCCGCGTTCTCTGGGAGTACGCCCCGCGTACTAGACCCAGAGTCGAGTCCCATCGGCCCGCCCAAGCTACGCTTAGCTAGCCAGGAGTCGTAAGCCATGACGCATTGTTACGCCCCGCGTACGTCGGAGGTATGCGCCGCGTACAAGGGTTTCCAGCCCTATAAATAGAAGGCATAAGCTCGAGTTTTTGCACACAAATCACAATCCCTCAGTCATTCTCTCATACTTCTAAGCTCCAGAGACCCTCCCCTCACCTCGGTTTCCGCACTCGAGCCCCGACGAAAGATTTACGTTGCAGAGATCCCCGAAGAGCCCGACGACGCAACTATCCGCGATCGAAGTTCTACTTAACTCTAGTCCCTCTCTTCAAACTTAACAAGTGAGTTCATACCCCTACTTTTCAATTCTTTTTCATGTTTTAGGGGGGGAATACAAGTACATTACACGTTAAAGTATCGTTTTATAAACATAAATGAAATTTCTATCTTCGAATATCGATACAAACATCTTATGTATACAAGAGCGATTATGTCACTAAGTTATTTCTACTAAATGGAACATACTATCTGAAAAACTATAATGGGTATAGTTAACAAGTCAGTCCTACATTTTACATATACATCTTGAAAAACGAAACACTTTCAAAAGAAGTAAGGTCATTTCATTGTAAATCTACTTATACTAGGCAATGTGAGATATTCAAACTTCAACGTACATTTTTGTATGCATTTCAAGTCCTGTATTATATACCATAATCTCTTGGAGGGAGAGCGTGATACTTGTGTATAGATCTATACGGGATTGACAATCCCGCACCTAAACTACTAGCTATAGTTAGACCGACAGGTCTGGGGTGACAAATGTCATAACACTGCAACACCTAAAGAATGTTGTTACAGGCCGTCAGTGTCAATAGTATGGTTATAAAACTCACATAAAAAGTATAAAACAAGATTGATTTACGAGATTCATATGTGCATTGCAGTTTTCTACATTATTTTTCATACAAAGTTGTTGTTATCATTTGAGTATAAAAGATACTAACACATTTCAACTTTGGAAACTTTTGAATCATCTTACAAGAAAATATTGGACTTTCTAAAAAACCTCGTTTACCAATTTACTACCAAAAAGGATATACTTTTCAACTCGAAACACTCATGAACTCACCAACTTAATTGTTGACACTTTTCAAAACCACTTGTATTTCTCAGGGAATCAGTGATACAGGTAACTACCAGCTTTTGGGAGAAGGAACACAAAGGATGTTTTTATTATTGAACATTTATCATCATATTGTAATATTCTTTTGATAACATGTATAACGCAATAATATACGTTTTCATTTTATATATATGATGGTTGTGTTACTTTCTTTACAATATTCAATTGTTGTGATACTACGTGAAGTCATCCACCCCCGAATGTTTCCGCCATTCTAGTTTGGGGGTGTGACACTAGGGTTGTTGTGATGATCTTTTGAGATAAAAACGAGTAGGTGTGGAAGGTAGTATGGGTTCATACTACCGGAAGAATAGGACCCGTACGCATAGTAGGGAAGTCATATGTTGCGGGTTTGTGTCATAAATTTCTATGGGATTTAGGATTCCTACCTACCTCTTGCAGAGTTTTCTTACAACAAAAGACATCACTCCAACATTGGTGCCCCACCTTTTAAGTTTTTGTATGGTCAGAGATTTCGTACCCTGGTATGTTAGGGATAGGTTGGTCATTGGGTCATAGGGAGTACCAAAGTAGTCCTTCAGACCATGAAACTTATTCAGCAATTCAGACAGAGACTATAGACAACCGAAAGTCGGCATAAGAGTTATGCCAACTGGCGTCGATCGGAGTTGGAATTTCAGGTCGCCGATATGGTATTATTGAAGGTCTCACCCTGGAAGGGTGTGATACGCTTCACGAAGAGAGGAAAATTGGGTCCCTGATATATCAGACCTTTTCATGTGATTGCAACGGTAGGTAGGGTGGCTTACCGGTTGGATTTGTTGAGTGATCCCTATTAGATCCACAACGTCTTCCATGACTCTCAGTTTCAGAAGTGTGTGTTGGATAATGAGACGGCAATTCCTTTGGATGATATTCAGGTTGATGAGCGCCTGAATTATATTAGAGGCCAGTGACTATTTTGGAAAGAAAGATAAAGGTCCTATGTAACAAGGAGATAACATTGGTAAAGGTTCAGTGGCGACATCAGAGAGGCTCCGAGTGGACGTGGGAGCCAGAGACTGAGATGCGGGAGCATTATCCTGGGTTATTCATCGCAGCCAACTTCGACGATGAAGTCTAGTGCAAGTAGGGGAGAATTGCATCATCCCAATGATGAGGTACTTCTAATTTTAACCCTATAATTGAATAATATTGGATTTTGGCCCCCTAAAGTAAAAAAGATTGCAAGATTGGGCCATAGTGGAATTGTTGTAATTTTGGACTTGAAGTTAGTACGTCAGGTGTATGATGTGTACACCGAGCATACTGCGGCATACCCTAGTACGCTGGGCGTACATCTTGTATGAAGTGCGTACGCGTGCTTTGTGAAAAACGTCTTCAAGCAACCCTAAGTGAGAAGAGTCTATTTTTTAACCAATAAGATTATTTTGGAGGTATGTTTGAAGAAGAAGAAGGTGGTGATAAGAACTTGGAGCTTGAAAGCACTTTAGATATAAGATTCCCTTCTTGTTTGCAACCTCTAGGAGGTATAAAGTCTGCATCTTGATCACTCCATCTTTTAGATCTAAGCATTTCATTCCTTTAAGTCACTTTTTTTTTCCTAAAGTGATGATTCTTGAGCATGGCATGTTCTTGACCCATTAAGTCGTCCTTTTAGACCTTAGGGAGGATCTTGAGTTAAAAAAATGTGTTCTTGATGGTTGGTTTTCCTCCATGCATTCTTCAAAAGGTCTTAATGCATTAAGATGTTGAGTTAAGCACTTATTGGACATATAAAGTCATAAAGTTGGAAACTTTATGACTCTTAATGAGATTTGGCCATGGTTCTACAATTGGATGCATTAAGTCTAAGTATTAAGCTCTTAATGAGAAAAAGAGGAGCTTTGTAAGTACATCTTGCATGCCTATGTGTACACCGAGCGTACTCGGTCAACCGCCTGGATCTTAGTCAAGCTATAGTATGCCCCGTGAACCTTTGGAGTACGCCCCGCATATGCGCTCTGTTTCAACTCGACTGATTTGACTCGGCTGACTTGTTAGTTATGACCAAGTTTGACCAAGGGTAATTTAGGTAGTTGTGATTATTTTATTAATGGAAATTTTTTGGACATTTAGGACTTGGGTGGAGTCGGTATTCAGGATCAGAGTATTGATCAGTTTTTCATTAAGTTGTGAGGTGTGTTTTCCTAACTGTACTTATAGGTCGAAGGCACCAAGGCTGGCCCATTGGATTGATATCCCACTATACATTGATATGATGAGTATGGGATATATTTTTATTATTATATGCTTGTTGTTGGTATGTATAGACCAGTAGATCTATAGGACTACCTGTGAGTTCTGATTTCATGATTATCTGTCTGTTGATTATGTTTTTTATCTGTTATATGTCGACATATTGTGTTGGGTTGAGACTTTACTACTTTGTGTATGAGTCAATAGACTGGGGTATTCCAGTCCAATGACCGAGTGGACCCGAGGGTATTCTAGTACGATGATTGAATGAGCTCACTATATATTGGTATTCCAGTCTGATGATTGAGTGGACTTGTTATATATTGGCATTCCAGTCCAATGATTGATTGGGCCAGGAAGGGGTAATCCAACCCGATGGTTGTGAAACCGTGGGTATTCCATTCCCATGATTGACTGGACCCAACATGTTTGTTTGTTTGTTTATATTATGTGTGCTATGTTGTGGTACTTTGGGGGAACTTACTAAGCTTTTGCTTATGGTTTTTAGTTTACTGTTTCAGGTACTTCTGATGATCGTGGGAAGGCAAAGGCGTGACCGTACACATCCTTTATTTATGGATTTATGATTTTAGCATACTCTGATATGGATAAATAATTTGGAAATAATGATTTTGTATACATTTTATGTCTATGGGTTGTTTTTAAAAGTTTAAATTTGTTGTGATTTTTCGGATGTTATTCAAAAGCCTGATAAAACACTCAAGACAGTCATGATTGATGCAGACCCTTGCTCTAGCTACACTGCAGTCCTTAGAAGAAAGAATACTATCAATCAAAGCAAGAAAAAAGTTTATAGCTAACCGCATCCTGATTCGCATTGAGATGGGTATTCGTCAATTGGATGTTCAACGACAAGAAGATCACAAACAATTCATCAAGAAAATTCAAGGAGTTACTGAAAGATTATAAATTTTTGAAGGATCAACTGGTCAGGGTGACCGCAGAGCAGGAAGAGAAGACTAACTACCTGATAAACAAGACCCACAATGCTTATGAAGTTGGGTTCACCGAACTCCAAACAACTATAAAAGGTTTGAGAAGAACTATCATGACAAAGGGAAACAATCGATGATATTCAAGTTATAACTAAGGATATCCTCGAATACATCAAAAACCCAAGCCTCATGATAACTAACGAATTAAGCACCTAGATGCTCACGAGGATCTACAAAACCTACAAACTGCTTGAGGAGTTAAAACACTATTTTAGGAGAAGGAAATGCCTTCTTCCTCAAAAATAGGAAAGGCCTCAACAATTGAAGTCAACTCTTTCTCCAAAAGCTCTAAGTCCCCATCAACTGAACGAGATCAAACTCCCCCAAAGTCAAAAGTCCACCACAGTCTCCACTGAAGTACCTTCCAAAAGAAAAAGCTCCAACACCACCTCCTACTTCCAAAAAGAAAAAAATTTCAACTCCTTTGTAGTATCCAAAGAAGACCTCACCCATCAAGGAAGTAGCTCCAAATCCCTCCATGTCTTCAGATAAATCAAATGATTCCCCTGCCACCAAAAAAAAAAACATACTGGAGATCTGCTAAATTAGCATAATACATTTGTTAGGAACAAGGAGTTGACATCCAAATGGATGAACCATTAATATAATCCTAGGTAAACCCAATGTGAAGACTTTCAGATGAAGACTATGTCCCTCATCTAAGGTATGATGAGCCTTCTACCGATGGATTTTAGGACATTCCTCTATCTCCCAATGCAAATACTCCCCAGTCTTAGAACCATTTGATCTTCGCATCCTAAACAAACGCAGGCTTGCACCAGAGTTTGAGAGGTTGAACTTGTTTCACAATAGGTATGGAAAAAAAAATTGAAGAAATTTGGTCGAATGATGCACCAGAAGCAATAAAAACATACTATTTTCGCTCATTCAAAGGCGCCACCTACTACTAATATATTATATCTTGCTTCAAAAAGGTATACCATCATACTCAAGCAGACTTCGTCTTCATGAATCCTAAAGAAATCTTTATAATTGCAAGGGTTTTCAAGAAAAATATAGAAAAATACCACAAAATGAAACTTGCATATACCAGAGCCTATGACTTCCTCAAAGCTCTAGAATTTGACTTTGGGAAGATTGATATCGAGATATATCTTGTTCTTACTGAAAATATGAATTTTCCTCCATTCAAACATGCTCTAACAATCACTAAAGGAATTCAAGATCTAAGCCTCGGAGCCACAAACTCTCCTAAACTTGGCATTGTTTTCCAAATTTGCAATGATATTGAAAAACACTTCATTTCAGCCACTACATTTCATCGATGCTCAAAGAAACTACTTGAAGACACTATCTCTTTTATTGGGGAGTCCAAGTTCACCATTGATAGAGTGAAGTTTGAATTAACAAGAAGAATCAAGTGGATTTTTGAAGCCATGAAATTTTAGTGGCTAATCATTAAGTTTCTCAAACTTAATCGGTGAAGAGGATAGTTGGGAGGTCACTTATGGGGAAAATGTTGATACACAAAAGTGACCCTCAGCAGCTATGGAGTGTATCTGTGAAGCAAAGACTTGTGTGACTAGATAACCAAGTGTATGATGAGAAGTGATAGCGAGGAGTTGTATTATCTTGACTGAAGACTTGAAGACCGGATATAAGGAAGTTCGAAGAATTAAAAGCTTTTGTCTTTTGTTATATCATAGTGTCAGAAAAGTAATGATCACATTTTCTGACATTGTGTGTTAGGTTGGTTTTGCCAGTCCCAAGTGTGGTAAGCATAGCCGTCCATCTAGATCAAGATTGCTTTTTTATATTAGCTTATTTATAGAATCGTACTATCTCTTCGTATAAATAGACAGTCTTGTAATCTTTAAAAAGTGTATTCCATCCTTTTGTAACCTTATCACATCGAAATACAAATCCCCTTGTCATTCATATCTCTTTGTTCATACTTTGTTGTTCACCATTTAATAACTTGTGTTAGACTACAAACCAATTTATGATTCAACAAGTATCTTTTTAACTTGCTTACATTTAGTGATGTATGTTTTTTGTTATGTTTCCTTTATAATTCCGCTATCTTTTATTTTTGAGCTTAATCAAAGATCCAAGAGATTAACTTAAATTCGCATTGTAATCTCTTTATCACTAAGTTCTTTCCTCAATAGTGTGGAAATTCAAACCTTGTGACTTATGGGTTGAGCTTCCCTATATGTAGTGACAGAGCTCCCATTTTATATAGATGAGTAGATTAGTTTGAGAGAGAGTCTTGTAGGAGCAATCACATGCTACTAAAATTTTTGTTCTACTCCATTTTATCTTTACAATTGTGCTTAAACGTTAATTCATTCATTTCGATTATGCACTTCTATATTTCCGTAATGTCAAATCAAAGCTTCATGTCCTATATATATATATATATATATATATATATATATATATATATATATATATATATATATATATATATATATATATATATATATATATATATATATAGACGGACATATAATGGGCGGACGTGTGTGAACAATGTTATTCTATGAGAATTCATAAGAGAATAGGTTGTTTGGTAATGTGAATACGTTTAACCTTACAAAAATATCGTTATTATAATTAATTTTCACTAATTCTTATTCATTTTTGTTCTCACACATCATTTTTCAATCATTTTCATTCTTACAGAATACGATTATCAATAATACATTCTGAGAGATTAGATGTTCATCCAAACAACATATTTTCTTATTCATTCTCACAGAGTAACATTGTCAACACGTCAGCACAATAGATGTTCATCCACATTTGAAGCTAACATATATATATATATATATATATATATATATATATATATATATATATATATATATATATATATATATATATATATATATCAATGTTGCAGAAATCAGCCTTGGAGGCCAATTAATCAGTTGGTGACCTTGAAACGATTACGATTAGACGCTAGGCGGAAATTAGTCAAACTCGGGCTTGACGGTCTTAGGCGGGAAATATTTAAAATTTTCAAAAATTTTAATTTTCAAATATTACATTAAATTTTTTAATTTTTTAATTTTTAGGCTTTTAAATTTTATGATAGCATACAAAAAATTTTAAGTACTTATTTTTTTAGAATATATTATTTTTTTTTAATAATTTTATTAATAATTTAGGGTCCCCAATTAATCGTCGATTAATCCCCGCCGAATCCGATTAATCGTTTAACATTAGTCGGCCGCCAAGCTATCGGCAACCGATTTTCACTTGGATCTGGTAGAAACCCAAAAAATGGTAGGAAGCGCGAAGACAATTCTTCACCATCCATTTCATCAAGTGCACAAACATCAAACATAATTACTAGTTCGTGTGGTGTTCACATGCGATGCACGTCTAAGGAACGTAATTACTACTCGAAGAAATAATCATGTGCGACGAACGTTCATGGAACGTCATTTAAATGTGGTTTTGTTTTCTTATTTTTATTTTTTTTTTTAATTTTTCTAAATTTTTTTGATTTTTTTTAAATATTTAAAAAATTTTAACGGCGTATATACTTCGTGTTGATGTTTTTAAATTTTTTCTTCTTTTTATATATATTGTTAATTTTTTTTATATATTTAAAAAATATATTTTTTGATCAATATATACTCAGTTTTTTAGTTTTTGGTTATTTTTTTCATTTATTATTATTATTATTTTATGTTTTTAGTATGTTTTTATAGTTTCTTGTGTTTTTTTTTATATTTTTAAAAAAAATTCATATTTTTTATAAATTGAGTATAGTTTGTGTTTTCACTATAATAAGTTTAGAATCATAATGATATATGTATCATACTATTGTGGATCATATTATTTTCGAATTGTTAAAATTTGCATCATAAAATTTTGGATCATGTTGGATAAATTTTTTTGAATCGTTATATTTTTTGAATCATTTAATTTTGCATCATAGAGATATAATAATTAAAAATCATAAAATAATTGAATTAAAATAATTTTATATCATAATAAATTAAGGATCATAAAATATTTTGTTCAACATTTTTTTAAAAGCTTTTAACCTTATAAAATCAAGTTTGGTATCTAAAACATTTTATTTTTTAAAAAATTATTTTTACAACGTCACTAAGTATATTGAGTAAAAGTATTCATTAGATTTATATAATTTTTAGAGAATTTTTTTTGAGTTTTTTTATAGAAGTAAAAAATTATTTTCTTTCTAATTTTCTCAATTGTCCTTATTTTCTAGAGAATTAAATTTTATCAACTTTGCTTTTTTTAGATTTTTTTTTACAAAAAAATACGTTTTGTCCATAAAACAAAATGGATGAGAAAAATCCCCTTCCCCTACTCAGTACATTTGTGTCACATGTCTTCTTCTAAGGCTCCTCCAAGCATTTTTTTGTCTCGCTCAAGCATTTGTAAGTGAAGTGCCTAATATACCCCTTCCTTCGGTATTGAACGCGATTTACAAGGATAATCGGGAAGTGATACGAATTAGAAGAGATATGCCTGATAATACTTTCCAACTTCAACCCGAGATATCAACTCCAAAATTTTCGAGATTTCCTTTTAATCAGCAAGATATGCATAACTAATGAGGTAATCTTGCGAAATCAACTCCTAAATCATCAATAAATATTCAAGGCAAGAAATGAGAAATCAAATAATCTTCGAAATTGAATTAGATTGACTAGGGATTCTATGTTCATATAAAGCGTTCATTTGATTATTTGATGGTCTTCTATAGTGATGGATTCCCTTCAATTCCTCTCTGTTTAATAGCACTTGCATCAAGTTGCTGATGTTGTAGAGAGAAAAAGATGAAGATTCTACAAGTTATGCAGTCCCTCGTTCCATTTTCATCACATATTCCCTTATCGAGAAGGAAAGATATTAGAGAAAGAGTAAGTTTTTCTACTCGTGGGGAAAAAAATATTCAGATTCTTGAAAGAATTCATTATTAAAACGTAGATGATAGATATGTATTATGAATGAATTAAAAATCCTACTTCTTGTAAAATCATTATATGATTTGGAAATTGAAAATCTGCAATTGATTTAATCTAATGATTTTGTTATACAACGAATTATTTCTCGTGTAACTCAAAGAATGAAAACTCACGACCCATTAATTACCAAAATATTCAAATGGAAAAAAATGTGTATATCATCTGTTAATAACATATTTAATTTATAAGAAGATTGGAGGATGGTTGTTGTGTATTTGAGGAACCACAGAAGTGCAATTGATCGATAAGGTTTAACCACAAATGCTACTACAGATCTGGTGAATCTCATTCAATCTCTTGATAGGGCCTGGCCAGATGTCATTCCAAGCATTCTTTGGGTGGCAAGGTGGCCTTCCATTATGCTTTAAGTTGTGCAGATGGTAATTATGGTGATTCAAAACAAATGCCTAATCATGTATAAATAGACATGCATGTTCGACTGTTTATGGTATTACTATTGTTGTTATTTTTTTCCTTCACCACATAAACATTATTTGTTACATTATTTTTTCCTACTAATGATTTATTTCTCGCCATTTCTAATTAGAGTTTTTATTGCAGACACCCACAAAATACTATTATAAATAAATTTAGATATATTTTTTTTGAATTATATATCTATGTAAGGAAAAATTTACTTACCACTGATCGTGTTCTTTCACCAAAACTCGATTGATGACATCATGCTCAATATATGTGTTGCATAAGAATACATTCATTCCAATTTATGCACTCTTTTAAGCTAAAAATACCAACATTTTTGTATGATTATCTCTAAAGTAATGCCACAAATATGAGTTATGTACTTACTTTTTTAAAATGGTTTCAATTTAAACTATAAGAACAATCTGACTTCTTATTTTTTGTCAATTAATAGCCAAATATTTATTACCTGAGTTATGATGACATTCCAAAGGAGATATCAGACCTATATGCCAAAAAGAATATGGGATAAAAAATCATTTTACATTTTTACATTTTAAATTTTGATTAGATAGCGCCTGAGTTTAATGAGCTAAAATTTAGAATTATATTATTTGGTTGTGATTGATAAAGGATCTTCGGGTTCATCTAATTTTCTTGTAAGGCGTAGTGTAAAAAAAAATTACAAGATTCGTACCGGTTTCATAAAACTATTCTGCAACATTTAAGGTACCATTCCGTCCAGAAGTCTTAATTTTTTTCAATTGATATGTATGTTTTTGCATCTTCTACTGCAGTCAATTTTTATCATTAAATATCAAACTTATACTTTACTTGAAATCTTATTAATGTTTCAAATTATGTTTCTTGAGTGTCACTGTTTTGTTGCAATTTCGATCTCAAACCTATTTTCCAATTTTGGTAATTTTTTTAGATTTATCATTTATGTAACATTTTTTCTCCACATAAATATAATTAAGAGTAAATTATATTATAAGAGCAATTTACATTTTGGTCTTTGATGAAAACCGTAAGACTTTACTATAAGTAAATTACATTTTGGTCCTTATTTAAACGGTTGTGTTTGCTTGGACTCACCTGATATCAACATATTCTTTTTGTGGGTTATCCAAAGTACGATGCTATTTTGAACCTTCCTCCATAACTACGATGCTATTGTTGGGTTTTCTGTCTTTTGAGAAATTTATCAATTCTGGTAGGCTTCGTAAATGTGGTGATCTACATCTGATTATTCGGTTTTCAATTTTTAATTTGGGGGGTTTCAAATTAATTCTCGTCATGGTGTTCCCTCACAAGTATAAGATATTGAATGTCTGTACCTTTTTCATGTTTGCGTCAATTTGCTTGGCTTTTCGGGTTCGACAAGGCTATTACTTTTTTTATTTTAATGCTCATTAATGGTTTGCTTGTAGATGTTTATTCTTCAATATTGTTGTAATTTGTGTTTTAGCTAGCTCCTCCTTGGCTTTTATCTTTTATAATTAATGAAAAAGCATGTTTTACCAAAAAAAAAAACATTTTTAATGTTCTAAAAATATTTGTGTGATACATTCATGAAACATTGTCGATATGGGTTTGGACACAATCATAATTATAATTGGCAAATACAATTTATTTTAATCAGTCCGTGTAATACACATGTATTAAGGTAGGAATCAATCACCGGTTGATAATCCTCATATGTGGTAAATTCGCATCGGTTGCTAAATTCTCACATTAATTTGTAATACAATCATAATTATATTTTGTCCTTCAAACATTTATCCAAGTGTAGCATTGCACTTTTAAATATTGTGTAAAATAATTTTGTTTTGTGCTATATTGTAATTGGTTTTGTGTCAAATCTTTGTTTTTGCATTTTTTTATGTTTAGGAATCATACAAACATATTGCATTGTTTTTTTATAGCACACTAATTTCAAGAAATAGCATACTACTTTTGATTTTGAAAAGTACAATGTAGTAATCCTAAAAATATTATGAAAAAACAAGAAATAGAAATGTACTTTCATTTAGTTGTTTACGATAGCATCTTACTTTTACTTTTATTTTCATTTCCTTTTTCCAGCTAATACTTCCAAGAATTACTTTTATTTTATGTTTTTAAAGATATAATTGTAATAATGTTTTATCTTTCTCAACCATGGTTTCTACGGGTTTAAACCTAGTGAATAATAAATCCACTAAAATCTTGACACATGTCATATTAAAAAATGTAGTGCATGAAGCGCATCTTGCATACGTCCTTCCTTCTGACCTCTCACAAATTGTATTATGTTTTGGCAATTTTAACCCTTTGTCTTTTACCCTTCGACAGAAATCTAATAATTTTGAGTATAATTACAAAAATGCTATAAAATCTCATAAGATTTTGATGATAAATTAAATTAAGCCTCAACCACTATTATTTTTAATCTTAGTCAAAATTTGTCATTGCGGTTCTTACGAATTTTATAGTTCCTACATGATCTTACCTCTCTCTCTCTCTCTCTCTCTCTCTATATATATATATATATATATATATATATATATATATATATATATATATATATATATATACACACACACACACACCTTAATATACATATTTGGTCAAAGGTTGAAAATTACAAGAAACAAATTATTACTGCATAATGTACAATGACTTGATGCTTTGAAATCTAATCCGGTCAACATTTATGAAAAAGTCTATCAAATTTTGAATGTTTAAAATATATAAGATAAGATAAGTAGTCGGTCAACATCTATAAATCAGTCAAAGTGTAACCAAAATTCCCTCAATTTCAACCATTAAAAAATTCAAAAAATCTAATACTCATATTTTGATTTTTTTTAACTTTAAGATAAGATCGACTCTATACATATTTCTAAAATTCAAAGTCCTTATTTATAGCTTTTATTCCTTAGCTCATTTCTACTGTAAATGAGGACCCTCGTGATCACATTTAAAAAACCACATCATACATGAACAAACTCTATGTGTGTGTGTGGGTGGGTGTGTGTATGTGGAAACAATTGAACATTTATGTTCTTTTTCAATATGATTAATGGTATGTGTGTTTTTTTGGTGTTTACATATGTACACAAACTCACTCTCTCTCCTTATTTAATACAACAGAAAAAAACTTCGTGTATACATAAACTCTCTCTCTCTCTCTTATATATATATATATATATATATATATATATATATATATATATATATATATATATATATATATATCTAATGGGATGTGTGTGTGTATTTGTTTGTTTTGTGTTAACAAGTCCCGGAACAACCATCATTTTAGGATACTTTTTTTCCTACACTCTCTCTTTCTTGGTTCCTTAAGAAAAAACAAAATTTTAACAGGTAAGTTCTTTGTGGAATGCTATTTACATATTCTAAGGGGGTGTTTGGGATTACTTTTTAAGCTCAAACGTTCTTTTTATAAAATTTCTTTTTGACTTTAGCTTTTGAGAAGACAAAATCCAAAAGCTGTTTTTAAAAAGTGTTTGAGTTACATTTTTTGACTTTTGAGTGTAATTTACCTTTTAGTAGTCTAAAAGTCACAATAGACATAATTTACTGACTTTTCTTGGCAAAAAGTTACTTTGAAAATGACTTTTTTATTTCCTAAATATCTTTTTTAATTTTTTGACTTTTTGGAAAAGCTAAAAGTCAAAAAGTCATTTGAAAAGCAATGTCAAACACTCTCTAACTTTCTTTAACGGTGTGTGTATGTATATGCGTGTGTTTGTGTTTACAGATCCCGAATCATCCACCAATCAATCTTATATTCCTGCGAAAAAAACAGGTCGGGTATTATTTTTATACCATATATATATATATATATATATATATATATATATATATATATATATATATATATATATATATATATATATATATATATATATATATCAGCATTAACAATAATCGTAAGTTTGGGGTTTTTTGTAGGTTTACTGCAATTTATGTTTAGATATTTGGTTATGAAAACAACTCAACAACCTCAAAGGTCAAACATTTTCTTCACAGTTTCAATCCATATCTCAAACAAGCCACGAGTATTTTGTTAATTCTATATTTAAAGTGTACATTCCTATCATTTTCTGCATTTAATGATTATATATGTTATTTTGAATAAAACCATTAGAATGATGCTAAATAAACATTATTCTAGGAAGTATGTTGCTAAAAAGTTAAAACCCTTTGTTGTAATTTTCTATATTGTTTCTTAAATAGCAATGTACTTTTTTTATTTTTTTTGGATTAAATCGAAGTTTCTAGAATTTAAAACTAAATATACAAATATGCGATGCTACAAATTACAAAACGAAAATCTACATTGCTATAAAAATTTACAAATTATAAAGTTAAATCCCTTTGTTGAAATTGTTTTAAAAGTTAAAACCCTTAGTTCAAAATTTTCTAACTTATGTCTTAAATAGCAATGTACTTTTTGAAATATTTTTTTGGAATAAATGGAAGTTTCTATAATTTAAAACTAAAGATACAAATGTACATTGCTATAAATTACGGCCTATACAAATCGAAGTCTCGCAAAAAAATATTTTCTCATTCCACTGCTACTCTACAAAACATAAGTTTCATTGCGTTTTTCTTTATATGAAGTTACATCTTTTACACTCACATTAGCAACAAAATTCCATCTTTTTTTCCTTTCTATAGGCTTAAACATCATTTGTTTGCTTTATCAATGAAACAAAAAGAGGTATGTATTAATCTTTCATTGTTTTTAATTAGTTGTTCTTGAATTAGTTGTTCTCGACGAGTCCACGCTGTGGACAGAAACCCTAAATCCTCGGGCATGTGCCCTATTTAAGGGATATTATGGCCTCATTTGCGGTCACCTTCACACTTGAGAGCACTAGAGAATCTAAGAACTTTGTGAGTGAGAAAAGAAGCCATTTTCATCATTTCTAGTGTGATCTTGATAGAAAGAAGGAAGGAGGGAAGCTAGGCAGATTTAGGAGCTCAAATCTACTACCATTTGATCAGAAGAGGCTGCTAGAGATATAAATTTATGATCATTCTCGTGGATATGGTGATCTACTTGAACTAGGGTTTTCTTATTCCTTCTTTAGCTTGAATTCGAAGCATATGAGGTCCCAAGGTGGAATTATTCTTAGATATGGACCTTAAGAGGTCCAAAGAGTCCTATCTATCCCGCTTTATGCTATTCCTTTGGAGATATGAACCTAGGTTGCCATTTTAGAAGCTATTTCACCAAAAGAAGCCCTATGAGTGTTGCATGAGTGTAAAGGTTGGACCTTTACGTGATTATTGCGTATTGGAAGGTCAAATCTATAAGTTAGAGAAGCAGATCTGACCTCAGAAGGTCTTTTGAGTGTTGTCATGGAGGGAACTCGCCGAGTCCATAAGGGGACTCGACGAGTCGAGTCGGGTTGCCCCGCGATTCATGACCAGCGGTAACCCGTCGAGTGAAAGGATAACTTGACGAGTTGAGTGAGGATTTATGAGGATTAAGAGGACACATATGGACTTGCCGAGTCACACGGGTGCACTTGACGAGTTTGGTCAAAGTTTGACCACTGACTAGAGTTGACTTCAGTTGACCTTAGGGTTTTGGTCAAGCTGGTTCAAGATCAGGGAGGGGTAGAATGGTCTTTTACCCATTCTTTAGAAATGAGTACAAGAGAAAGTATTGATTAGAGATGTTATTATGTTGATAGGAGGAGGCTAGGTCGGGTTATCAAGCACGAGAGGTTATCCGACATCGTACGAGGTGAGTCTTCTCACTATACTTTACCTAAAGTGGTAATTATGTGTGATCGGAAGGTCTTATGTGCTATGATGAGTATGTGATGCACGTTGTTATATGATATGTATGTGCTATGTTATGTTATGAGTATTATGATATGGACCGAAAGGTCAACAGTGTATGGGCCGATAGGTCAAGATGATACAGACCGGAAGGTTAGAGAAGTAGGATTGGAAGGTCTACCCGGACTATAGGACGGGAGTCCCCTGAGACATAATGACTAGATGGTCATGTAGAGTTGTAGCCTTGAGTGGCGTATGTGTTGTATGTGTTATTTTGGGGAACTCACTAAGCATTTATGCTTACCGTTTATGTGATATGTGTTTCAGGTACCGGCGAGGATCGCGGGAAGGCGCCGGCATGATCTGTACACATGGATGGAGTTTTATGTAATTGAGATCTTGGGATTGTTTTATTTAGAGGACATGTGTTACATTGGGTTTGATATTTCTTATGAATGAAATTATGTTTTAAAAATGAAAAAAATGTTTTGGAAATTAACATTGTTACAATTTGGTATCATAGCCTTGGTTTGAGGGATTCGGATGCACCTTTGGGTGTATTTGAACTCAAACTGAGGATTTGAGAAAGTTTTTCATAAAAGAAACAATTTTTATAAAAGTAAAGGAGTGTGAGGAAAGCGGAAAGAAGTGGTGTATACGATCAGCCAGTGCCTGAACGGTGATTTCCTAAAATATCCTTACATTATGTGTTATGAGATATGGTATGATATGTTATGCATGCTAGGGTAGGCTAGGTATTCCTATTAGGACTAGAGTGGCTTGATTTGTGTTGCCTTAGCCTAGGAGATTATTGCTGCTATGAGATGATTCGAGAGTGAATAGATAGTAGTGAGGAGCTTATGAGAAGTCTACCGAAGGGTAGCCTATGCTTAGCGAGATGTAGAGTAGTTGTGACTTGAGATCCTAGGAGGAGGACTTGGAATGAATGCTGGTGCGGTGTGGAAGGTAGTATAGGGCCCGTACTACTGAAAACACCGGATCAATGCGCAGTCCAAGTAAGAATCCTTAGGGTACTAGGGAACAAGTAGGGTTGTGTTATCGAGTACGAGTATACTTGAGCAAGTCTCTGATTTTTTATGTCATATTTCAGAGACATCATGGTTGGGACATCCCACAAATCAGAGACCAGCAGCGTGAGTGACAAGGAGCTTCATCAGATGATCCATGATGAGGTATTTGCGGCTATCCGAGCAGAGATACCGGAGATGTTTGGGTCTATTAAGACCACGTTGATTGAGACATTCGATGAGCGGTACGCCACGGTTACTGAGGTTGCAGCCGCTACAGCTACAACAGTTGTTGCTGCTGCTAGACCTCAGGGGGGTGACTCATTGCTGTTCTGGGAGTTCAGCAACACGAAGACACCAGAGTGTGATGGGACATAGGACCCGATTGCTGCAATGAGATGGATTTATGATATTGAGGGATGCTTCTACACTTGTTCATGTCCGGAGCATCTGAGGGTACGGTTCGCGCTGAACCAGCTCCGCTTGGGAGTGCAGGATTGGTGGAAGTTTGTGACGGAAAACTTCACTCTTGCAGAGATCTCAGAGGTGACCTAAGAGAGGTTCACCAAGCAGGGGATGTTCCCCCGATGGAGAGGGAACGGTTGGCACAGGAGTTCTTGTCCCTCAAGCAGGGGATAGAGTCTGTGACTGTGATTACACAGATGTTCCACGAGAGGGCGTTATTTTTCCCTGAACACATGTTGTCTGAGCAGGCATGCATGAGCCGGTATTTGACCATTCTGAAGAGGGACATTTGGGAGTTTGTGGCGAACTCGACTTACCGAACATTTGCTAAGCTCAAGGAAAATGCCCGGAAGAGGGAGATTGAGTCTCAGAGGAGGGATAGGCTACCCGTATAGGTACAACTGACAGCTAAGCGGGCTAAGCCCGTTGATACGAGATCTGGAGGCCAGAAGAGCCGCACTTGTGGGAGGTGTGGAAAGGGAGATGATGGAGTGTATCGAGTGGGTGCTTGCTAAAAATGTGGCAAGGAGGGGCATATAGCCAAGGACTGCCCCAAGGGATTTATGGTTTGCTTTCATTGCAACCAGACAGGTCACTAGAAGGCCGAGTGCCCACAACTGTTACAGGGATCAGCGCAGGGATCTACCCATGCTACTGCACGAGCTACTGAGGGTCGGCCAGTGAAGTCTAGGGCACCGAAGGTTCACGGGAGAGCCTTCCAGTTGACAGCGGAGGAGGTCTGCGTAGCGCCCGATGTCGTGGTTGGTATTATTCTTTCATTCATTTATGCTAAGTTGAGATATTGTACTTATATTATGATATGCGTAGGTACTTTTCTTGTGAGTTATGTACCTGCTTTGGTGTTATTTGACTTGGGTGCGAGTCGATCATTTGTGTCATTAGCGTTTAGTCAGCACATCAGTATTCGACGAGAGGCGTTGAATTGTGTTGGATTAATGTCTAAGTCCATAACTATAATTGGTGAGACTTGACCCGACCCGGCATGGTCCATTTGGGTTGCATGGCATCCTGGATTTGGATAGACTATAATGAGAGAAATAACACTTAAGGTTTGTTAATATATTATAAGTTCTAATATATTAATAAGATTATTTAATTAGTATTGATCAAGAATTAATCTAGGATTAATTAAGTGATCAAAAGAATACTAATTAAATATATGGGTTGATTGTGTACATCATCCATACTTGTATAGTGGGCTAATGTTTCATGGATTGTCAAGATGGGCTAAAACCCATAAGATGCTCCATGGATGCTCCATGGTGTATTTGAACCCATGGATCCAAGGAAATGGAAAGCCATGGCAATTAGGGTTTACCCTAATTGTCACAAACTATATAAGCATCTTATTGTTGACAAAATCGGCGACTATGAGTGAATAGAAAGGGCTAGCTGATTTCATGAAGTGTGTATGTTCTCTCAAGTTATTCCAAGTGTATTTGGTGTTGTGTGAACCATTTGAGGTGTCACACTTGGGGCACTAGGCACTCAAGCTTCATGAAGACTTTCTACATCAAAGAGATATGTAATTCTAACTTGATATATTCATATGAATCATGTTATTATGCTAGTTAGGATGAATACCTTGGAAAGTTCATATTTGCATGTATGATAGAGAAAACATAGATCCAAGGTATTTAGGGTTGCATGTACACTTGGGAGTTTTAGAATGCTCAAAACCCAACAAATTGACCTCTACGAGTTTCCATAGCTAACGAGTGAGCGGTGTATGCTACTGACGTGATTCGAGGATGTGTATTTGAGATCTTCGGTGTTGAGTTCCCGATAGATCTAGTCCCGATTGAGACGGGGGACATTTGTGTTATAGTGGGCATGGATTGGTTGAGCCGGTTTGGGGCGGTTATAGACTACGAGCGGCAGATGGTGACAATACGAGACCCTAGTGGGGGAGTGCTGACTGTATATGGTGAGGGTACCCGATGTGGGTCAACATTTTGTTCAGCTTCGAGAGCAAGACAAAGTTTACAGTAGGGATGCAGCGGGTTTGTAGCTTATGTGATGGATATACGAGTGGCCGTAGAGAGGCCGAGTTCGATTGAAGATGTTCCGATAGTGCGTGAGTTCCCAAATGTTTTTCCCGAGGAGTTGGCGGGTGTGCCTCCCGAGAGATAGGTGGAGTTCCGCATCGATTTGGTTCCAGGGGCAGCGCCTATCACCAAGGCGCCTTATCGCCTTGCACCGCCAGAGATGCATGAGTTATCCTCACAGCTTCAGGAGCTGCTGGGGAAGTGGTTTATTCGACCGAGTAGCTCGCCGTGGGGAGTGTCGATCCTTTTTGTCAAGAAAAAGGATGGTTCACACCAGATGTGCATTTATTACAAAGAGTTGAACAAGTTGGTAGTCAAGAACCATTACCCATTACCAAGGATCGATGATCTGTTCGATCAGTTACAGGGAGCATCTTGGTTCTCTAAGATAGACTTAAGGTCTAGATATCATCAGATGAGAGTGCAGGATGTGGATATCCATAAGACGGCGTTCAGGATTCGTTATGGGCATTACGAGTTCGTGGTGATGCCTTTTGGGCTCACCAATACACCGGCAACGTTCATGGATCTCATGAACAGGGTGTGCCGGCTGATGTTGGATCGATCGGTGATCGTGTTCATCGACAATATTCAGGTGTATTCGAGATCCTGAGAGCATCATGAGGAGCATTTGAGGGAGATCCTCGGGGTTTTGAGATCAGAGAGGCTTTACGCCAAATTCTCCAAGTGTGATTTCTGGTTACGAGAGGTCCAGTTCTTGGGTCATCTCGTTAATCAGATTGGGATATTGGTCGATCCGGCCAAGATTGAGGCGTTGATGAGTTGGGAGGTGCCAAGATCCCCCACCGTTATCAGGAGTTTTCTAGGGTTGGCCGGCTATTATCATATATTTATCAAGGATTTCTCCAAGATTGTCGTGCCACTCACCAGGTTGACCTGAAAGGGTGTTGCTTTTACGTGGGGTTCAGAGCAGCAAACCTCATTTGAGAATCTTTGCCAGAGACTATGCGAAGCCCCGGTGTTAGCCCTTCTAGAGGGAATGGAGGATTTTGCAGTATATTGTGACGCATTGATATCGGGGTTGGGTGCAATGCTTATACCGAGAGGGCACGTGATAGCGTACGCATCGAGGCAGCAGAAGCCTCACGAGGTGTGGTATCCCACCCACAATTTGGAGTTGGGGGTCGTGGTGTTCGCCCTCAAGATATGGCGTCATTATTTGTATGGGGTTCGGTGTATCATATACACGGACCACAAGAGTTTGAAGTACTTGATGGATCATCCCAACCTGAACATTCGCCAGAGGAGATGGTTGGATGTGGTAACGAGATCCTATACCACTCGTTCAAGGCTAACGTTGTAGCCGATGCCCTGAGTCGTAGAGCGGAGAGTGCCCCGATACGAGATATTTGTATGATGATGATGGTGATGACCTCGGTGTTGGATACCATCCGAGAGGCCCAGGCAGAGGTTGTGAGACCGGAGAACCGCAAGAGAGAGAGGGTGATTGGGCAGGTATCTGAGTTTGTTACCGATAGTCGAGGGCTTATGACCTTTCAAGGTTAGATTTGGGTGCTGTTTGCGGGCGGGGCACGTACCATCCTGATGGAGGAGGCACACAGATCGAGGTTCTCGATCCATCCCAGGGCCACTAAGATGTATTTGGACCTGAAAATAAATTATTCGTGGCCCTGTATGAAGAGGGATGTTGTGTGGATTGTAGAGAGGTGCTTGACCTATCGCAGGGTTAAGGTCGAGCACTAACATCCACATGGCAAGTTACCGCCACTTGAGGTTCCCTAGTGGAAGTGGGAAAAGATTTCTATGGATTTCATCACCAAATTGTCGAGGACCGTGAGGGGTGTTGATGCAATATGGGTGGTCGTTGACCAGCTGACAAAGGGCGCTCACTTCCTTGCTATCAGTGAGAGATCTTCCGCAGAGAGACTGGAAGTGATGTATGTGAGAGAGGTGGTATCGCGGCATGGAGTACCGATCTCGATTGTGTCAGATCGAGATGTACGTTTCACTTCCAGATTCTAGAATAAATTCCATGAGGAGTTGGGTACGAGGTTGCATTTCAGCACTACTTACCACCCACAAACGGACGGACAGAGTGAGCGGACGATTCAAACGCTCGAGGACATGCTTCGAGCATGTGTGTTGGACTTCGGAGGAAGTTGGGAGATGTACTTACCATTGGCTGAGTTTTCCTATAACAACAACCACCATTCGAGTATTGGTATGCCCCCCTTCAAGTTGTTGTATAGGAGGAAGTGTCGGACCCCCATATGCTAGGGAAAGGTAGGGCAGCGAGTGATGGGTAGCACTGAGATAGTGCTTCAGACGACTGAGCAGATACAGCAGGTCATACAAAGGTTGCTGACAGCTCAGAGTCGCCATAAAAGTTATGCGGATAGGCGACGATCCGAGTTCGAGTTTCAGGTTGGTGACTTCGTACTCCTGAAGGTATCTCCTTGGAAAGGAGTAATCCGATTCAAGAAGAGGGGCAAGCTAGGGCCCCGATATATTGGTCCTTTCAGGGTGACTGCGAGGGTGGGCAGGGTAGTGTATCGTTTAGATCTACCTGCGGAGTTAAGCCAGATACATGATACCTTCCACGTGTCTCAGTTGAGGAAGTGTATAGCCAACGAGTCGGCGGTAGTGCCACTAGAGGATATTCAGGTGGATACAAGCCTGAATTATGTTGAAAGGCCGATCGCGATCCTGGATCAGAGGATCAAGGTGCTGAGGAACAAGGAGGTGCCCCTGGTTCAGGTCCAGTGGCAACATCGGAGAGGGTCCGAGCTGACTTGGGAGCCGGAGTTGGAGATGCGGGAGCAGCATCTAGAGCTGTTTGCAGAGCGAGACTTCAAGGGCGAAGCTTGATTCTACTGGGGGAGAATTGTAACATCCGGAATTCCAGGTATCATATTTCAATTATTTAATTTGTGTCAAGAAGAAGGACTCGACGAGTTGACGCCTAGACTCGTCGAGTAGGATCGCGATTGCTGACTGGATTTAATGAATAGACTCGACGAGTCGGCGAGTTGACTCGATGAATCCGCGCTGTGGACAGAAACCCTAAATCCTCGGGCATGTGCCCTATTTAAGGGATCTTATGGCCTCATTTGCAATCACCTTCACCCTTGAGAGCACCAGAGAATCTGAGAACTTTGTGAGTGAGAAAAGAAGCCATTTTCAACATTTCTACTGTGATCTTGATAGAAGGAAGGAATGAGGGAAGCTAGGCAGATTGAGGAGCTCAGATCTACTACCATTTGATCAGAAGAGGCTGCTAGAGATATAAATTTATGCTCATTCTCGTGTATATGGTGATCTACTTGAATCTAGGGTTTCCTTATTCCTTCTTTAGCTTGAATTCGAAGCATATGAGGTCCCAAGGTGGAATTATTCTTAGATCTGGACCTTAAGAGGTCCAGAGAGTCCTATCTATCCTGCTTTATGTTATTCCTTTGGAGATATGAACCTAGGTTGCCATTTTAGAAGCTATTTCACTAAAATAAGACCTATGAGTGTTGCATGAGTGTAAAGGTTGGATCTTTACGTGAATATTGTGTATTGGAAGGTCAGATCTATAGGTTAGAGAAGTAGATCTAACCTCAAAAGGTCTTTTGAGTGCTGCCATGTAGGGAACTCGCTGAGTCCATTAGGGGACTCGACGAGTCGAGTCGGGTTGCCCCACGATTCGTGACCAGTGGTAACCCGTCGAGTGAAAGGTTAAATCGATGAGTCGAGTGAGGATTTATGAGGATTAAGAGGACACGTATGGACTTGCCGAGTCACACGGATCACTCGGCGAGTTTGGTCAAAGTTTGACCGCTGACTAGAGTCGACTTCAGTTTACCTTAGGGTTTTGGACAAGCTGGTTCAAGAGAGGTCAGGGAGGGGTAGAATGGTCTTCTACCCATTCTTTAGAAATGAGGACAAGAGAAAGTATTGATTATAGATGTTATTATGTTGATAGGTGGATGCTAGGTCGGGTTATCGAGCACGAGAGGTTATCCGACATCGTACGAGGTGAGTCTTCTCACTATACTTTACCTAAAGTGGTAATTATGTGTGATTGGAAGGTCTTATGTGCTATGATGAGTATGTGATGCATGTTGTTATATGATATGTATGTGCTATGTTATGTTATGAGTATTATGATATGGACCGGAAGGTCAACAGTGTATGGGCCGAAAGGTCAAGATGATACGGACCGGAAGGTCAGAGAAGTGGGATTGGAAGGTCTACCATGACTATGGGACAGAAGTCCCCTGAGACGTATGCACCGGACGGTCTTGTAGAGTTGTAGCCTTGAGAGGCATATGTGTTGTATGTGGTATTTTGGGGAACTCATTAAGCATTTATGCTTACTGTTTATGTGATATGTGTTTCAGGTACCAACGAGGATCGTGGAAAGGCACCGGCATGATCTGTACACATGGATGGAGTTTTATGTATTTGAGATCTTGGGATTGTTTTATTTAGAGGACATGTGTTACATTGGATTTGATATTTCTTATGAATGAAATTATGTTTTAAAAATTGAAAAAGTTGTTTTGGAAATTCTCCTTGTTACAATTTTTTATGGATTTATGCAATTATAATATGCAAAACATAGTAATAAATGCTTGAGTTTAGAAATATATACCTTATAGCCACAAAGTATTCTACTTTTTCTTTGGTTGATAATGTAATAAAAACTTTTGGCCAAAGAACTATTTTTCTCTGTTTCTGTCAAAGTACAACACTTAAATAAGAATCTCAACAATCATTTGTTTGTAAAAACTCTATATTCTAAATTTAAGGCAATTCTAAATGCTTCCAATAACATTCAAAGAATCAAAATTTTCAAGGTTCATGTGATACTGGGAGTTGTAGAAAACGTTAAACTTCATTCTTAGAAGATTAGCATACTATGAGAAATAATACTACAAGGAAAAAATATAGAAAATCAACTTGAAAACTATTGAAAGATAATATGACAATGACAACTATACCCTTACCAACTAACCTTTAAATTAAAGAAATTAAGGGCCCACGAGCCAACAATGTCCGTTGTACCTTCTTTAAGATCTGAGAGAAGCTCTTGCAGCTCCTATCTCATCAAGGAAAAAAAATCAATTATTTTATCCCAAAGTATATTGCTATTATCGAACAAAGAAAAAGTATGTAGTCCTATACCATGATAGCAATCGTCACAAATGTGATGAGTGAAACAGGAGTGAAAGTCAAGTAGCTTCTGTTGTTCCTTTATAATACACAAGACGGCAATAGGTTGTATAATTATCTTGAACCTATTAGATAATTTTAACAAAATATTCTAAGGAACACCCAACAAAAAAGATATATATAATTCGACCTTCAAGGTTTTTCTTATAATCACATTCCAATTGAGATGTAATGAACACCCAACACCACAAACAAATTAAGAACATGTATACCTTGATCATCACATATCAATACCAAAAAAGACAAATCACGTTGTTGTGCCAATAAGCTCCTACTATTGCCGATGTCACAAACAATTTGATGTATTTCTGACTTCTTGCTTATCTCTGCAACATGTTTAAATTAGAAAAAAATACGACAAAAAATTAAATATCAAATTAAATAAAGAATATATAAATACAAATGTAACACTTGATTCAAAGTACTTTTCAGTTTAAACCCTTAGTGTGTAATGTTTTGCAGAATTGGTCCCCAGGGGGCAGATTTGCCAACTTCAGAAAATTTGGAGTACGTTAGTTGTACTCCTTGTACGCTGGGTGTACTAGTGCATGCTGGATCGGGGATTCAATCCACATACGCCCAGCGTACGTGGAGTACGCATGGCGTACATAAAGGTTAATGAAACCCTAATTTTAGGTTTCGCACCCTATTTAAACCTTGTGATAGCCTCTTTTGGTCATGTTTAGCTAACCTCCACCCTCCCTTGTCCAAAAATCAAAACCGTAGTGTGTTCTTGAGAGTTTTGAGCCATAAAGTGTGTATAATGGAGCTTTGTGAAGGAGAAGAAGAATTGGACCATTGGAGTTGTGCATGGAGCTTGAGAATCTAAGATTAGTTCATTATTTTCCAACCTTTTTACGTAAAAAGATCCCATATTGCTAATCTATGATGCTAGTTCTATTTTTGTGATATGTTGTGCCTTTTTGAGTCCTTGGAGTGATTGTTGAGCCTCTTGATTCACTCCAGAAGTGATTGATGGTAGATATAGGCCTCTATTGGTCCCTTTGTCCATAAAAATGCAAGCTTTGAGATGGTTATGGAATCATGCATGTGTTAAGACCTTTTGTTAAGATCTTTTGAGCTTTAAATCCTCATTAAGCATTGTATGCACGTAAAGTTGCCAATTTTACGTGATAAGCCACCTTAAGGAAGTCGGATCTGAGAGTCGGGTTGAAATCTTAACCGAATAAGACTTTAATATTGAGAGTTGGTCAACTAGGGAGTACATTGGGCGTACAAGCTGGTACGCTGCAAGTACTAGCGCCAAAGCATGTACGTTGAGCGTACGAGCTGAGTACGCCTTGTGTACTCACTAGTGGGCTTTGGAGTTTTGGGCTTTATGGAATTAGGTTCATGTTGGATCTTAGGAGTCCAGGGCTTTGTTGGGCCATTAGAATTCTATTTTTGGGCTGATGCTATTTTGTTGGACTCTAAGGGATTTGGGCCCAATTATGAAGATTGGGCCATATTTGGGCCTTGGGTGATCATTTTGGTAATTAGGCCTTTTGGATAGTTGGCTAGGGCCTTGGCCTTGAGCCGAGTTCGGTAAAGGGTAAAAAGATCTTTTAGCCTAGTTTAGACTCTTTGTGTGAGTCGGGATCCAATTATTAATGGGATGTTATTTTGTGATTGATAGTGCGAGGATCTTAGCGGGTCTGTAGACAGAGATTTCTCTGTGGGATTCAACAGTCTGAGGTGTGTTTCCTCATTGGGTTTAGCAGGTCGACGGCACCAATTCCAACCTATGGCTTATTATGTTAGGATGCTAGATGTTTGCGTGACTCTTGCATGTGTATGCATTAGTATGTATGTCGAGCGGGGTTCGATGTCGGACGAGGCTCGATAACTGTGTTGTAGGTTATTATCTTTGTGATTATCGCATGTTAGCATGATTATATGTTTATATGGGTACCGGGAGGGGCTCGATGTCAGGTGAGGCCTAATGAATGACAGATCTGTAAATCGAGCGAGACTCGATTTCGGGCGGGACTCGAGGCTCGAGTGGGACTCGATGTCGGGCGGGGGCCCAATATATGTTTATTATGTATTGCATGGGGTATTTTGGGAACTCACTAAGCTTTGTGTTTACGATTTTTAGTTTATATTTCAAGTACTTCTGGTTCAAAAGGGAAGAGTCTGGGATGATTGCAGAGAACACACCACTTTATTCCGCATTTTGTGATTTACTATAATATGATATTATGTAGTGTCATACTTTGGTCTATCTTGGTTGCATGAAAATGTTTGTATTACTGTTTTCTAGAATTTTTAAAACCAAACTTTTAGGTCTTATATTTATGGGACGTTAGAACAACAAATAGAAATCTCAAAACCTTTTGTTGAATCTCTCAACCGACATTGGTTTAAATTTAAAGGAATGATATGATAGTAACTTTAGTTAGGGAAAATTATATTAAATTTAATAAGAATTATGTATTCACCTGATGAAAGTGTGCAGAAGATCATACATCATAAGTTGGATGATGAATCGTTATCCCACACACGTTGAAATATGGTGGTTCTTTGGGGGAATTAGGATTGGTTTCAAATTTTGGATAGTGAAGAATTATGGTGAGATGGTGATCCGATGGAGCGGTGATGGTGTGACATTGACATGGGTAAACGGTGGTCGGCAGTGGTGACGATAAGGAATGGACAAGATCACCGAAAGCTGTCTTGCGGACCGTAGGGGATGGCGTTTCTAATTGCGCGATCGGCAAGTCACTGATTGGAAGATGATTGGTTGTCGGCGATTAGGGAGAGTTTCCAATGCGAACTAGAGGTGCAAAGGGGTAATTTATCCACTTCCTTATATATAAAAGATATTTTTGAAATACATCTTTTCTTTTAAAACATACAGAAATTATTCCAGCAATTCAGGCACACATAAATATGGCACCAATAATTAGGTTTTTAAATATAAATGATTTTTTTATTATTACATTAAATAAATATGAATAGGTTATGTAAATATTTAAAACATTACATAAAAAAACAAAAAAAAATAATAATAATTTACAAAATAATTTAGATTTCGTTTGAAAAAATAAAATTGTACTTTTTTAAATTCTATTTTCATATTATAAAAGTGTATCTTTTTAAATTCTATTTTCATATCATTTATTATTTTATTTTGATAAATTTCATTTTCATATAATTTTTTATTTTATTTTGATAAATTTGATGTCGGCTAATACCGGGAAACAAACTTTAATATGTCAAAAATGTTTTCTTTTTTTTTTTTTTTTTTTTTTGAAAGAAATTGAAAATATATCTGGTTTTTCTAAAAAATAAAGCATTGCTTTTGAGATAAAAGATTAAAAATTTTGTGATTTTTTTAAGTTTCCCCTTAGTTTATTCAAAATTTTGTTAAAATATAGACCATCCAATTTTTTTTTTTTTTTTTGTATAATTTGAAAGTGAGTAAATTTTATTATTTAAATTGTTGAAATCGATGTGTAGTTAGATGTAATAATCTATTTATGCCAAAAAAAAAAGGCTAATCGAAAAACTAATTTTTGAAACAAATACAAATATTTGCACCAGTCATTTAGTGCGGGTAAACGGTTAGTGTGTGTAGGGTGCAAACGAGCCAAGCTACTCGAGATCGAATCGTTAAAAGCTCGACTCAAGATCGATTTTAAACAAGCTCGAACCGAACTCGAGCTTAATATTAGGTTTGTTTATTAAACGAGCTCGAGCCTCTGTTACTTGGCTCGATTAGGCTTGCGAGCCTACATATATATATATATATATATATATATATATATATATATATATATATATATATATATATATATATATATATATATATATATATATATAATAAAAAGTTATTTTTATTTTTATATATTAAAATAAATAATAATTTAATAAATACCATTTTAGGAAATTAGAACATATTGTACATGAGCCGAGCCCGTACAATTCTAAACGAGCCGATCTCGAGCCTTGTACCACAATGCTCGAAACGAGTCGAGCTCGAACTCGAGCCTATAAATATTTAAATGAGCCGAGCCCGATCTTGGTCAGGCTCGAGCTCGGTTCAGCTCGTTTTCAGCCCTAAGTGTGTGTGTGTCTATATATATATATATATATATATATATATATATATATATATATATATATATATATATATATATATATATGTATATATATATATATATATATATATATATATATATGTTTAGGTTATTCTATTTAAAGTAATTATTGTGTTATTGTATGGATAAATGTGGGTCAATCATTTTACTTATTTTACGAAAGTGATTAATGCATATTATTTAATTAAATATAATTGAAAAATATCATCTAATTTAACTAGAAGGGTATTTTAGTCAGTTAACATAAATTTAATAAAGGAAGTTTGCATATTTTAAGGGATCAAAGATTCTATTAATTTTAAAAATCTGATTTTACAAATTATAAGGTTTTTAGTTAGGACATTCTGACAGAATATGTTTGAGTATGTTCAAAAATAATAAAATTTCTTGTAGAATAACAAAATTCTCTAACCATCAATTCAAGAATTAAAACAAAAAGTACATTAGTTTTTATAGAATATATGTAACAATTGCTAAGAATTATATTTATTTTTAAAGAATAAAATTAAAAAACTTTCAAATTTGGAAAAAAAAAACATCAAAATCTAATAAAAACACTAATACATTCTAAAAAAATAATGTTCCTAAGAGGCGTCGTTCAAATTTCATGGTCTGTTCTTCAAGTATCAACTTCTGTAGAAACAAATACAATGAATAAATTAGTGAGAAAATATCCATACTCCATTCCAACGTAATTGGAATTCGTGATTCTATGCTGATAGAATTGGAATTCATTTATGAAAGACCCTAACTTTCGTATATTTGAAAGACCCAAACTTTCATACTTCACAATATCATTACTCCAAAACATGCAACATGCATATTTATAAAACAATATTTTATATTGATAAAGTGATTACAAAAGATTGGATACAAACTGACTAAGTTCTATTACATTTCATATCTACCCAGGAATCTACTATTCATATACACACATGAACTTTAAAAAAATACAGAGAAATAGTATTAACTATTCTAAATCTTTCAGCAATATAAAACTATATTGGATACTCATCACCTGCAATTGTTAAATATTGAGAGGAATAAGTGATAACGCTTAGTGAATTCAGTAAATAAATACAATATAATCTTATGCCTTATATATACTTCAATGTGGCAAAAGTAAAGAGGAACAACAAGATATATGTGAAATCATGTGACAAGCGTTCATATCAATCAAAGACTTTATTCAAAGATATACTTTTCAATGAGACATAACGATTTCAATACTTGATATGCATCAATAAAGCCTTGACCCAAATGGCACAAAAGACATATAATTCTGATTATCAATATCACAGATTTCAGGTTTTCACGCCCTGTTTAGCATTTTGGTAGATTTCAGGTTTTCACGCCCTGTTTAACCATTTGCCAATACCATAGAACAGAGTTCAATTCCCTTACGGAGTCATGCTCTACATGGTCGAAGGCTACATACCATTCCTATCTAACTTTCTGCCAATGCCAAAGAATAGAAGTCATTCTCTTACGGAGACATGCTCTACATGGCCAGAGGCTACGTACTAGTACCAACGTGAATCTAAGTCCTTTCACTGATCATATGGTCAAAGGTATTATATTTGCTATAAACATAACGAATAAAATAACACGGGAAAATAGCTCAGAATAATAACACTGAGAAGCACATAGCACATATAACACATAACATACAATTGTTCCTATATATTGAACTCACCTTAAGTTAACCGGGGGTTGAAATAGTAATTTGGACAGCATTTCGGCTTTAAATATGACTTTCTATGTTGAAAATTGGGAGCTTAATTGAAAACCGGGCTCTGCGAAGGTAGGGCTTCAAACCTGAAAAGATAAAATTTTCGGGCTTCTCGGGGGTCTCGGGACGTGTTTTGGGTGCTAAAATTGATATCGGGGCTTTGGGGAAAGTCAAAATAGTGAATATATGAAATTAGGGTGAAAAAGTGTCAATTTTTCAAAGTTACCCGGGAAGGCTCGCAGCCTCCCTTTATATAGGGTGAGAGGGTTCGGACGTAGTGGCTGGGAAGTATCCACGTCACACCTGCAAGGCTCGATCCAGAGGGGGGTGACGAAGTAGATGCGAAGGGCACGCGGCAGGAGAAGCGAAGGCCACGAGGCCGCTGCGAGGCTCGGACGTGGAAGCGACGAAGCAGCTCGGTGGCATCAGCAGTGAGGGACACACAAGGGGGACACGTCTCCGGCTCGTACACGTGGTTCTGCGAGGTGAGGCCACGACTCCAGTGACGCACCTGCTTCGTGCGAGGTGACGTGGTCGGTACTGTTCATGCGAAATTCCTCGGTTTTTGGGCACCGAAATTCTAAAATCCATAACTTTCGTATATGAGCTCCGTTTTTGACGTTATTTATATGAACGCATAGCTAAAATTACGCTCTACCAATTTTGTTTAGACATCGTCGGCTAATTTTGAATTTATTTTTAATATTATTATTTTTAACAAACCGGGACAGGAAAATCCGTTAAAAATTCATAACTTCTTCATCCGACATCCGTTTTCGATAGCCTTTTTACCGTTGTACTACAAATAAAGAGACCTTAGATTCTCGTTTAGGTTGTATCGGTCAAATATCGCTCGATCTAAAATTCGAGTTTTTAGCTGTATACTGCTAAGTTGAAACTTCGAAAAATCATAACTTCCTCATACGAAGTCAGATTTTGGCGTTCTTTTTATCGAATTTCTTGGTTTAACGAATACTACGACTTTTATTTAGATTACTAAGGCTAAAAAGTAGTTTATCAAAAACTCACTTTTTACGTCAGTCGGCGCCGTGCCGGTTTTGTCGCGGATCTTCGGTTGGTCATAACTTCTTCGTTATAACTCGGATTTCGACGAGGTTTTCGCCTACAAGTTTCTAACGAGATTATCTACAACATCAAATAATAAAATTTTACTTATTTAAAATTTTATATTTTCGCTAAATTTTACTATTTGGCTTTTAATTGGAATCTCATAAGACTTCTAATATTTTCTAAGTGATTCTAAACATAGTTTTACTTCATTTCTAGTAAAAAACCATCTGTTAGAACTCAACACTAAATTTCACATAGTATTTCACAATTTTATTCATTAAAAAACACGATTTCAAAATGTGTATGTTACAAATACCTCCTACTTTTGAGGATTTCGTCCCCGAAATTACATCGATTAAAATAAATGGGGTATTTTGCTTTTATCTCATTCTTATTCTCCCAAGTATAGTTTGGGCCTCGATGATGTTTCCACTTGACAAGCACCAATTCTACTTCTTTATTGCGTAGCTTAGTTGTTCTTTCATTCATGATTTCTTCAGGCTCTTCAATATATCTTAACTTATTATCCAATTTCACCTCGGATAATGGAATTATCTCATCGTAGATGCTCAAGCATTTGCGCAGATAACTTACATGAAACACATCATGAATACCTGCCAAATCTTCAGGCAATTCTAAGCGGTATGCTTGCATTCCAATTCTCTGGATGATTTTGAAAGGACCAACAAATCTAGGACTCAACTTTCCTTTCTTCCCAAATCGCATAAGGACTTTCCATGGGGACACCTTCAGCATCACGAAATCACCCACTTGGAATTCTATAAGTCGTCTTCTCTTTTTTGTATAGGACTTATGTCGATCCTAGGCTGCTTTCATTCTTTCTCGTACGATTTGAATGTTGTCGATGGTGTCTTGAATCATTTCAGGGCCTCCAAGGATCTTCTATCCTACATCACGCCAACATAACGGCGTACGACATTTGCAACCATATAATGCTTCATATGGTGGCATTTTGATTGAAGTGTGGTAACTATTATTATACGAAAATTCGACAAGCGGTAAGTATTTATCCCAGTTACCACTGAACTCCAAGACACATGCACGAAGCATATCTTCTACTGTTTGGATTGTTCTCTCCGTCTGACCATCTGTCTGGGGATAATAAGCGGTGCTGAGAGCAACTCGAGATCCTAATTCATGCTTCATTCTTGCCCAAAAGTGAGGAGTGAAATGAGTATCATAGTCGGAAATAATCTTTAGTGGCGCACCATGACTTGCCACAATTTCGTCTAAGTAACTTACGCGTATTTCTCCAATGGAGTCGTTTCACGTGTGGCGAGAATATATGCATTCTTCATCAGTCGGTCGATAATTATCCAAAGGTTATCATTCACAGTTTCCTTCTCCTCTTTCAAGGTACTAACTGTATAAGTCGGATAAGTAGAATATCCCTTCGACATAGTTTACGAGTTTTTAAGAAAGAAGTTATTATTTTCAACGTAGACATGAATAGAATCTTCCCTTTCGATATAGATGCATATCATCTCTTTGTAGAACAAGAGCTTTGCGTGGTTCTTTAACAACCAATCCATGTCGAGAATAATATCAAAGATAGGAATTAGGTTAGTAGGACGATTATAACTTTCAATTCATATAACACTAACTCTATAGGCTTTATCAGCAAGTAATGATATATTTCCTATGTTATCTATATGAAATGATTGGACAATTGCGTAACAAGCAATTTGAAAAGAATATGCGAATTTATAAGGCACGAAAGAATATGAGGCATTTGAATCAAATAAGATGTGAGTAGATCTAGAGTTTACGAGAAAATTACTAGTCACAACATTCGAGTTTTAACTTACTTCCTTTGTGGTAATCTAAAATGTACGATATTTTAACTTTTAGTTTGCCAAACGATTGTCAAACTCTTCAAACTTATTAATTACTAGCGGTGCTCAAACCTGCACCCACTCATCATTCTCTATTGGGCTTTCGATCCTAATCTTTGAGTTAAAACTCAATTCTCATTGCAGACTCCTGCTCCTTCTTGGTTTATAGACTAAACCCGCGATAAGGTCTTTACTTTTGCTATAACCGCAACTCGAATGGTTTTATTCTAATGACATTTGTATTTATAAAACACAAGACACATAACGAACCAAACTCTTGTATTAGAATCAGATCAAATAAATCAAGCTGATGGAATAAAGAAAATGAAAAGAGTTTGATCAAGACATAGATGCTTTGGAATAGAAAGAATAGCACCACGTATCTCTATTTCGTGCTTTCGGACCTACATATCTTTTTGCTTTTGGCACCTCCTCCTTTTTAGTTGAAGTACTTTTTGATTGTTGAACGGAAACTTGACTCCCTGCCATTTGACTAGTAAGAGTAGAGCAGAAACATTTCCTGTGGCCAGTAATACCACATAGCAAGTCACATATCTGGCTAATGATTGTTCAATCCTTTAATGAAGATCGTTATATTTCTATCGACTACCTCGACCATTTACTTCTTCAGTATTCCTACTGAAGTTTTGTCACTATATAAGACATGGTTCTCTGAACCAATCAACTCCTTTCGCGGATTTATACTAATCGAACTCGATTCTTTAAGAGTTAAACAATACTTGTCTTCTTAGTCATTACCGAATCGAAGGTAACGACACACATGAATAAAACGGAATCATTTACTAGCTTTTTGGTAACCTTGTGACTTTTCCTGATCCAAGTGTGAGTCCTGTGCTTCCAGTAGTATAGGCCTCTACTACTATTCACACCTACTCATACTCGTCCCAAGTATTGTCTCGCAGTTCCCAGTTCACCATTCAAAAGTTTTCACAAAGTAACTTATCACACATGAATGTGTTTAAACAAATACATACAATAGCTTCTCCTAGACTCAACTAGGGTTTTCACGTTTCTATCAAATATATATTGGATTACCTATACTCGCCTTCTAGGATTCTTCACATGCATATGCTCGATTTAATATATCATAATACTTTTCCAAAGGTCGATAGAAATTTTACTTCCATTTCTTCATATAAATTCTTTCTCGAGTAGTGTCTACTCTACAAGACACACTATTCCAAAATTTACTCTACCAACATGGAGACAAACGGTCTTCTACTACCTGCATCATTTTCTAACTCATGCAAACCATCATGCACATTTGTTCATTTCATTATTCTTCCTTGAAATCGTTATTCTTGTATTTGAGTAAGTTTAAGTCTACTTCATAGGAGTCTATCCTAAAAAGTCTGCATCATAGCTGCATCTCAGCAAGCTCTACTAGCTTCAACTTGGTTCTCTGTCATTCCTGACTACAACATCTCTTCTCATACGGTACTATGGGTGTATTTCTTCTTCAATTAAGCATTCTTCCTTACTTAGACAAGTAAGTTGCTTAACCATTTACCACTAAATGACTCAATTCACCATCCCAATCTTGTATGTTAAAGTCGGCTTAACACACAATGGAACTTCTATAAGTATGGGATAGAAGTCAATCATCACTTAGTATTATTAAATACTAAGTCTGAACATATTTTATAGGGTTACTACTCGAACTACATACTACTTCACAAAGTCTTGGCCTATTGAGTCTGAAAAACTTCATTAGCCTTTCCTTTGATCTTCATTTAATTCTTCTAATCTTGTACCACATCAATTGAGATACTATTGAAGTATTGATCACCATCTTTGGTTCTTCCAACTCTCTAAACAATCACTGCTTCAATCTGAATAGCGGTAGAACAACTTCGTGGATTTGCACCAACACATTTATTTTGCCCAAACGTGTTTCAAACGCACATCTTTCTTCCAAAGATGTTATTATGTATCAAACATACTCTAAATGTATATTACCACTCTATTGGTATTTATACACTTATTACGATAACAGTTCATATTTATTATTTTATGATATCTCGCGATCATTTATTTATAAACTTATTGATGTCAACTATCATAAGTCTCTTTATCACTTTGAAAAAAATTCTATTATGAAAATTCTTAAAAATTTTCTAAACCATGGTTGACAACAGACCTTAAGCTTTCTCAAATAATAGCAATTATAGATAAGCACTCTAAGGCATGCTATATTCATTAATCATTTTTTACATATTAGAATATAAGGCATATATCCTCTTAATATTCTAGTGCTTGACTCCATCAGGTATTCAACCTAAAATATACCAGATACATATCGTATCATCTTCACTTAACTATTCTTGTTTAAGCTTATAAATTCTCAAAATTCTTAGTTCACTTCAACTAATTTTCTTAAAATTCTGAAGTAACTTAATATCTTAGAATACTAGGGTTTATCACTACCCAGTCCCCTACTTAAATATTTCCTATGGTTTGTATTCATATATTTATTATGAATCATCTCATATATTGAGCTTCCAACAGTTTAAGTCTAAATACCAATCCGTGATATTTAGTTCACTTAAACCATTGCTCTGATACCATGATTGAAAGACCCTAACTTTCGTATATTTGAAAGACCCAAACTTTCATACTTCACAATATCATTACTCCAAAACATGCTACATGCATATTTATAAAACAATATTTTATATTGATAAAGTGATTACAAAAGATTGGATACAAACCGACTAAGTTCTATTACATTTCATATCTACCCAGGAATCTACTATTCATATACACACATGAACTTTAAAAAAATACAGAGAAATAGTATTAACTATTCTAAATCTTTCAGCAATATAAAACTATATTGGATACTCATCACCTGCAATTGTTAAATATTGAGAGGAATAAGTGATAACGCTTAGTGAATTCAATAAATAGATACAATATAATCTTATGCCTTATATATACTTCAATGTGGCAAAAGCAAAGAAGAACAACAAGACATATGTGAAATCATGTGATAAGCGTTCTTATCAATCAAAGACTTTATTCAAAGATATACTTTTCAATGTGACATAACGATTTCAATACTTGATATGAATCAATAAAGCTTTGGCCTAAATGGCACAGAAGACATATAGATTCTGATTATCAATATCATAGATTTTAGGTTTTCATGCCCTGTTTAGCATTTCGGTAGATTTCAGGTTTTCACGCCCTGTTTAACCATTTGCCAATACCATAGAACATAGTTCAATTCCTTTACGGAGTCATGCTCTACATGGTCGGAGGCTACATACCATTCCTATCTAACTTTCTGCCAATGCCATAGAATAGAAGTCATTCTCTTACGGAGACATGCTCTACATGGCCAAAGGCTACGTACCAGTACCAATGTGAATCTAAGTCCTTTCACTGATCACATGGTCAAAGGTATTATATTTGCTATAAACATTGCGAATAAAATAACACGGGAAATAGTAATTTAGACAGCATTTCGGCTTTACATATGACATATAACACATAACATACAATTGTTCCTATATATTGAACTCACCTTAAGTTAACCGGGGGTTAAAATAGTAATTTAGACAACATTTCGGCTTTAAATATGACTTTCTATGTTGAAAACAGGGAGCTTAATTGAAAACCGGGCTCTGCGAAGGTAGGGATTCAAAACCGAAAAGATAAAATTTCCGGGCTTCTCGGGGGTCTCAGGACGTGTTTCGGGTGCTAAAATTGATACCGGGGCTTTGGGGAAAGTCAAAATAGTGAATATATGAAATTAGGGTGAAAAAGTGTTAATTTTTCAAAGTTACCCGGGAAGGCTCGCAGCCTCCCTTTATATAGGGTGAGAGGGTTCGGACCTAGTGGCTGGGAAGTGTCCATGTCGCACCTGCGAGGCTCGGTCTGGAGGGGGGTGACGAAGTAGATGCGAAGCAGCTCGGTGGCAGCAGCTACGAAGGGCACGCGGTAGGAGAAGCGAAGGGCACAAGGCCGCTGCGAGGCTTGGACGTGGAAGCGACAAAGCAGCGAGGGACACGCAAGGGGGACAAATCTTCGGCTCGTACACATGGCGCTGCGAGGTGAGGCCATGACTCCGGTGATGCACCTGTTTCGTGCGAGGTGACATGGTCGGTACTGTTCATGCGAAATTCCTCGGTTTTTGGGCCCCGAACTTCTAAAATCCATAACTTTCGCATATGAGCTCCATTTTGATGTTATTTATATGCACGCATAGCTAAAATTACGCTCTACAACTTTCTTTTAGACATCGTCAGCTAATTTTTACTTTATTTTTAATATTATTATTTTTAATAGAACGGGACAGGAAAATCCGTTAAAAATTCATAACTTCTTCATCTGACATCCGTTTTCGTCAGACTTTTTACCGTTGTACTACAAATAACGAGACCTTCAATTCTCGTTTAGGATGTATCAGTGAAATATCGCTCGATCTAAAATTCGAGTTTTTAGCTGTCTACTGCTAAGTTGAAACTTCGAAAAATCATAACTTCCTCATACGAAGTCAGATTTTGGCATTCTTTTTATCGAATTTCTTGGTTTAACGAATACTACGACTTTTATTAAGATTACTAAGGCTAAAAAGTAGTTTATCAAAAACTCACTTTTTATGTCATTCGGCGTCGTGCCGGTTTTGTCGCGGATCTTCGGTTGGTCATAACTTCTTCGTTATAACTCCGATTTCGACGAGGTTTTCGCCTACAAGTTTCTAACGAGATTCTCTACAACATCAAATAATAAAATTTTACTTATTTAAAATTTTATATTTTCGCTAAATTTCACTATTTGGCTTTTAATTGGAATCTCATAAGACTTCCAATATTTTCTGAGTGATTCTAAACGTAGTTTTACTTCATTTCTAGTAAAAATCATCTGTTAGAACTCAACACTCAATTTCACATAGTATTTCACAATTTTATTCATTACAAAACACGATTTCAAAACGTGTATGTTACAAATTGCCAATAATTATATTAATTCAGGGAATTCTAAAAGATTATCTTCATGATTATCAATAAAAACATTCTTTTCTGATAGAATGCTATAAACGAATAAATACCATTTAGTTGAAGCGTTTTAGTGAGCACTTGGTGTGCATGAAAATATCTTTCAATTCAGTGGAAGCATTCATCTGTCAAATAAGCAACCAAAACAACCACGGTTTGTATTCAACCAATCAAACCCAAAAACTCATCTAAACCTATCGATTAAACTTCATCAATTTACAGTAAATCAATCAAAATAAGAAAGAATATTAAAGAAACCTGTGATTATCCAGCCAACAACAACCCTTTGTTTTTTCTTCTACTTGCCCATTGATTTCATAGCCTCAATCCAAACACCCATCTGATATCGGTTCTTCTTCCCTTCCTCCACCGAACCATTGATGCATTTTGTTGAATGTTTTATGTACGTGATTATACCTGAGAAAGCTGGATTGGAAAATTGGGTTTGTTATCAATGGTTTATGTGCGTTTTGAATTATCATTCGAAATCAATTGCAGATCCAAATCAATTACGAGTCAATTTCAACTATGGAAAGTTTCATCAACGAGATCAATTATATGTAACATTGATAATTTGAAAAAAGAAAAGTACCAGGAGCCAATTTTCGATTTGGATTTGATGCTAACTTGCTGATAAAACGAAAAGATAAACCCTAACCTGTCCTTTGACTTTCGAATTGATATCAGTATTGGTCTCAGGTTGGATTCTTGTCTTCCTCGTTTGTCATTCCATTTTGTTTTGATCGAAGAGGGTAGTTGTGGTATCGTCGGCAACGATGGCTATGAGGAAGGAATTGGGTAGTCATGGTGGTCGTATGCTATGAAGATGATGGTGTGGTTATCGACAATGAAGATAATGGTGGTGCTCAGTAACCGGAAAAACAGGAATATGGTGGTGGTCGTCTGGTAAATTTTGTGGGTCGATGTTTCTATACGGTGGAATCGGTGGAATGAGGGGTTTTGAAAGTGATGATGAAGGGATAAAGAGGGGAACGAGATTCAAACTGGAGAGATACCGTGATTATAGGAATTATTTTTGGAAGTTATTAAACAAATTACTAACTTACCCTTATTTATTTATTTTATTAATTAATTTTTTTATTTAATTTTGATTGCCCCACGTTAATGCATACAATAACACAATACTTAGTTAAAACACCTGAACCTAGCTATATATATATATATATATATATATATATATATATATATATATATATATAAAGGAAAGTTAAAATGATAACTTAAAGATTTGTGAGAATTTGAGAACTCTTAATTCTCTTATCATTTTTCAAAACCTAATCCACAAATATTCACCAAATGTTGAATCTAAGAGGGATCAATGGTAAAAAAAGATTTGACAAATTTGTTTTTGGAAATATGAATATATATGCACGCATGCATATTTTTGGATTGCGGATGCATATATGATTATACATAGTAATATCTATAATCAACAGTTATATGGACTACAGAGGCAAATATATAGACTGCAGGCAGAAATATTATTTGCAGTGATATTGATAATCAATAGTTATATTGACTGCGGACACATATATGCATGTGTGCATATATATATATATATATATATATATATATATATATATATATATGGGTAAAGTGAATATACCTAACAACCTTATATATATATATATATATATATATATATATATATATATATATATATATAGGGAAAATGACGTATAGGCCCTATAATGTTTCTAGGGTTGACCCATTTAGCCACTTAGCTTATTTTGTGGCTTAATAAGGGAACAAATTACTCTTTGTCGGGTCGATTAAGTCATTATTTCAATTTTGAAGGGGTTAGCCGGTCATTTTAAGTCCACCTCCTTCTACTAACACCACATAGGATGCTAACTGTGACTTTCGTCTTATGCCATGTCATTAATTAGTCGCCTCCTTCTTAATGTCAGTATATGCTTCATAAAAGAACCCTTTTACATCCACTATTCAACACTTCATCGGTAAACCCTTTTTTGTGAGCTGCTTCTGAATCCGCAAGCATGGAACCCGTATTTGTACAAGTAGATGTCCACTTCTAATGAATGTACGCTAGAAACCCTATACGCTACACCGGTGGAATTACTTAGAGGTTTTCGGATATCAATTTCGCAGGAATGGACAAGGATGGGTGTGTTGCGTTCATCGAACGGTTCACTGGGGAAAATGTGAGAAGCTCTATTACTACCAACTTGATATTGATTTGCCAAAAGGCTTGGCTCTAATTTGCAATGACCCCGATTATTACGACTTCATAGCAATTGCATATGAATGTTGTGTTATACTCCCTATGTATGTAAACCATTTTAGGAATAGTAACATACAGGAATGGTTGGATGAACACAAAGACAATTTTGTTGGTAACGTTGAGGAAGAAGTACTTGATGGTGCAGGATTGGTTAAGGAAGTTGCACCAGGGCATCGGGATGTGGGTGACACAAAAGATGAGGAAGAGAATGACAACGATAATGACGACGAGGATGAGGATGTCGATGATGCTGAGGATGACCATCAGAAGCCTCATTTTTTATAAAGGGTAATGAGATCTAGGTAGAGATGGGTGAGAAAGAAGGTGTATGTGAGTTTTTCGAAGAAGACATGGGTGAAAATGAAGATGTTTATCCCAAATTGCCAAACATTTTCAATGATAAGCTCAATTGGAAGGAGCAGGAACCTGATTTAGGTATGAGGTTTGAGAGTCCTAAGCAATTGAAACACATGCTTTGTAACTATGTTGTCGCGAATGGTTATCAATTATGTTTTTTTAAGAATGATACTAGACGATTACTTGTCAAATGTTGTGATGGAAAATGTACTTTTAGGCTTTGGGGTTCTTGGATGAGTGAAGATAAGTCTTTCTAGATAAAATCTCTTATCGGTGAGCATAATTGTGCAAAGAATTTCAAATTCAGATCAATTGTGACTTAAAAATGGATAGGGACCCACTTTAAGCACCAATTTTTTAACAATCAAAAGATGAGCGTCTGAATGCTTAGAGAGGAGGTAAAAACCAATTTTGGGATTAATGTGAGTATGAGTCAGTGTAGGAGAGCCAAGAAGCATGCATTAACTCTAGTTGAAGGCACTATACCTGAGAATTATGCAAGATTATGGTCATATGGTGAGGAGATTAGAAGATCAAATCCTGGATCCACAGTTAAAATTTGTGTTGATTTAATGGCTGATAGTAAGAATTATTTCAGCAAAATATACATATGTTTTTCTTCAGTAAAAGAGGGATTGAGCGGAAGATGTAGGAGGATCATTAACCTGGATGGTTATTTTCTGAAAAAAAAAATTGTTAAGGGGAGTTGCTTTGTGCTGTGGATAGAGATGCTAACAATGGAATATTCTCGATTGCTTGGGCAGTTGTTTCTGTGGAAAACAAAGAGAAATGGAAATGGTTCTTAGAAACTCTTTCAGAAGATTTGCAATGTTGGAATGATGGTAATGGTTTGGTTCTAATTTCGGATCAACACAAGGTATGGTTCAAAACTACTACATGTTCTAAATTTAGTTATTGCTATTCGAATTTCAAACATTAATGTGACTTATGTAGGGTTTGATTGAGGCAGTAAAGGAAGTATTTCTAGCAGTTGAACATAGGCAGTGTGCTAGACATATCTATGCGAATTTTAGAAAGAGATTTGGTGGATCCAAGTTTAAAAATCTGTTTTGGAAAGCGAGCAAGGCAACAACTGAAGCATAATTTAATGTACTTATGAAAGAGATTTGAAAATTAACTCTGAAAGCAGTTGTGCATCTTATGGATAGAGATCCAAAGACTTGGTCTTTGGCTTTTTTTAGAGTTCATCATTCTTGTGAGTCAGTAGAGAATGGTTTTTCAGAGAGTTTTAATAGTGTGATTTTGGATGCTCGGAAGAAACCAATAATAAGCATGTTAGAGGACATTCGTAGATGCAAAGGATGGTGACTATGAAACTAACTGGAAAAGGATGGAATCATTATTCTGTTTGTCCAAATATTAGAATACGGTTGAATATGCTCCAAACTAAGCAAAGGTTTGTACATTTATCTAATTACATTAGTACTTTACTCTTCACATCTCATGATATTTTTGGTTTTCATCTATATATGTAGGCATTGGCATGTCATTTCTTGTGTGTGTGTATGGGGGGGGTAAAGTTTGAGGCAAGGAAAATGGACGAGGCGCTTACTGTGAATGTTGAAAAAAAGGAATGCAGTTGCAGGCTATGGAAACTTAATGGATATGGTTGTGTACACTCAGTTGCCACCTTAGCCTACTTAAATATGACACCTGATGGTCCATATGTAGATCCAATGTACTTGGCTGCATTATACCATAATACTTACAAATAGCCAATCCATGGGATGAATGGAAAAAATATGTGGCCTTCTACTGACTTGATACCCCCTTTTTCTCCATTGAAAAGATGTATGCCAGGCAGGCCAACCATAAAGAGAAGAAAATATGCTTCTGAACGGATGGGAAAACATACCGTCTCCAAAGCAGGTAAGAAAGTTTCTTGTAGCATATGCATGGAGAAAGAACACAACAAGGCTACTTGTAGTAAAGGTGTAGGGACATCCAAACTAAATGGAACAAAGAAACAAAAAAACTATACCTATGCAAGAGTTTGTAAACATTGCCACATGAGTTGGGGATGATGAGGTAATGGTAGATGCTACTGATGCTTTGGATAGGCCTGGAGATGAAGAGCAAATGGTGGGAGTCAATGGACGGGATGAAGGGATGAATGTCAATGCTCGAGTTAAGCATGTTAAACCGCCTAAAATGCGAAAGAAGTCAGAAAGAATCATTAAAATGAAGCTTGCAAAAAATATAGGAAGTAAAGGTAGCAGTGTTGCAACGGCCACGGAGTTGGATTAAATAATTGTTTGTTATTTGTAGTGAATGTGTGTTGCAATAAACAAATGATATTTTTATGTTTTTTATGGTGTATTATGTTGTTTTGTTGTGTGGTAAGTTGTTATATTGTATGTTATTTTTGTCCCGTACCACGAATATTTAAGGGTATTATGGGCATTTTAGCCATTACGAAGTAAATTGACCATTTTTGATGTGGGGGCATTTGAGTCACTACAAATTAAATTTACCATTTTGGATGTGGGGGCATTTTAGTCATTAGAAATTAAATTTACCATTTTTGGATGTGGGGGCATTTTAGTCATTAGAAATTAATTTTACCATTTTTAGATGTGGGGGCATTTTCGTAATAACAAATTATATTGACCATTTTTGGATGTGGGAGAATTTGAGTCATTACAAATTAAATTTACCATTTTAGATGTGGGGGCATTTTAGTCATTAGAAATTAAATTGACCATTTCGGATGTGGTGGTAATTAAGTCATTACAAAGTAAATTGACCATTTTCAATGCGGGGGTAATTAAGTCATTGTAAAAAACAGGGTACTTGTGACTTAATCCATTCAACATGAAAAAGTCAATCTTTAGAAAACTTGATTCCCTTTTTTTTTCCAAAAAAGGTTTGTAGACAAGCAGACATATTCAATCGTGTGCAAAGGTATTTTTTGTACCTTTTCCCAAATTGCACCATTTGCGGTCTATGTCTATGTGCATAAAGAAAGGATATTCATTTTGCTTGTGGTCTCGTCCCAGTCGATGAAACATATATAATACCCAAATGTTTCTTTCTTTCATGCACACATATAGATACAGGTGTAAGACAGTTTTTTTAATAATACCATATTAAAACACATTTCAGCGATGGGTTTGTTTACATCTCTTTCTACTATTCAATGACCTATTACCGAGATCATCGACAAAAAACTTCATTAAAAAAACGATGACCATCAGCAGCCCATGCACCACCACCACCAAATCTACACACCAACATCACAAACTAATACTAGTAACCTACACAAAATCTACTACTAATATTGACACTAAACAACATAAATAACACACCAAAAGACAAACCCAGGACTGAAATGCTTCAACCTACACAACTTTTTTTACTGAAACACCAAATACGTCACCACGGATGCAGTAACAACACCAACAATCCCAACACAATACATCAGTTTCTTACGTTTGTTGTGCTTGAAGACCATCTTCACATATGCTCCTTGCAGAGAAACGAAATGATTTTTAAGATCAGCAACGACATTTGAGATATCCAACTGACCAGCACGAACATCATTGACCTCACGGTTCATGGCATCCAAGTCTCGATCAACTATCCGACGGAGCTCACACAACTGGTCTTGGAAGTCCTTCCATATAAGATACAGTTCCAGTAGGGTTTGCAGTAGATTGATGGCCATGTCTTCGTTGGTTACACCATTCGAATGATTCTCATCCATGTGACGACGGTAGTTTGGAGACCAGTTGTGTTCTGCATGTCCCATCGAAGCCATTTTGGAGTAAACTTAGAGACGAGATTGGGGTAATGAAGTTTGCATATATGCCGTTTTAGGTCGATCCTTGATCCTTACGATTCACCTTCAATATGTCGTCGTTGTGGTTGTTCGACGCTTTAAATTCTTGCCATGTCATCGCTTACGTCTTAGGATAGGTTTATGTGGCAACGTTAACCAACTACAATAGGTAAAATGGACTATATTGTTAGGTAACAAATACTTCGTTCCCTTATTAAGCCACAAAATAAGTTAAGTGGCTAAATGGGTCAACCCTAGAAACATTATAGGGCATATACGTCATTTTCCATATATATATATATATATATATATATATATATATATATATATATATATATATATATATATATATATAGGGTTAAGTTCAAATGAGAACACTATATATATATATATATATATATATATAAACATTCAATTGATTTTTTAGCCTAAATATGGCTTAGACGCATCATTTGAAGAAGATTGATGGTCTTGGTTTTACACACACACACACACACACATATATATATATATATATATATATATATATATATATATATAAACATTCAATTGATTTTTTAGCCTAAATATGGCTTAGACGCATCATTTGAAGAAGATTGATGGTCTTGGTTTTACACATAAGATGATCACGAGTTCTCACTTTCTCACACATATGTAAGTTCTCACAATAACTCACCTATATATATATATATATATATATATATATATATATATATATAGAGAGAGAGAGAGAGAAAGAGAGAGGGAGAGAGAGTTAGGTTCAGGTATTCAAAGTAATTATTGTGTTATTGTATGTATAAATATGAGCCAATCAAAATTTAAAATAAAAATAAATAATTAAATAAATAAATTAGGGTAAATAGGTAATTTGATAATTAGTTTCCACAAATAATATCATATATTTATGGTAACCACTGGCTTCAGCTACCTAGGTTTTCTACATCCATCGTCTGCTTTTTAAAACTACCTCCAATGTAAACCGTAACCCTAATCAAACCATCTCCAGCCGTCACCTCCATCTTTATGCCTCCCACCACCGGCCGCCACCCTACCCTCTTGCTCCTCCGACCACCGTATCCACCGCTATGTCGAGGGTTGTTGTTGCTATCTTTTCGTGAAGGTTGAAGACAGAGACCGACGAGGGGTTGCGCCATTTCAGTCGTGTGTAAGGAGGAATGCACCACAGCCGCATGTCGCTGCAGTTGCTGTTGCTCGGAGATGTATCCATCGTCAGACGCCGCGACCTTCTTGCCTGAGAAGGGAGCTGTGGAGGAGCCGCTGCCATTGGTCGAAGTTCGCTGCCATCATTCTTCTTATTCTCTTTTCCCGCTAACTGCCACCTGTGTCAATGACCTTCTTCTTATGTGTAATTTACAAAGTGAAGGTAGTTTGTCACTATTTTCATATCAAATTGACTTCTTCTTATATGATAAAAATCAATTTGTTTATGTAGATGATTCAATGGATGATATTGGTGAGATTCCAATTCTATTGGAATGGAATCACGAATTCCAATTCTGTTTGAATGAAATCACGAATTCCAATTCTTTTAGAATTACAAAAGTTGATGTTTGAAGAACGGACCACAAAATTGAAAGTGATTCTAAGCAACATATTCTTTTAGAATGAATTAGTGTCGTTGTTAGATTTTGATGTTTTCTTTCCCGTTTTGAAAGTTTTTTTTGTTTTTTCTTTAAAAGTAAATGTAATTCTTAACAATTTTTACTCGTATTCTATAAGAAATAATGTATTTTTTGTTTTTATTCTTCAATTAATTGTTCAAGAATTTGTTATTCTACAAGAATTTTTTAACATCATGATCAAGAAATAGGTTCAAGAATATTTTTATTATTTATGGTTCAAGAATATTTTTATTTTTGAATATACTCAAACATATTCTGTCAAAATATTCAAATTAAAAGAATTATACGTAAAATCGTATTTTTAAAATTAATAGAATCTATGATCACTTAAAAAATGTAAGTTTCCTTTATTAAATCTATATTAATTGACTAAATTATCCTTGTAATTAATTAAGATGATATTTTTCAATTATATTTAATCCAATAATATATATTAATCACTTTATTAAAATAGGTAAATTTAATTGTCCTACATTTATGCATACAATAACATAATAATTACTTTGAATAGAATAACCTAAGCCTATATATATATATATATATATATATATATATATATATATATATATATATATATATATATATATATATATATATATATATATAGGAGTAGGATCAAATGAGAATACCTAAAAGGTTGAGAACGCGAGAACAAATCCAGACCATCTAATTTTTAAGATGTGTGGCTAAAATTAATTGTTATTTTTCTAATTATTAATACATTTAAAATATAAATTTCAAATTAAAGAAAATTATAAAGGGTATTCAGGTAAATAAACATTACCCTAATTTTGTAAACTCCTATAATTACTCCTTGCCTCTCTATTCCGTTGACCTAATTTAATACAACATACATTTGACATCTTCATCACACAACCGAATCACACAACCTATCCCAGCTACTTTCCTTTTCCTTTTGCCTTGCTCGACAGATGAACCATCCATATCGAAGATGATGCTTCCTAATTTCACCCCAGATGTCGATTTTTTGTTGTTTGCTCTTTCCCCCCATTTGTGCGCTGCTGATGATGACGATTAAGTCACAAGGGTCGCCGGATAATCGACGCCCTTCCTTCCTCTCTTCCCTCTGTCTCTTCAACCTCTTCGAAGCAATAAAACATAATCAGGTGAGTGGATTATCGACTACAGTTCTTTCATTCCGAGTGAGAGTTTCACAAATTGATTTTGTTTTCATGTCATTATTTTTATTTTTTTATTTTTATTTTATTTTTTTTACTTTTGTGATCTATTATGGAAATCTGTATCAATTCAATGGGAATATCTTAATTTCGCTCAGCACATATTCGATGAAATGCCCCAAAGGTATCGATCCCATGTTCAATATCTGAAAGTAACAGTAATAGTAAAAGTGTCGATCTTGATTCCACTTCATGGACAAGGGATTGGTAGAAAGATTTGGTTAAAGCTATTCATGAGTTGCTTTCATTTTACGAATTAAGGTTCAGTCATGTTATAAAATTGGAAGATAATCTATTCAAAAGCAAGAAAACAGCTCATATTCTTTTGCTACAACAAGATTGAAAAAAAAGGCTTCGTATGATCCAAGATATTGATGGGTTTTGAGCATTCTAACACTTCTTAAGTGTACATGCAACCCTAATAACCTTGGATCTATGTTTGTCTAATTATCATGCAAAGTTGAATTCCAAGGTTATATTCCTATCTAGCATACATGGGGAACAATTTTAACTTAAAGTATAGATAGAATAACTTACCTTGTTGTTTGTGTTCCTTGAAACCTTGTGAGCCTAGCACCCCAAGTGTGATGCCTCAAATGCTTCACACAACACCAAATGCTCTTGGAAGAACTTATGAGAGAACACACACTTCTCAAAAATCGGCCAAGCCCTCTTGTTTCTTAGTGTCGCCGATTTTGGTGGAGAATATGTTTCTTATATAGTGTTGACACATCTAGGGTTAAACCCTAATGTGTCATGACTCTTCATTTCCATGACCCATGGGTTTGTAACTCCCATGGAGCATCCTATGGGTGGAACCCAACTTGATAATCCATGGAGCCTCTTAGCCCACTATACAAGATATGGATGATTTACATAATCAACCCATATATTTAATTAGTTATCTTTTGATCACATAATTAATTCTAAATTAATTCTTGATCAAACTAATCAAATAATATTATTAATATATTAAAACTTATAATATATTAATAATCTCCAAGTGTTATTTCTCTCATTTAGTCTATCCAATTGCATGGTGCCATGCAACCTAAATGGACCATGCCGGGTCGGGTCAAGTACATACCAGAAATAGTTATGGACTTAGACACCTTATTCAACAATCTCCCACTTGGATAAGTCTAATAACTATTACTGCAAGTATGACTTCAGGAACCGATCGGCAATCGTAGCTCTTTACAAGGTTTCTCGAAACTGAGAAGATGATGATACGCCATTTAAGATAAGTGATCATATAATCCTCTATTCTAGATATCAGTCGGACAAATACATGGAACAATGTCTTACTTATTGTCCAACAGTTTGTTTCCCGATTTCCGATTTGTTTGACAAAGAACTTCATTGAACACATCAATTCAGTTCTGACCGGGCCCGGTACATAGGTCAAAACAAAATCATCGAGGGGCCCAGATATAAGATTCTAATCCAAGAAGGAACAGATAAACTTTGACTCATATGTTTGTTCTACCACTCATTGAATTACACACAAGAGCGCGATTTATAACATCGAGTTACCAATGCGTTTTTCGTACAATCAATGCATAACCAACTTGTAAGTAACAAATCATATCTCTAGGTTTGAAGACTTATACGATATTACCGTCTCACGATCACTCGAGATAGAATTCCATGAAGTGATTCCAGTGAGCGTGGGTTGAGTCCAATGCTCAGAACTTATGAGCACTCATGATTGTTGTAGCCTTGTCCAAGACCTCTACAACCAAACATGACAGTCTTGATTCATACCTACTTCCGACATATGACCGATTGTGGAGGTTTGAATAATATGTTATACCAAACAAAAATTATTCTGGAAGTCAAAACATGCAAAAGAAATATAGTAAACGATCAACAAGAGATAGCAACACTTTACTCATAAATAAAACACTTTTATTCATCATCAGATGTCAATTACACTTTACAAATTTCGAGGTTATCTAACTACTAAATCTAATATCATCCTTCAGCCCTATGCTCCGAGCATGCTGGAGATGCTTAACCCGAGTCAGTCCCTTCGTGAGGGGATCTGCCGGATTCTCATCTGATGATACCCTCTTTGCCACGAGGAGTCCTTCTTCGATCCGATGTCTGATGAAATGGTATTTTCTGTCGATGTGTCTGGATCTCCCATGATCCCTTGGTTCCTTGGCTAAGGCAACAACACTTTCACTATCACAGAAAATTTCCATTGGCTCTTTAATAGCTGGTACAACTCCAAGGTTTCCAATGAAGTTCCTCAGCCATAACGCCTCCTTTGCCGCCTCGCTAGCTGCAATATACTCTGATTCACAAGTAGAATCTGCCACTGTCTCTTGCTTGGAACTCTTCCAAGAAATTGCTCCTCCATTTAGGGTAAAGACCCAGCCCGACTGAGAGCGGAAGTTATCCCTATCAGTCTGGAAGCTAGCATCACTATACCCTACAACTCTCAAGTCATCACTCCCACCAAGGGTAAGGACCCAGTCCTTAGTCCTTCGTAGGTACTTGAGAATATTCTTTACCGCAGTCCAGTGTGCCTTGCCAGGGTTCCCCTGAAATCTGCTAACCATGCTCAGGGCAAAAGCTACATCAGGTTGAGTACACGTCATAGCATACATGATCGATCCTACAGCCGAAGCATAAGGTACTCGACTCATTTGTGCTATCTCAGCCTCAGTACTAGGGCTTTGTGTCTTACTCAGTTTGGCGTTACTCTGGATGGGCAATTCTCCTTTCTTGGAGTCCTGCATGCTGAATCTCTTCAGCACCTTATCCAAGTAGGTACTTTGACTAAGTCCAATTAGTCTTTTACTCCGATCTCTCAAGATCCTTATCCCTAAAATATAGGCAGCTTCACCAAGATCCTTCATAGCGAAACACTTTCCAAGCCAGGACTTTACTTCCTGCAAGGTTGGAATGTCGTTTCCTATGAGTAGTATGTCATCCACATACAATACCAAGAAGCTAACTATACTCCCACTAGCCTTGACATACACACAAGATTCATCTTCACTCCTAGAAAAGCCAAATTCCTTGACCTTTTCATCAAAGCAAAGATTCCATCTGCGAGGTGCTTGCTTTAACCCATAAATGGATTTCTCAAGCTTACACACTCTATTGGGGTACTCGTTGCTGACAAAACCCTCTGGCTGACTCATGTAAACATCTTCAGCCAACTTTCCATTAAGGAAAGCGGTTTTGACATCCATTTGCCAAATTTCAAAGTCATGAAATGCGGCTATGGCTAACAGAACCCGAATAGACTTAATCTTGGCTACCGGAGAAAAGGTCTCATCATAATTCACTCCAGGAATTTGAGAGAAGCCCTTTGCAACCAGTCTAGCCTTATAAGTGTGTACTTTACCATCCATGTCGGTCTTCTTCTTGAAGACCCATTTACACCCTACAGTCTTTCGACCTGGTACATTCTCAACCAAGTTCCAAACTTGATTGTCAAACATGGATTATATCTCGCTATCCATAGCCTCTTTCCATTTAGCAGACTCGGGGCCTGCCATGGCTTCCTCGTAGCTGTTAGGGTCATCTTGACTTACTAGTGTTCCATGACTAATAAGTGTCTCACCTTCTGCAGTAATATGGAATCCATAGTAATGCTCAGGTGCACTCCTAACTCTCGTGGAACGCCTCAGAGGTACAGATTCGTCAATTGGCTCAACAGGAGTTTCCTCCTCAAGTTGAGGGCTAGAGTTTGAAGTTCCTTCACCACTTGACTCTTGAATTTCTTCAAGATCAATTTGCCTCGCACTGTCTCCTTGACTTATAAACTCTCTTTCTCGAAAGGCTCCTCTTCTTGCTACAAAGACCACATTGTCACTAGTTCTGTAGAAGAGGTAACCAAAGGATTGTTGTGGGTAGCCGATGAAAATACACCTCTCGCTTCGGGGTTCGAGCTTATCATGAGTCTCGCGTCTCACGAAAGCCTCGCAACCCCAAATCTTGATGTGGTCTAGTTTAGGTACTTTACCAGTCCACATCTCGTGAGGAGTTTTGGCAACTTTCTTTGTAGGGACTAGATTAAGGATATGGGCGGCAGTCTCTAAGGCATACCCCCAGAATGAGATTGGTAGCGAAGCTTGACTCATCATGGAACGAACCATGTCCAACAAGGTTCGATTACGCCTCTCAGCCACACCATTCAACTGCGATGTCCTGGGAGGTGTCAATTGTGAGACAATCCCACATTCCCTTAGATAGTCGAGGAACTCTGAACTAAGATACTCACCACCTCGATCGGATCGAAGCATCTTAATGTTCCTGCCCAATTGATTCTCGACTTCCTGTTTAAATTCCTTAAACTTCTCGAAAGTCTCTGACTTATGCTTGATTAAGTAGACATATCCATATCTACTATAATCATCAGTAAAAGTCAAATAATAACGATTAGCATCCCTTGTGGCATGTTTGAATGGTCCACACACATCCGTGTGTATAAGGTCCAACAAACCTTCACCCCTTTCACACGAGCCTGTGAAGGGTGACTTTTTCATTTTTCCAAGTAAGCATGATTCGCAATTATCATCTGACTTTAGGTCAAACGACTCCAAGACTCCATCCTTTTGGAGTTGGCCTATGCGTTTCTTGCTTATATGTCCAAGACGACAATGCCATAATGATGCTTTATCCAAGTTATTATTGTTAGTAGAATCAATACACAAAACATTATTTCCTGAGTTATCTACAACATGTACAACTTCATACACACCATCACAAGGTAATGCTTTAAAATAAAGAACATTATTAAAGAAAGCATCAATAGAACCAACTTCAATATCAAATGAAAAGGTGAAACCTTGTTTGTACAATGCATGAAAGGAAATAATATTTCTTGCCATTCCTGGCGAGTAACAACACTTATTCAAATCTAAACTAAACCCACTACTTAGCGATAAAGTATAAACTCCAATCTTGGTGACAGGTGAAGCTTTCCTGTTCCCCATGATCAAGTTTATTCTTCCTTGCTCCACATCCTCACTTCTTCTTAGTCCCTGCAAGTCACAACAGATATGAATACCACAACCGGTATCAAGGACCCAAGATTTCGAATGGGGTGAGTTATTAGAGATGATAGTGTAAATACCTGCATGGTTGGGTTTGACTTTCCCATCCTTCACATCCTGCTGGTACTTTGGGCAGTTCCGCTTCCAATGAGCTTTTTCATGACAATAGAAGCATTCAGCCTCTTTTGGGTCAGAAGAAGGAGTAATGAAACCTTTCTTGGTTCCACTTGAAGAAGAGCCATCAAGGGTCCGAGCCTTGGTACCCTTCGAAGATCTCTTTCTCTTCCTCCCTCGACTTTTCCCGATTGCCAAAACCGGAGTTGAGTTTGGAGTAGGAGTGATAGCAACCGACTTCCCCTTAAGATCTGTTTCTGCAGTCTTGAGAAGTCCCTGAAGTTTGCTGAGAGTGACCTCTTCCTTATTCATGTGATATGTCATGCGAAATTGATCATAGTACGATGGTAAGGAGCGCAAAATTATATCTATTGCAAGCTCCTCAGGGAGGTTCACATTAAGCTTCAACAATCGATCCACATATCTTTGCATTTTCTGCATGTGGCTCGTGACGGAATCCCCATCCTTCATCATGGTTGTTATCATGGAGCAGATGATTTCGTACCTCTCTTGTCGTGCACTTTGATGGTATCTTTCCATCAAATCTTGGTGCATTTCATAAGGGTAGAAATCCTCATAAGACTTTTGGAGTTCAGCTGTCATTGTGGCCATCATGATGCAAGCTACTTTCGTAGCATCCCTTTCATGTGCCTGAAAGTCAGCGATCTCCTGAGGAGTTGCAGTGGTCTCATCAATCTCCTTAAGCTCCTTGTCAAGGATATATTCTTTGTCCTCGTAGCGGGTAATCATCCTGATGTTTCTGATCCATTCATTGAAGTTGGATCCATCAAAGGTGACTTTCCCACACAAACTCATAAGAGTAAAGGAGCCATTAGGATTCGAGCCAGAAGCATTATTTGAAGACATCTGAAAGAGGAGAACAAGTTTAGTATAGATTTAAGAGAGTCCTTAATAAAACACCCAAATGTAATATTAAGGCTAGGATCCAATCACAATATAATATAACTTAGAAGAGGTATGCCGTAATCTAAGCTATACCATATTTGAAAAGTAGGTGAATGACGATTCACCAATTTCCACCACGAAAACCGAAATATTAGATATTAGGTTTTATAATTGGTTCTTAGAAATTCCTAGATTCTTTGAGATTCAATGAACTTTTCAAAGGCATGTTTCAATCTCGAGAGTGCCCTCCAAGTTTTGTGACTGGGATACCGAGGATCACAAAACGAGGTGTGAAGTAACCATGCAAATCACTTGGTACCCTTAAAGTTTATCACTCAATCGATGTGCCGGTAAACCACACACGCTCCACCGATACTATAATAAACCTTAAGTCACCCTTTACCTACCTTGTTAAGTCCACGTTAGTGTGCCGGTTAACCACACACGCTCCACCAACGACTTAGACAAAGTGTAAAGTGTAATTTCATGGATTAGCACCTTATTCACATTTTCCTAAAGTAACTAAGATTGGGAATTTAATAAAACATTTAGTTACTTTATAATATTCATCATACTTTGAATGAGAGTTTATAAGTCCTTGTCTTACCCGTTCGGCTAACGACCCTCCACCAGTCAAGCAAGCGGTGGGTGAGAGTAGACACCCATTAAGTCACCATTTTATAGGCAACAACCTTATACCCACCTTATAGACCGGCTTCGTGAATGAGGCGTACTAGCGGTAAGATGACTTTATTCTTATACATATATATATATATATATACATATATATATATATATATATATATATATATATATATATATAATTATTAAATCATCATAATATAAGTATAAGGGTTGAATTTTAACTTTTAAAATTCTAGGGGTTGGAACTTAAAGTTTTAACTTAACTTTACTTGTTCCAAAACTTGAGGGCAAGTTTTGTAACTTTCAAAACTTTTCATTTCTTGTAACTTATGAGTTTAATAGAGTAATAAAATGAAGACTCTTCATTTTTCTAACTCTTGTGTTTGTTTTAATGGTTTTAATTCAAGTGTGACTCTTGGTTTTCCATAACTTGAGGACAAGTTATGGACTCCATTAAAACACATTATGATCAAGAATTAATCTACCACATATGTTACAAATAATTCCTATGATCATCTAAAACATCATAAGACCAAGAACATGAATATGAACACATTCATAAATTACACTTAAAACTTTGTAATTTTGATAACTAGTTGTTGTAAATGAATTATCAAAGACATTACACCACCAAAAACAAGTTTTCAATTACCAAAACAGTTTAAGGTAATGTTTCTAATTCATTTCTAGCAACTAAATCGAAATTCTGCAATCAGTCGACCCTACTCGTCGAGTGCATGAACTCACTCGCCGAGTTGGTTGAAGATACACATGAACTCGATGAGTCCCCCTATAGACTCGACGAGTCCACTCGCAGACAGCAAGATTTTCGACTTTTTTCAACTTCTAAGCAAAAATAAAAAGAAAACAAGCCTAGACTCTGATACCACTGATGGGTTTTGAGCATTCTAACACTTCCTAAGTGTACATGCAACCCTAATAACCTTGGATCTATGTTTGTCTAATTATCATGCAAAGTTGAATTCCAAGATTATATTCCTATCTAGCATACATGGGGAACAATTTTAACTTAAAGTATAGATAGAATAACTTACCTTGTTGTTGTTTGTGTTCCTTGAAACCTTGTGAGCCTAGCACCCCAAGTGTGATGCCTCAAATGCTTCATACAACACCAAATGCTCTTGGAAGAACTTATGAGAGAACACACACTTCTCAAAAATCGGCTAAGCCCTCTTGTTTCTTAGTGTCGCCGATTTTGGTGGAGAATATGTTTCTTATATAGTGTTGACACATCTAGGGTTAAACCCTAATGTGTCATGACTCTTCATTTCCATGACCCATGGGTTTGTAACTCCCATGGAGCATCCATGGAGCATCCTATGGGTGGAACCCAACTTGATAATCCATGGAGCCTCTTAGCCCACTATACAAGATATGGATGATTTACATAATCAACCCATATATTTAATTAGTTATCTTTTGATCACATAATTAATTCTAAATTAATTCTTGATCAAACTAATCAAATAATATTATTAATATATTAGAACTTATAATATATTAATAATCTCCAAGTGTTATTTCTCTCATTTAGTCTATCCAATTGCATGGTGCCATGCAACCCAAATGGACCATGCCGGGTCGGGTCAAGTACATACCCGAAATAGTTATGGACTTAGACACCTTATCCAACAGATATTATAGCAGCCGACATAACTGCTAAAAAGCAATGGGAGGGGCAATTATGGTAATCCTAGGTTTTCTATTTCTTTTTCTAATTTCATGTTCCAATTTTTTGAATGTTCTTGTTTACGTAATCATCATCATCATATATGAATTCAATGTCATGAAACCTAAGCTTTGATTCATCTGAATTTGCAAACCGTTCCTATGCTGACACGGATCAACTGATCCCACAAACTCATATTAATAAATTACCAAAGATTTTATGTGCAGACTGGCTTAGCCTAGAAGAATTTCATGGACATAATGGTTTGGCGTTCAATGGTGGGGCTAGAAACGACTCAAATTACCAAGATGCCCCTATGAATGAATTGCTATCAAATGAAGCTTCCACAGACAACAATGAAGAAACCCAAACACCCCCTGTTGTTGTAAAAGAATGGGAGAAAACAGAGGGAGCTGCTGCCCTTGGCTCATCGGAAACCACCAACAAACACCTCTGATGGGGGTGTTTTTGTTGCAACTCGAAGACAGGTGAAAAAGAAGGGAGTGTGAGAGGAAATGGAAGAATGAAAATTTGTATTTATCTATGAATAGTAGTGTATTCATTTGTGAATAGCAGTGCATTCATGTGTTAATAACAGTGAATGAACAGCAGTGCATTCATGTGTGAACGGTAGTGTATTCATTTGTCAATAACAGTAAATGAATGTATTTATTTATGATTAGAGGTATTCATTTATTCAATTCCGAATAATATGGTACTTATTTCTTAATAGCACTATATTCATTTGTGAATAACAATGTAAGCATGTGTTAATGAGTATATTTATTTATTATTAGAGGTAATCTTTTTATGAAGAAATGATAATTTTTACACTCTTTTTATTTTCAGTTGATTAAAAAAAGAAATTGGATTACTTGTAAATTGATGTGTATTTATTTGTGATTGGAGTAGTATCAGGTTTTTTGAAAAAAAAAATCATTTATGAATACAAATGTACTAATTTGGTGTTCGATTTCTATTCATTTTTTTGAACAGAAAAAAAAACCCCCCCGTGAAATAGGAGAAAAAAATTGATTTTTGTAAGAATTGTTTTTCAGTTTTAAAATAAATTTTTGTAAAAATGATTTTTATATTCCATTAATAAGAAAAATAAAAAATTGAATATTTATTTCTTTTTTGGTAACTGATCCTAAATTTAAGGGAATTTGATTGAATTTTAGGTTATTTTAATTTAATTAAAATATACAATTACTAGTATGCTCTTATACATTCATTGGTCCAGAATTGTTCTCGCGTTCTCAACCTTTTAGGTGTTTTCATTTGATCTCTCCCTCTCTCTCTCTCTATATATATATATATATATATATATATATATATATATATATATATATATATATATATATATATATATATATATATATAAACTGATTTTAACCGGGTTGACTAATCTAAACCTTTAATCTCTAAAGTTGGATGGCTATTGTTAATCTACTATTTTATTTTTTTTCTTTTTATTTCACAATGACACATTTTGTAATTACTCCTAAACATTTACATATTTCCAGAAAATGGTTAAAGGCTAGGGTTAAAAGTGTTAAAGAAGGATAAATGGAAACTATTTCAGATCAAACGGGTTGTGCATAAACGAAGCTACGCTTCACCACACGCCCCTCCTAGGGATGTCAAAAATCCCGTGGGACCTCGCTCCCGTGGGATCCCGATCCCGTACGGGACTAAATTTTAAAAAAAACGGGAGCGGGGGCAAAATTAAACCCCGCTTATTTTCGGGATCGGGGTCAGGAGTTGGTATTCTCGTCCCGTACTCCCGCGGGCCCTCGGTAGTACATTTATGTAAAAAATATATATTTAATATAAAATACATATACAAAATAGATTTTCTAATTTTAAGTGTAGGTTAGGTTTTACTTTCCCGTTTCCAATTAATAGATATTGAAGAGGTAGTGAATTGATCATATATTTTTGGATATGTAAGTATTTTATATTTGTAATATTGGATTTGTCATATTTTATATTTTTAAGATTGATGAAATTGTCGTTTAGTAATGTTGAATTCGTCATGTTGGATTTTTAATTTTTTAGTTTCTAAAAGATTATGTTTTAAACTTTTAAAGTTATTAAAAATAAGCTTTTTAGCCTAATACAAAGTAGTTGTTTAGCATAAAAGACGAATTTTAAGCAGGGGAACCGGGGGAACGGGGGCGGGACCGGTGGTGATAGAGGTAACCGGGGGTGGGACCGGGAGCGGGGGCAACAATTGATTTCGAGGGTGGGAGCGGGGGCAACTATTCCCACTCCCGTTTGGTCCCGTTGACATCCCTAACCCCTCCCCATAGTGATACATTTTGTTTTTCAACCATAATTTTTTTTTCTTTGAAAAAAATGAAATAGCCAAAGTTATTAAAATTTAAATTTCTATAAAATAAACACAATTATGAAATTTTAATATATATATATATATATATATATATATATATATATATATATATATATATATATATATATATTAATTTTTAATATTTATAAAAAACCTAGAAAAAAATTCTCCAAAAATTATACTAAAAATTTATGGAATACTTATAGTTACTGCACTAATAACTTTGTAAAAGGAATTTTTAAAAAATATGTTATTTTAGATACCAAACTTTATTTTAAAAGATTAAAAGCTTTAAAAAGTGTTGAAGATAATAAGATAAAAAATGAGATAGTTTAAAATATTTATGATTAAAAAATTGTGATTCAATATGGTTATGATCTAAAAATATTTTGATTCAAGTATCTTATGATCTTTAATTATTATATGTTTTATGATTCAAAAAATATAATGATACAAATTTTGTATTGAACAAAACTTTTATTTAATTCATATATTATTATTCAAAAATAATATGATCCAAATTTTTATGTTTCCAAATAATATGATACAAAAATACGTGATGTGATGTATATTATCGTTACGATTCAAAACTTTTTATAATGGTTAAACATCACAAAGCTGAACTGATTTCTACCTTTCTTCACCGTTTTCTCATCCAATCGGATTCCGATTTTTGTACTTCTTCTCCGCCTTTTCCTAACCGACCTCTTTTTTTATCTGTGTTTTTATCAATCGCTTTATTTCTACCTCTCAGTTAAACCTAAAAAGGGTCTCACCACCACCACTAACTCTGTCTCTTCTGTTACTCACCATCACACAACCGCCACCATAATCCAACCGACCCTTGAATCAATGGTCGGATACGTGTTCATCCCACGGCCCCCTTTTCTACCAACATCTCCTGTTAACAACTACTCGATTTCTGTTCGTCTGTTTCCGCTTTTTTCCGCCGGCGACATCCTAGATGAAAGGTCTTCTCCATTTTCAATCGTCGGCATCTGCTTTTGCTTGCTTATGCTTCCAACCATTACAAAAACACTTATGGTATGTATATTTAGGGTATTTCTTGGGTTCGATCTGTGATCTATCCATATCCTACACCCAAAAAAACCTATTTTGTTTTGTTCCAAATAGTTTAACCACACACTTTTGATTGCTGAAAATTTTACAATTTGTAACTTCATATGTGCTGGCGGATTATAAGAAAGAATGCAGCAAAAGTGAACAACATGGATCATTTTGATGACATGCCTGATCTGGAACAAGTGACTATTGAAAAAGCTGACATGAACATACATGGTTCTCTCTGAAAGATACTATTGGTAAGTTTTTTTTATAAAAATTATAAAATTTAATAATACAAATAGAGAACATTGTATGCTAACATGTTGTTAATATGAACATCATGTGGCTGCATCACAAGGGATGGGTCCAAATTCACAAGACAAGGATAAAAATACTCCACATCATGTTGATGTGCAAGATGAGGACAGGTATGACATTCATCAAATCTTTTGAGTTATTTTCTTAGCTACAACTTATATATGAAAATATAGAAACAAAAGGTTGTCATATATACGAGTTGTTCATTTTCAAAAAGGGTTAATGCCATTTATGCAAAAACTGTTACAAACAGCTTTACAGTTAGTTAGTTAGTTATTTGTCATAGGGGCATTTTTTTGAAGAAGTTAGTTAGAAGAATGTTAGCTCAACTGAATGGAACTTGCTTTGTATATATGTTCAAGTAATCTGTTTCCTTTTCTAAATCTTCTAATTAAGTTAGAAAACAAAACATATTATGTGGACATATATACAAAGCAAGTTCCATTCAGTTGAGCTAACATTCTTCTAACTAACTTCTTCATAGAGATGACAAAAATGCCCTTATGACAAATAACTAAATAATCAGCTAACTAACTAACTGTAAATCTGTTTCTAGCAACTATTATCATTTTAATTCTTAGGAACTTAAGACTAAATACTGAAATCGATTCTTTTCAAATTGAACAAACTTGAATCAATTTGATATGAATAAATATATTTTTTCTGTTGTGTACTTCCTTGCAATTACTTAATTATGCATGCGGGTGGGTTACTACTCTCTGTGACAATGGGGACAACACAAGTGTGATCAATGAACTAGAATCCCATAACTCCACAAATGATAAGGCTGATGAGGGAGACACAAAAGCGTACGAAAATAATGGGAAGTGTTCAAATTCATTATGCTAAATGGATTACAAATACGGTTAATTTGTGTTTGATGTATTAGGTTGGATAGCTATCTATCATTCGAATTAATAGTTGAAGCAAAGCAAGAAAGTGTACTTCATAAAGAACATTTTTAGAGAGTCCTTCCAAATATAAATATCTTTTATTTTATTTATGGATTTTCCAAGGAAATACAGTCTACCACACAATCTGGTAGTTTTCTTAATCAGATAGACTTTCTTTATTACCTTATTTATTTTCATGTTTTATGTCGTTGTATAATTGCGTATGCTGACTTTTTAGTTGACACTTTTGTTTTGCTGCTTGCAGGTTTACATATTCTTGATCTTTATGAATGTGAATCATATGGGGCTCAACTACTATGATGTAAAATGGATTAATATGAACTTTTTGTAAGCCACTTGAGCGGAATACAAAATGGGTATTGTAAGTTTTTAAATTTTATGTTATATATTGTTGGCAGGAACAAGTAAGAGATTAACAATATAAGGCAAAAGAAGAAGTTGAAGATTCAGCTCTGGAAATGGTTGAGTTAAGATACAAATTAATTGGATTGCTTGAAGAAGAATATAAAAGACGCAAGTGTTTACAACAAAAAGCTATACAAAGAATAACCGAGTTATAGGCTCAAGGATTAGAAATACAAGTACAATTTCTAATAATTTATCTTTCTATTGCAATCAAAATTGAAAATGAAAAAAGGAAACCTTTTGTTAATTTCCGTGCTCTTCTAAATGCTTAAAAGTTGATTTCTAAGACTAAAGTTCTCAAATCTTTATGAATTCTTGGACTTCATTGTACTTATTTTAAAAAATGAAAAAGGTCATTTAAAAGTGACAGTTCATCTTCATCAGGTAATTCTTATAGTCTGGCAATTAAATATGAGGAAAGATGAAATGGTAATAAAAAAAAAACTCATCGGCTGATCGGACTTGGTTAATATAGGCTACATTGCACGAAATAACAATCTACTTTACTCTTTTACCCATACTAATATACTTTCTACAACTTAATGTATTTGATTCCGTATTACAAACCAATACCATCCAACCCCCGCAACGTAGGGCACCTTTTCTAGTTTATATTAATAATCCTCATCTGAAAATTTTTAACATTTATTCGAGGTAATGTTTTAGTGCATTACTCTAATACTTATTATTGTTTCCTAAAAAATTTAACATCAAAAGTCATCGAAATATAATAACCATCTCATTTTTTCATTGCTTCTTCTTTTTCATTTTTGATTTGCGCATAATGCAAAATGTTTGTTTCATGTGCTCACTTTTTCAAATGTATACAAAGTGTAAGATCTATGTATTAAACGATTTTATAAAAAAGAAAAGTTTAATATAAAATTATAAGCATTACATAATAGTTTTACATAAATAGAAAATATATAATAAATAAAGTAAGTAATTTAATATATAATGCAGAAGATTTGAAAAGTTTTAAAACATTTATTATGAAATTTAATAGAGTAATCTACCTTAGATATATAAATCTCACTAAAATATGGATTTTAAATTTAAGAAAACAAAAAATACAAGAAAATGACCGATGTAAAAAAGTAATTCAAAAACTCTTAGAAATTGATTCAATGAGATAATGAGATTTGGTAAACTTGATTTTCATTTATTAAGTTAGATTTATATTGAATCGTTGTCTACAATTCAATTCAATGATAGTTAAAACATAATTCAATATTAGTTTTGTGTTATGAATGACCTTTGTTAATTTGAAGTTACATTCAAATTCCATATTATAATTTTGGATAATTCAAATGGTTAAAAAATTATTGTTTATGTTCGATACAAAAATATATAAAGATCTATTCTAATAAATGAAAATCTTTTTGTCATATGTCAAATTTTTATTGATTTGACCTCATGCCATTTTAAGGTTTTTTTCAATTAAAATTTTTCCACATGACACTTTGTGGTTTTTTATTTATTTATTAAATTTCACATAATATTCAAATATAATAATTGCAGTAAATGTAATAATAAATGCATATCAATATCATTAATTGATATTTTTTCTAATTTCAATTTTTCTAAAATATATCCTTATTAGTTTCATATTTTATTTATCTAAATTATTAGTTTAAATTAAAAACAACAGTTTAATTTTAATAATTTATTATTTTTCTAATTTTTCTTATAAATTCAAATTTCTCAAAATGTTAAGAATTTCATAGTTAATTTTTCTTATAAATGAACCCATCTAATACATGGATCTTACACCTAATATATGAATATATAAAATTGGCCAACAGATTCCTTTATTGATATAATAAGATATAATACATAAATACAAAGAAAAAAACCATATATGGTATAAAGTCAAACCATACAGATTACTTACGAGTAGATAGATTGGGTTAGAAAGCTAGTTGCTCTCATTTTATTTCAACATTTTAGTTTGTGTTTTGAGGAATTGTTGTACAGTTGCCACCTCTAGCGCTACACCTCAAGGTGTGGTACCACCAAGGCCATCACCGTTACCTTCTCCTCCTTCATATTTAAATCCATTATCGTCCATTTCTTGAGAATTAACCATGAAGGTGCCTGTAAGTTTTTCTATCCTCTCACTTCCACAATGGTTATTAGATGATCTATTTAAAACCCGAATCAGATGTTCTGATTCCTGCAAACCCATGATAGCTATGTCACGAAGCTTAAGTGCTATAGTAAGAGGTTTGTTCTTTTGATTATCTCCACAGGATGATTTCTCATCTCGAAAAGGACTTTGACCATAAACAATATGAGTTGTGCAAATCAAAAAACAAATTGATGCAATAGCAAAATGTTTGACAACCATTGTATATGTTTTTCTTAATGCTCTACGGATGACTTGGAATAAGTCATGAAAAATTACGCATATATATAGGGTTTTAAATGGGAACTAATTTCATACGACATCTAATATGTAATTAAAATAACCAATTACGTGTTTATATTTATACAAAAACTTTATTTTTCACTTAATATTCAATACAACAAACATGCATGATTTGACAAAACTATCGATTTCTTTCAATTTTATTTGCCATTTTCAAAAAAATTAATGTTATTCGTGTGATTTTGTTATTGTAACTACATGCCAATACATCTAATAAAATCATCAAAGCTTTTATCGCCTTTGAAAAAACATTGTACACACAAAAGGAACGAATAAAATAACTTTTGTTCGTAGATGGAACAATATTAATAATTTACTAAATATTGATTCATACATGTGCAATACTGAAATATTAAAACCTGTGTGGAATTTTATATGGTATTTATTCCCTAACTTGGTGTGAGACTCATATATTATACGGGTTGATTTAAAAAAATATTAAAGATTAAAGTGTAAACAAAAAATATTTTTAATGTAAAACTTTAAAATAAGAAAGAAAGAATCGTATTTATTCTAATTTACTATCATATATATATATATATATATATATATATATATATATATATATATATATATATATATATATATATATATATATATATATATATAATTTAATACTTCACATATATAAGTATATAACTTTAATTTTAAAAATTAAAACAACCAAAAATTGACAAGTAGATGATATCTATTTCAAAAATACCACAAAATGATAAGTATCAAAACTCATGAGAGATTAACATGTGGCAAAAAAACATTTATTTATTAAGAAGAATTTTTTCAATTAGTATATACAACATCCTCTATTGATTTAAATTAGGTTGTTCTCAAAAAATAAATAAATGGTAAAATAAGTGAGAACTAACATTATTTACATTAAGTAGAAATGAGGATTCAAACATCAAGATGACAAGGATTTACCATTCCTTATCTGGTGTGTATATATATATATATATATATATATATATATATATATATATATATATATATATATATATATATATATATATATATATATATATATATATATAAAATAAGTGAGAACCAACATTCTTTACATTAAGTAGAAATGAGGATTCAAACATCGAGATGATAAGGATTTACCATTCCTTATTTGGTATATATATATATATTCATGTTCATTTGAGACCATAATAATTTTGTAATTATATATATATATATATATATATATATATATATATATATATATATATATATATATATATATATATATGTTCATGTTCATTTAATAATTATTTTCGGAACTTTATTTAACCAAATTTTTTTTTACCGTTTTTTTAACACATGAAATATTCTAACTGTAGCACTTGGTTCTTGGTACGTAATCTTTTTTTATTATTTTTGCATTTTGGCCTTGGACTCGGCGAGTTGAAGGACGAACTCGCCGAGTAGAAGTGGGATGAGACGCGGGATTTAAGCAGTGGACTCGACAAGTAGGGTCCCAGACTCGGCAAGTAGGCCCTGTCTGGGCAAAATCCCTAACCCGAGGGTTTGCACCCTATTTAAACACCTTAACTCGGCCTCCTTTGTCCCATTTGCTCCCAGAAGACCTCCATAGCAAATCCTAGCCGTTATTAAAGCAATCTAAGGCATTTGGAGTGATTTTGGTGCTTTTGTGACCCAAGGAAGGAAGGAAAAGCTTGAAGGATCAAGAGGTGGCTAGAAAAATCCAATCTTGAGTATCATTTGCAGTCTACATAAGGTATAAAGTCTATACCTTGTTTGTTCTTTTGATAGGTCCCATTTTGTGGAGTTTTAGGGCTTTTCTAAGCCATTTTGGTCACCAACCATAATTGCAAGCATGCTTAGGAGTTGATGTTTCAGATCTAGCCCCTTTAGGGGTTACAAGGCAGAAAGGAGTGACTCTTGCACTCAAAGAAGGCCCCATGCATTGTAAGAGATTGTTTTAGGACCTTTTGAGCTCAAAGTCCCATGAAAGCACGTAAAGGTTGAAACTTTACGTGCTAGATCGATTGTAGAAGCATAAATCTATCTTTTGATCAAGGGTTGTACATCAGAAATCGAAGATTTAGTGAGAGGATGTGACCAACTCGACGAGTCCATTCTTGGACTCAACGAGTCCAAGGTTTCTGTCCCACATCAGTTGAGGGTCATAAGGACCCAGTTGATTGTGGAAAGGTTTTAAGGGGGTTCCGGGGAGTGACCCAACGTTCTAGACTAAGCCATTGTTTTGTAAGTTCATGGGACTCGGTGAATTCATGAGCAGACTCAGCGAGTCCAAGGCAAACTTCTTAAGGATGAAGATGAACTTGACGAGTTGTTCATATAACTCGGAGAGTCAAGGATAGGACCTGTATATCATTTGAAGATGAACTCGACGAGTTGTTCATATAACTCGGTAAGTCAGATGAGGATTTAGTCGATGTTCATTTAGAAGGAAAATTCATCAAGTCATCGCCTAACTCGACGAGTAGAGACGGGTTTAAGGACAAATGAAAGCATAAGGACTCGACGAGTTGGCGAGCCAACTCGGCGAGTCATGTCAACTAGAAGTTGACTTTGACTTTGATTTGGTCAGGGGTAAAATGGTCAGTTTACTCTAAGAAGAGTTAGCAGTGTATGATTAAGTGTTTTGTGGGAATTATAGCCAGAAGATTTCCGGAGCAGCAACGACAACAATCAGAGGATTCCCGCATAGATCAGCAGCTACTACGAGGTGAGTTACCTTCCAGTAGTGGTGGGTTTATGGCCACAATGCCGACCCACCAGTAGGAGTTGTATGATTAGATGATTGTCTTTGTGATATCATCTAGGTTTGCTATTACCTGATATGTTGTATGTTGGCATGATATGTTATATGTGATAGTAGTAGAGTTCGGTTGTTAGGACCGAAGGGTAGGTCAGGCACCCTAGATATGTCTGATAATATGTGCTGATTTGTTTATATGTTAGAATGATATGTTATATGTGATAGAGGTAGTAGGAGGGTTATGGTCCCCAAGTTCGGTTGTTAGGACCGAAAGATAGTTCGGACACCCCTGATATGTTTGATAGTATGTTTACGTTATGATATATGTGATAGTAGCAGTAAGGGGTGGAATAGTCCCCGAGGGTCGGTTGTTAGGACCGACGGGTAGGTCAACACCCTAGAATGGCTTGACATAGGTAGGACGGCACCCCAAAATGGCCGCATGGGTAGGACGACACCCTAGAATGGCTGCATGGGTAGGTTGACACCCCAAAATGGTCGTACCGGGTAGGTCGGGCATCCCAGAATTGCCCGACAGTATGTATGCTATGTGATTGCATGGTATATGGTACGATGGGGGAATTCACTAAGCTTCGTGCTTACAGTTTACAGTTTTGGTTTCAGGTACCTCTTCAGCGAAGGGGAAGGAGTTGGCACGGTAGCGACACATCATACACACACTCTTTGTTTTCCATATTATGAGTTATTCTGGGATTTGTACTCTGACATTATTATGTTTTTACGATTTGGTTTTCAGATACGAGACATGCTTTTATTAAATGATATGATCGGTTGATATTTTGATTTCAAATATTATGCAAATCACTTAATCAAAAATGAAATTTTTGGTCGTGAAAATTGGGTCGTTACAAGTTGGTATAAGAGCCCTGGTTTGAGGGATTCGGATACACCTTCGGGGGTGTTTGGACTCAAACCAAGGGATTAAAAGATTTTTTTTACAAGGAAAATGACTTTCTAAACGCTAAGATAAAAGAGTTTTGAGAAGGAACAATTGTGTGATGTGCGCAACCGGCCGAGCTCAAGTAAGTATTCCCTATAGTACCCATACAAGTTATGCTTATCAGTTTCAGTAGAACATCATGCTAGAATAGGACTAAGGATCTAGGAATGATGCCTTATGTGCCTGCTTTATGTGCTTCAGCTTATGAGAATTGCATGCTAGTATTGAGTAGACAGTAGTAGGATAGCCTGTTTAGGTTATGCCTGGTAGTATGAGCTCTACATTATATGCTAGTTCAGCTTCTCATTATGAGGACAAACTTGCTTGAGTAGTTTTCCTGCGTCCGAATGTCGCTTGCTTTGTGATTTGTGGGGACTCTGAGTGATGGGAGTCAGCCATTAGGTGAATACGTCACGTCACATGTGATCAGGGTTGAATAATCTCAGTGTGCTGGATTTGGCCCTATTGCGCAGCTCTTGTATGAGACTAACCGTTGTAGGGACGACTCTATTACTCGAAGGATTATCTGAGCCTCATTACATGTGATGGTATTCAGGTAATGGCTAATTGGCATTACAAGGAGGCCTTCCGCAGCTGAGGACCGGTTTGGGTGAAGTTAGAGATTTTCCCTAGGGTAAGCCTAAGATGGGAATAGCAGAGAACCAGCAGTGGTGAAAGGGACTTGGTGGAGTCAAGGCAGTCCTTAAGGAAGGTACGTATAGATGTGGAAGGTAGTATGGGCCCGTACTACTGAAAGCAGAGGATCTGTACCTAAATTGAGGAAGGCTGAGACAAGACCAGGGAACTTGTAGTGGATGTGATACCTCAAGATGTATCGGTATCACTAACGGTTAGTATTATGTTTTACAGAATGGTGGTACTACGGCAGAGGCCGGTAGTTGGCAGTTCAGGAGAGGGATCGAGCTCGGGATCAGGTTCCAAGCCAGTAGATGAGAGGCTATGCAAGTTCATCGAGTCAAAGATCACCAGGGGCATCCTTGAGTCGACCCCTATCATCTTCGGGTTGATCAAGGAAGGGATAGTCGAGCTGATGGAGGATCGCCTCAGGGCGTTTAGGAGTGATATGGCATCTGGCCAGTCAGGATCCGACACACTGTCCTTTAAGGACTTCAGGGGCAGTAGTGCACCAGATTTCCACGGGGCAAAGGACCCCATTGCTGCCAGACGATGGATTGCGGACATTGAGTCCGCGCAGCTGACAAGCTTCTTCCCTGAGGGGTTGAAGGTACGATATACAACAGGGTGTTTGAGGGACCGGGCTAGGGATTGGTGGCGGTTAGTAACTCTTTGGGAGCCTCGGCTATTGAGGCTATGGCATGGTCAGATTTTGTGTCCCGGTTTCGAGCAAAGTTTACGCCAGTTGTAGAGCTTCAACATCTTGCCAGGGAGTTTTTGGACGTGAGACAGACTACGGAGACCGTGTCGTAGATCACTGCCAAATTCCGTGAGAGGGCATTGTTGGTGCCCCAGTATGCGGGAGATGAGGATATGAGGAGGACCCGCTACCACGACATGCTACGGGCCGACATTCGGGAGCATGTTAGTTTTTCAGCATGCCCTATCCTGGATTCCATGATTGCCAGGGAAAGGGAGAGGGAGATTGATCTAGAGCATGTTAGCAAAAGAAAGATAAAGGAGGGTCAGACGACTGGGCTTCAGGGAAGAAGCCTAAGGGTCAGACGGTAGGCCGAAAGGCCAGTCAGGACCGGGCCGTTGCAGGAAATGTGGCAGGCCACATGAGGGGGCGTGTAGATTGGGATCGTTGGGCTGCTACAAGTGCGGCAAGACGGGGAATTTCAGCAGGGATTGTATTGCCCCTGCACCGGTTACTCAGACGTCTGAGTTGCTATGTTTCCACTGCAACAAGAGGGGCCACAAGAAGGCCAACTGCCCCCAGTTGATAGCAGCATCAGCGCCAGTGAAGGCGCCAGCTCCAGCAACCCTACGGATCACTGGTGGCTGGCAGGACAAGGCAGAGGCTCTAGTGGTAAGGAGCAAGGCATTCCAATTGACTACCGAGGAGGCACGCGTTGCACCCGATGTGGTGACGGGTATGATTTCTTATCATTATGCTTTATGATGCGCTACTGTGATTTTGATATGTTATGTATGTTCTCTGTTTAGGATCGTTCCACGTGAACTGTATCTCAGTTCAGGTACTATTTGATTCGGGGCTACCCGATCATTTGTCTCTCTTGCACTTAGCAAGAAGTTTCCTGAGTCTTCGGGCACGTTGGATTGCCCTTTAGAGGTAGAGATTGCAGATGACCGATCGGTGCGAGCATCGACGGTATTCCGAGACTGTGTGTTGAGATTATTCGAGGAGCGTTATCTGGTGGACCTGGTTCCTATTTCGTTGAGACGGAACAAGGTGACTATAGGCATGGATTGGTTGAACCCCAATGGGGCAGTGATAGATTGCACGCAACAGCTGGTTCGGATCAGGACCTCAAGTGGAGGAGAGTTGGTAGTTCAGGGCGAGAGGCCACAACAAGGACCAGCGGTATGTTCAGCAGCAAGAGCTAGGGATTACCTTCAGCAGGGTTGTGTAGGATATGTCGCTTATGTTATGGATACTCAGGAGGTGGGTAAGGCGACCGTAGGCGATATGCCTGTAGTGCAAGAGTTTACAGATGTATTCCCCGAGGAGTTGCCAAGGATACCTCCGGAGAGGCAGGTGGAATTCAGGATCGACCTAGTCCCTGGTGTGGCTCCGATAGCCAAGGCACCGTATTGGTTGGCTCCTCCTGAGATGCAGGAGTTGTCTACACAGCTGCAGGAGCTGTTAGACAAGGGATTCATTAGACTGAGTAGCTCTCCCTGTGGAGCCCCGATTATGTTTGTGAGGAAGAAGGATGGGTCGCATCGGATGTGTATAGGTTACCGGGAGCTAAACAAGGTAACGGTGAAGAACCGTTACCCACTCCCGAGGATTGATGACCTCTTTGACCAGCTACAGGGAGCATCTTGGTTCTCCAAGATTGATCTGCATTCAAGATATCATCAGATGAGGGTCAGAGAGGAGGATGTACAGAAGACTGTGTTTCGGACGTGCTATGGCCACTATGAGTTTGTGGTGATGCCCTTCCGGCTCAGCAATGCTCCTGCCGCGTTCATGGACCTCATGAACCACGTGTGTAGAATGATGTTAGACCGGTCTGTGATAGTGTTTATTGATGATAGCTTGGTTTACTCCAAGATGAAGGAGGAGCACGAGGAGCATCTACGAGAGGTTCTAGAGACTTTGTGGAGGGAGAACTTGTATGCTAAGTTCTCTAAGTGTGAGTTCTGGTTGCACGAGGTGCAGTTCCTTGGGTATCTTGTCAACCAGAACGGGATCTCAGTAGACCCGGCTAAAGTGGAGGCCTCGATGAGATGGGAGGTTTCGAAGTCTCCATCCGAGATTCAGAGTTTCTTAGGATTAGCCGGCTACTATCGGAGATTCATCCAGGATTTCTCCAAGATAGTCGTACCTCTGACCAGGCTAACGAGGAAGGTCGTGGTCTTTCGTTGGGGGCCTGAGCAGCAGGCCGTGTTTGAGACACTGAGACAGACATTGTGCGAGGCGCTAATCTTAGCTCTGCCAGAGGGCATGGAGGATTTTGTTGTGTACTGCGATGCGTCCATCTCAGGTTTAGGCACAATATTGATGCAGAAAGGGCATGTCATCGCCTACGCGTCGAGGCAGCTAAAGCCTTAGGAGGCGAACTACCCGGTGCATGATTTGGAGTTGGGGGCTGTTGTATTTTCCCTCAATATTTGGCGTCATTACCTCTATGGGGTTCACTGTACCATCTACAAGGACCATAAGAGTTTAAGGTACCTCATGGATCAGCCGAATCTAAACATGAGGCAGCATCGGTGGATGGACGTGGTAAAGGATTACGATTGCGAGATCCTTTATCGCCCGGGTAAGGTCAATGTGGTGGCCGACGTGCTTAGCTGCAAGGCAGCACCGATTAGGGATATCTGCCTGAGGATGACAGTGGTGACTCCGCTGTTGGAGCGGATTCGAGAGGCCCAGCAGGAGGCCATGAAGGAGGAACATAGGAAGAGTGAGCGGATCATGGGGTAGGTTTCTTCTTTTGATTATGACAACCAAGGATGACTAACACTAGACCGTAGGGTGTGGGTGCCATACCTCGGGGGTGTGTGCCAGGTTCTGATGGAGGAGGCGCATAAATCTCGGTTCTCCATTCATCCCGAGGCGACGAAGATGTTTAGGGATCTTTGTATGGACTATAGGTGGCCCTGCATGAAGCCGGATGTGGCATGGTTCGTGGAGCGGTGCATGACCTGCAGAAAGGTCAAGGTTGAGCATTAGAGACCTCATGGAAAGATGTAGCCATTGGATATTCCGCTGTGGAAATGGGAAGACATCACGGTGGATTTTATCACTAAGCTTCCCAGGATCGCGCAGGGAGTGGATTCGATCTAGCTCATCGTCGATCGATTGACCAAGAGTGTCCATTTTATCCCGATTCAGGAGAGCATCTCTGCCGAGAAGTTGGCTGACATCTATATCCGGGGGGTGGTGGCGCGGCACGGTGTGCCAGTTTCTGTGATTTTAGACAGGGATGTGCAGTTCTCTTCCAGGTTGTGGAGGAAGTTTCATGATGAGTTGGGTACTCGTTTGCATTTTAGCACTGCCTTTCACCTGCAGACAGATGGTCAGAGCGAGCAGATCATCCAGACCCTGGAGGCTATGCTGCGAGCATGCGTATTAGACTTCGAAGGTAGTTGGGATACCTAACTTCCATTGACAGAGTTCTCCTATAACAATAGTTATCATGCGAGCATTGATCGTCCTCCCTTCGAGATGCTATATGGGAGGAAGTGCAGGACCCCGATATGTTAGGGTAAGGTTGGCCAGAGGGTAATGGGGAGCACTGAGGTAGTGCTCAAGACGACATAGAAGATTCAGCAGGTCCGGAGCAGGCTTCAGACTGCTCAGAGTCGGCAGAAAAGCTATGCTGATAAGCACCAATCAGACCTGGAGTTCCAGGTCGGGGATACCGTTCTCCTGAAGGTGTCGCCATGGAAAGGCTTTATCCGATTCACAAAGTGGGGCAAGTTGGGCCCCAGGTACATTGGACCGTTCAGGGTTATAGCCCGGGTGGGCAAGGTGGCGTATAGGCTGGATTTTCCAGCCAAACTCAGTCAGATACACAACACTTTCCATGTTTCTCAGCTACAAAAGTGCCTGGTGGACGCCTCAGCAGTGGTACCCTTGGAGGACATTCAGGTTGATGACAGCCTGAACTACATTGAGCGACCAGTGGCAATCCTCGATTGGAAGTCGAAGGATTTGAGGAACAAAAGAGTGGAACTCGTGAAGGTGCAATGGCAGCACCAGAAGGGGTCAGAGTGGACTTGGGAGCCGGCAGACGAGATGATGGAACATTACCCCGAGCTGTTTCAGGATCGAGTAGCAGACTTCGAGGACGAAGTCTAAAATAAGTGGGGGAGATATGTAGCACCTGGTTCTTGGTACATATTCTTTTATTAATATTTTTGCATTTTAGCCTTGGACTCGGCGAGTTGAAGGACCAACTCGCCGAGTAGAAGCAGGATGAGATGCGGGGTTTAAGCATTGGACACGACGAGTTGGGTCCCGGACTCGGCGAGTAGGCCCTATCGAGACAAAAACCCTAACCCGAGGGTTTGCACCCTATTTAAACACCTTAACTCGGCCTCCTTCATCCCATTTGCTCCCAAAAAAACCCCCATAGCAAACCCTAGCCGTTATTGAAGCAATCTAAGGCATTTGGAGTGATTTTGGTGCTTTTGTGACCCAAGGAAGGAAGGAAAAGCTTGAAGGATCAAGAGGAGGCTAGAAAGATCCGATCTTAAGTATCATTTGCAGTCTACATATGGTATAAAGTCTATACCTTGTTTGTTCTTTTGATAGGTCCCATTTTGTGGAATTTTAGGGCTTTTCTAAGCCATTTTGGTCACCAACCATGCATGCAAGCATGCTTAGGGGTTGATGTTTCAGATGTAGGCCCTTAGAGGGGTTACAAGGCAGAAAGGAGTGAATCTTGCACTCAAAGAAGGCCCCATGCATTTTAAGAGATTGTTTTAGGACCTTTTAAGCTCAAAGTCCCATGCAAGCACGTAAAGGTTGTAACTTTACATGCTAGATCAGTTGTAGAAGCATAGATCTATCTTTTGAGCAAGGGTTGTACATCAGAAATCGAAGATTTAGTGAGAGGATGTGACCAACTCGACAAAACCATTCTTGGACTCGGCGAGTCCAAGGTTTCTGTCCTATATCAGTTGAGGGTCACAAGGACCCAGTTGATTGTGGAAAGGTTTTAAGGGGGTTCTGGGGAGTGACCCAACGTTCTAGACTAAGCCATTGTTCTGGAAGTTCATGGGACTCGGTGTGTTCATGAGCAGACTTGGCGAGTCTAAGGCAAACTTCTTAAGGATGAAGATGAACTTGATGAGTTGTTCATATAACTTGGCGAGTCAAGGATAGGACCTGTATATCATTTGAAGATGATCTCGACAAGTTGTTCATATAACTTGGCGAGTCAGATGAGAATTCAGTCGATGTTCATTTAGAAGGAAAATTCATCAAGTCATCCCCTAACTCAACGAGTAGAGACGGGTTTAAGGACAAATGATAGGATAAGGACTCGGTGAGTTGGCGAGCCAACTCAGCGAGTCAGGTCAACTAGAAGTTGACTTTGACTTTGATTTGATCAGGGGTAAAATCATCATTTTACCCTAAGAACAGTTAGCAGTGTATGACTAAGTGTTTTATGGGAATTATAGTTGGCGGATTTCCGGAGTAGCAGCGGCAGCAGTCAGAGGATTCCTGCACAGATCAGCAGCTACTACGAGGTGAGTTACCTTCCAGTAGCGGTGGGTCTACGGCCCCAATGCCGGCCCACCATCAGGAGTTGTATGATTAGATGTTTGTCTTTGTGATATCATCTTGGTTTGCTACTACCTGATACGTTATATGCTGGCATGATATGTTATATGTGATAGTAGTAGAGTTCGGTTGTTAGGACCGAAGGGTAGGTCAGACACCCCATATATGTCTGATAATATGTGCTGATATGTGTATATGCTGGCATGATATGTTATATGTGATAGAGGTTGTAGGAGGGGAATGGTCCCCAAGTTCGGTTGTTAGGACCGAAGGGTAGTTCGGACACCCCATATATGTCTGATAGTATGTTTACATTATGATATATGTGATAGTAGCAATATGGCGGGAATAGTCTCCGAGGATTGGTTGTTACGACCGACGGGTATGTTAGCACCCCAGAATGGCTTGACAAGGGTAGGACGACACCCTAGAATGGCCGCATGGGTAGGTCGGCACCTCAGAATGGCCGTACCGGGTAGGTCGGGAACCCCAGAATTGCTCGGCAGTATGTATGCTATGTAATTGCATGGTATGTGGTATGATGGGGGAACTCACTAAGCTTCGTGCTTACAGTTTACAATTTTGGTTTCAGGTACCTCTTCAGCGAAGGGGAAGGAGCTGGCGCGGTTGCAGTACATCATACACACACTCTTTGTTTTCCGAATTATGAGTTATTCTGGGATTTGTACTCTGACATTATTATGTTTTTATGATTCGGTTTTCAGATACGAGACATGCTTTTATTAAATGATATGATCGGTTGATATTTTGATACAAATGTTATGCAAATCACTTAATCAAAAATGAAATTTTTGGTCGTGCAAATTGGGTTGTTACACTAATAGAATATTACATTGTACATATTCTAATATGATTTTTAGAATGTTTAGAATATTCTACTGGATTTGCCAGATATGTAGAATATTCTAAATATTCTACAAAAATATGTAAAAAATGAATTTTTTTATATTTATTTTTTATTTTTTATTTGGAAAATATATATTCTGAAAATAATAATGGAAAAAAAATTCAAAAACTTTCAATTATTTTGCACTTTAAAAATATTTTATTTTATCTAATAAACGAGTGGCTAGGATTGCGTCTTATGGTCTCACAAAATTATATATATATATATATATATATATATATATATATATATATATATATATATATATATATATATATATATATAAGGCAATAACATTAAAGGGGAACCCCAGCAAGGAGCTGGGAGGCACAAAACGAACAATTACATAGGTTTGATAGCTAGTCTAGGAGAAAACGGCCAAGCACTCCCATCAATCACCACTTTTAACAACCTACTATCAATCTAAAGAAGAGAGTCCTTTTGTATAAGGGTGAAAATGTCCTCTGCCCTTCTCCTCTGAGATTGAAAAGTAGCATCATTCCGATTCCTCCAAATATTAATAAAAGTTGCACACCCGGTATATATATATATATATATATATATATATATATATATATATATATATATATATATATATATATATATATATATATATATATATATATCTCCCTACCTAATAAAAGAGTAACACATTTGTTACGTATCAATCAATTAGAGCTTCACATTAATTATTTGCCAATTGTCATTCTAAGGTTTTTCCTCATTAATTAAATTTTCACTAATTCACTCTTCTATTTTACACATATCAAACACATCAACAATAAATTTATTTGTAATATCTATTGCCTAATTTATTAAATTATTAATTTTTTTTATCATTGCTCAATAATTACCTTATAATTTAATTAAAATTATTTTTACCTTTCTAATCCGTGGTGCCCACGGGTTATAAACTAGTATATATATATATATATATATATATATATATATATATATATATATATATATATATATAACATTACACTTCATACCACGGGTTATAAACTAGTAATGAATGATTAATGGTGTATGTGACCAAATGGTTTATACTATTTATTTAAGTTTTGATAATCATTGTTGGTTTGGTTTAACACACTTATATATACTTTGCTACTAAGTTTTAATTTTTACATACATTGGTGATTAAGCAATGAAAGTAAGCGATTTTGAATGTTGTTTAAGTATAAATTATTACATTGATAGCCTTTGTTAGAGCTTTTATAGTCGTTTATGATTTTGTTAATTCAATAATATGTATTTAATATTGATTAGAGGGAATGTATGATTTTATATAGTATTATTCATTCATTAGGTTGTATTTAGTTTCGATTGTTATAGGCATTACTCTGTGATTGTGTATTTGATTGATTAAATATGTGTTTATTAGTGATCATGTATGATTGATGTAGTAATTAATGATACATTGGTGATTAAGCAATGAAAGTGTTATTTTATTGTTGTTTTTAGGTAGAAAGAAAAGAGAGAGGATATTACTAAAGATGACATTCAACAAATTCACTAATGGAGAATCAAATCTGGTGCTTATTGATATGGAAAATGAAGACCATCAAGGAAACGAAATAGAACAACCTCAAATTAAAAGATAAATGCAAAAGAAAGATTCAACATCTAAGAAAAAAAATAAAGAAATGAGAACAAAAAAATGGTTTAACAGTGCTTATTTACAATTGTAATCTATAATGATTGTGTTATATTTTATCTTGACAGGTTGGGATGAAAGCATAAACCGCACACCGGATAATACAATACAAAGGGAAAATGAAATGAGAACAAAAAATGGTTTAAGAGTTGTAAAAGAAAGGGTCTTAAGGTTGTAGTTTTGAACTCATATTCAAATAATGAATTAATTAAAATTAAATTTATTTGAAGTTTATTTGGGTATTTAGTTATAATCATTTATATTGTTTTATATGTATTAACATAAGAAACTATGAAAACTAAAGTGAAGATGAATAAGTTTGATTAAAATAAGGACTTGGATTCAACATCTATGAAAAAAATAAAGAAACAAACAAGTATTGATGATGACTAAATGTCATGAAAACTGTATTTGATGATTGAGGGTGTTTTCCATGTGGTTTCAAAACAACATCAAGCAACTAACAATAAGATTCTCTTGACTTGTTGCTTAACAAACATGCTCCAATGTTTATTGAACGTTTGTGGTTATCAATGACTGTAAACAGAACAAAAATCATTCCATACCTATATTAAAATTTAATTAAAAAACAAATTCACTGGTTATTAAAAACTAAATAAAATAAAAATATTCATAATTAAAGTAAAAGATATAAAACTATAAGATCATACTTATTTGTTCGGAATGTAGCATCAGATGAGATCACGTCTCCAAACTCCTTGTAATATAACTTATCGGTTTCATCCGCCCAAAACATTGCATTTAACACACTATCAACATATTTATACTCAAATGTGTAATTAGGTAACTCATCTTTCCTCATGTTCATTTTGTCAAACAACTAGTTGTGCATCCTTGTCACATATAATGTTTCCCATCTTCCTTCTAAAATTTTTATAATCAATTACTTCAGGGCCAACATTTTCATAACCTCCTTGCAAACTAGCTTGTAACTTATGTGCCTTTGTTGCACCAATGTTAGATGTTGCAGAACACACTATAAACTCATTGTCTTTATAACTCAGTCGACGTGCACGTTTGGCATACCATCTTTCTTCTTTAGTATCTAGGGGGTGGTTGTGCTTCTCTTCGAACTCATATATTTTACAAGAATTAGTTCCCATATGTAGTTGTTCAAACTTTATCAATTCCTTGCAGACCATGATTCTGAAGTTGAGTTTCTTTATTCCTACCACTTCCCTTAGGATCCAAAGTGTCAGTTGATTTGTTAGGTATTTTACCCATTTTGTTTCACACTACATACCTTATTTTAATGGTTTTGTCACCAAACCTCGTTGTTGTAGTTAACCTAACACCAAAACCTGGTTTATCTGCATATAATTTATACATTTCAACCGCCTCCTCTAATGATTGATAAGTAGCATCTACACCTGGCATAAATTCTTTAGGAACAATATCTTTCCACAACTTGGTTTTTCCACCAGGCGAGTCAACAACATTACTATTGAATGATTCTTCTTCTGAATCAGATCCATTTATACCTGTTTTTTTATACAACAAAACCAATAATGAGACATAATATACATTTAGATTCATTCGATATTCATGAACTAAACCATAGTTTGATCATAATCAACATGTGTTTAACAATAATCAAAATTGAAGTATTTGATCATTTGAAAATAATTAACAGATGTACAACAATGAATAATTTACTTCATATATGATTATAATACACACATTAAAATAAAATAACAGAAAAAACAACGTTATATTGACGTAAAGAATTCATCATGTGATTATGATATACATTCAAATTCATTAATTATTCATGTGTATAACAAATGAATCACATAATTCATTGCTGATTATAATACACGAATCTTATAAAAATAAAGAATATTAATGGATCATATACTTCAATCGTGATTATAATACATAGATTGTAAACAAAATAACAATATTAATGAAATGTGATTTATATTTGATAAAAAATAGGAGGGCTTCCACAACATGATTTGTATGTAAATGATATTGATAATGTTACCTTCACTCGCATTATCAGAGTATTCATTTCTTCACCTAGATTGATTGTCCGCTTGATAATTATCGTCTTCATAATACTGATTGTTATCGATTGATTAATCACCATGTTGATCATCATCATTGCTATCGTTGCTACTATCATCAAACCATTCCATCCTCGATTTTTATTTGGATTAACAAACATATCAATTCTTATTTTGCATGATAATCAATGTTACTGATGCAATTGTCAATGGACTAAGAATCTTCAATAAGATAGAAACTGTATCCTCAAATCAACAATATTTATGGAATATTCCTTGATTGTAGGTATAACATAATGGATAATATATGAATTATTAATTATATTAAATACAAAATTACTTATATGCCCTAATTAAACGATTGGTTGATCAGTATTCTCGCGTTCTTAACCTTTTAGGTGTTCTCATTTGATCCTACTCATATATATATATATATATATATATATATATATATATATATATATAGACACACACACACACACACACTAGTTTATAACCCGTGGAAACTACGGTTACAAAATTAATTAATTTTTCATAGTAAAACTCAAAATAATTAATCAATTATTTTAAATAAATTATTAACTGAGATATATTTTAGTTATATAAAATTATAATCGTTGATTTAAATAAATACATGACCTTATAATCTGTATTAATTTTATTTTAATTTTTATTCTAATGTTATTAATTTAATGTAATTAGAGTGTGAAATTTAAAATTTCAAATTGGAAATGGACAATCAAAAGGTTGATAAATGACATGACATTAATTTGGAGGCCTTAAGTTCCAATCATCAATTGTCTCAACATCAATCATCATGCACAATGTCAAAAATCAGAGTACAAATAGCCAAAAGTGCGGAATCATGAAGGGGATGATGTGCCATCACGCCGGGCTCTTCCCTTTCGTATCGGAAGTACCTAAAACCATAAACATAAACCGTAAACACAAAGTTTAGTGAGTTCCCCAAAGTACCACATACCAAAAATACATTGGGCCTAACCCTAGGGTACATTCCAACCTAAGATACACTTATGGGCCAAGCCCTGGGTTTTCTTTTAACCCATCACATACTAATAGGCGCAACCCGAGGGTTTATTTCAACCTAATCATACAATAATGGGCCCAGCCCTAGGGTTTATTTCAACCCAATCATAAAAATACACAAGAGTCACCATAAACAACTAGCATCTTACATACACAAATTTGTGGGCCAACATTGGTGCCTTTGACCTACAAGCACAATAAGAAGACTGTGACAACCCAAATTTATTTCCGTTACATAATCCCGTTTTCACTAACGGAATTCTTCGTCATATATAAATTTCCGTAATTTTTGGAGTCGTTAATAAATAAATATCAAATTATTTATATTTCTTGGCATTATCATTTTAGGATAAGTAAATATAACTTGTAAGTGTTAACCCCGGTTAACAAAATAGAGTTATATTACTTTTCAACCACTTCACCCGGGTAAAAAGTTTTAACTCCGTTAAACTTGAGCATCGGGTAGTCGTGTACCGGGTGCAATACCCGAGGCATATATAAGGAAATTGGATGCCACTTTACACCCTTTTACCACCCCAAACATACACTCTCTCACTACTTTCTCTCTCTAGACCCGATTCTGACTCCAAAACCGCGAATTCCGGCTTCCAAACGTAAGAGTTTCTTCCCTAGATTGTTCTAAATGTACTCCATTGTATTTAGAACACAAAAATCATATGAATAAGGGGAAAACAAGGAGTTTACGGCCTAAGAAGCCCCTTAGACCGTAAACACCCCAAATCATTACCAAAGTCCCATTTTTCCTTCCTTTCAGATTGTATACTAATTAAGGAAATTACCTAGATAAGTTTGGACATTAAAACACAAGTATTTAGAGCCTAAAAGAGGGTTTACGGACCAATCTTTTGCTTAGGCCGTAAACACCTAATTTCCATGTTAAATTGTCCCAAAAACTCATCTAAGGCATATTAGAATTTAGTTATGAGTTTAGGAAGTGCTTAGGACCATTTAACAACTCATTTTGAGGGACAAAATGGAGTTTACAGCCCAAGCATAAGCTAGGACAATAAACTCCCCAAAACCCAACCAAATGAAGGTTTTAAACCCCCAAATTGGCCTTAGACATTCACTAGAATTATAGAGGATTGATTTAAGGCCTTAACATCCATTTTGGGAGGAGAACAAGAGTTCACGGCCAAGCCTAGGGGATCACGGCCGTAAAATACCAAGGAGTGGCCTTTGGGCCGTATATTCCTAGGGGGTAAACTCTTGGACTCCCCCGTAAACCCTTCTTGGCCTTGTACAATCCCCGAGAACCACTTATAAGCCCTAAGACCCCGAATCAATGCTAGAATGTTTAAATGTTTTCATAAAAGGCATAAAATGATTAATTCTTTGTAAAACACATATTCCACATGTTATTAGGGTCTTAAAAGGTGTACAAGTCCTTATTTGGCACCAAACACTCAACCGACACTTTCACCCGATTTACCCGATTTACTCGATTTCAGGTGAGTTCGTACCCCTTTAATGAACCTTTCAAATGTTTTTATATGTTTTAGGGGGGCAGGGGGGATACAAGTCAATTATACATGTTTATGGAAATTAATCACATGTGATTCACTATCCGTAGTTCAAATCACATGTGATTTACCACTATACCTTATAAAAGGATTTTACGTTTTTAAAACTATTTTGAATAAATAAACAACTTTCTAAATGTTCCCTTTGGACAAGATTTTTATTAAATAATTTTTCTTATAAAATGTAACCACACTAATATATTTATATAAGTATGACTTGAAGGACTTAGGACCGATAGCTCGCCTTATTTCCTGTTCTTGTTTGATTGTAGGCTTAGAGTAGTTGTTATCCGTCCGACTATCATTGATTTCTTAGTTATATATCATGTATATTAGTGTTGGATACGAGCATTTTCATTTCATCCGATGCTGAAACCACTAAATTGGTAAGAACTATACACACTAAGTTAACTATAATAGGTATAGTTAAGGCCATTACTACTCGCTATAACTACTACTCTACACACTATAATACACACTATTACGAGACGATACTCTAATAAGACAACACACTACGAGCTATACAAAAGACTACTACACTATAATACAAGAAAAGGCACTAAACAGGAGATAACACACTAACTCACTATGAGATACTCTATTCGCTACCTACTATGCCTAGAGTTTTTCCGACCAGAAGACGACGCTACATGTATAGATCTATATGGGGCAGACACTATTACATCCCGACTGTTAACTTTAGTCCGAGCCGTGCAGGCCCAGGGATGCCACTACTTCATTACACTGTGTATGACCGGGAAGGTCATGGAGTCCTCTATTGCTCACGCTATCGGTAGCATACAAGGAATACACTATATCCACACTAAAATACTAAACTAAAGTCTAATTTAACATCCCGAAGTAACCAAATATCTATCACTAAAGGGAGTTTGCACCTGTATTACTGACTGCAGGCATATCCTATCTTATTACATTACTTATTGGAGATTCAATAATATACTTTTACAATAAACAGTTTTCAAAGATGAAGATTACTTATTTCTTAAAGGTTTTCACTTACAATGTAATTTCTGGAAAATATAGGATTTTCTAGGGTTTTCTACTACTTATGAATGTAAATTGCATCTTTTCATACTATCAGTTCTAATGCATGTTATACAAAAACTCACACTAAACTCTTATGAACTCACTAGCTTTATGCTGATACTCGTTTTCAAAATAGCTTGTATCCTCAGGTCAAAGATAGACAGCTACAGGTGCAGTATTATCGAGAAGGTGGAGCATACAAGATCCATCTCTTATTTTTGTATTACTTTTGGTGTTTGTTGAACATTACAAAACACACTTGTAATTAAACTCACTATGTAAATGTAATGGTTGTACGTTTCTTGTTTTTACTATTATGCAATTGTGATGATACTGTACATGACGTGCTCCACCCCGAAACGTATTCCGCCGTTATCGGTTTTGGGGTGTAACAGATTGGTATCAGAGCATTGTTTATAGTGAATCAAGTATATGAACCTATAAAAGATATATGAACTATAAATACTTCGGGACTAAAACACTCTGACCAAGAATATATACTGATAAGTATCTAAAAGATTTAATTAAGTATATATATATATATACACACACACACACACACATCACTATGAAACATAAAAGTCAGTCTCACACTAGAACAGAACAAAAGTATTAAGATTGTTGGATATCACAATTGGGCTTAGAGACATATGGTCACATTTGGGGGGATGTATCCTGATCAACTACGTTTCCCTAGGAGTGACTAGCATGTGCCTAAGCTTGGTTGTGGTGTTGCAATAAGTCTAAAACTTACCAACACTAGCACAATAACGTTAGCATAAGAATACTATAGGAGTATTCTGTACCTCTAAAATATACATGTGAGAGAACCAAAAAGGGTCGTTGCTAGTGGAGCAATAGTTGCTAAATGGATACTTTCCGGTTACATGTGACTAGGGCGTTATAGACTTAGAATCTGTGATCTTTGCTTTACTTCCTGTTCCTTGTTTGGTTGTGGATTTAGAGTTAGGGTCACTTATTCGATGGACTATCCTTCCCCGGTCACGTGTAATTAGTATGCATTGTGCAAGTATTGGTCTAACTCGTGACAATCATCTTATAAGTATTTTAGGTTAGTTAGGTTAGTGCGTCTATTAATCTTCCTTTCCCCTGTTCTCGCATAGATATCATGGTTGGCTTCAACCTTCCAGGCGACCCATACTACCCAAACCAAGGCAATGGAAGATGGCTCGACAAAGAGTCGGACGATGATCACCCAATCCCTCTGGATGACCACCGAGTAGAAGGCGTTTCAGATAAGTCCGACTCCGAGCCAAAAGTTAATAACCTACCTCCCGGAGCTCCGAACCCCAACCCCCATCCGACATTTCAGGGTCCCACTCTTATGTGGGCCATATCCTTGCACAGATGGAGCGAGGAGCAGGGCCAACCCTTACCTTACAATGGAGGCCAAAGCTTCTACAACATAAATGAAGGAGGATCAGCGGACCGAGTTCTGCCCATCATGGTCCAAAGGATCACCAGGAATGTTGAGCAGGGTCAAGCAGCCATTGGTCGAGTTGTAGAAGTGGATGCCAACTCAAATCTCAACACTGTTCGCATCCGCCAACTCGAAGAAGCCGTGGACAGGACAAGGAGGACCACCGAGGCTCTGCAGCATCAACTAGCTGCATCCCGAGCTGAAGTTAGGGAACTCCGAGCATGTCAAAGGATGCATGATCGACACCTTCAGGAAGTTAGGCGTCAACTAGCGGATCTGAGGGTTCGCCCAACAAGTAACCGTCGCCAGTAGAAGACCTCTATTTATCTCACTCTTTTGTTTAAAGGACTAGCCTTCCCTCTCTATGTTTCGTAGATCACTTGTCTGTAAACATTCCTAGTTTTAAAAGTACTATAACTAGACCTCTAAACCGCCAACATTTCCCTTATGGTTTGATGTAAGACCTACTATTAGGTCAATTTTCATGGACTTGTATTACATCATCTATATCAGTATATTGGCAGTTGACTACTCTATTGCTATGACTCTCATTCTGATCTTGAATTATGTGATTTAATCCATGAAACACTCTATTCATATTCGCACTAGACTCTTACTATTGCTATCATTTCTATGGTCTTCTAGTGAAATATGCCTCCATGAAAGCGTCCAAGCAGAGGAATACCAGCAACTCAAACCCCTCCTCCACCACCTCCTCCTCCGCAGTTCGATCCAGTGATGTTTCAAACGGCTGTGACTGCAGCTGTGACAGCAGCCATGGCTCAAGTGAACTCCGGTGATGCGAGCGGTGGTAACTCTAGATTTGGTGAAGTCCATCAAAGAGTGCAGGGGTGCACTTATAAGGACTTCATGAACTGTAAACCTACCTTATTCGATGGTACCGGAGGAATTCTGGCATTGTCCCAATGGTTCGAAAAAACCAAAGATGTCTTTGAAATGTGCTCTTGCCCCGAAGAGAGCAAAATCAAGTTCGCAACTGCCACCCTCACTAACAGGGCATTGACATGGTGGAACGGCCATGTCAGTGCACTATCCTTGGTTACAGCCAATGCCATGGGCTAGGACACTCTAAAAGATCTCATGAAAAGGGAGTACTGCCCGAGGGGCGAAATCCAAAAACTTGAGGAAGAACTCTGGAACCTCAAGATGAAAGGGACCGACATAATAGCCTACACGGCTAGGTTCTGCGACTTGGAGGCTATCTATCCCAATATGATCCCATCTGAAAGCAAGAAGATTGAACGTTACATCTGGGGTTTAATTCCCCCGTATCAAGGAAATGTTCTAGCCTCATGCCCTACCACTTTCGACAGCACCAAGGAATTGGCCCAGAGTCTGATCAACCATGAAATTTATTCCACTCCAACAACAACAACCACAACTCCCACTGCACCACCCGAGTCATCTGACGGAAAGAGGAAGCGATGGGATAAGAAGAAGGGCAAGAAGACTCAAACCTCCTCCAGGGACCAGCAAATTGTGGCGGTCCATGCTGCCATTACTCCAGCCGCGCCTGCACCGCCAAAGCCTTATAGTGGGAATCTGCCCAAATGTCCAAAGTGTCCTTACCACAACAACGGCCCCTGCCGTGAATTGCAGTGTTCCAACTGCGGTCGGAAGGGCCATACGGTGCGATTCTGCAAAGCCCCTCCCAAACCTATTTCGCAAGTTCCCGGTTCGGGAGTGACCCCCACGTGTTACAGCTACGGTGAAGCTGGTCACTTCAAGAAAAACTGTCCGAAGGCTGCGAATGCTGGGGGAATCAGAAGACTACTCGCTATTGGTCACAATGAAGCGGTGGTGGATCACACAGTAGTCACGTGTACGTTTCTTCTCAACAACTCTTATTCCTGTGTCTTATTCGATAGTGGTGCAGAAAGAAGCTTTGTAAACCAAAACTTTAAACACTTACTAATACAATCCCCTCAACCACTAAAAGAAACATTCGTCGTAGAAATGGATAACGGGAAGACCGAAAGCTCTAACAAAATCTACGTAGGTTGTACCCTCACGTTAGACGATCACTCATTTCCAATCGATCTCATACCAGTCTCAATCAAGAGTTTCAATGTCATTGTTGGTATGGACTGGTTGAGTCTTTATCATGCCGATATCTTATGATTTGACAAAGCCATTCGCCTAAATCTACCAAATTGCAAAACTCTATTGATCTATGGAGATAAAACTGGTACAAGCCTTCCTATCATCTCCAGTATTCAGGCTCAGAAATATCTACGTAAGGAGTATCACGCCTTTCTTGCTCACGTCATCGACACATGTATGAAAGCGAAAAAACCCAAAAGACATCCCCATCGTATGTGATTTCCCTGATGTCTTCCCAGAGGACCTTCCAGGTATACCTCCCAAACGTCAGGTTGAGTTCAGAATCGACCTAGTTCCAGGAGCTACTCCCGTAGCTAAGTCGCCCTATTGTTTAGCACCTGCCGAGATGCAGGAACTATCCGGTCAACTTAACCAACTACTCAGCAAGGGCTTTATAAGACCAAGCTTCTCACCTTGGAAAGATCCGGTCTTGTTCGTGAAGAAGAAGGACGGATCGTTCTGTATGTGCATTGATTATAGGGAACTCAACAAATTCACGGTTAAAAATCGCTACCCCTTCCCTCGTATCGACGATCTATTCGACCAACTACAAGGAGCGAGCTACTTCTCCAAGATTGATCTTAGGTCTGGGTATCACCAGTTACGGGTACTTGAGGAAGATGTTCCGAAGACAGCCTTCCGAACCTGTTACGAGCACTATGAGTTCGTGGTGATTCCCTTTGGACTGACCAACGCACCTGCAGTATTCATGGACTTGATGAATAGGGTGTGTCGTCCATACTTAGATCACTTCGTCATCGTCTTTATTGATGATATACTCGTCTATTCTCGGAGCGAGCAAGAACATAGGGATCATTTGCGACGAGTCCTGGAAACCCTATGATTAGAGAAGTTATATGCGAAGTTCTCTAAGTGCGAATTTTGGATCCGAAGAGTTGAATTCTTAGGACACGTGGTTAGTAAAGAGGGAATCCACGTGGATCCCTTTAAAATTAAAGCCATTGAGAACTGGTCAGCACCGAAGACGCCTACAGAAATTCATCAATTTCTAGGCCTCGTTGGCTACTACCACAGATTCATCCAAAACTTCTCTCGGATTGCGAAACCTCTCACCATGTTGACACAGAAGGGCGTATCATTCAATTAGGAGGAGAAACAGGAGAAGGCATTCCAGAACCTGAAACAAGCCTTATGCACCGCACCAGTATTATCCCTGCCCGAAGGAGTTGAAGATTTTGTTGTATACTGCGATGCATCGAATCAAGGGCTCAGTTGTGTCTTGATGCAACGAGGTAAGGTCATCGCCTATGCCTCAAGACAGCTAAAGACGCATCAGGTGAACTACACTACTCATGACCTCGAGTTAGGAGCGGTCGTCTTCGCACTAAAAATCTGGAGGCACTACTTGTATGGGACGAAAGAGCGTGGTGTACACTGATCACAAGAGCTTCCAACAGATACTAAACTAGAAGGAGCTCAACATGAGACAACGCCGATGGGTCGAGCTACTTAACGATTATGATTGTGAAATTTGATATCACCCGGGGTAAGCCAATGTGGTAGCAGACGCCTTGAGTAGGAAAGAGTATTCTGGTCGAAGAACCAAATCGTTGACAATGACTATCCATTCGCATATGTCCTCACAAATCAAGGAGGCTCAGCTGGAGGCCTTGAAGCATGAGAATGTGACGGGAGAATCCCTGCGCGGAATGGATAAGAGTTTGGAGGTCAAGGGTGACGGAGCATACTATCTCATGGATCGAATCTGTTCTCCGCGCCATGGAGGTTTCAGAGATCTGGTCATGAAGGAAGTACACAACACTCGATACTCCGTCCACCCAGGTTCAGATAAGATGTATTTGAATCTCAAAAAGCTATACTGGTGGCCTAACATGAAGGCGGAGATCGCTACCTTTGTGAGTAAGTGCCTTACTTGCGCGAAGGTCAAGGTCGAATATCAAAAGTCATCAGGGCTCCTCCAACAACCAGAGATACCGGAATGGAAGTGGGAGCGGATTACAATGGACTTTATAACCAAGCTACCCAAGACAACGGGTGGGTTGGATACCAATTGGGTCATCGTCGACAGATTGACCAAGTCTGCACACTTCCTACTCATCAAGGAAACGGACAAGATGGAGAAGCTCACAAGGACATACCTTAAAGGAATAGTACGACTGCATGGTGTCCCTATATCTATTATCTCAAACAGAGATAGTAGATTTACCTCGAGATTTTGGCAATCACTACAAAAGGCGCTAGGGATGAGGCTGAACATGAGTACAGCCTACCATCCGCAGACTGACGGACAAAGTGAAAGGACGATCCAAACTCTAGAAGATATGCTGCGAGCTTGTGTGATCGACTTCGGTAAATCGTGGGATACACACTTGTGACAACTGTCAATTCAGGTCATTCTCGGACTCATGCATTTTTATAAAACCCATTCATGCACAATATGCCATGGCCTAGTAGTATAAATTAGGTCAAAATCTTGCATAAACTAGGATCCAACTAAGACCTAGGACTAATATACTTGACACTTACGATTCTAGTAAGTTGCTTAACTACAATAGGAAATGCCAATGCTATAATTAGAATGAAACTTCAAGCTTTGTTATAATTTAAAAAGGTTATAAAACCCTAAAAATAAATTAAAATATTCTAATTATACTTCATTATGATGATGAATATCAAACAATATTCCAAAAACCCTAAAGAGCCAAAAATCCAAATTTAAAATCATAAAGCTTAAAAACTTTATAAAATTTGGCTATAAACTTTCTAATATCAAATTTTTATTAATCAAATTATGGATTATAATCAATGAAATAGAAATTAAATATTCATGCAATAATCATAATTTATTAGTAAAAAACAAGATTTTAAATAAATCAAAAATTGCTTAATAAACACTTTTATAAAAATTAGGGTTTTTATAAAAATGTTGGAGGGAATTTTATAAAATTTGAATTTAGGAGAGAGGAGTCTTAATGCATGAAAGATCCATCCATTCTCCCCTCCCCATGCCCTCTCTCTTCCCAAAACTCAATCATTAAGCTCATTCCCTCACACTTCCTCTTCTCTCTTCACTCTCTCACACTCCACCCTCCTAACACACACAAACTCTCTTTCTCTCTCTCTCTCTCTCTAACCCACGAAATTTCTCTCATTCCTCTGCCAAATTTAGAGATTTTGAAGACCTTGAAGTGTTCTTACATCCCCCAAGATCATAACCAAGGTAAACAACATCATCTTCTTCCATAGTTTCATGATTCTACTTCCTTTTCTTCATAGTTTTCTCTACTTTTCAGATTCTATGCCTTTCCATGGCTAGAAATATTTATTCTTCCCTTATGGTTTGTAGATTCTCACCATAACACAATGCATGTGTTTGAGATGGTGAAAATCCGAGATCAAACCCATGCAAGGAGTGAAAAGATGCACATATGATCATGTGACATCAAAACCGAATATTTCATCTTCTTCTCCATTTATTTTGTGTTCTTGCATGACCAAAAGCATTTAAACCATTTCTAGTACATATTGTATGCTCATTCACTCCATGCATGTGTTAGAAATCAGATCTTACCAAAGGCATGCATGATGTTCTTGTCAAAATACCCTAATAATGCACAAAAACAAACATGCAATCTGCCAGATTACTTTGTTCGACTTTGAACGGCCATAACTCGGTCATTTCTTAACCAAATCATGATATTCTTTTTGTATTGGATAGTTCCACGCGTTAAATTTCAAACCCAACTGGTCTTACTGTAAAATATTGAATATCCGATTTTTGGCAATTTTTACAAAATGGTTGCGCATACAGCTCTTTTTCTGTGATCATTATTTTTGTCTTGCATGATCAATGGCCTTAAACCCAACCATAAATCTGAGCAAAAATACCTTAGAAACTTAACATATCTAGTGAATGATGGCTGAAATTTCGTGGCTTAAAACATCACTGAATGGGCTACACAAATTCATGAACTTCAGCCACATCTACATTTCATGCATCATTGCATGCAACCTTTCTTAATTTGTTTAGATTCATTATCCTCATTTCTCTTCTGAATACATTTTTAACATTTTTCCTTTTGAAAGCTCTCACATGCATGAGATAATCTGGAAAATTTCAAGAGCTTTTTATTATTTACTTGATTTATTAAAATTATTGCTAAAACCAAGGGCATAAATCACATAAAATACTTCCAGAGGTCAATAAATCCTGAATAAATTCATGGATGATCCTTATGGTGAATAATGACCCCTCACCAAATTTCATCAATTTTTATTACTGTTTAATACGATTTCCGATTTTCTTTTGTTTAGGGCATAGTAAATCACAAAACCACTTTAGAGAATGTAAAAATCGCATCTAACAATTGTCACATACCTTACCTATGAATGGTGACTCCAGAAAGTAATTTCAAGATTTTTCATCATGTGTAACTATTGTTTCTAATTTTTGGTAATTATAATGAGCTAAAAATGGGAAAAATAGTTCTGATTATCCAAAATTCATGAAAAATTAACAGGATATCGTGTTGTACAGTAGGAGGTTACATAAAAATTTTGAGGATTTTTCTCTACTGTAAACTATTTTTTTCGTATTTTCTAAGGTTAATTGCACTAAAATACACTTAAATATACATAAATACCCAAAACCAGTTTATACATTATGAAAACAACTTTTGATATTTTTCCCAGGTTATTTATACTGTAAATGATGTTACAAAAATTTATGGTGATTTATTTTAACTGTTTAATATCATTTCTTTAATTAATGACTATTTAAAGGAATAAAATAAGGAAAAATAGAAATAACCACTGAAAAATATCTTTTATATTTTTCCCAGCCTAGTTATGTATAATAACAATTAAATAAAAAGTTTGGGTAATTTTGGAAACTGTTTTCTATTTATTTCAATTTTTATTGGAATAAATGCTCATAAATCATAAAATATAATTAAACAGCTTGAAAATCCATTTTTATATTTTCCCCAGTTTAGTATTGTGTAATAACAGTTAAATAAAAAGTTTGAGAATTTTTATCCCTCGAATGCTATTTTTCATGAATTTATGTTGTTATAGAGACTTAAAATTTGGAAAATTAACCTTCCAAAGTTGTAATTAATCGCACGACTTGTAGAATTTCATTATTTCAGAAAAAGTGTAACCAATTAATATAAAATCCAATACTAAAACATAAATTGGCATTTCCCTATATGTAGAGTTTAGTATATTAGCATTAGATTTCGACATGGAAACTTATTAGTGTGTGTTTGATGTCGTAGGATCCCGGTAGTAAGACGTTGGTGCATTCCGAGACACCACTTGTGCCTACACGAAACATTGTGAGTATTCACGCACTCCCCAATTTTCAGTTTTTATGTTTTGGGGTGGAAAAGCATGTCCAAAAAAACTACTGTTTGCATGTTGTATTTAAATTGATTATTATCAAACATGATTGCTATTGTATTGCTATCGTACTAAGGCCCTTCCCTTATCTCTAACCATTAACTCTTTGAGCCAATGGTCATTATGGATAGCGCTATTAGGAATTGACAACTCCTCACTCGCCCGAATCGCTGGAGTGCATGATACCATATTCATCTATGGAACGATAAGCATATATCTCGATAGGGCTTCAGTCATAGGTTTGGTTGAGACTCATTGTTTACTCATACACATACAAACTCGTTTCTCGTTATAGCAATAAACTTGTATTCGTTAATAGCAATCAACTTGTTTATCATTGAAGCAATGTACTTGTATTTACGAAAAGCCTTATTGTACGCTCGATTTTATAAACTTGTGAACTCACCAACTATTTTTACAGTTGACGCTCGTTTTACATGCTTTTTAAGGAAATAATTAGTAAGTGGATATAAAGATTCATCATCATAGAGCATGCTGCATCGCGTTGAAGTTATTTATGAAGTTATCCTTGAACAATGTTATTTTGGAAAAACTTGTACTTTGTTTCTTTTAAGCTATGGGCTGTAAACTTTTAAATACTGCTATGGTGATGTATCTTTATCTTTTGCAATGAAACCGTTATCACTGTCATACCTTGCGTTTCCGCTTTAGTGGGGTGTGACAACACTTACCTCTTGTGGAGTTTTTGTACAACAATAGTTATCATACGAGCATCAAGGCAGCTCCATTCGAAGCCCTCTACGGCCGGAAGTCTAGATCCCCTCTGTGCTGGGCTGAGGTGGGTGACACTCAGTTAGCTAAAGGACGAGTTCCTGACAGCGCTCTCACTGGTGTGGAGATCATTCGAGAAACAACCGAGAAGATTGTACAGATTCGTGAACGACTAAAAGCCGCTAGGGATCGACAGAAAAGCTACGCCGACAAACGAAGAAAACCCTTGGAATTCCAGGTGGGAGACCGAGTCCTTTTGAAGGTCTCGCCCTGGAAGGGCACGATATGCTTCGGAAAGTGCGGAAAGCTGAACCCAAGGTACATAGGGCCTTTTGAGATTCTCGCTAGAATCGACCCTGTAGCTTACAAACTCAACCTACCCCACGAACTAAGTAACATACATCCTACATTCCACGTCTCAAACTTGAAGAAAAGCCTGTCCGACGAGACTCTCGTGATTTCACTCGACGAGATTGAGGTCTATGAGAGCCTCAACTTCGTGGAAGAGCCTACAGAGATTATGGATCGGGAAGTAAAACGAACGAAACAAAGCCACATCCCAATTGTGAAAGTTCGGTGGAACGCCAAGCGGGACCGGAATTTACTTGGGAGCGCGAAGATCAAATGAAACTAAAATATCCCCATCTCTTCTCTTAGTAGTATTGTAATACTTATCTGTATGAATTCTAAATTTCGGGATGAAATTCCCCTAACGGGGGGATGATGTGACAACCCAAATTTATTTCCGTTACATAATCCCGTTTTCACTAACGGAATTCGTCGTCATATATAAATTTCCGTAATATTTGGAGTCGTCAATAAATAAATATCAAATTATATATATTTCTTGGCATTATCATTTTAGGATAAGTAAATATAACATGTACGTGTTAACCCCGGTTAACAAAATAAAGTTATATTACTTTTCAACCACTTCACCCGGGTAAAAAGTTTTAACCCCGTTAAACTTGAGCATCAGGTAGTTGTGTACCGGGTGCAATACCTGAGGCATATAAGGAAATTAGATGCCACTTTACACCCTTTTACCACCCCAAACATACACTCTCTGACTACTTTCTCTCTCTAGACCCGATTCCGACTCCAAAACCGCGAATTCCGGCTTCCAAACGTAAGAGTTTCTTCCCTAGCTTGTTCTAAACGTACTCCATTGTATTTAGAACACAAAAATCATATGAATTAGGGGAAAATAAGGAGTTTACGACCTAAGAATCCCCTTAGACCGTAAACACCCCAAATCATTACCAAAGTCCCATTTTTCCTTCCTTTAAGATTGTATACTAATTAAGGAAATTACCTAGATAAGTTTGGACATTAAAACACAAGTATTTAGAGCCTAAAAGAGGGTTTACGGACCAATCTTTTGCTTAGGCCGTAAACACCCAATTTCCATGTTAAATTGTCCCAAAAACTCATCTAAGGCATATTAGAATTTAGTTATGAGTTTAGGAAGTGCTTAGGACCATTTAACAACTCATTTTGAGGGACAAAATGGAGTTTACAGCCCAAGCATAAGCTAGGACAATAAACTCCCCAAAACCCAACCAAATGAAGGTTTTAAACCCCCAAATCGGCCTTAGACATTCACTAGAATTATAGAGGATTGATTTAAGGCCTTAACATCCATTTTGGGAGGAGAACAAGAGTTCACGGCCAAGCCTAGGGGCTCACGGCCGTAAAATCCCAAGGAGTGGCCTTTGGGCCGTATATTCCTAGGGGGTAAACTCTTGGACTCCCCCGTAAACCCTTCTTGGCCTTGTACAATCCCCGAGAACCACTTATAAGCCCTAAGACCCCGAATCAATGCTAGAATGTCTAAATGTTTTCATAAAAGGCATAAAATGATTAATTCTTTGTAAAACACATATTCCACATGTTATTAGGGTCTTAAAAGGTGTACAAGTCCTTATTTGGCACCAAACACTCAACCGACACTTTCACCCGATTTACCCGATTTACTCGATTTCAGGTGAGTTCGTACCCCTTTAATGAACCTTTCAAATGTTTTTATATGTTTTAGGGGGGCGGGGGGGATACAAGTCAATTATACATGTTTATGGAAATTAATCACATGTGATTCACTATTCGTAGTTCAAATCACATGTGATTTACCACTATACCTTATAAAAGGATTTTACGTTTTCAAAACTATTTTGAATAAATAAACAACTTTCTAAATGTTCCCTTTGGACAAGATTTTTATTAAATAAATTTTCTTATAAAATGTAACCACACTAATATATTTATATAAGTATGACTTGAAGGTCTTAGGACCGATAGTTCGCCTTATTTCTTGTTCTTGTTTGATTGTGGGCTTAGGGTAGTTGTTATCCATCCGACTGTCGTTGATTTCTTAGTTATATATCATTTATATTAGTGTTGGATACGAGCATTTTCATTTAATCCGATGCTTAAACCAATAAATTGGTAAGAACTATACACACTAAGTTAACTATAATAGGTATAGTTAAGGCCGTTACTACTCGCTATAACTACTACTCTACACACTATAATACACACTATTACGAGACGATACACTAATAAGAGAACACACTACGAGCTATACAAAAGACTACTACACTATAATACAAGAAAAGGCACTAAACAGGAGATAACACACTAACTAACTAGGAGATACTCTATTCGCTACCTACTATGCACAGAGTTTTTCCGACCGGAAGACGACGCTACATGTATAGATCTATACAGGGATGAAACTATTACATCCCGACTGTTAACTTCAGTTCGAGCCGTGCAGGCTCGGGGATGCCACTACTTCATTACACTGTGTATGACCGGGAAGGTCATGGAGTCCTCTATTGCTCACGCTATCGGTAGCATACAAGGAATACACTATATCCACACTAAAATACTAAACTAAAGTCTAATTTAACATCCCGAAGTAAACAAATATCTATCACTAAAGGGAGTTTGCACCTCTATTACTGACTGTAGGCATATCCTATCTTATTACATTACTTATTGGAGATTCAATAATATACTTTTACAATAAACGGTTTTCAAAGATGAAGATTACTTATTTGTTAATGGTTTTCACTTACAATGTAATTTCTAGAAAATATAGGATTTTCTACGGTTTTCTACTACTTATGAATGTAAATTGCAGCTTTTCATACTATCGGTTCTAATGCATGTTGTACAAAAACTCACACTAAACTCTTATGAACTCACTAGCTTTATGCTGATACTCGTTTTCAAAATAGCTTGTATCCTCAGGTCAAAGATAGACAGCTACAGGTGCAACATTTTGGAGAAGGTGGAGCATACAAGATCCATCTCTTATTTTTGTATTAGTTTTGGCGTTTGTTGAACATTACAAAACATACTTGTTATAAAACTCAGTATGTAAATGTAATGGTTGTACGTTTCTTGTTTTTACTATTATGCAATTGTAATGATATTGTACATGACGTCCTCCACCCCAAAACGTATTCCGCCGTTATCGGTTTTGAGGTGTGATAAAGACTCACTTCTAACTAAAGATAACTGAATCACACACTCGAGCTGCTACTACCACACCTCCTCACATTGATCATAAACCAAGGTCAATCTAATTAATAATTGGGGTTTTAACCCATAATCAATGGTCCAAATCATCTTTTATCTTATTAAGGTCAAAAATCCATTTTGCCTTTCCCGTATATGATCCAAGTATACAAGTCCTAAACACCTAAAGACCCAAAGCCCAAAAATGGCCCAAATCGTTTTTCTTGGAGTATGCGATGCATACTCCATATTACGCCTATCGTACTACTTAATCTCACAAGGGTTACGGGGTAGCCACCTACCATGCAAAGTAAGGGCTTTAAATTAAAATACTCTAAAGTATTTCTAGCCTTTAGAAGCATGAAAGACAAAGCATGGAGGTTAACAAGCAACCTCCACTCTTATGTATATATATATATATATATATATATATATATATATATATATATATATATATATATATATATATATATATATATATATATATATATATATATTCAGCCATACATTTATTTATAAGAAAGATTATTCAATTTTTATAAACTCAAAGTTTATAAAATATATACTTTATCTTTAGGTAAATGAAAAAAGAATCCAACTAATCCAAAAGGTTGTGAATGACTTATTAATTCATATTGTCACACCCCGAAAACCAAAGGCGGAAACATTTCCAGGCCGGACTCCACGTTGAGTATCAAATCCAATGCACATAGTAAGCAAAGTAGACAACCATTACGTTACATATATAAAAGTTTACATTTGTTTCAAAAGTAAATTGTATAAGTGTGATACATAGCATATATGAACAAAAGGAGATGAGTCTTCTACGCACTCCGTCTTCACCAAAAGAGATCGTCGGGTACCTATCTAATGCGGACCTGGGAATACAAGCAGTTTGAAAATCAACATAAAATTGGTAAGTTCATAAGTGGTTAGTTTTCTGAAAAGGGAAGGAAGAAGCGTAGCGGGACGGGAGGAGTTAATACCGGTTAGCCCCTCGCTTTATGGCTTAGAAGAGTAGCTGGCATTGGCTCTTTTTAGGGACAGTCGATCAAGGAGATGACGGAAGATGGCATCAAATCAACGGCGTAAAGGCTTGGATGACTTTATTTAGGCCATGGCACTCTTTTCAATGGCAAGGACAGCTTTCGTCGTTTTTTGACTAAAGACATTCAATTTCGATCATTACTCCAGATTCCGTAATCCGACGTGAACTTGCACGACTGAGCTGCCCTGCGTTTGCCTAGCTGCTAAAAAAAATCCGTTTGTAGCGAATAATTTGTTAAAAAAAATAAATTAAATTTGGGCGAACGACGGGAATTGAACCCGCGTATGGTGGATTCACAATCCACTGCCTTGATCCACTTGGCTACATCCGCCCCTCTACTATTATCTAGTATTTCTAGATTTTTCCATTAACAGAAAAAAAAGAGCATATTATTTCTTTCTTATTTCTGAAATCAAAGAAAGAAATAATAAAAATTTTCATTTTTATCTATTTTAGATTGAAATTCAATTGTAAATCAAACTTCATAAAACATTGGGAAAAGAATATATAAACCTCTAAATTAATGTGTACGAGTTCGTTTGGTTTCCTGATAAAGCGGTTATCCAAGAAAATCCCATATTTTCTTAAAAGTAATGTTTACCAAATCCAAAATGTAATGTAAAAGATGTAGACTGAAATCATAATTGTTCTTGTGAATTGCAAAGCTTAATTATCCAAATTGTTACACTTTCTGGCTACGTACTACTGTTACCCAGGAAAATCCTATATTTTCCTACATGTGTGTTTGCGTGTGAATTGTTACCGATTCTGATTATGTCCATCGTTATCCCCAGGAAAATCCCATATTTTCCTACCTGTATGTGTGTGTGTGTGAAGTCTCTTGAAAGTCTGATTATCCTTATATGTACATTAGTTTTAACACATATATAAAACTATAATTAAGTATAACGTGTTCATAATCTTGATTGCGCGTCCTTAACCATACTTCAGACTAGATATGACTCGGGTCGTGGCAAGTATCCTTTTTATGACTTTCGGCACCCTTGAACCTTTCGGTTCAGCTGTAGCTAGCATCCAGGTGCGAGATTGTCAGTCCCGTATAGATCTATACACTCAAGTCACGCTCTCCTCTGTTCGGAGATTCTGGTTACAGGGGTAGTCCTCCACTATCTCGTGCCAAGGAAGTGTTACAGAGGACGTGTCTTCAATCTTTAAGATTTCCCTTTACTTCTCGTGCCTAGGGGAAGTAGTATCTATGACTATCTAAGTTCTAATGGATCCTGTCCTTTACACTCGAGCCTAGGTGTTTTATTAAGGACATTACAAATGTTTTATGTTTTCTAATGGTATCTGTCTTTTACACTCGAGCCTAGGGTGTTTTATTAAGGACATTACAAATATTTATGTTTTCTGATGTCTGTGGAGTGTTCACCGAGGACAAAACCATGTTTAAATGTTATGCTTTGAACTGCTATATTGTGGGAAAAACATTTGTGAAAATATAAATATAACAATTTATAATGTGTTTCACAAATAACATGATAATGTGTTCTGTAGGTTCAAACTGTTGTTTGTTACGACCGTCAGTTTCAAAAGCATATATATATATGAAACACAATGTATGTAAAACAAGTTTTGAGTACAAGTATTTCTTGTACTTTTGCTTGTATTCCCCCCTGAAAACATTTAAAAACCATTGAAAAAGGGTAGGGGGATGAACTCACCAGACGAGAAAACGCGACAGTTTGGATGCTAAGCGTTGGTTCGGAGCTTGATTACATGTGAGGTTCCTATGTAATATGAAATGAGATACAAATATATCTAATTAGATTTATAAACTCTAATTAGATATGATACTACACGCCAATGAGCAAAAACACTTCAAAACAAGTGTTTGGAGTGACCCGGGTGACATCTACAGACGTGTATTGATGCGTGGACTTGAAAATTGAGTTTACTCTTCAAGAGTAAACTCCTTATGGAGTTTTCGGCCTCTTATACCATACACACATGAGTTCACGGCCGTGAACTCATGTTTGTGTGTTTTATGGTGCTAAAATGGTCAATAACACTTGACGGATAATTGGGATGAATTTATCTAAGGCTTTGGAAGGAATTAAATCATCAATAACATCACTTAAGGGAGTTTACGGCCCTAAACATGGATTTTACGGCCGTAAACTCCTATACCCCTTAAATTGATGATTTAATGGCTTTAGATTAATCACATGTGATTCCAATAATTTTTAGAAGCCTTGGTATGGATTTAGGGCACCAAATGACTCATCTTTAGGAGTTTACGGCCTTGGAACATATTCTTGGGGTGTGATGGCCGTAAACACCTAATTAGAGGGTGTTTGACATGTTTAAGGTCCCCAAACAATTTTTAGATGACTCTAGGATTTATTTCAAGGCCATTGGTGAAGTTATCTGGGTTTTTAACACCAGAAAATGAGTTTACTACCCATGAATAAGGAGTTTACGGCCCAAGCATGCTCTTGGGCAGTAAACTCATGTTTACTCTTCAAAAACCATGTTTAAGGCATTCCAAGTCCATTCCATGAAGTCATCTAGCCATATCTAAGGTCTAATTGTGGTTTGGAAGGGTTTTGTTGCTCAAAAACCCCATTTATATGAGTTTACGGCCTAGGACTGTTCTAGGGCTGTAAACTCGTGATAATGGTCCTAATCCATGGTTTAAACTCAAATTTGAAGGCTAGAGGGGTTGTATAATAAGTTAGGGAAGTTACGTTGAAGATTTGAAGCCTTAAATTGGTGATTTGGGCCCTTAAACTTGGATTTAGGAGAGAGGTTAGAGAGAGAGAGAGAGTTGAGAGATGAAGCAAAAGCTTCAAATGGAAGCTTAGAACACTTTAAATAGTGTTTGGGATTTGGACACGGTGGAATTCTACCCGATACCAGCGTTAGACGGGGCTTTTGGTCGCACCCGATTAAGTTGCTGTAACTCGATGTGGTTGATTCTAGAAATGTTCCGATCACTAATATGAGATGTTAGAATGAGTTATAAATGTACTAGAAGACCCATTAAGTGATAATATAAAATATACATTAATGACTTAATTAAATGACGGAATCGAAAACGAAATTGGTAACGGCGATTGAATTATCGAAATGAGTTACGAAAAGGGTTACACGCAATGATACGAATTTCAGGTTGTTACATTATCCCCCCGTTAGAGGGAATTTCATCCCGAAATTCAAAGATTTGAACACAGATCATGAATTAAAAAGAGATATGAGGATGAATCTACTGCTTCGGGTCTTCATGTTTCTAAGTGGAATCGGGTCTCCGCTTGACGTTCCAGCGAACCCTCACTGTCGGGGTGCGGCTTTGTTTCGTGCAGTTAACCTATCAATCCATGATTCCAATTGTTTCATTCATGGAGGTTTGGACTTCCGATGATTTTGATCTCATCAAAGGGATTACTAGGGTTTCGTCAGGTCGCCACTCCTTACGAATAACGACGTGGAATTTCCAAACGGTTGTTGTTGAGTTCTGAAGATAACTCGGAGAGGGATACGGAATCGATTCCTAATGAGGATCTCGAAGGGTCTGATGTTCCACGAGTTAAGTTTTTTGCACTTCTCAAAGGCGTAATATGTCTTTCCAGAGTAAGACTTACAACAAGTGGGTACATTTTCACACGGTAGAGTAGCTAAGGATCCGATGGTCCTAAAGGAAATTTCTATGTGGTTTTGCAATAATAGTCGGCGCGACCAAAAAGTTGACGGGTTTCTATGGGTACCTCCAGTGCCGACTAATTCTTTATTGCGTTAGCTTTTGGAAAGGTCCATGAGTATGACTGTTTTGCTTATCCACATGACCAGGAAAATGGTTTGACCGAAGGGCACCACTACTACCTCGTAGATCATATCAAGCCCTGGTTGCTGTCTTGAACACATCATCCTCACTAAGATTTTGGCTACGAGATAATTGCAGGGATTAGGTCGATGCGAGACTTGACTACGCGTTCGGAAAGAATTCTTCGGAAAAATGCATCGGGGAAAGAGTTGCAGACTTCTCGTTTCTCGATGATCACACGGACGAGGAATATATGGGACAACTTTTTAAACTTTGATGCACGAAGATCATGAGAGTCGGGTCGGAGAAAAGTTAAGACGAATGGCTTTCTCGAAACCAAGAATAACAACATGAATGAGGCTCAGCCATTTCATGCCAAAGATGGCATCAAGGCATTTCATGTAAAATTTGCCATTAGATTGAATGGAAAAGAGTAATTGTCTGGATTGAGGATACAATCTATGGATATGGATTTAGCGTTCTCCTTCTCACTTGTTAATCATTTCGATGGTACACGTTTTTGATTAGTAACGAACGATAGGATTTAAAAAGATGTTTGAATGGGTGGTTGACAAATTTCTTTCAGCATTAGAATTGGAAATAATCACAGGGATAAAATTTATCGAGGGAAATATACCTGTGGCAACGGTGGGATCGGTGGTTGTCTCCTCTTGTCCTATCACTAGAACTCTTCCGGTGTTGCCAGATGTTAATGCCTTAGAGCAGTTTCGCTTGTAATGTCCGACTTCTCCACAACTATAGCAGGCCCGACCAATGCCCGATCCGGAAGCTTGACTGTTTGATTGGGTTGGTGTCTTACAGTTTTTTGCCATGTGACCCTTTATGCCACAACCGTTGCAAAATATCTCTATACATGGACTGGAGGGAAGGTGATGATAGTTGCACTTTTCACAACTAGGAAGGGTTCCAGCATATCTACTGGCAGGTTTTCGAGCTGAGGATCCAACAACAGAAACGACAGCAGGGGAAGTGGCAACATGAACTGCCACAGTCTGTTGTCTCTTCGAAGACTCCTGCAATATCTGACTTTCCTTCTTCTTCCCAATTTTTCTTTTCTCGCCACTCCTCTCTGTCGGTTCAAGAGTGGTAGCTACTTCTTCCAAGTCATCACTATGGTCTATTAGGATTCGTGCTAAACATTTGGCGCTGTCGTATGTGTCTGGTCTCGCAGCTATGACATTCCCTTTTGTTGGCTGGGTCAGCCACCAAATGAATCTCTCTATCTTCTTACTCTCCGGGGTAACCATTCCTGGACAGAGTAGCGCCAGGTCATCGAACCTGGAAGTGTAAGCAACAATATCGGAACCCTTCATCTTCAAGTTCCAGAGTTCGTGTTCTAACTTCTGCATTTTGCCCCGAGGGCAGTACTCAGCCAGCAGAAGTTCCTTCATCGCCTCCCAACCCATGGCATTAGCTACGGGTAAAGTTAGGGATTTGACTCGGCCATTCCACCAAGTCAGGGCTTTGTCGATAAAAGTGCAGGCGACAAACTTCACCTTGTTAGATTTGGAGTAGGTGCAAATTGCAAAGATGGATTCGATCTTCTCGAACCATCAGGTGAGGGAAATGACACCTCCAGTGCCATCAAAGGATGTAGGTTTTGCGTTCATGAAGTCTTTATAGGAACCCCCTCTTTGGTGTCCCTGACTATCATCTAGGTTCTGGGGCTGGGGAACACCTCCTGAACTACCAGGGTTTCTTTGTGACATGGCGGCTGTCACTGCCGTAGTAACAGCTGCCTGAAGTGTTGTAAGATCGACTTGAAGAGAAGGTGGTGGCGGAGGGTTATTGGTATTTGAGCTGGGTCTCTTTCTTGGAGGCATCTTGATCTAATAAGATAAGGAAAGAGAGGATGGTAAGTCCTCTGGATTGAATCAAGAGGTATGGCAGATATATATTTCGAATAAGCGATAAAGCAGGAAAGAGTTATCAAAGCAAGAAAATTATCGCTAAGAAATGATTAGGGAACATCGCTTGAATGAGGATTTCTACAAAGGATTGGCTCGAGAAATACTCCCATAGTATTTCATGGTTTGCTTACGTCACTGGCTCGATGTTTGTGGCATCAGGGTAAGTTTTAGGCATGCCGCATACCATAGTCACTCCCAAGCACATGTTGGCCGTGTCTCAAATGAATATAGTTGGCCAGGCTATGTTGATCCTAGACACGACTACATAACTGCCCAGGTTTAACCGCAACATACAACACCCATTTACTTATGTTTTGTTCTACTTGTAGTTACGAATCCAAACGGTTAGGTATACTTGTATACTTTTGAAAATACTTATACTTTGAAGAATACTTTTAGTTCAGAGAATTTAGGCCCCTTTAATGTTTATAGATTTATACCATGTAAGGTTTGGTATATTTATTTCACTATAAACAAGGGCTCTGATACCAATCTGTCACACCCCAAAAACCAAAGGCGGAAACATTTTCAGGGCGGACTCCACGTTGAGTATCAAATCCAATGCACATAGTAAGCAAAGTAGACAACCATTACATTACATATATAAAACTTTACGTTTGTTTCAAAATTAAATTGTACAAGTGTGATATATAGCACATATGAAAAAAATGAGACGAGTCTTCTACGCACTCCGTCTTCGCCAAAAGTGATCGTCGGGTACCTATCTAATGCAGACCTGAGAATACAAGCGGTTTGAAAATCAGCATAAAGCTGGTGAGTTCATAAGTGGTTAGTTTTCTGAAAATTGTACGAGTTCCTTTGGTTTCCTGAAAAAGCGGTTATCCAAGAAAATCCCATATTTTCTTAAAAGTAATGTTTACCAAATCCAAAATGTAATGTAAAAGATGTACACTGAAATCATAATTGTTCTTGTGAATTGCAAAGTTTAGTTAACCAAATTGTTACACTTTCTGGCTATGTACTACTGTTACCCAGGAAAATCCTATATTTTCCTACATGTGTGTGTGCGTGTGAATTGTTACCGATTCTGATTATGTCCAATGTTATCCCCAGGAAAATCCCATATTTTCCTACGTGTGTGTGTGTGTGTGTGAAGTCTCTTGAAAGTATGATTATCCTTATATGTACATTAGTTTTAACACATATTTAAAACTAATAATTAAGTATAACGTGTTCATAATCTTGATTGGAAGTCCTTAACCATACTTCAGACTAGATATGACTCGGGTCGTGCCCAGTAACCTCTTTATGACTTTCATCACCCTTGAACCTTTCGGTTCGGCCGTAGCTAGCAGCCAGGTGCGGGATTGTCAGTCCCGTAGAGATCTATACACTCAAGTCACGCTCTCCTCTGTTCGGAGATTCTGATTACAGGGGTAGTCCTCCACTCTCTCGTGCCAAGGAAGTGTTACAGAGGACGTGTCTCCAATCTTCAAGATTTCCCTTTACTTCTCGTGCCTAGGGGAAGTAGTATCTATGACTACTAAGTTCTAATGGATCCTATCCTTAACACTCAAGCCTAGATGTTTTATTAAGGACATTACAAATGTATTATGTTTTCTAATGGTATATGTGTTTTACACTCGAGCCTAGGGTGTTTTATTAAGGACATTACAAATGTTTTATGTTTTCTGATGTCTGTGGAGTGTTTACTGAGGACAAAACCATGTTTAAATGTTATGCTTTTAACTGCTATATTGTGGGAAAAACATTTGTGAAAATATAAATAACAATTTATAATGTGTTTCACAAATAACATGATAATGTGTTCTGTAGGTTCAAACTGTTGTTTGTTACGACTGTCAGTTTCAAAAGTATATATATATATATATATGAAACACAATGTATATAAAACAAGTTTTGAGTACAAGTATTTCTTGTACTTTTGCTTGTATTCCCCCCTGAAAACATTTAAAAACCATTGAAAAAGGGTATGGGGTTTAACCCACCAGACAAGAAAACGCGACGGTTTGGATGCTAAGCGTTGGTTCGGGGCTTGATTACATGCGACGTTCCTATGTAATATGAAATGATGTACAAATATATCTAATTAGATTTATAAACTCTAATTAGATATGATATTACACTCCAATGAGCAAAAACACTTCAAAATAAGTGTTTGGAGTGTCCCGGGTGACATCTACAGACGTGTATTGATGCGTGGGACTTGGAAATTGAGTTTACTCTTCAAGAGTAAACTCCTTATGGAGTTTTAGGCCTCTTATACCATACACACATGAGTTCACAGTCGTGAACTCATGTTTGTGTGTTTTATGGTGCTAAAATGGTCAATAGCACTTGAGGGATAATTAGGATGAATTTATCTAAGGCTTTGGAAGGAATTAAATCACCAATAACATCACTTAAGGGATTTTACGGCCCTAACATGGAGTTTACAGTCGTAAACTCCTATACCCCCTTAAATTGATGATTTAATGGCTTTAGATTAATCACATGTGATTCAAATAATTTTTACAAGCCTTGGTATGAATTTAGGGCACCAAATGACTCATCTTTAGGAGTTTACGACCCTCGAACATATTCGTGGGGTTTCCTGGCCGTAAACACCTAATTGGAGGGTGTTTGACATGTTTAAGGTCCCCAAACTATTTTTTATGATTCTAGGATTTATTTCAAGGCTATTGGTGAAGTTATATGGCTTTTTAACACTAGAAAATTAGTTTACTCCCCATGAATGAGGAGTTTATGGCCCAAGCATGCTCTTGGGCAGTAAAATCATGTTTACTCTTCAAAAACCATGTTTAAGGCATTCCAAGTCCATTCCATGAAGTCATCTAGCCATATCTAAGGTCTAATTGTGTTTGGAAGGGTTTTGTTGCTCAAAAACCCCATTTATATGAATTTACAGCCTAGGACTGCTCTAGGGCCGTAAACTCATGATAATGGTCCTAATCCATGGTTTAAAATCTAATTTGAAGGCTAGAGGGTTGTATAATAAGTTAGGGAAGTTACCTTGAAGATTTGAAGCCTTAAATTGGTGATTTGGACCCTTAAACTTGGATTTAGGAGAGAGGTTAGAGAGAGAGAGAGAGAGTTGAGAGATGAAGCAAAAGCTTCAAATGGAAGCTTAGAACACTTTAAATAGTGTTCGGGATTTGGACACGGTGGAATTCTACCCGATACCAGCGTTAGATGGGGCTTTTGGTCGCACCCGATTAAGTTGCCGTAACTCGATGTGGTTGATTATAGAAATGTTCCGATCACTAATATGAGATGTTAGAATGAGTTCTAAATGTACTAGAATACCCATTAAGTCATAATATAAAATATACATTAATGACTTAATGAAATGACGAAATCGAAAATGAAATTGTTAACGGAGATTGAATTATCGAAATGAGTTACGAAAAGGGTTACAAGCAATGATACGAATTTCAGATTGTTACACATATCATATGAAATAATAACTAGTTATACTCTTTTATAATTATTATTCTTATAAAACAATAATTCTGCCCTAATTAAATTACAAGGATTGGCATTATTTATTAATAATCATATTAATAATAAATATACAAAATGTGCCAACTTGATAAAGGTATGACCCTATAGGATCATATACTATTAGCAATATCACTCCATAATGATTATTTGGCATATAGATTCAACAATCTCGCACTTGCACAAGATTCATTATAGATTGACATAGACAATAGTTGACGTCTAGCATCGGGCTACTGCCCCTAACAACATATGAAGGGTGCCATCTTATTAACTGCTAAATCTAGGAGCTCTAAGATACAATTGTTACTAAAGGTGTAGTATCAATTATTCCTTTGTCTCAAACATCATGTTGAACATGAGATATGAATTGCCATCAATCTCATTTAATGTTCAAATTTTAGTAAGGCCTTAGATGTATAACTCTCAATGACTAAGAGGAAAAAATCTCATCTTGACTACATACGCCTATCAATGTAGTTCATGTCATACCCAACGATGTCCCTTATGACTGCCTTTTACAGAACAACGTTAAACCATGTCAAAGCACAAAAATTCCTACACTTTAAGTCACATATATGTATCTCAGGTCTAAGAATACAGATATACAACCTTGATCAAAACATCACTCTTCACTACGATCCATAAAGTGATTTTGATGCGGTTCAAGTCCAATACTTATTCTCCTAATCAAGTGCCTATGAAGTTGGTAACAACTCTTTCTATTATCATCCACATGAGAATCCACCAATCCACTCATATTAGTCTAACCTGATAGATGCTCCCATAACTATGAATGACTATGGACATTTAGAATAATCTAGTTATTAAAGGATTTAAACATGCTAATATAGAACACAACAATTATTCGATGAAAGACTCATATCCAATATATCAATTCATTACAATATATGTTGCTTTTACCGTTTCAATATCTAAATACTATATTTTAATCAAATATATCTATTTATATCAACAAGTCCCTATAACACCAACTTGACTTTCATGCTTTAGCTGATGAAGGATCTTTGTTAAGTAGATTTGACAAACTTGATTTGTATAAACTTTGAAAGTACAAACATTTTCAGTTTTTTTTATATATAACTCATATATAAAGAAAATTAATAATAATGTATTAGATGATTAAATATGAATTAGATACCAATACTTGCGTAATGGGATTACTCATAGTCATAACGAACTATACATTAAGCATCTTTGTATGTGGCTCTACAAACCACAACGTACTCTAACTCTGATGTGTAACTGAAATTAAAATCTACATGGAAACCCTATCCATGCAAATTTATCTTCATTCATAATGAGGATATGCCTGATTTTGACTGAGACTCATCTCAATCTATTTGAAAGTTTGTCACACCCCCAAACCGGTAAAATGGCGGATACATCTGGGGGCGGATGACGTCATGTATAGTATCATAATAATTGAATAATAGAGATCAAAGCATTACAACCATCATATTGATAATTTAATATTTACATTGAGTTCGTTTCATTGTTTGTATGACTCCAAAATATATGAAAAAAATATATGATATGACATTGCAATGCTCCATCTTCACAAAACCTATATGGGTACATGTCTACTGATTCCCTGAAAATAAAAGTGGTTTTGAAAAAGTATCAACATTTAAGTTGGTGAGTTCATAAGCATTTTGAATGAGAAAGACATGTCATTGTTCCTTGAAAGTGATAGTGTGTTCTTCCAGAAAATCCAATATTTTCTTTTATATGTAGTGTAGTTTTATCTAAATAAAACTCTTTGAATAAATGTTTCCAAAAATGTAAACTGTGTTGTACCGAAAGATAATGTAGTGTAGTTGTATCTATGTAAAACCCTTTGAATGTATGTTCCTGCAACTACCAGTTGTACTATAAAATGGTGTAGTGTAGTTTTATTATTTAATAAAACTGGTTGTAAGTTAGCCGCGTAAACCAAATTTATTGTTAATACTTATTGTGGGTGTTTATTATAACCATGCTAATGACTAGTGGCCTGCACGATGTTCTTCAGGCATCAGAATGGTACGGCATTTGTCACCCCAGACCTGCGGTCTAACTGTAGCTAATAGTTTAGGTGTGGGATTGTTAATTCCGTATAGATCTATACACAACTCTCACACTCTCCCTACAAGTGACTCTGGTTACAATACATGACTTTAGCATGTACTCTGGAAAGTACGTGAAGATAGCGTCTCGCAACCTTGTATTAATCAGTTTACGTATAATGTAATGAAATCCCTTTTTCTTGTAATTATATGTATTACCCTTTCATAGTGTTTACATAGTGTGAAAATAATTATTCTTTTAAATAATTATTTCTATGTCCCCAATAAGGCAAAATAGTGTGAATGATCGATATACTATACCTATTATAGTTTTTATAATTGTTTTGTTGAAATAGTGAATCCTTTGTATGCTATTATCTATTTACCATGATAATAAAATGAAATGAAATAATAATTATATATATGTTTATATAACTATACGCTTTTTGCTCAACATGTTACAAAAGGGTTAAATTTTTATTGTAACCAAATGTGTATCCATATGTATATTTTTATTTTCTGAAAATACAAATGTAACAGTTTGTATATTAACATAAGTTTTCTTGTGTTTTACTTGTATTCACCCCATAAAACATAGAAAATTATGGAAAACATAGGGGTATGAACTCACCTCAGGTGTGTTCATGGATCGATTATGAAATGATAGGAATGTTCTTCAAGTTAGAACATGCGAAAATAGTTGTATCCTAATAGTATTTAATCACATAATAAAATACGTAAATTAGATCAACTAATACTTAAAGTGTTGTATAACACTAGGTTATGTAAGGAATACTTAAAATAATTCTAGGAATTAGCTTTGTTGAATTGATTTTCGGGGGATGTTTGAATGTGTTGTAGACAATTCTTGAAGATATGAAGGTGTTTCTTATGAACTTTGAGAGGAAATGTAAGGCTTTTGAAGATTGAAATGGGAATTATGGAAGGTGATTTCGGTTACATATATATATATATATATATATATATATATGTGTGTGTGTGTGTGTGTGTATGTGTGTGTGTGTATGTATGTGTACAAGGGTAAAAGATGATGTGATATATGCATTAGTAAGTGTATTTTATCACATTGGACAATGTGCCATCAAATAAGGCTGGGTGATTTCGGCCTATCTTCAACAAGATCACCTTGATTTCGGTCCAAAATCTCAACCGAGAACTAGGGTCTTCCGTCTAGAGTGTCTTCGGCCAAGGGAGTTCTCGGTTAAAGGGTGTTCTCGGTCTAGGGTTCTTGGTCCAAATGAGATTTCGGTCCTAATTGATATACAAATGGTGATTTCGATTAGCGTGTTATTTTTTATTTTTGGATTCCTAAAACCGAAAACCTCAAAAAGTCATGAATTTTCATGATTTAATTTTAACTATTTGACATTTATTGGCATAGTTTGACTTTTGGTTAACTTTCTTTGACTTTTATTGACCCAAAATAGCCGTTTGTTACATTATCCCCCCGTTAGAGGGAATTTCGTCCCGAAATTATTTCTAAAGTGGGCACTCATGAACTAGGGAAAAGGTGCGGATACTTTTGTTTCATCTGGTCTTCTCGTTCCCAAGTGAATCCAGGTCTTCGGTTGGCGTTCCAGCGGACCTTCACTATAGGTATACGACTTTGTTTAGTTCTCTTTATCTCCGTGTCCATGATTTCTACAGGTTCCTCCACGAAGTCTAGACTCTCGTTTATCTCGATTTCATCGAGTGGGATTACAAGAGTTTTGTCAAACAGAAACTTCTTTAGATTAGACACGTGAAAAGTGGGGTGTATGTGCTGAGTTCCTGAGGTAGTCGAAGTTTGTAAGCCATCGGACCGATTCTAGCGAGAATCTCGAATGGCTTGATGTACCTTGGATTTAGTTTTCAACATTTTCAAAAACGTATCGTGCCCTTCCATGGTGAGACCGTTCACAGGATGCGGTCACCAACCTGGATCTCCAGGGGTATTCGTCGTTTATCAGCATAACTCTTTTGTCGGTCCTTAGATGCTTTCAGTCATTCCCGGATCTGAACAATCTTCTCCGTAGTTTCTCGTATGATCTTGGGGCCGGTGAGAGTGCTATCAGGAATTTGCCTCTTTGCTAGTTGCGTGTCACCCACTTCTGCCCAACATATAGATGATCTGTAGTTGTAGCCATAGAGGGCTTCAAACGAAGCAAATTTGATGCTAGTGTGATAAATATTATTGTACTAGATTGCCAAAACCGTGAGGTAAATCTACTATCTCTATCAGAGATAATGGATATTGGCACACCATGCAATCATACGATCTCGTTAATGTACATCCTTGTTAGCTTCTCCATCTTGTCGGTCTCTTTTATTGGTAGGAAGTGCGCGGATTTGGTCAACCTGTCAACGATCACCAAAATGGTGTCAAGACCACCCGTTGTCTTGGGCAACTTGGTTATGAAATCCATGGTTATCCGCTCCCACTTCCAGTCGGGTATATCTGGTTGTTGTAATAAACATGAGGGCTTCTGGTATTCTACTTTGACCATGGCGCAAGTCAGGCACTTGTCCACATAGGTAGCAATTTATGCCTTCATGTTTGTGTTAGATAAGGTGTCTAAGTCTACAACTATATTTGAGATGTACTTGACCCGACCCAACATGGTCCATTTGGGTTGCACTTCACCATAAGAATTTGGATAGTCTTTTGAGAATAGTATAGTTATAACTTGTTAGTATATTATAAGTTGTTATATATCAATATGAAATTATATTATTTAATTAGTATTGATCTAGAATTAATTTGGAATTAAATTAGTGATCTAAAGGTAACTAATTAGATATGGACTCTTATATACATTGGGCCAATGATTATTTAGAATGGGCTAGGCTTGCATGGAAAGTCCGTGGAGCTTTAACCCAGATCTTATGGAAATGAAAGGTCATGCGTATTAGGGTTTACATGAATGTAACCCTAATCCACCATATTATATAATAAGAGGTCCTTGGCACATGAAATGACACTAGTGTGTGAGTACAAAGAGTGGGCCGATTTCTACTTGGTGCAAACTATTCTCTCAAGTCTTCCAAGGTGTTTTGGTGATTTGTGATTCCACTTGAGGAATCCACACTATTGGTGCTAGGATCTCAAACTCCAAGCAATCAGACACAAGTAAAAGGTATGTTATTCTACTAAATTTTTATATTACAAGTACCCCATAACATGCTAGTTAGGTTCAGAACCTTGGAAAATTCTTATTTGCATGCATTTTAGAGAAAACATAGATCAAAGGTTTCTAGGGTTACATGTATACCATAAGAGTGTTAGAATGTTCAAAAGCCTTCAGTGGTATCAAAGCCTAGGCTTGTTTTCAATAATACTTGATGCTACATGTTTTCCAAAGCTGAAATTCTGCATTTTTTTTGCATGTGACTACTCACCACGACGTGGCAGTCTTTACCACGACGTGGTGATGCCCCTGTATGATGAATTTCGAGGTTTTGCTTGGTATTGGATGACGATCATTACCCTAAACTGCTTTTTGAACCTCAAAACCTATTTTTGATGTGGTAATGATTATGATAATCCAATTTCAAAGGTTATTATCAAAATTTCGAACTTTGTATGTGTTTATATGACTCTTGAAATTCTTGATATGAATGTTCATACACTTATGAGTTTTTGTAGATCATAAGAATTATTTGCAAATTGTTTGTCAGTTTAATTCTTGATCTAAATGTTTTTAACGGAGTCCATAATTTGTCAAGTTATGGATTACCAAAAGTCATTTCTTTAAAAGATCCATTAAAGAACCATAGGTTACATAAAATGAAGAGTCTTCATTTTAAACCATTAAACTCATAAGTTATGAAGTTGAAGAGTCTTGAATAGTTTCAAAAGTTTCCCTCAAGTCTTAGAATTTGTAAATTCTAACACACACTTTAATTCCAAACCCTAGAGTTTTAAAAGTTAAAATTCAGCCCTTATACATTATACTATTATAAGTTAACATATATATATATATATATATATATATATATATATATGTGTGTGTGTGTGTGTGTGTGTGTGTATGTATAAGAGCAAGTCAATCTTACTGTTAGTAGGCCTCAATCACGAAGTTGGTCCATAAGGGGGGTATATGGTTGTTGCTTATAAAATGACAGCTTAATGGGTGTCCACTCTCACCCACCGCTTCCTTGACTGGTGGAGGGTCGTTAGCCGAACGGTTAGGAAAAGGACTATAATTCTCATTAAAAGTATAATGATAAATATAAAATCACTAAACTTTTTATAAATTCCCAATCTTAGTTACTTTAGGAAAATGTGAATTTGGTGCTAACCCATGAAGATACACTTTGTACCTTACCAAGTCGTTGGTGGAGCGTGTGTGGGCAACCAGCACACTAACATTGGACTAGTAAGAGTGGCAAAGGGTGACTTAATGTTTATCATAGATCGGCGGAGCGCGTGTGGATAACCGACACATCGATTAGGTGATAAAGATTAAGGGTACCAAGTTAATTTGCATAGTTATTCACACCCTGTTTGTGATTCTCCGCATCCCAGTCACAAACTTGAGAGGGCACAATCGAAATTTAAACATGATATTGAAAATTTCAATGAATCTCAAAAGATATAGGAGTTTCAAACCAATTAAAACCTAATATTTATTTCATTTTTCATGGTGGAATTTGGTGAATCGTCATTCACATATCTTCAAATATTTCATAGCTTGGTTTACAGCATCCCTCTTCCAAGTTATAAGATATTGTGCTGGGTCCTAGCCTTAATATTTCATATTCGGTATTATATTACGGGCTTAAATCAACTAACTTAAATTTCTCCCATTATAAATGTCTGGTTCAGACAACTATGGTCTTCCCAAATCTCTTCGAACAAGCTTTCCTAATGAAAATGATGTCCCATGATTGGATCATGGAAATCATACTTCTCTTCCTCCACCTCCTCCTGTTACTCTCCCTGACCCACAAGCTCGAAGACTTGAAAAGTTCAAGATCACTCAAGCCCTACTTACAATGAAACATAAAGATGGAAGACCTGTGTGTACTCATGTCTTAAAGATGAAGTCACACTTTGACAGCTTGAGAATGTTGGGTTTCGTTTTCCCAAGGAAGTTGGATATTGACTGGGTTGTCCAGTCACTTCCTGAGTCGTATAGTGAGTTCATTAAGGACTACTATGTGACAGATCACAACATGACCCTTACTGATCTCTCTGATTTGCTTGTTGCTGCTAAATCAGAAATATTTTGGCGGACTGGAAAAGTAAATTTGGGTGGAAGGTCTATCTCTCAAACTTCCATGGACATTGACAATAGTTACATTGGAAGTCCAGAAAAACTTTCTCTTCCCAATGGAAAGGGATTGACCATGGTCAACCCGGTTGACCAAATGGTAGAGAGAAAGTCTAAGTCTGTGATATTCCCATGTACCATTACCAAAGATTCTGTATGTTTTTACCAAATGGTAGAGAGAAGGGACATTGGAAACGAATATGCCCTGAATACCTGAAAGATCTGAAAGCAAGTAGAGACAAAATGTTTGACTCTGCTTCAGGTAAGTCTGTTATCTAACTTCTGTTAAATTCCTAATTGTTGCTTCTTAATACATGATGTGACTAGGTTGCATTTTGATGTTTGGTAGGATCACGCAAAGGGAAAGAAACTTAAAGGAAGAGTATGCTAAATCTGATCGCGAAGATGGATTTCAATCGCATGGTTCGAAGATCGGATTTTTGAGCTATTACTTAGGAGTTATGATAGATTGCTAGGAAATATGTAATAGCATAGTTTTTCACATGTAATTGCACTGTAAGGAAAAGTTTTCTCTGCATTTTATAAAGAAATAAAACGTTTGTTTTATTTTATATTATATCTCCTTACAATGGCATTTATGAAAAATTGATGTTTATATGTTTCTAACAATATTGGAAATATGAATTTGATTCTCTCATTTGTGGTAGTGTCTAAATTTACTAAATAAGGAAAGATTCTCATCATCCAAGTTTCAATTGGACAGAAACTTGGAATCATGCAGGTTATATTGTACGAAGAATGAGAATTTTCATCTTTGGAAAGTTAAGACTAATTCCTTGATCACATGTATATGTGAGTCAAGTGAAGGACTAGGGGATCGGGTACACTGGGTGTGTGCTGGTCAAGGTCCACTACAAAGATCGATTCGTCATGATTTACTAAAGATTAGTAAATATGGTTAAACTTACAAGTTTAAGTATAATTCTATAACATTGGAAAAGTTTCAATGTATGAGAAAATGAGTGAGAAGAATCAAATTAGGTAGAAAGATAAAAGTTTCTCCAATCTGAAAAGATGGGAGAGTACTTTAGTATCATATTTTACGATCATCTTAATGATTATGGAACCATATCACAATTTGATCCTCTAAGGACATCTTAGTGCTAATGTATGGCTAAGAAGAGGAATTGTTGGAATGGTTAAAATCAAGAAGATGAATCATACTTAGTTCCAAAGCAATTCTTAGAGTGGTACTCCAAGATTGTTACCTTGAGTGACATAAAGGAAGGTTTGAAACACTTATCAAATGTAGATTAAAATGTTTTCTACTCTTGCACATTTAAAATTGGTAAGTTGTGATGTCTTCGATAAGACAAAGACCATATAGGATCAATTGTGTGAAGTGTTTATCTTGATAAGAATCTGCACTAACTCTCGAATATTTGTTTGTCAAGGAATGGTTCTCGACAAGGGAAACTTATCTGTCAATAGGTCAGCGGGAGTCTTAAAGACCTTGAAAGATTTTCAAGAACTAATGAAGAATAAAACTTGTAGTTTATCACTAGCACACAACTTGAGGTTTGTAACCTATCGTGTTGACATAATTCTTGTTTATGTGCCTATTCCAATTAAGTTTACTATGCATCTGAGTTCTGTGAGTTCTCAATTGTTTGCATAACAACTTAGAAGTAATAGTAGGCCCTTGTGCTACCAAGAGGCAAGAAATTTATATTGAACAAGTTCAATCCATATGAGTTTGAATTTTTCACTAACCTTGTCTTGTGATTATGGTTTTGAAAAATTCACATGGATAGGAACACATACGCCATAAAATCTAGGTGTCATAAGGTTTCTCTTGGATTCATGAAAATAATGATGAGGAAATGCTTTCAATAAGTAGATATTAAGTAGATAGCAATTGTGATATTTGCATTCTTAAAGTGTTAGTGGAGCGTGTGTGGTTAACCGGCACATTAACATGGACTTGTGAGAAATGGAAAAAAAAGGTCTAAACATTAAGATTACGGAATCCCTCTTCATAAATTTTTATACACACATGTGAGCTATCTAAGAAAAGGTATATGATTTTGATAAAGTCTTATCAAAGCATCTCATATCAGAAATCTGAACTTTGGTAAGAAAGTCAATAAAGTATGAATTTCTAGAAGTCCAGCTGATTTGTGGATACATATCAAAGCTAGTGGGATCATAAGTGTTATGCTAATAATTATCATGTTAGTGGGAGCATGATTATTATTGAAAGTTAGCAATATTAGTTATAGAAAACAAAAGGGTTTCAATTCGTGAAGTTGCGAGGGTTGAAAAATTGTTTTGCTATAATTAAGGGAGAGGAAATTATATTTCATTTCAATTCTAAAAGCTTAGATTGAGATTTTAATCATCTTCAGTCAAGGATATATATATATATATATATATATATATGTATATATATATATATATATATATATATATATATATATATATATATATATATATATATATATATGAATTTTATGATTGGAATGGCTCAACATAAGAAAATTCCATATATATTGCATTCTCAAAATTCGATTATGATTATGGCATCCCTCTTTATTGTCAAATTATGAAAACATGGAAAATAAAAAATATTGTAGAAAAAGACTAGTCTAGGATCATGTCTTTATATGAGACAACATGAATCGTGTCCCATATGCTTCGGATATAGGATCAATTACATCTGCTATAATATTTATCCTTTCTAAATTTTCCAAATGCCTAGGGCATTAAGAAGGGAAAAAGTCTAGAATTGGAAATGACTAAAATGATTAAGTAATTATTGAGGACAATCTGAGGTTTACCAAAGATTGGTTGCTCATGGACAGTTGGAAGTATAATGTTAAATATTGGAATGGAATCATATTGACATATTCTGAAAGAAGGCAACTCTTGTTCAAAAGTGATAGTCAAAATGGGAATATGGAAATGTTTTTCCATATTGGGAGTTGGATATCAAGAATCTATGAGGAAGTTAGAAACTTTTATGCAAGTAGGATGTTCAAAGGAATGTACTTTGAACTTGAGACTTCGTCACCTTGTAATTGACTTGTAACAATTTCCGGTGGAATGTATTGTAATATTGTTCGTCAAGTCCTTGTGACTCTTGGTACCTAGACATTACAAAACAATACTACATTATAGTGTAGTATCTAACACATTCAAATAGTGACAAGAGTTTGGAATTCTTAAACTTGCAATAAAGATTTAGGAATGTGAAATGAGCATCATTGGAATCATGTTCAATTGATCTATTTCACAAAGTAAGGATCATAGACAAACATAGTGTGCATACTTGGATTATGGCATAACTATCGTTTAGAAAAACATAGTGTACATGCTTGGAGCATAGGACAACTATTGTTTTAATTCAACTATTAAGTTGATTATATAAAACATTATGGAATGAATAATGTGTAATCAATATGGTGATAAATAAAAGGTGTTCTATTTATATTCATAAGTTTTGAGACCATATTGGATTCGATTATTCTTGTGTTTCACTTTGCATGTTTTGAATTCCAAAATAGCTAGGTTATTCTTTCCGAATGACTGAGTTATTTAAACTCTCCATAGTCAGTCATATGTTGGAAGTAGGTATGAATCAAGACTATCATGAATTGGGGTTGTAGATGTCTAAGATTTTAGACATAGTAAAAGTTGCTACAACATTCATGAGTGATCATAAGTTCTGAGCATTGGATTAAAACCACGCTCACTTGTATCACTTCATGCAATTTATCTCGAGTGATCGTGAGACAGTAATATCGTATAAGTCTTCAAAACTTGAGATATGAGTTGTTGCCTATGAGTTGGTTGTGCATTGATTGCATGGAAATGCATCAGTAACTTGATGTCATAAAACGTGCCTTTGTGTATAATTCAACAAGTAGTAGAACAAGCATATAAGTCGAAGTTTATCTGTTTATTTTAGTCCTTGGAGGACTAGAAGCGATACATGGGACCCTCGATGATTTTGTTTTGACTTATGTACCAGGCCCGGTCAGAACCAAATTGATGTGTTTTGTTTAGTTCTATGTCAAACAAATCGAAAATCGGTAAACAAACTGTTGGGCAATAAGTACGACATTTTTCCATGTATTTTTCCGGTTGATATCTAGAACAGAGGATTATATGATCACTTATCTTAAATGGTGCTTCATAGTTCAATGGAGTTTTAAAAGCTAGAATTGCCGGTCAGTTCCTGAAGTCATGCTTGCAACTATAGTTATTAAACTTATCCAAGTGGGAGACTGTTGGATAAGGTGTCTAAGTCCATAACTATATTTGAGATGCACTTGACCTGACCCAGCATGGTCCATTTGGGTTGCACTTAACCATAAAAATTTGGATAGTCTTTTGAGAATAGTATAGTTATGAATTGTTATTATATTATAAGTTATAATATATCAATATGAAATCATATTATTTAATTAGTATTGATCTAGAATAAATTTGGAATTAATTTAGTGATCTGAAGGTAACTAATTAAATATGGAATCTTATATAGAGTGGGCCGATGATTATTTAGAATGGGCTATGCTTGCATGGAAAGTCCATGGATAGTCCATGGAGCTTTAACCCATGAATCTTATGGAAAATGAAAGGTTATGGGTATTAGGGTTTACATGAATGTAACCATAATCCACCACATTATATAAAGAGGTCCTTGGCACATGAAATGACACTAGTGTGTGAGTACAAAGAGTGGGCCGATTTCTACTTGGTGCAAACTATTCTCTCAAGTCTTCAAATGTGTTTTGGTGATTTGTGATTCCACTTGAGGCATCCACACTATTGGTGCTAGGCTCTCAAACTCCAAGAAGTCAACCACAAGAAAAAGGTATGTTATTCCACTAAAGTTTTATATTACAAGTACCCCATAACATGCATGTTATGTTGAGAACCTTGTAAAATTCTTATTTGCATGTATTTTAGAGAAAACATAGATCCAAGGTTTCTAGGGTTGCATGTACACCATAGGAGTGCTAGAATGCTCAAAACCCTTCAGTTTGGCCAACAATAAACTTTCTTGAGGTCCATGTACATCTTGTCTGAACCGGAATGAATGGAGTATCTGGTCTTGTGAGCTTTATTCATAACAACGTCTCTAAATCCGCCGAATCTCGGTATCCATATTTGATCCATGAGGTAGCGAGCTCCATCATCCTTGACTTCAAGGTTTTTATCCATTCCTCTTAAGACTTCACCTACCACATTCTCGGGTTTCAAGGCTTCCAGTTGAGCTTCTATGATCTGTATGGATGGGAGTGAATGGATGGTCATGGTTAATGATTATACTCGGAGACCCGAGTACTCTTTTTGACTATGGGCATTTGCTACTATATTGGCCTTGCCTAAATGATAGTGAATCTCGCATTCATAATCATTTAGTAGATCTACCCATTGTCGTTGACTCATGTTAAGTTCTTTTTAATCGGAGATGTGTTGGAGACTCATATGGTCCATGAAGATTGTGAACTTCGTACCATAAAGGTAGTGCCTCCAAATCTTCAGAGCAAATACTACTGCTCCAAGTTTAAGGTCATGTGTGGTATAGTTGACTTCGTATTCTTACGTTGTCTCGAGGCATAGGAAATGACCTTTTATTGTTGCATTAAAACACAGCCTAGCCGCTTCTTTGACGCATCGTAGTAAACCACAAAATCTTCTGTCCCTTCTGGGAGGGACAAGATCAAGGCACTACATAGGGCTTGATTTAGTGTTTGGAACGTAGTTTCTTGTTTCTCTACCTAACTGAAGGCTAGACCCTTCTGATTCAAGTTGGTGAGTGGCTTTGCGATCTAGGAGAAGTTTTGAATAAACCTCCTGTAATAGCCAGCGAGGCCTAGAAATTGACGAATTTCTATTGGTGTACTTGGGGTCACCCAGTTTTCGATTGCCTTGATTTTGGAGGGATCTACGTGTATCCCTTCCTCACTAACCATGTGACCTAGGAAATCGACCTTTCTAATCCAGAATTTTCTTTTTGAGAACTTCTCGTACAACTTCTCTACTCTTAATGTTCCTCAGACTTGTTGTAGTTGTTGAATTTGTAGTTCCTTACTTCGTGACCGTAGCGAGTTCTGAATGCGGTCTTGTGAATATCTTCCTATTGGACTCGTAGCTGATGGTATCCAGATCTTAGATCCATTTTCGAGAAGTAACTTGCTCCTTTAAATTGGTCAAATAAGTCGTCAATTCGAGTTAAAGGTTATTGATTTTTGATGGTGAGTTTATTTAGTTCCTGGTAGTCTATACACATGTAGAATGATCCATCCTTCTTTACGAACAAGAACAGTGCTCCCCAAGGTAATAAGCTTGGTTTGATGAATCCTTTGCTTAGCAGTTCGTTAAGTTAAATGGACAATTCCTGCATTTCTGTCGGTGCTAAATGGTATGGGGATTTGGCTATGGGAATCAAGTTGTAACAACGTAAATTTTCAAAACAATTTTTCATTTTTGCAAACATCAAAACCATCATTTAATATTCTGAAATCACATATGTAACAAATGTCATTGTAACAAAATACATCCCATGATCATAAACAGTGCCTTCGTCAGTGTGTACAAATCACGTCGACGCCTTCCCACGGTCCTCGCTAGTACCTGAAACACATAACACAACAACTGTAAGCATAAATGCTTAGTGAGTTCCCAAAAATACTACTTACGCACATACGCCTTTCCAGGCCCTGACCTTCCGGTCCATGTGTATCAGGGGACTTCCATCCCGACTCGGTAAATTTGGGTCCTACCTGCGTCAACCTTACGCTCCACATCACAACGCCTTCCGACCCATATCATATATGCCTTCCGGCCCATAACATAATGCCTTCCAGCCCATAACATAATGCCTTCCGGCCCATATCAAGCATAGCATACATAGCACATACAAACGATTAACTTATCATATACAATGCACACAACTCATAACATATCCGACCTTCGGGTCACACAATAAACACCCTTCCAGGTACAGTATAGTGAGAAAACTCACCTTGTGGAAAGTCTAGAATCTCTCGTACTCGCTATCTCCAAATCCCAACGAAGACTCAACCTCGCCTAATCATAACGAATATTATTTTAATTAATATAGACTTCCACAACTAGAGTTTACCCCTTATCATCATTCCTTAGAGGGTAAAATACCATTTTACCCTTCCTTGACTCAAAGTCCACATGTTGAGAAAAACCCTAAAAGTAAACAAAAGTCAACATTCCAGTATGTGGGGCATACAGCTTGATGTACGCGGGGCATACATCGCCAACCCAGAAGTCAGGGTCTCCACCCAGTACGCTGCGCGTACTGGGAGTTACGCCCAGCGTAACCTTCAGCTCTAAACACTCTTCATTTCTGGTCTTAATCGGTTAAGCTATTACTTCAACTTCTAGATCCGGCTTTATTTAAGCATCTTTACTCATAAAGTCGAAACCTTTAAGCCTTGGCATGGCTGTAAAGGCTCCAACACTCCTTAACATCTTTCTATTCCAACTCAAGGATCTAGATCTCATGCATGGTTAATCATTCATGTCCAAGATTACATTTTTATGAGTCTACAACTCAAATAGACCAGAAATATGATGGATCTAAACTAATGGAGACCATTTGCTCATAAAGTCTCCACCTTTGGGACCAAAACCCTAGAAAATGGTCCATAAAGCATACCACAAGAACTATAAGTCAATATCCGAAGTTTTTACCTTAGAATGAAGCTCCAACCTTTGCTAAGCTCGGATCTACACTTGAACACCAGCTTCTAGCCTTCCCAATGGATTCTTCTTCTCCTTTGCTACCTTGAAATGACACCACCAAGCATAGAACACTCACAAATGGGCTAGGAACGAAGGAACACTCTCTTAGGGTTTCTTTCTGAGGGATGGTGGCTGAGGAGTCAAGCCATCACATTCCTTTTATAGCCAACCAAAATAATTAGGGTTTTTGGGTCTGGCCCGGTTACGCCCAGCGTAACCTTGGGTACGCCCAGCGTACCCGAGGGTGAACGCGTTCAAATGAAGTGCGTGAGTACGTGCAGCGTACTCGCCCAACATGCAAACCCTAAAATGACACAATTTAAAGATGAAGGGCTAAATAAAAGGGTACCTGGATTTCAGGTTGTTACACAAGTCGATTCTGAACTCGACTTGGCGTTCGGGAGGTACTCCTGGGAGGTCTTCAGGAAATATGTTGGGGAAGTTGAAGACTTCGGGAATATCCTTGATGTCGTTCACCTCTTGTTGTGTCGGTGCCTTACAGAAGCCTGGCTCACCCTGATATTAGCCGCTTAAGTGGTTTGTTGTATCGGTTGTTACAAAGTTTAACACATGTGTAATAGCTTGAAACATAGATTTATTTCAAATACTCCACATATTAGGAATATTTCTCCACTTCTCGAAAGTACTTTATAATGTTCCTATAAGTCACACAATGACTTGTTTTTGGATTATCCTTGTATCAATCGACATGATCTAATACAACTTATTTTGCCTTTATCCATAATCATGACACGTATGATTAATCCAGTTGCAGTAGCATATGGAATACAATCATATTATCTAGTTCAAATTATTTCAACTAGGATTCTGCTCAAAATCATGTCTTGTGGTACTTGACAAGACAAATCTCTCAGCGTCCTTTATCTTAAGCCCTTTAAGATCCTTGACACTTAATGCAATTTTACTTAATCCTTTAAGTTTCCATGTGTGACATCCCCTAATTTCTCAGCCAGACGAGACCGATTTAATTTATGCTTTTTAAAATAAAATCAGAGAAATCTTTTTAAAAGATATTGCGGAATTGGTCCCTAAAACAAAACATGATAAAAGTTTATCAAATTATTTCCTTAAGAAATGTATAGTTTCATTTCATATAAAAACCTCGGGATGTCATGTTCCGATACAGATCAAAAGCATAAACAAGACATTATAAGTCTTTCAAAAGTTATTTACAACTACTGGCCTATAATAAAAAATCTATCATCGTCCACAGACTATCCTCGAGGTCCACTACCTGTAATCATAAAAACTGTGGGTTAGGCTTAGGAGCCTGATGAGCATATAGGGTTTTCAACCCACATTAATAATATACTTATTAAGTTCACCAATCAACAATAACCCTGATTACCCATTCCCTTTGTCCTCACTTTATGTCCCTAAACATCTATCACAAGGGAACCTAGCCTAAGGAATATCATCGGGATGGATACTACTGCTAAGGGGTCTCCTCAGCCATACATGTCCTAAAGGCAACTATGAGGGGGATGGAGTACACCAATGAACATTTAGTTCATCAAGACCTACAAGTTGTGAGCATGCTAGTGTTCCACTGGACTGTCTAGAAGGGTCCGTGTTCGTCATCTATACTCCGCTAGATGACGACGACGACGACGAGAACAACAACAACAACCACCACGACGACAACGACAACAACAACGACAACAACTACAACAACAACGACAACGACAACGACAACGACAACGACGACAACGACGACAACAACAACAACAACAACAACAACAACAACAACAACAACATAGAGGCCTCTCACCATTTTAACATACATCAACTATTTCATCTACCCATGTTCTATCAAACATATTTTGTAGATAAAAAGCATATACAGTTTAAAACTTGTATAAAACATCTATTCAACAATCACCTTAAATAAACACTTAATATAATTACATATAGCATGTATTTTATAGAAAATATTCCATATCTAGGTGTAAGATGAAAGTGACTACACACTCACATGATTTGGTGATAATCAGGCTGCAATTCGTTGCTTAAAACGATCGTTTCTAATAAAACTAGGAGTTTTATTGAGAAACCGGTCAGGGGTTATAATCGATACCGCGGCTTTGGGGGATGTTAAGATGAAAGAAATATGGGTTTAGGGGCTAAAAGTGACAAGTTTCCAAAATATACCCGGGAGGTCGCGCACCCTCCTATTTATAGGGGCGAGACTACTGATCCAAAGGCTGAGAAGAAGCCATGTGGCAGTAGATCCGAAGAGGGCAGGTGGCTCGCACGTGGGTTGCGCATGTGAGGGGCTCAGTGTCGGCCTCTGATTGGACGAAGGTCTAGTGCGAGGCTCGGACATATGATAAAGGGCATGCGTCGGACACCCATTGGACAGGACTTCAGATGCGAGGGCAGGCGACACGTCTCGCCAGCTGGCTTCGGTGACTCAGCTGATTTCGGATACGTGGCGCGTTTTGAGCGAGGGTGACGTGGCCAAAGTCCACGTATGCGAGATATCTCGGTTTTGGGGATTTTTTTCTCAATTTTTGCGCCAAAACTTCTAAAATCCATAACTTTCGCATACGAGCTCTATTTTTTATGTTCGTTATATGCACACGTAGGTAAAATTACGCTCTACAACTTTTGTTTAGAGTTCGTCGGCTAAGTTTGACTTTAATTTTTATATTATTATTTTTAACTGACTGGGATAGGAAATCCGTTAAAAATTCATAACTTCTTCATCCGACGTCCGTTTTTGTCAGACTTTTTACTGTTGTGCCACTAATGACGAGACCTTCGATTCTCGTTTAGGTTGTGTCGGCTAAAAATCACTCGATCTAAAATTCGAGTTTTTAGTTGTCTACTGCTAAGCTGAAACTTCGAAAAATCATAACTTCCTCATACGAAGTCAGATTTGGGTGTTCTTTTTATACATACTCCCGGTTTAACAAGCACTACGACTTTCGTTTAGATCACTAAGGCTAAAAAGTAGTTTATCAAAAACTCACATTTTATGACATTCGGCCCCGTGCCGGTTTGTCGTGAAACTTCGACATGTCATAACTTCTTCGTTATAACTCGGATTTTGGTCTTCTTTATATCCCCGTAATCCTTGTTTAAACCACTACAACTTTGTGTAAAGATATTTGCTTTCTCTAATATCTATTTTTGACGCTCATAAAACACATAATTCACATAATTCCTTTTCATTTCTTCAAAATGAGTTACAAAGGTTAACCTAGACTATCACCTCAATATAAATGCCAAGGCTAGAAACACGAGTGTTACAATTCTCTCCCCCTAAGGATGATTTCGTCCCTGAAATCACATATCACCAAACAAATGCGGGTAGCGACTCATCATGTCACTCTCCGTTTCCCAAGAGAGATTTGGCGCATTTGTATGTTTCCAACGCACAAGCACTAAATCGACCATTTTGCATCTCTGCTTCATAGTCTTATGGTCAACGATTGCCCCAGGTTCTTCGATCAACCTCTTGTTTTCATCCAACCTTAACTAAGAAATCGGAATTATATCGGGAACATCTCCCATAAACTTTCTCAAATAACACACATGAAAGGTGTTATGAATACCCTCCAGTTCTTTCGGTAATTCTAGCTTATAAGCTTGATTCCTGATCCTCTGAAGAACTTTAAATGGTCCAATAAACCTTGGACTCAACTTTCCCCTTTTACCAAATCTTATAAGTCCCTTCCACGGTGAGACTTTAAGTAAAATCGAATCTCCAACTTCAAAGGTTATCTGTTGTCTTTTCTTGTCAGTATAACTCTTTTGTCGATCTTGAGTAGCTAACATCCTTTCCCTTATCACTTTCAACTTTTCAGCAGTCCAATGGACTATTTCAGGTCCCATAAACAGCTTTTCCCCAACTTCCAGCCAACATGATGGCGTTCGACACTTTTCCCCATACAAAGTGTGATAATGCCATCTTAATGCTTGAGTGGAAACTATTATTATAGGAGAATTCTACTAGAGGTAAGTGTCCATGCTAGTTACTTTGGAATTCTAGGGTACATGCTCTCAGCATATCTTCCAATGTTTGAATCGTTCATTCGCTCTGACCATTGGTTTGCGGATGGTAAGCTGTACTCAAACACAACTTGGTACCCAATTCCTCTTGTAGACTCCTCCAAAACCTTGAGGTAAAACAACTGTCACGATCGGATGTAATCGTTAACGGAACCCCGTGTAGCCTCACAATTTCCTTCACGTAAGAATTCACAAATTTATCCATAGACCATTTCTCTTTGGCTGCTATGAAATGCGCACTCTTAGTGAAGCGATCAACGACCACCCAAATCATGTCGTGACCATTCCTTGTTCTGGGCAGTTTAGTCACGAAATCCATGGTAATATCTTCCCATTACCCATCGGTACAGGTAAAGGTTCTAAACTCCCATACGGTTTCTGATGTCGTGCCTTAACCCTAGCATAAGTTACACACTCGGCCACATACTTAGCAACATCGAGCTTCATCGTCGGCTACCAGTAATAGGGCTTCCGATCCCTATACATTTTCGTACTACCGGGATGAATTGAGTACATGGTCTTGTGAGCTTATTCTATCAGAAAATCTCTTACTCCTCCTGTCTTAGGTACCCAAATCCTATCTTGGAAGATCCTCAACCCTTGGTTGTTTGTACCGAATACTAACGTTTTGCCCAAACGTTCTTCCTTTCAGTCATTTTTCTCTAAAGCTTCCTCTTGATCTTTCTTTAACTTCCGATTGAGAGCATCAGCAACAACATTTGCTTTACCAGGGTGGTAAAGTATCTCACCGTCATAGTCCTTGAGTAACTCTAGCCATCATCGTTGCCTCATGTTCAATTCCTTCTGATTAAAGAGATATTGGAGACTCTTATGATCAGTGAAAAGTTTGCACTTTGTGCCATAAAGATAATACCTCCATATCTTAGGGGCGAATACTACCGCTGCCAACTCCAAATCGTGAGTGGGATAGTTCTTTTCATGCACCTTTAATTGCCTCGATGCATACTCAATCACTTTATCCCTTTGGGTCAGAACACAACCTAACCTAAGTCCAGATGCATCGCTATAAACTGCAAAGTCATTAACTCCTTCAGACAATGAAATAATCGGTGCTTTACAAAATCTCTTCTTCAACTTCTCAAAGGCTTCCTTACGCTTCTCATTCCAAGAATAAGTAGCTCCTTTGTGGGTCAAAGCTATTAATGGAGTAGCAATCGAAGAAAAGCATTGGTTAAACCTTCGGTAATATCCAGCTAATCCTAAAAAGCTTCGAATCTCTATAGGGCTTTTTGGTTGTTCCCACTTCATCACAGCTTCAATCTTTGCTGGGTCAACCATTATTCCTTCTTGGTTAACCACATGACCTAAAAACTGGACTTCTTGAATCCAAAATTCACATTTTGAGAACTTTGCATACGTCTTCTCCTTTTTCAGAGCTTTTAGCACTTTGCGCAGATGCTTTTCAAGCTCCTGCTTGCTTTTCGAATAGATCAAGATATCGTCTATGAATACTATCACGGATTTATCAGGGTATGCTTTACAAACCCTGTTCATCAAATCCATGAAAGCTGATGGGGTATTGGTTAATCCGAACGACAACCAGAAATTCATAGTGTCCATATCTTGTTATGAACGCAGTCTTTTCGATATCCTACTCTCTCACCTTCAGTTGATGGTACCCTAAACTAAGGTCGATCTTCGAGAAATAGCTCGAACCTTGCAACTGGTCGAACAAGTCATCGATCCTTGGCAATGGGTACTTGTTCTTTATTGTTGCTTTATTCATCTCTCTGTAATCGATGCACATTCTCATGCTCCCGTCTTTCTTCTTTACAAATAACACAGGGGCTCCCCAGGGCGATGAACTAGGTCGAATGAAACCTTTGTCCAATAACTCCTGAAGTTGTGTCATAATTTCTTTCATCTCTGTTGGTGCTAATCGATATGGTGCTTTTGCTATCAGCATCGTTCCTGGTAACAAGTCGATACAGAATTCTACTTGTCGATCAAGGGGCAATCCGGGAAGATCTTCAGCAAAGACTTCCAGATAATCAGACACCACCGGAATATTCTGCACCTCCTTCTTTTCCATCTTAGCATCGATCATGAACGCTAGATTAGATGTACATCCTTTGGCCAAACACTTTCTGGCTTTCATTAGGGAAATGATTCCAGAATTTACTCTGCATTTGTCTTCATACACCATAAACGACTCTTTCCCTAGCGGATTTAGTTTTACTGTCTTCTTTCTACACAATATTTCAGCATCATTGGCACTAAGTCAATCCATTCCTAGAACTATGCCAAAACCATTTAACTCGATAGGCAATAATTCCTCGTAGAACTTATTCCCATCTAAGTCAATGAGGATGTTTTTCATATGATGGCTAACAGGTACAAACTTGCCACTAGCAAGCTCGACTATTATAGCATTAACTAGTCTATCTATAGGCAAAGCTAGTTTTCTACCAAATTCATGCAAAATAGAAGACTAATTGGCTCCAGAATCAAACAAAATTTAGGCAGGAAACTCGTTTACGTGAAAGGTACCTGAAGCGACATCAGGTTCTTCTTTCACAACTTAAAGTGTCATCTGAAAGGCTCTCGCCTTCGGCTTTGGTGGAAGATTGGGTTTTGCTGCGTCCTTCTTCTTTGGGCAATCCCTCAAAATATGCCCTTCTTCATTACACCCAAAACATACATTCTTATTGAAGGTACATTCATTGGCATAATGCCCAGGCTTTCCATATTTGTAACAAGTGACTTCCACACTGCACTTCCCAACATGTTTCTTCTTACACTTGTCACACCACTTGGCTTCGGCTCCTCCTCCAAATTTTCTCAAACCAGTCTTCGAGAATTTGTTCTTTTTATTGGAACCTGAAGTTCCTTTAAACTTTCTCTTTTCGCCAACTTCAACCTTGCTGGCGGCTCTCCCTTTTATCATATCTTCAACAGACTTAGCAGCCCAGATAGCTGCCTCCAAAGTAAGTTCCTGACGTACTGGCACCGCGTACTCCCATGGAAGTCCCTTTGCGTACCTGTCAATTTTTGCCAGCTCATCTGGGAAAATACGCAAAGCAAACTCCATTTTGTCTGTGAAGTTATTCGTATATTCGTCAATGGTCATACTTCCCTTTTTCAATGTTAGAAATTGGTTTTCTAACTCAAGCACGTTTTGGGCCGAGTAGTACTTGCGCTTGAAGTGCACCAAGAACTCTTCCCAAGTTAATTGCAGTGGCTCATTAGGGATTAGGGTTTTCCCCAGAGTGATCCACCATAGAGCATCACTACCCCTAAACAGACGTACTACAAACGTTGTTTGTAACTTGCCTTGGCAATCACAAGTCATGAAAGCCAATTCCATTTCCGAGATCCAGTCCATTACTCCAACGGGATCTTCTTTTCTAGTGAAGGTCGATGGCTTGCAAGTCATAAAGTCCTTATTCTTGAACCCATTTCTCTCCACTCTATCCTCGTGCTTATTTCTACCAACCACAAGCGGATCAGTTTGACCAACAGATCTACTATTGTTTCCTTCTTCAGATAGATCGTCATTCAATTCACGTTGTTCAACAGGAATTGAAGGTTCATCTATGTTGTTCAGCAACATTTTCCTCAATTCCTCCCTCTGTTCAGCCAACATGGTATGAATCATAGTTCGTACTCCAGCCATGGTGACGGGTTCGGGTGCAGCTCCTACTATAGGCACCTGTTCCACCACTTGGGGTTGAGGTTGTTGGTTTCTGTTTGTATTTCCAGCTCCACTCCGAGTTCTTGGCATTATAATCCATATACCAAATAAGGTGAATTTAGGTATTTATCCTTGTTAGACATTTTAATTCCCTTATCACTCTGAAACGTTTACATGTTAGTTCTAATCTCATAATCATACACTTAGAATCCTACACACATAAGGTTTCCAGATCCAATCGGCAATAGACCATAGATCCGAACAAATAATGGCACACATGGCAAACACATAGCATTTAGCACATAGCGTCATTTTAGGCATCTTTCCTAAAATAAACTATTGCTCGTGTCTAAAATATGGTAGACACTCATCTCACAATCATCACTTAGCATTCTAAGTTTAAGTCTAGAAATCCTACAATTTCTTTGTTCGCTTAAACTAATGCTCTGATAACAACTGTGACATCCCCTAATTTCTCGGCCAGAAATGACCGATTTAATTTATGCTTTTTAAAATAAAATCAGAAAAATCTTTTTAAAAGATGTTGCAGAATTGGTCCCCAAAACAAAACATGTTAAAAAATTTTCAAAATCTTTCCTTAAGAAATGTATAGTTTCATTTCATATCAAAACCTCGGGATGTCATGTTCTGATACAAATCAAAAGCATAAACAAGACATTATAAGTGTTTCAACAGTTATTTACAACTACTATCCTATAATAAAAAATCTTTCATCGTCCTCCAACTATGCTCGGGGTCCACTACCTGTAATCATAAAAACTGAGTGGGTCAGGCTTGGGAGCCTGGTGAGCATATAGGGTTTTCAACTCTCATTAATAATATACTTATTAAGCAGTGCAAGACATCACATAAATAGCATACAATAACTCTGTCACATGACTCTAATTACCACTCAAGGTAAAGTATAGTGAGAAGACTCACCTCGGATATCTCGGTAAATCTTTGACTCGGTAGAAATATGGTCTAGCCTCCGCCTGATCACATATGGTAAATACTCTCATAAATATAACTCTCGAGACTAGAATCAACTCTCTATTAGCATCCTAAGAAGGGTAAAAGACCATTTTACCCCTCTCTTGGCTTAACGGCCCCATTATTGACCAATCCCTAAAAGTCAACAACAGTCAACAGTCAAACTTTGACCTGACTCATCGAGTGCACATGGGTGACTTGGCGAGTCTACACGTGTCCACTATCTCTCTAGTCTCGCTTGGCACGTCGAGTCTTTCCCCTTGCTCGAAGAGCTACACCTGACATGAAACGCGGGGTTACCCCGACTCAACTCGCCGAGTCTCAAGAACAACTCGGTGAGTTCCGCCTTGAACTCCAGTCCTCTAATCCCCCTCTAACTCACTGAGTTATTTCCCCAACTCGGAAATTCACTCACTGAGTGAATTATGGGAAACCCTAACCCTACTCGCCGAGTCTGATCTTTGGACTCGGTGAGTTCATGCCATGCACAAACTCCATTGACCTCCTAAGGTTAGATTTGTTCCTTAAATCCATAGATCTGACCTTCCCAAGCATGATAATCACGTAAAGTTCAGACCATGACACTTATATAGCATCTAGATGGTCTCACTTGGTGATTTAGCCCCAAAAATAACCTCCTAAGTTCATGGCTCCCAAAATAACCCATAACGCTCCAAGGGTTAAGGTCTCTGGACCTCTTTGAGTCCAGATCCAAAGCATAAACTCGAGAAGGGACCAATTGCTCCACATATTCATTCTCTAAAGAGGGTTAGAAAACCCTAACTCTAAGAATCAACACCAAATCTGAAGAAGGTCCGAATAAATACCTCAAGATGAAGTCTCTGAACTCTGAAATCACCAGAACCGCTCCTCATTCAGCCTCCTCTTGCTTTGGTCACCTCCTTCTTGCAATCACACCAACAAAATGATCAAAACTGGCATCTCTTTCCTCACAATCGCTCTAGATCTCTTAGGGTTTCTCTCTGGGGTTTGGTAGCCGCAAATGACGGCCCTAAGGGCCTTTAAATAACTCCCAAACCCAAGAAATTAGGGTTTCATTAAACAGCGTGGACTAGCCGAGTCCAGCCATGAACCTGGATGAGAATCCGCGACCCTACTCGGCGAGTCTAAGCACCAACTCGCTGAGTCCCTCTACAAACTCCAAAATAAATGAATAAAATAATATACCTGGGAATCCGGATGTTACATGGAGTACACCAATGAACATTTAGTTCATCAACACCTACAAGTTGCGAACCTGCTAGTGTTCCACTGGACTGTCTAGAAGGGTCTGTGGTCGTCATCTATACTCCGCTAGATGACTACAACAACAACAACATCGAGGCCTCTCACCATTTTAACACACATCAACAATTTTATCTACCCGTGTTCTATCCAACATATTTTGTAGAAAAAAAGCATATACAATTTAAAACTTGTATAAAACATCTATTCAGCAATCACCTCAAATAAACACTAAATATAATTACACATAGCACATATTTTATAGAATATATTCCATATCTAGGTGTAAGATGAAAGTGACTACACACTCACATGATTTGATGATAATCGGGCAGCAATTCGTTGCTTAAAACGATCGTTTCTAAATAAAACCGGGAGTTTTATTGAGAAACCGGGCTTTGCGAAGGTCGGGCTTCGAAACTGAAAGGATAAATTTTTCGGGCTTCTCGGGAACTTCGTGGAGTATTCCGGGGATTATAATCGATACCGGGGCTTTGGGGGATGTTAAGACGAAAGAAATATGGGTTTAGGGGCTAAAAGTGACAAGTTTCCAAAATATACCCGAGAGGTCTCGCATCCTCCTATTTATAGGAGCGAGACTTCTGATCCATGGGCTAAGAAGAAGCCATGCGAAAGCAGATCCAAAGGGATCAGGTGGCTCGCACGTCGGCTGCGCATGCGAGGGGCTTGGTGTCGGCCTCTGATTGGACCAAGGTCTACTCCGAGGCTTCGGACGTGGCACTCCCTGCGAGGCTCGAACATGTGATAAAGAGCACGCATCGGACACCCATTGAACCGGACTTCGGATGCGAGGGCAGGCGACACGTCTCGCCAGCTGGCTTCGGTGACTCAGCAGATTTCGGATACGTGGCACGTTTTGAGCGAGGGTGACGTGGCCGAAGTCCACGTATGCGAGATTTCTCGGTTTTGGGGATTTTTTTTCTCGATTTTTGCGCCAAAACTTGTAATCCATAACTTTCGCATATGAGCTCCATTTTTGACGTTCTTTATATTCACGTGTAGGTAAAATTACGCTCTACAACTTTCGTTTAGAGTTCGTCGGCTAATTTTGACTTTAATTTTTATATTATTATTTTTAACTGACCGGGACAAGAAATCCGTTAAAAATTCATAACTTCTTCATGCGACGTCCGTTTTCGTTAGACTTTTTACCATTGTGCTACTAATGACGAGACCTTTGATTCTCGTGTAGGTTGTGTCAGCTAAAAATCACTCTATCTAAAATTCGAGTTTTATGTTGTCTACTGCTAAGCTGAAACTTCGAAAAATCATAACTTCCTCATACGAAATAAGATTTGGGCGTTCTTTTTATACATACTCTCGGTTTAACGAGCACTACAACTTTCATTTAGATCACTAAGGCTAAGAAGTAGTTTATCAAAAACTCACTTTTTACAACATTCGGCCGTGTTCCGGTTTGTCGCGAAACTTCGACAGGTCATAACTTCTTCGTTATAACTCGGATTTTGGTATTCTTTATATCCTTGTAATCCTTGTTTCAACCACTACAACTTTATGTAAAGATATTGTCTTTATATAATATTTATTTTTGATGCTCATTTTTATTCTTAATTAATTAAACCCTAATAATTAATCATAAAACACATAATTCACATAATTCACATAATTCCTCTTCATTTCTTCAAAATGAGTTACAAAAGTTAACCTAGACTATCACCTCAATATAAATGCCTAGTCTAGAAACATGAGTGTTACACCATGATCTATCTATATAGATATTTATTCCAAGAATTAGTATATCGGCTACATATAAGACTAGGAATGTTATTACGCTCCTACTAGATTTGTAAAAAACACTAGAGTCATCTTGATGTATAAACAAACCACAATATGTAATTATATTATATGAAAGAAGATTCTTACTTTGAGATGTTAGCTTAAATCTTTGAAGATTTGCATTCATATATGTTTTCTCCTCTAAAAACTCACTTACTCCTTATATTCATAATATATCGAGGAGGATTAATCAATCTCATGCTTAATAATCATACATGAATGCATCTCTATGTATTTCATTAGTTCCTGATCAACTAATTAGCATATTAAACAATAGTTGAAAATTTGCTAGTTCCGAACTATAATGCATTTAGTTTATGGATCTTTAGCTCTTAAAGTTCCAAATTGCTCCCACTTAGAAAAACAACCTTCTAAGAACTTGTCTTATGGAATAAAAATTGGTGGGATTAGTAGAAAAATCATCCTAAACAATCATTTATGATAATATACATAAATGCACTTAGTAGATGTTAGAGTGGTTAAGCTTATTATCTAACATAAGCTTTACAACTCCATACCTTAGATAAGGATAAACTATTACATCCTTAATCTAACGAAATTATTTAACCCACTTGTTTGGTTGGAGAATATATATATATATATATATATATATATATATATATATATATATATATATATATATATATATATATATATATATATAGATATTGCAGGGACCATAACTCCAAAATTTTATAAAGTAGATAGTTCTTTTTTAAAACATTATATAATAGACTGAAAGGTCTATTTTTATCCTCTTCAAAAACTTGTATTCTCGACATTCAGCTAGTGGCCAGGTGAGCCTATACTACTAGAGAATATGAAGGCTATCTCGAACATCAAAAGATAGATCCAAGTTACCAGATGATCATGTGCCACAACAACCATACTAATGTCAAGTGAGTATTTTTGTCGGAATGAGTTTTGAATTGGTTCCACAACTATTAAGATGTTCCAAGAAGACTTGGTTTACAAAAACTCATTTTCTTTATTACAATGAAGGGTTAATAATGATCTCATTAAGTTATATCTCAATCTTCATTGTGAAACAATTTTATCAAATCAAAGGTTTCAACAATAACGAATAAAAGACACTCACGAATCATCTTCCCATATAAATAGGATTCACATATATCAAATGAATCAAGGTCATTTGTCTTAAAAAAATTCATCTTTTTAAAGTTGGTATATATGTTTCATATTTATATGGTCATGATGATTATTACATAGATAAGCTTGAATCAAATATCATTTGATTAATTAGGTGTTTTGATTAGAACCATCAATTTAATGAAAGCTTATAGATTTACTTCATAATTAACCTTGTCAGAAAATATTCTTTAACATAGAATACATCGTTTCAGAACATGAATGGGAACATTCATTAAACGATAAGCAAATCTAGATTTAGTCATAAATTTACAACTATTACATGTCCCTATAAAATAGGTACAAATCATATATTGCCTAAATAAAAGACTATAACAACACTTGTTATATCTTCAGCACGTAATGTCATTCATTTTTAATCAGTTAATTATTTCTTCCAATTATCAGCACATAACAACAACTGTTTATGTCACCTGAAGTATAACATACTTAAGTGAATGATGGATAAATAAATAGTTCTATCATATAGATATTTTGAGTCTTGTCCAAGTCAGACTTCTTTAGCTCGACGAGATGAGATGAGCAATTCCTCCTTTTGTGTCTAGTTTCTTCCACAATAAAAACAACACTAATCATTTGGTCCTTTCTTGATTTCTGGGTCTATGTTGAATCTCCCTTAACTAGAAGTATAAGTCTATTTGAGTACACAATCTCTTAGACTTACTTTTATTCAATACTTGAACAAACCTAAAGAACTTTATAGTATTCTGATAGAATATATGGTTTACTTGATGAAACATCTGATATGTTTCATAATTATCCAAGAGTTTCTGGAAGTCAAGGTTAATCACTCAAGTATGATGTTAAACATCAACATCATCATAATAATACTTCCATCAAAGCGTCATGATCAGATAGACTGGCTTACAGAGGTTATTTAGGCATGGGATCTTTCAGTATATATAATTTATATTTATCCTTAAGGTGGAACTTCAAGATATTATACCAGTCATAGAAATTATAACCATCAAATGTTATTATCTCTTGAAACTCAACAAGAGAGAGGTTTTCATGGCATTAGAGTATTAACAGTTATTAATTGAATTTAACAAAATTTCATTTAATATTTTCAATATTTAGTCTTTAAAAATTAATACCTTTTGTTGTTACTTAAAACATTAATTTATTAAAGTCTAGGATCCAAGTAACGAAACAAGTAAATGGTTAAGTGACCTTTATCCCATTAAATTAATCAAACTCGGTAGGTAGCAATTACCAATTTCATATGATATGTAACTCCTAGATTATGGGATCCTAAACAATTATTGTTTAACTTTACATCTTTATCCCATCTATGCCTCGAAACTCTCTTACTTAGGTGACCTTTATCACATAAAATTCCGATCATGTCATCCTACTTGAAACAACTTGTGGTATTGTAACTAACCAGTGACAAGGTGATCCTTTAGGAACCAAAAACTACAAAACTACCCCGAACATCATAAGACAAAACAACTTGTGGTATTGTAACTAACCAGTGACAAGGTGATCCTTTAGGAACCAAAAACTACAAAACTACCCCGAACATCATAAGACAATCCTAATGACCAGGTGACCCTATGACACTAAGACCATACAAATGATAATGAGTCTTCTTCAAAAGGAGGACAATCACTTGCATTTTTAAAAAAGGTTTTTCTATATGTCTTACAATTATAGTTTATAAAAACATGGTCACATGAATATTGCATGCATCAAACAATTCATGTACCCTTTTGTAAAATTCATATCACTTGTTATGAGGTTCTTTATGTGCCAAAATAAAACTTAATTTTACGTACCTTAAGTCACGATCAATTATAAACTGAAATTCGGTATTTTAAAGTTTAGTCGTAGATCAGTTTTAAGAACCAGTAAAAGTCTTAACTTTATGCATCTTATAATAAAAGTCATTTTAATAATCAAAATCTTATGACTTTATGAATTTATAGAATAAACTCATTTCATTTTATAAACTCAATTTTATGCATCTGATAATAAAAGTCATATTTTAATAAACCAAAACTTGGGTGATGATACTTATGTTTCAATTCTCATTTGGAATGCATAAAACATAATATCAACATGTTGCATTATGTTTAAAACACCAATATCATATATTGAGTTTTGACGCATAAAATAATCACTAGTTTTATTATTTGCCATTATAACACCATATACCGATTTTAGTCTTTTTAATTAAAACCCCTTATTTATTGTAAAAATATGGAGTTTATATTGTTTAAACATCTTTTAACCCATTTTAAATATTTTAAAGTTGGGTATTTATAAGGTTTACAATAAAACAATTTTCAATGAAAATCAATTTTCAACCAGTAACCGGTAAAAATGTTTTTACAAATATCCATTTATAAACATCTGATGTTATCTTTTAAATATTTTTAACTCAAACTCCAAGTGATATTAGTTTATGATAAAATGTTATTTAACATGTAAAAACAATTTCCATACATCAAACGTAACATACAAGAACATCAAAATAAACATCACAAACATGAATTAAAACATATGTGCATAAACCAACCAACTCTACTGACATTTTGTGAATCAACACAAAATACCAAGTCCATTCCTAATGGACATTTAAAGGGACTAAAATCTTCTTGTAATGTTGTTGTTGAAGCTCCCACTTGATTAAACATCCATTTCTTGCAAAGTTAGAAAAGCTTCTTTAAAGGTAAATAATTCAGCAATGCAACACTTTTGAGAAAAGGTTGCATAAAGTGTTGCATCAGGAGCAACAACCCTTTTGCAATAACTATCAGTGACAGCTTTAGTGACATTTTTCAGAAAACTGTCGCTAACATTAATGTACACTTGTTAAGGCCAAAAATTACATTTTGGTCTTCAAAAAATGGCTCCATTTTCATTTCTTATTACGTTTTTGTACAAATAAATTATTTTTAATAACTAATCAATTAGTTTACAAAATAAACCAACATAACATACACATATAAAATATAATAACAAACAACTCTTTGTTTTTTCTAAGGTAACTTTCATACAACCAAAATGCATGAAAAATGGTTATTATATAAAATATAATAACAAACAACTCTTTCTTGGTTATTACAACCAAGAAAACGAATCTATTTAATTTATTATATACCATATGAATAAATAAATATTACAACCATTTTTAACAAAACAACCAACACAACAAACAAAATAGTTCATGGCTAGTTTATCCACATCATACACATATAAAATATAATAACAAAGAACTCTCTGTTTTTTCTAAGGTAACTTTTATACAACCAAAATGCATGAAAAATGGTTATATATAAAAATGAACAATTTTAACCAAGAAGTTGCCAAAGAAGACAAATATGGATTTTTCTTAACCAAAATAAATTCATGCTTGTCTTCCAAAAACCAAAGATTATCAAACATAAAAAACCATTCTAACATTTAAAAGATAACTCTAATATAACTAACGGGTTTTGATACAAAATATAAGTTTGTTTTTCACAAAACCGCAACGTAAAACTTTAAAAAATAACAAGTTTATTTTTAGTTCATAACAAAACCAAATTACCAAGGATCCATTTATAGAGGTTAGAATGAAGTAAAAACAACCAAATAGTTTTTAGAATGATAACCTTTGAATCCTTTGAAACCACTTGGTTTTGGGGTGTTGATGAAGATAGAAAAAATCAAAGATTATGAATTATCTATGTGTATCCACCATCAAGAGTGAGACACTTGGAATTATAGTTCCTTCTTGTATTCTTGAGTATCTTAAGTCTTTAAGTGCTTAACTCAAATAAGCACTAAAGGAGACAACCCAAGGAACCTTTAAAACCATCAAACTAACTTCAACAGATAGAGATGAGGAAAGATAGAGGATTTTCAGCCATACGCTTTGAGAAAATATTACAAAAAAAAAAAAAAAAAAAAAAAAAAAAAAAAAACCCTACCTCAAACACCATGCAAGAAGCACTCTTTTATAGTCCATGCAATGTAAGGGCTTTAGATTAAAACTAGCTCAAAAACCATACGGACTTACCTTTATTTATAAGAAAGATTCTTCAGTTTTTATAAACTAAAAGTTTATAAACTATAAACTTCGTGTTTAGGTAAAAGACAAAAGAATCCAATCAGTCCAAAAGGTTGTGCATGACGTATTGATGAAGTATTGAATCGATTAATAACGTAGAATCAGAGTAACGAGAATTAAGAACACCAAGAGTAAATAAGATCTCCTTTCTGCTCATTATGCTTCAAGATTACAAAGAGAGAATAGACAAGTCAGACTCACAAAAACTCTTATCTAACTCTAAGTAACTCCCCTATTTATAGGAGAACAATAAAGCATACAAAAAATTACAAATGACTAGACATTCAGTTTTGACATAAACTGCCTTTGTAAAATAACATTATAATTTCGAAATCTTACAACCTAACTTCGACCTTAACAATCTACCCCTTTGTAAGCAATGTTGAAATCACTTGATCAAAACTTGAGCAGCTAAGTGTAATGTTCTTTGAATCTTAACATACCAATTCATCACCTTCTTTAGGTCTGCCTTATCTCCATCATTATTCTTCTTACAATTATTCATACGAAGAATTAAGTTCGTATACTGAGCAGTTGTATATCTTTCAATTTCGCTTGTTTGAAAAAAGAATTTCAATAACTTTCCCTTCTTATTCTTCCCAGCAAAAACTATACCAAAAGGATTCAAACATATTTCATGATCCACATAATTCTTCATTTGAGGTTCACTCATTGCCTTGATTTTAGGAGCAACAATTTCCTTTTTCATTGTAGCAGCCAACTCAACATCTGTCATAGCAAGACAATCATAGTAATTCTCTATGAAAAGTTTTATATTACCTAGACCCAGTTTCAACACATCCTTGCTTGTGTTTTGGAGTTTAGAAGCACCCAAATCCTTGATAATATATGCAACTTGAATCAAATCATTCAAGTTCATCAAAGGAAAATTAGCAATGGAAAATTCGAAAGTTTCTTTGTTTGCCCTCACTACATGATATCAAAAAAATTTAAGCATATTTTCGAACATTTCCCCTTTCGATATACCAAGTACTTGAACAATTTTTACCAGTGACCAAACCTCTTCTTGTACTTTTCCAAACACTGCATGGAATCTCAGCTTCATATGAGAAAAATCATCCTTGTTCTCAAATTTGTTCACAATCTTGTATTGAGTAGTGAGAAACATCATCTCATTGATAGGAAAATCAAGCTGATTCATATCTGAGTTCTCAATTGCATAACTCTTTCTCGGTTTTTTCTTAAATTCATACATTTCATTGTATGCAACTCTTGCTTCAATGTTTTCATAATTGTGCAATTCAAGTGGATCACCTTTGTTTATTGTAGGTGGATCACTTGCATGAAGCATCAAAGTACTCTGAATATGACGCTACTTTTCCATTTCTGCTTCAATTTCTGCCTTTCTTTCCTCTTTCGACTTTTCAAGAAGAATTATTTTCCATTTGTCTAAATTTTTTGTTATTTCCTTGGGTTTCGAACTACTTCCCTCTTTAGCAGTTGATCCAATTACAATGCCTTTTGAAATTGGTCTTGTAGTAACAACAGTTGATAGTATGGGTTCAGCTTGCGAAATTATTGGTTTTGAATTGGGAATGTGAGTTGTAAAAACTTTTCCAACTACTTTCACTTCATCATTTGTAATTCCGGATGCACCTTCTCCTTTACCAACATTCACATTTTCTCCCCCTTGCACCCCGGTAAAAACAGGTGGGGTATTTGTTGGTAAGATAGTGGCAAACTGAGACAAGGGAGCCAACATTTTTTGAATTGCAGCTTCAAAATAACGAAACTTCTAATCAATAAGCTCGGGTGTAAAAGGGGATGAGCAACTAGGTTTCGAAACAATGCCCTTCAATTCTTCAAGTAGAGAAGTAACATTTTCAAAACTTGTAACAGCAGATGTTGCATTCTCATCAAATTTATGATCAAAGGATTGATGAGTTTTAATGAATGTTGTAACAACATCTGTGATAATATCAACTTTCTCAAGTAGAGAAGAGTATTTGGTATCCATCTCACGAAGCTCTTTGGATACATCAACCTCCAGTTCTTCAATCATGTGATCGACATTCTCACGAACCGTTTTAACATCTTGTACAAACAGAACATGGCATTCCTATGCAATCTTTTTCAAATCCTTGAGCTCATCATTAAACGTCGAAGAAGCAGACTTGACTCGCAACGCATTACATTTATCCATGGAATCAAGATTTTCTAAAAGATGAGATTCATATTCATTAATCAGCTTCTCCATTTTCTAAAACAATCGAACTTCCTGATCTTTATGCATCACATCAATTTCAATACTTAAGACATAATTCTTACCCCTGCATCTTCTTAGGATTGAAGTACGAAATTGAGGTCCTTGTTTAAAATCTCGAACTGCTTCCCGAACATCAACATATGATCTGGGATATCATCTTCTTCGAGATTAAATTCTAAATCAACAAATGAACGTCCAAACCCTCCATTGTCAGTATCATCATCGTTAAGAGGTTTAGGTGGGTCAGTGGATTGGGATGAAAAGAGAGAAGTGATGGGATTATCAATGACCATATCAAAAGTAGGAGAATGAGTGGTTGGAGAAATAGAGGTGATTATTAGTGGTAAAGAAGTGTCAGTTTGAACCGTGGCAATTTCAAGAATACCTTGAGAAGCAACAAGATGCTCGTCATTCAAAACTCCTTAACCCATATTGACATTTACATCCGTATTAGATACGTATGTAGAGATTCCTAAGGTTCGAACCTCCTCATAAAATGATTCAGTTAACGAAACCTCAGGTGGTATGTCCGAAGTCTTCATAGGAATCGACACTTGTGTGGATGTACCAAATATAGTAGATATGTCTACTATCAAAGTTTCCACAGATCAACTTCCAATTCCTGTCATGTAGAAAGTTGATTTGGAAGGTGAGTTCTGTAGAGAGGAAGGATTACCAAGTGGAGAATCAGGAACAATTTCTTCGTCTTCATCAACTTGAAGAATCAACTTTCTCTTCTTTAGCTTCTTGGTCTTGCTAGAGATATGCTTGGCAACATCCTCAGCCATGCGCTTCTTTGATGATGTTAAAAAAAGTATAGGAACTTCACGAAGAACAACACCTTTTCTTGTTACATGAGGCTTCCGAATCATTGATGGTGGAAAACTAGATGACCTTTCAGGATATGTTTTGGCTTTATAAGACATCTTTTTGATACGCTTTAAGACACCAGATTTTGTTGGAATTAGCTTCTTGGTAAAATCAGGTTGGGTAGTTTCCTGAGATTTCTTAGACTTCTTCGAAACTTTCACCACCTCTACAGGCTGTTTCTTTGGTGACTTAGAAACAGTTGTGTCTTTATCAGTTTTCTCAGGAGTTAAGATAGTGTTTGACTTCCGATATTTCTTTGAAGAGCCTTCATCAGGTTTTGACAGCAAAATACCAAGTCCATCATTAATGTTGATGCAAAGTAGATAAGCCTCCAATACATGATTCTTAGGATCAACCTACTTTAGCATCCCATCAGGAATTCTAGCAACTGTTGGAAAAACATTTACATCATCTTCAATTGCCCTGGGGTAGTGATACTTCAAGAATTCAGCTTTAGGTTCATCAGCTGGCACCAAAATACCTTCCTTCTCATAGACAAATTGGAGAATAAGACTCGAATACCTTGCACATGAAATCCCATTAACCACATATGTATTTTCAATGCTTTTCAAGAATTCTTTCCACAATTAAGTTTCATAGTCAACAGACAAATCATAGCTGAATACCCGCAACCATAGCATACACCTCCATACTCCCTTTGTCTAAACCAACGCTTCGACCAGTAAGACATCGGAGGTAAATCCCAAATAGAAAATTCCACAAATGTCACACCCCAAAACCGAGAACAGCGGAAATGTTCTGGGCGGAGGACGTCATTGTAATGTATCACAACAATATAAATTAGTAAACAAGAAACATCATCATCCATTGCATTAATAGTATATTTTTAAATACATGTGTGTTCTTTCATATCATAAACAACATAATGAATGTTCAAAATAAAAGATGAGTCTTGAATGCTCCGTCTTCACAAAACCTGGTCGTCGTACCTGTCTATTTATAACCTGAGAACACAAGTTATTTTGATAGCGAGTATCAACAATAAAGATGGTGAATTCATAAGTATTAATGTATCTTTGATTTCTAATAAAACTGTAAAAGAAAGACTTGTAAGTGTTTGAAAACCCTAGAAAATCCCATATTTCCTACTAGTATAAAAGTTGTCTTCTACCAAGACTTGACTGTTTTGAAAGTAGTCTTCTACCAAGACCCGACTATTTTGAAAGTAGTCTTCTACTCAGACCCGACTGTTTTGTAAGTAGGCATCATAGTAAATGTGATGATTTTTTCCCTTGTTTAACTATTATTATAAAATTTATAGTCTACCTTATCGTTTATGTGTATCAGTCACAATATAAAGGTAATAAGGAAAAATAGCTTATCTATATCAAATATGTCCTACCTCTTCGTTCATGTGAATGTGTCACAAAGTAAAGGAAGGAAAATAATATAATAACTAAATGTATCCCTTTTGCACTAGGATATTCACGGCGTGGAAACTCGCCGAAGAGATACAACCGTAGACACCCGTCGATGATCATTTTCCCTACTGTAGCTTACAGCCTTGGGGTGGAATGGTAAGTCCCGAAACATTTGTAATAGATTCTATGTAATAGTATCTATTAAATGTATTACTGTAAACGTGTTCATGTAAGTGAAGACTTAGACACACACAATGATCCTAATAACATATGAAGACATATGTGTGTATATATATATATATATATATATATATAATTGGTGATTTAAACACTAATTAGACAAGTATAAACATCCTAATGTGTGGAAAACACTTTGGTCAAAGTGTTAGGAGGCTATTAGGTTGCAACAAAGGGGGGCAAAGCCTTATAAGGGAGTTTATGGTCAATGGACCATACTTTTCGGAGTTTATGGCCTAGGGGAGTTTACTCTTGGCCGTAAACTTTCAATTGGGTCTCCAAATGAGGCTCAAAGCTATAATGACTTAAGTTGTTAAGTGTTCCAAGGCTTAAACAAGAGGTTGGGTGGGTTTAAGGTCCAAGAATGGCCTTGTATGGAGTTTATGGGCTGGGGACCACTTCCCCATGAGTTTACAGCTATAAAATCATGGTATGAAGTACCATTTCGTGTATTGAAGTCCCTAGTTCAATGGTGTAAGGTTCTATGCTAAGTTCCAAGGCTTACTAAGGTGTTAGGGTGTTATTTGCACCCTTAAAAGGGGTTTACTTCCCAAGAACATGTCTTGGCCGTAAACTCCTTGAATCATGTGTTTCCTTATGTTTTTTTAAGCCCTAAACATGTTAAACCTAGTGTACAATGAGTTAGAATAAGAGTACTTACGATCTAGGAGCTTGAATGGTCATTTTTGGCCAAGAACACTAGTGTGTGTTCTTGGTGTTCTTCGTGAAACTAAGAATACTTGAAGATCAACTCAACTGAAATGATTTCACAGATTGAATGATGTAAGATCACTAGATTAATTAAGATATCAACTAGTTAGGACAAGAAACTTACGAGTTTTGAAGATCGGGGATGAAGATCCCGATGATACTTGAGAGAAAACTGAAGTTCTTGGGTTTGGGATCTGAGGAATGGCTAGAAATGATCAAGACTCACTTATATAGGTGGGAGTTCATGGCCTTATTGATTTTACGGCCGTAAACTCCATGTTTACGGCCATAAACCCCATCTCATGGAGTTTAGGGCATAAATTTTGTGTTGAGGCTTTAGCAATTACATTCCAACACTTATTCCTTAAGTGTACAAGGCTCGAAATGCTCAAACAGACTCCTATTTGGGCTAAAAGATGGCAAAAATGAGTTTGAATTCCAATGAAGTGTTAGACTGAATAGGATGGAAAGTTTTAGGTTGTCGCATCATCCCCCCGTTAGAGGGAATTGCATCCCGAAATTAGAATATAGGTAAAGAAGTAGGCATGAATAATCGAGCAAGGAGGTAAGGATACTTCCTAATTGATTGGTTCTCTCTCTCACAAGTGAATTCGTGTCCTCGGTTGGTATCCCAATGAACCTTCACTAATGGGATGCAACGTTGCTTTGTCCGCTTGACCTCTCGGTCGATGGTCACTACAGTTCTTCCACGAAGGCGAGGCTCTCGTTGATCTCGATCTCATCGAGTAGCTTTACAAGAGTCCTGACAGAAGGGTAATTTTTAAAGTTCGAGATGTGAAGGGTAAAATGTACGTTACTGATTTCGCGGTGTAGGTTGGGTTTGTGAGTTACAGGGTCGATTCGGGAAAGAATCTCGGAGGTCCTAACTATCTTGGATTTAGCTTACCACGCTTTCTGAAGCATATTAAACCTTTCCAGTGTGAGACTTCCAAAAGGATTTGGTCTCTCCTTTGGAATTCCAAAGGTTTCTTTTTCTTGCTTCTCTTCCCAGTCAAGGGCCACTCCCTTCTGGGTCAAAGTCGTAAGAGGTTTCGTAATCCGCGAGGAGTTCTAAATGAACTACAATAGTAATTCAGTGAGACCTAGAATTTGGCGAATTCCCGTTGGCGCCTTCGGTGCTGACAAATTCTCAACGGTTTTGATTATCGGAAGGGTCCTCAAGAATTCCCACATCACTAGGAGTGTGCTTCGGGAATTCGACTCTTCAATTTCCAAAACTCATATTTAGAGAATTTCATGAAGAGCTTCTCTGATCGTAATGTTTCCATGGTTTGTTGTAGATGTTCTTTATGATTTCCTTCTTACTACGTGAATAGATAAGTAAGTCATTTACAAGGACAATGACGAACTGATCTAAGTAAGAATGGCGTACCCTATTCATTAAGTTCATGAATACTATGGGCATATTGGTCCTATCCCAGGGGTATCACTACGAACTCATAGCGTCCGTATCGAGTTTGGAAGATTGTCCTTGGGACATCCTTCACTAGCACTCATAACTGGTGATATTCGGATTTTAGGTCCATTTCTAAAAGGCACTTCGTTCCTTGCGGTTGGTCAACCAATTCATCTATGCGAGGCAGAGGGTAATGTTTTCTAATGGAAATCTTATCGAGGTCTCCGTTAGTCGATGCTTCTACGAAACAATATTTATATCCTCTTGAAGAATAAGACCGGAGCTCTCTAGGGTGAGGAGCTTGGTCTTCCACTTCTATTGTTGAGTAGTCGTTAAGCTGTCCGGATGGTTCTTGTATCTCCATGGGTGTTATACCATAGGGAGATCTGGTTACAGGAGTCATATTGGGTTCTAATTTTGTTCGCATGACGATGCGATTACTCGTAGTCTTGGGCAGTCTCCGCCCTGAAGTTCATATTAGAAGTTATACTTGGTTCATCAATCATAGTCTCGTGTATACAAGTTGTATATAATTAAGATTGAAAAGGTAGTTGAATAAATGATTCTTCTTTAACCTCACATTCCAATGAGGAAAATAAGTTAAAGTGGAATCATCAATTCTAAACCTGTAGAACTTTGATTATGTACCACCCATATGTATACATTCTTCAGCGATATATCAACCGTATGGGTCTTTGGATTGAACTTGACGTACTGTACGAGTGGTACTTCAGGGAGGTTTGCTGAGGTTTCTTCGGAAAGGATAAGATACATGAGTACTTCGGTGTTTTGGAATGACGACTTTGCTAGAAAGGCAATTTCAGAGAAAGAGATGTGCGCACGAAACTGGTATTGTGCGGATCAAATTGACTCAAGTTGTATGATAATGTCGGACTTAATTAGAAGTAAAAGACATTAGATTTGAACATAAAGGCGTTACAGAAAAAACACAACGGTGCAACTTTTAACAGAGTTAAAGTACTTTAGAGTAACTATAGGAATACTGTTGCGAACAAAGTATACTACAAAATGCAAGTATACGCAGCACGAGGGTCCCTTAACTGACGGGATCTCGCAAAAGATAAGACTCGAGTTGCACAAGCTTTAAACATGTTTAAAAGCATATATAATACTTATGATTGGAAGTGAACCTATACTATAGTAGGGTCCTTCGTTGCCTCTTTCCATTCTGAGGTCAAACTCCTCCTGATCCACCGTCGTTCTTCTCTGTTGGGCAGTCCCTCTTGAAATGCCCCACTACGCCACATAGATGGCATATCCGAGAGATTTTGACATTAATGGTTGAAGTAATGTGTTGGATCTGAGTGTTGCAGCAGCTGGTAGTATGTCCGTTCTTGTTGCAGTGATAACAGTGTAACGGACGACAACTACCTAGATGATGGAAGTTGCACTTATTGCATTTCGGTAGGTTCCCAATGTTGGATTAATGTCTAAGTCCATAACTATATTTCGTATGTACTTGACCCGACCCGGCATGGTCCATTTGGGTTGCACTTCACCAACACAATTTATATGGATAGTCTTTTGAGAATAGTATATTTATGATTAATATTAATATATTATAAGTTCTAATATATTAATATGGAATCATATTATTTAATTAGTATTGATCAAGAATTAATTTAGAATTAATTAAGTGATCAAAATGAACTAATTAAATATGGACTCTTATATATGGAATGGGCCAAGTTCATTTAGGTTGGGCTAAGCTCTCATGGATAGTCCATGGAGTGTTTAACCCATGGATCATATGAAATGAAAGGTCATGGGTTTAACCCTAGTATCCATACTATATAAAGATGTCATTGGTTGGTGAAATTGGCACTAGTGTGGTAGACTAAAAAGGGCTAGCCGATTTCACTAGAGAGAACCAAGTATCCATATTCTCTAAAGTCTTCCAAGGTGTTTTGGTGATTAGTGATTCCACTTGAGGCTTCCACACTATTGGGGCTAAGCTGTTAAAGCTTGAAGACATCAAGCTACATCAAAAGGTATGTCATCTAACTAGTACTTTGTAGTACAAGCACTTCATAATATGCTAGTTAGGATCAAAGCCTTGGAAAGTTCTTATTTGAATGTATAATAGAGAAAACATAGATCCAAGGTTTATAGGGTTGCATGTACACCATAGGAGTGTTAGAATGCTCAAAACCCAACAGTGGTATCAGAGCCTAGGTTGGTTTTCTTTTTATTCTTACAAAACTACTTAAAAATTCGAAGTTGTTGTTGTCTGATCATCAGACTCGGAGAGTCCATCAGGAGACTCGGCGAGTCCATGCCTAAAAAGTGATCAAATCGATCCAACTCACCGAGTTGGTTCATGCACTCGACGAGTTGGACCCCCAAACAGCATAAATTCGACTTTTTTGGTTGGAATTGGACTAGGAACATTACCCTAAGATGTTTTTGGACTTATAAACTTGTTTTTGATGTGGTAATGTTCATGCTAATCCAATTTCAAAGTTAATTGTCAATAGATTCATGTTTTGTATTAGTTTAAGGTTTAGACTAAATACATGAAAAAGTTTGATTTGAATTATCTTGTTCTTATGAGTTGCTTAGATTAATAGAAAAGCTGAGTGAAATAGTTGTTTTCAATCCAAATTAATCTAAGAGTTGATTCTAAAATGTTTTTTTGTAACTTGTCCTCAAGTTATATGAAAAGTCACATTTAAGTTTCATAAAACTCATAAAAGTTGGCAATGGTTACAAAAAATGAAGAGTCTTGTCATCATTAATTGGTTTTATGACTCCATAACTTGTCCTCAAGTTATAGAGTTCAAGAGTCACTTCAGTAAGTAATAAAATGTGTAACCTTAATTAATTCCATAAGTTATAAAATAAAGATAAGTTAATTCTTTTATTAGTTTAAAGTCTTCCATAACTTGTCCTCAAGTTATGGAACTTGAAGAGTTTTTGGATTAAAACTACTTTAAACACATAAGTTATGGAATTAATTAGTTTTGAATAATTTCAAAATTTGCCCTCAAGTTTTGGAATTTGAAAAGTGTTCTCTTATGAATACTTTAATTCCAAGTTAGCCCTTAGAATTTTAAAAGTTAAAATTCAACCCTTATACTTTATAATATTATAAGTTAATAATATATATATATATATATATATATATATATATATATATATATATATATATGTATGTATAAGAGTAAAGTCAGTCTTACCGTTAGTAGGCCTAATTCACGAAGCCGGTCTATAAGGGGGGTATAAGGTTACTACCTATAGAATGGCAGTTTAATGGGTGTCCACTCTCACCCACCGCTTCCTTGACCGGTGGAGGGTCATTAGCCGAACGGGTTTGACAGGACTATAATTCTCCCTTCATTAAAAGTATTAATGATAAATACTAAGTAACTAAACTCTTAATAATACCTAATCTTAGTTACTTAGGAAAATGTGAATAAGGTGCTAATCCATGAAATTACACTTTGCACTTTGTTTAAGTCGGTTAGTGGAGCATGTGTGGTTAACCGGCACACTAACTCGTATTTAACAAGGTAGGCAAAGGGTAACGTAATGTTTATCATAGTATCGATGGAGCGTGTGTGGTTAACCGACACATCGATTGAGGGGTAAACACTTAAGGGTACCAAGTAATTTGCATGGTTACTTCACACTTTGTTTTGTGATCCTCGGCATCCCAGTCACAAAACCTGAAGGGCACACTCGAGATTGAAACATGCCATTGAACATTTCAATGAATCTCAAAAGATCTAGGAGTTTCAAATCCAATTAAAAGCTAATCATACATTTCGTTTATCTTGGTGGAAATTGGTGAATCGTCATTCACCTACCTTCAAATCTTTTATAGCTTGGATTACAGCATCCCTCTTCTAAGTTATAAAATATTTTGTTGGGTCCTAGCCTTAATATTTCATATTGGGTGTCATATTAACGACTTAAGATCAAATATCTTGAATATCTCCCAAAAGATGTCTGGTCTAGACATCTATGATCTTCCCAAATCTCTTGAAACAAGCTTTCCTAAATGAAGATGATGTCCTTTGGAAATCATACTTCTTTAACCTCCTCCAATTATTCTCCCTAACCCACAAGTTCAAGGTCACTCAAGCCCTAATGGAAAGGCAAAGGTATGATCATATCTTGGAGATGTAGTCACATATTGACAAGCTCGGAGAGTTGGGTGTTAAAGTCTTGAGAAAGTTGGTGGTTCAACTACTTTCTAAGTCACATAGTGAGTTCTTTTGGAACACCTATGAAACAGACTATGACAAGACCCATAATGATCTTATCTATTTTCTAAGATCAACTTCCTAAATCTTTATGGACATTGACAATGATGACATTGGATATCTACTAAAGCTATCTCTTTCCAGTGGAAAGGGATCGGCCATAGTCAACTCGGTTGACCAAATGGTAACAAGAAAGGCTAAGTCTGAGATAGTCCCGTGTACCATTATCAAAGGGTCCATATGTTTATATTGCCAAAGGAAGGGGCATTAGTTGCAAAGCTACCAAATATACCTAAGGATGTTAAAGTCAATAAGTTTGACTCTACTTCATGTAAAGTCTGCTATCTAACTCTGCCAAGTTTCTATTATGAGATTCTTGATACATGATGTGACTGGGTCACATGGTAATGTTTTAAGCATCAAAGAAAATTGAAGAAACTTAAAGAAAGAATATGCTGAATCTGATCGCGTAGATGGATCTCTATCGCATAGTTTGAAGATTGGATTCTTGAGCTACTTCTTTGGAGTTATGAGATATTGCTTAGGAATATATAACAAAAAATTTTCATATGGATTGTAAGGATAAGTTTTTCTGCAAAGTTTTAAAATAAAAGGAAAAATTTTTGATTTTATTTATTTTAAAATATCCTTACAATGGCATTTGAGGAAAAATTGTTGCTTATATGATTCCATTAATAGCAAGAGTGGAAATATGAAATTGATTCTTTCATTTGTGGTAATGTCTAAATTTACCAAATAAGGAAAGATTCTCATCACCCAAATTTCAATTGGACTGGAACTTGGAATCATGCAAGTTGTATAGGTACTTGTTCACATGGATGTGTGAGTCAAGTAATGGACTAAGGGATCAAGTACACATTCTTGTGCACTGTTCAAGTCCACCACAAAAGATCGATAAGATTATTCATCATAATTTACTAAAGCTCAGTAAATATGGTTATACTTACAAGCTTAAGTGTAATTCTAAGACATTGGAAAAGGTTCCAATGTAAGGCAGAGCGAATAAGAAGAATCAACTTAGGCAGAAGGATAAAAGTTTCTCAAATCTGAAAAGATGGGAGAGTACTTTAGTATAAGTTTTGTGATCATCTTAATGATTAAGAAACCATAACAGAATTAGTTCTCTAAGGAAATCTTAGTGCATTCTTATGACAAAGAAGAGGAATCTTGAATTGTTGAAATGGTTAAATCAAGAAGATAAGTCATACTTCGTTCTAATACAAGTCTTAGAGTCATACTCCAAGATTGTAATTTGAGTTATATGTCTTAAAGAAGGTTTAAAAACACTTATCAAATGTAAGAGTAAAAGTTTTCTACTCTTGTACACTTGAAATTGGTAAGTTGTGAAGTTTTGGATAAAACAAAGACCAACTAAGGCCAATTATGTGAAGTGCTTGTCTTGATTAGAATCCACACTATATCTTGGATGTTTGACAAAGGAGTCTTATAGGTCAAGAGGACAGTAGGAGTCTTAAAGGTCTTGAAAGTCTCAAGAACAAATCAAGAATAAAAACTTGAAGTTCTTCACTAGCACACGACTTGAGGTTTATAACCTATCATGTTGACATATTTTGTGCCCATTCCAGTTAAAGTTGGCTTTGCATATGAGTTCTTAGAGTTCTCAATTGGTTGCGCAACAACTTGGAAGCAATGACAGGCCCTTGAGCTGCCAGGTGGCAAGAAATCAAGATTGAGTTCAGTCCATATGAGTTTGGATTTGTCATTATCCTTGTCTTGTGGCTATGGTTTTGACAATTCACATGGATAAGAACACATACACCAGTAAATCTAAGTGCCATAAGGTTTCTTTCCGATTCATGAAAATGATGGTGAGGAAACTCTTTCACTAAGTAGATTTTAGCTAGATAGCAATTGTCATATTTGCATTCTAAAAGTCGTTAGTGGAGCGTGTGTGGTTTATCGTCACACTAACCTAGACTTGTGAGAAGTTGCAAAGGTCTAAACAATCGAGACTATGATTACGGCATCCCTTTTCATAGTTCTTAAATTGTTAAGACACACAAGTGTGCTATCTAAGGCAAGGTGTATGATTTTGATAAAGTTTTATCAAAGCAATCTAGTATCAGAAATCTGAACTTTGGAAAGAAAGTCAATAAAGTATTGAGTTCTAGAAGTCCAGTTAATTTCTAAGTACATGTCAAAGCTAGTGGGAGCATAAGTGTTATGCTAATAATCATCATGTTAGTGGGAGCATGATAATTATGATAAGTATTGCAAGTTAGCAATGTTAATTATAGAAAAACAAAAGGTCTCAATTGGGAAAAAAAAAAGTTGTTTTGCTATAATTAAGGGAGAGGATATTATACTTCATCTCAAATCTAAAAGCTTATATTGAGGTTTTAATCGTATTTTGTCAAGAATATATATGAACTTCATGTTGGAATGGCTCAACATAAGGAAATTCTATATATGGGTCCATTATTTGCGTTCTAAAATTCGATTATGATTACGACATCCCTTTTTCATAATCTGAATTATGAGAACTTGGCAAATTGAAATGGAAATAGTATAGCAAAAGACTGGTGTAGTCTTTATGTGAGACATCATGAATCGTGTCCCATATGCTTCGGATCTAGGGTCGATAACATGTGCTATATTCATCCGTTCTAAAATTTTCCAAATGCCTGGGCATTAAGAAGGGAAAAGGTCTAGAATTGGATATGACTAAAAGGATTAAACAATTGTCGAGGATGATCTAAGGTTTACCAAAGATTGGGTGCTCAAGGACAGTTGGAAGTATAGTGATAATTCTGGAAGGACCATATTGACATAATCTGTAAGGAGGTAGCTCTTGTTCAGAAGTGTCAGTCAAAATGGAATCTGGAAATGTTTCAAAGTTAGAAATTATTCAATCTGTGTGAGATTAGGAAACTTAATGCAAGAAGGATGTTTCCAAGGAGCTAATCTCCTTTGGAATACTCTGTAATGATTGATGCCAAGTCTTCATGAATTTGTGCATAATCATTACAAGAAGATAAATGCATATAAGTTTAGAATCTAACAGATTTCAACAAATGGCATGAATTTAGAATTCTTGCATTTGCAGTAAGGATTTGGGACTATGGAAAAAGGATCACTGGAGTTATGTTCAATTGATCTAGTTCAAAAATTAAAGATCATAGACAAACATAGTATGCATACTTGGTGTATGGCATAACTAGTGTTTAGAAAACATAGTGTACATGCTTGGAGCATGGGACAACTATTGTTTTCAATTCAAAGAATAAAGTTGATAGTTGATACAGTATACAATGAATAATGTGTAATAATATGGTGATAAATAAAAGGTGTTTTATTTATGTTCATAGGTTTTGATACCATATTGGATTCAATTATTATTGTGTTTCATTTTGCATGTTTTGACATCCAGAATAAACTAGGTTATTCTTCTGGAAGGACTAAGTTATTCAAATCATCCACAGTCGGTCATATGTCGGAAGTAGATATGAATCAAGACTATCATGGGTTGGCTTGTAGAGGTCTAAGATGTTGGGCAAAGGGCTACAACACTCCTGAGTGCTCATAAGTTCTGAGTATTGGATTCAACCCACGCTCATTGGAATCACTTCATGGATTTTATCACGAGTGGTCATGAGATGATAATATCTTATATTCTTCATACCTAGAGATATGAGTTGTTACTATGAGTTGGTTGTACATTGATTGCACGAAAACGCATTCGGTAACTCGGTGTTATAAAACGTGTCTGTGTATGATTCAACAAGTAGTAGAACAAGCCATATGAGTCAAAGTTTATCCATTCCTTTTACCTTCGGGATAAAAGCGATATCTGTGGGCCCCTCGATGATTTAGCAATGATACATGTGAGTGCTTGGCCAAGCCAGGACTGATTTGATTTGTTCAATCAATCAGTCATCATGAATCGGAAATCAGGAAACAACAAATGGACAGAGAGAATGACTATAATCCATGTCTCAGTCCATATGACATCTAGAATGGAGGAATATATGATCTCTTATCTAATGGACAAGTTTGTTGACAAGATCAGAGTTCGAAAGCGGCTTTAAGAGCTACGATTGCCAGTTAGGTTTTGAAGTCATACTCAATAATAGTTTTAGACTTATCCAAGTGGGAGACTGTTGGATTAATGTCTAAGTCCATAACTATATTTGGTATGTACTTGACCCGACTCGGCATGGTCCATTTGGGTTGCACTTCACCAACACAATTTATATGGATAGTCTTTTGAGAATAGTATATTTATTATTAATATTAATATATTATAAGTTCTAATATATTAATATGGAATCATATTATTTAATTAGTATTGATCAAGAATTAATTTAGAACTAATTAAGTGATCAAAATGAACTAATTAAATATGGACTCTTATATATGGAATGGGCCAAGTTGATTTAGGTTGGGCTAAGCTCTCATGGATATTCCATGGAGTGTTTAACCCATGGATCATATGAAATGAAAGGTCATGGGTTTAACCCTTGTATCCATACTATATAAAGATGTCATTGGTTGGTGAAATTGGCACTAGTGTGGTAGACTAAAAAGGGCTAGCCGATTTCACTAGAGAGAACCAAGTATCCATATTCTCTAAAGTCTTCCAAGGTGTTTTGGTGATTTGTGATTCCACTTTAGGCTTCCACACTATTGGGGCTAAGCTGTTAAAGCTTGAAGACATCAAGCTACATCAAAAGGTATGTCATCTAACTAGTACTTTGTAGTATAAGAACTTCATAATATGCTAGTTAGGATTAAAGCCTTGGAAAGTTCTTATTTGCGTGTATAATAGAGAAAACATAGATCCAAGGTTTATAGGGTTGCATGTACACCATAGGAGTGTTAGAATGCTCAAAACCCAACACCCAACATACTGCTTGGCTAGGGTAGAGACAATTAGGATACCAGAATGGATGGTAGTAGGAGGTATAGATGTTGTGGCTGCAAAGGTTTCCACAGGTTGTTGTCTTTTGCTCGCCCCTTGGGGTGATTTGCCTCTAGCTTTAGCCCAAAACCTTCATTTGTTATTCTTGGGATTGAGATTCGGGGTGTCATGGTAGTTTGTTACTCACTGAGGTACTTTGTTACCTGGATTGGAATTATTGTTAACAATCCCGCTAACATTCGCGTTGTTAGCATTAAGGTGAGTCAGAACAGCTGTCACGGTAGCTGAGACTGCAGCTTGAAAGGTAGTTGCATCAATCTGAAGAGTTGGTGTTTGGTTGATGGGTTGATCACTTTTCTTCGGCGACATGATTCTGTTACACGGAAAGAAAATGAATTTGTGAGCGAGTACGGTTGAACCTAACTGTAGTTTGATCTTTCATGTAAAGGGTAGGAATATGTTCTCATGGTTCATCCTACATCCCTATGATGCAGTCCTAATAAAGAGTAGAAGTGAGTTCATAGAATGGTCTCAAGACATTTTTCGTCCAAGCCGACGCATTATTGGTTGGTGGATAATACGATCCAACCTTTTAAAGAGGCTTGAAAATGTTCCTGGAGTTAAATTACTATAGTCCAATAACTTGACTAAAGCAAGTTTTAGATAGACTCCAATGAAGGTATGATGAAAGTATTTGAACAAAGAGTGACACAGAAGTTAGTCGACTATCAATATCATCGATGTTTAAGATGTAATAAGTTTGGGAAAATTGACCTTGTAGTAGGTCTTACATCATACACGAAGTAGATAAGTCTTTGACGACATAAAGACCTAACTAGAAGCACTTACAGTAAAAGGTAGTCACATAGAAAAGTGCTACACATAACATAGATAGGAACACAGTTCTTTAAAACAAGGAAGGCAAGTAAAGCATCTTCTACTGGCGATGGTCACCCCTATGGTGAACCCTTAGTTCAACTAGTTGACGTTCCATATCAAGCAGGTATCTTTCGTACACCCTCTAGCGTACTTGGAGTTCTATGACTTCGACTCAAGTTTCAGCTAGCGCTTGCAGTAGGGTCTCATGGTTTCTCTTAGATCTTTCATGAGTGTGTTCAAGGCGATTGGTGTGGATGGTATGCATTCTTGCATTAGCATTAACCTCTTCGATACGATGGAGAGTCGTCCTTCCCTGAATTTCATTTCGGGCAACTCTCGGATCAGGATTGGTAGAACTATGTCTGCTGAGCTCCCTTCGTTTACGTTGTAGAAGCTTCGGTCTCCATTAAATGACATAGGTTGATCTTTCTCTTCGCTCCATGTTTCCCAGAATTATACCCAAGGAGGCATCGGGCCATGAAAAGTCGGACGAGGGTTAGGACTTGGAATGGGAGCTACCGAGGGTAGGTTATCAACCTCGGGTTCGGAGTTATCATCATCCGAAAGGTCTTCAGCATGGTGATCATTCAAAGGGATTGGATGATCATTCTCGGGTTCTTCTCCAAACCATCCAGCATTGCCTTCATTCAGAAGGTACGGGTTGCCATGGGGATGGAGTCCAACCATGTTATAAATGCGAGAATTAGGGTAAGAAAATGATTATTAGATGAACTATCTAGATAATTATTAGATAATCTTCATTAGTTACATCACTATTTGTAAAGTGCATACCAGTTATATGTAATCAAAACATGATAGGCCTTCGAATAAGTGACCATAACTCCAAATTCTCAAGGAATAGGGGTAAAGCAAAAATTTCACAGATTCTAAGTCTATGACATCCTACTTACATATAGTCTTAGTGTATCCACTTAGCAACTATCAACTTAGTAATGAAGATCCTTTTTAGTTCTCAAGTAAGTAATTATAGTAACACAAAATACTCCTATAGTATTTTAGACTTAGGTTTTGTTATAATGTTCTCATTGTAGTCGTGTTGATAAGCTTTTAGACTGCTTGCCACATCATAACCATTCTTGGGCATGTCCTAATCACTCCTCGAACCAGCATAGTTGATTAGGCTATGCCACTCCCAGGACTGACCATACATCCCAGAGCTTACCTGTCATATTCAACAATCGTAATACTTTTGTTCTTGTCATTGTGACACGAATTTTAATATGAATGCAGGAACATATACTTAGATAAATATTTTATTATTTAAAAGTATAAACTCTTGGTCAAAGTATTTTTAATCCCATTGTATTTATAGTTAGTATATCTTTTATTGGTTGATATACTCAATTCACTATAAACAATGCTCTGATACCAATCTGTCACACCCCAAAACTGAGAACGGTAGAAACGTTCTGGCGTGGAGGACGTCATTGTAATGTATCACAACAATGTAAAGTAGTAAACAAGCAACAACATCATCCATTGCATTAATAGTATAATTTTAAATACATGTGTGTTCTTTCATATCTTAAACGACATAATGAATGTTCAAAATAAAAGACGAGTCTTGACTGCTCCGTCTTCACAAAACCTAGTCATCGTACCTGTCTATTTGTGACTTGAGAATACAAGTTATTTTGAAAGCGAGTATCAGCAATAAAGCTGATGAATTCATAAGTATTATTGTGTCGTTGATTTGTAATAAAACTGTAAAAGACAGACTTGTAAATTTTTGAAAACCCTAGAAAATCCCATATTTCCTACTAGTATAAAAGTAGTCTTCTACCAAGACTCGACTGTTTTGAAAGTAGTCTTATACCAACACCCGACCGTTTTGAAAGTAGTCTTCTACTAAGACTCGCCTGTTTTGTAAATAGGTGTCACTGTAAATGTGACGGTTTTTCCCCTGTTTAACTATTATTATAAAAGTTATTGTCTACCTCATCGTTTATGTGTATGAGTCACAATATAAAGGTAATAAGGAAAAATAGTTTATCTATATCAAATATATCTTACCTCGTCATTCATGTGAATGTGTCACAAAGTAAAGTAAGGAAAATAATATAATAACTAAAATGTATCCCTTTTGCACTAGGATATTCACGGCGTGGAAACTCTCCAAAAAGGTACAACCGTAGACACCCGTTGATGATCATTTTCCCTACTGTAGCTAACATCCTTCGGGGTGGAATGGTAAGTCTCGAAACATTTGTAACAGATTCTACGTAATAGTATCTATTAAACGTATTAATGTAAACGTGTTCATGTAATCATATCTATGTAAACGTATTCTTGTAAGCGTATTCATGTAAGCGTATCTATGTAAACGTATTCATGTAAGCGTATTCATGTAAGAGTATGTACGTAAACGTATTTATGTAACATGTAATGTATTAATATAGAATCATGAATGAACTAACTCTTGTGTGATTCCTTGTACTTGGAATGGTAAGTAATATCTCCTAACTATACCTATTATAGTTACTAGTAATGTATGTGTATAACCGAAAGTATGCCTTTGCTACCCAAAGGTATTGAACTGACTTGAGGAACTTTTATGTCTATATATGTATACATGATATATAACTAATATTTAGATGACATTCAGACGGGTAACTTATGCCCTAAGGCCACATCCCAATGAGGAAAAGGAAATAAAGCGAGCTAGCCGTCCTAAGTCATTTAAACATTATTTATATAACTATACATATCTACGCATGCATTGACAATATAAAAGCATCAAAGAAGTTTTGTAAAACCTTTGAAAAGTTTAATACTAAGAAACGATGACTTGATGTCAGTTTCTAAAACGATTTGAAAGTATTTTGTTTGATAAGACAATTTAAGTATAAGGAAAACCTTTGTTTGAAATACATTTGTAACAAAGTTTGAAAGGAAACATACAGTATGTAAGACAGTTTGATAAAGAGTTTTAAACATGTAAAAATGTTTAAGAAAGTCATTTGAAGAAATCTATTTGGTAAAACAGTTAATGTATAGTAAATCCATTTGCATGCTAGTTATTAATCACATGCGATTGACATTATAACTAGCATGTATCAACTTGTATCCCCCCCCCCCATAAAGCATTTATAATCATTTAGAAACATTTAAAAGGTTAATTAAGGGGTATGAACTCACCTGCAGTGAGTGGATCGGATGGAAGTGTCAGACAAGTGCTTGGTGTCAAGTGAAGACTTAGACACACACAATGATCCTAATAACATACGAAGACATATGTATATATATAATCAGTTATTTAAACACTAATTAGGTAAATATAAACATCCTAATGTGTGAAAAACATTTTGGTCAAAGTGTTAGGAGGCTATTGGGTTGCAACAAAGGGGGGCAAGCCCTTATAAGGGAGTTTATTGTCAATGGACCATACTTGTTGGGGTTTACGGCCCAAGGGAGTTTACTCCTGGCCGTAAACTCTCAATTGGGTCTCCAAATGAGGCTCAAAGCTATAATGCCTTATGTGGTTAAGTGTTCCAAGGCTTAAAAAAGAGGTTGGGTGGGTTTAAGGTCCAAGAATGGCCTTGTATGGAGTTTACGGCCTGGGGACCACTTCCCCATGAGTTTACGGCCGTAATCTCATGCTATGAAGTACCATTTCGTGTATTGAAGTCCCTAGTTCAATGGTGTAAGGTTCTATGTTAAGTTCCAAGGCTTACTAATGTGTTAGGGTTTTATTTGCATCCTTAAAAGGGGTTTACGGCCCAAGAACATGTCTTAGCCGTAAACTCCTTCAATCATGTGTTTCCTTATGCTTTTTAAGCCCGAAAAATGTTAAACCTAGTGTAAAATGAGTTAGAACAAGAGTACTTACGATCTAGGAGCTTGAATGGTCATTTTTAGCCAAGAATACTAGTGTGTGTTCTTGGTGTTCTTGGTGAAACTAAGAACACTTGAAGATCAACTCAACTGGAATGATTTCACGGATGGAATGGTGTAAGATCACTAGATTAAGTAAGATATCAACTAGTTAGGACAAGAAACTTACGAGTTTTGAAGATCGGGGACGAAGATCCCGATGATACTTGAGAGAAAACTGAAGTTCTTGGGTTTGGGGTGTGAGAAAAGGCTAGAAATGATCAAGACTCACTTATATAGGTAGGAGTTCATGGCCCTATTGAGTTTACGGACGTAAACTCCATGTTTACGACCGTAAACTTCATCTCATGGAGTTTAGGGCATAAATTTTGTGCTGAAGCTTTAGCAGTTACATTCCAACACTTATTCCTTAAGTGTACAAGGCTCGAACTGCTCAAACAGACTTCTATTTGGGCTAAAAGATGGAAGAAATGAGTTTGAATTCCAATGAAGTGTTAGACTGAACAGGATGGAAAATTTCGGGTTGTCACATCAAACTTGGAAGATATGATTTCTTGAAATCACTAATATTTGTGAGAGTCGGTTGATAACTCATCTCATTGAACATGTGTAACACTTGTTGATTTGAGACTTTGTAGAATGGTGGAGAATTAGGGATTTGAAGAATTATTACAAATAAATTATTGGTTAGACAAAAGTTCTTGTCATTAACTAAATTGTAAGTCACAGTATCCATCGTCTTGTTGTAGGATGCGGTAGAACCCGCCATGAATAACCATGACATTGGTACATCAAATGCACTGAACATAGCAGTTGATAGAATTGAATGTTGTAAAGCCACAATTAGCATCTTGAGTTCTTCAGGTTAAACTGAAGATCATCGTCAACTTGATAATATGTACTTTGAATATTCATGAGGGGTTGTTGAGATGATGATTTGTCAGTGGTGTTCGATTGAATAACAACCATGATTAGGGTTTTCTTGGAGAATCAAGAAATGAAGAAAGCACAAATGGTTATAATAAAAGATCATGACACGTGGCCCTTGAAAGTTGCACCAGTTACCATCATAGACTCCATGTCAGAAAAAGTATAGGACACGATATCTGAGAAATAAGCACAGTAACCAGAACATCATATCAATAGTTGCTTCATGAGTACAAGTGGATAAGTACAAAACTTTTGGAATTTAGGTTGGGATCTTTCGTTTTAAGGTTTGAAAACGAAGTCATATGCCAGACTTGTTGAAATCATCAGCATGAGTTGGTAATACTCGGAACCTCAAGGATTTCATGAGTGCAGTGTGTCAAAGAAAAAAAGAAACAAAAAAAATTGGTTCTGTGATGTCGAAAAAAAATTATTTCGACATAAAGGCAGATAAATCCCTGGCAAAGATTACTTCGCTATTCATCTAGAGAGATAACTAGCAGCTTGTGTGTTTTCCCGTGAATTACAATCGAATACTTGTAGAGATGTATCGAAGGGCCTTTTTTTATAATCTTCTTGCGTGGTTTGTGATTTCGTTACATATCAACACTTAACATAAATGTGAGTAATTTTAACAGAAATTACTTGTATGACTAGTGTAATCAGTGACAAGTATGCTTGGGAAGAAATATATGAAGTGACATCGAATTTCACATGAAACTCACCTGGAAATCATATTCAAGAAAAACAATTATAGTTGGATCCTGTTAGGTAACAAATAACATGGAATTCGACTATTTGATCAATATCACTCAAAAGAATTGAATATGAATTGGAGTTTCAAAAGTTGGTACGGAAAAAAATGTTTTGGTAAATCTAGAACAAAGTTCCCTGTCAATTCCTTAAAAGAGTTGGACATTTTGGATTTCACTTTCATCACGGTCTCATGATGTTAGGTCATTAACACAGAAATTTAAAACATCTAAATCCTGATTGGTTTAACCAGAGATCTCTTGGATATATGTCATTGTGTGTGAAAGTGTAAGAACGTTGTGATGAAAAACATTGGTTAAAGAATTTCGAAAGTACATCTGCTTTTTTATGATGGACTCAGCAGATTACTCTAAACTCGTTAAGTAGAATATGATAGCTCATGGACTAATGTAAATATAGCCTGATTGGGAAAAAAAATTCGTGATGAAAATTTCATTAAGGCTTCAACACACATTGATTCAAAAGAGGCTTGGGTCAACATATTGCAGCATGCTTCTAGGGAGAACCTAACTAGTACATAAGATGTCGAAAATTTACCTTCCCTTGAAACAGCAAGCAAGTTACCTCATAATATTTGTTCATCCTCTGTTTCATGTTCCAAGCTTTTCTACAAAACAAACAAACAAAAAGAAAATATTTTAGGATTTTTGATTTTATGAACAATAACAAAAAAAATAAGAAAATCTTTTTGTTAAAATAAAACAAAATAAAACAAAACAAAAATATTTTTGGAGTTTTTGATTTTTCGAAAAGACAAACAACTGAGAAATCTAACAAAATTCTATACCAGACTATCGGAATTTTTTTTTGTGTAAAACTAACAAAATTTTGACAAACTATGAAAAAAGCAAATTTCACTTAATATCGAAAGTGAAGCGTGTCAAAGCGCTGAATGTGAACAGTAACCACTGAACACTTAACGAGATTCTTTTGAAGATCATTCAGCACCTCTGATTCGACATTCTTGCAATCAGACTCTCTTCATTCTTTCGAATTTTTTCAAGAGATTGAATTTGCATCTATCATTCCAAGTCCTTCCAAAATTCTCACAAATGATTTTTCATCTAAAGGTTTTGTGAAAATATAAGCCAATTGATCAGTTATTTTCACAAAGTGAACTTCAATGTTTCCATCTTCCACATGATCTTTTATAAAATGATAACGAAGAGCAATATGCTTGGTTTTCGAATGTTGCATAGGGTTGTGACAAATAGTTATTGCACTTTGTGAATCACAAAACAACAGAATTTTCTTCATGTTGATTGCATAATCATGCAGTTGACTTTGAATCCATATGATTCGTGAAGTCCAAGCTGTAGCAGCAACAGATTCAACTTTTGTTGTGGAAATCGAAACACATGTTTGCTTTTTCAACTGCCAGCTTACTAACTTCCCATCCAAAAGTTGACATCCGCCACTTGTGATTTTTCGATCAAGATTACAACCTCCTAAATCAGCATCTAAAAAAGCTTGTATGAAGAATCCAGTTTTCGAACGATACCACAATCATAAAGAAATTGAGCCTTTGAGATAGCGAAATATATTCTTGACTGTAGTGAGATGTGGTTCTCGAGGATTTGACTGATACCTAGCACAATTACAAACAAAAAACATAATATCAGGTCGACTTTCCATGAGGTAAAGTAACGAACCTGTCATGCTTCTGTAAAGAGTTAAATCAACAGCAGGTTTATCTAACGAAGGTGTAAGCCTTGTTCCAGTCGCCATCGGTACTCGTAATTTCGGGCTATTTGTCAATCCAAAATTTTCAAGCAGATCCTTGGTACATTTTTCTTGATTGATAAAAATTCCTTCTCTGTTTTGACGAATATTTAAACAAAGAAAATTGTTGATTTTTCCCATCATACTCATCTCAATTTTGCTTCTCATCAGATTTTCGAATTCATTAGACAAAGCAGGGTTAGTAGAGCCAAAAATAATATCATAAACATAAATTTGAACAAGAATTATGTCACACCCCCACACCTGAACGGCAGAAACATTCAGGGGCGAAGACTTCATGTACAATATCATAACAAATGTAAAATATTAATCAAAACAACAACAACCATTGTATTGCTAATAAAGTGTTTACATTGTATACATAACGTAGATTTTTTGATTTCAAAATTAGATAACAAAAATAAAGACTTGAAGCAACTATGCTCCATCTTCTCAAAACTTGAACGAGTACATGTTTACTAGTTTCTTGAGAGTACAAGTGATTTGGAAAGTGTATCAACATTTAAGTTGGTGAGTTCATAAGTATATTTTTTTAGAAAGTAAGTTCTTTGTTCCTTGAAAATGTTCGTGTATTACTATAGAAAATCCTATACTTTATTAATAACATGAAATGTAGTCTTAACCTTAAGACCAATATATATATACATACATATATATATATATATATATATATATATATATATATATATATATATATATATATATATATATATATATATATATATGCTTCTTACGTTTAAAGAGTGATATATGACACTTTGAATTTGCATACGTAAAATGACCAATACTAGTTCTTATCATGATTACATAGTGCATACAAGTTATATAAAATCAAAGATCAAATAGACAATCAAATGAGTAGATATGCCCTACTCCCACAACCAAACGAGGAACAGGGAATGAGGAGGAAGTCACGCATTCCACTATCTATCAAAAGTTTATTTTATATAACCCAAACATATCCACTATGTAATCACACCAGTATGTAAATTATTGTATATGTTTTCTAGAAAATCCGATATTTTCTATAAAATGAGATATGATTCATTTTATCTGAATTGAATGTACTACATCCGAAAAATCCTAGTTGTTCCCAAAGAATGAGTTTGTAACATTGTTTACTTGTAAAGTGATAGTGTTTAACCTGGAAAATCCTATATTTTCCTGACATCTGAGATGTAGTCTAAATACTCCGAGACCGTAATTGTAAGTAAATATGTCATACTTAGTTTGATAACTTGTAGTTTTATATTTAAATAAAGCTAGTTGAAGATGTGTTTACCCTGAATTCTGAATGTGTTACTAATACCCCATCATGATTACTCAGTACCTACAAGTTATATATAACTAAGATCTGAACCGACAGTCGATTGGGTGATTTTGCCCTAAGTCCACAACCAAACAAGGAATAGGAAATGAGGCGAAAGTCACACATTCCACTGTCTATCGAATAAAACTCATATACAATCCAGATGTAAATATGAAGTAATCATCTAGTTATTATCCCTTGAACTTAATTGATTTGTGTATTACTACGTGCATGAGTCATTGTTTCCGCATGTGAGTTCTTATAACCATACTAATATAACCGTTATCCATATAGTTAATGACATTTGTCACCCCAGAATGTTCGTTCCAACTGCAGCTAACAGTCAGGGCTTGGGATTGTCAGTTGTGACAACTGCCAATTCAGGTCATTTTTGGACTCATGCATCTTTATAATAACCATTCATGCACAACATTCCATGACCTAGTAGTATAAATTAGGTCAAAAATCTTGCATAAACTAGGATCCAACTAAGGTCTAGGACTAATATACTTGATACTTACAATTCTAGTAAGTTGCTTAGCTACAATAGGAAATGCCAATACTATAATTAGAATAAAGCTTCAAGCTTTGTTATAATTGAAATAGGGTATAAAACTCTAAAAATAAATTAAAACATTCTAATTATACTTCAACATGTTGTTGAATATCAAACAATATTCCAAAAACCCTAAAGAGCCAAAAATCCAAAGTTATAAATTATAAAGCTTAAAAACTTTATAAAATTTGGCTATAAACTTCCTAATATCAAATTTTATTAATCAAAATTATGGATTATACCAATGAACTAGAAATATAAATTACAAGTATTAATCATAAATTATTTGTTGAAAACAAGATTTTTAAATAAATCAAATTGCTTAATAAACATTTTATAAAAATGAATGTTTTATATAAAATATAGGAGGGAAGTTTATAAAATTTACAATTTAGGAGAGAGGAGGCCAAAATGCATGCAAAAACCAGCCATCACCTCTCCCCATGCCCTCTCTCTTCCCCAAAACACAATCATTAAGCTTAAACCCTTACTCCACCTCTTCCCTCTTCACTCTCTCACTTCACTCTCTTCACACACTTCACTCTCTTCTTCCCTCTCTCTAAACTCACGAAAATCCTCTCATTTCTCTGCAAAATTTCGAGATTGTGAAGCCCTTGAAGTGTTCTTACTTCTCTCAAGGTCAAAACCAAGGTAAACAACAACATCTTCTTCCATAGTTTCATGGTTAAACCTCTTTTTCTTCTTAGTCTTCTCTACTTTTCGGATTCTATGCCTTTCCATGGCTAGAAATCTTTATTCTCCCCTTGTGGTTTGTAGATTCTCACCATAACACAATGCATGTGTTAGAGATGGTGAAAATCCGGGATCAAACCCATGCAAGGAGTGGAAAAGATGCACATATGATCATGTGACATCAAAACCTAATATTCATGTTCTTCTCCATTTCTTTTGTGTTCATGCATGAAGAAAAGAATTTAAACCATTTCTAGTACATCTTGGATGCTCATTCATTCCATGCATGTGTTAGAAATCGGGCCTTACCAAAGACATGCATGATATTCTTGTTGAAATACCCTAATAATGCACACAAGCAAACATGCAATCTGCCAGATTACTTTGTTCGACTTTGAACAGTCATAACTCAGTCATTTCTTAACCAAATCATGATATTCTTTTTGTATTGGTTAGTTCCACGAGTTAACTTTCAAACCCAACTGGTCTCACTGTAAAATATTAAATATCCGATTTTTAGCAGATTTTACAAAAAGGTTGCGCATACAGCTCTTTTTCTGTGATCACTATTTTTATCTTGCTTAAACAATGGCCTTAAACCCAACCATAAATCTGAGGAAAAATACCTTAGAAACTTAACATATCTAGTGAATTATGGTTGAAATTTTGTGGCTTAAAACCTCACTGAATGGGCTACACAAATTCATGAACTTCAGCCACATTTACACTTCATGCATTATTGCATGCAACTTTTCTTAAATTGTTTGAAATCATTACCCTCATTTCTCTTCTGGATACATTTTTTTTACATTTTTCCTTTTGAAAGCCCTTGCATGCATGAGATAATCTGGAAAATTTCAAGAGCTTTTGTTATTTCTTTGATTTATTAGAATTATTTCTAAAACCAAGGGCATAAATCATATAAAATACTTCCAGAAGTCAATAAATCCTAAATAAATTCATGGATGATCCTTATGGGGAATCATGACCCCTCACCAAATTTCAGCAATTTTTGTTACTGTTTCATATGATTTCTAATTTTCTTTTATTTAGGACATGATAAATTACAAAACCACTTTATAGGATGTGAAAATTGTATCTAACAATTTTCGCATACCTTACCTGTGACGGGTGACTCCAGAAAATAATTTCAAGATTTTCCATCATTTTTACTATTTTTCCCAATTTTTGGTAATTATAATGGTCTAAAAATGGGAGAAATAGTTCTGGTTATCCAAAATTCATGAAAATTTACCAGGATATAATATTATAGAGTAGGAGGTTACATAAAATTTTTGAATATTTTTCTCTACTGTAAACTATTTTTCTCTTATTTTCTAAAGTTAATTGCACTAAAATACACTTAAATATACATAAATACTCAAAACCAGTGTATACATTATGAAAACCACTTTTGATATTTTTCCCAGGATATTTATACTGTAAATGATGTTACAAAAATTTATGGTGATTTATTTTAACTGATTAATATTATTTCTTTAATTAATGACTATTTAAAGGAATAAAGCAAGGAAAAATAGAAATACCCACTGAAAAATATCTTTTATATTTTTCCCAGCCTATTTATGTATAATAACAATTAAATAAAAAGTTTGGGTAATTTTGGAAACTGTTTTCTATTTATTTCAATTTTTATTGAAATAAATGCTCAAAAATCATAAAATATAATTAAACAGCTTGGAAATCCATTTTTATAATATTCCCAGCTTAGTATTGTGTAATAAAAGTTAAATAAAAAGTTTGAGAAATTTTATCCGTCGAATGCTATTTTCGTGAATTTATGTTGTAATAAGGACTTAAAAATTTGGAAAGTTTATATTCCAAGGTTGAAATTAATCGCCCGATATATAGAATTTCATTACTTCAGAAAAAGTGTAACTAATTGATATAAAATCCAATACTAAAACATAAATTGGCATTTCCCTATATGTAGAGTTTAGTATATTAGCATTAGATATCGACATGGAAATTCACTAGTGCGTGTGTTTGATGTCGTAGGATCCCGGTAGTAAGACGTTGGTGCATCCCGAAGTACCGTTTGTGTCTACACAAAACATCGTGAGTATTCACGCACTCCCCTATTTTCGGCTTTTATGTTTTAGGGTGGAAAAGCATGTCCAGAAAAACTACTGTTTGCATGTTGTATTTAAATTGAATTGTATCAAACATGATTGTTATTGTATTGATATGTTTCTTTATGTATGTCTATGCAACACGGAACATGAGAACTTATCGTACTAAGGCCCTTCCCTTATCTCTAACCATTAACTCTTTGAGCCAATGGTCGTTATGGATAGCGCTATTAGGAATTGACAACTCCTCACTCGCCCGAATCGCTGGAGTGCATGATACCATATTCATCTATGGAACGATAAGCATAGATCTCGATAGGGCTTCAGTCATAGGTTTGGTTGTGACTCATTGTTTGCTCATACACATACAAACTCGTTTCTCGTTATAGCAATAAACTTGTATTCATTAATAGCAATCAACTTGTTTATCATTGAAGCAATGTACTTGTATTTACGAAAAGCCTTATTGTACGCTCGATTTTTATAAACTTGTGATACTCACCAACTATTTTCATAGTTGACGCTCGTTTTACATGCTTTTTCAGGAAGTAATTAGTAAGTGGATGTAAAGATTCATCATCATAGAGCATGCTGCATCGTGTTGAAGCTATTATGAAGCTATATTTTGAACAATGTTATTTTGAAAAACTTGTATTTTGTTTCTTTTGAAGCTATGGGTTGTAAACTTTTAAATACTGCTATGGTGATGTATCTTTATCTTTTGCATTGAAACCGTTATCGCTGTCATACCTTGCGTTTCCGCTTTAGCGGGGTGTGACAGAAGTGGTATCAGAGCTAAAGTTATAGAGAACATCGGTTTTTCTTTAGGAAAACACAACCTATAACTAAAACTTACAAAGAAATTCTTTTTACATCAAACATATTACTAGTATAATTAGGTCGGGAGTTGTATTATTGGACCTTGATTAAACATAGCCTGATCACCTATGTTTAATTAAGAAAAGATTTATACAAAGCTTGAGCTAATTATAATGGGAATATGTTCAACAAAAATATTTGAGAAAACTTTATTTCAAAATTTCAAAAGGTTAATTTTGGTGTGTGTAAGCATTGCATATTATAGGCATGCATTGTCATTTATTTCATATCTCATTGAAACTATGTCACAGTCCACTATGTCAACATCGTCATCTTCCCGCGCTACCGCCTCAGCCGATGAATCCGGCTACGTCACTGTTATCCCTCGACGTAATCCCCCCGCCTCGGTAGAAAAAGACCCATCAGAGGATACGGAAGATACTGGGAACTCGGTGGAGATCAGCAATGACAACGCCCCGAGTCAACGGCGCGAGGCATCACCTACATCGGTGTTGCCACAGCCACCGCTCTATGGACTTCGCATTCGGAGGACAGCGAGGAAAAGTGTTCCCATTCCAGGAAGGATACCCGCCAGCACAGCAGGACATGGCACGGCAGGACCTAGCGGAGCAGAACACAGCGATGCAGGACCGAGAGCACCCTCACCTCAGCAAGTCATAGGGATACCTGTCAGACAGCCAGGTATGACCCCGGAGGAGTCCCATAGATTGCAATCGATAGCAGCGGGCCTACGTCACAGTCTCGCTGTGATAGCTGGGCATCGAGAAGTTTTGGATGAAGTCTTGGCAGGAATGGAAATCCTGTATCAGCATTCGATGGAGACTGCTGACACTGCTAGTGCTGCTAGACGAGAGGCAGGTCATGCGATGACAACATATTATGTGTTTGGTGGGCTGTTCCTGATTGTGGTGTTGATGCTTCTTGTTGGGATAGCGATTGGCTTTTGGTTCTGATTTCAGTATTTTGTTTTATTTTGTTTTGAAATGAAAACCCATGTTGGGTGTCTTTTGGGAAAAATATTTAAAACTTTATTTTAGGATTGACGTATTGGTTTGGTTTTAAGATTATTTCAAATGGTAATAAGAAATTTTATTTTATGTTTGAAAACTTTTACTATGAGGTCAGACCCTAAAATTTATTTGGTAAATGGTTGAATAAAAGAGATTTTTCTTTTCTTTCCTTTCTCAAATCTATATGCATAGTATTAATGCAACCCATTAATTTGACAACACTTACGGTTTTCAAAATGGTAGTGAAATACATATTATACATTATTTTATGTATTTATACGTATTTCTTCTCCTGTGTCATAGAACCATGTCAGGAAGGCCTAATCGTGGGCGCCCACAGAACGAAACGCCCGATGTTGCTCAAATGGTAGCACAACAACTCATGCAAGCAATCCCAAACATTGTTACTCAAGTAACTGCAGGACTTAATGCTAACCAAGGAAGTAGTGGAGGAAACCGGGGAAACAATGAAAGAGAATGCAACTACAAGTCCTTTATGGCCTGTAAACCTAAGGAGTTCCATGGAAAGGAAGGTGCGGTCGGGTTACTGAAATGGATTGACAGCATGGAGTCGGTCCTTCATATTAGCAAATGCCTCGAGCGTAACAAAGTTGAGTATGCATCTTGACTATTCCAAGATAGGGCATTAACCTGGTGGAATACTCTAGTGCAAACCCGAGGCCGTACAGCAGCATATCAGCTAACTTGGGAAGACCTAAAGAAGCTACTGATAGAGGAGTATTGTCCCAAGGATGAACTTCAGAAACTTGAATATGAATTCTGGAACCATTCTATGGTTGGAACACAAATAGAGAAGTACACAGTCCGATTTCATGAACTAGCAAAACTAGTACCTCACATGGTTACTCCTGAGGAGAAACGGGTAGATCGTTACATCTGGGGTCTGGCACCAGAGATTCGGGGAATGGTTACCTCAGCAAACCCAACTACCATTCAAAGTGCAGTAAGCCTAGCAAATCGACTAACCAATGATGTGATAAGGATGGGAGCATCAGCAAAGGAAAGATCTAGTAGCAAGAGGAAGCCAACAAATCAGGGAGAGAAGAAGTATGGAGGCAAGTCAGGGAGGAAGCAGAAAGTCTCAAGAAACTTTATGGTAAGAGCCCAGGAGCAAGAACCAGTGAAAACTCAAGGACAAGAAGTGCAGGAGCGAAAGCAGTACTCAGGGCCGCTTCCGAAGTGCAATAAGTGTAACTTCCATCACAAGGGAGCTTGCCCGGTGTGCCAAAACTGTAAGCAAACAGGCCATTACTCGAAGTATTGTAAGGTGAATAAGGAGGGAAAAAGGACATGTTACGAGTGCGGGAGTAATGATCATCTCTGTAGAGCATGTCCTAAACTGAACAATGGACCTGGTAACAATGGACAAGGCCAAGCCAGGCAAAACTTTCAAGGAAATCAAGTTGGACAGCCAAGAGGTGTAGCCTTTGTGATTGGTGCAGAAGAAGCTCATCAGAACCCTGAAGTGATAACAGGTACGTTCCTCCTGAACAACCATTTTGCATCAGTAATATTCGATGCGGGAGCAGATAGGAGTTTTGTTTCTTTAGCATTTAGACCGTTAATTGGCTTGAAATCGGTAAAGATGAGGAATGCTTATGCTATTGAACTTGCTGATGGGTATGAAATTAGGGCTAGTGATATAATTCCTGGTTGTACTTTGAATTTAGCTGATAAACTCTTTAGCATTGACCTAATTCCTATAGAGCTAGGTAGTTTTGATGTGATAGTAGGGATGGATTGGTTATCCAAAAATAGAGCGGACATTGGTTGTTATGAGAAAGTCATCAGAGTGCCTCTCCCTAATGGAGAAACCCTTATCATACACGGTGAGAAGCCAGGAAGAAGTTTAAACATAGTATCAAGCGTGAAGGTTCACAAGTACCTGAAGAAGAATTGTATTGCATTCATGGCCCACGTGCTAGAAAGAGAACCTGAAGCTAAGCAACTCAAGGAGATTCCAGTGGTTCAAAACTATCCCGAAGTATTTCCGGAGGAATTGCCCGGTCTACCCCCTTATAGACAGGTCGAATTTCGGATAGACTTAATTCCCGGAGCGGCACCGGTAGCAAAAGCACCATATCGCCTTGCACCATCCGAGATGCAAGAACTATCCAGACAACTTCAAGAACTTCTAGACAAAGGGTTTATTCGACCAAGTTCTTCACCTTGGGGAGCCCCAGTGTTATTCGTCAAAAAGAAAGATGGTTCGTTCCGAATGTGCATTGATTACAGAGAATTGAACAAGTTGACAATCAAGAATCGATATCCCCTCCCTAGAATAGATGACTTGTTCGATCAGTTGCAGGGCGCTTCCTACTTCTCAAAAATCGACCTTCGGTCAGGGTATCATCAGCTAAGAATTCACGAAGAGGACATTCACAAAACAGCATTTAGAACCCGTTATGGACATTATGAGTTCTTAGTCATGCCTTTTGGACTAACGAACGCACCCGCTGTATTCATGGATTTGATGAATAGGGTCTGTAGACCATGCCTAGATAGGTTTGTAATTATATTTATAGATGACATACTTGTTTACTCGCGGACCAAAGAAGATCACAATAGACATCTAAAGCTAGTGTTGGAGCTGTTGAAGGAACAGAAATTGTATGCCAAGTTCACTAAGTGTGAATTTTGGATTCGGGAAGTACATTTTCTTGGTCATGTGATCGGTGAAAGAGGAATCCATGTAGATCCAGCTAAGATAGAGGCAATCAAGAAATGGGAGGCCCCCAAAACCCCGACAGAAATACGTCAATTCCTAGGATTAGTTGGGTACTACAAACGCTTCATTGAGAATTTCTCTAGGATTGCTCAACCATTAACATCTTTGACCCAAAAGGATAGAAAATTTCTCTGGGAAGAGAAACACGAAGAGGAGTTTCAAATCCTGAAAAACAAGCTGTGCAATGCACCAATTCTGGCTTTACCAGAAGGATTAGAGAACTTTGTGGTGTATTGTGATGCGTCTCATCAAGGATTAGGATGTGTGCTAATGAAAAAAGATAAGGTCATTGCATATGCTTCCAGACAACTCAAACCGCACGAGAAGAATTATACCACCCATGATCTAGAACTAGGAGCAATAGTTTTCGCCCTTAAGATATGGAGGCATTATTTGTACGGAACCAAGTGCACCATTTATACCGATCACAAAAGCCTTCAGCATATCCTGGATCAGAAAATGTTAAACATGCGGCAGAGAAGATGGGTAGAATTGTTTAGTGATTATGATTGTGAGATACGATATCACCCAGGGAAGGCTAACGTAGTAGCCGACGCTCATAGTAGGAAAGAAAGAGTGAAACCTTCCCATGTGAGAGCTTTGGGAATGGTAATTCAGACAAGCTTGAAATCTCAAATCATTAATGCCCAGGAGAAAGCGTTATGCAAGGAAAATCTTCCAGGTGAAACTTTACATGGTTTGGAAGAAAGATTTGAAACCAAACCTGATGGAGTTCGTTATTTTAAAGACAGGGTCTGGATTCCAAGGGTTAACAACCTGAGAGACATGGTACTAGAGGAGTCTCATCGATCTAAATACTCCATCCACCCTGGAGCAGATAAGATGTACAAGGATCTTAAAGAGTACTATTGGTGGCTTGGAATGAAAAAGGATATTGCCTTGTACGTTGGGAAGTGTTTGACATGCTCAATAGTCAAAGCTGAACATCAGAAACCATCCGGGTTGTTGCAACAACCTAAAATTCCCCAATGGAAATGGGAGCAAATATCTATGGACTTTGTTACCAAACTTCCTAGAACTGCTAAAGGTCATGACTCAATTTGGGTCATAGTGGATCGACTGACGAAATCTACACACTTTCTCCCCATTCGAGAAGATTTCAAGATGGAAAAATTGGCCCAAATCTACATCGACAAAATTGTTTTTCTGCATGGTGTACCCTTATCTATCATTTCTGATAGAGATAGTCGTTTTACATCTCGATTTTGGTGGATGTTACAGAGGGCACTAGGAACCAAGATAGATTTGAGCACAACTTACCACCCTCAGACAGATGGGCAAACAAAGAGAACAATACAAACATTGGAAGACATGCTACGAGCGTGTGTCATTGAGTTCAAAGGAAATTGGGATACTCATTTACCCCTAATTGAGTTTTCCTACAATAACAGTTACCACACGAGTATCCAATGTGCTCCATATGAAGCATTGTATGGACGCAAGTGTCGTTCGCCCTTATGCTGGACAAAAATCGGAGACAGACAGTTGACTAGAGTCGAACTTATCCAGGAAACATCCGACAAGATTGCTATCATCAAGGATAAGCTTAAATCTGCTAGAGATCGTCAGAAAAGTTATGCGGATAATCGTCGAAAACCATTAGAATTCCAAGTAGGAGACAAGGTACTTTTAAAAGTGTCGCCTTGGAAAGGGCTTGTGCGTTTTGGTAAGAAAGGAAAACTAAGCCCGAGATATGTTGGACCCTTTGAAATCCTTGAAAGGATTGGTCCAGTAGCGTATAAACTCCAATTGCCCCAAGAGTTAAGCGCCATTCACGACACATTCCACGTCTCCAACCTTAAGAAATGTCTAGCCGACGAAACATTGATAGTACCCCTGGAGGAAATTAAGATCAATGATAAGCTAAGCTTCGTTGAGGAACCGATAGAAATCCTTGACAGGGAGGTAAAACAACTTAAGCGGAGTAAGATCCCGATTGTGAAAGTTCGATGGAACTCAAAACGCGGGCCGGAGTACACCTGGGAGCGCGAGGACTTCATAAAGGAAAAGTATCCGCAACTTTTCCCTTGCGATGACAAGCGATGACATAGAATGAATTTCGGGACGAAATTCTTTTTAAGTGGGGGATACTGTGACAACTGCCAATTCAGGTCATTCTTGGACTCATGCATCTTTATAATAACCATTCATGCACAACATGCCATGACCTAGTAGTATAAATTAGGTCAAAAATCTTGCATAAACTAGGATCCAACTAAGGTCTAGGACTAATCTACTTGATACTTACAATTCTAGTAAGTTACTTAGCTACAATAGGAAATGTCAATACTATAATTACAATAAAGCTTCAAGCTTTGTTATAATTGAAATAGGGTATAAAACTCTAAAAATAAATTAAAACATTCTAATTATACTTCAACATGTTGTTGAATATCAAACAATATTCCAAAAACCCTAAAGAGCCAAAAATCCAAAGTTATAAATTATAAAGCTTAAAAACTTTATAAAATTTGGCTATAAACTTCCTAATATCAAATTTTATTAATCAAATTATGGATTATACCAATGAACTAGAAATATAAATTACAAGTATTAATCATAAATTATTTGTTGAAAACAAGATTTTTAAATAAATCAAATTGCTTAATAAACATTTTATAAAAATGAATGTTTTTATATAAAATATAGGAGGGAAGTTTATAAAGTTTAAAATTTAGGAGAGAGGAGGCCAAAATGCATGCAAAAACCGGCCATCACCTCTCCCCATGCCCTCTCTCTTCCCCAAAACACAATCATTAAGCTTAAACCCTTACTCCACCTCTTCCCTCTTCACTCTCTCACTTCACTCTCTTCTTCCCTCTCTCTAAACTCACGAAAATCCTCTCATTTCTCTGCAAAATTTCGAGATTGTGAAGCCCTTGAAGTGTTCTTACTTCTCTCAAGGTCAAAACCAAGGTAAACAACAACATCTTCTTCCATAGTTTCATGGTTAAACCTCTTTTTCTTCTTAGTCTTCTCTACTTTTCAGATTCTATGCCTTTCCATGGCTAGAAATCTTTATTCTCCCCTTGTGGTTTGTAGATTCTCACCATAACACAATGCATGTGTTAGAGATGGTGAAAATCCTGGATCAAACCCAAGCAAGGAGTGGAAAAGATGCACATATGATCATGTGACATCAAAACCTAATATTTCATGTTCTTCTCCATTTCTTTTGTGTTCATGCATGAACAAAAGCATTTAAACCATTTCTAGTACATCTTGGATGCTCATTCATTCCATGCATGTTTTAGAAATCGGGCCTTACCAAAGACATGCATGATGTTCTTGTTGAAATACCCTAATAATGCACACAAGCAAACATGCAATCTGCCAGATTACTTTGTTCGACTTTGAACAGTCATAACTTAGTCATTTCTTAACCAAATCATGATATTCTTTTTGTATTGGTTAGTTCCACGAGTTAACTTTAAAACCCAACTGGTCTCACTGTAAAATATTAAATATCCGATTTTTAGCAGATTTTACAAAAAGGTTGCGCATAAAGCTCTTTTTCTGTGATCACTATTTTTATCTTGCTTAAACAATGGCCTTAAACCCAACCATAAATCTGAGGAAAAATACCTTAGAAACTTAACATATCTAGTGAATTATGGTTGAAATTTCGTGGCTTAAAACCTCACTGAATGGGCTACACAAATTCATGAACTTCAGCCACATTTACACTTCATGCATTATTGCATGCAACTTTTCTTAAATTGTTTGAAATCATTACCCTCATTTCTCTTCTGAATACATTTTTTTACATTTTTCCTTTTGAAAGCCCTTGCATGCATGAGATAATCTGGAAAATTTCAAGAGCTTTTGTTATTTCTTTGATTTATTAGAATTATTGCTAAAACCAAGGGCATAAATCATATAAAATACTTCCAGAGGTCAATAAATCCTAAATAAATTCATGGATGATCCTTATGGGGAATAATGATGCCTCACCAAATTTCAGCAATTTTTGTTACTGTTTCATATGATTTCTAATTTTCTTTTATTTAGGACATGATAAATTACAAAACCACTTTATATGATATGAAAATTGTATCTAACAATTTTCGCATACCTTACCTGTGATGGGTGACTCCAGAAAATAATTTCAAGATTTTCCATCATGTTTTACTATTTTTCCTAATTTTTGGTAATTATAATGGTCTAAAAATGGGAGAAATAGTTCTGATTATCCAAAATTCATGAAAATTTACCAGGATATAATATTATAGAGTAGGAGGTTACATAAAAATTTTGAATATTTTTCTCTACTGTAAACTATTTTTCTCTTATTTTCTAAAGTTAATTGCACTAAAATACACTTAAATATACATAAATACCCAAAACCAGTTTATACATTATGAAAACCACTTTTGATATTTTTCCCAGGATATTTATACTGTAAATGATGTTACAAAAATTTATGGTGATTTATTTTAACTGTTTAATATTATTTCTTTAATTAATGACTATTTAAAGGAATAAAGCAAGGAAAAATCGAAATACCCACTGAAAAATATCTTTTATATTTTTCCCAGCCTATTTATGTATAATAACAATTAAATAAAAAGTTTGGGTAATTTTGGAAACTGTTTTCTATTTATTTCAATTTTTATTGAAATAAATGCTCAAAAATCATAAAATATAATTAAACAGCTTGGAAATCCATTTTTATAATTTTCCCAGCTTAGTATTGTGTAATAATAGTTAAATAAAAAGTTTGAGAATTTTTATCCCTCGAATGCTATTTTCGTGAATTTATGTTGTAATAAGGACTTAAAAATTTGGAAAGTTTATATTCCAAGGTTGTAATTAATCGCCCGATATATAGAATTTCATTACTTCAGAAAAAGTGTAACTAATTGATATAAAATCCAATACTAAAACATAAATTGGCATTTCCCTATATGTAGAGTTTAGTATATTAGCATTAGATATCGACATAGAAACTCACTAGTGCGTGTGTTTGATGTCGTAGGATCCCGGTAGTAAGACGTTGGTGCATCCCGAAGTACCGCTTGTGTCTACACAAAACATCGTGAGTATTCACGCACTCCCCTATTTTCGGTTTTTATGTTTTGGGGTGGAAAAGCATGTCCAGAAAAACTACTGTTTGCATGTTGTATTTAAATTGAATTGTATCAAACATGATTGCTATTGTATTGCTATGTTTCTTTATGTATGTCTATGCAACACGGAACATGAGAACTTATCGTACTAAGGCCCTTCCCTTATCTCTAACCATTAACTCTTTGAGCCAATGGTCGTTATGGATAGCGCTATTAGGAATTGACAACTCCTCACTCGCCCGAATCGCTGGAGTGCATGATACCATATTCATCTATGGAACGATAAGCATAAATCTCGATAGGGCTTCAGTCATAGGTTTGGTTGAGACTCATTGTTTTCTCATACACATACAAACTCATTTCTCGTTATAGCAATAAACTTGTATTCATTAATAGCAATCAACTTGTTTATCATTGAAGCAATGTACTTGTATTTACGAAAAGCCTTATTGTACGCTCGATTTTTATAAACTTGTGATACTCACCAACTATTTTCATAGTTGACGCTCGTTTTACATGCTTTTTCAGGAAGTAATTAGTAAGTGGATGTAAAGATTCATCATCATAGAGCATGTTGCATCGTGTTGAAGCTATATTTTGAACAATGTTATTTTGAAAAACTTGTATTTTGTTTCTTTTGAAGCTATGGGTTGTAAACTTTTAAATACTGCTATGGTGATGTATCTTTATCTTTTGCATTGAAACCATTATCGCTGTCATACCTTGCGTTTCCGCTTTAGCGGGGTGTGACATCAGTCTTGTATAGATCTATACATAAACTCACGCTCTCCCTCCAGGACACTCTGGCTATAAGTGGGGGACTTTCGTTTGATACTACACAAAGCCATTGTCTTACATAATTTTATAACAACAAGTTCATGAGTAATATGTTGAAAAATCTTTTAGTAAATAAATATATCAATTTTTATTTATAACTTTGTACGATAGAAAGAGTGGATTGACTCATAAATTATACTTATCAGAATTCATATTCTTGTTTTCATATAGTTTTCCTTATAAATGAACTAACCTATAATTTCCATACAACTATATTTATCATAGTTTATATGCATATTATTTGTATAATGAAACCTTGTTACTAGCAACTTTTAAAAGATTACAGGTTTGATAATAGCGTTTATTGTTCAAAGTTGGTATCTTCATGTAATGAATACGTAAAGTATAAGAACAACATAAACAGTAGTTTGCAACACAAGTTTCCTTGTGTTATACTTGTATTCCCCCCTATAAAACATATAAAGAATTTGGAAAGTGTAGGGGTAGACCTCACTTGATAAGTGGTGAATCGGATAGCGTTTTGTTTCTATGAATGATCTTTCTTGACGTAACTGCAGGTTTCTAGTGAAGAAACGAGCTTCACACGGGCAGCACTTCGATTGGAAAAGAGTTAGTTTCTCGGGATATTCGGGGCGTCGGTATTTGCGTCCTGTGCTAAGAGTGTTACCGGGGTTTCGGGGTGGTTTAAAGGGGCTTAACAGTGTGTAAAAGTTGGAGAGAGGATGGATTTCAGCAACCAAATTCAGAAGACTTTGACCTCTATTTATAGCGTGAAATCTCATCTCTCACGTCGTGAGTTTTGCATAACTCACTTCGTGAGTTTCATCCTGATCTGCTCCTTGCTTGCATCATCTGTCCACTTGCTCTGGAAGGGTCAATCAAACTGTTCACGTCGTGAACTTTGCACTCACGACGTGAATTCTGACATGTGTCAAAGTTTGTTCCCCGAACTTCATAAATTCATATATTTCGCATGCGAGTTATGCTTTTGATGCTTTATATATCCATGCATAGGTGAGATTATGCTCTAAAACTTTCGTGTGGACTCTGTTGTCTAGTTTTGACTTTATTTTTAATATTATATTTTTAAAAGGCCGGAACAGGAAAAGTCCGTTAAAAAATCATAACTCTATCATCCGACGTCAATTTGCGTGTGTCTTTTTACCGTTGTACTACTATTATCGAGATCTTCAATTCTCGTTTAGGTTGCGTCGGCTAAAAGTCGCTCGATCTCTATTTCGAGTTTTTTGCTGTCTACTGCTATATCAAAAACTTAGAAAAATCATAACTTCCTCATACGAAGTTAGATTTGGACATTCTTTTTATGTACGTTTACAGTTTAATGATATCTACGACTTTCATTTAGATACATAAGGCTAAAAAGTATTTTATTGAAATTTTGCATTTTACGCTTAACAATGTTTTATCGGATTTGTTGCGGATCTTCGATCGGTCATAACTTCTTCGTTATAACTCAGATTTTAGTGTTCTTTATATTTTTTTTAAACCTGGTTATGATCTATACCATTTTATTCATCCCAATTGAGATTATTGAACAAATTATTTTTGACCTAATTTTGACTTGTGTTACATTATCCCCCCGTTAGAGAGAATATCGTCCCGAAATTTGCATTTTGAATGGGACATCGATGGTTGAGGAGAGGTGAGTGTACTTCTGTTCCATTTGATTTTTTTTCCCTAGTGAATCTAACTCCTACCGTGGGTGTTCCAGCGGACCTTTATTACTCTGTCTATTGTTTTTCTCGGTAGAGGTCATGTGGATTTGGGCTTATTTGTTTACGTTCATCTAAATGTTAGCATGTTCACGCATAATACAGGTCATATTCATTTTGAGTTCATGTTTCAATTGATACGTGGTCCGTCTATCATCGTGTTGTGTATACAAGTCGTATATACACTTTTTAGTGATAGGTTAACCGTATTTATTCTTAGCCTCTGTGCTTGATCTTGACTCGTTGCATGTGTGCTATTCCTAAATGGTCTGTCGGGAATACTTCGGGAAGGTTTAAAAAGATATAGCACTCCTCACATGAGTACTTTGGGGTTTTTAAACGAGTGATGATTTGAAAGTTGTGTTGGGTTTGTCGTTATAGATCGATAGAGTTTCGTTAGTCGACAGTTGAATCGAAGGGTCTTTCTGTAGCACATGGAGCTGGTATAGAGAGGACCAAGCTAATCCATGTCTAATGACGATGTCGCAACTTCTTTTCGTAACAGGTGTTAAGCCGATTAGGAAAAAGTGTTCGTTGGCGCGATACTGTATTCTATGTATATGTTTTCAGTGCTTTTAGTTTATCCTTGCTATTACTACTACAGACCTTGTACTTCGTTTAGCAATTAATAGCAGACAGGTGTTTTGATAATTGAAAATGATGAAATTTCATAATATAATCCCTACCAGGTCCCTCTATAATCGCTTGGTGTATACAAGTCATGTATGATAAGATTGGGAAGACAATCGATTGAGTGGCTCTGCCCTAAATTCACAACCAGACAAGGAACATAAAATGAGGTGGAATCACTCACTCTAAGCCTAAAAATCTTAATTGTAAATGACCCTGATGTACAGACGAACCCATCATATCTCACCCGCAAGGATCCTTAATTCTTATATGAATGTTGCAATTGTTTGTACGAGACAATAATTTATAATTACTTTTTATTTGGTACTAGATTTAGTAAAAAGTTAAGCTTCATATATATATTTTATCAGGAAAAACATAACGATGTTCACAGGGGTTCCGGAATAGTCTCTCCTACGGAGATCATCAATATTCTTCCATCTTCGCTAGAGTTCCTTGTTATTGGACAATCCCTCTGTAAGTGTCCAGTTTCGCCACATATGTAACAACCGGGGATCTGAGAGATTGGTTGTGCTGGTGCTCTACAGAAACGAGCAGTGTGCCCCTCTCTATTGCAGTTCTTGTAATGCATCCTCCGACAAGCTCCCGTGTGATAAAAGTTACACTTATTTCATTTTGAAGGGTTTCCAGCATACCGACTAGTAGGTGTAGGAGTGGTAGGTGTTGTGGTAGTATGAACAACAATTATCTATTTTCTTTTCGAGGCCTCTTATGTTGGTTGACCATCTTTCTTACTCCACGACTTTCACTTATAGTCATCCCTTTTTGTTAGCTTAGGAGTAGGGTTCATCACGCCTTGGCGGACTCCATGGTCGACGAGTCTCTGGGCCAAGCATTTGGCGCTATCGAAAGTAGTTGGGTTTGAAGTTGATACATGTCCTGGAATCTAAGGAGATAGTCCCCAGATGTATCTCTCTGCTTTCTTGTTCTCCGGGGTAACCATCCCAGGGCATAGTACCGCTACATCACTAAATCTATGAGAATAGGTCACTATATCAGAGCCTGTCATAGTAAGGTTCCACAGTTCTTGTTCTAGCTTCTGTATATCGCCCCTTGGGCAGTACTCTTTTATCATCATTGCTTTCAGGCCCTCCTAACCTATTGAATTCGCCAGCGTGAGTGTTAGGGACTTGACATAGCCATTCCACCATGTAAGGGTCCTGTTAGAGAAAGTGCAGGAAGCAAACTTAACTTTGCTTCCTTCCGAGAACGTACAGATCTCAAATACCGATTTTCTTTTGTCGAACCATTTCATTAGAGCAATGAATCCCCCGCTTCCACTAAAGGATTTGGGTTTTCAGTTCATGAAGTCTTTGTATGTACACTCCGTAGAGTGTCCGTGGTTATTTCCGAAGTTAAAGTTGTTAGTACCACTTCCCGCCCCACTGCCACCATTCACATGAATTTCAGTCATGACAGATGCTACAGCGGTAGTTATGATAGCATGAAATGCAACTAGATCAAACTGTGGTGGAGGCGGTGGTGGATTTTTTGACATGTTGTTGTTACACCCGTTATGTCTACGAGGAGGCATCTTTCTTCCATATAGTTTAAAATGTGAAAGGTTGGTAAGATATTGGTAGTGGTTATCAATCGAATGTCATAAGAAATAGGCTATCTTAGCTTTGCATGTATCATGATCCAAAAGTGTTTTGTAAACAATTCGTCACCGAGGTTTATAAAAATAAACTAATGAATTTTTAATAGCAATCATCCTCAATTGAAATTCCGTGACTCGATTTACCGTTAATTGTCACGACGTAAAAGCAATAATCCTAACACATAGTGTGAGTAGTGTAATCACTAACTCACTAGGTTATATCAATTATTAGTTATTAGTATGACACATCAGGTTCTCTACCACTTTGCATGTCTCACAAGTGGTTTCCTCTGTTTCTCTATCCTAGTCTTGGTGGTAATGATTTGTTATCTCCTGGTATCTATATGGTGTCCTTGATCTTATTAGGCATGTTGAATCTCCTTTCTGTCATGCTTCAGGTTTTGACATCAATCCCCATTACTTCATAATGGAAGGTTTGAATCTGAATGTTTGAGTGGGTTTCACACATCTGCTCTTGACAAGTTTAAAGGTTCTTGATTATTTCTCTATTTCTTTAATCCTCGTTTGTTTCCTTCTCGGAATCCTCCTTACGAATCTCTTTTTGATCTTCCTTGTCTCCTCTACTGACTGCTATGATGGAGTGGTTACATCTATCAAGGTTTGTCATGAGAGAATGGAAATGTCTAAAGAATCTATGAGATTAAGTGTAACATTATGGGGTGATCCTTACTGGGTCCTCCTATAATTGCGCAATGTATACAAGTTGTATATAATTTAAGATTTAATAGACCTTCGAATAACTGATCCTACTCCAAAACCACAACCAAACAAGGAACAGGAAGTGAAGCATATATCACAAATTCTAAGTCTATAAAATCTCAATTATATAAAACCTTGGAAGTATACAATCCGGAATTATAGACCTACTAGAAGGGTCTTTTAAATTCTCACATAAGTTATTTATAGTGCCTAAAATACTCCTATAGTATTTTAATGTAATGAACTTGGTATGTTTTAAACTTGTTGTTGTCTTATAGTATCATAAAATACTCCCATAGTATTTTAACTTTATGTTCTGATCTAGAAATCCCTTAAATAGACTTAGGTACATTTTAAGACTATTGCAACACCACATCACACCCAAACAAATGTTGGTCACATCTCAAATAAATATAGTTGATCGGGCTATATTTATCCCATATATGATTACATAAATTACTAGGTTTGACCGTAGTGTTCAACCTTTAAATACTTTTGTTTTATTCCTCTTGTGATACTTATTGTAGTATGTATATATGTATTAGCATGTATGTATACTTTTATTCAGAGCACTTCGGCCCCATTGTATTTATAGTTGTATATCTTTTTATAAGTTGATACACTTAGTTCACTATAAACAATGCTCTGATACCAATCTGTCACACCCCTAAACCTGAACGACGGAAACATTCGGGGGGGGGGGGGGGGGGGGGGAGGACGTCATGTACAGTATCATAACAAATGAAAAATAGTAACCAAAGCAACAACAACCATTGTATTGATAATAAAGTGTTTACATTGTATACATAACGTAGATTTTTTGATTTCAAAAGCAGATAACTAAAATAAAGATATGAAGCAACTATGCTCCATCTTCTTGAAACTTGAACTTACTAGTTTCCTGAGAATACAAGTGATTTGGAAAGTGTACTAACATTTACGTTGGTGAGTTCATAATTATATTGTTTTAGAAAGTGACTTCTTTGTTCCTTGAAAATGTTCGTGTATTACTATAGAAAATCCAATATTTTCTTAATAACATGAAATGTAGTCTTAAGCATTAAGACCAAAATATATATGTTTCTTACGTTTAAAGAGTGATATATGTTGCTTTGAATTCACATACGTAAAGTGACCAATAATAGTTCTTATCATGATTACCTAGTGCATACATGTTATATAAAATAAAAGATCGAACAGACAGTCGAATAGGTGGATCTGCCCTAATCCCACAACCAAACGAGGAACAGGAAATGAGCCGGAAGTCACACATTCCACTATCTATCGAATCTTCATTTTATATAACCCAAACATATCCACTAAGTAATCACACTAGTATGTAAATTATTGTATATGTTTTCCAAAAAATATGATATTTTCTATAAAATGAGATATGATTCGTTTTGTCTGAAATGAATGTACTAGATCCGGAAAATCCTATATTTTCCCTAAGAATGAGTTTTTAAAATTGTTTACTTGTAAATTGATAGTGTTTAACCCGGAGAATCCTATATTTTCCTGAAAGCTGAGATGTAGTCTAAAAACTTTGAGACCGTACGTGTAAGTAAATATGTCATACTTGATTTGATAACTTGTAGTTTTATATTTAAATAAAGCTACCTGAAGATGTGTTTACCCTGAATTCTAAATGTGTTGATAATACCCTATCATGATTACTTAATACCTACAAGTTATATATAACTATGATCTGAACCAATAGGGTGATTCTGCCGTAAGTCCACAACTAAACAAGGAACAAGAAATGAGGCGGAAGTCACATATTCCACTGAATATCGAATAAAATTCATATATAACCATAATGTAAATACGAAGTAATCATATAGTTATTATCCCTTGAACTTATTGAGTTGTGTATTACTACGTGCATGAGTCATTGTTTCCGCGTGCGAGTTCCTATAACCATACTAATATGACCGTTATCCAAATAGTTAATGACATTTGTCACCCCAAAATGTATGTTCCAACTGCAGCTAATAGTCAGGGCGTGGGATTGTTAGTCCCATATAGATCTATACATAAACTCACGCTCTCCCTCTAGGACACTCTAGCTATAAGTGGGGGACTTTCGTTTGATACTACACAAAGCCATTGTCTTACATAATTTTCTAACAACAAGTTCACGAGTAATATGTTGAAAAATCTTTTAGTTAATAAAAATAACAATTTTTATTTATAACTTTGTACGATAGAAAGAGTGGATTGACTCATAAATTATACTTATCACAATTTATATGCTTGTTTTCATATCGTTTTCCTTCTAAATGAACTAACTTGTAATTTCCATACAACTATAACTATCATAGATTATATGCATATTATTTGTATAATGAAACCTTGTTACTAACAACTTTTAAAAGATTATAGGTTTGATAATAGCGTTTATTAATCATAGTTGGTATCTTCATGTAATGAAAACGTAAAGTATAAGAATAACAAAAATAGTAGTTTGTAACACAAGTTTCCTTGTGTTACACTTGTATTCCCCCCCCCCCCCCCCCCCCCCCCGCTATAAAGCATATAAAGAGTTTGGAAAAGTGTAGGGGTATGAACTCACTTGATAACTGGTGAATCGGGCAGCGTTTCGTTTCTAGGAATGGTCTTCTTTGTCGTAACCACGGGTTTCTGGTGAAGAAACGAGCTTCACGTGGGCAGCACTTCAACTAGGAGTTAGTTTATCGGGAGATTCGGGGCGTCGGCATTTGCGTCATTTGTTAGGGGTGTTACCGAGGCTTTGGGTGGTTTAGAGGGTCTTAACAGTGTGTAAAAGTAGGAGAGAGGATGGATTTCAGCAACCAAAGTCGGAAGGCTTCAACTTCTATTTATAGCCTGAAATCTTGACTCTCACACCGTGAGTTTTGAATAACTCACGTCATGAGTTTCGTCCTGATCCGCTCATGGCTTTCGTCATTTACCCACTTGCTATGGAAGGGTCAATCAACCTGTTCACGTCGTGAACTCTGCACTCACGACGTGAATTCTGACATGTGTCGAAGTTTGTTCCCCGAACTTCATAAATTCATATTTCGCATACGAGTTCCGTTTTTGATGCTCTTTATATCCACGCATAGGTGAGTTTATGCTCTACAACTTTCGTTTTGACTCCGTCGGATAGTTTTGAATTTATTTTTAATAATATATTTTAACAGGCCGGGACAGGAAAAGTTTGTTAAAAATTCATAACTCCTTCATCTGACGTCCGTTTTTGTCTGTCTTTTTACCGTTGTACTACTATTGTCGAGATCTTCAATTCTCGTTTAGGTTGCATCGGCTAAAAGTCGCTCGATTTCTATTTTGAATTTTTAGATGTCTACTACTATATCTAAAACTTAAGAAAATCATAACTTCCTCATACGAAGTCAGATTTGGACGTTCTTTTTATGTATGTTTACGTTTTAATGATATCTATGAATTTCATTTAGATAACTAAGGCTGAATGTAACAGCCCAAAAATCTCAAGTATTGTTAAAGTGCATTTTGGGGTGTTTTAAAGGGGAGAATCGGCGAGTTGGAGCCAGACTCGCCGAGTAGGGTCGCAGACTTGGTCGCGGGTTCGCGACTGGACTCGACGAGTCCAGATATGGACTCGGCGAGTCGACGCTGTTCAGCGAAAAACCCTAGCCGTTCAGTTTTGGGTCGTATATAAGGGATCTTATGCCGTCATTGCTCGTCTTTTGGTCGATTGAGAAGAACCCTAAGCGGCTGTGGCATCTAGAGCAAGCTTGTAGGCCATTGGTGACCTTGAAGGAATTGTTGTGCAAGGAGGAGAAGGGTTTTGGCTAAAGTAACTGCAAGGGATTCGAGTTCTGAAGTTTGGGGACACAGAAGGTACATCATTCAGGTAATAGCTCGGATTACATTCTTCTGTGATTGATGTGTATATGGATTTAGGGTTTATGAAACCCATTTGATGAGTAGATGGATTATTACCTTGTTACCCAAACGAATATAACCCTGTATTAGGACCCTTAGAGGTACAGAAGGTCCCATGTTTGTGTATTCGGAAAAATACGTATCTCAGGAAGCAGTTTGATCGACTGCATGGCATGGACTCGCCGAGTCCGATGAGCAGACTCGGCGAGTAGCTTGAAGAATAACTGGGACTCGTCGAGTTGTTCTTCAGACTCGACGAGTGGAGTCGGGGTGGCCCCGCGATTCTTCCAGGAGTAACTCGTCGAGTCAAGGAGGATACTCGACGAGTAGAAGGGGAAACTTAGAGAATTGATTGTGTGACCGGAAGGTCGAATATATTATGTGTTATGTATATATGCTATAAATGGAAAGTTAGTTGTTACGCGTGATATGCATCTTTATACGGGCCGGAAGGCAAAGTGTTATGTGACAAAAAGGTCAGGTATGATATTGATGGGTTTTATACAAACAATCCTATGTGTGCATGCAACCCTAGTATTGGATCTATGTTTTCACTATTAGTTATACAACTTTATGAACACAAAAAGAAACCTGGCATGCTACTATAATTTTCGAAATTCATATATAAAACTATAATACATACCTTTTGTTGTTATATAGCAATAACAACTTGTTCCTTGAATTTCCTTAGCTCTTGAAAGCAAGTACCACAAGTGTAGTACCTCTAATGGAGTCACAAACACCATATGCAACTTGGATGAAGAGGAGAAGAAAAGGAGGCACCAAAACGGCTGGAAACCCTAATAGAAGTGTTGTCCACGTTTTTGGGGCTTAAGGGTCCCTTTTATACATGTAGGCTATTAGGGTTTACAACTAGGAAACCCTAATTTGACTGCTTAGGCCCTAAGCAGCCCATGGACTCCTTAAACATATCCCTTGGACGATTTCTAATGGGCTTCCCATAGAATTCGTTCAACCTATATATTATTAGGTGATCCATAGCCCAATTATAATTATCTTATAATTACAACTTCAGTCCCCTAAGTTTAATTAATCTCTTTTAACCACAAAATTAATTCTTAATTAATTCTTGACCAATATTAATTAAACAATATGATTTCTCCTTTAATATATTATTCTCATAATATATTAATAAATCATATTTAAACCTTTCTCTCCTTAAATCATCCTACATATTGTTATGGTGAAGGCAACCCAAAAGGACCATGCTCATAATCGGGTCAAGTACATACCAAAACAGTTATGGACTTAGACACTAATCCAACAGTCTCCCACTTGGATAAGTCTAATAACTATTTTCCGTATGACTTCAGAACCTGATCAGCAATCATAGCTTTCAAAAGCCGCTGTCAACTCTGATCTTATCAGATAGCGTGTCCTCTAGATAAGGTATTATATATTCCTCCATTCTCAAGATATCGTATAGACATAAGACATGAATTTCAATCATTCTCTCTATACTGTTTCCCGACTTCCGATTTATGACGACTGACAAAAGACTACAATTGAACACATCAACTTAGTCCCGGCTTGGCCAAGCGCTTAGGTGTCATCACTAAATCATCAAGAGGCCCACATATATCGCTTTTATCCCACTTTGAGTAAAAGGAATGGATAAACTTTGACTCAAATGCTCGCTTGCATTTACTGATCGAATCACACACAACAATAAGTTTTATAACACCAAGTTACTGGTGCGTTTACTTATTATCAATGTGCAATTGACCAACAAATAACAACTCACATGTCTCGGTTTCAAGAATATACAATATTATCGTCTCACTAATCACTCGTGATAAAACCATGAAGTGATCCAAGTGAGCGTGGGTTTAATCCAATACTCTAATCTTATCAAAGCACTCATGAACTCTGCAGCAAACTTGTGCCATGTCTAAACACTTAGACAATCTACAGACACATTCATGACAGTCTTTCTTCATACCTACTCCCAACGTATAACCGACTGTGGATGTTTGAATAACCTAGTTATTCTGGAAGTTAAAACATGCAAATTGAAACATGACAACAATACTTAATCCTATATAGCCCCAAACTTGTGAGAGTAAATAAAACCCTTCTATTTATCCACCATATTGATTACTCATTATTTATCATTTAATGTTTCGGATAATCAACTCATTGCTTGAATTACAACAACAATTGCCCCATGCTCTAAGCATGCACACCGTGTTTCCTATGGTCCATGCTTTGTGAAATAGATCACCTGAAAACTTTTCCAATGATGCTCATTTCACAATTCCTTAATCCTAATTATTAGTGTAAGAACACAAGGTTCTTGCCACTACTAGAATATGCTAGATTCTAACATTTTATGCAACGATCCCTTTGCAAAATCATAGCACAAAAGTCACCAAGACGTAGCTAATGAAATTACAAAGTACTTTCTTAGAAATTGTTACAAGACAATTCCATAGATGTGAAGTCTCACATTCAAAGTACATTCCTTTGAACATCCTTCTTGCATAAAAGTTTCTAATCTAGGCACAGACTCTCAATGTCCAGCTCCCAATATGAAAACATTTCCACATTTTCCATATGACAACTCATTCTTAATAGAATCTTATCTATTCATAATAATGTCAATATGGTCCATTCAATACCATACTTCCAACTACTTACAAGCGATCAATCCTCAGCGAACTTTGGATCGTCCTTTGATAGTTGTTAAATTCTTTCAGTCAAAACCAATTCTAGTCCTGTTTCCCTCTTAATGCGCTAGACATTTGGAAAATTTTAGAATGGTAAAATACTATAGCATTTACAATCGATCCTATACCTGAAGCGTATGGGACACGATGCATAATGTCTTACATAAAGATATGATACTTTACCAATCTTTTGCCATAATATTTTATGTGTCATGTTCTCACAATTCGAACTATGAAGAGGGATGCCGTAATCATAATGGAATTTTAAGAACACACAATGTATCCTTTGACTGAAAACGTTAAAATTTCTTAATCTAAGCTTTAGATTTTGAAACAGAGTATAATATTCTCTCCCTTAATTATAGCAAAACAACTTTTCAACCCATGCAACTTTGCAAATGGAATCTTTGTTTTTCTATAATTAATATTGCTAACTTGCAATACTCGCCATAAGCATAACACTTATGCTCCCACTATCATGATGATTATCATATAAGCATAACATTTATGCTCCCACTAGCTTTGACATGTATTCAAAAAAACAAATGAACTTCCAGAAAACAATGCCTATTGAATTTCTGAAATTCATATTTCTAATACCAGATGCTTCGATAAGCCTTTATCTAAGCTTCTTAACCTTATACACCTTTGCCTTAGATAGCTCATATGTGTGTTTAAACAATTCATAACTTATGTTACTAAGTTCCAAATGTTGAAACTAATTGCCAAATCTCACAATTCGAACTATGGAAAGGGATGCCGTAACCATAATCGAATTTGAGAATACAATTTTCTCAATTGCTATCTTCTTAAAATCTCTCTTAGTGAAAGCATTTCCTCACAGTCATTTTCATGAAGGAGGGAATCTTATGACACTTAGATTTTATGGTGTATGAGTTCCTATCCATGTGAATTTGCCAAAACCAAGGTTTGCGACAAATCCAAACTCATATGGACTGAACTTTCTTAATCTTGATTTCTTGCCCTATGGTAACACGAGTGCCCACCATGTCTTCCAAGTAGTTTAGTAACTTGTCCTTACATATCAATTTACTTTCCATCGACTAAGGCTTTAGTGTGTATTCAAATGAGAACTCATAGAACTCATATACACAATTAACCCAATTGGAATGGCACAGAAACAAAACAATGTCAGCACGATAGGTTGTAAACCTCAAGTCGTGTGCCAGTGATGATCGATAAGGTTTATTCTTGATTTGTTCTTGAAACTTTTTCAAAACATTAAAACTCCCACTGACCTCTTGACATATATGATTCTCTTTTTCAAGAAACATTTCTTGACAATCAAATATTCAAGAGTCGGTGCAGTTATTATCAAGACAAGAACACTTCACAAGTTGGTCCTAGTTGGTCTTTGTCTTATCCAAGACATCACAACTTACCAATATCAAATGTACAAGAATAAGAAAAATTTTCCAAGTTCATATTTGATGAGTGTTATAAACCTACTTAAAACTTTTCACTCAATGTCACAATCTTGACTTTAAGACTTGATATTGGAACGAAGTGTGATTGACTTCTTGATTTAACCATTTCTACAATACTTGATTCCTCTTCTTAGACATGCAATTGCACTAAGACTCACTTAGAGGATCTATTGAGACATGGTTCTTAATCTTTAAGACTTATCATAAAACACAATAAAAGGTACTCTCCCTTCTTTCTAGAAGAGAGAAACTTTTATCTTTCTGCCTACTTGATTCTTCTTTATTCGTTCTACTATTCATTGAAACTCTTTCAATCAATCTCAGAATTACACTTAATCTTATAAGTATAATCACATTTACTAAACTTTAGTAAATCATGACGAATATCTTTGTCACTCTTGTGGTGGACTTGATCAACGCACAACCTAGTGTACTTGATCTCCTAGTCTTTCAACTGACACTTTGCCAAAGAATTAGTCTAAGTTTCCCAAATGTGAAAGTTTTCCATTCATCATACAATACACATTGCATGATTCCAAGTTTCTGTCCAATTGAAACTTGGGCAATGAGAAACTCTCCCTATTTGGTAAACGTTTGACATTTGCACAAATAACATAATTAAGAATCAAATCCATTATGCTAATAATAAAAGTACATGAACATCAATTTTTCATATATTTCATTGTAAGGATAAATAAATAAGACAAAATCAAAATTTATTTTATTGCAGAAATTTTTTTTCCTTACAATGTAATTCAATTGAAAAACTATGTTATTACATATTTCTTAACAATCTATTCTAACTCCAAGTAGTAGCTCAAGAATCCATTCTTCAAGTAATGCGATCGAAATCCATTTCTTCATGATTAGATTCAGCTCACTTCCTTTCTCAAGTTTCCTCTCTTTTCTTCGATCCTACAAAACATCAAAATGTAATCTTATCACATCATGTATTAAGAATCTAGAATAGGAACTTAAAAGAGTTAGTTAATGGATTTTACCTGAAGCAGAGCCATACGTCTTGACTCTCCCATCTCTTAGATCTCTCAGGTAATTAGGGCAGCTTCGTCTCCAATGCCCCTTCTCTTGGCAATAAAAGCAAATAGACTCCTTTGGCACAACACATCGGACAATCACAAACTTAGCTCTTTCTGGACTTCCAATGTTGCCAGTGTCCATTGAAGTTTGGGAGTTTGATTCACTAGACAAATTTGCTTGACCAGCACGCCAAATCATTGCTGATTCAGCAGATATAAGCAAATAGGTGAGATCAATTAGGGTCACGTCGTGGTCCATCATATAGTACTCTCTAACGAACTCACTATATGATTCAGGAAGTGACTGAAGAACCCAGTCAACAGCTAACTCACTTGAAATCTCGACACCCAACATGTTTAACCTATCAATGTATGACTTCATCTCTAAGACGTGCGCACACACAGGTTTCCCATCTTCGTGTTTACTTGCCAAAAGGGCTTGAGTGAGCTTGAACGTTTCAAGCCTTTGAACTTGTGGGTCAGGGAGAATAATTGGAGGAGGTGGAGGAAGTGAAGCATGACTCTCATTTCCTCGATCGTATCTCGGAACGTCATCTTCATTTGGAAAGCTTGTTCCAAAGCATTTGGGAAGACCATTGTAAGATTCAGACATCTACAAAACGGGAGAAAATTCAAGTTATGTTGATTAGAATTCTTGATGTAATACCCAAATGAAACATCAAGCTAGGATCCAACACAATACTCTACAACCTAGAAGAGGGATGCCGTAATCTAGTTGCAGAATATTTGAAGGTAGGTAAATGACGATTTACCAATTTCCACCATGAAAAACGAAAAAGAAGTTTAAGTTTTAAATGAATTGAAACTCCTAGATCTTTTGAGACTCATTGAACTCTTCAATGGCATGTTTAATCTCGATTATGCCCTACTATTCGTGACTGGGATGCCGAGGATCACAAACAAGGTGTAAATAACCATACGAATGACGTGGTGCACCCAATGCTACTATCACCTAATCAATGTGCCGGTTAGCCACACACGCTCCATTGATCTATGATAAGCATCGAGCCACCCTTTGCCACCAATGTCATCCCCAAATTAGTGTGTCGGTTAACCACACACGCTCCACTAACGTTTGACAAGGGTACGAAGTGTAATTCCATGGGTTAGCATACAATTTCACATTTTGCCTAAAGTAACTATGATCTGGGAATTTGAAAAAGCATTTAGTTACTTTGTACTTCATTATACTTATAATAGAAGGTTTCTGTCCTATCCTACCCGTTCGGCTAACGACCCTCCACTAGTCAAGAGTGCGGTGGGTAAGAGTGGATACCCATTCAATCGCCATTTTATAGGCAATTTCCTTAAACACCCCTTATAGACTAGCTTCGTGAATGAGGCCTACTAACGGTAAGACTAAATTTTTAGTTATACATATATAATATTAAACTTTTAATGTTATATATAGTATAAGGGTGTATTTTACACTTTTAAAATACTAGGTGGTTTAAATTATACTTTTAATTAACCAAAATCATTATGGATTTATTAAATCTCTTTTAATTATACACTTAATTAATTTAATAAAACCATAAGGGTTTAATTTGAACTTTTCAAAATCAAGGTTTTGGAATTTAGACTTTCAAAATTAACTTTTAATCAACAATTTAAATTCCAAAACTTGAGGGCAAGTTTTGAAACTCTTCAAAACAATTAGGTTTTAATCTCACTTAAAATTTTCGAATTTAAGACATTTAAATTAAAATTTTAAATATTAAAACTCTTGATTTAATAACTACCATAAATTAAACAATTAATTTAAATTATGAAATCACAAGGGATTATCTAGATCATGAGGATAATTACCAATTATACATCTAAGATATCCTAATCCCTTGAATCCCTCTCTAAATCTCGAAAATAAGGGATGGGATAATTCAAGATCTTTAATTACCATATTTAACAATTAAAAGATAATTACAAGATATGGGATTATCCAAATCCCTAAAATTTAGGATCTAACCTTGGGGAAGGAGGTAATTTCGAAATCCAAGGGTTGGATAACCCTAGATTTCAAAATCTTGGAGGCTAAGGAAAGGATTTGGGAAACCCTAGCAAAAATCGCCATCTAGGGTTTTGCAACCCTAATTGCGAAAATTACCTAGCCTTTAGGGTTTATTAGCCATAAACCCTAATATGTCAAGTTCACAAATTTGAATAAAAGCTAATTGAAAACAAAAACCAATGGCTCTGATACCACTGATGGGTTTTATACAAACAATCCTATGTGTGCATGCAACCCTAGTATTGGATCTATGTTTTCACTATTAGTTATACAACTTTATGAACACAAAAAGAAACCTGGCATGCTACTATAATTTTCGAAATTCATATATAAAACTATAATACATACCTTTTGTTGTTATATAGCAATAACAACTTGTTCCTTGAATTTCCTTAGCTCTTGAAAGCAAGTACCACAAGTGTAGTACCTCTAATGGAGTCACAAACACCATATGCAACTTGGATGAAGAGGAGAAGAAAAGGAGGCATCAAAACGGCTGGAAACCCTAATAGAAGTGTTGTCCACGTTTTTGGGGCTTAAGGGTCCCTTTTATACATGTAGGCTATTAGGGTTTACAACTAGGAAACCCTAATTTGACTGCTTAGGCCCTAAGCAGCCCATGGACTCCTTAAACATATCCCTTGGACGATTTCTAATGGGCTTCCCATAGAATTCGTTCAACCTATATATTATTAGGTGATCCATAGCCCAATTATAATTATCTTATAATTACAACTTCAGTCCCCTAAGTTTAATTAATCTCTTTTAACCACAAAATTAATTCTTAATTAATTCTTGACCAATATTAATTAAACAATATGATTTCTCCTTTAATATATTATTCTCATAATATATTAATAAATCATATTTAAACCTTTCTCTCCTTAAATCATCCTACATATTGTTATGGTGAAGGCAACCCAAAAGGACCATGCTCATAATCGGGTCAAGTACATACCAAAACAGTTATAGACTTAGACACTAATCCAACAGATATATGATATATGTGCTTTATATGTTAGAGTAAATGTATTATGTGCCGTATATGTTTTTGGGCCGGAAGGCAATATGTTATGGGCCGGAAGGCAATATGTTATGGGCCGGAAGGCAATATGTTATGGGCCGGAAGGCAATATGTTATGGGCCAGAAGGCAATATGTTATGGGCCGGAAGGCAATGTACTATGGGCTGGAAGGCAACACGTTATGGGCCGGAAGACGATTATCTCATGGGCCGGAAGGCATGGTGCAGTGGACCGGAAGGTCAGGGCCTGGGAAGGCGTATGTGCGTAAGGTGTATATTGGGGAACTCACTAAGCTTCGTGCTTACAGTGTTTTATGTATGTTGTTTCAGGTTCTTTCAGTAACGCGGGATGGCACCGGCTCGATTGTACACACCAGAGAAAGAGTTGTATTTTGGAGGATCCTGGTTTTCCATTCAAGTGAAAATGAAGCTATGTTTTGTAATTCAATTATGAATGAGATTTTAAACAAGTGTTTAATATTAAAAGTGATTATTTTAAATGAAAATTTTGTCTTGAAAATCACGGTGTTACAAATTGGTATCAGAGCCTTGGTTTGAGAGATTCGGATGCGCCTTCGTGTAAATCTAAACTCAAACTGAGGAAATAAGAAAAAGTTTTCAAATAAATAGTTTTCTAAAAGTGGATAAGAGTTCAAAGAGAAAGCAAGAAAGAACAGTGTGTACAATCAGCCAGAGCCAAACGGTGATTTCCCAAAATACCCTTACTTTTGTGTTATGAAATATCTATTATGCACTTTATGAGATATTATTGCATGCTAGAGACAGGCTAGGTGTTTCATATCTTAGGACTAGAATGGCCTGATTTGTGATGCCTTAGCCTAGGATTTGTTGTCATATGTGCGTTATGCTTTTGAATATGTGATGAGCGAGAATATCCAGTTAGGACGCACGAGGGGTAGAGCTACAGAGTTCAGTGGTACTTCCGAGGATGAGCCGAGAAGGTGGAGCTATCACAGATAAGGAGTCCTATGTATTCTTCGATGCTCGAATGTTGCTTGCTTTGTGCTTTGTGGAATTATCGATGATGGGAGTCAGCTACTACGTGAGTGTGACGATACTCAGGAGGTAGATGGTTGGCATCATTAGGAGCTCTTCAGCAGCTGATAGCAAAGAAGTGGGAGGACGGCGGAAGGGACTAGGGAGTAAACCTAGCCAGATGAGTGCACTGGTAGAGTAGAGGATTTCGCTGGGGAGCGAGTATACACGATGGATTGGTAAAAGAGGAGGCCGATCAGCTACTTAGGAACTCTGGGATGGTCCGTGTGGAAAGTATGGGTAGATGTGGAAGGTAGTATGGGCCCGTACTACTGAAAGCAGAGGACCCATACTTGATACAAGGAGCATTTTGAAGATCCTAAGGAACGGAATGCGGAGTGATGTTATGGTCAGGGTACTATACATCGGAACAGATTGAGGATAGATGTTGTGGTTCAAGTACCATACATCGGAGCAGATTGCGGAGTGATGTTATGGTCAGGGTACCATACATCGGAACAGATTGAGGATAGATGTTGTGGTTCGAGTACCATACATTGGAGCGGATTGCGGAGTGATGTTATGGTCAGGGTACCATACATCAGAACAGCTTGAGGATAGATGTTATGGTTCGAGTATCATACTTCGGAGCAGATTGAGGAGTGATGTTATGGTTCGGGTACCATACACCGGAACAGATTGAGAAGGGACGTCATGGGATGAGTACCAGGGTTTGTAGCGGATGATGCTTGTGACTATCTTGCTATCGGGTCATGATCGATGAGGTAGAGATCGGATGCTATGGGTTTTAGGCCTGTAGACCATGGTTGAGTATGGGGAGGCGTTCCCCGAGAGGAAAGGCGAGTGCCCATCGGAGTATTTTGGTAAGAAGTTAAAGACAGAGGAAAATTTTGGTTGAGTCAAACAATCAGGCGATAAGGGGGAGGCCATCTTCTAGAAGGGTGGTGCCATTTATGTTTGTGAGCAATACACGAGGGGGTTGATGTTTCAGTGGTGGATTTGGGAGTACACCCTACAGGTAGTTATCGACAATGTTTTCCCTCAGAGTATCAGGTAGCAGGTGTGCCGCGAGGCAGTGACTTATCGTGAGCAGACAGTCAGTTGGGACTGAGGTAGTCGAAAACCACACTACACCTAAGTGAGGATAGTAGGATACATCATAGTGGTAGCAGTGGAGAGTTCAGTCGAGCTTTGCAGTGCAGAGAGTTTTCGTCTATGTTGGGAGTGGGTCCTTGTCCTTGGGACAATTCCGGTGTTGGGACATTGGTTGATGAGTCGAGGTGAGAGGAACGATGATTTGGCGGTGCATTATATGAGCCAGGGATGTCATTGGACAGTTTAGATGCTTAGTGCCAGTTTGGCATGGGATTTGGATCGATTAGAGGCGGTTGTGATGAGAAGTTCTTGGAGAGTTAATCAGAGGTTCAGAGTATAGAGGGTTGATTGATTTCCTTAAGGGGGAATTACCGGGCGTTGCGTAGCACTTTCCTGGAGCAGATGCGATTTCATTGGTGAAAAAATAGTTGTGGGTTGGGTGTGTGCTAATTGGCGATGGTTCGAACCCTAGTGGGGGAGAACCGGGTGCAGTATGTAGGAAAGCAAGGATTTTCCAAGAGTGGTTATAAGTGAAGTATAGAGATATGTTATAAGAAATCATGAGACCAGAGGTGTCAGTGATTGAGGAAGAAGGTCAGAGTGAGTTAATGCGGGAAGTACTCGAGGAGGAGAACGAATGAATCCATGGCAGGTGTCTGGTGTCGTTACAAGTAGATAGAGAATGTTTGGGTCGGTATGCGCATCCTTGTTTGGATTTTGAACGTCGGAAGAAGGGTTTCGGGGAATTATCAGCATATTTCGTAGCGTCAGCGTTTCCTCGTATTCCAATCGGGAAATTATATGCGTCGGAGTTGTAATGTGGGAAAATGTAGATCTATTTATGGGATTCCGAGGAGATGTATTATTGTATATACGTGATGTTTGGGGCAGGAGATCAGTGGTTGTGGCAGTATTCTGGGCTATTCGGGTATGATATTTCTATTTCGGAGTTACTCGTGAATCCTGAATTGAATCGACGTGTGGCATATCAAGTATCTGTGGATCTAGTGGGAGCCCTTCGAGTATGGGTATTCAGGGAGATTATTTGAGAGAGTGGATATTCGCAGAGATGGACAGTTGTTATGTTGATTGTCTCCATAGTCTGTGGTGGATATTCGAGTCGCAGTACTCACTATTCAGAAGATGTTGTGATACCGCGTGGAGTCGCAGTACTCATTAAATGGCAAGAGAATACGATGTTGGAATGTTTTCCGAGCAGTTTATGGTGTGGAAGAGTTTTGGGTTTGAGTAGTCCTATTATTGAGTTTTGGAGCCTAGATGTTGAGTCGGGGGCAAGACGGGGGTATCCGTCCCTGTCGGGAGGTGCGGAAGAAATACGCGACGAAAATGCGCAGCAGAACCCAGAGATTAGAGTTGAGACGATCCTCGGTTGGATTGTATTGCTCGCTTGAGGAAAAGAGAATTTTGTGACTTGCGCGTCACTGGGTCGGGATAGTGGTCACGGGGAGAAAGTTAGTGGAATATTTGGGTCATGAGATGGGTGACAGTTGGGGGCTCAGATGTGAAGCCAAAAGCTGATCCAATACTCAGTCTTGAGGAGGAATATGGGAAAGGAGCTTAGCATGATGATATCTGAGGACACTTTAGAGAGAGTAAACGATCCAAACGCTCGAAGACATGCTTCGGGCATGTGCATTAGATTTCTGAGAAAGCCGCGGTACGTATTGATCCTTGGTTGAGTTGTCTCATATCAACAGCCATCATTAGTGCATTAGTATGCCGCCCTATGAGCTGTTGCATAGGAGGTGGTGTCGGATCCTCATTTGCTGAGGAAAGGTAACGCATGGACCCGAGAGTCCTTGCGAGCAGATCCAGAGCATGTGCGATACATGGAGTAGTGACAAGGTCGTCAAGTGGATTTCCCTAAGTAAGGGAAGAGGAAGGTATGTTGGGGGCTAGTGCAGCATGTGTATACGATTGCAAGCGGAGAACTCGTGAGAGTTGCTCTGAGAGTGAGAATGGGTCTCTCAGTCGTTCCGAAATGGATAAAGTGGGCTTTGGATCGGGGACCCGGTGATTCAGGGTTTCACAACCCTTATGGGTCGAGTGATCATTGAGATTTAGAGTAGAGTTGCATCTTGGGTAATCCTCGGTTGCAGGGAGTGGCGGACAGTACAGAGATCGTGCTTTAGTCGACAGAGCAGATGCGGCAGGTTAATCAGAGAGTAATGATCGTCTAGAGTTGACAGGAAGGTTAAGCAGACAGACGCCGTTACGAGCATGTGTTTCAGGTCAGCGACTTCGTACTTCTAACGGTCTCTCCTTGGGAAGGGGTGATTCGGTTCAGGAAGAGGGGCAAGTTGGGGCCCCGATATGTTGGGCTTTTTCGTGAGAATGCGAGGGTAGGACGGGTGGCCTACCGTTTGGAGCTGCCAACGGAATTGGGATGGATCCATGACACTTTTTATGTGTCGCAATTGAAGAAGTGTATAGCAGATGAGTCAGCAGTGGTTCCACTAGAGAACAATTAGGTGGATGCGAGCCTGTGTTACGCCGAGAGGCCAGTGGCCATCAGGGATCAGAAGATTAAGGTTCTGAGGAACAAGGAGGTACCTCTGGTATTGATTTAGTGGCAACCTCGGAAGAGATCGGAAGTGACTAGGGAAGCCGAAACGTGAGATGCGGGAGCAGCATCCAGAACTATTTTCAGAGTGAGACTTCGAGGGCGAAGTCTGATTCTAGTGGGGGAGAATTGTAACAGCCCAAAAATCTCAAGTATTGTTAAAGTGCATTTTGGGGTGTTCTAAAGGGGAGACTCGGCGAGTTGGAGCCAGACTCGCCGAGTAGGGTCGCAGACTTGGTCGCGGGTTCGCGACTGGACTCGACGAGTCCAGATATGGACTCAGCGAGTCGATGCTGTTCAGCGAAAAACCCTAGCCGTTCAGTTTTGGGTCGTATATAAGGGATCTTATGCCGTCATTGCTCGTCTTTTGGTCGATTGAGAAGAACCCTAAGCGGCTGTGGCATCTAGAGCAAGCTTGTAGGCCATTGGTGACCTTGAAGGAATTGTTGTGCAAGGAGGAGAAGGGTTTTGGCTAAAGTAACTGCAAGGGATTCGAGTTCTGAAGTTTGGGGACACAGAAGGTACATCATTCAGGTAATAGCTCGGATTACATTCTTCTGTGATTGATGTGTATATGGATTTAGGGTTTATGAAACCTATTTGATGAGTAGATGGATTATTACCTTGTTACCCAAACGAATATAACCCTGTATTAGGACCCTTAGAGGTCCAGAAGGTCCCATGTTTGTGTATTCGGAAAAATACGTATCTCATGAAGCAGTTTGATCGACTGCATGGCATGGACTCGCCGAGTCCGATGAGCAGACTCGGCGAGTAGCTTGAAGAATAACTGGGACTCGTCGAGTTGTTCTTCAGACTCGACGAGTGGAGTCGGGGTGGCCCCGCGATTCTTCCAAGAGTAACTCTTCGAGTCAAGGAGGATACTCGACGAGTAGAAGGGGAAACTTAGAGAATTGGAGGACGACTAGACTCGCCGAGTCGCCAGAGTACTCGACGAGTCCGGCCGAGTTGACCGTGGACTGTTGACCAGAGTTGACCTGTGTGACTTCTTAGGGTCAGTTAACGTGGAAGATAAAAGTATTAATAAGAGATATATTGTTATATGGAGCTTGTAGCTCGGCGGATCAGGTGCAAGTGATTTCAGGAGTTGCTAACTTCCAGCATCCACGAGGTGAGTCTTCTCACTATATTGTACCCGGAAGGGTTTGATTGTGTGACCGGAAGGTCGAATATATTATGTGTTATGTATATATGCTATAAATGGAAAGTTAGTTGTTACGCGTGATATGCATGTTTATACGGGCCGGAAGGCAAAGTGTTATGTGACAGAAAGGTCAGGTATGATATATGATATATGTGCTTTATGTGTTAGAGTAAATGTATTATGTGCCGTATATGTTTTTGGGCCGGAAGGCAATATGTTATGGGCCGGAAGGCAATATGTTATGGGCCGGAAGGCAGTATGTTATGGGCCGGAAGGCAATGTACTATGGGCCGGAAGGCAACACGTTATGGGCCGGAAGGCGATTATCTCATGGGCCGGAAGGCATGGTGCAGTGGACCGGAAGGTCAGGGCCTGGGAAGGCGTATGTGTGTAAGGTGTATATTGGGGAACTCACTAAGCTTCATGCTTACAGTGTTTTATGTATGTTGTTTCAGGTTCTTTCAGTAACGCGGGATGGCACCGGCTCGATTGTACACACCAGAGAAAGAGTTGTATTTTGGAGGATCCTGGTTTTCCATTCAAGTGAAAATGAAGCTATGTTTTGTAATTCAATTATGAATGAGATTTTAAACAAGTGTTTAATATTAAAAGTGATTATTTTAAATGAAAATTTTGTCTTGAAAATCACGGTGTTACACTGAAAAGTATTTTATTGAAATTTCGCGCTTTACGCTTAATTGTGTTTTACCGAATTTGTCGCGGATCTTTGATCGGTCATAACTTCTTCGTTCTAACTCGGATTTTAGTGTTCTTCATATTTTTGGAAACTTGGGTACGATCTCTACCACTTCATTCATTCCAATTGAGAATATTGAACAAATTATTTTTAACCTAAATTTGACTGGTGTTACACATTAGATGATCCCCAACTTTCTTTCGAAAGAGAGTGGGATCAATTGATCCTTGTTTAAATTTCGATTGCTTTAAGAAAGAATTTAAAGTTCCATACCATGCTCTTGGTGCTTGTTTTAACCCATAAACAACCTTATCTAAAATATAACAATGATTAGGATATTCTTCATTTACAAAACCTAGAGGTTGTTCCACATATACTATCTCTTCGGGTTCTCCATTCAAAAATGCACATTTCACATCCATTTAATAAACATCAAAATCCTTATGATCTGTATAGGCCAAAAATATTTGAACTGCCTCGAGTCTTGCGACAGGGGCGAAGGTTTCTTCATAGTCTATTCCTTCTTGTTGCGAATAACCTTTTACTACAAGCCTAGCTTTATTTCGAACAATATTACCATCTTTGTTTGTTTTATTTTTTTAAATCCTTTTTAACACAACTATCGAAACGTCTTTTGGCTTAGGAATTAATCTCCAATTCTTTCGAATTCAGTCAATTCAGATTGCATTGGAATAACCCAATTTGTGTGTTCCATTGCAACCTTAACTGTTTTCGGTCCAATTTTCGAAATGAAAACGTTAAACATGCAAAATTCCTAATGAATGTTAAGTACCTCATTCTTTGCACGAAGTTGAGCGCTCGTTAATACACCGTCTTGTGGGGTTCTATGAACTTGTTCCTTTGGATCATTTCTTGTCCATTTATCTAAAGGTGGATATGCTGGATCAAAATCCAATGGTGCATCTTCAAACATTTTGTCCTTTTCAGATCCTGCAACAGAAACATTGTCATTTGAATCATGAAAATTTTCTTTATGATCACTATTCGACATAATTTAATCGTTTTGCTCCCTCTCAATAGGATGCTCCCCCTCAACAGGATGTTCCCCCTCAACATCATTATCAAATCTCCTATACCCCCCCCCCCCCCAAAGGATTCTCCCTCTCAACCTGAGTTGTTGAATTCAAGTGCTCCCCCTCCACTTGATCATTTAGCATGCTTTCGCCAAGTCTTGGAGAATTCGATGTTGAATTCAAGTCTGAAATATCTTGTGTCAATTTCAAATCATCGAAATACTTTGAAGCTTCAGGTATGCGATTATTAGTTGCATTAACTTCAGCTTCACCAGCCATATCTAGAGTACCAAAAATTAAATCATAATCAAAATTTGTCGAATTTGAAATTTCAGACTCATCATTTGATTCATTAATAATTGGTGTATGATTAAAATATTTTTTGACTTGTTTAACATAATAATCATCAAATTTTAGTTTAAATGTCTCTTCCACTTTGTGTGTCCATTTATTCAAAACCCGATATGCAACCGAATTATGAAAATATCCTAAGAAAATTCCTTCGTCATCTTTGGACTGGAATTTCAAAGATTATCCTTGAGATTCATGATAAAACACCTGCAACCACAAACATGAAAGAATTTGACATTAGGTTTTCGGTTATTAAGAATTTCATAAGGGGTAATGTTGAAATGACGATGAATAAACGATTTGTTTTGAGTAAAAAATGATGGGTTTTAGCCATAAGAACTTTCCTATGTGCGCATGCAAAACCCTAATGCTCGGATCTTGGCTTTCTAATTAAACATGCTTTGAGTCCAAGACTTCTAATGGCTAATTAGGTTAAATAACAACATTGAAATAGATCTAGAATCATACTTTTGGATTCCTTGTTGATCTTGTTGTCTTGGAGCTTCTAGAGTCACAAATGTCACTCCTCTAATGGCTTACAAACACCAATAGCAAGCAAGATGATTTAGGAGAGAGGAGAAGGGAGGAATTCGGCCAGAGTATCTCTACTTTAGATGGTGTGTCGAATTCCCTCACCCCTAGGGTCTATTTATACTTGTAGACTCCTTAAGGATTACAGCTTTAACCCTAATTGGATAACTTAGACTTTAAGTTGATCCATATCCTTTCCTTGATAACCCTATGGACGATTTTGGCTTATCCAAGCCCTAGAAATCATCCATCCTATCATGGATAAGGATTTATAGTCTAAAGTGTAACTATCAAACAATTGACATTTTATACCCTCTTATTTAATTAATCTCTTTAAGTCACCAAATTAATTCCAATTAATCTATGACTTATATTAATCAAATAACCATATATTATTCCTTATAATATTTACTCTCTCTTAACAAATCATCCATCAAGTTACTATGGTGAAGGCAACCCAAAAGGACCATGCACAACCGGATCAAATACTTGCCTAATATAGTTGCAGTCTTAGACACTATTCCAACAGTCTCCCACTTGGATAAGTCTAGTAACTATACAAGTACAATTCGGTTTGCAATCGTAGCTCTCAAAGACGCTATAAAACTCTGATCTAATCAATCTTGTCCTTTAGATAAGGGATCGTATAGTCCTCTGTTAGATATCATGCTGACAATCCTATGGAATGGTTAGTCTAGCATTTAATTTCTCGATCTCCGATTTATTCGACATAGAACTTAATCAAACACATCAATTCAGTTCTGACCGAGCCCGACACATAAGTCAAATCAAATCATCGAGTGGCCAAGATATCTCTTGTACCCTCTTAGGATAAAATTTACAGATAAACTTCGACTTATATGCATTTACTTATTCATTAACCAACTATACACAACAATGCGTTTTATAACACCAAGTTACTGTTGCATTTTCGCATTATCAATGTACAATCAATTAACAAATAATAAACCATATATCTAGGTTTTAAGACTATATGATATTATCGTCTTGCGATCACCTTTTATATCGTATTCCATAAAGTGATTCCAGCAAGCGCGGGTTTGTTACAATGCTCAAAACCAGTTCATAAGCACTCATGAACGTTGCAGCAACCCTTGCTATGTCTAACACCATTTAGACAATATACACACCAATTCATGACAATCTTCATTCATATCTACTTCCAACATATGAACGATTGTGGACAATTTGAATAATTCGATTATTCCTAATAAACTCAATTATTCTGGAAGTCAAAACATGCAAAGTGAAACAATAGTTAAACAATCAACATATGACAGTAACTTTACTTATAAATAAAACTCCTTTATTTAATCATCAAATGTTAATTACATTTATCTATTATACGTTTCTAAATACTATCTAATCTATACTAATATCATCCTTCAGCCCAATACTCCTAGCATGCTGCAAGTGCTTAACCCTACTCAGTCCTTTCGTAAGCGGATCTGCTGGGTTATCCTCTGATGATATCCTCTTAACTATGAGTTGTCCTTCTTCTACACGATGTCTAATGAAGTGATATTTTATGTCGATATGTCGAGATCTACCATGATCCCTCGGTTCCTTGGTCAAGGCAACCGCACCTTTGTTATCACAGAAAATCTCCATGGGCTCCTTTATGGCAGGCACGACTCCAAGATCACCAATGAAGTTCTTTAGCCATATTGCCTCCTTTGACGCTTCGCTCGCTGCAATGTACTCTGATTCGCACGTTGAATCAGCTACGGTTTCTTGCTTGGAACTCTTCCAAGTTACTGCTCCTCCGTTTAGGGTAAAGACCCAGCCCGACTGCGAACGGTAGTTGTCCCTATCGGTCTGAAAACTGGCATCACTATACCCTCGCACCTTCAAGTCATCACTCCCTCCAAGGACTAAGAACCATTCTTTCGTCCTCCGAAGGTACTTAAGGATGTTCTTCACCGCAATCCAATGTGCTTTGCCAGGGTTCCCTTGATATCTGCTAACCATGCTCAAAGAAAAGGCTACATCAGGGCGAGTACAAGTCATAGCGTACATGATTGAGCCAACTGCGGAAGCATATGGTATTCGGCTCATTTCTGCTATTTCAGCTTCGATACTCGGACTTTGAGTCTTACTCAACTTGGCATTTCCTTGTATCGGTAGTTCTCCCTTCTTTGAGTTTTCCATACTAAAACGTTTTAGTACCTTCTCTAAGTAAGTATTCTGACTAAGTCCAATTAGTCTCTTACTTCTTTCTCTTACTATCCTTATTCCCAAAATGTAAGAAGCCTCTCCGAGGTCCTTCATAGCAAAACACTTCCCGAGCCAGGACTTAACTTCCTGCAGAGTCAGGATGTCGTTTCCTATGAGTAATATGTCATCGACATATAGAACAAGGAAGCTTACTATACTCCCACTGGCTTTGACATATACACAAGATTCGTCTTCGCTTCGTACAAATCCAAACTCTTTGACTTTCTCATCGAAGCAAAGATTCCATCTGCGAGATGCTTGCTTAAGTCCATAAATGGACTTCTCAAGCTTACACACTCTATTTGGATGCTTCGGATTCACAAACCCCTCTGGCTGAGCCATGTAAACATCCTCAGCCAACTTTCCGTTAAGAAAGGCGGTCTTGACATCCATTTTCCAAATCTCATAATCATGAAATGCGGCAATTGCTAGCATCACTCTAATAGATTTAATCTCCGCAACTGGTGAGAAGGTCTCATCATAGTCAACTCCTGGAGTTTGAGTAAAGCCCTTCGCAACCAATCGCGCTTTATACGTGTGTACGTTCCCATCCACGTCGGTCTTCTTCTTGAAGATCCATTTTCACCCAACGGTTTTACGTCCGAGCACATAATCAACCAAATTCCAAACTTGGTTATCGTACATGGATTGGATCTCGCTATCCATTGCCTCTTTCCATTTCGCAGACTCCGGGCCTGCCATGGCTTCCTTATAGCTATTAGGTTCATCAAGATTTATTAGTGTACCATCACTAATATACGTGTCCCCTTCGGTAGTAATATGAAAACCATAAAACTGGGGATGAACTCTAACTCTATCGGAACGTCTAAGAAGTAAGGATTCGTCAATCGGTTCAACCGGAGTTTTCTCCTCGGGTTGAATGCCAACGGTAGAGGTTCCTTCATCTATCGACTCTTGAATCTCTTCAAGTTCGATTTGCCTCCCACTGTCTCCTTGGCTTATGAGTTCCCGCTCTCGGAAAACTCCTCTCCTCGCAACAAAGACAACATTGTCTTTCAGTCTATAGAAGAGATATCCAAAGGATGTCTGCAGGTAGCCGATGAAAATACATCGCTCACTTCGAGGTTCAAGCTTGTCGTGAGTATCTCGTCTTACGAAAGCCTCGCAACCCCAAACCTTGATATGTGCCAACGAGGGAGCTTTCCCCGTCCACATCTCATGAGGTGTTTTGGCAACCTTCTTAGTAGGGACTCGGTTAAGGATATGGGCGGCAGTCTCTAAGGCATACCCCCAAAAGAAGATAGGTAGTGAAGCACGACTCATCATAGAGCGAACCATATCCAATAAGGTTCGATTACGCCTTTCTGCCACACCATTCAACTGCGGTGTCCTAAGAGGCGTCAATTGCGAAACTATTCCACACTCTTTGAGATAATCGTGGAATTCAAGACTTAGGTACTCTCCTCCTCGATCGGATCGAAGCATCTTGATTTTCCTGCCCAATTGATTCTCCACTTCATTCTTGAACTCTTTGAACTTTTCAAAGGTTTCTGACTTTTTCTTGATTAAATAGATATACCCATATCTACTATAATCATCGGTAAAAGTCACATAGAAGCGGTTCCCATCCTTCGTGGTTGATCTAAAGGGTCCACATACATCGGTATGTATTAGGTCCAATAGCCCCTCACCCCTTTCACAAGTATTCGTGAAGGGTGACTTAGTCATCTTTCCAAGTAAACAAGACTCGCATGTGTCATCTTCCTTAAGGTTGAATGACTCCAACACTCCATCCTTTTGGAGTTGGGCTATGCGTTTCTTGTTGACATGTCCAAGACGGCAATGCCACAAGGATGCTTTATCCAAACTAGTGGAATAATCAATATTCAAAACATCATTTCGTAAATTATCAACAATCATAACAGTTTCATATATTCCATTACATGGTATAGATTCAAAGTAAAAGACACTATTTAGATAAGCCAAAATAGAACCATTCTCATTATTAAAAGAAAATCTAAATCCTTGTCTATATAAACCATGAAATGAAATGATGTTTCTAGCCATTTCTGGCAAATAGCAACAATTGTTCAAATCTAAACATAAATTATTCCTAAGCACTAAAGAATACACTCCAATCTTGGTAACAGGCGACGATCTTCTGTTCCCCATGATTAGATTGATCCTTCCTTGCTCCACATCCGTACTTCTTCTTAGTCCCTGCGAAAGATGGCTTGATCTTTCCTTCTTTGATTGCTTGCAGGTATTCTGGGCAGCTTCTCTCCCAATGTCCTATCTTGTGGCAGTGGTGGCACTCTGCCTCCTTCGGGTTAGGATAGGGCTTAGAGGGATCGACTTTGGTCCCACTAGAAGAGGCACCATCTCGGGCTTTAACCTTGCGATAGTTCTTTGATGAAGCCTTCCTCTTCTTTCCCTTTCCTTGACCAATTGCCAAGACAGGAGCAGCAGACGGATTTGGAGTAGGTGCAACAGACTTGTCTTTGAAGTTGCTCTCAGCGACTCTTAAAAGACCTTGGAGTTTGCTTAGGGTGACCTCCTCCTTGTTCATGTGGTAGGTCATCCTAAATTGGTTTTACATCAGAGGCAAAGAGTGAAGCACCATGTCGATCGCTAAGTCTTCCCCAAAGTCAACATTTAACTTGCGAAGGCGATCGACATACCTTTGCATCTTTTGCAAGTGCACGGTAAGAGATTCTCCATGACCCATCTTAGCGGAGATCATGTTAGTGAAAATCTCATAACGCTCTTGTCTCGCGTTTTGGTGGTATCTATCCAACAAGTCTTGATGCATCTCGTATGGATACATATCCTCGTAGGACTTTTGGAATTCGGAGTTCATGGTGGCAATCATGATGCAATATACCTTCGTTGCATCTCGCTCATGAGTCTCAAAAGCGGTGATTTCAGCCGGAGTAGCGATTTTGGGGTTGATCTTCTCAAGCTTTGCATCGAGGACATACTCCTTATCCTCGTAGCGAGCAATGGTGCGAATGTATCTTATCCATTCACTAAAGTTCGTTCCATCGAAGGTGACCTTCTGGCAAAGGCTCATCAACGTGAAAGAACTCGCAGCAGCGTTGTTTGTGTTCGACATCTATAGAAAGGACAAAGATAGATTAGAATAAGAATCCCTAATTATCACCCAATAAGAAAAATTAGGGTTAGGATCCAACAATAACATTTACATATTAGAAAAGGGATGCCGTAATCTAACATGAAAATAAATTGAAGGTAAGTGAATGACGATTCACTAATTCTCCATAACAAAACCTAGAATATTAGTCCTAAGTGTATTGAGAATTCCTAGGTAAGGATGAGATTCATTGAACTATTCATTGGCATGTTTAAATCTCGATATGCCCCTCTTGTTTGTGACTGGGATGCCGAGGATCACAAAGCGGGTGTGAATTACCATGCAAATTCACATGGTGCCTTCATTGTAACGATCACCTATTCGATGTGCCGGTAAACCACACACGCTCCATCGAACTATGATAAACAACGAATCACCCTTTGCCACCTTTGCTTAGAACCAATTAGTGTGCCGGTAAACCACACACGCTCCACTAACTTCTTAGCAAGGGTGGAAAGTGTAATTTCATGGGATTGCATCAATTCACTTTTCCTAAAGTAACTAAGATTGGGAAATTTTTAAAACGTGTAGTTACTTTGTATTTCTTATTATACTTTTAATGAGAGGATGAGGTTGCCCTATCCTACCCGTTCGACTAACGACCCTCCACCAATCAAGCAAGCGGTGGGTGTGAGTGTACACCCATTAAGCGCTATTTTATAGGTCGCAACCTTATACCCACCTTATAGATCGGCTTCATGAATGAGGCCTACTAACGGTAAGACTAGCATTTAGTTATACATATATATATTATTCTAGTAATATCATATTAGTATAAGGTTGTGTTTTAAACTTTTTTAAAATGTAGGGTTTGAAATTTAAGTTGTCTAAATTAAAACTTTTTAATCACAAATATAAATTTCAAAACTTGAGGGAAAGTTTTAAACATTTTAAAACATGGAGGATCAAATAACAAATAATTCCAATTAACAATTAATATCCTAATTATCTTTATTTGATTTATCCAAGATTTCTTTTAAGATAATTATCAAAATAATTAATCATTTATCATATAAGGAATTTAAATATTTAATTAGATGATAAATATCTTTAATTAGATCAAGATTATAGTCATATATATCAAAAAACGGATTAGGGTTGATCTAATATGATTAAGGTAAGTTTCCATAAGATAAACATGAAAAAATCCCGGTTTTTCCTAATCCTGACGCCCGGACTCGCCGAGTACACAAAGGGACTTGCCGAGTCAGGCCTACTCGTCGAGTCCACTTTGGAACTCGCCGAGTCCATGACTCAGAAACCCAAAAATCGAATTTTGCAGGTTTGTTTCAGTTAATCAAGCAACAATTTAAAGAAAACCAAGCTAGGCTCTGATACCACTGATGGGTTTTATCCATAAGAACTTTCCTATGTGCGCATGCAAAACCCTAATGCTCGGATCTAGGCTTTCTAATTAAACATGCTTTGAGTCCAAGACTTCTAATGGCTAATTAGCTTAAATAACAACATTGAAATAGATCTAGAATCATACCTTTGGATTCCTTGTTGATCTTGTTGTCTTGGAGCTTCTAGAGTCACAAATGTCACTCCTCTAATGGCTTACAAACACCAATAGCAAGCAAGATGATTTAGGAGAGAGGAGAGGGGAGGAATTCGGCCAGAGTATCTCTACTTTAGATGGTGTGTCGAATTCCCTCACCCCTAGGGTCTATTTATACTTGTAGACTCCTTAAGGATTACAGCTTTAACCCTAATTGGATAACTTAGACTTTAAGTTGATCCATATCCTTTCCTTGATAACCCTATGGACGATTTTGGCTTATCCAAGCCCTAGAAATCGTCCATCCTATCATGGATAAGGATTTATAGTCTAAAGTGTAACTATCAAACAATTGACAGTTTATACCCTCTTATTTAATTAATCTCTTTAAGTCACCAAATTAATTCCAATTAATCTATGACTTATATTAATCAAATAACCATATATTATTCCTTATAATATTTACTCTCTCTTAACAAATCATCCATCAAGTTGCTATGGTGAAGGCAACCCAAAAGGACCATGCACAACCGGATCAAATACTTGCCTAATATAGTTGCAGTCTTAGACACTATTCCAACAAAAGATGCAGTGGAAACAGCTTCAGCCCAAAGATATTAACGCAGATTCGCATATGTAAGCATTGTTCATGCTGCTTCATAGAGAGAACGATTTCTTCTCTCAACCACACCATTCTGCTGAGTTGTATATGGTGAAGAGAAATTATGTGAAATCCCTTGATCAACTAAAAACGAATCAAGAAAGTTATTCTTAAATTCAGAACCATTATCGCTTTTCATCTTTTGAACTTTCTTCTTTAAGTTGATCTCTATCTTCTTGATAAAGTCGATCATTACTTGAGCAACCTCAGATTTTAACCTGAGAAAATAAACCCAAGTAAACCGTGAAAAATCTTTAACAATAACTAAAATGTACCGTTTCTTGTTGAGTGTCTCAACAGTCAATGGTCCATATATGTCAATGTGAAGTAATTCCAACGGTTTGACAATCTTAGAATCAATAACCACTGGATGACCTTTGCGATGTTGTTTTCCCTGTTCACAAGCTGCACATAAAGTTGATGGGTTTTGAGCATTCTAACACTTCTTAAGTGTAAATGCAACCCTAATAACCTTTGATCTATGTTTGTCTAATTATCATGCAAAGTTGAATTCCAAGGTTATATTCCTATCTAGCATACATGGGGAACAATCTTTAACTTGAATGAAAGATAGAATAACATACCTTGTTGTTGCTTATGATCCTTGAAACCTTGTGAGCCTAGCACCCCAAGTGTGATGCCTCAAATGCTTCACACAACACCTAATGCAATGGAGTAAACTTTGAGAGAATCTTACACTTGCAAAAAATTGGCCTAGCCCTCACTTGTTCATGTGTAGCCGATTTTGGTGGAGAATATGATCCTTATATAGTGTTGACAAATCTACCATTCCACCATGTAAACCCTAATGTGTCATGACTCTTCATTTCCATGACCCATGGATTTGTAACTCCCATGGAGCATCCTATGGGTGGAACCCAACTTGATAATCCACGGAGCCTCTTAGCCCACTATATAAGTATGGATAATTTACATAATCAACCCATATATTTAATTAGTTATCTTTTGATCACTTAATTAATTCTAAATTAATTCTTGATCAAACTAATTAAATAATATTATTAATATATTAGAACTTATAATATATTAATAATCCACAAGTGTTATTTTTCTCATTTAGTCTATCCAATTGCATGGTGCCGTGCAACCCAAATGGACCATGCCGGGTCGGGTCAAGTACATACCAGAAATAGTTATGGACTTAGACACCTTATCCAACAAAAGTATCATTATCAAATTTTAACACAGGCAAACCTCGCACAAGATCATCAGCTACCAATTTGTTGATATTTCGAAAATTCAAGTGAGAAAGTCGTCGATGCCAAAGCCAGCTAACATCAGCTGAGGCTTTCGAGAGTAAACATATTGAGGGTTTTCCTATGATTGGTTTGATATCAAGAGTAAACATGTCTCCATGTCGTTTGGATTTGAGCAAAACTTCTTTAGTGTCTACATTTGAAATGACGCTTCCTGCTTCGTTAAACACCACTTGATTTCCAGTGCCCACAACAAGTTGTGAAACACTTATCAAGTTATGTTGAAGACCTTCAACATATGCAACTCTCTTAACAGTAAATTCCCCATTCATGACTTTGCCATATCCTTTCACCTGACATTTGTGATTGTTTCCAAATTTAACTACTCTTGCATTCTCCAAACATCGATAATCACGCAAATTCTCCTTCTTTCCAGTCATGTGATGAGAGAAACCATTATCAATGTACCATTTATCAGCCTATTGCTCGTTACACAAAACTTGCAATTAATGAAAGAATTTTGGTACCCAAGGCTGTTTGGGTCCTTGGTTATTAGCTTTGAAAATCGAGTGAAATGAAGAACCTAAAACCCAATCACGAACTTTTGATTTGAAAATATCAATTAAGTCAACATCATTAGGTAAAGGAGCAGAAACATAAGTTTTCGAAGGTTTAGAATTGTCACAGACATTCACCTTTTTGTTCGCAATTTGTTTCTAAACATGTTTGTCTTTTGAAACTGATTTTCATGTTTTCACAGAAATATTTGATTCTTTTGAGGATAAACTTCCGTTTGAAGAATCATTCACATATTTCTCATAATCTTCTCAAATTTTTTGTTGGAAAAAATTTCGAGATTGAAACATCTTTCCTTTCCCTTTAAGCCAATGGTTGAATTCTTCACATTTGACAAACCCTTAGTGTATGAAACTTTCGAATATTTCTTCCTAGAAGGATTTGGAAAATTTTGTTTTTGTGGAGTGAAATCAATATTTTATTTAGGACGAAATTTCTCAAATTGTCGATTTTTAACACTGTTTTTTGATATTTGTGTTACTAGAAAATCGATTTTGAAAATTATTTGATTGAGTTGGTGGATATGTGTGTTTTAAATTTGTATTTTGAGAAAATCTTCATCGTGCATGAGAAGAAAATCGATTTGTGAAATTTTGATTTTGAGCTTTCTGTGATGAATGATTGAAATTTTTCAAAAATGATGTATTGGCTTGAATTTTATCTTTCGAAAATGTAGTTTGTGAGATGGATTTGGACAATGATTTCTTAAATTGAGCTGGATTTTTCTGATTGCTTGAGTTTGACAAAGACTTAGCTTTAACAGATTTGAATTCTGTCTTTTCATATGCTTTCTTTGTCAATCCATTTTGTTTCTTTCAAGGCTAAACAATTTGCCAGAAAATTTTCTTTCTTGCTTGTCTTTTTTAAATGTCATTATCTTTTGAAAATTTGTCAATTTTATCTTTAATTCTTTTGAGTTGATTTGGACAAATTGTTTTTGAATTTCGTTTAAAACTTTTGGTTTCTCAATCCATTTTCTTTAAGGTTTTTGTCTTTGAAAAGTGTATGTATTCTTTGTGAGATTATTTTCGGTAATACGCTGATTTGCAAAATATCCTGCATTATGTGTTTGTTTGTTATCTTCCTCAACCAATTTGTTAAATTTTGGTTTAATGGTTTCGACATTTCCTTTCAGTCATTACCTTATCGAATTTTTCAGTGTCACCATACACCTGATCAACAACAATTCGTGGAATTTCTTTTTCTTTCGAATCGATACTTGTTGATGATGTTCTGTTTGAAACTTCATCATCATTTTCATCATCACTACTATCAGTTTGATTATCTTTAAGACTCACATGATCGAAATTAAAGACTTTTGGAGTTGATGGTTTGTCGGTGACAATCTTAACCAATGAATCATTACACTTTTCTTTACCTTTAGAATTAGATGCAACAATAATGATAGATAACTGAGAACAATCAACATCCTCAAAATCACTAATTTCGCTAATATTATCAAAATTATCTTCAATATCAGCAAAATTAAATTGAGAATCAGATGTTGAATTCTCAGTTCTTTTCACAATTTTAATTTGTTCAGTTTTGGTCAAGGTATCATTCACAATGTCAACTAATTCATCTGCATCAAGATATTCATCAATTTGCACAATTCCATAAGCATATCTATCATCAAGAATTTTATCAAATTCGGAAATTATTTTCTCACAATCATAAGAAATGTTATCAACCTTCTCTCTCGTATGCTAAAAGAGGTAATAACTTCCTGTGTTGCTCCTTGCTTATATCTGATGAATGATGCAAAGTAGTTAATTTCGCATAGAGTCTTTTCGCAGAATTACAATATATGTTTCTTTGAGCTAACTACAATTTTACTTCATTACTTAATAAATCCCTATCACACATAAGCATATCTATCATCAGGAATTTTATCAAATTCGGCAATTGTTTTCTCACAATCATAAGAAATGTTATCAACCTTCTCTCTCTCTCTCTCTCTCTCTCTCTCTCTCTCTCTCAAGCTAAAAAAGGTAATAACTTCCTATGTTGTTCCTTCCTTATATCAGATGAATGATGCAAAACAGTTAATTTCACATAGAGTCTTTTCAAAGAATTACAATATATGTTTCTTTGAGCTAACAACAATTTTACTTCACTACTCAATGAATCCCTATCACACATTATATTTGTAATCTGTAACTCTAGACTAAAGTTGTGGTGTGTGCCATGCTATCATCCCGAGCTTTTTCCTTTACTTGTAGAGGTACCTGAAACCAAAATCTGAAACTGTAAGCACAAAGCTTAGTGAGCTCCCCAAAACTACCACATACCATACAATTACATAATAAGAAACTACTGGGCCTTGCCAACTACATCGCACCGAAGTCTGGAAATTGCATCGGACCGATGTCCGGAACAAAGCATCGAACCGAAGTCCAGAAACTGCATCAAACCGAAGTCCAATACTAAACAGCGCCTTGACCTCTGCATCATACTAAATTCTGGATACTGCATCAGACCGAAGTCCGGAACTGTCTAGTGCCTTGCCCTCTGCATCGGACCGAAGTCCGGAAGTGACTGAACATAGCATAGCATATTTATAACTACTAGCATAAACATATATACTGCATACTGCATCGGAACGAAGTTTGGAACACAGAACACAAAGACATTCTTGAATCACAAAGACATCAAGCACACTGATCTACTGCATCGGACCGAAGTTCGGAACTACTACTAACTAAACGGGCAGACATTATGGCCATAGACCCGTTCCTACTGGAAGGAAAACACACCTCGTGACGCTGGCTAATGAGATTTTAAATCTGAAACTGCCTGACTGCTGCTCTGAAACTCCCTGGCTAGAAATCCCATAAACACTAAATCAAATACTAATAACTAATCTCAAGGTAAAATGACTATTTTACCCCTAGTCAAAGTCAGCATCCAGGTCAAAGTCAACTTTCAGTTGACCGGACTCGCTGAGTCCTTATAATCCATTCTAATCCTCTACCTGCTTCTACTCGTCGAGTTTGGCAAAGACTCGACGATTTCTTCATCGATACTAAAATCAAGTCTAACATCATCCGACTCGTCGAGTTCTCCTTCATCATATGAACACGTCCAATCTGTGACTCGCCGAGTTATATGAACAACTCGTCGAGTCTGTTCTTGAGCATGAAACGACTCGCTGAGTCCTAAGGACAACTCATCGAGTCCCATGCATGCTAATACTATACAGTCGATTCTAGTCGATTTCAGTGCTTCCAATTCATAGATCTGGGCTTCTAGGGTTGGTTTTACACGAAAAGTTTCCGACTTTATGTGCATACACAAGAGAATGGGGCTTAAACACCAAAATCCTCCAACAATAAGCACTTAGGGTTTGGAACAAGGCTATGTTTGCATAAAGGTGGCTATATTGAGCTCTTGGAGCTCAATATTGTCTAGAACTATGGTTTCCATCCAAAGGAGAGCTCAAATTCGAGTTTGACTCAAACCAACATTCCAAGAGAAGCATAAACAAGCATAAAAGACTGTTTAATGGAATAATAAGAAAGGTGTTAACTTTATTACCAAAATATGGAGCAAAAAGGAGACTAGAAACTAGACCTCCTTTCTCTTTTCTTGATCTTCTTTCATTCCTTTTCTTCCACAACTTCCAAGCTAGCACAAACACACTCAAGCTCAACAATGGGGGCTAGGGTTTACAGGGGAAATTCTCTAGAGGTGCTGGAGGCTAGAATGGGAGGCTATAATGACGTTTAAATTGGATAGAAACCCTGGGATTTAGGTTTACTCCAGACTAGTGGACTCGTCGAGTCGCCAGCTAAAAACGCGAGCATATCGCGTCTCTACTCGACGAGTCGGGCCACTAACTCGTCGATTACCTCATATGGAAGGGAAAAACTATATGTAAATTACATACCAGAAATTGGGGCGTTACAAATCTACCCCACTTATCTTAGACTTCGTCCTCAAAGTCTGCTGCTACCGATCCGAAAAATAGCTACGGATAGTGCTCCCTCATCTCCTCCTCAGTCTACCACATCCACTCTGAACCCTTCTGGTGCTGCCCCTGCACCTTTACTAATTGGACCACTTTGTTCCTCAAGATCTTTGTCTTCCGATCCAAGATCGCAACTGGTCTCTCAATATAATTCAGGCTACTATCAACCTGAATATCCTCCAATGGTACTACTGTCGACTCGTCCACCAAACACTTCCGTAACTGAGAAACGTGGAAAGTGTTGTGGATTTTTCTAAGCTCTTATGGAAGATCCAAACGATAAGCAACCCTACCCACTCGGGCCAAAACCCTAAAGGGACCAATAAACATGGGGCCCAGCTTTCCCCTCTTTTGAAATATGATGACACCCTTCCAAGGTGACACCTTCAGGAGGACCTTATCACCCACCTGAATCTGCAAACTCAAACACATCATGTCGTTGTAACTCTTCTGCCGACTCTGTGCACTCTGCAGTCTGCTACGGACCTGCTGGATCAGCTATATGGTCTTGCGCACCACCTTAGTACTCCTGATGACTCTCTGACCAACCTCGCCCCAACATATCATGGTCCTACATTTCCTCCTATTGAGAATCTTGAAGGGAGGGCGGTCAATGTTGGCGTGGTAACTGTTGTTATATGAAAATTCCGCTAACGGAAGATACGTATCCCAAATGCCACCAAAGTCTAGGATGCATGCCTGAAGCATGTCCTCGAGCGTCTGAATCATCCTCTGGCTTTGCCCATCCGTTTGAGGGTGGAAAGCGGTGCTAAAGTGAAGACGAGTCCCCATCTCATCATGAAACCGCTTCCAAAATCTGGAGGTAAACCGGACATTGATCTGATACTACTGATACATGCACCCCATGTGGTGCCACTACCTCGCGCACATAAATATCGGCTACTTTCTTGGCCAATATTCTCTCCTGAATTGGTATGAAATGCGCGCTCTTGGTTAGCCGATCCACTATGACCCAAATCGAATCGACTCCACGTGCGGTCCTGAGGAGCTTAGTGATGAAATCCATAGTGATATCCTTCCATTTCCACATGGGAATGTCTAACGGTTGTATCTTGTCGTGGGGTCTCTGATGCTCCGCCTTGACCTTCCTACAGTTCAAGCATCTCTCCATGTACCAGGCTACATCCCGCTTCATGCAGGGCCACCAATAATCAGGTCGAAGGTCGAAGGTACATCTTCGTCGCCCCTGGTCGGATGGAGAATCGAGACTTGTGATCCTCTTCCATCAACACTTGTTGAACTCCACCCCAGTACGGCACCCAAACTCTCCCATGAAGGGTCAACAATCCTCAAATTTCATAGTCGAAGGAAGCTACTCGGCCCACAATCCTTTCTCACTTCTGCCTCTCCTCCTTCAGGCCCTCAACTTGTGCCTCTCTAATCTTCTCCAAAAATGGAGTAATCACTGTCATCTTTAGGCATATATCCTTGATCGGGGCTGCTACCGCCTTGCGGCTCAGGGTGTCGGCCACTATGTTGGCCTTGCCTGGATGATAAAGGATCTCACAATCATAATCCTTTACCACGTCTGACCATCAGCGCAGTCTCAAGTTCAAATTCGGCTGACCCATGAGGTACCTCAAACTCTTATGACCCGTATAAACCATACAATGGACCCCATAGAGGTAATGCCACCATATCTTGAGGGAAAACACTATTGCCCACAACTCTAAGTCATGCGTCGGATAGTTAGCCTCTGTCACAACTAGAAATTTCTGTGCCTTGTAACTACAAAACTTAAGTCAAATTGTGAATCAAAGACATAAGAGCATGTATGATGCATACTCTATGACAACAGAATTCAAACAAACACCCCATGCAAGCAATTCAAATATTCAACAAGCAATTGGAAACCCTAGGAGTTCTTGTTTAAGTCCATTTTGGACTAGGACTTCCTTATTGCGCCCAATGGACCAACAATCTTCCAATTTGACTATCTTGGGCTTAGAACTCTTAAATGGCTCTAATTGGACCCACTTGCATGTATTTGAATATTTTGGGCCATATTGGGCCTAGAATGAAGTAAATTAATTATATGAGCCATTTTGGGCCACAATTAACCCAATTAAGCCCTAATAGGTCATAAAACTCACACTTATATTTATTAGGACCAAAAATCACTCAACCTAACTATGAAAGTGGGCTTAAGCCTTTAAGGCCTAAAAATCTCCTCTTTCCCTCTCCATTCTCGGCCCAAGCCCACAAAGAGGAGGATTTGACTTTGTGTGTGCCACCTCACAATTATTCAAGGGATTTCCATGCATTTCCCATACTTCCATGCAACACTCTCTTCTTCTCCCTCTCTCTCTCTTGCTCTCGGCCGACTCCAAGCGCACACACACACACACATTTCACTCACCATTCTCTCAAGAAACTCCCTTATTTCTCCTCCATATTTTCGAGATCTAAGAAGAGTTCAAGGGCTTCTTCCATAAAAATCATCATCTAAGGTAAGAAATTTCTTAGATCCATAAGCTAGCTACTTCATTTCAACCAAAAATTACCTCTTACTTCATTCAAACTCATGATCTAGCACCTAAGAAGCATCCAAGTTCGAGATCTTCCAAGGAAGGTTGCTAGGATCGAATTCTTCTCATCATTTCCTTCCAAAAATGAAACCACACCCAAGGTGAGCTTCATGCCCCCTCTTTTTCAGTTTTTATGAGTTTTTATGGGGGGAGAATACAAGCAAATTTGTAGATCTATGAGTAAATGTATGCCTTGTGTGATTTTTATGCTTGTATGTATGATTTTATGTGTTATGTGATGAATATGTTAGCCAAAAATACCTACAAACCGAGATCTACAACATGAGGAATGAAATAAACATAACTTATACCATTTTACACTAATCAAGTCAAGAAAAATAATTTATTTGGTTAGGATGAACATTTTTGGACATAAAACCCAATTTTGGGCTCAAATTATCAAAAATACAAAAACTAAGGGTCCAAAATGACAAATGAAAATTTCTGGAGGTTTAAAAGAGTCCAAACAGTTTTTAATATAATTTTTCTGAATAACAACACTTTTGAGGGGCTTAAAATGTAAATTTTGAACATAATGGGCTAAAAATGGGCTTTTCAGCCCAATAAGACCCCAAATAACGAAAATTTTGAAATAGAGGGGCTGAAAATGCAAGTTTCCATAAAACAGGGGATTACAAGTGTATTACAACTATTTTAAAGGTCACAAATGCTTTTCAAATTCAAAAGGGATCAAAAATGCAAAAAATTTCCATTTTGGGCCAAAATTGTAAAGATTGCGAAAAATGGTGGTTCCAATCGAGAAAACTTCATTTTTGAAGGACTTAAGTTGTTTATTAAGTAAATCTTGGCTGAAAATGTCTTTTCAATAAGTTTTGATGCTAAAGTGTCAAGCAAAATCGTTTAAGGACTAAAATGGAAATTCTTTTATATAAAGGATTAAAAGTGTAAATTTTATCCAAGTGGGGTCACAAAAAGGTAAACTTTTACTTATAAACAAATAAATCTCTTTGGATAAAATACGAGCACTACGACTACTGGCGAAACGTATTAACAAATACACCTTCAACACCAATATCGTTACCAAACGATTTGATTCGGTCTCGGATCAATTACAAAACAAAAATCAATAAACATTAGTACTTCAATAAAACACGCGAAACTTAAGAGAAGTCAATATTCAATCTTTGGGATTGAAAGTTTCAAATCATGCTTTTTGGGCCTAGCTAGGCCAATGACATGATCTTTAGGACCGAAGGGAACGCGCTTACATGTTATTGGGCCTTCTATGACCTAATTCCATGTAAAAGCACTTTCAATAGCTTTATTGTGTTGTTGGGACCCAAGGGTCCACTGGTACTGCTAGCAAAGTTGAGAAGTCAAATGCGAGTCGGGTCAAGTGCCTTTCGCATTCACGATAGCCTTGAACGACTTATGGAAATAACGGGGGCTTCGTACCCTCCTTTCTCCTCAATTGTGGGGCTATGAGAAGTCAGGGTGGTTAGATTAAGTGAGTCTTATGAACGACGCCTAAAGGATCGTTTGTAATTGGTAGTTATAAACTAGTCATTTTCATTAATGCGTGATTATAACAACTCACAACCCATTATTAATCCAATGTCACCTGGCTAATCATAAACAATCGTCGTATCGGTATAACAATAAATAAGACATGTAATTCTATGTATTGGGAAAACATCGGGTTTTCCCAAGAAGTTCACACTTTTAACTATGTGATGTATACAAGGTTTAACAATTATACACGCTTACAATATCGACAAGCATACTACGGATCTCCACACTTTTTCTTATATACAATACTTGTTTCAGAAAATATCGGATTTTCTGGGTTTTCAAACTTCACAAAAATCATTATTTTTCAAACATGACTTATGAACTCACCAACATTTCATATGTTAACGTTTTTCGAAATACTTGTATTCTCAGGTAACAGGTAAATCGAAGAATAGGTATCCAGTGATGTCTTGGTGTTTTGTTTAAATTAGTATCGAACGGTTTAAGTATTGGAAATGTAATGTTCAAAACAATGTACTGAATGTAAACAATATATGTTGTAATATTTCAATGCATGGTGACGAATGATGTTATGATTCATGTATAATCATTGTGATGGTATTCAATTGAGTCACAATAGCCCTCGGACGTTTCCGCCGTCTGGTTCGGGGGTGTGACAGGTTGGTATCAGAGCTCTGTTTATAGTGAACTAGCATATCTAACCACACATTGATATACAACTATAAACAAAAAAGAGGGACTAACACAACTCTGAACAAAACAAGTAAAACACAACAATAAAAACATCCTTTCCTGTATTAGGAAAAAGAACGTAATACCGAACCGAACAAGATAATACTAGTATCTCGGTTAAGCCAGAACTGTTCTAGTCATATCAAGGAGTGGATGTAGCCGGATCAACTACATTCCCTCCAAGGTATAACTATCACACGTTCTGAGGAGATCGTGATTGCTAGGGAACCTAAGAACATACCTCTTTATCACCAAAAAGAAAACATCTGTTTAGTCTGTACAATAGTTGTAGCATCCTAGGGATAATATTAGCATATTTACACACTCTCGCAGACAGCATGGCTAGTTTCCATCACCTCGGAGATCCTTACTTCCCTAACCAAGGGAATAACGGATGGTTAGACGAAGAGCCTGAAGAAGAGCCCGAGGAAGATCCCGAGGAGGAATCTGACGGGGAACCGGAGGCAGGAGTCGAGGGCGAGCCTGCCGAACCAGAAGAAGAACAGGAGGAGGAAGAAGATGAAGGAAGCTTTGAGGAGGAACCCGACGACAGTGAAGGGGGTGATTCGGACCCAGAGTCCGAAGTCATCAACCCCCCTTACCCGATTAGGGTGCCTGCTTACCGGGTGGGCCCCACTGGTCCTACACCCCCCTGGGGTATTGATCTTTCGAGGTGGAGCAGACAACAGGGACAGCAACCCCCGTACGGCATGCCACACGAGTTCTTGGACCTGAGGGACGGAGAGCCGGCTGATCGATACCTTCCAGTCATGGTGAGACGGTTATGGAACACTAGCGACCTCGCTCAGAGCACTGCCGACCAGGTACGCCAGCTGTGGACTAGGGTCGAGCGTGCAGAGCAGGAGACACGAGACGTTCTTCGAGAGTTCCATACGAGGCAGGTGAGGTGGGAGTCATGACTCCAGGACGCAGAACGACAGGTGGCTCGTCTTCAGGGAGCATCCACTTCCTCAGCACCACCCCCAGGCACATCTCACCACGACTAGAGATAGACTTATCTTACTAGGTCATTAGGAACTATGTTATGTACCCCGACTCTATGTTTAAGTGACTACACTACTCATAGAGTCGTTGTGCTGTCGAACTAGTACCGCTTATGTATGCTCTTTTGAGAAAAAATTTCATATATCAAAGTGCGGATAATAGTAATGAAAGATTTTATATGTTTTATTATGACGTTATAATTTGCTATGTGTTATGTATCCATGATTGTATGCTAAATTGTAGAAGTACTTAAGTTGTGCCACGCACCTAGTCTATAGGATCAAAACCTCACAAAAACCACATACACTCAACATCTTTTCGTTCTATGACAGCAAGATGCCTCCACGACCCACTCGCGGAAACCCGGGACCAACCCCACCCGAAAGTAACTCAGCTGCATTCCAGGCAGCTGTATCTGCTGCGGTCACCGCAGCAATGGCACAAATTCACCAAGGGAACAATGGAGGAGTCAACGTACAAGTGGCCAAAAGTTTGAACAACGGAACGAATCAAGGACCACAAAAACATGATCTTACAAAGAATTCACCAACGCCAAACCACGAACCATTAACGGCACTGGAGGAGTGATCACCCTGAAACAATGGGATCAAGAAGGAGGAATCGGTGTTCGAGATATGCGACTACCCTGAAGAGATGAAGGTGAAGTTTGCCGCATGCACTTTTGTTGACCAAGCGCTCACTTGGTGGAATGGACACGTGGAAGCCATGACACCCCCCTTAGCCAAATCTATGCCATGGGCAGAAATGAAAGAAATGTTGATGGCCGAATACTGTCCTCGTGGTGAAATTCAGAAAATAGAACAAGAGCTGTGGAATCTCACTGTCCGGAACGCTGACATAGATGCCTACATATCCAGGTTTAGAGAACTGTCTTTGTTATGCCCTGGCATGATTACCTCAGAGGGTAAGAAGATCAAGCGATTCATCTGGGGACTAACCTCCCCGATCCAAGGAAACGTGATAGCTGCAAATCCTGAAACTTTCGACAGTACCAAGAGATTGGCCAAGAAGCTACATGACCACAACAACAAGAAGTGTGAGAAGCCAGTGGAGACTGAAGTTAAGAAGGAAAATGATAGCAAGAAGGGGAAGAAAAACAAGATAAAGGGGCGTCAAGGCTCTGAATCATCCAAGAAGCAGCAAACAGTAGCAGTTAATGCTACGACCACTCAAGTTCCGTCCACACCACATGCTCCAGCCTCAGGTGCTCCAAGTGCTCCTAGACCTTATTCCGGTAATCTTCCCAAGTGCAACAAGTGTGGTTTCCATCACAAGGGAGAATGCAAGGAGATGCAGTGCACCAGTTGCAATCGGAAGGGGCACACGGCAAGGTACTGCAGGACTTACCCTCCTCAAAATCAACAATAGGGAAGCAACAACAACAACAACCGCAACAACAACAACACCAACACCGGCAACAACAATGCAGGACCTAGCCACACCTGCTATGGTTGTGGAAGGACTGGGCATTTCCGTCAAAACTGCCCCAACAACAACAATCCCGGAAATGGAGGAACCGGAAGACTGTTGACCATGGTTCAGGGGGAGGCGATTCAGGATCCCGTTGTTGTTACCGATACGTTTCCCCTAAACTACACTTATGCATGCATCTTATTTGACACCGGAGCGGAGCGAAGTTTTGTGAGCAATAAGTTTAAACATTTGTTAAAACAACAACCCAGAAGCTCAATGAAACCTTTACGGTGGAAATGGCCAATGGGAAAACCGAATCCACTGGGGAAATCTACATCGGATGTACCCTAACTCTAAATCAACACTTCTTTCGAATAGACTTGATGCATGTTTCCATTAGGAGTTTCGATGTGATTATTGGCATGGACTGGTTAAGCCCCCACCATACTGAAATTATGTGTCACAAAAAGGCCGTTCGCCTTCACCTTCCCAATCACAAAACCCTAGTTATTTACGGACAAACCTAGCACGAACCTTCGCATCATCTCGTGCGTCCAGGCACAGAAGCATCTACGAAAGAAAAACTTGACGTTCTTGGCTCACATAGTGGATAAAACCAAGGAAGAGGTTAGCATTCAAGACATTCCAGTAGCACGTAATTTCCAGACGTATTTCCTGAAGATCTCCCTGGAGTACCCCCAGAGAGGCAAGTGGAGTTCCAAATTGACCTCGTTCCAGGAGCAACCCCTCTCGCTAAATCACCTTACCGGCTAGCTCCTGCTAAAATGCAGGAATTGTCCAGCCAAGTCAGCGAACTCCTGGGCAAGGGATTCATCCGCCCCAGCTACTCACCATGGGGAGCTCTGGTCCTCTTTGTCAAAAAGAAGGACGGATCTTTTAGGATGTGTATGATTACAGGGAGCTAAACAAACTCACTGTCAAAAATCGCTATCCACTCCCACGAATCACCGATCTATTTGACCAGCTCCAAGGAGCTAGTTACTTCTCTAAGATAGATCTACGGTCCAGGTACCATCAGCCCAAGGTCCGGGAAGAGGATATTCCCAAAACCGCTTTACGAACTTGTTACGGACATTATGAATTTGTCGTAATGCCCTTCGGTCTAACAAATTCCCCTGCCGCATTTATGGACCTAATGAACCGAATCTGTCGACCATTCCTCGACAACTTTGTTATCGTCTTCATTGACAACATTCTAGTCTATTCCCGAAGTGAAGAAGATCAAGGCCAACATCTCCGACAAATCCTGGTGTAACACCCCCCTCTGGCACGTATCACAATATTGTCCGCTTTGGGCCACTCAGCACGAGGACTTCCCAGGGGTCACCCATCCCGATACTACTCTCGCCCGAGCACGCTTAACTGCAGAGTTCTTATGGGATCTGTTGCCCTCACGGCTTTAAAACGCGTTGTGACAAGGAAGGTATCCACACCCTTATAAGTAGATGTTTCGTTCTCCTTCCAAGCCGATGTAGGATCAGGTGTAACCCACCTTCACCCCCCATTACAGGGTTCGACGTCCCTGTCGAACACATCGACCCGTGCCCTGGCTTTGATACCATTTGTAACACCCCCCTCTGGCACGTATCACAATATTGTCCGCTTTGGGCCACTCAGCACGAGGACTTCCCAGGGGGTCACCCATCCCGGTACTACTCCCGACCGAGCACGCTTAACTGCAGAGTTCTTATGGGATCTGCTGCCCTCACGGCTTTAAAACGCGTTGTGACAAGGAAGGTATCCACAGCCTTTCGAACTAGGTATGGTCATTACGAGTTTTTAGTAATGCCATTTGGTTTGACCAATGCACCAGTTGCATTCATGGATCTGATGAACCAGGTGTGCAAGCCATACCTAGACAAGTTTGTAATTGTCTTTATCAATGACATATTGATATACTCTAAAAGTAAGGCAGACCATGAGCAACATCTGCGGCTAACACTTAGTTTATTGAGGAAAGAAAAATTATTTGCCAAATTTTCGAAGTGCGAGTTTTGGCTTCGGGAAGTCCAGTTTTTGGGACATGTTGTAAACGAACAAGGTATCAAGGTGGACCCAGCAAAGATTGAGGCGATTGAAAAGTGGGAACCACCAAGGACCCCATTAGAAGTTCGAAGTTTTCTTGGGTTGGCAGGATACTATAGACGGTTTATACAAGACTTCTCGCGCATAGCTGCATCACTAACTACCCTGACAAGAAAAAATGTGAAGTTCAAATGGAAGCCAGAGCAAGATAATGCCTTTAACGTCTTAAAGGAAAAGCTTAGCAGTGCACCAGTATTATCTTTACCAGAAGGCAATGATGGCTTTGTTGTTTATAGTGATGCATCTAAGTTAGGCTTGGGGTGTGTTTTGATGCAAAACGGTAAGGTGATTGCTTATGCCTCACGACAGTTAAAGGTTCACGAGTGTAAATACCCAACGCATGATATGGAGTTGGTTGCAGTAGTGTTCGCTTTAAAGATTTGGAGACACTATTTGTATGGGACAAGGTGTCAGATCTTCACTGATCACAAGAGTTTGAAATACTTGTTCGATCAGAAAGATCTAAACATGAGACAGCAACGTTGGATGGAACTATTAAAAGATTATGACTGTGAGATATTGTACCATCCAGGGAAGGCAAATGTTGTAGCTGATGCACTAAGTCGTAAGGAAAGAAGAGAGTCATCGAAGACTCGGATGATGAAGATTAGCATAACCACCAGCTTATTAGATGATTTGAGAAAGAATCAAGAGGAGGCCTCGAAGGAAGAGAAATGGAAAAGTGAAAGGGTGGCGGGAGTAATACAATCATTGGAAAAGGCTAGTCGTGGCTTGAAGTGTTTCCAAGGAAGGGTTTGGGTACCACGAGTGGGTGAAGTGCGTAACTTACTTCTCAAGGAAGCGCACATGTCAAAGTACTCAATCCATCCGGGAACAAACAAGATGTATCAAGACTTACGAAAATCTTACGGGTGGCCTGGTATGAAAAAGGATATAGCCTATTTTGTTGAAAGGTGTTTGACGTGCTTGAAGGTGAAGGCTGAACACCAAAGGCCATACAGTCAGTTACAGTCAATGGAGATTCCAGTGTGGAAATGGGAACACATCACAATGTACTTTGTGACTAAGTTACCAAGGACACCAAAAGGTCATGACGCGATTTGGGTAGTTGTGGATAGATTAACCAAATCGGCGCACTTCCTTCCGATTAAAGAGGCATACCCGTTGGAGAGGTTAGCTAAATTGTACGTTGACGAGATAGGGAAACTGCATGGAGTTCCACTGTCTATTATTTCGGATCGGGATAGTCGTTTTACGTCGACATTTTGGGGTAGTTTTCAACGAGAAATGGGTACTCGAGTAAAATTGAGCACGGCATACCACCCGCAAACAGATGGGCAAAGTGAACGGACAATACAGACCTTGGAAGACATGTTAAGGTCTTGTGTTATCGATTTTGGAGGTTCGTGGGAAACTCATTTGCCGTTAATTGAGTTTTCCTACAACAATAGCTATCATGCAAGTATAAAAGTCGCACCATATGAGGCTCTATATGGAAGGAAATGTAGAACTCCATTATGTTGGAATGAGGTGGGGGAGAAACAGTTGGCTGGACCTGAACTTGTTCAGAAAAGTACTGAAAAAATCCAGGTGATTAGGGATAACATTAAGGTTGCTCAGGATCGGCAGAAAAGTTATGCAGATAAGCGGAGAAAGCCAATAGTGTTTCAGGTTGGTGATAAAGTTATGTTAAAAGTGTCCCCATGGAAGGGCATTGTGCGTTTTGGTAAGCGGGGGAAGTTAAGTCCTAGCTACGTTGGACCCTTTGTAATTAAGGAACGAGTTGGAGAGGTAGCCTATCGATTAGAGCTACCAAGGGAAATGTAGGGCATTCATAGCACGTTCCATGTCTCTAATCTAAAGAAGTGTCTAGCGGACGCCACCATGGCAGTGCCACTTCAAGAAATTAAGGTTGATGAGAAGCTACGATATACAGAAGAACCTGTTGCAATTATAGATCGAAAAGTCAGAAAGTTAAGGAACGTGGAGATACCTCGAGTGAAAGTTCAGTGGAAGTATCATAAAGGTTAAGATGCAACATGGGAGACTGAGCGAGATATGATAACTAAATACCCTCATTTATTTGATTAGTTCAAAATTCCGAGGACGAAATTTTTCTAAGGGGGAAGTTTGTAATAACTTGTGTCAAATATATATATATATATATATATATATATATATATATATATATATATATATATATATATATATATATATATATATATATATATATATGATTTGATTATATCAATTTAAAAGAAAGAGGATTAGTTCACAATTAATGGGTTAATTATATACAAATTATGAGGCTTAATGATCAAAACCGTCATTCATCAATATGGCTTTAAATTCGAGCAAACGAGAGGACTCCTTCAGTTTTTGAGTTAGGCATTATATATAGCTCGAAAAATAGAGTGGAAACCCCACTGGAATTGCAAGAAACAACTTTGATTCGAGGGAGAATTCGGAGATTGAAAGTGTGAAGATATTTGTGATTTCTTTCGAAATTAAGGTAAGTTCTTCTAATTTTAGTTTAAATTAGTTGAAATATCGCTTTAGATTATATATGGTGTGGTCTAGATCGATCGTATGTCCTTGGTTTGGCTATGAAGGTGTTGAATTTGATGGTTATTGAAAGAGTAAAATTTGGCATAAACTGATATAAATAATCTTTGATTATATGATTTTATTTTAGATTAAAATGGATTTGTCTTAGTTAGCAGCAGAGATAACTATTTATGGGTTTCACTCAATAATTTGACGATTATTGGGACAAAATCAAAGCTGTAAAAAAAAGATAAGAATGGCAGAAATAGAAAAAAAAAATAGCGGGTTAAGAAGGAGGACAAATCGGGTAAATTAGGTGGGCTTACAAAACGTATCATCTGATTTATAAATAGATATATCACAGTAAATTTTCCTAGTGATCCAGTTGTCAAAAGCACTGCCTATTGTTCCATCCATACGCATTTACATTCACTTTTTTTTTCAAATCCAACAAACAGTTACAGAAAAGGCCCTCATGGTTTAAATCACTTGTCATCCTTTTGAACTATTATATGTTAAATAGTTACAGTTTTGACATCTTGCCATTTACTTTTATTGTTATAAAGAGTTGCATTCTAGCCCTTGAAATTTTGGTAATTAAATATTCTACTCAAATTATTTAATAAATAATTATTTTATTATTTCCTTTAAAAATTTTACGTTTTAATATATATAAAATTTTTAGCATGATAACTAATATATTAGCTGGCCAAATAAGGCGTACGAATAGTCGAACCCCACACCATGAAATCATAAGATGTTTTTAGGATTATGTACTCAGAAAATATATTGGTTAAATGTAGGGTGCGTGTAGCGTGACACACTTTAGTTAAGACGTAACGCCAACAAGGTGAGTTTCGTGTGAATTTTGTGGTTGCTTGCATGAAAAGTTGATTCTAAATTATTTGCAATTATATGTTACCGTTGTTATTGCTATGAATATTTGTGTGAAATTTTGTGAATTATTTCATATAAAATGGTGAAAATGGTGGGTGACATATAGGGAACAGGTGTATTTACACGGTCTTATTATTAGTCGTCGTACAGGGTGTTAGTACGCGGCAGAGAGCTTACGCTCTGTTTATCTAGCCGTAAGCATATTTGTTGTGCCCGGTGGAGGGACTCGTTCCCTGGAAATGACAGTAGTTCCCTAATGTGTCATCAAGGGTGGAAAGGAATGAAAAGAATTATATTGATAAATTGTTGCATTATTTTTATTTTATTGACGTCAATATGCATGAAAACCACGAACTCACTAGGCCCTAGGCTTACCCATTAGAATCTTTAAATGCACGCAACCCAGGAAATAACGTAGCAAGTGGCAGCGGAAATGGAAAGGATAAAGTTCAGACTTGAAGAAGGCGACAAGTTTTAAGGAAGACGTAGCGCACCAAGTGTTTAATTAAATTTATATTTGCTTCCGTTATTATTATTAATAATTACATTAGTTTTTGAATCTTGATTTTTGGAAGGTTTGGGACTATGTTAAGTTATAAATATTATTTGAAATTTGGGGCGTTACACCTAGAAACCCTGCGAAGGGAAAAGCTATACGCAAAACTCTCCAAGTGTGAGTTCTGGCTCCGTAGCGTGAACTTCCTAGGTCATGTTCTTAGTCGGGAAGGAATTCATGTGGAACCTTCTAAGGTCAAGGCCATCGAAGGATGGGCAGTCCCGACGACACCCACAGAAATTCGCCAATTCTTAGGCCTAGCAGGCTACTATAGGAGGTTCATTCAAAACTTCTCTAAGATCGCCAAGCCACTTACATCGCTTACACAAAAGGGCGTACCATTCAAATGGACGGACAAACAAGAAATTGCATTCCGAACCCTGAAGCAAGCCCTCTGCAGTGCCCCGGTACTATCTCTACCAGAGGGAACGGAAGATTTCGTGGTCTATTGTGACGCGTCAAATCAGGGTTTAGGTTGCGTTCTCATGCAGCGTGGAAGAGTGATAGCTTACGCATTCCGCCAACTAAATACACAGGAAGTGAATTATACAACCCACGATCTGGAATTGGGAGTAGTGGTCTTTGCTCTGAAGATTTGGAGGCATTACCTTTATGGTACGAAGTGCACCATCTTCACGGACCACAAAAGTCTCCAGCACATCTTGAATCAGAAAGAGTTGAATATGAGGCAACGAAGATGGGTTGAACTATTAAACGATTACGAGTGTGAAATCAAATACCACCCAAGCAAGGCCAACGTGGTAGCTGATGCCTTGAGCCAGAAGGAGTACTCTAATCGTCGTGTGAAAACTCTCTCAATAACCATCAAATCTCATCTAACCACTCAGATCGAGGTAGCCCAGTCAGATGCCATGAAGACGGAAAACAGAGCAAGCGAAGCATTACGCGGAATGGAGAAGAATCTAGAGGTAAAGGAGAATGGAGTATACTACTTCATGAACCGTATTTGGGTCCCTAAACTCGAAGGATTTAGGGAGTTAGTCATGAATGAAACTCACAAGACTCGGTACTCCATCCATCCAGGTTAGGACAAGATGTACTTGGATATTAAACAACATTATTGGTGGCCTAACATGAAGGCAGAAATTGCCACCTATGTCAGCAAATGCCTTACTTGCACCAAAGTAAAGGTGGAGTACCAGAAGCCCTCGGGTTGTTACAACAAACGGTGATCCCCGAGTGGAAATAGGAAGGGATTTCCATGGACTTTGTGACCAAGCTACCTAAGACGTCGGACGGATTAGACACTATATGGGTAATAGTTGACCGACTGATGAAATCCGCCCATTTCCTGCCAATAAAAGAATCCTACAAGATGGAGAGACTGACACGATTATACATTCGAGAAATCATGAGACTTCACGGAGTACCAGTGTCTATCATCTCAGATAGAGACAGTAGATTCACTTCACGTTTTTGGCAATCACTTCAGAAAGCGCTTGGAACCCATCTCGACATGAGCACCGCTTACCACCTACAAACGGACGGTCAAAGCGAGCGAACCATCCAGACACTCGAAGACATGCTTCGCACATGTGTGATGGACTTTGGGAAGTCTTGGGATACCCACTTACCCTTAGTTGAATTCTCGTATAACAACGGTTATCATTCGAGCATCAGAGTTGCTCCTTTCGAAGCACTATATGGACATAAGTGTAGATCACCGTTGTGTTGGGCTGAGGTGGGCGACACCCAGCTAGCAAACGAACTAGCATCGGACAAGGCGTTAACGGGACCGGAGATCATACGTGAAACAACAGAAAAGATAGTTCAAATCAGAGCTCGACTACAAGCATCGCGCGACCGAAAAAAGAGCTACACTGATAAACGGCGAAAGCCCTTAGAGTTTCAGGTCGGGGATCGAGTACTGTTAAAAGTTTCACCCTGGAAAGGGGTCATTCGTTTCTTAAAATGGGGAAAACTGAACCCACGATACATTGGACCTTTCGAGATCGTTGCCTGAATAGGTCCAGTGGCATACAAACTGCAACTACCCGCTGAGCTCAGCAGTGCACACCCCATGTTCCGTTTTTCCAATATAAAGAAGTGCCTGTCAGATGAAACTCTCAGCATTCCCCTTGACGACATTGAAATCAACAAGAATCTCCTGTTCGTTGAGGAACCAGTCGAAATCATGGATAGGGAGGTGAAGCGTACTAAACAAAGTCGCATCCCGATCGTGAAAGTATGGTGGAACGCGAAGCGTGGACCAGAATTCACGTGGGAGCTCAAAGACCAAATGAAGCAAAAGTACCCTCACCTATTCTAGCAGTCTCAAATCTAGCTTTCAAAAGAATTTCGGGACGAAATTCCCTCTAACGGGAGGATGATGTCACAACTAGAAATTTTTGTGCCTTGTAACTACAACACTTAAGTCAAACTGTGAATCAAAGACATAAGAGCATGTATGATGCATACTCTATGAGAACAAAATTTCAAACAAACACCCCATGCAAGCAATTCAAGTAGTCAACAAGCAATTGGAAACCCTAGGAGTTCTTGTTTAAGTCCATTTTGGACTAGGATTTCCTTATTGGGCCCAATGGACCAACAATCTTCCAATTTTACTATCTTGGGGGTTAGAACTCTTAAATGGGCTCTAATTGGACCCACTTCCATGTATTTCAATATTTTGGGTCATATTGGGCCTAGAATGAAATAAATTAATTATATGAGCCATTTTGGGGCACAATTAACCCAATTGAGCCCTAATAAGTCATAAAACTCACACTTATATTTATTAGGACCAAAAATCACTTAACCTAACTATGAAAGTGGGCTTAAGCCTTTAAGGCCTAAAAATCTCCTCTTTCCCTCTCCATTCTCGGCCCAAGCCCACAAAGAGGAGGATTTGACTTAGTGTGTGCCACCTCACAATTATTCAAGGGATTTCCATGCATTTCCCATACTTCCATGCAACACTCTCTTCTTCTCCCTCTCTCTCTTGCTCTCGGCCGACTCCAAGCACACACACACACATATTTCACTCACCATTCTCTCAAGAAACTCCCTCATTTCTCCTCCATATTTTCGAGATCTAAGAAGAGTTCAAGGGCTTCTTCCATAAAAATCATCATCTAAGGTAAGAAATTTCTTAGATCCATAAGCTAGCTACTTCATTTCATCCAAAAATCACCTCTTAATTCATTCAAACTCATGATCTAGCACCTAAGAAGCATCCAAGTTCGAGATCTTCCAAGGAAGGTTGCTAGGATCGAATTCTTCTCATCATTTCCTTCCAAAACCGAAACCACACCCAAGGTGAGCTTCATGCCCCCTCTTTTTCGGTTTTTATGAGTTTTTATGGGGTAGAATACAAGCAAATGTGTAGATCTATGAGTAAATGTATGCCTTGTGTGATTTTTATGCTTGTATGTATGATTTTATGTGTTATGTGATGAATATGTTAGCCAAAAATACCTAAAAAACGAGATCTACAACATGAGGAATGAAATAAACATAACTTATACCATTTTACACTAATCAAGTCAAGAAAAATAATTTATTTGGTTAGGATGAACATTTTTGGACATAAAACCCAATTTTGGGCTCAAATTGTCAAAAATACAAAAACTAAGGGCCCAAAATGACAAATGAAAATTTCTGGAGGTTGAAAAGAGTCCAAACAGTTTTTAATATAACTTTTCTGAATAACAACACTTTTGAGGGGCTTAAATGTAAATTTTGAACATAATGGGCTAAAAATGGGCTTTTCAGCCCAATAAGCCCCCAAATAGCGAAAATTTTGAAATAGAGGGGCTGAAAATGCAAGTTTCCGTAAAACAGGGGATTACAAGTGTATTACAACTATTTTAAAGGTCACAAATGCTTTTCAAATTCAAAAGGGATCAAAAATGCAAAAAATTTCCATTTTGGGCCAAAATTGTAAAGATTGCAAAAAATGGTGGTTCCAATCGAGAAAACTTCATTTTTGAAGGACTTAAGTTGTTTATTAAGTAAATCTTGGCTGAAAATGTCTTTTCAATAAGTTTTGATGCTAAAGTGTCAAGCAAAATGGTTTAAGGACTAAAATGGAAATTCTTTTATATAAAGGATTAAAAGTGTAAATTTTATCCAAGTGGGGTCACAAAAAGGTAAACTTTTACTTATAAACAAATAAATCTCTTTAGATAAAATACGAGCACTACGACTACCGGCGAAACGTATTAACAAATACACCTTCAACACCAATATCGTTACCAAACGATTTGATTCGGTCTCGGATCAATTACAAAACAAAAATCAATAAACATTAGTACTTCAATAAAACACGCGAAATTTAAGAGAAGTCAATATTCAATCTTTGGGATTGAAAGTTTCAAATCATGCTTTTTGGGCCTAGCTAGGCCAATGACATGATCTTTAGGCCCGAAGGGAACGCGCTTACATGTTATTGGGCCTTCTATGACCTAATTCCATGTAAAAGGACTTTCAATAGCTTTATTGTGTTGTTGGGACCCAAGGGTCCATTGGTACTGCTAGCAAAGTCGAGAAGTCAAATGCGAGTCGGGCCAAGTGCCTTTCGCATTCACGATAGCCTTGAACGACTTATGGAAATAACGGGGGCTTCTTACCCTCCTTTCTCCTCAGTTGTGGGGCTATAAGAAGTCAGGGTGGTTAGATTAAGTGAGCCTTACGGACGAAGCCTAAAGGATCGTTTGTAATTGGTAGTTATAAACTAGACATTTTCGTTAATGCGTGAGTATAACGATTCACAACCCATAATTAATCCAATGTCACCTGGGTAATCATAAACAATCGTCGTATCGGTATAACAATAAATAAGACATGTAATTCTATGTATTGGGAAAACATCGGGTTTTCCCGGGAAGTCAACACTTTTAACTATGTGATGTATACAAGGTTTAACAATTATACACGCTTACAAAATCGACAAGCATACTACGGATCTCCACACTTTTTCTTATATACAATACTTGTTTCAGAAAATATCGGATTTTCTGGGTTTTCAAACTTCACAAAAAATCATTATTTTTCAAACATGACTTATGAACTCACCAACATTTCATATGTTGACATTTTTCAAAATACTTGTATTATCAGGTAACAGGTAAATCGAAGAATAGGTATCAAATAATGTCTTGGTGTTTTGTTTAAATTAGTATCGAACGGTTTAAGTATTGGAAATGTAATGTTCAAAACAATGTATTTAATGTAAACAATATATGTTGTAATATTTCAATGCATGGTGACGAATGATGTTATGATTCATGTATAATCATTGTGATGGTATTCAAATGAGTCACAATAGGCCTCAGACGTTTCCGCCGTCTGGTTCGGGGGTGTGACAGCCTCGTAAGGTTTCAACTGTCTAGAGGCGTAAGCTATCAAATTGCCTCGCTGCATCAAAACTGCTCCCATACATGTGATCAAAGCATCACAATAGACTACAAAATCCTCTACCCCCTCTGGCAGGGTAAGAATCGACGCCTCGCACAATCTTTTCCTGAGGGTCTCAAATGTTGCCTGCTGCTCAGGCCCCACAGCGAAACACCACCGACTTCTTGGTCAGTCGGGTGAGCGAAACTGCTATCTTGGAGAAATCCTGGATGAATCTCCTATAGTACCCTTCCAGTCCTAGGAAGCTCCGAATCTCAGATGGAAACCTCAGTCCTTCCCACTACATCATGGCCTCTATCTTGGCCGGATCTACTAGTATACCCTTCTGGTTGACGAGGTGACCAAGGAACTGCACCTCACGGAACCAGAAATCGCATTTGGAGAACTTTACGAAAAGTCTCTCCCTCCTCATCATCTCTAGCACCTCTCTCAGGCGCTCCTCATGCTTCCCTTGAGTCTTGGAATAAACCAAGATTTCATCAATTAACATTATCACAGACCGATCCAACATCGGTCTACATACGCGGTTCATGAGATCTATGAACGCGGCTGGAGCGTTGGTGAGCCCGAACGGCATCACCACAAACTCAAAATGACCATAGCGGGTCCTAAAAGAGGTCTTCTACACATCCTCATCCTTGACCCGCATGTGGTGATATCCTGACCGTAGATCGATCTTGGAGAACCAATATGCTCCCTAAAGCTGGTCAAACAAGTCGTCTATCCTCGGGAGTGTGTAACGGTTCTTCATCGTTACCTTATTCATCTCCCGGTAATCTATGCAGATATGGTGCAACCCATCCTTCTTCCTCACGAATAGGATCGGGGCTCCCCATGGTGAACTACTTGGCCTGATGTAACCCTTGTCTAGCAACTCCTACAGCTGCATAGACAACTTCTGCATCTCTGGAGGAGCCAACTGATATGGTGCCTTGGCTATCGAAGCCGCACCCGGAACCAAGTCAATCCGAAACTCGACCTGTCTTTCCGGAGGTATCCCAGGCAAGTCCTTCGGGAATACATCTGGATACTCTTTCACTACCGGTACATCGTCAATTGTCATCTTACCCTTCTCCTAGGCATCTATAACATAGGCGACGTACCCTGCGCAACCCTGCTGAACATAGCACCTCGCCCTCACTGTTGAACAAAGAAACGACCCACAATGTGGCCTAACTCCCCCCACTAGGAGTGTGAACCCTTACTAACTGCAGCTCACAATCAATCACTTCCCCATTGGGGCTCAACCAATCGATACCCACTATAACCTTATTCCCTCGCAGGGGAATAGGAACCAAGTCTACTGAAAACTGTTCATCAAATAACTACAGCGAACACCCCCTATGTACTCTCGCAACCCTGATGGTCCTATCATCCACTATCTCAACCTCAAGTGGACAATCCAGCTCCCCCGGAGCTCCACTAAACCTCTTGCTAAGCGCTAGTCAAACAAATGATCGGGTAGCCTCCGAGTCAAACAATATCGTACCTGAAATGTCGTTCACTAAGAATGACCCTATACGAAAACATATAACCATGAGAAATAATCAATATTAATAAAGAGGTAAGAGGAGAATATATACCTGTCACCACATCAGGAGTCACTCGCGCCTCCTCTGCTATCATCTGGAAAGCTCTACTATTCGCCACTGGCACATCACCCCGCCCCTGACGGCCGTTTGTAATCCTCAATGTAGCAGAGCCAGGTGTTGCCACCTTCCCTGCTGCTACCAAACTCGAACACTATGATTTTTCATGTCCCCTCTGATTGAAATGAAAGCAAATTAGATCAAATGATGTGGTGGTGGAGGTGGAAGCTGTACAATCTCTGCTCATATGCCCGGTCCGGCTGCACTTGTAACAACCGGGACTCCCTGCCCTGCACGCCCCATCATGCAATCTCATACACTTGCTACACCGATTGTGGCTCTGTTGTCCTCTAGATCTGTTATCCGATACCTTGGGCCTTGTGCCCGAACTCCCTGTGCCATATACTGCCTCTGGCTTCCTCTTCTTCTCCATCTCCAAATCTATCTCTCTCTCACGAGCCCTCAAAATCATATCATCCAGCGTTTTACAGCTGGACCGGCTCACAAACTGGCGGATATCACTCTGCAACATCTCATGATAACGGGCCTTCTTCATTTCCTCATCAGTTGCGTACTGAGGAACGAGAAGAGCCCTCTCCCTGAACTTGGCGGTAATCTCCGCCACTGTCTCTGTAGTCTGAGTGAGATCCTGAAACTCCCTAGCTAACTACTGCACCTCAATAACCGATGCAAACTCGGATCTGAACCTAGTAGTAAAATCAGTCCAGGTCATCGCATCAAGAGTTGCATCATCCCCAATGACATGCCTGATCTCCTCCCACTAGTCTCATTCCCTGTCCTTCGGAAGACAGGATGCTAGTCTGACCTTGTCCTCCTCGGGACATCTGCGGGTGCGGAATGCATTGGCAACATCTACCAACCACCTAGTACTTGCTATGGGGTCCCGCGCCCCATGATAGTCTGGAGCTCCACAAGCCCGGAATTCCCTGAAAGTAAGTGTGCACGACCCCATCATACCTACCACCTCAGCACGGAAGGTGCTCAATCTCTCATCCATCAACTCCATAATACCCTCCTTGATCGTACTGAAGATCACAAGAGTCTGCTCAAGTATGATACGAGTAACCTCTGAGGAGAGAAACTCTGGTCTGCTCATTTGGATGCTCGGCCCCGGAGCCTGATCCTGATCCCTCGCCGGCTCCTGAACTGCCAACTGCTGGCCTAGCGCGCAAAACCACCATTCTGAAAACACATAATAACAAACCTCATGAATACAAATATATCTCGAGGGATCGCTACTACTACAAGTTTCCTGGTCTCGTCTCAGCCTTCCTTGGTTCAAGTACAGATCCTCTGCTTCTAGTAGTATGGGCCCATACTACCTTCAACATATATCCGTACTTTCCTCAAGAACTACCTTGACTCCACCAAGTCCTTTTTACTACTACTAATCTCTACTACTCTCATCCTAGGCTTTCCCTAGGGAACTTCCAACCCGCACCCAATCCTCAACTACTGAAGGTATCTTTGTAATGCCAATTAGCCACTACCTGAATACCATCACATGTGACGAGGCTCGGATAATCCTTCGAGTAAATGACTCGTCCCTATAATGGTTAGACTCAAACGAGAGCTCCGCAATAGGGAAAAATCCAATACTCTGAGATTATTTAACCCTGATCACATGTGATGTGACGTATTCACCTAATGGCTAACTCCCATCACTCCGAGTCCCAAAAAGCACAAAGAAAGTACCATTTAGACAAAGGAAACTACTCAAGCAAATCTATCCTCGTAACAAGAAATTGTACTAGCATACAATGCTAAGCTCATACTATCAGGCATAACCTAATCAGGCTATCCTAATATTGTCTACTCAATACTAGCATGCAATTCTCATAAAGCTGAAACACGTATAGTAGGCACAAAAGGCATCCTCCTAGATCCTTAGTCCTACTCTAGCATGTTGTTCTATTGAAACTGAAACTGATACTTATAACATAAACTTGTATGGGTAATTGGGGAGTACTTACTTGAGCTCGGATGATCGCATGCACCACACCCTTTTTCCTCTTTCAAAAACTCTTTTGTTTTTAGATTTCTTTTCAGAAGTTTCTTTTCGAAAATGTTTTTCTTTTGAAAACCTTATACCATTTCCTTAGTTTGAGTTCGGACACACCCGAGAGTGTGCCCGAATCCCTCAAACCAAGGCTTTGATACCAACTTGAAACACCCCAAAAAGACAACCCAAAATTTTCGTTTTAATTTAATAATAAAACCATAGTCATCGAACATCACATAAAAATCATAAACAGTGTATCTCAAAATATCATAACAATTGTCAAATCGAAACTAATGCCAAGATCATATCAAAATTTCGGAGTCTAACTCCCAGGCTAAATTGAAGTTATGGTGTGTGCCATGACATCATCCCAAGCTCTTCCCTTTACTTGCGGAAGTACCTGAAACCAAAAACTGAAATTGTAAGCACAAAGCTTAGTGAGCTCCACCAAATTACCACATACCATACAATTACATAATAAGAAACTAATGGGCCTTACCCACTACATCGGACCGAAGTCCGGAAACTGCATCGGACCAAAGTCCGGAACTAACCAGGGCCTTGCCCTATACATCGGACCGAAGTCCGGAAACTGCATCAGACCAAAGTTCGAAACTGACCAGGGCCTTGCCCTCTGCATCAGATCAAAGTTCGGAACTGTCCAAGGCCTTGCCCTCTGCAGCGGACCGAAGTTAGGAAGTGACAGAACATAGCATAGCATATTTATAACTACTAGCATAAACACATATACTACATATTGCATCGGAACGAAGTTCGGAACACATAACACAAAGACATGCTTGAATCACAAAGACATCAAGCACACTGAGCTACTGCATCGGACCGAAGTCCAGAATTACTGCTAACTAAACGGGTCGACATTGTGGCCGTAGACCCATTCCTACTGGAAGGAAAACACACCTCGTGATGCTGGCTAATGAGATGCTAAATCTAAAACTGCCTGATTGTTGCTCCGAAACTCCCCGGCTACAAATCCCATAAACACTAAATCAAATACTGATAACTAATCTCAGGGTGAAATGACTATTTTACCCTTAGTCAAAGTCAACACCCAGGTCAAAGTCAACTTTCAGTTGAACAGACTCGCCGAGTTGGGCCGCCAACTCACCGAGTCCCTATCATCCATTCTAATCCTCTACCTGTTTCTACTCGTCGAGTTTGGCAAATACTCGATGAGTTCTTCTTCGATACTAACATCGAGTCTAACATCATCCGACTCGCCAAGTTGTATGAACAACTCGTCAAGTTCTCCTTCATCATATGAACACGTCCAGTCTGTGACTCGCCGAGTTATATGAAAAACTCATCGAGTCTGTTCTTGAGCATGAAACGACTCGCCGAGTCCTAAGGACGACTCGTCGAGTCCCATGCATGATAATACTATACAGTCGATTCTAGTCGATTTCAGTGCTTCCAATTCATAGATCTGGGCTTCTAGGGCTACTTTTACACGTAAAGTTTCCAACTTTACGTGCACGCATAAGAGAATGGGGCTTAAACACCAAAATCCTCCAACAATAAGCACTTAGGGTTTGGAACAAGGCTATGTTTACATAAAGGTGGCTATATTGAGCTCCTGGAGCTCAATAACGTCCATATTTATGGTTTCCATCCAAAGGAGAGTTCAAATTCGAGTTTGACTCAAACCAACATTCCAGGAGAAGCATAAACAAGCATAAAGAGGGTTTAATGGAATAATAAGCAAGGTGTTAACTTTATTACCAAAATATACAACAAAAAGGAGACTAGAATCTGGACCTCCTTTCTCTTATCTTGATATTCTTTCCTTCCTTTTCTTCCAAAGCTTCCAATCTAGCACAAACACACTCAAGTTCAACAATGGGGGCTAGGGTTTACTGGGGAAATGCTCTAGAGGTGTTGGAGGTTGGAATGGGAGGCTATAATGACGTTTAAATAGGATACAAACCCTGGGATTTAGGGTTTCATCCAGACTAGTGGACTCGTTGAGTCGCCCACTAAAAACACGAGCAAATCGTGTCTCTACTCGACAAGTCGGGCCACTAACTCGTCGAGTACCTCATAAGGAAGGGAAAAACTATATTTAAATTACATACCAGAAATTGGGGCGTTACATATCAGAATCTTCCTTTTCAACTGACTCTTTCTCGTTAACTTTCAATATCAAAGCTAATGGTCCTCCAAGACTAATTTTCGATTCCTCAGCAATTTCATTTTTTCTCCTTCATGAGTTTTTATCAGATTGTACAAGTCATTAAGCGTTGAAGTATCGAAACTCTTCTGAGTTTTCACCATCAATGTCACATTCCTCCATTCTTTTTGTAAGCCCATGATGAACGTCAAATTGAACTCCATGGTTGTTCGAGTAATTCCATGGCGATTACATTTGTAGATTAATTCAATCAAACGATCATAGTAATCTTCTATCGATTCACCATCCTTCTTTTTGAATTCTTTCAATTCAATAAAACAATGTTTTACTGAATTGGTCTTAGTCTTTTCGCTTCCTTGAAAATTTTCTTTGAGATTGTTCGAGATGTCTTTTGCAGTTGTACAACTTCTGACATAGTTGTACACAACAAGAGGCAATGCACCACGCAATTCTCTCATACATGTTTTCTCAAGCTTCTTCAGCCGATCAGATTGATCAGTAACACTTAAAGTTCCAGATGAAGATCCAATTGCTTGAACATTTGGTGGTACTCATGACCAGAGCTCCTCATCCAACCCGTTTAAGTTGCGATCAGCCCACTGATCATAGTATTCAAGGATGAGCAAAGGAATCTTAGTTGAAGATCCTAGCAGATGAGAATAAGATGTCATTGAGTTGAGGTTGAAATTAGCCATGAACGTACGGATGAATTTTCAGAAAAACTTAAGTGTTTTTGAAAACAAATAGCTAAAACGATCAGAGATTTCAAAGAGAACACTCGGTTCAACAAATCAGTTGCAGAATTGAATCACAACTGTAGATCAATAATGCTTTTCAAAACAAAAGGTGCGGAAATTTTTGAATCCAAAAATTCATTCAAAAACCTTTTGATTCAGAATGAAAATCAGATCGCTGATATATGATTCCTGCTCTGATACCAATTGATGAAGTATTGAATCGAGTAATGAACATAGAATCAGAGTAACGAAAATTAAGAACTCCATGAGTAAATAAGATCTGGTTTCAGCTCAATTATCCTTCAAGATTACATAGAGAGAATAGACAAGACAGTCTCACAAAAACTCTTATCTAACACTAAGTAACTCCCCTATTTATAGAAGAACAATAAAGCATACAAAAAAATACAAAGGAATAGACATTCAGTTTCGAAATAAACTGCCTTTGTAAAATAACATTACAATTTCGACATCTTACAACCTAACTTTGACCTTAACACTTATTAATTAATACCATATGTAATAATAACTAGTTATACTCTCTTATAATTATTATTTTCATAAAAATTTAATTATGTAACATTCGTATTTGGTAAGTTTCTCTTTTATACCCTTAATGTTAAATCCTTTACTTTTATTCCCTAGCTAGTACGCGGGGCATACTCAATGAGTACGTTGAGTGTACTAGTTCTCCGGTTGATCGCGAACTTCACCCACGTATGTTGGACATACATGGGAGTACACAGGGCGTACGCATGGTTTGGATAAAACCTAATTTTATGGGTTTGCTCCTTATTTAAATGACTTAAACCCGCCCCATGGACATTATTGACCAAGCTCCACCTCCATTTACCCTAAAAACGAAACCCTAAGTTCATTTGGTAAGATTTTGAGCATAAAAGTGAATTGTTTGTGTTTTATGGTGAAGAAGAAGAAGATGATGAACACTTTGAGGAATAGCTTGAGCTTGTAGATCTAGAATTACCTTCTCATTTGCAAGCTTTTTGAGGTAAAATGCTCACACCTTGATGATCATTTGTGTTAGATCTGTTTTTTGGAGTCTTATGTGCATTTTGAAGTCTTTTATGTTAAAGTTGAGCCTTTGATCTACTCCAGAAGCCATAGATGTTAGATCTTACCTCCAATAAGGCCCATAGTTCATAAAATGAAAACTTTATGGATGTTATTAGTCCATTAAAGTATTAAGACCTTTATTAAGCTCTTTTTGAGCCTTGAGTCCCATTAAGCCATGCATGGGCGTAAAGTTTCCAACTTTACATGATAAGTCACCCTTTAGGACCAGATCTGAGAGTTTGGCTTGAGGTCTCATATGATTAAGTGCTTAATGGAGTGGGTTGGCAAGCTGGGGAATATGATGGGCGTATCCAGCTAGTACACAACACCTATTAGCCCCAGATGGAGTACGCTAAGCGTACGATTAGGGTACACCCCGTGTACTCACCAGATGGGCTTTTGGGCTTGGCGTTCTCAGTATTGGATTATGCTTTGGACTTCGAATATTGGGCCTTGTTGGGCTATTAGACTTCTAATTTTAGCCTTTTGGTGGTATTTGGGCTCCTTTGGATTTAGGCCCATGATGGTTTGTGGACCTAATTCGGAAGATTGGGCCATATTGGGCTTTAGGTTGCTACATAGGATTTGGGCCTTTTGAGTAGTTGGGTTGGGCCTTGGTTTTGGACCAACTGAGAAAAAGAGTAAAATGGTCTTTTACCTTGGTTGTGGGTTATATACCGTAGATTCTTGGTTGGGTCGAGATCCAATTATTAATTGGATATTATTTTGATGATGATAGTGTGGGGATCTTCCGGACTAGTAGACATAGATCATTTGAGTGTTTTTGCAGCTACAGGTGAGTTTCCTCACTGTGTTTAGCGAATCGAAGGCACCAATACAAACCTACAGTTTGATTTTTTAGGATGCTAGTTGTCTACGTAACTCTTGCATGTGATATGTGATATATGTTTTACCGGGTTAAGCCCAATGACTATTTTGTATGCAATTTATCTTTGTGATTATTACATATGTTTGTGTGCTTATATGTTTATATATTTATATGTATAATAGGCGGGGCCCGATGTCAGGCGGGGCTTTATGACTGAAAGATATGTATACTGAGCGGGCCTCAATGCCGAGCAGGGCCCAATGATGAGCGGGGCCCACCATATGCTTGATATGTATGATATGTGGTATTTTGGGGAACTCACTAAGCTTTGTTCTTACGGTTTTCAGTTTATGTTTCATGTACTTCTTGTTCAAAGGGGAAGAGCCCGGGATGATTGCAATACACACACCACATCATTCCGCATTTTTATATCACTTTTGATGTATTTGGATGTTATTGATACACTCTGATTTACTATGATTTTGTTGATGATGTTTTAGGATAATGGTTTTATTAAATTGAAAATCAAATTTTTTAGTATTAATATTTGGGACATTTCAAATTATTCCCTAATTAAATTACAAGAATTGATATTGTTTATAAATAATAATACTAATAATAAATATACAAAATGTACCAAGTTTATAAAGGTGTGACCCTATAGGATCATATACTATTAGCAATATCACTCTATAATGATTATTGGCATATAGATTCAACAATGAGATATAGCCAAAATACTGACGAGGGGTCAAAATGTCCATCCACATCATTTTTGTGTCTTTTTTTAGCTTCGTTGTCCTCATTGTGCATCCCAGCTCCCATTTTAACTGTAAATGAACATTTCAAAGCATATTAAGTACCATATATCTTAAAATATAACATTTTAATCAAATATATTAAAATAATGGCCTAAAATGTATGTATAAAAATGCCATATCATTCCTAATAACGAGATCTTCAATTCGCGTTTAGATTGTTTTTCCTAACAATCGACCAATCTTGAGTTCGGTTTGTGTGTCTGTACTGATGCGTTGAAACTTCAAAAAATCATAACTTCCTCTCACAAAGTCAAATTTAGATATTTTCTATGAGCTCTCGGTTTTACGACTGCTACGACTTTCATTTAGCTCACATAGGCTAAAAAGTACTTTATCAAAAGTTCACTTTCTTCGATACGAAGAGTTGTGGCGTTTTAATCGCGAAACTTCGAAGAAGCGTATATTATTCATACGAAGTCGGATTTCAGCGTTCTTTATGTATACGGAATCTTTGTCACATATACTATAACTTGGTTAAGATTATGTATGCTAAATAATCTTCTATCAACAAGTTATTTTTAACACTTATTATATGTTAATCGTCTAGCCCGAATTTGTGTGCGCTACAAGACTAATGCCAGAGAAAGCATTGATAAATCTTTCTATTGTTGTATTTCTTTCTTATTCCATATGTTAATTCCCATGCTCTATAACTCTTGAACTTGTGCTACTTGACTACTTATTTACCTCACACTTTCCTTTAGCTTTGACAAGTTTATTTTCTGAGCACATTTTCAGCATATACACATGTGTACATTAGATCTGAATGAAGATTATAAATAATTAACTCCATGTATTAATGAATGAATCTTAATGTAATGATTTGAAGTTTTAAAAAATTGTTACCTATCAAGTAAAGATTCAAAACCATCATCACAACATAAGTAGCATGATGATGATGATGACTGATTCAAGGTCATTAAGCTCTTCATGCACTGATTTTTTCATATCCACACACACCTCCAACATCCTCTACATTTCATTCATTCATTCTTGAAGTGCATCCATATCAACCCCAAATCCTTTTATTATCTTCATTTCTTCCTATGTTTGTGGGATGACAAACGATGATGAATCAACAGCTTCATTTTGTGATTCAGATGCTTGATTTTGTCAATTCACATATGATTGCATCAACAGCTGATCCCTTTGTGCACCAAAATCACTTTGAAGAAGATTAGTACTAACGAAACATAAAACTAACCCAAAGTGCTCATTTGGTCATACAAACAACTAACCTAATTATTGTCTATGAAACCAAGTAATCTAAAATGTGATTTATTTGTCTACCAAATTCCATTGTCACCAGTTTCAATAATATAGCTAATAATCCTATTTGATTTTGTGATTTCTGCTATTGATCGACTCTGCATAAAGCTTAAAACTTTGCTAAATTGAAATACAATATCCAAAATCTTAAAGTGTTTTGGATTTGGTAAAGTGACTGAAATACACCTCTCTTCTAGCTAACCATTTAAAAGGTTGATTATATAGTGTTGCTTGCAGTTAACTTTTGTAGCGATGATTCTTTATTGGTATATGCAGAGTTGCACATGTGCAAGATCATCATCTACATGATATGATTTCTAATTATAGACCAATTGTGAAACTAAGATATCCCGTAATTATTAATCTAGCTCTAGTATTCATCTTTCAAAATCACTTATATATGCATTCCTACATATTATGATATTATGACAAACTCAAAGACCTTTTCGAGGTACAAGTTTCTTTTCTCTTTAGTACTCACCAAATAGAGCAACCTCTAGTAGATAGTAATTCTTTTTCTCTAATATTCCAACAAATTCTAGCCAATCATATTAGTTTATCTCACACCCCTCCATTTCAAGATAATCTCACTTAATTATATGTCACAACTCACAACATATCATGATAATAGGCTAAAATTGGGTAAACATTAGCAAAAAAAAATGTTTTTGTTCACAACATAACAACTTTTGAGCATTTGAATTACATGTGATTCATATGTAAATCACATGTGAATCAGATATGAATTATATGTGATCCATATATAATTCACATGTAAATCACAAGTGAATCACATATGAGTTAAGTGCGATTCACATGTAAATCACAAGTTAAGCACGTATGAATTATGTTTATATACACACATGCATTTTGCGTTAGTGTTCTTTGTTAATTTTTTTTTAACTTTCTTGTGAATTTCACATTTGAATCTTACATGATATATACATCTGCATTGTTGTGTGTGTTATAGCAATAATCTTTTTTTTTTTTAATTTTCTTGTAGGTTTGGAAGAGCTTGTGAAAAATATTAAAGAGGTGAAAGTGATAAATTGAAGAAAATATGAAAATCTTGACACAAAGACATGAAAATGCATTAAAATTTTGTAGCATTTTTCGTTCTTTATATTTTATTTTTTATCGAATAAAACACTTGTACAATTGTGTTTATATATTAGTAAAATAGAAACAGTTTTTTTTTTATAATTTACTTATGAATATTTATAGTATAAGAAATATGCACATATGAACTTGAAAAAATATGCATATATGCACCTAAAGCGTTGATTTTTTGATTAAAAAAATTATACTAATTTTTAAATATTCCCATTTTTGTATTATTTTTTTAATTTACTGTTTTAAGAAAAATTATAGTTTTTTTTTTAAATATTTTTTTCATTTTTTAAAAAAGTATATGTTTTCTAAAAAAATTTAAACATCTAAATTTATTAAAAAAAAAAAAAAAAAAAAAAAAAAAAAAAAAAAAAAAGAACAAAATTAGTACTACATGAGTCCCATATTTATTGTCCACTTTTAACTGTTCAAATCTTTGTTTTTCAACTTTGAGCTTTTAATATTTTTGTTTTTGATATATAATATTTGATTAAAAATATATGAATAAATTGTGTTTCAAATATCTTTTCATTATTATAAATTTCATCAAATAATACATAACACAAATAAAAATATTTAGGGTCAAAGTTGATGAACAAAGATTTCAAAAATCAAAAGTGGGCAATAATTATGGAACAAATGGACTATATATATATATATATATATATATATATATATATATATATATATATATATATATATATATATATATATATATATATATAACTAAATATTTGATTTATTATGTTAATTTTTAGATCTTTTTATTAATATTTTCAATAACATAAAAAATTAAACATTAAATGAGATTGGTAAGATGATGATTATGTCCTTAATGAGTTAATTTTGATCTAACATCCCACCTTTAGTTCTCAGAAAACTATAAGTTCTTAATAGATCTCATATATTGATGATCATGTCCTTAATAAGTTAATTTTGATCTAATGTTCCACCTTTAGTTCTTAGAAAACTATAAGTTCTTGATATATATATATATATATATATATATATATATATATATATATATATATATATATATATATATATATATATATATATATATATATATATATATATATATATATATCAGTGTTGCAGAAATCGGCCTAATCGGCCGATTAATCGGTGATTAATCGCCAATCGGACCTCCACCGATGAGATTTATTGCTAATCGGTCACTATAATCGGGTTTGGTCAATACAGGTCAAAGTCGGAATTAATCGGACCTAATCGGGCCTAATCGGACTTAATCGGACCTAATCGGGTTTGGTCAACGCAGGTCAAAGTCGGACCTAATCGGCCCTAATCGGACCTAATCGCCGATTAATCACTTTTTTTGTAGGATTAAAATTAGATTTATAAATTTTTGAATAATTTTCTTAATAATTAATGGTCCCCGATTAATCCCCGCCTAGCCGATTAATCCCTAATCGCTAGTCCACCGATTAACAGCCAATTAGCGATTTCTGCAACCATGATATATATATATATATATATATATATATATATATATATATATATATATATATATATATATATATATAGACACACACAGAGAGAGATGTTCCTGATGGGGTGGAGGTTGACCAATTTTTTTTATTCTTATTAATAAGTTATAAAGTATGAAATGAAATATAAACAAATATAAAAATGAAATTAAAAAGAAGAATGGTCATTTCATGTGTTCGAGAATCAAAAGCACATAAATTTCTTAATTTTAGACCTTTAATACAAGTTAAAAACTTCTTGGATTTTATCCATAGTATTTTGAAAACCACATAAACCAATTTTGCAACTTCTTGGACTCTATCCATAATATTTTGTAAACCACATAAACCAATTTTGTCATTGTAAAATGAGTAGAGTTTGAGACGAAAAAGAATCAAGCGTAAATAGGTATTAGGCTAGCGTCTGAATACATTAAGTCAAGTTTTTTTTTTTTTGCTTAAGCTGTCAAACATTGTTGTCTAGATTATGCATTGAACCCATTAAGCTCATTTGGTAATTAAAAAAAACACCTCAATAACACATAACAGTTACATACAATATCAAGTAGATTAAGCATCAAGATATTTACAACACCGAAATATCTCCAAAAGTACACATACATGCATATCAAACAAAGTTAGAATATTCATAGAAGTTGGATCAAGGTCAAACAATCCTCCTAACTAATCATTATGTCAATCCAAAAAGCAAGTTCATTTGGTTGTGCATTCGTTATCAACCCAAAATTCATTTGCAATATTAATACATTTGACCCTTGTTCAATTCCATCATTGTTGGTTTCTTTTGTGCTCATCGTATACCACCATTTCTTTCTTCATTTGTTCCTCATATGCCTCCATCTCTTTCCTATACCGCTCCTTGTCCTTCTTACTTGCCTCGATATATGGCTTTAAAGTATATAGAAAAAGGTTAAAAACGACAAAACACATTAAAAAATAAATCTAAAACCTTCGAGTATGATATTTAATTATTTATATATAAAGTGAATATCCATGCTGGTAACGATTAAACTAAAATAAAAACATTTTTTTTCCTTTATGATAACAAATCGGTCTACAAAACGTAAAGTACTAACTTGGTTGAATCACGTATGTGATATACAATCTGAATATATTGCATTGTCATTTAGTATTTACGTTAATAAACGTGATCATGGGAAAAAGTTGGATCTAGAAACTTTAGTTTGACCCATTAGCCCAAATGCCCGATAGTGGAACTTGGCCCATTTTTTTTTCCTTTTTGGTCCAAAACTGTGTGTCAAATTTTATAATTGAAGATAGGATAGGGTACCAGTTTGTCCTCATTAGAGAGGTTCATCCATGCTTCAACAATACTATCTCGGAGCTTCGCAGATGGGGTACCTCCATGTATACTCTTTAGCCTATCACATTCCATTTTAAGAAACATCTGATAACAGTTTCTTGACCCCAGTGGGGCCCGTGGGTCTTTCCTTATTTTTTTTACTCTAGTGGGTTTCTTTTCTTCAAACGTACACACTGTTTAAAAAACATCATTTTATTGTATAATCGAATTAAACTATAAGAACAAAACATATAAATTAGAATTTAGAAATTTATACCTTGCGTGGTAGGCATGATTATACGTGGCTTTTTATTGAGTTTTACTGGACTGCGGTAAAAATAAGTTTGCTCAAAGGGGTAAAGAATGGCTGCGTATAGATTCTGAAGTTGAGTTGGTGTCAATCGGCTTTTTTCTTTTCGAGTTGCAAAATATGCAACTTCTACCCATTTTCCTTCTTTCATGACCTATAAAGAGATGATATAATATGAACTATCTTCTACGAGTGATTAACTCTTTAGTAAATTACATTTTTCTTATTTGTACATGTTATATTGGTATTTCTCTATATGATTCAAAAACGATTTTTTTTTCTCACTTTTGTTCTCTATTAATACACTTTTTCATAGCATACTTCGTCCCTTAAACTAACACCCTTTTATAAATGGTGCCAAGAATTAAATATGTTATGCGACAGGTGAAATATTGATCAAAAAGAAAAATAGACTTCTTTCTAGAACCGTATACAATAAATTACTATAGCACATGGAAGAAAAATAAAATTTAATTCTGAAGGCGTCGCGTTATATAAAAAGTCACTTACGTGATGATACCCGCCTCTATCAATCACAATTTTGTAGAACTCATACAAGTCAATGCTCGTGTTACGTAAATTAAATCTGTCATCAAATATTCGAATGTTAGATTAATACAAAGTCATAGAATTAAAACCGAATTGTTTCAATCTAAAATCGTGTTAGTTCTCCAAATTTTATTTCTTTTGATCATTTGATATTTTGTTTTCATGGATTGTATTTATATGGTGTCAAAATATGAATATGCAACCAATGTTATAACAATGGTGAAAAACGGTACAAATGAACACAAACTGATACTAAAAAATAAAAAGTTGAAGTAGCACCCAATGTGACATTGAATTGGTAAATAAGATACAAATTTGACTTGATCTATAGATTTTGGGGAAAATTGCACAAAGTAACAACGATACTTTTCTGTTTTTAACTATTACCAATATAGGCAATGTACTTTCTTTTTCCATAATATCAACATACTTATATTTCTTGACCCATAACAACTTACATTTTTTACCAGTAATAACAATACTTAACCGATAATACTTATATTTCTTTACACATAATATGAAGATGTAATAAATGAGATACATTGTATCTTGGTAGTGACATATAAGTGTGAAGTTACTGAAGTTTTTTTTTTTTTTTTTGAGATACATTGTATATTGGCAGTGACCTAAATAAAAAAAAATTATTTCAACTTCAATAACTTCACATACGAAAGAGGCAATATGTATTTCACAAAACAAAGATGTAAATGATATTCTCAAGAGATTCAAGATGGAGAAAGCTGCTTCAAGTTCGACATCAATGGAGTATGGTTTGCAACTAGAGAAAATTCCAAGAGAAGAGAGTGTCGATGAAAGCAAAATTGCGCATTGTACACACCCATTATTGATATTTTTTTGTCCTAAGTGTAAAAAAATACAGAAAAAACAAAGAGAAACAATTTGTTTGTTTATTTATTATTAATGATTAATAACAAATAGCATTATATATACAAAACAGAAAAGATGGTATAAAAGCACAATATATATACTCCTTTTTTAATTCAGGATCGTGACCATTTTAGAACTAATATAAGCATTAAAACCGATTAAACCTATAATAGAGAGTGAAATGGTGTAAATAACAGAAAAAAAAACAAAAGTTCATGTTTAGGAGTAGATGACTCACAATAAGCTAAGACCAGAGGGTTCATTGATCTTGTTGAGCTTTTGATAGAAATCGTCTTCCTCCCTCATATCCGCCGCTGACTTCCCGGAACAATGACCAGAAACTGCCGGAGACGGCGATTTTTCATCGCTAACGGTCGGTGAAGAAGACGCATGGGGATTCAAGCCATCAACACCATTACCGCATTCGTTGTCTGCCGGAAAAACATTCACCATGGTTTTGTCAGGTAGAGGGCGGGCGGCGGCGGCGGCTTGTTGAATAGAATTGCGTTCGCCGGCAGTGGTGGTGGTGTTGGGGTTGTCTGAGATTCAATGTGGTGTTTGTCGAAGTGCTCTCGGGCTCTGTGTCATGTACAATTTTGTATAGAATACACAAATGTCGTATATGAGTTTTGAAAAAGACAAACATTCAATTTGTTAGACAAAATTGCAAAAATATCATTTATTATGAATTATTTCTAAGTTAGACCTTCATTTTTTTGGTTTTATCATTTATAATCCTTTTAAACTAGTTTCATTGCAAATTTGAATTTATGTAAACTAAATGATTTTAATGATTTTGGGTATTTATTTTCTATTTTTAAATTCATTTTTTAAAGTCTTATATTATTTATTCAAATTATTAATTAAAATATGAGGGGGCCTCTCTCTCTCTTTCTCTCTCTCTCTCTCTCTTCATCATCAGATTTTTCCTACTAATGAACACCCACGCACATGTTTAAATAATCAAACCACACACATCTTGATCAAGGTTCGATTTTAGAGAAAGAAGACATTGATTAATGGTTGGAGATTTGTGTTCTTGTTCTCCTTAAACTAGGGATGAGCGTGGGACGAAACTAGTACCGACCCGTACCGTTCCATATTTCCCAAAAACCGAATTTGATCGAAAGTCAATCCCGAATTAACATCACCAATACTGGTACTAATACCGGTACCGATGGTACAGAATCCTGAATTTCATGTATTTGGAGAATCAAGTATCGTCCCATATTTTTAAATTCGGTATGGTTCGGTACCGGTTCCAGTACGGTACCGGTACTGGATCGAAATTTGGGACAAACTACTCATCCCTACCTTAAACCTAAAAAATGAAACCCATAAATTGATTACTATTTTTTTTCATTTCAAAAAGGAAATTTGGGTTGGGGAAAGAGCTTCATCTCGTACAACATCATCATTCATCATCACTCTTTCTCTCTCGTTATTGGTCCGACCAGAACAGGTTCGTCAACCTCCTTATCACTATCGACCCTAGCATTTCTGGCAACCAATGAACCAACGACAAGAGCCCCCATCTGTAACATCTCCATTTGTTCTCTCTGAATTTTCCAGTGAAGCTCTCGATTCAAAGTTCATCTTCAAGAATCGTCCCCCAACCCATCGTTGGCATCCCCTTTGCTCAACCTCTTAATGATAGACACATACACACACACAACGATCTCGTGTTCGGCTACCCATCATGTAACGACCGCAGATTCGGGTTAGTCAATTTAGAGACAATGAGCGTCAAAAACAACTTTTTGATAAAAAGACTATTTAGAGTAAATAATCTTAACCAAGTTATAGTATATGTCACAAGGGTTCCATACATATAAAGAACGTCGAAATCCGAGTTATAACGAAGAAGTTATGGTCCGTCGAAGTTTTACAGTAAAACCGGCACGGTACCGCGTAACGTAAAAAGTGAATTTTTGATAAACTACTTTTTAGCCTTAGCTATCTAAACGAAAGTCGTATTATACATTAAACTGAGAATGTGCATAAAAAGAACGTCAAAACCTGACTTCGTATGAGTAAGTTATGATTTTTCTAAAATTTGACATAATAGTATGCATCCCGGAATTCGAATTTTAGATCGACCGATTTTTAGCTGACACAACCTAATCGAGAATCTAAGATCTCATTAATAGGAACTCAACGATAAAAAGACAGACGAAAATGGACGTCGGATAACAAAGTTATAATTTTTAACGGACTTTACCTGTCCATGCTTGTTAAAAATATAACTTAAATTCAAAATTAGCCGACGGAGTTTAAACGAAAGTTGTAGAGTACGGTCCCGCCTACATGTGGATATAAAGAACGTCAAAAACGAAGCTCGTATGAGAAAGTTACGGATGTTAGAAGATAATTAGTTTTTAGTGTAACCAGTGAGTGACACGTGGCGCAATCTGAGCTGCACCTTCTTCCCCATGACTTTGCATGAGATCGTGACACGTGGCACATTACGCCCAGTGTAAGTTTGAGTAAGCTTAGTGTAACCCTTATAAACCCATTACGCTCAGCGTACTCGACAATGGCAACCTATAAATAGAGGCGTAAATCACTCCATTTCTTCACACCACAACCCTTCTTTCCCTCTCAACACTCCCAATTTCTCCCTCCCAATCCCTAGCAACTTATAAGTGCTAGCAGTGAGTCTCAGAGCGCCAGAAGGCTCCAAGAAAAAGAGCTTTCGACTCAGAAGTTCTGCCCACGCAAAGCTCAGTTCTTCGCTAAACCCCATTGTAGCTGAGTTATGCTTACCCTACTTTAAGTATAACTTATGTTTAAATTCATTCTTGTTATTATGAACCTATAAAAAAATTTAGCAATTATTCCAAGTCGTTATACTGATTGACCTACTTATAGGCTGTGATTTAGTGAGGTGCTTAAAGTGGGATTTCCAAACAGTATACTTCGTATACCAAACGGACCCTACCTTCGATATGATCCTACCTGGTTGTTCCTTACTTGATAGATCATGAAAGTAGACTTTGAGTTAATGATGAATCTAGACTAATAATTAGTCGCAATAAAGATTAGACTAAAACTTAGCGATAATAATGCTAGGTTTCGTCAATGGAAAATAGAATCGTTAGAAGCGAACTACCCGAGTTTGGAATCATCACTTTAACAAGTGAGTGTATAGTCCCTTTCATGAATATGATTTTAATACAAGTATTAAATTATATGTTTATGTGTGAAATTTATGATATTGCCTAAAATACATGTTAAAGAGCAAATCTGATAATATATGATGATTTAGGAAACGGAGTAAACCTAAATTAATTAAGAGGAATATTGGGTAGTATCTCCTCACAAGTAAGAGTGAGATATAAATGGAGGGAATAACTTTAAAACTTGTCATTGATCCAAAAGTATGGATTAGACTTGGTTAGTTGTCCTTAGTCCGAGAGTATGGATAGGACATAGTTATTTGTCATTAATCCGGGAGTATGGATTAAGACATAGTTAATTGTCCATAGTCTGAGAGTATGGAATGGGTATAGTTATTGATCCGAGAGCATGAACTTGATCTCGGAGTATGGATTAAGGAGGTAAATTTTAGATTCGAGAGCATGAATCGTGTCCCTGAGAGAATCGACAGGGTGGGGTAGGAGTTGCTTATATATGATAAAATTGTATATTTTGTGAGTTCTAAAATATATAAATGATATCACATCGTGGGATTGAAATCCCTATGTACTCACCAAGTTTCCTAACCTGACTCACTTAGTTTATTTGTATCACAGGTGCCGATATGAAGCTACATTACACTGAGAGATTAAAGGGGATGTAAATCACGAGTGTAAAGAATGTAAGGTCTATTTATGCTTATGTTTCTATATTGACAATGACATCCCAATTTTTTAATATAAACAAATACATTTCTTCGGAAATGCTTTGATTAAAACCTTTATCATGTTTTATGGGAACAAAATTCTGCAACATTGTTCTTTAAAATATAGCATAAACAAATCGATCTTTTTTCGTCCGTGAAAATGAGTGGCCTTCGAGTCGCAAACAATAGAGTCAGAATTATCTGCTAACTCCCATCTTCAAACCGTAATTCCAACGGCGGTGGCTTCGATTTAGTTAGCGAAGAAGCAAGGTCAGTAGGGTTGTAATGAACGACGTCGTGTATGAGGTGGTCCATTTGAAAAACCTACCTGGTTCGAGGGTTTTAAACTCAGAGGAGTTTTCCATATTTTCACTAGGGTTAGGGTTATTTAGATGGTATGTATGTGTATGTGTATGTATGTGAGTTTAAATCAGAAAAGCCAACTATGTGTGCGTGTGTGTGTGTGTGTGTGCGTGTGTGTGTGTGTGTGTATATATATATATATATATATATATATATATATATATATATATATATATATATATATATATATAAGAAGTTCACTCATGAATAGTACCTGACCAGGGTACTGTTCATAGGGTTAGTTTAATCGAGTTGGGTTAGCCATTATCTCTAACAACCAGTAACTCCATAGATATCCTTGACTGTCTCTCGTCTTCTACCGCTTCCACCATTTTCTATCCGATTATCTTGCTCTTCTCGATGCTTCTCACCGCTGTTCATCTGTTTATATTTTGTCATAGTAAGTTTATTTATATTTATTCCTTTGTGCTATTAATTGAAAAGGGAAATGGACAACACTCACAAATTCATATATATATATATATATATACATATATATACATACATACATACATATATATATATATATATATATATATATATATATATATATATATATTTATATATTGTCGAGAACCCGAGAACTAAATAAGGACCATCAGATCCAAATAATGAAAGGTTAGGATGTTTATGGCAGTTTTAAATAATTAAAAAAATGGTGCGGGGGTATACAATTGAAATAAATCACTGGGCATTTTAGGGATAAGATAATTCATATCCCCTTGATACCTTTCTCTCAAACCCACCATCTTCCTCCTCCCCCAACAACGTTCTTCTTTGACGCTCTCCCCAAATGGCGATGCTTGATTTTAGGGGAAACAATCGATTTTCATTCCAGATTCAGAGATGAATCTCATCTCTAAATGGTGTTGAAGTGTATTGAATCGATCTAGAGAGACTTATACAAAATATGTCGTCGTGAACGCTCTAGAGGATGCTCGAGAAGAAGATCCTTGCGATTCGAGCACACATCAAACGAAGAATCAACAAAGATTTTGGATTCAGCAGTAGTTTCAAACCTTCAATCGTTTCAGTCTTTCATGAATCAGGTAATCCACTAAACAATGCATCTTATCCTTTTCTGTTTTCCATAGTATAGCGGCATGATGTGTTTAACCTTTCCTTATACGAAAAATTATATAATGACCTGTCACAGAATTGAACGAGGAACATTGGAAAACAAGATTACTAAATCAAACTCCACCTCCACCTCCGTCGGAGAAAAGGAATCAGATGCTATACTTTCATTTTCTTCCATCATATGAACATCACGTGAAATTTGAATCATTAAAATCCTGATTGTTTCCCTATTTTTGTAGAAAGTGCGATGTTAATGTTATTGTAATCATAAATTATTCAAAAAAGAAGTATTAGATGAGTACCAATGGAAATCTTTGAATTTTGTTAGATTTTGATTCTAATCAAGTCTGTTATTCATCATTCTCGTTGTTTCGTTGATCCCTGCACACAACCTATTTGATAAAGTGTCACACTTTTACTTCATTTAAGTTGTTGTCCCTAGAAGAGATGTATGATGCAATCCAGTGTTTTGGCAGGTGTAACTCCTAAGATATTATGTAAAAACCTAGAAGAGATCCTCCAACAGTGGGTGATGATGCCCTATCCCTCTTTTCTAGCAAACGGGCTTTCTCCACTCCTTTCTTTCTTCACTATCAATATAGTTGTTAGTGGCAAATATTGCCATAATGTCATTATTCATGTTGCACCCTTCATCATTCACATATCATGTTAATTTTGCAACTCGATTATGGTTTTTACGAGTTTATGTTTGTTATATACAAATGGAAAATGAAAATAATATGATACTTATGTCTGATAATTGGAAAAAAGCCTATTTTTGATCCCCGAATAAATATTTTCACTCGATTTATTTTGTAAAATTTGGAAACCGAGATGTTTAATAGATTGTTTTATTTATTAAGTTAAAACAATGAATCGGTTGTTTGATTCATTGATCCGTGCACACGACCTGTTTGACTAGATCTAGCCGCAGCAAGAAGTGCAAGGATAAAGCATGCCAAGCTCAATATATTAAACCAAATCCAGGTAAAAGAATCCTTTTACTGTAGTTTTTTTGGAAACTTATGAATCTGTCACACCCCAAAACCTGAATGGCAAAAACGTTCGGGGGTGGATGACGTCATGTACAATATCACAACAATGCATAATAGTAAACAAGCAAGAACATCATCCATTGCATTAATAATATAATTTTAATACAAGTATGTTCTGTATACTTTATAAGACACCAAAAATGAATAATCAAAATAAAGTTGAGTCTTGAAAGCTCCGTCTTCTCAAAACCTGGCATCGGTACCTGTCTACTGATGACCTGAGAATACAAGTTATTTGTGACAACCTGAAAATTTCTTTTATTAAAACTGTTTAAAAATAAATCAATTCGGATTTATTTTTGATCACGTTAGTATTCTTTTGAGCTCAGTGCAATCGAGGTTCGCGTCCTAGAACGAGTTTTCTAAGTCTTAACATAGCATCCGGGCCAAACACCCCTTCGATAGGAGTGTACGGCCGCATACTCGATTTTACGACTGTACACCCCCACCCCACCCCCCTTGGCCAAAAACTCTACCTTATATATAGGGTATATGGCCTTCATTTGTCACTTTACACACTTCAAAAAGCTTTCTCTCTCTACTCTCTCTCTACAACTATCGAGTTTGCTCAAGAATCCTCAAGAATGTAAGTGATTCTTCACTTTGATTGTGTTTCAATCTCTCTTCTAGTGATAAAACCATGTTCCTACCTCATTAATCTCATCATTTGTCTAGATTTTCTCTCTCACTAAGAACACATACTAGTTCTTGGTGGCTAAAAACCTCATTTCAAGCTTCCTAATCGTAAGTAACTACTCCCTATACTTGATATCTACTAGAAAACTTGGATTATCACCTAGAAATCGACCTAAAATGCATGAACACAGAGGGTTTACGGTTGTAAACCATGTGTACTTTCGTACACCCTTCATTGGCCGAGAACTCCAGTCTTGGTCAAATATTGGTCTTAAAACTTTCCTTAAGCCATGCATAGGACTTAGAACACTTCCAAGAGGCTAGAAAGGACCTAGAAACGCCACGAATCACACTTTTCCTCGAGTGTTTACGGCCGTAAACTCATGGGCCGAAAACCCATGGGTCGTAAACCCATGAACCGTAAACCTTGTTGGGCCGCAAACCACTGACCGTACACTCCTTTTACGGCCGCAAACTCCCCATTTTCAAATCATATGTGATTCTAACACTTAGTTTCAAGTGTTTCCTAGACCCTAAGGTGATTTCTTTCTGTAACTAATAAGTGTTATACCCTCACCTAATACATGTATATCCTACTATATATTAAATAGGATCCGTTTGTGCTTGAGGTTTCTTTTGGCACTCAACATTCCTACCGACTTACCTTCGAATCTCACATCAAACTGTGAGTTCATACTGCTACGTTTTTCTGAGTTTCTCATGTTTTTCAGGGGGGAATACAAGCAAAAGTACAAGGAAACTTGTGCACAAAATATATTATTTTTCTTAAGATAATTATATTTTCAGAATACTTTTAACATGGAAAACAGTTTTACCAAACGATAACCAAATCAACTCGTAGAAACAAGTTCCAAAACTAGAGTAATGAACTTATGAATCATGTAGAAAAATGTATCTTTTTATAAAGGATTCATGTTAATCACAAAAAGATTTTTCTATACTATTACTTGTAAATTTGCTAGTTTAAGTTGGAGACGCATCCTTGGTAACACTCCCACCGTATTTCGAGAGTGTAGGACCACCTCTTGTAACCAGAATCTTTTGGAGTGAGAGTGTGACTATTGTGTATAGATCTATACGGGACTGACTATCCTGCACCTGAACTTCTAGCTACAGTTAGGCAGACATGCATGGGGTGACAAAATTCATAAGATATTGGCCTCGTTACGTGCCATATCAAGTTATTGTATGGTTATAAAAGTCACAACCTAGATAGCAGAGATTTACTTTTGTAATAATGAATCAAGTGAACTAAGCTCAAAGTAATAACCGATTTGATTACTAGAGGGTATTAATACTACCTTCAAGATTTAGTTCAATATGTTTTCTTTTATTAGTTTTATCTATATACTATGGCTAACATACCTCACTGGGAGTAACCATGGTTTTTAAAAGAAAACTACGTTTATCGATATTAGTATGGTAGATACTTGTACACCTCGGTTTAGAACGGATAACCAACCATCAACTTTTAGGGAAAATATAGGATTTTCCCAGGATAACTTGGTTTTTCACAAACAAATTGTTTTTACATGTAACTAACGAACTTTCATTATTGATCCCATGATTCCTCAGTTTATACATTTGAGTCATGTATGAAGAATACCTGATAAACTGTGGCATGCGTGGTTTCTGCCTTATTCCCTGTTCCTTGTTTGGTTGTGGGTTTAGGGCAGATCCACACAGTTAACTGTCTATCCAGCATTGGTTTATACATAACTAGTATGAACCAATAAATCATGGCGTGAATAGGTTTTTCAAACTCACTTTCCATAAGAAAATATAGGATTTTCTTGAGGAACACTTTTCAAAAGGATCAAAGAAACATTTTCCACCAAAACTATTTGCTTATAAACTCACCAGCTTTATGCTAATATTCTTTCAAACTGCTTGTATTCTCAGGGAATTAGTAGACAGGTACTTCCAGGTCTTTTGGAGAAGTCGGCGTGTAGGGTCACGTCTTTCTATTTACTTTTTCTAAGAAACAAAACTTTGTACTAAGACAATGTAAATCTTTTTTCATATATGTATTCAATGTTGGTTGTGTTTACTATGCTTACTATGATACAACTGTTGTGATACTACGCATGACGTCAACCACCCTTGAACGCTTCTGTTGTTCTGTTTTGGGGGTGTGACATTATTTTGAAAGCGTAGATCAGCATTAAAGTTGGTGAGTTCATAAGTATTTTAGTGTCGTTGCTTGTATGAAAGTGTTTGTTAATGTTTGATGTAAATGTTTGTAAGTATTTTTAAATGTTTGTATCTCCTAGAAAATCCTATATTTTCTACTAAATAACAGCCTTCTACCAAGGCCCAAATGTTATGTGTGTTGTGTTGTTTGTAAAAGTGTATCTTTCCCAAGTATGACTATCATTACCAAAATATAGTTTACATTACCGTTTATGTGAGAAGATCACAATGTGAATGCAATGGGAAAGTAACAGTGTATAGTAGTATTGTATGTAAGTAACTACCAATGTACTAACTACCAATGTACTAACTACCTTAAACCAGTTTGTTAATTAAGGTAAAATGTGATATGATTGTAACCATAATTGATAGACTTAGTATAACACGACGCTCTAAGGCATCGAAATGGTATGACATTAGTCACCCGTAGACCTGCAGGTCCCACTCTAGCTAGCAGCAAGGTGTAGGATAGTCAATCCCAAATAGATCTATACACCAACTCACGCTCTCCCTCCAGTAGACTCTGGTTGCAAAACGCGACACAACGATTGCTTGGCATGCCATGAAGTAGTGGCTCACATTAATGTTATATTGTTCTAGTGTTTGTATAGTATGTTCTAGTGTATTGTATGTTCTCTCTGTACTAGTGTATTGTATGTTCTCTTTGTATAGTGTGGTGTATGTTCTATTTGTTTCTCGTAATAGTATATTCTCTCTGATTCTCATAATAGTATATTTTTATTGACTCATGAATGAACTGACTCTAGTATGCTTCATTGTTCTAGTAATAGTGAGTAGTGACTTCCTAAACTATACCTATTATAGTTTACTAGTAAAGTTGTTTGTATAAATGAACATGTTTGTACACCTTTGCTAGCCAAAGTTATTGAAATAAATGTAGAACTTTAATATACATATACATACACATAATATATAACTAAGATTCAAACGACTGTCAGACAAACAACCAAATACCCTAAGTCCACAACCAAACAAGGAACAGGAAATAAGGCGAGTTATCAATCCTAAGTCCTTTTAATCCAACTTATATAACTATATCTATATAGACATGATTTTGACAATATATAAGTTTAAAAGAGTTTAATAAGGAGTTTTGCATATAAAAAGTTTGTAAAACGATTTGAAGTAGTTTGTTTGATAAGACAGCTTAAAGTATAGTAAATCCATATGTTTGATAGTTATTAATCACATGTGATTGATATAATAACTATAAAGTTTCAACTTGTATCCCCCCCATAAAAGAATTTAAAATAATTTAAAAGATAAGTTAAAGGGGTATGAACTCACCTGTAGTGAGTGGTTCGGATGAAAGAGTGGTATAGGATGCTAAGTGTCAAGTGAAGACTTGAGCACACACACGGATCCTATTTAGTATATAATGACACATATATGTATATAATTAGTGTTTATACAACTAATGATGTAAGGAACACACCCTAGGACTTAGAAAACACTTAGATTAAAGTGTTAGAAGTACAAAAGGGTTGAATCTAAGGGGTGTATGGCCACACAATGGTGTTTACGGCCAAGGAGTTCATGGTCTTAGGAGTTCACGGCCATAGAGTTAACGACATCATGAGTTTACAGCTGTAAAATCATGATGATTTGTGCAAAATGATGTTTTAAGGTCTTACAAACAACAAGGAAGTGTTATAGCCTCATGTCCAAGCCTTAGGAAGAGTTTAAGGCTCATATGCACCTCTAACTAGTGTTTACGGACAAGTGAGATGCTCTTGGCCGTAAACACCTCTTGTTCTTGGGAAATGCATGATTTGAAGGTGCTTTACATGTGTTTCATCTAGATATCCAGTATAGGGAAGTAATACTTATGATATAGAAGCTAAGAAGGTTGATTTTGGGCCAAAACACTGGTGTGTTTGTTCTTGGTGTTCTTGGTGAAATGAAGAACACTTGAAGATCTAACCAAAAGAAGAGATTTCATGGATGAAATCATGTATCTTAACTAGATATGGAAGGATATCAACTTGAAAATGGAAAGATTACTTACTAGACTGAAGATCAAGATGAAAGTTCGGGATGATACTTGAGAGAGAAGTCGAGTTCTTGAGGTGTAAAGGTGAATAATGAAGAAAAGAGATGGAATATCATGTTTAAGGACATGAGTTTATGACCACCTTGAGTTTACAGCCATAAACTCACATAGTGTGGCCGTAAACTCCACATGATGAAGTTTATGGCTTGCTTGATGCATAATGGACTCAAGCAGATACTTCCTAACACTCATTTCTTGGATGTACTAGGCTTAAAACACTCTAAATGACTCTAAACAATGCTAGAAGATAGCAAATTGAGTCCAAGTTGATTGATTTGATTAACTGTACATGATAGAAATTTCGGGTTGTCACATCATCCCCCCGTTAGTGAATTTTCTCCCGAAATTAGAGTTTAAGCAATTAAGTAGTTACAAATAACTAAGTGAAAAGTTGAGGATATTTCAATTTCATTTGATCCTCGCGCTCCCAAGTGAATTCAGGTCCTCGCTTGGCATTCCAGTGAAGCTTCACTATCGGGATACATATTTGCTTCGTTTACCTGACCTCTCGGTCCATGATCTCTACAGGTTCTTCCACAAAGTTGAGGCTCTCGTTGATCTCTATCTCATTGAGTGGGATTACAAGAGTCTCGTCAGACAGACACTTTTTCAAGTTTAAGAAGTGGAAAGTAGAATGTACGTTACTGAGTTCGCGATGTAGATTGAGCTTGTAAGCTACAAGGCCGATTCTAGCGAGAATCTCAAAAGGTCCTACATATCTTGGATTTAGTTTTCCATGCTTTCCAAAGCGTATCAAGCCCTTCCAGGGTGAGACCTTCAATAGAACACTGTCGCCAACTTGGAATTCCAAAGGTTTCCTTCTCTTATCTGCGTAACTTTATGTCGGTCTCTAGAGGCTTTCAATCGTTCACAGATTTAAACGATCTTCTCCGTCGTTTCCCAAATGATTTCCAAACCTGTGAGAGTGCTGTCAAGAACACGTCCGTTAGCTAACTGTGTGTCGCCCACCTGTCACAACTAGCAAATTTGCTAGGAAATTCTATACTTTTGTAAATAATATCAATGACAACAAATTGTAACCATAACCTGATATGCATATGATGTTATTCAATAACATCAATCTTTCATCAAAAATCCAATTATAAAGCCCAAACTTCATGCAAAATATTTCAAAAGTCAAGTTAGGGTTTGAAAACCCTAAGAATCCCGACCTAATTCCATTTTGGACTAGGATTTCCTTATTGGGCTTAATGAGCCAATAAGCTTCCGGTTCGATTGTTTTGGGCTTAGAACTCTTAATTGGGCTCTAATTGGATCCACATTCATAAAACCTAACCTTTTGGGCCATCATGGGTCTAAAATGAAATGGTTTACCCTAATGGGCCTTATTGGGCTATAATTGATTTAAACTAACCCTAAAGGACCATAAGTCCATTTCTATATACAATTTGGACTGTGAACCATCCTAAAAGCCCAATGGGCCGAAAACCATCAAAATGGGACTCATATTATTAGAATCGAGCATTAAAGGCCCAAATCACCTCTCACATTTCACCCTCTCGACCCATATAAAAAAACTAAGAGGATTAATGAGTGTTAGCCACCTCATTATTCTTTAGTGGTTATCTAAGCATATTACACAACATGTAACTATGCATGATCTCATGTTTCCATGCCATTTTTTCTTTCCCTCTTCCCTTTTTCTTTCCTTCGGCCGAGAGACAAGAAAAACACACACACACACATAATTTATTTTCAATTCTCTTAAGGAAAACAACTCTTCTTCCTTCATCTAAATTTTTGAGAATCATAAGAGCTTCAAGAATGACTTCATCCAAAAATCACTTCAAGATATGTACTAGTGTTAAGATCTTACAAACATAATTTCTTTCTACAGTTATTCACTCTTCTTACCACCCTAAATTTCTTGATCATACTCCCTAGAACTCATCAAAAATTCGAAGGTCTCTCCAAGGAGCTTACTAGGTCCGAAAACCATACAAACCTCCTTCATCTTTGCTTCAAAACCAAAACCACAAACCCAAGGTGAGTTCATACCCCCTTGTTTTCAGTTTTTACTTGTTTTTTTTTTGGGGGGGGGGGGGGGGGGGGGGAGAATACAAGTGCTATGTGATGATCTAGGTGTGTATGCATGTTATGTGTGATTTCTTTGGTTATTGTTGTGAAAAATGTGATAATGCTTGATATATTTTGAAATCTCTAGTATAAATGAGAAAGACTCATAAACAAAAGCATATTAAACAACATACTTCAAGGATATAAGTGTTTTTATGTATAAGAAAGGAAAAACAAAGCAAAAGATTGTATAAGTATCATTTTTGCAAAAATAACAAAGATATGGGTAAAATATGACCATTTTCGGTTTTACAAGGGTTATTTGGTATTTAATTATATGAAATCTGATTTTTATGGAAATAATTCCTTTCAAGGGGTCAAAAACATAAAATTTAGTTTATTGGGCTTACATTTGGGCCTTATGGGTTTTTGGGCCCAAAAATTGTAAAAATAAAAAGTTTTGGGGTTGAAATTGTAAATAAATTTAAAGTATGAGTCAAAAACACAGACAAACTATTTCAGGGACTGAAAATGATCTTTAATGCAAGAATTGGACTGAAATGCAAAGTTTTAGAATTTGGATAAAAAAATGTACAACTTACGAAATTTAGGGCCAAAAGTGTAAACCTTATTACAAATAAGGGTTGGAAATATCAAGTAACATATTTTTGGGCTGAAATTGTAATATAAATTATGTTTGAGCCGATAATGTCAAGAAAAGTGATTTAAGAACCAAAAATATTATTTTTCATCAAAAGGGACTAAAATGTCATTTTTATTAAGAAATGACTAAAAATGTAACTTTATATGAAAAATGGGCTAATAAATATTTTGGGGTCAAATATGGCCATATATATATATATATATATATATATATATATATATATATATATATATATATATATATATATATATATATATATATATATATATATATATATATATGGAAAAGTTCAATAGAGAACCATAGGTTATTCAACGAACCAAATCTTTTTTTTTTTTCAGTTTCTAGAGCTTATTCTTTATCGAAAAAAAAATCTAAATTTATATATTAACATTGTGAATGTGAAAAATATTTTTCAGATTCACGTTGTGAATTTTCAAAGATCCACATTGTGAATTTGACGTATAAAAACAATTTTGAATTTTATATCATTGGAAAAAGGATAAAAAATTATGATTTTTTATTTATTTATTTATTTATTTATTTTTTTGATAAAAACTAAGTTCTAAAAGTTGAAAGAAAGATTGGTTCCTTGGTTAATTATGGTTCTCTATTGAACCTCACTATATATATATATATATATATATATATATATATATATATATATATATATATATATATATATATATATATATATATATATATATATATATAACCAAAGTGTCGTTACAATTCAACATCAAGTGTTTTACTATTGAAAATAAATACTAAGCGTAAAACGAATTCTCTACTACAAACATATTGAAGAACGGAGAAATCCTACAATGATTGGGCCTGATGTTACTCATTGTGTCCATTGGGCATTCGTGGTCCAATTTATGTATGTGTGTGTGTGTACATATATATATATATATATATATATATATATATATATATATATATATATATAACCAAAGTGTCGTTACAATTCAACATCAAGTGTTTTACTATTGAAAATAAATATTAAGCGTAAAACGAATTCTCTACTACAAACATATCGAAGAATGGAGAAATAATACAATGATTGGGCCTGATGTTACTCATTGTGTCCATTGGGCATTTGTGGTCCAATTTCACAATTTTTAGGCCCAATTTAATCAAAACATGTTTATTGGGCTTCCGGTGACCCAATTACATGCCTACGGGACCCTCTATGGCCTTTAGATGTTATTGGGCCTTAGTGGCCCAAACATATGTTTGATGGACTAATGTGTCCATAAGCATACTTGACAGCTTATAAATAACACACATTATTAGTGTTCCACAACGTCCTTTTTCGTGTTTGTTAGGCTTTTTTCTATACTATGTAAACATCAAACGAGTTGTAATCAATGTCATTCAAGTTCATGGGGTAATATTGGGGACTTACTGAGACAATATCGGTCGGCACAATAAGTGTCGGCCATAGTCTGTAAGTTGTAACTAGAGTCTCCTGGAGAGAGAGCGAGTGTTTGTGTATATATACGGGGGTGACTCCCCCACACCTGAGCTGTTCGCTACAGTTAGACTCGGCCAATCTAGGGTGACAAAATCTTAATCAAAACCGACATTTGTAAAAATGCCAAGACAGGTGAAATAGTCATTATTAGCATGATTATAACGACTCACATAGAGATCCATTACCATTTCATCAATCATGGGAAACCAACTTCATACATGGTGGCTATTCAATGTGGTTTATGAGATAATACAAAAATCATAACATTGTTTGGAATCGGAAAATATCGGATTTTTCGGTGAATTTATATCATTTATTTAACACATCAAATACAATAAAACGAGCACTTTTGGGAAAGTCATACATTTATACATGTTCTGAAAACAGATATACATTTACCTATTTTGGATCATCGCATCATATCGTAAACAAATTTTATTTAAGAAAATATCGGATTTTCTGGGTTATACAATGATACTAATCATTTTTATATCAAAAATGCTTATGAACTCACCAACATTATATATGTTGACCCGTTTTCAAATAACTTGTATTCTCAGGTAACAGATAAGCAGAAGAAAATTGTCAAGTGTATTAGGCTATCATGTTTGTGACTTTCAAATGAATATACGTTTTAATTATGTAATATTTGTTCAATGTACTTGATGTGAACTACGTAACTTGTACTATGTAATGTTGGTGATGTATGTGTTTGTTTCATGTATATTCATTGTAATGGTATTCAATTGTTCGTCACACAAGCCCTCGAACGTTTCCATCATCCGGTTCGAGGGTGTGACACCACCTCAGCCCAGCACAGAGGGAATTTGCACTTACGTCCATAGGGGGCTTCAAATGGAGCAACCTTTATGCCCGTGTGATAACTATTATTTTAGGAGAACTTGACAACGGGTAGATGAATATCCCATGAGTTTCCAAAGTCAATCACACAGGCTCGCAACATATCTTCCAGAGTTTGAATAGTCCTCTCACCGTGCAGTTGTAGAATCTCCCTAATGTATGTTCTAGTGAGTTTCTCCATCTTGTTAGTTTCCTTGATAGGCAGGAAGTGTGCGGACTTGGTTAACCTATCTACGATCACCCAAATGGTATCGAGACCACCCATAGTCTTGAACAACTTGGTTATGAAGTCCACCATGATCCGCTCCCATTTCCATTTAGGTATCTCCGGTTTTTGAAGTAAACCCGAGGATTTATGGTATTCGACCTTCACTTTGACGCAAGTAAGACATTTACTCATGAAGGAAGCAATCTCTTCTTTCATGTTAGGCCACTAGTATAGCTTTTTAAGATCCAGATACATCTTATCTGAACCTAGGTGAAAAAAAATATCGAGTGTTGTGCGCTTAAGTCATGGCTAAGTCTCTGAAACCACCGTGTTTCGGTGTCCAGATCCGATCCATGAAATATAAGGCTCCGCCACCCTTGACTTCCAAGTTCTTATCCATCCCTCTCAGGGATTCACTCACTACATTTTCAGGTTTCAAAGCTGCGAGCTAAGCCTCCTTAATTTGTGTGGACAGGTGTGAATGGATAGTCATAGTCAACGATTTGACTCTACGACTAGATTATTCTTTCCGACTTAGGGCGTCAGCTACTACGTTGGCTTTACCAGGATGATAAGGAATTTCACATTCGTAGTCACTGAGTAGCTCAACCCACCGTCGTTGTCTCATATTAAGCTCCTTCTGGTCGAATATGTGTTGTAGGCTCTTGTGGTCTGTAAAGATAGTGTTTTTCGTACCATACATGTAGTGTCTCCAGATCTTCAGAGAAAACACTACTGTTCCTAACTCTAGACCATGTATTGTGTAGTTGACCTCGTGTGTCTTCAGCTATCTTGAGGCCTAGGCGATGACCTTACCTTGTTGCATCAGAACACAAGCGAGCCCTTGATTGGAAGCATCACAATAAACCACGAAGTCTTTTATCTGGGCGGTGCATAAGTCGCATTTCAGCGTTTGGAACACTTTCTCTTGTTTCTCTTCCCAATCAAAGGCCACGCCTTTCTGGGTCAATGTAGTAAGCGTTTTTGCGATCCTAGAGAAGTTCTGAATGAACCTACGATAGTAGCCAGCGAGGCCTAGAAATTGGCAAATTTCGGTAGGCATCTTCAATGCTGACCAGTTCTCAATGGCCTTTCTTTTGGAAGGGTCCACATGAATTCCATCTTCACTAACAATGTGACCCAGGAATTTGACTCTTCGAATCCAAAACTTGCATTTAGAGAACTTCGCGTAGAACTTCTCTGATCGTAATGTTTCCAAGATATGACGTAGATGCTTACTATGCTCTTCCTTACTACGAGAGTAGATAAGTATGTCATCAATGAATACAATGACGAACTGATCCAAGTAAGGACGGCATACCCTATTCATTAAATCCATGAACACTACGGGCGCATTGGTCAATCCGAACGATATCACTAGAAACTCATAGTGTCCATAACGAGTTCGGAAGGCTGTCTTCGGAACATCCTCCTCAAGCACTCGTAACTGGTGATACCCAGATTTCAGATCTATCTTTGAAAAGTAATTCGCCCCTTGCATTTGTTCGAACAAATCATCTATGTGAGGTAGATGGTAACGATTCTTAACAGTGAGCCTGTTTAGTTCTCTGTAGTTGATGCACATACGGAACGATCCATTATTCTTCTTGACGAACAAGACCGGTGCTCCCCAGGGTGAGAAGCTTGGTCTAATAAAATCGTTGTTGAGGAGCTCGTTAAGTTGACCGGATAGTTCCTGCATCTCGGCTGGTGCTAGACGATATGGCGATTTTGCTATTGGGGTATCCCCTGGAACTAAGTCGGTTCGGTACTCGACTTGACGTTGCAGAGGTAATCCTGGGAGTTCTTCTGGAAAGATGTCGGGAAAATCGCATACTACTTGGATGTTCTTTATGTCTGTCATCTCTTGGCTCACATCGACAACATGAGCAAGGAATGCGTGATATTCCTTTCGTAAGTACTTCTGGGCTTGAATACTCGAGATGATACGAAGGTTCGTGTCGAGTTTGTCACCATAGACTACCAGATTTTCGCCGGATGGCAGATTAAGGCGAACAACCTTTTCATAACACATGACTTCGGCACGATGTAGACTCAACCAATCCATGCCGATAATGACGTAAAAACTTTTAATAGAGACTAGCATGAGGTTGATTGGAAATTAATGGCTATCTAGAGTTAGAGTACATCCTATGTATATACTGCTAGTTCTCTCAGTCTTTCCGTTAGCCATTTCTATAGTGAACGGTTCTTTAAGTGCTCATGATTTTTGCTTAAGTGAGCAAATTTTTGGTTCACGAAACTCCTCTCCGCTCCACTATCAAATAGAATGCATGCATAAGAGTTGTCAAGGAGAAATGTACCAGTGACCACTGTGGGGTCGGCAACTGATTCCTCGTGGCCTATAGCCAAAAATCTTCCCACTCCACCGGCATTCCCTGCCTTCGGGCAGTTCCTTTTGTAGTGGCCCACCTCGCCACAACCGTAGCAAGCCTGGCCCACACCAGCACTGGGGACTTGATTGATTGGCCTTGCCGGAGATTTGCAGAAATGGGCAGTGTGCCCCTTCTTGTTGCAATTAGAGCACTGCATTTCCTGGTAGGTTCCGTTATGGTGGAAGCTGCATTTGTTGCACTTCGGCAAACTCCTCGCGTACTGCTTTACCAGTGCAACATCGGTGGGTGCTATCGCAGCAAGAACCGCTACGACCTGCTGCTTTTTGGCAGCTTTCTACATAATGTTCTTCTTCTTGTCATCCCAGAATTTCCACTTGTTATCCGCGGCTTTGGAGGGTTCTGAGATGGATAGGGTTGTTGTTGACGGGGTACAAATCCCATGGTCAATGAGCCGTTGTGCCAACCGCTTGGCACTATCAAAGGTAGCGGGTTTTGAAGCTAGTACATTCCCTTGGAATGGAGGCACCAGCCCCCGGATATACCTCTCCACCTTCTTTGCTTCAGAAGGAACCATTACCGAACATAGTGCTATCATATCGCTGAATCTGGCAGTGTAGGAGACTATGTCGGAGCCCTTCATGGTTAGGCTCCAGAGCTCCTGTGTAATGCCCCATTTATTTAAAATAAATTAATAAATGTAAGTCCTGGACTAATTTGTGAAGAATTTAGAAAGTGGAGGTTAAAAGTGTAAAATTCGGATTTAATTTATAATTATTATGGAAGGTAGGGGCTAAATGGTAAATATTGGGACTTCATTGAAAAGATTTTGGAGGCCTAGGGGATGTTTGGTAAATCAGGTATCAAATTTGAAGGGAATTTCCGAAGCTGGGGTAGAAAAGGTAAATTAGGGGCCTTGGTTTGAAAAGAATTTTATGGAGAAGGACTGATCTCGATAGTATGGCATTAAATTTGAAGGGCGCGGGTATAAAGCCTTAGCATGTGCTGGTTGCCACTAAACCCTAACCCTAGCTAAGAATGCAGCCGTCACCCACCCTTATGCCTCCCTCCTCCAGCTGCCGCCATCGTTCACCGACCACCTAACACCATCGAGTAGCTTGTCACTGGTAGCATAGAAGATCGGCTGGAAATGGGAGTTAAGCTGCACCAAATCGCCATTGAATCACCACCTCTCTTATTCTCGTTATTTTGATCCAACCAGGTCGCCAATTGCTGTCGGCGACACCGTGAATGACTGGAACCACCAAGACCAGTTTTTTACGCTGTGAACGGCGAAGGGTGAGCTATGAAGTCATTGTCTAGTTACGAGCGGTGGAGGTCCGAGATAGCCTAGTCGTTTCTGCTGTTTGGATGTCGGACGACCACATCCTTACTGTATTATTCCTCTCCTTCTCCACTTCTGCCCGGTTGTGCGATGCTGTGGGATCCCGATGAATATTCCGTAATTTTTTGCTCGTTTGCTTCACGCCACCGCAGGGGTGGTCGGGGCTGGTGTGTATTCGAGGATGGATGTGCGAGTTTTGGTGCCATGGGCGTGTGTTTCTTGGCTGAGAATCAACAGAACCGCTATCGCAAGAGTTGTTGTTGCCGTCGCCAAGCGGGTTGTTGGCTTCCCTTTCTGAGTAAAAGAGGTGAAGAAGGGTGTGTTGCAGTTGGTGAGTGTATGTGTGTATGGCTGGAATTCTAGGAAAAGGCATCACCACCACCATAGGGTGGTGGCTGCTGCCACATGCCACTGCCGACTACCACAAGGGTGGTTGTGTGTGTGTGTTTAATTAGTGTAATGTGTGTGTGTGTGTGTTTATTTTTGTATCGTCATTGTAAAGTGTAAATTCAAATTAAATAATGAAAGGAAAACTGAAAACCACCACCGTAAGGTGGTGGCTGCCGCCATCGGTCGCCGTGTTGGGTGGTGGTGTGCTTTAATGGTGTTTTGACTTGTTTGGATGGTTGGACAATAGGACTAAGAAACCCTAATGGGTCCAATGAGGCTTAATGGGCTTAATAAACCCTAATGGGCCCAATAAAGCTTATTAGACCTAAAAGCCCAAATAGATGACTAATGGGCCTGGTGAAACCTTAATGAGTCTAATGAACCTTAATTAATCAAAAGACATATCAATTGGACCTATTGGGCTAAGATGGGGTTGGAAACCTAGGGTTTAGAAAACCCTAATATTGGATTTATGGGCTTGGACTTATTGGGACCCACTTTTGGCCCATTAGGATGAAACTGTGTGATTAAGCCTAATCACACCATATGACTTATTTAGAAGAATGATGCACTTAATGGATTAAGTCCTTAATGGGTTAAGTGAGAAACACTTAACCCTAATTGTCATTTTATGTGAAAACCCTAATTTAATTTGGGTTTATTGTTGGGCCTTTTATTGGGCCTTGGTGACTGGGTTTTAATGGGCTGCCCAAGATCAAGCAAATAGACTAGAATAATTAATGGGCTTTGAGGTAAGGCTCATATGAGGAGTTGGGCCCAATTTGGAAAATTGGGCCATATATCGGCCATAGTTGGGACATAATATAATATTGGACCATTAAACTGTCAAAGGTTGGATTGGAATAAGGTTGGGCCTTATGGTAAGACCTTGTAAAGGTTTGGGCCCAATTTGGAAAATTGGTCCATATGTTGGGCTTTGACTCATAGTTGACTTTTGGGCCTTTGTATTGGGCATTGGGTGTGAATAAAGTTGAGTTAGGGGTAAAGTAGTATTTACTGCAAGTATATATTTATGGTTATGTGTTGGAACCCAATTATTAATTAGGTGATGTTTTGATATTGACAGTTCGGGAATTTGTCATCGAGCAGCTGAGGTTGGGTCTGCGGGACTTCAACAATGTGGGGTTGAGTCTACGGGACTTCAATAGTGTGAGGTGAGTTTCCTTCCAGTAGTGGTGGGTCTACGGCCACAATGCCGGCCCACTAGTTGGAGTTGTATGTTAGATGATTGTCTTTGTGATATTCATCTAGGTTCGCTACTACTTGATATGTTATATGTGGTATGATATGTGATATGTGATAGTGGTAGTAGGGGGAGAATAGTCCCCAAGTTCGGTTGTTAGGACAGAAGGATAGGTCGGACACCCCAGATGTGTCTAACAGTATGTTACGATATGTTTATATGCTGGCATGAAATGTTATATGTAATAGTGATGGTATGAGGGGAATAGTCCCCAAGTTCGGTTGTTTGGACCGAATGGTAGGTTGGACACCCCAGATATGTTTGATAGTAGGTTTATGTTATGATATATGTGATAGTAGCAATAGGGGTGGAATAGTGAATAGTCCCTGAAGTTCGTGTTGGGGATTTTATATCACTACTGTTATTTAAGTGTAATGGGGTGAATTTGTTGATCAATATCACTTTGACAATTATAGAAAAAATCGGCATGGTGTGGAGTGCACGTTTGTTTAATTTTCTCTTTGTTGAAAGTATATTTCTATTTAGGGGCGAAGCCCCTAAACCGACGGGGGTCTGTGGGCAGCACCCCTGGGAGCGGGGTCCAAGGGGAGGCAACCCCTGGCGGGGTCCAAGGGGCAGAGCCCCTGGCTGGGATCGAGCTGCCAGGTTTTGTGATCCATAATCTAGACCCGGATTTAAGGTTGTTTATGACCGTTTGTGGACAATTTTAGGAAATAAAACTGTCATGTGACAGTTTTAAGACAAGAAGTTTTCTGTTATATGATCATATCCGAATCTGTGGTTGGTACACTTCTTCTTCATAACATCAAAACATTCTCTCTTCTGTTTTCTCTCAATTTTGAGTCTTATCTGATTAAAGATTAGGAGTACCACCCAAATACTTTAATTTGAAAGTGAAAACCACAATTCTCAGAATTTCCAAGATTTTTCTATACCCCAATTCTAACAAAGATTAAAGTATTTTTGTGATCATGGCAAGTGGTGATTCTGTGAAGGAAATGACAAGCAAGTTTGAAGGGAAAGATTTTCGTAGATGGCAGAAGAAGATGAAGTTTCTCCTTACCACTCTGAAAGTAGTGTATCTTCTGAGTACACCCATGCCAGTTTTACCAGAATCTGTTGAAGATGAACCTTTGGAGGCAACTAGAAGAAGATCAAAGTGAGAAAATGATGATTACATATGTCGTGGTCATATTCTTAATGGTATGTCCGACTCTCTTTTTGATATCTATCAGAATTTCAAATCTGCAAAAGAACTGTGGGATTCTCTTGAATCCAAGTACATGACTGAAGATGCTTCTAGTAAGAAGTTTCTTGTTATTAACTTTATGGGTTACAAGATGATTGACTCCAGACCTATTATAAAACAATTCCATGAAATGTTAAGGATTTTAGGACAGTTTGCTCAACACAATCTGAAAATGGATGAAGCCATTTCTGTGGCTGTGATCATTGAGAAACTACCCCCTTCCTGGAAGGATTTTAAACACAATCTGAAACATAACAAAGAGGAATTGACTTTGACTCAACTTGGAAGCCATTTAAGGATTGAAGAGTCTATAAGGACTCAAGAACTTGATAACAATCCTAAAGGCAAGAACCAAGTTGGTTCCTCTTCTGTGAACATGGTGGAAGGAGAAAGTTCAAAGAATCCCAAGAAGTCTAATGGAAAAAGGAAATTTAAAGGAAAGGATGACAAGTCTTCCAACAAGAAGGCTAAGTTGGTTTGTTGGAATTGTAACAAACCTGGTCACTTCAAGAAAGATTGTCGTCTTTGCAAAGTGAATAAGGATGGTGCTGGACCAAGTGGATCCAAGGATCCAGAAAAGCAACAAGGTTAGATTTCTGTTTCATTACAAAATTCTAAATATATTCAGAATTATATTTCTATGAATTCTGAAGCATTTTATGTGCAGGATGATAAAGTTGCATGGTGGGTTGACTCGAGAGCAACAAGTCATGTTTGCAAAGATCTATATTGGTTCAAGGACTTTCAACCAATTAAAGATGGATCTGTTGTGAAGATGGGAAATGTTGCAACTGAACCAATCAAGGGCATAGGATCTGTTTTACTTACTTTTACAACTGGGAAATGTTTGTGTTTGAACAATGTTTTATATGTTCCAGGGATCCGTAAGAATCTCGTGTTTGAAATTGTATTAAATAATTGTGGTTACAAACAAGTGATAGAAAGTGACAACTATATCTTGTCAAGACATGGTTCTTTTATAGGATTTCGCTATATATGTAATGGAATGATTAGGCTTAATATTAATTATCCTTCTAGTGATAATTCTGTTTGCAAGGCTTCTAGTAGTACTAGCAATAATTTTCATAAATTTGAATTATGGCATGCTAGACTAGGACACATTCATTACAAGAGATTAAAAGACATGTCTAAAATGAGTTTAATTCTTGCTTTTGATATGCAAAATAATGAAAAATGTAAAACATGCATGCTAACTAAAATCACTAGACAACCTTTCAAAGATGTTGATAGGGAAAGCAAGGTGTTGGATCTTATATATAGTGATTTATGTGATTTCCATGCAACACCTTCCCTTGGAAACAAGAAGTATGTTATTACTTTTATTGATGATGCATCTAGATATTGTTATATCTATTTGTTGCATTCTAAGGATGAAGCACTTGATAAATTTAAAATTTATAAACAACAAGTTGAGCTTCATAAAAATGAATTAATAAAAGTATTGCGTATTGATAGAGGTGGTGAGTATTATGATCCAATTTATTTTGAATCAAATGGAATAATACATCAAACCACAACTCCATATACACCACAACAAAATGGTGTAACTGAAAGGAAGAATAGGACTTTGAATGAAATGGTTAATTCCATGTTGTCATATTCTGGTTTAAGTGAAGGGTTTTGGGGTGAGGCAATGTTAACTGCATGTTACATCTTGAATAGAACTCCAAATAAAAGGAGTAAGAATACTCCTTATGAACTTTGGTGTAAAAAGGTACCAATTTTGAGTTATCTCAAAGTTTGGTGTTGTAGAGCAGTTGTAAGGCTCACTGAACCCAAAAGGAAAACATTGGGTGAGAGAGGTATATATTGTATCTTTATTGGATATGTTGAGCATTCCAAAGCATATAGATTCTATGTTTTAGAATCTAATGACTATGTGTCTATAAACACAGTGATAGAGTCAAGAGATGCTATCTTTGATGAAGAAAGATTTACATCTATACCTAGACCAAGGGACATCGTTCATCAATCTTCCAGCAAGAGTACTACTCAAGTTTAAGATGGTTCTGGTGGTGCAAGTTCTGAACCTAGGAAAAGCACCAGAGCTAGAAAAACTAAGTCTTTTGGATCTGATTTTCAAATATATTTAGTTGAAGGAACAAGGAATGAAACTATTTCTCAACATCAATATTGTTTTAATATTGAAGAGGATCCAAAGACTTTCAGTGAAGCTATGGCTTTTAGTGAAATTCATTTCTGGAAAGAGGCAATTCAGGATGAGATTGATTCTATCATTCATAACAATACTTGGGTATTGGTTGATTTACCTCCTGGTTGCAAGGTATTAGGATGTAAATGGATCCTCAAAATAAAACTGAAGGTGTATGGCACTATTGATAAGTATAAAGCTAGACTGGTTATCTAAGGCTTTAGAAAAAAGGAAGGAATTGATCTCTTTGATACTTATGCTCATGTTGCCAAATTTTCTACTATTAGATTATTATTAGCTCTTGTAGCTATACATAATCTTGTGATTCACCAAATGGATGTGAAAACTACATTATTCAATGGTGACTTGGATGAGGAAATATACATTAAACAACCTGAAGGGTTTGTGATGCTTGGAAATGAACACAAAGTGTGCAAGTTGAAGAAATCATTATATGGTTTGAAACAACCACCAAAACAATGGCATCAAAAGTTTGATGATGTTGTCTTGTCTAATGGTTTTGCATTAAACCAAGCTGACAAGTGTGTATATAGAAAATTTGATACTTTTGGTAAAGGAGTCATGATTTGCTTATATGTAGATGATATGTTGATTTTTGGTACTGATGTAGAAGAAGTTGATAAAACCAAGAAATTCTTATCATCTAGTTTTGATATGAAAGACATGGGGGAAGCGGAGGTAATTCTTGGTATAAGAATAAGAAAAGGAAACAATGGGATTTCAATTTCTCAATCTCATTATATTTAGAAGATATTGAAAAAGTTTAACTTTGAGAATTGTTCTCCTGTTAGCACTCCTATAGATCCTAGTCTTAAGCTTCTACCTAATAAAGGATCTCCAGTGTCTCAACCTGAATACTCAAGGGCTATTGGTTGTCTAATGTATGCCATGATTAGTACTAGGCCTGATATAGCATATGATGTGGGAATGCTTAGTAGATATACTAGTAATCCTAGTTCACATCATTGGAAAGCTATGAGTAGAGTAGTCAAGTACTTGAAAAGGACCATTAATTCTGGTTTAACTTATAGTGGATATCCTTCTATTTTGGAAGGTTATTCAGATGCCAGCTGGATTAACAACTTAGAGGATCACTCCTCTACAAGTGGTTGGGTGTTTCTTCTTAGAGGAAGTTCCATTTCTTGGGCATCTAAGAAACATACTTGTATTACTAACTCAACCATGGAGTCTGAGTTTGTTGCATTGTCTACTGCTGGTAAAGAAGCTGAGTGGCTAAGGAATTTGATTTAGGCATTATGGCCCAAACCGATATCTACCATTTCTATCAAATATGATAGTGTTGCAACATTGGCTAAGGCTTATATTCAAGTGTATAATGGAAAGTCTAGACATTTAAGTGTTAGACATAGCACGATTCGTGAGCTCATCATGACTGGTGTGATATCTATGGTGTTTGTAAGAACTCAGTTGAATTTAGTCGATCATCTAACCAAAGGGTTAGCAAGAGATCTTGTGCACAAGGGGGCTGTAGGGATGGGTTTAAAGTCCACTTAAAATCTTTTATATTGAGATACCCAATTCCCATCTAATGTAATATTAGATGTTGAATTCAATGTTGAAAGGTTGATATTTGAAGATTGGAACACATTATTATTATCATCCCAAGGTATTTGCTTAGTACTACAAGTTAAGGAGGTTGAATTTATATTCTTAATAGTTCTTTTGAAAAATTGCATTTGCAGGTGCAAGAATAAAAGGACTAACTATATAAGCATGAAGTTTAGCTGCTTCAAGAAGTTAGGACTTGGCTTCGATATGCTTATTGAAGGATGGGACACAAGCTAGTAAAATATAGTGTCAAGTTAGAACTTTGAGAATGTAAATTGTTGTGTATATTATCTTCATGTATTCACTTAGAATAAAAAGGGTTCAGTCCTTAGTGACACCATGATATTTAAATATTTTGAATGAGTAATATACTAATGTGAAATTCAATCGTCACGATATTTCATTTATGCATCAGTTTCTTGTTGTTATAATTTTAATGTTAAGTTAATCAAGATTACACTTAAATGGGGGAGGTTTGTTGGTGATTTTATATCACTAATGTTATTTAAGTGTAATGGGGTTAATTTGTTGATCAATGTCACTTTGACAATTATTGAACAAATCGATATGGTGTGGAGTGCACGTTTGTTTAATTTTGTCTTTGTTGAAAGTATACCGCTATTTAGGGGCGAAGCCCCTAAACCGACGGGGTTCCAGGGGCAGCGCCCCTAGGAGCGGGGTCTAAGGGGCGGCAGCCCCTGGTGGGTTCCAAAGGATAGAGCCCCTGGCTGGGATCGATATTCTAGACCCAGATTTAAGGTTGTTTATAACCGTTTGTAGACAGTTTTAGGACATAAAACTGTCATGTGCCAGTTTTAAGACAGGAAGTTTTCTGTTATATGATCATATCTGAATCTGTGGTTGGTACACTTCTTCTTCATAACATCAAAACATTCTCTCTTCTGTTTTCTCTCAATTCTGAGTCATATCCGATTAAAGATTGGGAGTACCACCCAAATACTTTAATTTGAAAGTGAAAACCACAATTCTCAGAATTTCCAAGCTTTTTCTATACCCTAATTCTAACAGTTCGGTTGTTAGGACCGAAGGGTAGGTCAGCACCCCAGAACGGCTTGACATAGGTAGGTCATCACCCCAGAATGGCTTGACACTGGTAGGTCGGCACCCCAGAATGGCCGTACCGGGTAGGTCGAGCACCCAAGAATTGCCCAACAATATGTATGCTATGTGATTGTATTGTATGTGGTATATTGGGGGGAACTCACTAAGCTTCGTGCTTACGGTTTTCAATTTTGGTTTCAGGTACTCGTTTTTAAAGGAAAGGAGTCAGCTTGATCGCAGCGCATCACACTATGGTTTTCCGCACATGAGATCTTTGGGATTACACTCTGATATTGTTTTATGATAACATGTTTTGATTACTTCTACTTTGGTTTTGACATGAAATGATATTATGGATGATTTATTATATTTTTGGTTTATAATAACGTATTTAAAAATGAAAATTTTGGCCTGTATTTTTGGGATGTTACAAGTTGGTATCATAACCTTGGTTTGAGGGATTTGGGCACAGTCTCGGGTGTGTTTGAACTCAAACTTAGGATTTGGTATGATAATTTTCAAAAGTAAAACCCTTTTTATAAAAAGAAGTTTGAAAGAGAAAAGAACTTTGAAAAAAACAGGATGTGTGATGCGTACAATCAACCGAGCTTAAGTAAGTTTTCCCCAAGATACCCATACATGATATGATATGATATGATATGATATGATATGATATGATATGATATGATATGATATGATATGATATGATATGATATGATATGATATGATATGATATGATATGGTTATGAGAACTGCATGCTAGATTAGGGCTGAGGATCTAGGAGGATGCCTTATATACCTATTGTATGTGCTTGTAGACTTACATGCTAGTACTGATCAGTCAATGATAGGATAGCCTGTTTAGGTTATGCCTGATTGTATGAGCCTTTGAATTGCATGTACAGATTCCTGATTAGAGGATAGAATGGTTTGATTGGATTATAAGGGTTAGATTTTTCCATTTTCTGAATGTTGCTTTCTTTGTGCTTTGTGGGATTCTTAGTAATGTGACCTAACTATTAAGTGAATATGCTAAGTCACATGTGGCACGGGCTGAATAATCTCAGAGTGATGAATTTGACCCTATTGAATAGCTCTTGTCTGAGTCCAACCATTCTAGGGATGGGTCTCTTACTCGATGGATTATCTGATCTCTGTTGCATGTAGCTATATTCATAAGGTAGCTAGTTGATATTATTGATAATCTTTCAGCAGTTGAGGATTGGGGTGAGTACAGGAACCTAGGAAAGCCTAGGATATGTTTCAGTGGGTTAGTAGCGAGGCTCAGTGAGACTTGAGTGTACCAGTTTGAGGAAGTGACTTAGAGGATTCAGGAGGATTACTGAGGAAAGTATGGATAGGTGTGGAAGGTAGTATTGGGCATGTACTACTGAAAGCATAGGATCCATACTCGAATCGGTGAGAGTTTTTGAGAGTCTGAGAAGTTTCGGGAGAAGTTTTTGACCCAGTTTGGGGACAGAGGATGTTCTAGTTGTTGCAGCATAGCCACGGGCAAGTGAGCTAGTGAGCATGACAAGGTGTCAAACCCTGAAGAGCATGATTTCCAAGATGTTGTAGATGTGAGATCGATTTGGGAGCACTTTGAGAAGAGAGAGTTATGTCAGGTGTATATAGTAGGGGGTCCTGGGGAGAGACCCAAGACTTCCTACCATCAGATGAAAGGCCAGCAAGGTCAGACTAAGTGAAACACGTGCGGGAAAGTGCACAAGGGAGTTTGTCACTCCAAGGGTTTAGGATGCTACAGGTGTGGCAGGGTTGATTATGTCAGCTGAAGGTGATCAGTATTCCTCCAGATGTTGCGGGTATGTCATCTTCTACTGTTATTAGGTGGATGTTGGGAGTACGTATCACTTTGGAATTGTGAATGAGTTTGGATAAGTAAGATCTCGGGTCGGTTTTCTACTAGTCTTTGGGTTATCGAGGATCATATATGCCATCCTGCATGCCAAAAAGTCCTTGATGAACCCACAGAGGGACGCATCTTGTGAAGTAGGTTCCGCGTGTACCGTTATCATTCTGGATCTTTGTCGGGATCTGTGCTGGAGTATTATTCAGAGAATATTGGGTTAGGATTAGAGCGATAGTCCTCCAATGAAGTCAGAGTTCAGTGATTCTATCATTTATTTGTATATAGTCAAATTTGTCTGTGGATGAACTTTGGAGTTCAAGGCACTACTATTGCTAAGATAGGATTAGTAGCACGAAGATGGTGATGTCAGTTGCGGGTGTTAGATGCATGAGTGGTTGGTCATCGGATGTTCAAGAGAACTGTATTTTCGAATGGGCAATGTACGGATAGAGTTCAGTGGTGCTGCGAGATTGGAAGTGGGAATGAGGACTCGTCAGCCAGAGTGAAGATTTGAGCCTCTAGTTGTCAGCATGGGAGGTGGATTGAGGTGTCAGACTGGACCATATTTCAAGCTGATTTGAAGAAGTATGTTGATGGTGAAGTATGCCTGAAGCTTTTTGGAGTTGTTTTCGTGGGGAAGAACAAGAAGGGAAAACAATCCAAGTTCTTATTCCAGTCAAGTGATGTCGAAAGATATACAACTACTCAATATACGAACTTGATTGTGCGTATGAACAACTGTAAGAAGAATAATGAAGCAGACAAGGCGGAATTGAAGAAGGTTATGAACTGGTATGCAGAGATTCGAAGAACATTACATATGATTGCTCAAATTTTGATAACTTGATTTTAACACTGCTTACAAAGGGGGAAATTGTTAGAGTCAAAATTAGTCGTAAGGTGCCGAAATTGTAAGAATTAGTTATGAGATGTAATGTTATTTACAAAGGCATAGTTTTTTCGAAACTTAACTGTCGAGTCATTTGTATTTTTTGTATGTTTTCTTTTCCTATAAATAGGGAAGGTACAATAGATTGACTAGAATTTTTTGCATCATTTTTCAGTCTAAACTCTCTCTGTATTGGAAAGCGGAATTGAGCTGAAACAATATTATCTTTACTCTCGGTGTTCATAATCATTTAGAAATCCGATTTCATTTCATTACTCATTAAACAAACATCTACATTTATTAACAAAAGTGTTTACAAAAACATTGTTTCTAGAACATGGTTTAAAATTAGAGTCTCCCAAGATCCAATATGTGGTAAAACCAAGGATATGTACGGTCATGCCTTCGCCTTGCCACAAATCATCTGAAGAACTTGAAACCATAAACAAAACTATAATCACAAAGCTTAGTGAGTTCCCTAAAATAACACCACACAATCAGTCAACATATACAACAAGCATGCTCAAATGCTTAAGCCTGGTCCAATCAGACTCAAGCTGAAATATCAGGCATGTCTATGATGGGCCCAGTCATCCCCGCGATGGAATACCCTCGTACCATAAGCGTTTTGGTCCAATCAAACATCATGTTGGAATACCAAATATGTCGGGTCCATTTAACCATCAAGTTGGAATACCCCAAGCCTGTTGACTGACGCACAAAGCAGTCCAGTGTCACCACAATCCATAATATCATATCGGGTCCAATCAACCATCGGGTTGGAATATCCCAAGCCCAATCAACCCTTGGCTTGGAATGCCAATACATAAACGGGTCCATTCATCCTCAGGATGGAATACCCTCAAGCCCTCAGTACATGTATGACATACCAACTGGTCCTCAGCTCGTTTCTATAATGCACATGGGTTTGTTGGCTACAACACGAAGCAATACAACCTCAACCCAACACAAAATGTCGACATATAACAGATAAACATATAAATAGTCTACAGGAAGACAGGCAAATCTATAGATCACTAAACATAACATCATCATATAAACTAGGATATCGATCTACCAGATCACTACTAAATAACAGCATGGATAATAGAATATCGACACCAAAGGGTTGGCCTTGGTGCCTTCGACTTGTAAGTATACTGAGGAAGGCTACCCTCGGACAACTGAATCATATAGACGATCCATGGCTGCAGGCTGACAGATCCCAAATCGCCAAAATCAAGACAACACCCCATCAACAACTGATCCCACGAATAATCTCTAACTGCAGAACCGCCAAAATCCACGCGCTATCAAATACCATGACGACAATACATCAATATCTAGCCCCTGAATCACACTATGAGTCCAAATTAGGCTAAAATACCTTTTTACTCTTCTACAAGCTTGGCCCAAACTAGATTACCAAAGGCCCAAAATCCCAAAATAAACATCTAAGGCCTAAATATGGCCCAATTTTCCAAATTAGGCCTAATTCCTTTCGTGGGCCTTTACCCAAGAAAGTCCAACAAATCACAACATCCCAACCATAAAAATATCCAGATGGCCCAACATGGATCAACACAACCAAACCCAAATCAAAGCCCAAAATGCAAAAAGCCCAAGTCTGCTAAGTACACGAGGCGTACTCATCCTGTGCGCTCAGCGTACAACATGGGAGGCTTGTACGTGCCACGTACATACTTGTACACCTACTGTACTCACCAGCCATGACCACCTTCCCAAATTCATGACTTAATCCATTAAGATTTGGATCCAATCTCAGATCTGACTTTCCCAAGGTGGTTAATCACATAAAGTTGCCATCTTTATATGCATGTGTGGCTAAATGGGACTCTAAAGCTCAAAAGAGCTTAATACATGACTTAATACATGCATGGAACCAAAACCACCATAAATTTTTCACCTTTATGCCCAAATAACCCATGATATATCTAGATTTACAATTTCAAGCCTAAAAACGACTTTAACTCCCAATCATCAATCAAAAGGGTCAAAATGACCAGAAAATGAACGAAGAAGAATATCCATGAAATGGAAAGGCAAGGTTTAGACTTTATACCTCCCAAGTTACCAAAAAGAGATAAAAATGTTGGATCTCAAATCTTTCCTTCAAACAATAAGTCTTGAAGCTTCTCATTCTTCTTCTAGATCCACAAAATGAACATCAATTTCTCACCAAAGGCTCAAACACCTAACAATGCAGGCCAATACTCGTTTTTTAGGGTTTTGGGGATTTAGATGCAGAAAATGAGGCTAAACCTAAGGAATAAGGATGATGAAATTGACATGATTAAATTTTTAGGGTTTAGACACTCCTCGTATGCCCAACGTACTCCTCGTACGCCCAACATACGAGGCCGAAGCTTCACGACCAAGTTTGCTGACTACACATAGTGTATGCCAAGGTACGCTTCGCGTAAGTGCCCTCACACGAGTACGACTTGCGTACTCCCTATGCACGCCCCGTATACTAGGGTTTTTCCCAAAAACTCTAATTTCTTCCAAAGGTCATAACTTCTTCATTCTAGGTCCGTTTCCGACGAACTTTATATCCACGAAAAGGTGTCAAGAAGCCCTACACTTCTAGAAACCCATAATAGCCTTAAAACTCCTAGAATAAAACCCAAAATTCAGAAAGGAACGAGTTAACAAATTACGATTATGCCCTTGGGCTCCGAAACACCATCGAACATTCAGATCACTAACACTTTGACACCCTCATCCGAAAAGGGCCAAATCCTTTCTTTCCTAAGCTCCCAAGCCTTATGATAACTGATGATTGGGTTGCACCCTGAAAACGAAGAGATATGAAACAGGGTGTTGCATGAACAAAATCCTAATCGTTTAGGGGTTATTATTTTTTTGTTCAAGATGGTTGTCAAGGTTGTTGATATGTTGTTTGGGTACGACTACGAAATAGGAATCCTAGTTTGGATTCTACTCATCTGCTCTATTGGCTAGAATGAGGAGATCAAAGACTATAAGATTTTATAATCTCTAAACCCCCATATAGTTATTCTTAGTTGCATTAGATCTAGTTGAAGACGTGACACATCAAATCAAAAGGGTCCAAACAAAAATGTTGTTATATGATTTATGATGACATGATTTGGGAATCTTAATTATGTAAAACTATGATGTATCCACTAAGCAACTACAACAATAATGTCAACTGCATATAAGAAAGAACCCTAGGCTATTCTATCATGCAATTTGGATTGAGCATTTGGACCGAACCGGACCGGACCGACTCTTGAACCATACCAGTTATGGAGAATTTTGTGGAACGTTGACCGGACCGGATGAGTCGTGTCCATGTCCATGTCTGTGTCTGGGTCCAGATCCGGGTTTTCCGGTTCTTGGACCCGTTTGGACCGGTATAACTTTAATTTCATAGAGTACAAGTCATTAAAATAAGGTTTTGGGTTTCAGAGAACTTGTTAAAACAAATATGTTGTTGAGTTTCATACGATACAACTTGTGAAAATAATTACGTTTTGTTTCATGCATAACTTGCAAAATTAATTTTCCAAATAAAAGCAACTAACATATAAATCAAGTTTACCTACAAAAGTTAACAATCATAAGACAAACTTACAAAAGTATTACCGTAACACCAAAAATCATAGTTTAGACTTTAAAATCAATCAAAATAACAAACTTCATAAACACATAATCTAATCTTGCATTGGCCGCTTCCCCATATCATTGTCATCCATATCTAACATGTTTAAAGCTTGTACAATCTCTACATAAACACAAATGAAAATGTTGTTAGTATTTAATAAAAATTAACAATTGTATAAAAAAAAGAACAAAGATTGTAATTTTTTTTACCCAAAGCTATATCATCATCGTTCAAGATATCATCAACATTGTCAATTATCGGATTTGTAGACTTTCTCACCCAATCTTGGGTGCATAACAAAGCTTCAACTATCAAAGTCGATAAACTAGTCCGATAACTCACTTACAACTCTACCACATGTGTTAAACGTCCACTCGGACGCCACACTTGAGATTTGTATCGCCAATATGTCTAACAAAAAAGAATTAAATTATAACAACATTAATTTATAAAGAAACTTTGAAAGACTAAAAAAAGTAATCACTTTTCGCCATTCGAGCAACTGTCGAGAACCTAATCGCGTTTAGTCTCCACCACCCGAAAATTGAATTTTTTTTTATAATTAACTATATTCTCTTTCAAATAAGTTCAAAACTCGTTATCTTTTGGATCCGAATTTCTACCTCACGTACAAAGAAAATCATCGAAAAAATCGTTATCATCATCAACATCAATGACTTTTTGACTCGCTTCTTATTGAGATGATCCACCGTTGTCAAATCGTTTCAAGTAGGTCATAAATAAATTCTCCATCCTATTCTCAATCTCTCAGACCATTTGAAGTGCTTTTTTGTCTATGTCCGCGAGGGTCAATGGCGGTTCGATCACTTCCATGTACCCGATCATTTTTTTAAAAGCATGTAACAAAAAATGTGATTTGGTGGTAGGATCAAGTAAAACCGCAAAGTATATAAAAATCGTTCATCTAGTTGTATGCACCCCAATACTTATTGTATTTCGTCTTCATGTCTTTTACCATTTCGAGAAATATTGGTTTGGTTGACCAGTTTCTTAAATATGTGTCCACATCTAAGACTTCTCGGATAAAAAGATTTACCAAAGGTTTTGATGTAGCCGAAACAAGCTTTGTTTTTGTCTTGAATTTTTCAAAGAACTTCACCATTTCGGTTACAACTTCAAAGTCATAATTTTCTGGTACTCTAGTGAGATCCCTTTCATATGATTTATCTGTCAAAGATACATAAAATTCTGAATTATAGTCTAAAATAACATCTAAAAAGCTGAAATTTTCTAGCTTTGATAGCTCAGCTTTGAAAGACTATAACTCATTGAATATAACACTAAAATTAACAAAATTATAGTCTAAATTCATCTAAAAACTGTAAATTAAACGTTGGAAAAAACGGCATGTCAATCCGACTTAAAACGAATGGGTTATAGTTGTTTAAAAAATCCCACAGCTTACAAAATATTTAAAATGTTGCTGAAAATCAAAAATTTTCCAGCTTTGATAGCTCAACTTTGGAAGACTATAAGTCATTGAATATAGTACTAAAATTAATAAAATTATAGTCTAAATTCATCTACAAACTGTAAATTAAATGTTGGAAAAAACCTCGTGTTAATCCGACTTAAAAGAATGAGTTATAGTTGTTTAAAAAATCCCACAGATTACAAAATATTTAAAATGTTGCTGAAAAGCTGAAATTTTTCAGCTTTGATAGCTCAACTTTGAATGACTATAACCCATTGAATATAATACCAAAATCAACAAAATTATAGTATAAATTCATCTACAAACTGTAAATTAAACGTTGGAAAAAACCGTGTGTCAATCCGACTTAAAACGAATGAGTTATAGTTGTTCAAAAAATCCCACAGATTACAAAATATTTAAAATGTTGCTGAAAAGCTGAACTATAACTTAAAAATAAATATTATCTCTTACGCCAAATTCCATAAATGCCTCTCGTAACTGGTATGTGGACTTCAATAACTCAAAAGTCGAGTTCCATCGGGTAAGGGTGTCACCTCATAGAAACTTCTTCGTTTGTAAGCCACAATCTTTCATCGCCTTCTTGAACTTGTTTATTCTTTGTGGTGACAATCTAATATACCGTACCGCCTTTTGGATACACTCAACATGATAGTTTTGGTATTTTAGTCCATCCTTTACAATAAGGTTTAAAATGGGGGCCATATACCTAACTTGGAAATGCTTTCCACCATCGTAAAGATTGGGCAACTTTTTGACCAAAAAGTCATGAATTGCCTTGTCGTTTGTAGCGGCGTTGTCCAAGGTAATGGTCATGACATTTTTCATTCCCCATCCATGAATATAATCGAGTAATTCTCTGCCCATATCCTCTCCCTTATGGCTATCTATCTCCCTGAAGTTTATAATTATCTTGTGCATTATCCAATTCTCATCAATGAAGTGAGCCGTAACCACCATGTAAGTAGTCCTTTGACAAGAAGATGTCCAAGTGTCCATTATCAAATGTATAACGGTGCTTGGGTCACTTAAAAATTGAAGCATCTTGGTTCTTTCTTCTATGTAAAACTTGGAAACATTCCGGGATATCGTATGTTTAGATGGCAGCACGACCTTAGCATTAAATGCATTGGTGTATTCCACAAAAGCCTAGTTTTCAACGAACTTGAAAGGTAGTTCGCCTACTACAAAAAGGTTAAGTAATGGTTTTTTTATCCTAGTGTCGTCGTGTTTCCATGTTTTAACACTAGTATCCCCATTTGACTCCTTCTTTAGATTCAATTTGGTTTGAGTTTGATCTTGTAGCTTATCCAAGTTTTTTTGACACCTACCTACGTGTTTGAGTAAACTAGAAGTCTCGTTTCTTTCCACATCCGCCTTTAGTAGTCTTTCATACCAATGACATTTTCTATATCTTCATTTAACACCATCATCCTCTTCTATCATAACTTTATCAAATGTGTCCCAACAAGATGATGTTTCTTTGCCACTTGTTTTTTTTTGCGACTTGTTTTCGTTTTCCCATTTGTTCTTTTACGTTTGTTAAATTTGATTAATCATCTTTTGTCGAATCGTCAACTAAATTAATTTGTGGTGTATTCTCAATAAATTCCTCTTCATCAACATTCGTAACCTAGTTTACATATAGTCACAACAAATTTTTTTCACAATTTATCAACAAAATATAGCAACATACATTAAAACTTTCAACAAAAATTAACAAAATTCAACCAAAAATCATAATCATAGTTTACATACAATAATAAAAAAACTTTTTGACAACAAATAACCTAAACATAACAACATACTTCATGACATTCAACAAAAATTAACAAAAATCAACAAAAATTCGTAACCCTAGTTTACATATATAGTCACAACAACAACTTTTTCACAATTAATCAACAAAAATATAGCAACATACTTTATAACTTTCAACAAGAATTAACCAAATTCAACCAAAAGTCGTACCCTAGTTTACATACAACTACAAAAAAAACTTTTTGACAACAAATAACCTAAATATAACAAGATACTATATGATACTCAACAAAAAACTAACAAAAATCAACAAAAAAAAATTGTAACCCTAGTTTACATATAGTCACAACAACAATTTTTTCACAATTAATCAACAAAATATAGCAACATACTTTATAACTTAAAAAAAAATTAACAAAGTTCAACCAAAAATCACAACCCTAGTTTACATACAATCACGAAAAAAAAATACAACAAATAACCTAAATATAACAGCATACTATATGACATTCAACAAAAATTAACAAAAATCAACAAAAAATCATAACCCTAGTTTACAGATAATAACAATAAATTTTTTTGACAAGAATTCAACTAAATATAACAACATTCTTTGTTAATTTAACAAAAATTAACAAAAAAGAACAAAAAATCGTAACCCTTACTTGAGTTTCATCATCATCTCCAATCCAATTAGCATTCCGGATTTTTTATTCCATTACTTCTAAATCGACACTTGAGTAGTTGAGTTTCACAAAAATTGATTTTCACTTGAGAGAGGGAGAAGCGATCGTTGAGACTTGAGAGAACTAGGAAGGAACAAAACTTGTAAAATCGAGACTTGCCACTTGCGTGATTGAGATTGAGACTTGGAGAAGGGTTACGCACTTACGTCCGAGCTAGGATTTTGATGATCGAATCGAAGTGATCTTTCTTTCATTCTTTGTGTCTTACGTAGTTATGGGAAAGGGACCGTCGAAGCCTCAAAGAAAAGCCTATTAAAATGAATTTTTTTTAAGCGTGTCCAACCAGTTCTAACCCAGTAAAACCGGACCGAACCGGGAAAAAAACCGGACCAATTTTGATGAAATCTTAGAACGAGAACCGGTCCAGGGGTCCAAAAAATCGGTCCGTTCCACCAGTCTAAATGCTCACTCCTACATGAAATTCTTGAAGATCCTTAGCCTATCACTAGCATGATGTTCTAACATATTACAATATCCAAGAACAATGTGGTAATTTAGGGTCAACTTACTAGCTCCGACTGATCGTACACATCACATCCTCTTTTGGTTATTTTGAAAGTAACTTTGAAAATTATTTTTAAAACCCTTACTTTGAAAATCATTTTTAAAACCCTTTCTCCTTAGTTTGAGACTGGATTCACACGAGTGTTCCTCATATTCACTTAAACCAAGTCTCTGATACCAACTTGTAACATCCCAAAAATTTCAACAAATTTCAACTTTTCAAAACAACTCATTTATTAAAAAAAGTGTTTACAAAATAATTGTTTCCAGAACATGGTTTAAAAATTAGAATCTACCAAAATCCAATATGTGGTAAAACCAAGGATGTGTAAGCACAAAGCTGTAAGCACAAAGCTTAGTGAGTTCCCCAAAATACCACCACACAACCAACCAACATATATAACAAGCATGCTCAAATACTTAAGACTGGTCCAATCAGACTTGGGCTGGAATATCAGGCATGTCTACGATGGGCCAAGTCATCCCCGAGATGGAATACCCTCGTACCATAAGCGTTTTGGTCCAATCAAACATCATGTTGGAATACCAAATATGTCAGGTCCATTTAACCATCAGGTTGGAATACCCCATGCCTGTTGACTGACACACAAAGCAGTCCAGTGTCACCACAATCCATCATATCATATCGGGGTCCAATCAACCATCGGGTTGGAATATTCGAGACCCAATCAACCCTTGGCTTGGAATGCCAATACATAAATGGGTCCATTCATCCTCGGGATGGAATACCCTCAAGCCCTTAGAACAAGTCTGACATACCACCTGGTCCTCAGCTCGTTTCTATAATGCACCTAGGTTTGTTGGCTACAACATGAAGCAATACAACCTCAACCCAACACAAAATGTCAACATATAACAGATAAACATATAAATAGTCTACAGGAAGACAAGCAAATCTATAGATCACTAAACATAATATCATCATATAAACCAAGATATCGATCTACCAGATTACTACTAAATAATAGCAAGGATTATAGAATATCGAAACCAAAGGGCTGGCCTTGGTGCCTTCGACTCGTAAGTATAGTGAGGAAGAATCACCTCGCATAAGTACATCATATAGACAATCTCTGGCTGTTGGCTGACAGATCTCAAACCGCCAACATCAAGATAACACCCCATCAATAGCTGATCCCACGAATAATCTCTAACGGCAGATCCACTAAAATCCACGCGCTATCAAATACCATGATGACAATCCATCAATATCTAGACCGTGACTCACACTATGAGTCCAAATTAGGCTAAAAGACCTTTTTACGCTTCCATAAGCTTGGCCCAAACTAGATGACCAAAGGCCCAAAATCCCAAAATAAACATCTAAGGCCCAAATATGGAAAATTAGGCCCAATTCCTTTTATGGGCCATTACCCAAGAAAGTCCAACAAATCACAACAACCCAACCATAAAAATATCCAGATGGCCTAACATGGACCAACACAACCAAACCCAAACCGAAGACCAAAATGCAAAAATCCCAAGTCTGCCGAGTACGCGGGGCGTACCTAGCCTGTGCGCTCAGAGTACAACATGACAGGCTTGTACGCGTAACGTACATACTTGTACGCCTAGCGTACTCACCAGCCATGGCCACTTTCCCACATTCATCACTTAATCCATTAATATTTGGATCCAATCTCAGATCTGACTTTCCCAAGGTTGTTAATCACATAAAGTTGCAACTTTATGTGCATTTGTGGCTAAATGGGACTCTAAAGCTCAAAAGAGCTTAATACATGACTTAATACCTGCAAGGAACCAAAACCACCATAAAGTTTGCACCTTTATGCTCAAAGAACCCATGATATATCTAGATCTATAATTTCAAGCCTTAAAAACGACTTTAATTCCCAATCACCAACCAAAAGGGTCAAAATGACCAAAAAATGAAGCATGAAAAAGATCCATGAAATGAAAAGGAAAGTTTTGGACTTTATACCTCCCAACTTACCAAAAGGAGATGCAAATGTTGGATCTCAAAGATTTCCTTCAAAGAATAAGTCTTCAAGCTTCTCTTTCTTCTTCTAGATCCATAAAATGAACACCAATTTCTCACCAAAGGTTCAAACACCTAAAAATGGAGGCTAAGACTCCTTTTTTAGGGGTTTGGGGCTTCATATGTTGAAAAGGAGGCCAACCCTAAGGAATAAGGATGCTTAAACAGGGTACACATGATTAAAATTTTAGGGTTTAGACATTCCTCGTACGCCCAACATACTCCTCGTACGCTCAGGGTGTGAGGTCGAAGCTTCACGACCAAGTCTGCTGACTACACTTAGCGTACGCCAAGGTATGTCTCCCGTAAGTGCCCTCGCATGAGTACACCCTGAGTACTCCCTATGTATGCCCTGCATACTAAGGTTTTTCCCAAAAACCCTAATTTCTTCCGAATGCCATAACTTTTTCATTCTAGGTCCGTTTCCAATGAACTTTATATCCACAAAAAGGTGATGAGAAGCTCTACAGTTCTGGAAACCCATCAAAGCCTTAAAACTCCCCAAATAAAACACAAAATTCGGAAAGGAGCGAGTTAACAAATTACGATTATGCCCTTGGGTTCTAAAACACCATCGAACATTCAGATCACTTCAACTTTAACACCCTCGTCCAAAAAGGGCCAAATCCTTTCATTCCCAAGCTCCCAAGCCTTATGATAACTGATGATTGTGTCGCACCCCGAAAATGAAGCGATGTGAAACTGGGTATTACATGAAAAAAATCCTAATCGTTTCGGGGTTATTATTTTTTGGTTCAAGGTGGTTGTCAAGGTTGTAGATATGTTGTTTGGGTATGACTACAAAATAGGAATCCTAGTTGGATTCTACTCATCCGATCAATTTGCTAGAGCGAGGAAATCAAAGGCTATGAGATTTTGTAATCTTTAAACCCCCATATGGTTATTCTTAGTTGCATTAGATCTAGTTGAATAGGTAACACATCAAATCAAAAGGGTCCAAACAAAAAAGTTGTTCTATGATTTATGATGATTTACGATTTAGGAATCAAACATGTTCATACATTCTAGGATAGGTGCCAGTGTGAGCCATTAATTATATCCATACAGGATTGACCATTATGATGTATGATGATATTAAGCAATTTATAGATAATCTTACTACGAAGAAGTGGGATACCTACCCCTTGTGTGGTGTTCATGTGATGGTTCATGAATACCTAGTCTATGATGTAGACTTGGGATATGTTAATTTGGAATATGTTCTTGATGGGTTTTGGACATAAGAACTTTACCTATGTGCACATACAACCCTATAGCTTGGATCTAGGTTTCACTAATTGAACATACAACATATCCAAGACTTTCATGGCTAGATCTAATGCAAACTAACAATTAAAACATATGAAAACAGATCAAGAATAATACCTTGAGTTACTTGCTTGAAAACCTTCTTCTTCTTGGAGCTTAGAGTCACAAATGTCACTCCTGTAATGGCTTACAAACACAAACTAGCAAGAAGATGATTTGGGAGATATGAGGAAGAGGGAAATCGGCTCTGGGGTTACTCCAATCACAAGGTTGGCCGATTTCCTCAACCCTATGAGTCTATTTATATTGTGAGCTCCTAGGGTTTCACCCTAAAACCCTAATTGGATAACTTAGCCTCAAAGCAATCCAAATCCTCTTCTAGATAAGGCCTTGGATGATTTCTAGGTGATCCACATCCCTAAAATTGTCCAACCCATATCCATAAGGATTATTGGATCAAAATACAGCTATCACACATTTGATAGTTTATACCCCTTTCTTCAATTAATCTCTTTAAGTCACCAAGTTAATTCCTAATTAATTTATGACTTATATTAATCAAATTAATATTATTATTCTTTTAATATATTATTCTCATATTATATTAACAATAATATTTCTTCTCTCTTAACAAATCATCCTATCAAGTTGCTATGGTGAAGGCAACCCAAAAGGACCATGTACAATCGGGTCAAGTACTTACTGAATATAGTTACAACCTTAGATACTAATCCAACAGTCTCCCACTTGGATAAGTCTAGTAACTATAAATGCAAACACAATCCGATTAGCAATCGTAGCTCTCAAAGACGCTGTCAACTCTGATCTTATCAGTAACCTGTCCTTTAGATAAGGTATCGTACAGTCCTTTGTTTTGATATCGTGCAGACGATTTCATGAAACACTGTCATACTTATTGTCCAGCAACTATTTTCTCGATCTCAAATTTATTCGACATAGAACTTAATTGAACACATCAATTCAGTCCTGATCGGGCCCGACACATAAGTCAAATCAAATCATCGAGTGGCCGTGATATCACTTTTACCCTCTTAGAATAAAAGTAACAGATAAACTTCAACTTATATGCATTTACTTATCGACTAACCAACTATACACCACAATGCGTATTATGACATCAATTTACTGATGCGGTTTCGTATTATCAATGTACAACCAATTAGTAAATAATAAACCATATATCTAGGTTTTAAGACCATATGATATTATCGTCTTGCGATCACTCGAAAGTGATTCCAGCAAGCGCGGGTTTGTTCCAATGCTCAAAACTTGTTCATAAGCACTCATGAACGTTGCAGCAAACCTTTGTTATGTCTAATATCATTTAGACAATCTACACACCAATTCACGACAATCTTCATTCATACCTACTTCCAACATATGAACGATTGTGGACAGTTTGAATAATTCGATTATTCTTAATAAACTCAATTATTTTGGAAGTCAAAACATGCAAAGTGATACAATAGCTAAACGATTAACATAAGACAGTAACTTTACTTATAAACAATACTCTTTTATTTAATCATCAAATGTCAATTACATTTATCTATTTCATGTTTCCAATACTATTTAATCTAAACTAATATCATCCTTCAGTCCAATACTCCTAGCATGCTGCAAGTGCTTAATCCTACTCAGTCCCTTCGTAAGCAGATCTGTTGGGTTATCCTCTGATGATATCCTCTTAACCACGAGGTGTCCTTCTTCTACTCGATGCCTAATAAAATGATATTTTTTGTCGATATGCCGAGATCTACCATGATCCATCGGTTCCTTGGTCAAGGCAACCACTCCTTCACTATCACAGAAAATTTCCATGGGCTCCTTTATGGTAGGCACAACTCCAAGATCGCCAATGAAGTTCTTCAACCATATTGCCTCCTTTGACGCTTCGCTCGCTGCAATGTACTCTGATTCGCACGTTGAATCAGCTACAATTTCCTGTTTGGAACTTTTCCAAGTAACCGCTCCTCCATTAAGGGTAAAGACCCATCCCCACTACGAACGGTAGTTGTCCCTGTCAGTCTGGAAACTAGTGTCACTATACCCTCGCACCTTCAAGTCATCACTCCTTTCAAGGACTAGAAACCATTCCTTGGTCCTCCGAAGGTACTTAAGGATGTTCTTGACCGCAATCCAATGCGCTCTACCAGGATTCCCTTGATATCTAATGACCATGCTCAAAGCAAAGGCCACATCAGGACGAGTACAAGTCATAGCATACATGATCGAGCCAACTGCGGAAGCATAAGGTACTCGGCTCATCTCAGCTATCTTGGCTTCGGTACTCGGACTTTGAGTCTTACTCAACTTTGTATTACTTTTTTTCGGTAGTTATCCCTTCTTCGAGTTTTCTGTACTAAAACGTTTTAGTACCTTATCTAAGTAAGTATTTTGACTAAGTCCTATTAGTCTCTTACTTCTTTCTCTCACTACCCTTATTCCCAATATATAGGAAGCCTCTCCGAGGTCCTTCATAGCGAAGCACTTCCCGAGCCAGGACTTTACCTCCTGCAGAGTCGATATGTCGTTTCCTATGAGTAATATGTCATCGACATACAAAACGAGAAAGCTAACTATGCTCCCACTGGCTTTGACATATACACATGATTCATCTTCGCTTCGTACAAATCCAAACTCTTTGACTTTCTCATTAAAGCAAAGATTCCATCTGCGAGATGCTTGCTTAAGTCCATAAATGGACTTCTCAAGCTTACACACTCTATTTGAATGCTTCGGATCGACAAAACCCTCTGGCTGAGCCATGTAAACATCCTCAGCCAACTTCCCATTAAGGAAAGCGGTCTTGACATCCATTTGCCATATCTCATAATCATGAAATGCGGCAATAACTAGCATCACCCTAATAGATTTTATCTTCGCAACTGGAGAGAAGGTCTCATCATAGTCAACTCTGGGAGTTTGAGTAAAGCCCTTCGCCACCAATCGCGCCTTGTACGTGTGCACATTCCCATCCACGTCGGTCTTCTTCTTGAAGATCCATTTGCACCCAACGGTCTTACGTCCGGGTACATTGTCAACCAAATTCCAAACTTGGTTGTCATACATGGACTGAATCTCGCTGTCCATCGCCTCTTTCCATTTTGCAGACTCCAAGCCTGCCATGGCTTCCTTATAGCAATTAGGTTCATCTAGATTTATTAGTGTACTATCACTAATATACGTGTCCCCTTCGGTAGTAATATGAAAACCATACAACTGGGGTTGAACTCTAACTCTTTCGGAACATCTAAGAGGTAAGCATTGGTCAATAGGTTCAACCGGAGTTTCCTCCTCGGGTTGAGCGCCAGTGGTAGAGGTTCCTTCATCATTCGACTCTTGAATCTCTTCAAGATCGATCTGCCTCCCACTGTCTACTTGGCTTATGAGTTCTCTCTCTCGGAAAACCCCTCTCCTCGCAACGAAGGCAACATTGTCACTCGGCCTATAGAAGAGATATCCAAAGGATTTCTGCGGGTAGCCGATGAAAATACATCACTCACTACGAGGTTCGAGCTTGTCATGATTTTCTCGTCTTACAAAAACTTCACAACCCTAAACCTTGATATGTGCCAACGAGGGAGCTTTCCCTGTCCATATCTCGTGAGGTGTTTTGGCAATCTTCTTTGTAAGGACTCAGTTAAGGATATGGGCGACAGTCTCTAAGGCATACCCCCAAAATGAGATATGTAGTGAAGCACGACTCATCATAGAACGAACCATGTCCAACAAGGTTTGATTGTGCCTTTCTACCACGCCATTCAACTGTGGTGTCCTAGGTGGCGTTAATTGTGAAACTATTCCACATTCCTTGAGATAGTCGTGGCATTCAATACTTAGGTACTCTCCTCCTCGATTGGATCGAAGCATCTTGATTTCCTGCCCAACTAATTCTCCACTTCATTCTTGAACTCTTTGAACTTTTCAAACGTTTTAGACTTGTGCTTGATTAAGTAAATATACTCATATCTACTATAATCATTGGTGAAGGTTACGTAGAAGCGGTTTCCATCCTTTGTGGTGGATCTAAAGGGCCCACATACATCGGTATGTATGAGATCCAATAAACCCTCACCCCTCTCACAAGTGCCAGTGAAGGGTGACTTGGTCATCTTTCCAAGTAAACAAGATTCACATGTGTCATCTTCCCGAAGGTCGAATGACTCCAACACTCCATCCTTTTGGAGTTGGGCTATGCGCTTCTTGTTGACATGTCCAAGACGACAATGCCGCAAAGATGCTTTATCCATACTATTGGAAGAATCTATACACAACACATCATTTCCTAGGTTATCTACAACCATAACAGTTTCATAAATTCCATTACAAGGCATTGCTTCAAAGTATAAAACACCATTTAGATAAGCATAAATAGAACCATTCATATTATTAAACGAATATCTAAATCCTTGTCTAAGCAAACCATGAAATGAAATGATGTTTCTTGGCATTTCTGGCGAGTAGCAACAATTATTTAAATCTAGACCTAATCCATTACTAAGCACTAAATAATACATTCCAATCTTGGTCACAGGCGATGATCTTCTGTTTCCCATGATTAGATTTATTCTTCCTTGCTCCACATCTCTATTTCTTCTTAGTCCCTGCAAATCAGAACAAATGTGGTAACCACATGCTGTATCAAGAACTCAAGAAATAGTGTGAGATGAATTACTAGATTTAATTGTGTATATACTTGCAAAGGATGGCTTGATCTTTCCATCCTTGATGGTTTGCAGATATTCCAGGCAGCTTCTCTTCTAATGCCCTATTTTATGGCAATGATGGCACTCTGCCTCCTTCGGGTTAGGGTTGGGCTTAGCAGGATCAACTTTGGTCCCACTAGAAGATGAACCATCTTGGGACTTTCCCTTGCGGTGGCTCTTTGACGGAGCCTTCCTCTTCTTGCCCCTTCCCTGCCCTATAGCCAAAACAGGAGCAGCGGTTAGTGCGGGAGTTGGTGCAACAGAGTTGTCCTTTAGGTTGATCTCAGCAGTCCTTGGAGTTTGCTTAGGGTGACCTCTTCCTTTTTCATGTGGTAGGTCATCCTAAATTGGTTGTAGCATGAAGGTAAGGAATGAAGAACAATGTCGATGGACAAATCCTCCCCAAATTTAACATTTAACTTGTGAAGATGATCAACATATCGTTGCATCTTTTGCAATTGCACAGTCAACGATTCTCCATTTCACATCTTAATGGTGATCATGTTAGTGATGATCTCGTAGCACTCTTGCCTCGCGCTTTGGTGGTACCTCTCCATCAAGTCTTGATGCATTTCATAGGGATACATGTCCTCATAGGACTTTTGGAATTCTTGGTTCATAGTGGCTATCATGATGCAATGGACTTTCGTTGCATCATATTCGTGTGTCTCAAAAACAGCCATCTCTTCGGGAGTGGCGATTTCTGGGTTGACCTTCTCGAGCTTTTCGTCGAGGACATACTCTTTGTCCTTGTAGCGAGCAATGGTGTGAATCTATCTTATCCACTCGCTAAAGTCCGTACCAGCGAAGGTCACCTTTTGGCAAAGACTCATTAATGTGAATGAGTTAGCAGCAACGTTGTTTGCGTTCGACATCTACAAATATAAAGGACAAAGTTTGATTAGAATTGGATCCCTAATAAAACACCCAAAATGAAAAATTAGGGCTAGGACCCAACAACATTATTTACATATTAAAAAAGGGATGTCGTAATCCAACATGCAAACAATTTGGAGGTTAAGTGAATGAAGTTTCACTAATTCATCAACTCGAAAACATAACCTTAAGTTTTATTGAGAATTCCTAGATTTTCTTTGAGGTTCATTGAACCTTTCAATTGCATGTTTAAATCTTGATATGCCCATCTAGTTTTTGACTGGGATACCGAGGATCACAAAGCGGGTGTGAATTATCATGCAAATCTACATGGTGCCTTCATTGTTACAATCATCTATTCGATGTGCCGGTAAACCACACACGCTCCATCGTACTATGATAAACAATGAATCACCCTTTGCCACCTTTGTTTAGAACCAATTAGTGTGCCGGTAAACCACATACATTCCACTAACTTCTTAGCAAGGGTGCAAAGTGCAATTTCATGGGATTGCATCAATTCACTTTTCTTAAAGTAACTAAGATTGGGAATTTTTATAAAATAGTTTAGTTACTTTATAGGTTCATTATACTTATTAATGAGCAGAGAGAGTTCCCCTATCCTACCCGTTCGGCTAACGACCCTCCACCGGTCAAGCAAGCGGTGGGTGTGAGTGTACACCCATTAAGCGCCATTTTATAGGCAGCAACCTTATACCCACCTTATAGACCGGCTTTGTGAATGAGGCCTACTAACGGTAAGACTAGCATTTTAATTTTACTTATATATTTATTAAGCTTTTAATAATATAATAGTATAGGGTTGAATTTTAAACTTGTAAAACTCTAGGGGTTGAAATTAAAATTCTTCTAAATTAAACTATTAATTACAAAATTCAAATTTCAAAACTTCGGGATAAAATTGACCTTTTCAAAACAATAGGGATCAAATAACAAATAATTCAAATTAAACAATTAATTTCATAATTATCTATATTTGACCTAATTAAATTTTAGTCGTTAGATATTTACCAAATAATCTTAAATAGTCCAACATTTATCATATAAATAATCAATAATTAAAAGATTTGAAATTATCTATATTTATGTCAAGGATAATCATTAAATTAAGTTAAAATTTGAATTTTACATAATAAAACGATTTAGGTATCAATCCAAGACAAAAACAACATCAAAATCCCGAATTATCCTCTGTCTGACGCTCGGACTTGCCGAGTTAAGCTTTGGACTCACCGAGTCAAGGCCAACTCGCCGAGTCCAAACACTGACTCGCCGAGTTGGGTTGACAGAGGGCAAGAAAAACGATTTTCAGCTAGCAAAACAGTTAAGCATTAAATTCAATTGAAACCAATCATGGATCTGATACCACTAACGGGTTTTGGACATAAGAACTTTCCCTATGTGCACATACAACCCTATAGCTTGGATCTAGGTTTCACTAATTGAACATGCAACATACCCAAGACTTTCATAGCTAGATCTAATGCAAACTAACAATTAAAACATATGAAAACAAATCTAGAATAATACCTTGAGTTACTTGCTTGAAAACCTTCTTCTTCTTAGAGTCACAAATGTCACTCCTCTAATGGCTTACAAACACCAACTAGCAAGAAGATGATTTGAGAGATATGAGGAAGAGGGAAATCGGCTCTAGGGTTACTCCAATCACAAGGTTGGCCGATTTCCTCAACCCGATGAGTCTATTTATATTGTGAGCTCCTAGGGTTTCACCCTAAAACCCTAATTGGATAACTTAGCCTCAAAGAAATCCAAATCCTCTTCTAGATAAGGCTTTGGATGATTTATAGGTGATCCACATCCCTAAAATCGTCCAACTCGTATCCATAAGGATTCTTGGCTCAAAATACAACTATCACACATTTGACAGTTTATACCCCTTTCTTCAATTAATCTCTTTAAGTCACCAAGTTAATTCCTAATTAATTTATGACTTATATTAATCAAATTAATATTATTATTCTTTTAATATATTATTCTCATAATATATTAACAAGAATATTTCTTCTCTCTTAACAAATCATCCTATCAAGTTGCTATGGTGAAGGCAACCCAAAAGGACCATGTACAATCGGGTCAAGTACTTACCAAATATAGTTACAGCTTTAGACACTAATCCAACAGTTCCTTCTTACTTACTCCCCACTACTTGTGTTTGGAATACGCTCCTTCATAACTATAAGGTGTATGTGAAATACACTAATTCATACTCAAGCTTCCAACCATCAAATTTGTGTGATTGGACTTCTTGAGATGAATTTAGATTTTAGTATTATTGCATGTTGCATAACACTAATGTTGTTACTTGCTTGATCTATTTACTGAACTAAGTTGATATTTGATTTTTACTTAACTAACAAATGTTAATTTAAGGTTGTTGGTCTTTTAAGAGTTGATTTGAGGACCATAAACCCTTAAACTTAATTTGGATCATTAAATCCCAACTTATTTGAAATGTTCTTATTAAACTTGATTTTGGTCATTAAATCCCAACTTATTTGAAATGATTTTATTAAAATTGATTTGGGTTATTAATCCCTAACTTATTTAAAATGGTTATATTCAACTTTGGGCCAATAAATTACAATATGTTTGAAATAGTTTTTGATAAGATTTGGGTCATAAAACCCTTATATATTTTGGAAATGATTTTAAAATGGTTTTTCAAAGGTGGATTCTGGTAAGTTAAATTCTTATCTCCTTTCCAAATGAATCCACCTCGACTATTCTCATTAAGCAAATCCATTGTCTAACTTATTTGACATATGCTCGGGTTAAAGGTAAAGTCAAGAAGTAGAAGACCTTAGGTTGGACTTTGAGAAGATAAGAACTTGTGTGGTGAGCTTGAACAAGTGATTTGATATGTTTATTGTTAACAACCTTGCTATTTTCAAACTTAATTATAAGTTTTAAGTGAACTGAGACTATATTTTTCCTCAACTATTTATGATGAAACTTTTTCAAAGGTATAACTGATTTTTTAACTACATTTTCAAATAGAAGCTAGCAAGAGGTATTATAATTTGGTATCAGAGCATGAGATTAAGTGAACTATGTACTTGGACTAGTGCTTGGACTTAAACTAAAGGTGCTCTAGTGGAAAATTAAAAATCTTAAGGAAGTTGGCGTTGGAATGAGAAATAATAATTTACATGTTTAGGTTTCTAAATGTTCAATTATTATATTATAACTTACATTTAAATTACTTAGAATGGTAAACATAAGAAGTCATACCCCTAACGTGAAAACTAATGAAGAGGAAGTTAGTTAATAAGGAGTTGTACTGAACCAAATATGTTGTAACATATTCAAGCTTTCATGGTGGATATGATGGCCAAGCAAAAATATGATTTTTTGGGAAAGATGCAAGAGACGATGGAAGAACATGAAATTCGTCTTTGAAATGAAGCACAAAGAGCATATGGAGAACCATTTGAACCAAAAGTGGGCGGAGGAAACTATAATGTTTTAGTTGGAAGCATGGAGAATAGCATTCCACTGGCTGTTTTTATTATTGTTCATATGATTGTCTTAAAAGCTATGATGAAAATTATTAGTTCAATGAATGTATTTTTCCCTTTTAATGCATATAATAGAAGCTTAATCATTTCTTTTATTTTTTTTATCTGTATAGTTTCTTGAGAAAAATAAAATAGAAGTTGAATTTTTTTTTTCATTGATAAAAAAGAGGTAGACTTTAGAATATGTCATTATTATTAAATTTTATTATTGTTCTTATGGTTGCTTAAAAGCTATGATGAAAACTATTAGTTTAAAATGAATATATTTATCTTTTTGTAATACTAGTAATAGAAGTTTGATTTTTCCTTTTATTTCTTATTTGTATAGTTTCTTGTAAAAAGAAAATAGATGTTGAATTTTTTTTGTTCCATTGATCTTAAATCACATCAATTTGTTTTTTAAAAATAGTAACCTCTATTATTATTCTACTTTTAAAACTAAATGCTTAACTTCAACAAAATATTCAAAATTTATTAGTTTAGATATGTTGTTGTATGTCATAAATTTTGAATTAATGATAAAAACTTTCCAAAGAAGCAGTTTTAAAAACAATAAACAATAACAAAGGTTAAAATGACATTAAATTAAAAATTATATTGTTAGATTAAAAACAATACCAATGTTCGATATTTGAAATAATCATGATGATCGAAATTAAAATTTTGAGCAAATAAGTTATTTTCAAATTATTTAACTATAACAATAGTCACAAATAATAAAGGTTTTGTGCGGAAAAGTCTCATTATTTTGGGAATTTTTTTTAAAAAAGTCCTAAAAAAGAATTTTAACAAAAAAATCCTAGTATTTTGAGAAAATTACATAATTTGTCATTTGTTGTTCAAATATAAAAATGAATTTTTTGTTAATTTGGGCAAAATATTAAATAACCAGAACTTTTTGTTAAAAAAACTTTTAATACTTTATTAAAAATTTTCCTAATATAATAAAACTTTTCTGCATTAATCCCCAAATAATAATAAACCAAATATTATATTTAATATTATTTACACACAACAAATGATAGACGCCATTAGGGATATGCTTCGGGCCGGAACCGACCCGAACCCGAATTGGATGAAAAGTTGGAACCAAAACCCCTACCGATTAAACTAATACGTTACCGGTTCGGTTCGGGTAATACGGGTTTTGGTTCAGTTAGTAATCCGAAATGACCGAAATAACCTATACACTATGCTTTTGAACCGAAATGACCCGGATAACCCAAATAAACCGAAAAACCGAAAAATCTGGTCATAAACTATAAAAAAAAATACTATATCTAGTTCAAGAAAAAATATATATTATTAAACGTTTTCGGTCTGGGTTTCTAGAACCGAATTAGGTGTTTTTTTTGGGTAAACCGGCCCGAATTACTTGAAACCTGAATTGGGCTAAAATACATACCCAAGGACCAACCCGAATAACTTATTCGATCCTAATTCAGGTGGGGTCGGGTTTTTGTTCCGGTTCATGTATTCGGTCCAAAAACACATTCCTAGAAGCCATTGAGACGATATAGTTTTAATATCTAAGTATATTAACATATAAATAGTCAAATCAAACACTAATTAAAAAGTTTATATTCAATTTTTTTCACATACAACCTGCTACTAAAAACGATTGAGATTGTATATGGTTTTTCAAAAAAATAGTTTTTTTGTTTACCCGATTTGAAAAATGGATAAAGATACACAAAAACACAACACACTTAATTTAGCAACTAAACCAATACTTTGTTATTCTAATAATACTTCATTGGCTTAATCGATAAAAAATAATAGTTCAGTGGCTAAATAAATAAAATGACGAAAGTACTTTTCGGTATTTTGACGTGATATCAAAACCAGATAATTGAAAAAAAAAAATGTTTTTATTAAAATTGTGAAAAAGGTATAATGTTAAGTCATTGCATAAAAATAGTTAATCAACTAAACCAATAAAATGATATGTTTTTCTGTATTTTTTCAAATAAAAATGTAAAAATTAGAACAATAAGTAAAATTGGGAGACTCGATCCGAAAGAAATTTAGAATCTTGATAGCTTGGCTGCAACATGCTCTGCAATTGCCATACTTGATGTTAGACCGGGAGACTCGATCCCAAATAGGTTTACAAGTCCCGGTATCCCATGACCCTCCTCTCCCTACACAACAGTGTTTGGATTAAATTTCATAATTAAAAAAAAATAAAGTACAATTTTATAACTAAATATATTTATCAAAAAAAAAAAATAAACTGTAAGTAGAACGATGTAATGGTAAGAAATATGCATACGATGCTATACGACACAAACAAATGAAAGTAGATTGTTGTTTCTTGCATTTAGGCCTTAATGTTTTATAACTGAGAGTATGTAATGTAAGTACTGATATATGGTATTTAATGATTCGTATATAAGTTGAAATATTTTATTTAAATGTTTAATTGAAAAGGAATTAAATAAGAACCTGAATTAGAAAATCAGAAAATGCGTCTCCTGGGCCAGAAATTTTTGGTCTGATACCAGCATAAGCAGGTTGCAGGGACGCGTCATTTAAAGAAGGGTAGTACCGCCTAATCGCCGGATAGAATTTCTTGGCACGGTCAGCACATACCGTATAGTCAAACCTGAATTTTAATTAAAAAAAATTCATTAGAAAAAAAAAAATACTAGTTGGTAAAAAGATTATAAAGGACATAACACGACAAGACAGACTGTTATTTGAGTGGAGTGAACTGATTGTTATTGGAGTGGACTGAATTGAGACTAAGACTGATTGTTATTGGAGTAGACTGAATTGAGACTAAAACTGATGTGCAAAAGACAAAAATTGAAACATTCCACATTAAGTTACTGAGATTTTACAAATTTTTCTGCATTTATTTTTTCTTGTATTTCCCAAATATGTTTGCCATTTTTTTTCTTACATTTTTGTCAAACATTTTTTAAATATTATTTATCGTGACAACACTTAATTGGAAAAAAGAGAAACATGGCTTAGTAAGCTAAATATGGGTGTTTGTTTTTTACTTACGAGTTAATCTCGTAGAAGACCTTATAATTTGTGTTTTTTCTGGATTAAAACATCAACTTTTTTTTTCATGAAAAAGACCTTGCATTTTTTCATCTTTTCCGATGTAGCTCTTTTAGTCATTTTTCTTTAAAAAAATGTTGTAAAATGCGAGTTTTTTTTTCAATAAATACTAAAAAAGTTAGGATTTATTTGGAAACATTTAGAAGGTTGAGAGTTTTTTTTTCAGAAAAAAAGACAAAGTTGAGGGTTTTTTTGGAAAAAATGAAAAAAAACATAAGGTCCTTTTCAAGAAAAAAATAAAGATGAGGTTTAATCCAAAAAAAAAAAACAAAACATAAGGTCTTTCGTGAGATTCCCCATTTACATATTTTCCTTTTTTTTTATCCAATTTCACCAAGCATGCCATCACTTTTTCTATTACTTTTTAAACATCAGTTATCCAAACAACACTTAATGAGGAAAAAAAATCTAGTAAACCGAGCTACAAATGGGTACTGTGTTTTGACTTGATACAAAAAGAACAACTTAAAGCAACTTTACTCCATTAACTCCAAACCTTTTACAAATTTTCCCTCATTTTTTTTTCCTAAATATTTTTTAACATCATTTATCCAAACAACACCTAATCAGAAACAAAAGTAGCATAACCTTACTTGTTTTGCATACTTGAGATATCATCTACATCACTAAGCCATTCAACATCAGGGCCAAATTTGACATTTCCATCAAGATCCAAAGTAACATGAACCCCAAGACCACCATCTTCAGGTATAGGATAAATCAAATGTTTAAATGGCGAAACCGTAATATTCGATAAAGAAAAATAACATCCACGTGCATAATAAGATTGAGGAATCACTCCATGATTTATGCCATTAAAACGCCTTGCAAGAGCTGTAGAAGTCAACCCTGCAGCGTTGACTACAAGTTTAGGGAGAAGTATAATATCCGGGTTCCCTTGAGACTTTGAATCCAAGTTTTTTAAAGATTTGGTCTCAGAAATGTGGAGATTAATTTGATTTCCTTCCATATGAGCACCAATCACAGTTGAGTTGTAAGAAAAAATTGTTCCATGAGTTTCTGCTTCACCCTAAATGCAAGAAATACCAACATACTTTTATTTATATGAGAAGGGCATTTACGTCTTTTGTACAAATGAAGTCTTTCACTCCTTTTTGGATGGGACAAAAAGTTACAGTTTTTATCCTATTGACATCAGAGTCAAAGTCAAAGTCATACCATTAGTGAGAGCATTAAGGAATGTGAATCGATTATTCCTGAAGTTGGAGACCATAAAGCTTTCAGGCATTGCAACTCAGGCTCCAATGTCAATGCATCGGATCCCTCCATCATTCTTAGCCCTTCAACTCCATTTTCATTCCCACGATTCAAAAGATAATTCAACTTTGGAAGCTCTTCATGTCCACAAGCTACTATTAGCTTCCCAATTTGCTTATGTGGAATCCCATGTTCGTTGCAGTATTCATATAGTAACCTTCTTCCTCTAACACAAAAACGAGCCTGCAAACTATTTTGGAATCAGGAACAGAAGAAAGACGTTATGGAAAGGCTAAAATGAACGGCTTGCACATCTAGAACTACTGAATTGAGTGTTGTAACAATGAGAGGTTGAAGGAGGAAGTAAATGAAGGAAGAAAAGAGAGAAACCTTGAGAGAATTGGGAGGGTAATAGATTCCGCCATGAATGACTTCGCTATTACGCGAACTGCTACCGGTGCCGAAAGTGGAAGCGGATTCGATCACTAAAACATTTCTATTATGATTCAAACACAATTCTCTGGCTACAGCTATTCCCACAACACCTGCCCCTATCACCACACAATCCGTCTTCTCCTTCTGAATTCCTGCTACTGCTGCTGAAGAGCTACACTTCTTACGGATTGATGGTATTTGTACCAAATTCCTCGATAACTTCTTCAATTTCATCATGGGCTTTAAATTAATTAGAAAAAGAAACCGCGATTTCCTTGAATGGATCTAGCGAAACAAGAAGCAATTGCATATCCCTCTTTTTGATCGTCCGACTCCAACACATAACACAAAATTATAGAAAATGAATACAATTCATTCGCATATCCGATCAAGCGAAACAAGAAGCAATTGCAGTCGGTTTTGATTGAATGTTTAAGTTGAAAGCAGAGATCATGGAATCGGCGCGTCCAACTATAACAGGGTTTTTGTAAAAGTTTTGCTCAAGGTGTAATATGTCTCTCGATCGAGTAAAATGTAAATTACAAATTTTTCCCTAAACTTCTTGAGATATGTCAAAAGTTTTATGTTTAGTCAAGATGTTCCATTAATTACATAAATGGTTCTTAAAGTTGATTTTGTTGCAAGCTTAGTCCCTAACCGTTAGAGTGTTGTCGTTGAGTCTCAGAACATACTGCGAAACCTTTGATCTCTCTCTCTCTCTCTCTCTCTCTCTCTCTCTATATATATATATATATATATATATATATATATATATATATATATATATATATATATATATATATATATTGGTGATATTTCAAAACAAAGTAATACTACAAAGTTTTAAAGTGAAGAAAAAGAGAGAGAAAGAAAAAATATATAGAAATAAAAAGTGAAGCCTCACTTCATGAAGTCTATAAAGGATTGATCTTTACATCAAAAGGCTCAAGATTTAGATTAAGTTGTTAAGTTGGGTACCAAAACATGAAAACAATTGGGGATTTAAAGTAAACAATGCTTTAGAAGAAAAGAGAGCTCTTGAATCCTTCAAGGAAGTGGAAGAAAAAAAAGACATCAATCTAGGTTGTAGATGACAATGCCAAGGTAGAGGTTGACGCCAAAGAGAAAGAAGACAAGTTGGCAACTAAAGCCAATGGAAGGGTAGCTAAAGAGGAAAGATATATTTAGATTTTATGAGAAAGAAAAGTATCATTTGGCTAGGAAACAACCTATATCTCTATTGGCCCTATCATACAAATTGGTGGTGGGGAACAAAAAGACAATACAGAGGAAATAGGCGAAAAAATAAAACTATTTGCACGTGAAGAGTGTTGGATTAGTGTCTAAGCCCGTAACCATATTTGGTAAATACTTGATCCGGTTGTGCATGGTCCTTTTGGGTTGCCTTCACCAAAGCAACTTGACTGGAGAAATAAATAGAGAAAGAGGTTATTATGATTTATTAATATGTTATAAGAATAATATATTAAAGGAGAAATCATATTTGTTTAATTAATATTGGTCAATAATTAAGTAAGAATTAATTTTGTGATCAAGTGTAATTAATTAAACTGGAGGGGCTGAATTGTAATTATGTGATAGTTTCAAAATAGGGCAATGGTTATCCTAATAGTAGGATGGACGGATTCAAGGGATAGGATATCCTTGAAATCGTCCAAAGGTCCAAGAGATAAGGGTTACAAAGGCTTATCTTATGATTGCTTGATGAGCAAGCAACTGGATAAGGATAAGGACTGAAACCCTAATCTCAACTCTATATAAAGACCCCTAGGCCTTAAAAATTCGTTCACTTGCTTCTAAGAGATCCCAAGGACAATTTCTACCTCCTCCCTTCTCTCTCTATAGCCTCTCCAATTGCTTGTGGTGTTTGTGAGCCATTAGAGGCACTACACTTATGGTGCTTGCTTTCAAGACTTAGGGTTTCAAGATTTAAGTTGTTATTGCAATATAACAACAAGAGGTATGTGATCTAACCTTCTATGTGAATTTCAAAAATAGTATGCTACATTAGGATTTTATCCATGTGTTCATAATGTTGTGTATCTAATAGTGAAAACATAGATCCAAATCTAGGGTTGCATGCACACATAGGATTGTTTGTATAAAACCCATCAGTGGTATCAGAGCCTTTGGTTAACTTGTTTTGAATTAGTATTTTACAATTGTATGAACTTGACAAATTAGGGTTTATAGCCAATAAACCCTAGGAGGCAAGAACTTTCGAGATTAGGGTTTCCTAACCCTAATTTGCGAAAATTATGAAAAGGTTTTTCGAATCCTTTCCTTATTCGAGATTAGCCTTCTTCCCAAAGATAAGATCCTAAATTTTAGGGATTTGGATAATCTCATATCTTGTAATTATCTTTTAATGGTTAAATATGGTAATTAAAGATTTTGAATTATCCCACCCCCTTGTTTTCGAAATTTAGTGGGATTAAAGGGATTAGGATAAGTTAATTGTTTACATGGTAATTATCCTTATGATTTAGATAATCCCTTATGATTTGATAATTTAAATTAATAGTTTAATTTAAGATAATTATTAAATAAATAGTTTTAATATTTAAAATTTTAATTTAAATGGTATTAAATTCGAAAATTTTAAATTGAATATTAAAACCCTAGTATTTTGAAATGTTTAAAATACACCATATACTATTATATTATTACAAACTTAATATATATATATATATATATATATATATATATATATATATATATATATATATATGCATAATTAAAATGCTAGTCTTACCGTTAGTAGGCCTCATTCACGAAGTCGGTCGATAAGGTGGGTATAAGGTTGCTGCCTATAAAATGATGCTTAATGGGTGTACACTCACACCCACCGCTTGCTTGATTGGTGGAGGGTCGTTAGCCGAACGGGTAGGATAGGGCAATCCTCTCCTCATTAATAAGTATAATGAATCTATATAAAGTAACTAAACGTTTTTACAAATTCCCAATCCTAGTTACTTTAGGCAAAAAGTGAAATTGATGCAATCCCATGAAATTGCACTTTGCACCCTTGCTAAGAAGTTAGTGGAGCGTGTGTGGTTTACCGGCACACTAATTGGTTCTAAGCAAAGGTGGTAAAGGGTGATTCATTGTTTATCATAGTTTGATGGAGCATGTGTGGTTTACCGGCACATCGAATAGGTGATTGTAACAATGAAGGCACCATGTAGATTTGCATGGTTATGCACACCCACTTTGTGATCCTCGGCATCCCAGTCACAAACGAGAGGGGCATATCAAGATTTAAGTATGCCATTGAAAAGTTCAATGAATCTCCAAGAAAATCTAGGAATTCTCAATACATTTAAAACTTAAGCTTATGTTTTTCATGGTGAAGAGTTAGTGAATCGTCATTCACTTACCTCAAAATTATTTGCGTGTTGGATTACGGCATCCCTTTTCTAATATGTAAATAATGTTGTTGGATCCTAGCCCTAATTTTTCATTTTGGGTGTTAAATTAGGGATTCAATTCTAATCAAACTTTGTCCTTTCTATTTGTAGATGGCTAACGCGAACAACGCTGCTGCTAACTCATTCACGCTAATAAGTCTTTGTCAAAAAGTGACTTTTGATGGATCGAACTTTAGCGAATGGATAAGATACATTCGCACAATTGCGCGCTACGAGGACAAAGAGTATGTCCTCGACAAGAAGCTTGAGAAGATCAATCCAGAAATCGCTACTCCCGAAGAAATTGCTGTCTTTGAGATCCACGAACATGATGCAACGAAAGTCCATTGCATCATGATAGTCATTATGAACCAAGAATTCCAAAAGTCCTATGAGGATATGTATCCTTATGAAATGCATGAAGACTTAATGGAGAGGTACCACCAAAGCACGAGGCAAGAGCGCTATGAGATCATCACGAACATGATTACCGCTAAGATGGGAAGTGGAGAATCTCTTACCGTGCACTTGCAAAAGATGCAAAGATATGTTGATCATCTTCGCAAGTTAAATGTTAACTTTGGTGAGGATTTGGCCATCGACATTGTTCTTCACTCCTTGCCCTCATGCTACAACCAATTTAGGATGACCTACCACATGAACAAGGAAGAGGTCACCCTAAGTAAACTCCAAGGGCTCCTAAGGATTGCTGAGAGCAACCTCAAGGAAAATTTTGTTGCACCAACTCCCGCTCCACCCGCTGCTACTGTTTTGGCAATTGGGCAAAGGAGGCGCAAGAAGAGGAAGGCTCCATCAAAGAGCCACCACAAGGGAAAGTCCCAAGATGGTTCCTCTTCTAGTGGGACCAAGGATGGCCCTGCTAAGCCCAACTCTAACCCAAAGGAGGCAGAGTGCCACCATTGCCACAAAATAGGGCATTGGAAAAGAAGCTGCCCGGAATAACTGCAAGCCATCAAGGATGGGAAGATCAAGCTGTGACAACCCGAAATTTTCATTCGGTCAAACCCTAGAAGTCAAGCACTTTTTATTATAAGTTAATGTCATTAATTCTGATTTTAACAAATTTAGGGTTCGTTTGATTATTTTAATATTATTCTTTAAACGAACGGGTGAAAAAAGTGTCGTCTCGGGTTTTGAAATTTAAAAACCGCAAACAACTCGTGTCTTAGAAGTTCATAGCCAAACTTTTACGTTTGAGTCGGAAAAACTACCAAAAATCGTGAAATCATGATTATACATGAGTTTACTCCCCAAGTTTATCACTTTTCACCCCAAAAGAGTAAACTCAAGAAAACCTCTCAAGTAGCAAACTAGAAACAATTCAAGATCTTCAAACTTGTAAGTGTTCTAGCCATTCCAAGTTGATATAACACTTAATCTAGTGTTTGTGCATCTATTCATCCATTCATTTTTGTGTTTTGATTAGATTTCCAAAAACACCAAGAACACCAAGAACACACACTAAGTGTTCTTGGACTTTTAGCTAAATCCAAGCTTCCTTATAGTAAGTACTTCCATCCTTGAGTCTTATTAAGCTTGTATTACATATTAACATCAAAGAAAAGTCCCAAGAACACCAAGATCAAGGTGTTCATGGTTTTGGGAGGCTCCCAAAACCGTAAACACCAAATATGGTGCAAAGTGGTGCCTTAAGGTGCCCAGATGCTTCACCATGCCTTAGGAACTTGTTTAGCTTCATCCTTGATGAGTTTATCACACAAAAAGCACCAAATACTTACATTTTTATGTGTTTACGGTTTGGGGATCTCCCAAAACCGTAAACACCCCAAAAAGTGCATAAAACTCCCATAAAAGCCCAATGGTTATTCCTTATGTCTAAATCTAACCTAGACTATTGCCATGATTGAGCTAAGGACTTGAAAACCCCCAAATACCAAACTTATGGGTTTAAGGTAGTGAACTCGTGAGTTTAAGGTAGGAAACTCATGAGTTTAAGGTAGTAAACCCAAAAGGAAATGACCATGAGGCCGTAAACTCCTCAAAGGAGTGTAATGATGCCCTAATCTCTTCCAAAGGCCTAACCATCAAATAGAAATGCTCCAAAGGACTTGCAAAATCTCAAAACAATGTATGGTCAAAAAGTGAGGACTTTACGACCGTAAACTCTTGAGTTTACGATCGTAAACTCATTAGGTCAAGGTCATGAAAACCGTAAACTCCAAGGGAGCTTACCCTTGAACCCCAAACAGAATAGCAAGGTCCTTTAGCCCTTAGATGCAATCCTTATGACTTTTAGCACTTAAATAAGGTGTTTTACATGCCTTAGGATGTCTTAACTTTGTAAATTAGTGGTTTAAAGTCTAATTGGATACATATATGTGTGATTATATGTTAATTAGGATCATTAAGTGTGAACAAGTCTTCACTTGTCACCTAGCTATCCTACATCATTCAGTTCATCCAAACCACCATCTACAGGTGAGTTCATACCCCTTAATCAATGTTTTAAATGATTTTAAATGCTTTAATTGGGGGGGGGGGGGGGGGGATTACAAGTAGAAAAACAACATGTTATTAAATCACTCATATGTATTTATAACTGTGTTTTCATCCAGCCGATTTCACATACTTCAAAATGTGATGCATGAAATGGTTTTCTATCTTAAAAATACTTGTTATCAAATGTATTAGTTTTTGAAATGTTTATTTAAATGACATCAAGTCATTGTTAATTGTTGTTCAAAACTCTTAGATGTCTTACAAAACCATTTTTACCTTCTTGAACAAAACTACATCTATACACTTAGGTTCTTATATATGTATTGATGTTATAGTTTTCATCTTTCATTTAGTTTCCCACACTCTTGTGTAGCAAGGGTGTATAAACATGCTTGGACAACCAATTACCTTCCAGTTAACTATTATAGGGATAGTTAGAAGATACAAAACATTATTCCTATTACAAGGAATTACATCAGAGTCAGTTCATTCATGAGTCTATACTATACATTACATGTTACATGAGTACGCTTACATGAGTACCATACATGAATACCTTACGTGAAGACCTTTACATAGATACATTTACCTGTATACACTTACATGAATACTGGTATCTCGATTCACAAGGATGATTTATTAGTACCTTCTGTGTAAATTGTCCTGCCTATCCCAGTTCAACGGGATATGTAGATGGGACTAACCATTCCGAAACCCATCTGTTAGCAACAGTGGTAGATGAACATCTACGGATGCCTACGGTTATTACTTATATTAGGGGTACCTTTACGGGACTAACCATTGCTTTGGCCTACTGCTCGCTACAGAGGTAAATGAACATCCACGAATGCCTACGGTTAATACTTATACTAGGAGTACCTTTACGGGACTAACCCTTCCTCCCACCTGCTATAGCTACAGAGGAAATTGAACAATCTACGGATGTTCAAAGGTTATACATTTTGCTAATCGCGATGTCGTGTTAATCCTAATACAAAAGGATAACAATTACATGAGTACATTTTCCTATTACTTTATTTTGTGATACATTCACATAAACGATGAGTTGGACTAAGTACTGTTAGTAATAGTCAAAAGAAAAGGAAAAACTATCATTTTCACTTACAAAACATTCGGGTCTTGGTAGAAGACTACATTTCATACTAGTAGGAAATAAGGGATTTTCTAGGGTTTCATTTCTTACATCAACTGTTTCATTTAAAGATTTACAGGGCATTCATAACAACTTTCGAAAACAAGACAATGACACTTAAATACTTATGAATTCACCAGCTTTAAGCTGATACTCGCTTTCAAAATAACTTGTATTCTCAGGTCACCAGTAGACAGGTACAATGGCCAGGTTTTGAGAAGACGGAGCACAGACAAGACTCGTCTTTTATTTTGATTGTATATTTTTGTCTCTTATTACATTGAAAGAACACACATGTATTAAAACTTTACTTTTAATGCAATGGATGATGTTGTTGCTTGTTTACTACTTTACACTGTTGTGATACTGTACATGACATCCTCCACCCTGGAACGTTTCCGTCGTTCTCGGTTTTGGGGTGTGACAGATTGGTATCAGAGTATTGTTTATAGTGAATATAGTATATCAACCCATAAAAGATATACTAACTATAAATACATTGGGATTTAAAACACTCTGTCTAAGAGTTATACTTTTAAATAATAAAATATTTAAGTAAGTATACGTGCCTGTATTCATACTAAAACCAGTGTCACAATGACAAGAACAAAAGTATTACGATTGTTGAATATCACAAGTAAGCATGGGGATATATGGTCAGTCTTAGGAATGGCATAGCCTGATCAACTATGCTGGTCCAAGGAGTGATTAGCATATGCCCAAGAATGGTTGTGATGTGGCAATAAGTTTGAAAACTTACCAACACCTCCATAAAGAAATACCATAGGGGTATTCAGTCTTACTGTAATTATCTTAGTCATTTCGTCTATTTAGTTATTTCTCATATCCCTTTTCTCGTGTAGATTAAAATGGATGGATTTCATCATGGCGACCCGTACTTGCGAAACCAACGCAACGCTGGATGGCTAGAGGAAGAACCAGAAGATGATCACCCAATCCCTTTGGATGATCACCATGCAGAGGGTTTTTCCGATAGTTCTGACTCGGAGCCTGAAGTCAACAACCTACCTCCAGCTGCTCAAAACCCAAACATGAACCCCCGTCCCACATTTCAAGGACCCACACCTCTGTAGGCCACTAACTTGAATACATGGAGTCATGAGCAGGGTCAACCCATTCTCTACGACGGAGACAGAAGTTACTACAACCTCACTGAGGGAGGTTCTGCTGATAGGGTCCTACCCATCATGGTTCGTAGGATTTCTAGGAACACGGTACTGGGTCAATCAACTATCAATCGAGTCTTGGAGATTGACGCCAACTCTGGCGATAACACGGTCCGCATTCACCAACTAGAGTCTACTCATGAAAGGACTATGGTCCGCAATGTAGCTCTGTAGAGGGAACTTGCTGAAACTCAAGCTGAAGTTAGGGAACTTCGAGCTCAGCAAGCAAGAGGTGATAGGTGTATGAAGGACATGGAACGTCTACTGACGGGATCAAGGACTCATGCTAGCATTTCTCGTCGCTGATAGAATCTCGTCGACTCATCTTTTGGATATAACCTAGTTTATGTAAAAACTTTTGTCTAATTTTCTATCTTTGTAAATCTTAGACCTGTTAGGTCTTGATCTAGTCATAGTTCTGTCAAAATTTTCCTATCTTGGTTGATGTAAGGCCTACTTCTAGGCCATTTTTCCTGAACTTGTTACATCTGTAATTCCAGTATTATTGACAGATATCTAATCATATGGAAATTTATTATCCAAATGTTATCATCTTCATTTAAGTTATATTATTCACTGTGTTGTTGGACTATGGGGAATTAGTCCATGAGGCACACTCATTATTCATTTATTCTTATCTATGTCGTCATCTTTTAAATGTATAGTTAAAGATGCCGCCATGCAGGAATCCCAGGCGTAACCCAACTAACGAAACGCCGATACCACCACCTCAGCCTCCTCAAGCACCATCTCCTTTTGATGCCACTATGTTTCAGGTAGCCTTCACAGCAGCAGTAGCAACTACTATGTCAACCATCAATGCTCCTATCCCTAGTGGATCAGGAACGAGTGCACCTCCCTCAAACCACGGTGAAAGCCATGGACACCCTCAGGAATGCACCTACAAGGACTTCATGAACGCCAAACCCCGCAGCTTCAATGGAACTGGGTTGTTATGGTGTTGAGACAATGGATTGAAAAGATGGAATCCGTCTTTGAAATCTGTGCTTGCCAGGAGGGCAACAAGGTCAAGTTTGCAGGTTGTACCTTCTCTGATAGAGCACTAACATGGTGGAACGGCCATGTTAAGTATCTGAATCTAGTGGTGGCATATTCCATCAACTGGGAAAACTTGAAGGACATGCTGATGAGAGAGTACTGTCCTTGGGGAAAAATACAAAAACTCGAGCAGGAACTCTAGAGTCTACAAATGGTTGGATCCGACATAGGAACCTATACAAATAGGTTTTGTGATTTGGAAATCTTGTGCCCTGATATGGTTACTCTCGAAAGCAAGAAGATAGAGAGATATATCTGGGGACTGTCTCCCCAGATCCAGTCAAGTGTGTTAGCTTCCAAGCCTGTCACTTTTGATTGCGCCAAGGAGCTGGCACAATCTCTCATAGATCACAGGAAACCTCAGAACCCAACAATCACTGCACCCGTACCACAAAAGGTCAACAACAACAAGAAGGGGTGGAACAAGAGAAAAAGGGGGGCTTCGCAAGAATCCTCCAAGAGGCAACAACTTGTGGCAATCAATGCCACCACGGTAACTCCCGTTGTCCCTGCGAACCCTTTACCAACAAAAACTTATGCTGAAACTCACCCGAAGTGCAACAAATGCAGCTTCGACCACCACGGACCTTGCAGGGAGATGCAGTGCTCTAACTGAAACAGGAAGGGGCATACCGCCCATTTCTGCAAGACTCCAACAGCTCAGGCCACCTAGGTTCCTAACACCGATATGGGCCAAACTTGCTATGGTTGTGGCGAAGTGGGCCACTACAAGTGGAACTGCCCTAAAGCGGGGATGGCTGGAGGAGTAGGAAGAGTTATGGCCCTAGGCCATGAGGAAGTGGTAGTTGATCCTATGATAGTTACTGGTACATTTCTCCTTAATAACTCATATGCTTGCATACTTTTCGACAGTGGAGCTGAGAAGAGTTTCGTACGTCACAAATTTGCACACCTGCTTAAACAAAAACCATGCGCATTAGATAACACATTCACGGTAGAAATGGCTAACGGGAAAACGGAGAGTACTAACGGCATATACGTAGGTTGTACTTTAACTTTAGATGGCCATACTTTCAAGATAGACCTCATGCCGGTCCCTATTAAATGTTTCGACGTTATCATCAGCATGGGTTCGTTAAGTCTTCTTCGCGCCGACATCATGTGCTTTGAAAAAGCAGTTCGTCTTAACCTTCCTAACAACGAAACCTTAGTTATCTATGGCGACAAACCTAGTACGAGCCTTCGCATCATTTCGTGCATCCAAGCCCAGAAGTGCTTGCGAAAGGAATATCATGCATTCCTCGCACACGTCGTCGATACGAGTCAAGAAATGAAAAACATTCAGAACATCCCGGAAGTACGTAATTTTCCCGACATCTTCCCAGAAGAACTTCCTGGATTACCACCACAACGCCAAGTCGAGTTTAGAATCGACTTTGTGCCAGGAGATACTCCCGTAGCCAAATCTCCTTATAGTCTGGCACCGGCCGAGATGCAGGAACTTTCCAGTCAGCTTAACGAACTTCTCAAGAAGGGATTCATAAGGCCAAGCTTCTCACCATGGGGAGCACCGGTCTTGTTCATCAAGAATAAAGACGGATCGTTTTGCATGTGCATCGACTATAGAGAACTTAACAAGCTTACAATTAAAAATCATTATCCTTTGCCCCGCATAGACGATTTATTTGATCAACTTCAAGGAGCCAACTACTTATCGAATATAGATCTACGATCCGGATATCACCAACTACGAGTGTTAGAGGAGGATGTTCCCAAGACAGCCTTCCGAACTCGTTATGGACACTACGAGTTTGTAGTGATGCCATTCGGATAAACTAACATGCCCGCAATATTCATGGATCTGATGAATAGGGTGTGTCGTGCTTACTTGGATCAGTTCGTCATTGTTTTCATTGATGACATACTTAAGTACTCTCGAAGTAAGGAGGAACATAGTCAACATCTCCGTAGAGTCTTAGAAACATTGCGAGCGAAGAAGCTCTATGCGAAGTTCTCCAAGTGCGAATTTTGGATCCGACGAGTCGAATTTATGGGCCATGTTGTTAGCGAAGAAGGAATACACGTGGACCCTTCCAAAATCAAGGCCATTGAGAACTGGTCAGCACCGAAGACACCTACATAAATTCGTTAATTTCTAGGTCTCGCTGGCTACTATCGCAGGTTCATTCAGAACTTCTCCTGCATAGCGAAACCTCTTACAACCCTGACCCAGAAAGGCATGGCTTTTGACTGGGAAGAGAAACAGGAAAGAGCGTTCCAAATGCTTAAGCGAGCCTTGTGCACCACACCAATACTATCCCTCCCTGAAGGGATAGAAGACTTCGTTGTCTATTGCGATGCATCAAATCAAGGACTCGGATGTGTTCTGATGCAGCAAGGTAAAGTCATAGCCTATGCCTCAAGGCAGCTGAAGACACATGAGGTTAACTACAACACCCATGATCTTGAGCTAGGAGTAGTTGTGTTTGCTCTGAAGATCTGGAGACACTACCTGTATGGTACAAAAGCATGATCTTTACAGACCACAAGAGTCTACAACACATTTTCAACCAGAAGGAGCTCAACATGAGACAACGACGGTGGGTCGAGCTACTCAGTGATTACGAGTACGAAATTCGTTATCATCCGGGTAAAGCCAATGTAGTAGCCGACGCCCTAAGTCGGAAAGAATATGCTGGTCGTAAAGTCAAATCTTTGACTCTAACTATCCATTCACACTTGTCCACACAAATTAAGGAGGCTCAGCTCGACGCTTTGAAACCTGAAAAAATGGTAGGTGAATCCCTTAGAGGGATGGATAAGAACTTGGAAGTCAAGGGTGGCGGAGCCTTATACCTCATGGATCGGATCTGGACACCGAAACATAGTGGCTTCAGAGATTTGGTCATGACCGAGGCTCACAACACTCATTATTCCATCCACCCGGGTTCAGATAAGATGTATCTAGATCTTAAAAAGTTATACTGGTGGCCTAACATGAAAGCAAATATTGCTACCTTCGTAAGTAAGTGCCTTACTTGCGCAAAGGTAAAGGTCGAATACCAGAAACCCTCTGGTCTTCTACAGCAACCGGAGATACCAGAATGGAAGTGGGAGTGGATCACTATGGACTTCATAACCAAGTTGCCCAAGATGACGGGTGGACTTGATTCCATATGGGTCATCGTCGATAGACTGACCAAGTCTGCACACTTCTTTCTAATCAAAGAATCAAACAAAATGGAGAAACTTACAAAAACTTATATTAGGGAGATTGTAAGACTGCACGGTGTTCCCTTATCTATTATCTCGGATAGAGATAGTAGATTCACTTCGAGGATCTGGCAGTCATTACAAAGTTCCCTAGGAACTAGGCGAGACATGAGTACAGCCTACCATCCACAGACCGATAGGCAAAGTGAGAGGACTATCTAAACCTTAGAAGATATGTTGCGAGCTTGTGTGATAGACTTCAGGAAAGCATGGGATACTCATTTACCCCTAGTCAAATTTTCCTACAGCAACAGTTACCACACGAGCATAAAGGCAGCTCCATTCGAGGCCCTCTATGGCCGAAAGTGCAGATCCCCTCTGTGCTGGGCTGAGGTGGGTGATACCCAGTTAGCTAAGAGACGAGTTCCTGAAAGCACTCTCACGGGTCCGGAGATCATTCGGGAAACGACAGAGAAGATCGTTCAAATTCGTGAACGATTGAAATCCTCTAGAGACCGACAGAAAGCTACGCTGACAAGCGAAGGAAACCATTGGAATTCTAGGTGGGCGACCGAGTTCTACTGAAGGTTTCACCCTAGAAGGGCTTGATATGCTTCGGGAAGCATGGGAAGCTTAATCTAAGATACATAGGGCCTTTCGAGATTCTCGCAAGAATCAGCCCCGTATCTTACAAACTCAATCTACCGCGTGAACTCAGTAACGTACATTCTACCTTCCACGTATCGAACTTGAAAAAGTGTCTGTCCGATGAGACTCTTGTTATTCCACTCGACGAGATCGAGATCAATGAGAGCCTCAACTTCATGGAGGAACCAGTAGAGATCATGGACCGATAGGTCAATCAAACGAAACAAAGCCGTATCCCGATAGTGAATGTTCGCTGGAACGCAAAACGGGTACCTGAATTCACTAGGGAGCGAGAGGATCAGATGAAACGGAAATATCCTCATCTTTTTCCTTAGTTACCTGTAAATACTTTATTTGCTTAGAATTTAACTTCGGGATGAATTTCCCTTTAACGCGGGGATGATGAGACAACCTGGAATTTTCATTCGGTCAAACCCGAGAAGTCGAGCACTTCTTATTATAAGTTAATGTCATTAATTCTGATTTTAACAAATTTAGGGTTCGTTTGATTATTCTAATATTATTCTTTAAACAAACGGGTGAAAGAAAGTGCCGTCTCGGGTTTTGAAATTTAAAAACCGCAAACAACTTGTGTCTTAGAAGTTCACGACCAAACTTTTACGTTTGATTCGGAAAAACTTCCAAAAATTGTGAACTCATGATTATACATGAGTTTACTCCCCAAGTTTATCAATTTTCACTTTTCACCCCAAAAGAGTAAACTCCAAAAGATTAAACTCAAGAAAACCTCTCAAGTAGCAAACTAGAAACAATTCAAGATCTTCAAACTTGTAAGTGTTCTAGCCATTCCAAGTTGATATAACACTTAATCTAGTGTTTGTGCATCTATTCATCCATTCATTTGTGTGTTTTGAATAGATTTCCAAAAACACCAAGAACACCAAGAACACACACTAAGTGTTCTTGGACTTTTAGCTAAATCCAAGCTTCCTTATAGTAAGTACTTCCATCCTTGAGTCTTATTAAGCTTGTATTACATATTAACATCAAAGAAAAGTCCCAAAAACACCAAGATCAAGGTGTTCACGGTTTTGGGAGGCTCCCAAAACCGTAAACACCAAATATGGTTCAAAGTGGTGCCTTAAGGTGTCTAGATCCTTCACCATGCCTTAGGGACTTGTCTAGCTTCATCCTTGATGAGTTTATCACATAAAAAGCACCAAATACTTACATTTTTATGTGTTTACAGTTTGGGGATCTCCCAAAACCGTAAACATTCCAAAAAGTGCATAAAACTCCCATTAAAGTTCAATGGTTATTCCTTATGACTAAATCTGACCTAGAGTATTGCTATGATTGAGCTAAGGACTTGAAAATCCCCAAATACCAAACTTATGGGTTTAAGGTAGTAAACTCATGAGTTTAAGGTAGTAAAACCAAAAGGAAATGACCATGAGGCCGTAAACTCCTCAAAGGAGTGTAATGATGCCCTAATCTCTTCCAAAGGCCTAACCATCAAATAGAAATGCTTCAAAGGACTTGCAAACCCTCAAAACAACGTATGGTCAAAGAGTGAGGAGTTTACGACCATAAAATCTTGAGTTTACGACTGTAAACTCATTAGGTCAAGGTCATGAAAACCGTAAACTCCAAGGGAGCTTACCCTTGAACCCCAAACACAATAGCAAGGTCCTTTAGCACTTAGATGTAATCCTTATGACTTGTAGCACTTAAATAAGGTGTTTTACATGCCTTAGGATGTCATAACTTTGTCAATTAGTGGTTTAAAGTCTAATTCGATACATATATGTGTGATTATATGTTAACTAGGATGATTGAGTGTGAACAAGTCTTCACTTATCACCTAGCTATCCTACATCATTCAGTTCATCCAAACCACCATCTACAGGTGAGTTCATACCCCTTAATCAATGTTTTAAATGATTTTAAGTGCTTTAATGGGCGGGGGGGGGGGGGGGGGATTACAAGTAGAAAAACATCATGTTATTAAATCACTCATATGTATTTATAACTGTGTTTTCATCCAGCCGATTTCACATACTTCAAAATGTGATGCATGAAATGGTTTTCTATCTTAAAAATACTTGTTATCAAATGTATTAGTTTTTGAAATGTTTATTAAAATGACATCAAGTCATTGTTAATTGTTGTTCAAAACTCTTGGATGTCTTACAAAACCATTTGTACCTTCTTGAACAAAACTACATCTATACACTTATGTTCTTATATATGTATTGATGTTATAGTTTTCATCCTTCATTCAGTTTCCCACACTCTTGTGTAGCAAGGGTGTATAAACATGTTTGGACAACCAATTACCTTCCAATTAAATATTATAGGGATAGTTAGAAGATACAAAACATTATTCCTATTACAAGGAATTACATCAGAGTCAGTTCATTCATGAGTCTATACTATACATTACATGTTATATGAGTACGCTTACATGAGTACCATACATGAATACCTTACGTGAATACCTTTACATAGATACATTTACCTGTATACACTTACATGAATACTTGTATCTCGATTCACGAGGATGATTTATTAGTACCTTCTGTGTAAATTGTCCTGCCTATCCCAGTTCAACGAGATATCTAGATGGGACTAACCATTTCGAAACCCATCTGTTAGCAACAGTGGTAGATGAACATCTACGGATGCCTACGGTTATTACTTATATTAGGGGTACCTTTACGGGACTAACCATTCCTTTGGCCTACTGCTCGCTACAGAGGTAAATGAATATCCACGGATGCCTACGGTTAATACTTATACTAGGAGTACCTTTACAGGACTAACCCTTCCTCCCACATGCTGTAGCTACAGAGGAAAATTGCAATCTACGGATGTTCAAAGGTTATACATTTGGCTAATCGCGATGTCGTGTTAATCCTAATACAAAAGGATAACAATTACATGAGTACATTTTCCTATTACTTTATTTTGTGATACATTCACATAAACGATGAGTTAGACTAAGTACTATTAGTAATAGTCAAAAGAAAAGGAAAAACTATCATTTTCACTTACAAAACATTCAGGTCTTGGTAGAAGACTACATTTCATACTAGTAGGAAATAAGGGATTTTCTAGGGTTTCATTTCCTACATCAACTGTTTCATTTAAAGATTTACAGGGCATTCATAACAGCTTTCCAAAACAAGACAATGACACTTAAATACTTATGAATTAACCAGCTTTAAGTTGATACTCGCTTTCAAAATAACTTGTATTCTCAGGTCACCTGTAGACAATTACGATGGCCAGGTTTTGGTGTCTTATTACAATGAAAGAACACACATGTATTAAAACTTTACTTTGAATGTGTCACACCCCAAAACCAAGAACGGCGGAAACGTTCTGGGGCGGAGGACGTCATGTAAAGCATCACAACACAGTAAATGTAAATAAGCAAACAACATCATCCGTTGCATTAAATATAAAATTTTAATACAAGTGTGTTCTGTACAGTATAGACACCAAAAATAATGTATATCAAAATAATAAGATGAGTCTTGGATGCGCTCCATCTTCTCAAAAGCTGGGCTCGGTACCTGTCTACTGATGACCTGAGAATACAAGTTATTTTGAAAGAGTTTATCAGCATTAAGCTGGTGAGTTCATAAGTATTTTAGTGTCGGTATTTGTCATCCAAAAATGTTTGAACATGTATCAAGTATAAGTTTGTAAAATGTATGTAAAGGTTTGTAAGTGTTTGTAAAAGTTTGAATCTCTCAGAAAAACCTATATTTTCTATTAAAGTAGCCTTCTACCAAGGCTTAACTGTTTTTTATGCTCGTTTGTTGTAAAAGTGTGTAATTTCCCAAGTGTAACTATCATTTAACAAAATATAGTTTGTACATTAATGTTTAAGTGAGGTTGTCACTAAAAAATGTAATGGGTAAATCATTGTAGTACTGTAGTTTTGTATTATAGGAATTACTGCTGTACTAACTACCTTAAACCGGATTTATATCGACTGGTAACAACGACATACGAATGGTCGTAATAACGGAATGACGTTTGGCACCCGCAGACCTGCAGGTCCGGCTGTAGCTAGCAGCAAGGTGTAGGATAGTCAATCCAGTATAGATCTATACGCAAACTCACGCTCTCCCTCCAAGAGAATTCTGGCTACAACTCGGGCCATGACAATTAAGGCATGCTCTGATACAGTGGCTCACAATTGTTAACGTATTCTTGTATATGTAATGAAATGAACTGTTTTAGTATAGTTGTATATGTTCTTCCTCTAGTATAGTTGTATATGTTCTCTGTCTAGTATAGTTGTATATGTTCTATTTCTAGTATAGTTGTATATGTTCTCTTTCTAGTATAGTTGTATATGTTTTCTTTCTAGTATAGTTGTATAAGTACTCGTAGTAATAAGTATTAACTCATGAATGAACTGACTCATTTATCTAGAAATTGTAGTAGTATGATCTTATGTTAGCCCGATGGTAACTCGTAGTAATAAGTATTAACTCATGAATGAACTGACTCATTTATCTAGAAATTGTAGTAGTATGATCTTATGTTAGCCCGATGGTAACTTACTGATGGTGTACTGATAAGTATGAATATGGAAGTACTTTTATGTCTATACATGTATATTAAATATATAACTAATATTGAAAAGACCTTCGGACGGTTACCCGAAATCCCACCAGACCACATCTCAATGCGCGAAAAGGAAATAGGGTGGATAGCCTTCCTAAGCCCTTTAAATATTTCATATATATATCTATACATATATGGGCATGCAATTTATAAGAAGTAAAACAAAGCTTAATAAAAGCATTTGATAAGTAAAAGAGTTTGTAAAACATTTTGAAGTAAAACAGTTTGAACAGTGATAAAATCATTGGTTTTCTAGTTATTAATCACATGTGGTTAATGTAATCACATGTGATTGATGTAATAACTGTAAGTGTTTAACTTGTATCCCCCCCCATAAAGCATTTAAAACATTTAAAAGCATTTTAAAGGTTAATTTAAGGGGTATGAACTCACTTGTGGTGAGTGGATTGGATTGAAGTATCGGGTACCGTGCTAGGTGGCAAACGGAGACTTGTTCACACGCACGAGCCTAGTTATTACATAATGAGCATATATATAACTAATTAGCCAAATAATAACTTAACAAAATAAGTTGGGACACTTAGGAACATGTAAACACCTTGTATAAGTGTTATAGGTCCTAATGGTCGCATCTAAGTTGATATGGGACAAGGAAAAAGGGTTGAAAAGCTTCCAAGGACCTTGTATAAGAGTTTACTACCCAACAAACCCCAACCTTGGAGTTTACGGTCATAAATCCTTGAGTTTACGGCTGTGAACTCCACTCTTGTGGTTTTGGGTGTTTTAAGGTGCTAAATGAATCCTAGAATAAGCCTAGCATTGGTAGATTAATCCTTGAAGTAGTTTAAGGCCCTAGAATGCTCCTTTGAGGAGTTTACGGCCAAAAGAACATATCCCCTAGAGTTTACGGCCATAAACTCCTATGGGGTGTTTGTTTTAATTCTTTTAGGCCTCTTGCACAAGTAGGATAGCTTCTAGGTTTTTGTTTAAGGCTAAAGGGGACTTTAGGCACACTTTTGTGCCTTTACTTGGAGTTTACGGCCCAAGAGTATTTCTTGGCCGTAAACTCCCTTTTAGGGATGATTTTGATGTGTTTTGGTGTCCAAAGTAGCTTCAAGTGTTAGAGGGTAAATGTCTTAAGCCTTAGGGGTGATTTAGGGCTCACTTTGGCCCTTGAAAATGGTGTTTACGGTCCAAGAAACTCTTGGGCCGTAAACTCCAAAAGCTTGGTGTTCTTGATTGTGTTCTAGCCTCTAATGATCATACATAATGTCCTTAACTAGTTACCTATCAAGGAATCGGGACTAGATAGCCTTTAGGCTTCGTTTTGGAGTTTACTCCCCAAGAACCTTCTTGGGCGGTAAACTCCCGGATCTTACAAATTTGTCATATAAACAATGTTATAAAGCTTATAACAAGCATTAAAACACATTTAGGAAAGTAGACTCACGATTTGGGATGAAAACCCGAAGATCCGTGAGAGAGAAAGTGGCTTTTCTCTAGTTGGAAATGTGAATAATGAATGAATTTAGTTCAGAAATCTATTTATAGTCCTGAAATATTTTGACAGAAAATATTTTTATTCCGGAAATGATTTCTAATATATATCCGAATGTTGGAATAACAGTGTTGCACAAAACCGTAGCGCATCCACTCTCCTGATGTTTACTGAAGTGTAAACCCTAAATTACTCCAACTTATACGAAAAGTCTAAAAATCGACTATGACTGTTATAACTTCTATTGTAGTGATACTATTTGTATATAATGGAAATTTCGGGTTGTCACATCATCCCCCCGTTAGAAGGAATTTCATCCTGAAATTAGAATTTAAGCATATAAGAAGTTACAAATAACTAAGCAAAAAGATGAGGGTATTTCAGTTTCATCTGATCCTCACGTTCCCAAGTGAATTCCGGTCCTCGCTTGGCGTTCCGGCGAACCTTCACGATAGGGATATGGCTTTGTTTCATCTGCTTGACCTCACGGTCCATGATCTCTACAGGTTCTTCCACGAAGTTGAGGCTCTCGTTGATCTAGATCTCGTCGAGTGGGACTACGAGAGTCTCGTCGGACAGACACTTTTTCAAGTTAGATACGTGGAATGTAGAATGTACGTTACGAAGTGTGTCAGGCAGATCGAGTTTGTAAGCTACGGGGCCGACTCTTGCGAGAATCTCGAAAGGCTCTATGTACCTCGGATTAAGCTTCCCACGCTTACCGAAACGTATCAAGCCCTTCCAGGGTGAGACATTGAGAAGGACTCGGTCTCCCACCTGAAATTCCAAAGGTTTTCTTCGCTTATAAGTGTAGCTCTTCTGTCGGTCTCTAGAGGCTTTCAATCGTTCACAAATCTGAATGATTTTCTCTGTCGTTTCCCTAATGATCTCCGGACCGGTGAGAGTACTGTCAGAAGCTTGTCCCCTGGCTAATTGGGTATCACCCACCTCAGCCCAACACAGAGGGGATCTGCACTTTTGGCCGTAGAGGGCTTCAAATGGTGCTGCCTTTATGCTCGTGTGATAACTGTTGTTGTAGGAAAATTCGACGAGGGGTAAATGGGTATCTAATGCTTTTCCAAAGTCAATTACACAAGAACGCAACATATCTTCTAAAGTCTGGATTGTCCTCTCACTCTGTCCATCAGTCTGTGGATGGTAGGCTGTGCTCATGTCTAGGCTTGTTCCCAGGGAATGTTGTAGTGATTGCCAGAATCTTGAGGTGAACCTACTATCTCTATCGGAGATAATGGATATAGGCACACCATGTAGCCGTACTATTTCCCTAATGTATGTTCTCGTAAGTTTCTCCATGTCGGTTTCTTTGATAGGCAGGAAGTGTGCAGACTTGGTCAATCTATCGACGATGACCCATATGGTATCATGTCCACCCATTATCTTGGGCAACTTGGTTATGAAATCCATAGTGATCCGCTCCCACTTCCATTCTAGAATCTCTAGTTGTTGCAGTAAACCGGAGGGCTTCTGGTACTCGACCTTAACCTTTGCGCAAGTAAGGCATTTACTTACGAAGGTAGCAATCTCTGCTTTCATATTAGGCCACTAGTATAGCTTTTTAAGATCCAGATACATCTTATCTAAACCTGGGTGGATGGAATACCGAGTGTTGTGCGCCTCGGTCATGACCAAGTCTCGGAAACTACCGTGTTTCGGTGTCCAGATCCGGTCCATGAAATATAAGGCTCCATCACCCTTGGCTTCTAAATTCTTGTCCATTCTTCTGAGGGATTCACTCGTCACATTTTCAGGTTTCATGGCTTCAAGTTGGACCGCCTGAATTTGTTTAGACAAGTGTGAATGGATGGTTATCGACAATGACTTGACCCTGCGACCAGAATATTCCTTTCGACTTAGGGCATCTGCTACTACGTTGGCTTTACCCGGATGATAACGAATATCACATTCGTAATCACTGAGTAGCTCGACCCACCGTCGTTGTCTCATGTTGAGCTCCTTATGATCGAATATGTGTTGTAAACTCTTGTGGTCGGTAAAAATAGTGCTTTTCGTTCCATACAAGTAATGTCTCCAGATCTTCAGAGCAAACACCACTGCTCCCAGTTCAAGATCGTGAGTCGTGTAGTTAACTTCGTGTGTCTTCAACTGTCTGGAGGTGTAGGCGATGACCTTTACCTCGCTACATCAGAAAACACCCGACCCCTTGGTTCGATGCATCGCAATAGACTACGAAGTCTTCTATCCCTTCGGGGAGAGATAGTATTGGCACGGCGCACAAGGCTCGTTTGAGCGTTTGGAACGCTCTTTCTTGTTTCTCTTCCCAGTTAAAGGTCACGCCTTTCTGGGTCAGGGTTGTAAGAGGTTTCGCTATTCGGGAGAAGTTCTGAATGAATCTGCAGTAGTAGCCAGCGAGGCCTAGAAATTGACGAATTTCAGTAGGCGTCTTCGGTGCTGACCAGTTCTCAATGGCTTTAATCTTGGATGGCTCCACGTGGATTCCCTCTTCGCTTACCACGTGTCCTAAGAATTCGACTCTTCGGATCCAAAATTCACATTTCGAGAACTTCGCATAGACTTTCTCCGTTCGTAAAGTTCCTAAAACTTGTCGCAGGTGATCGCCATGCTCTTCCTTACTTTGGGAGTAGATCAGGATGTCGTCAATGAAAACGATGACGAACTGATCCAAGTAAGGTCGACATACTCTGTTCATCAGGTCCATGAAAACTACGGGTGCATTGGTCAATCCGAATGGCATCACCACGAACTCGTAGTGTCCGTAACGAGTTCGGAAGGCTGTCTTTAGAACATCCTCCTCTAGTACTCGTAACTAGTGATACCCAGATCTCAGATCAATTTTGGAGAAGTAATTCGCCCCTTGCAGTTGGTCAAATAGATCGTCTATGCGAGGCAGAGGGTAACGATTTTTGACCATCAGTTTGTTGAGTTCCCTGTAGTCGATACACATACGGAATGATCCGTTTTTCTTCTTAACGAACAAGACTGGGACTCCCCAAGGTGAGAAGCTTGGTCTTATGAAGCCCTTGCTGAGCAGTTCGTTAAGTTGACCAGATAATTCCTGCATCTCTGCTGGTGCTAAGCGGTAGGGCGACTTGGCTACTGGGGTAGCTCCTGGGACTAAGTCGATTCTAAACTCGACCTATCGTTGTGGAGGTAATCCAGGTAGATCTTCTGGGAAAATGTCGGGGAAGTCGCTCACTACTGGAATGTTCTTTAGTTCTTTCGTTTCGAGGCTTGTGTCGACAACGTGAGCAAGGAATGCGTGGTATTCTTTGCGCAGATATTTCTGTGCTTGAATACTTGATATAATGCGAAGACTCGCACCAGGTTTGTCACCGTAGACGATAACAGTTTCGTTAGACGGGAGGTTTAAACGGACTGCTTTCTCGAAGCACATGATGTCGGCGCGATGAAGACTCAACCAATCCATGCCGATGATAACGTCGAAGCTTTTTATTGAGACCGGCATGAGGTCGATTGGGAATGAATGGTTATCTAGAGTTAGGGTACATCCTAAGTATATGCTACTGGTGTTTTCTGTTTTTCCATTAGCCATTTCTACTGGTGTTTTCTGTTCTTTAAGTGCGTGTGGTTGTTGTTTACGCATGCGAGCAAATTTATGGTTCACGAAGCTTCGCTCAGCTCCACTATCGAACAGAATGCATGCATAGGAGTTATCGAGGAGGAACGTACCAGTCACCACTGTCGGGTCAGCAACTGCTTCCCCGTGGCCTATAGCTAGTACCCTCCCTGCTCCTCCATCATTCTTCGCCTTGGGGCGGTCCCTCTTAAAGTGGCCTGCTTCGCCACATCCATAGCAAGTCGGGCTTGCGCCTGAGCCGGGGACTTGTGTGATCAGTTGTGCCGGGAACTTACAGAAACGGACGGTGTGTCCTTTCCTGTTGCAGTTAGAGCACTGCATTTCACGGCAGGTGTGACAACCCGATATTTCGAGATAATGAAATATAACATCAGTCAAATATAATTAAAAATTAAACTTTCTTATAACCTTATATGGGTTAAATAAAGTATTAGGAATCATATCAAGGTTTTTGTACATATAAAGAATCCTAGAATCTGAGTTATAACGAAGAAGTTATGACCAACCGAAGATTCTCGGCAAAACCAGCAACACCGATTAAACGAAAAACACGAAGTTTCAATACAATAGCTTTTTGCCTTAAATATCTAAATGAAAGTTGTAGATAACATTAAACCGTAAACGTACGTAAAAAGAACGTCCAAATCTGACTTCATATGAAGAAGTTATGATTTTTCCAAGATCCGGATATAGCAGTAGACAGCTAAAAACTCAAAATAGAGATCGAGAGACTTTTGGCCAAAACAACCTAAATGAGAATCAAAGGTCTCAATAATATTAGTGCAACGATGAAAAGTCTAACGAAAACGGACATCGGATGAAGAAGTTATGGATTTTTAACGGAATTTTCGTATCTCGACCCGTTAAAAATAAATAATTAAAAATAAAGTCAAAATTATCCAATGAAGTCTAAACGAGAGTTGTAGATCATGTTTTCAGCTACGCGTGCATATAAATAACGTCGAAAACGGAGGTCATACGCGAAAGTTATGGATTTTACAAGTTCGGGGTCCAAAATCCGAGGCTGTTAGGCCCCACGACGTGGCACAGTTTGGCCGCGACCCGGCAAGTGACTGAGGGCGTCCAATCAACAGAAGAGGATAAGGCTTGCTCCCCACGACGTGGCCAACCTTAGCCATGACGTGGCACACCAGAAATGCCCTTATAAATAGAACTCTTGGGGTGCCGGGTTTAGGTGCTCCATTCTTCCATCTCTCGTGCTGAAACTCTATGGTTAAGCTCCCAAATCCCTCCCAAAGCCCCGGTTTTCACCTTCAAGTCCCTAAGGAAGGTTTTGTGTTTCCGAGATTCCTGAGATTCCCGAGAATCCCAAGATTTCCCGCGTTTTCAACTCTTCCTGTCAACGTTCTGCTCGATTCTTCTCTCGACTACTTCAAATCAACCACTTCAATCAAGTGAGTTCATACCCCTAATCAATGTTTTAAATGATTTTAAATGCTTTAAAGGGGGGGGGGAATACAAGTAGAAACGAACATGTTATTAAATCATTGTTATGTATTTTATAACTGTGTTTGTCATTTAACAGATTTCACATACTACAAAATGTGATGCATGAAATGGTTTTAAATCTTAAAAACGCATTGTTATCTATTGGTTTACCTTTGAAATGTATATTAAAATGACATCAAGTCATTGTTAATTATTGTTCAAAACCCATAAGATGTCTTATAAAACCATTTTACATTATTGAACTAAACTATGCATGTACTCTTATATTCTTATATATGTATTGATGCTATAGTTTACAGTTTTCATTTAGTTTCTCACACCCTTGAGTAGTAAGAGTGTATAAACCTACTTGAACAACCAATTACTTTCCAGTAAATTATCATAGGGATAATTTGTAGATATCAAACATAATTCCTATTACAAGGAATCACACAAGAGTCAGTTCATTCATGAGTCTATACCAGTACATTACCTGATACATGTGTACCTTTACATTTGATTACATGATACATGAGTACATTTACATATACTTACATGATACATGAACACGCTTACATGAACGTATTACATGAGTACCTTTACGTAGATACACTTAATTATGTACATTAACCTGAATACTTGTATCTCGAATTACGAGGATGATTTATTAGTACCTTCTGTGTAAATCTTCATGCATATCCCCAGTAGCTCGGGATATCTAGAATAGGACCCTATCCCCGGTACCTCGGGATACCTAGATGGGCCCCTCTCCCTAGTACCTCGGGATATACATACGGGACTAACCATTCCGGAACCCATCTATTAGCAACAGTGGGTAATGAACATCTACGGATGCCTACAGTTATTACTTATACTAGGAGTTCCTTTACGTTGATACCTTTACCTATGTATACTTATTTGAATATTTGTATCACGAATTGCGAGGATAATTTATTAGTACCTTCTGTGTAAATCATCCTGCATATCCCCAATACCTCGGGATATCTAGAATAGGACTCTATCCCCAGTACCTCGGGATATCTAGACAGGACCCTATCCCCAGTACCTCGGGATACCTAGATGGGCCTCTATCCCCAGTACCTCGGGATATATGGACGGGACTAACCATTCCGGAACCCATCTGTTAGCAACAGTGGGTAATGAACATCTACGGATGCCTACGGTTATTACTTATACTAGGAGTACCTTTACAGGGACTAACCCTTCCTCCCCCTGCTGCTGCTACAGAGGACAATTGGATAATCTTCGGATGTTCATTAGGTTATATAGGTCGTGTTAACCCTAGTACCTCGGGATAACAGTTACATATGTTGTGTTAGTCCTAGTACCCAGTGACAACACTTACAGTAGTACATTTTCCCTGTTTACTTTATTTTGTGATACTTTCACATAAACGATGAGTTAGACTAAGTACTTTAGTACTAAACAAATAAAGGAAAACTATCATTTTACAAACCAAACATTCGGGTCTTGGTAGAAGACTACATCTCAAACTGATAGGAAATAAGGGATTTTCTAGGGCTTTTCATACTTACATCAACATTTTCAATTAACGATCCACAAGGCCTTCATAACAGCTTTTCACAAACAAGGCAATGACACTTATATACTTATGAATTCACCAGCTTTAAAGCTGATACTCGCTTTCAAAATAACTTGTATTCTCAGGTCATCAGTAGACAGGTACGGAGGCCAGGTTTTGAGAAGACGGAGTAGACAAATCTCGTCTTTTATTTTGATTGTATGTTTTTGGTGTCTTACTAAAACGAAAGAACACACATGTATTAAAACTTTACTTATAATGTAATGGATGATGTTGTTGCTTGTTTATTATATTACATTTGTTGTGATACATTATGTAACAACGCAAATTTTCAAACAAAATTTTCATTTAAAATAAAGTGATTTTATTCAACTAATATAATTATTCCAAGTTTCATATCAAAATACAATCATAAAATCCCCAAGATCTCAAAATAACAACAGTGTGTACACATCACGCCGGCGCCTTCCCACAGTCCTCGCTAGTACCTGAAACACATACATAACAACTGTAAGCGTAAATGCTTAGTGAGTTCCCCAGTATACTACTTACACATATACGCCTTTCCAGGCCCTGACCTTCCGGTCTACAACACAACGCCTTCCGGCCCGTAACATAGTCGCCTTCCAGCCCATAACATATTCGCCTTCCGGCCCATAACATATTGCCTTCCGGCCCATAACATATTGCCTTCCGGCCCATAAACATACACAGCACATAATACATTTATCCTAACACATATAGCACATATATCATATATCATATCCGACCTTTCAGTCACATAACATATTGCCTTCTGGCCCATATAAGCATACAGAGCACGCATAGCAATTACCTTTCCATTTATAGCACTTATAACACATATCATATCCGACCTTCCGGTCACACAGTCAAACCCTTCCGGGTACAGTATAGTGAGAAGACTCACCTCGTGGGTAATGAGAGCTAGCGACTCCTGAAATCACTCGCACTCGATCCGCCGAGCTACAGACTCCCTATAATATCATATTTCTCTTATTAATAATTTTATCTTTCAAGACAACTGACCCTAAGAAATCACTTGTAGGTCAACTCTGGTCAACAGTCAACTTGACCGGACTCGGCGAGTGCTAAGGCGACTCGGCGAGTCTAGACGTCCTCACCAAATCCTGATGTTCCCTTTCTACTCGTCGAGTATCCCTCTTGACTCGACGAGTTCCTCGTGGAAGAATCGCGGGGCCACCCCGACTCCACTCGCCGAGTCTGAAGAACAGCTCGACGAGTCCCAGTTAATCTTCAAGCTACTCGCCGAGTCTGTTCATTGGACTCGGCAAGTCCATGCCATGCAGTCGATCAAACTGCTTCCTGAGATCAGTATTGTCCCGACCATTCATAGGTTTGGTCCTCCTAAGCTGGTACAACACGTAAGGCCTTCATTTAGGTGCTCATGCTACACCCCAAGGCCTATAATTTACATTTTGACCTAAGGCATAAGGATTCCAATCCAAAACCTCTCTTAATTCCCAAAATACACAGGCATGGGACATTCTGGACCTCTAAAGGTCCTAATACAGGGTTATAATCATTTGGGAAACAAGGATAACAATCAATCTAGTCACAAAAGGGTTCCATAAACCCTAAATCCATGCACACATCAACACAGCAGATTATAATCCGAATTGTTACCTGAATAATGCACTCTCTGTGTCCCCAATCCTCAGAACTTGATTCCCTTGCTGTTCCTTCAACCCATCCTTCTCTTCCTTGCACAATAACTTCTTCAAGATCACCAATGGCCTTCAATCCTTGCTCCAGATGCACACAACCGATTAGGGTTCTTCTCAGTAGGCTAAATACGGACAATGACGGCCTATAAGTTCATTATATACGTTCCAAAACCAAACGGCTAGGGTTTCCGCTGAACAGCGCAGACTCGCCGAGTCCAGTCGCGAACGCACGACCAAGTCTGTGGTCCTACTCGGCGAGTCTGGCTCCAACTCGCCGAGTCCCCTCCTAAAACACCCCAAAAACAATATTATGACAATACCTGAAATTCCAGGCTGTTACACATTACATGACGTCCTCCGCCCCAGAACGTTTCCGCCGTTCGTGGTTTTGGGGTGTGACAAATTGGTATCAGAGCATTGTTTATAGTGAATTGAGTATATCAACCCATAAAAGATATACTAAATATAAATACAATGGGATTAAAAATACTCTGATTTAGAGTTTACACTTTAAATAATAAAATATTTAAGTAAGTATACGTGCCTGCATTCATACTAAAACCAGTGTCACTAGGACAGTACAAAAGAATTACGATTGTTGGGAAACATAAGTGGGCTTAGAGACATATGGTCAAAACTGGGAAGATATAGCCTGATCACCTATATTATCCGAGGGTTGACTAGCATGTGCCTAAGTTTAAATTGGGTAGTTGCAACAATACTAAAATCTTACCAACCCTACCTCAATGAGAGCAATAGAAAACATAGCTGGACTCCATCCCCACGACAACCGGTACTTCCCGAACGAAGGCAGTGTTGGATGTTTCAGAGAAGAACCAGAGAATGATCATCCACTACCTTTTGAATGATCACCATGCTGAAGACCTTTCGGATGATGATAACTCCGAACCCGAGGATGAGAACCTACCCCTAGTAGCTCCCAATTCAAACCCTAACCCTCGTCCAGCTCTTCATGGCCCGACACCTCCTTGGGTAGAATGCTTGGAAACATGGAGTGAAGAGCAAGATCAACCTATGCCGTTTAATGGATACCGAAGCTTCTACCACTCAAGTAAAGGAATCTCAGTAGATAGAGTTCTACAGATCATAATCCGTAGAGTTTCCCGAAACAAAATTCAGAGCAGGACGACTTTTCAACGTATCAAAGAGGTTAATGTCAATGCAAGAATGCATACCATTCACACCAATCACCTTGATCACCAGTGAGAGATCTGAGAGAAACAATGAGACCCTACTACAAGCACTAGCTAAAACCCGAGCCAAAGTCATAGAGCCCCAAGTACGCAAGAGGGTGTACAAGAGATACCTACTTGATATGAAACACCAACTAACCAAACTAAGGGTTCACCATAGGGGTGACAATCGCCAGTAGGAGATACCTTACTTCCTTCTTTGTTTTAAAGAACTGTGTTCCTATCTATGTTCTGTGTAGTACTCTTTATGTGACTACCTTGTACTATAAGTACTTTTAGTTAAGTCTTTATGCTATCAAATACTTTCTACTCCGAATATGATGTATGACCTACAACAAGGTCAATTTCCCCAAAACCTATTACATCTTAAACATCAATGATATCGAAAGTCGACTAACTTCCGTGTTACTCTTTGTTCAAATACCTTCATTTTACTACCGTTGGAGTCTATCTGAAACCCCATCTAGTCAAGTTATTGGACTATGGTAATTTAACTCCAAAATCATTTTCAAGCCTCTTTTAAAGGTTGGATCATTTTATCCACCAACCTATAATACCTCGGCTTGAACGATAAACGTTTAAAGACCATTCTACAAACATACTTCTACTCTGAACTAGGACTGCATCATAGGGATGTAGGTCAAACTATCATGAACATACTTCTAATTTGTACTAGGACTGCATCATAGAGATGTAGGTCAAAACTTCAAGAACATACTTCTACTCTTTACTTAAGCGATCAAAGTACATCCAGGTTCAACCATTCTCACTCACAAATTCATTTTCTTTCCATGTAACAGAATCATGTCGCCAAGGAAAAACGATCAACCCATCAACCAAACACCAACACTTCAGATTGATGCAGCTACCTTTCAAGATGCAGTCTCGGTTGCCGTGTCAGCTGTTCTGACCCACCTTAACGCTAACAACGCGAATGTTGGCGGGATTGTTAACAATAACTCCAATCCAAGTAACAATAAAATACCTCAAGACAGCTTAAGACACAAGAAGTTAACTATATAACACATGATCTTGAGTCAGGAGCAGTGATAATCGCTCTAAAGATCTGGAGACACTACTTGTAGGGTACAAGGTGTACTAATTTCACAGTCCACAAAACATCCAACATACATTCGACCAAAAAGAGTTATCACACCAGTAAGGCAAACGAAAGAAACAAAGTCATTCCCCGATAGTGAAAGGTTCACTGGAAGGCCATGCGAGGATTTAAATTCACTTAGGAACGCAAAGATCAAATTAAACTTCTATCCGTAGCGTAGTATCAATTCGGCTTAAACTCTAATTTCGGGATGAAATTCCCTCTAACGGGGGGATGATGTGACAACCCGATATTTCGAGACAATGAAATATAACATCAGTCAAATATAAGTAAAAAATTAAACTTTCTTAAAACCTTATATGGGTTAAATAAAGTATTAGGAATCGTATCAAGGTTTTCGTACATATAAAGAACCCTAGAATCCGAGTTATAACAAAGAAGTTATGACCAACCGAAGATTCTCGGCAAAACCGGCAACACCGATTAAACGAAAAATGTGAAGTTTTAATACAATAGTTTTTAGCCTTAAATATCTAAATGAAAGTCGTAGATAACAATAAACCGTAAACGTACGTAAAAAGAACGTCCAAATCTGACTTCATATGAAGAAGTTATGATTTTTCCAAGATCCGGATATAGCAGTAGACAACTAAAAACTCGAAATAGAGATCTAGAGACTTTTGGCCAAAACAACCTAAATGAGAATCAAAGGTCTCAACAATAGTAGTGCAACGATGAAAATTCTAACGAAAACGGACATCGGATGAAGAAGTTATGGATTTTTAACGGAATTTTCATGTCCCGACCCGTTAAAAATAAATAATTAAAAATAAAGTCAAAATTAGCCAATGAAGTCTAAACGAGAGTTGTAGATCATGTTTTCAGCTACGCGTGCATATAAATAACGTCGAAAACGGAGGTCGTACATGAAAGTTATGGATTTTACAAGTTCAGGGTCCAAAATCCGAGGCTGTCAGGCCCCACGACATGGAACAGTTTGGCCGCGACCCGGCAAGTGACTGAGGGCGTCCAATCAACGGCAGAGGATAAGGCTTGCTCCCCACGACGTGGCCAACCTTAGCCACAATGTGGCACACCAGAAATGCCCTTATAAATAGAACTCTTGGGGTGCCGGGTTTAGGTGCTCCATTCTTCCATCTCTCTTGCTGAAACTCTACGGTTAAGCTCCCAAATCCCTCCCAAAGCCCCGGTTTTCACCTTCAAGTCCCTAAGGAAGGTTTTGTGTTTCCGAGATTCCCGAGATTCCCGAGATTTCCCGCGTTTTCAACTCTTCCTGTCAAAGTTCTGCTCGATTCTTCTCTCGACTACTTCAAATCAACCACTTCAATCAAGTGAGTTCATACCCCTAATCAATGTTTTAAATGATTTTAAATGCTTTAAAGGGGGGAATAAAAGTAGAAACGAACATGTTATTAAATCATTGTTATGTATTTTATAACTGTGTTTGTCATTTAACAGATTTCTCATACTACAAAATGTGATGCATGAAATGGTTTTAAATCTTAAAAACGCATTGTTATCTATTGTTTTACCTTTGAAATGTATATTAAAATGACATCAAGTCATTGTTAATTATTGTTCAAAACCCATAAGATGTCTTATAAAACTATTTTACATTATTGAACTAAACTATGCATGTACTCTTATATTCTTATATATGTATTGATGTTATAGTTTACAGTTTTCATTTAGTTTCTCACACCCTTGAGTAGTAAGAGTGTATAAACCTACTTGAACAACCAATTACCTTCCAGTAAATTATCATAAGGATAATTTGGAGATATCAAACATAATTCCTATTACAAGGAATCACACAAGAGTCAATTCATTCATGAGTCTATACCAGTACATTACCTGATACATGAGTACCTTTACATTTGATTACATGATACATAAGTACGTTTAGATATACTTACATGATACATGAACACGCTTACATGAACGTATTACATGAGTACCTTTACGTAGATACACTTAATTATGTACATTAACCTGAATACTTGTATCTCGAATTGCGAGGATGATTTATTCGTACCTTCTGTGTAAATCTTCCTGCATATCCCCAGTAGCTCAGGATATCTAGAATAGGACCCTATCCCCAGTACCTCGGGATACCTAGATGGGCCCCTATCCCTTGTACCTCGGGATATACATACGGGACTAACCATTCCGGAACCCATCTGTTAGCAACAGTGGGTAATGAACATCTACGGATGCCTACGGTTATTACTTATACTAGGAGTACCTTTACGTTGATACCTTTACCTATGTATACTTATTTGAATATTTGTATCACGAATTGCGAGGATAATTTATTAGTACCTTCTGTGTAAATCATCCTGCATATCCCCTGTACCTCGGGATATCTAGAATAGGACTCTATCCCTAGTACCTCGTGATATCTAGATAGGACCCTATCCCCAGTACCTCGGGATATATGGACGGGACTAACCATTCCGGAACCCATTTGTTAGAAACAGTGGGTAATGAACATCTACGGATGCCTACGGTTATTACTTATACTAGGAGTACCTTTACAAGGACTAACCCTTCCTCCCCCCCTGCTGCTGCTACAGAGGACAATTGGACAATCTTCGGATGTTCATTAGGTTATATAGGTCGTGTTAACCCTAGTACCTCGGGATAACAGTTACATATGTTGTGTTAGTCCTAGTACCCAGTGACAACACTTACAGTAGTACATTTTCCCTGTTTACTTTATTTTGTGATACTTTCACATAAATGATGAGTTAGACTAAGTACTTTAGTACTAAACAAATAAAGGAAAACTATCATTTTACAAACCAAACATTCGGGTCTTGGTATAAGACTACATCTCAAACTGATAGGAAATAAGGGATTTTCTAGGGCTTTTCATACTTACATCAACATTTTCAATTAACGATCCACAAGGCCTTCATAACAGCTTTTCACAAACAAGGCAATGACACTTATATACTTATGAATTCACCAGCTTTAAAGCTGATACTCACTTTCAAAATAACTTGTATTCTCAGGTCATCAGTAGACAGGTACGGAGGCCAGGTTTTGAGAAGACGGAGTAGACAAATCTCGTCGTTTATTTTGATTGTATATTTTTGGTGTCTTACTACAATGAAAGAACATACATGTATTAAAACTTTACTTATAATGTAATGGATGATGTTGTTGCTTGTTTATTATATTACATTTGTTGTGATACATTACATGACGTCCTCCGCCCCAGAACGTTTCCGCCGTTCGTGGTTTTGGGGTGTGACAGCAGGGGCCGTTGTGGTGGAAGTTGCATTTGTTGCACTTTCGCAAACTTCCAGCATACTGCTTCATCGGAACAGTAGCAAATGTTACCGCGGCATGCACTGCCTCAATTTGCTGCTTTTTGGCAGGTCGTTGTTTCTTCTTGTCATCCCAGAACTTCCGCTTGGTGTCAGTGGGTTTAGAGGGTTCCGGGATGGCTAGGGTTGTTGTGGTTGTAGGGGTTTTGACCCCATGGTCAATGAGTCGCTGTGCCAGTCGCTTGGCACTGTCGAAGGTAGCGGGGTTTGATGATAGAACGTTCCCCTGATACGGAGGCACTAGCCCCCATATGTACCTTTCGATCTTTTTCCCTTCAGTGGGAACCATATTAGGGCAGAGGGCCACCAGTTCGCTGAATCTGGCGGTATAAGCAACAATGTTGGTGCCCTTCATGGTCAGGCTCCAAAGCTCCTGCTCTAGTTTCTGGATCTCGTCCCTCGGGCAGTATTCCTCAATCATGAGGTCTTTCATCGTTTCCCAACCTATGTAGTTGGCTACGACGAGAGTTAGAACTTTAATGTGGTCGTTCCACCACGTCAGTGCCTTTCCTTCAAAGGTGCATGTGGCATATTTGACTTTGCTCGCAGCAGGGCATGAACAAATTTCGAAGACTGATTCAGTCTTCTCGAACCATTGCGAGAGAGCAATGACTCCGCCGGTCACATGAAAGGACTTCGGGTTGCAGTTGGTGAAATCCTTGTAAGAGCACTCCCTCGAGCGCACAGGAGTTTCAACCGGAATAGAGTTTACAGGGGTTCCACCTCTGCTGGCATCAGTAGAGTGATATTGTGCCATGGCAGTTGCCACTGCTCCAGCTACGACAACATTTAGGGCTGCTGTATCGATGACCGAAGATGGAGGAGGCGGTGTAGGTGTAGGGTTATTCCGGGGATATTTGCAAGGAGGCATCTTTCAGCTATAAGTTCATAAAGATGAGAAAAGTGGTAAGAATCAATTTGTAAGTAAGGTGAGAGTGACACATGGACTAACTAACCATAGCCCAACAATTGAATGAGTGTTTGAGATCATAACAAGAAAGATTTGCAGGAAAACACAAGTGTAAAGATTTTTCCCAAAGAATAGTTAGTTGTCAATAATACTGGTATTACTGATGTAACGAGTTCAATGAAAATTTACCTAACAGTAGGTCTTACATCATACCATACGGAAAGTTTGATAGTTCTTAGATTCCTAATTAGAGTGTTGAAAGTTAGGAATATTTTACAGATAAGTGCTACTTAGAGCACAGATGTTAAAGGCTAATCCTTAACCCAAAAGATAATGATGTACTAGACATCATCTAACGGCGATGAGTACTCCTCGTGAGAACCCTGAGGTCTCTCATTTGACGGACCACCTCTTGAAGGTGTCGTTCATGAGCCCTTTGACGAGCTCGAAGTTCCATGACCTCAGCTTGAGAGGCAACTAGATGTTGCTGTAGGGTTTCATTGGTTCTCCGGGTCCGTTCCATGTCTTCTTCGAGACGGCGAATGCGGACTGTGTTGACACCAGAGTTGGCATCAATCTCCACGACCCGGTCGATGGCTGCTCGACCTTGCTCAACATTACGAGCTATTCTGCGGATAATTACGGGTAGAGATCGGTCCGTAGAGCCACCATCGCTAATGTTGTAAAGACTTCGGTCCCCAATGTAGGGTAAGGGTTGACCATGTTCGTCATTCCAGCGATTCAAGTTATCTACCCACAAGGGAGTGGGACCTGGAAAAGCTGGTCTAGGGTTGTTGTTCGGGGCTTGACCTACTGGAGGTAGGTTGTTGACTTCGGGCTCAGAGTCTGATCCATCTGAGAATCCTTCAACTTGATGATCATCTAACGGAATTTGGTGCTCATCATCAGACTCTGCTTCGAGCCATCCTGCGTTGCCTTCATTTGGGAAGTACGGGTCGCCGTGATGGAATCCCGCCATTTCAATCTACGCAAGAAGAGAGGTATAAGGATATCGTATATATGTAACTAGTAGTACAAAATACACCTATAGTATTTTAAGTTTAGGATCTATTGATCTTCTTGTGGTATTGTTGATACGTTTTTAGACTTGTTAACACATCACAACCATTCTAGGGCATATGCTAATCCCTCCTAGGACCAGCATAGTTGATCAGGCTATGCCATTCCCAGGACTGACCATACATCCCCGAGCTTACCTATGATATTTAACAATCATAATACTTTTGTTCTTGTCGTTGTGACACTGGTTTTAGTATGAATGCAGACTAGTATACTTAATTAAATATTTTAGTATTTAAAGTATAGACTCTTGGTTAGAGTGTTTTAATCCCAAATGGGTTTATAGTTTAGTATATCTTTTATGGGTTGATATACTTGATTCACTATAAACAATGCTCTGATACCAATCTGTCACACCCCAAAACCAAGAACGGTGGAAACGTTCTGGGGCGGAGGATGTCATGTAAAGCATCACAACACAGTAAATGTAAATAAGCAAACAACATCATCCATTGCATTAAATATAAAATTTTAATACAAGCGTGTTCTGTACAGTATAGACACCAAAAATAATGTATATCAAAATAATAAGATGAGTCTTGGATGCGCTCCATCTTCTCAAAAGCTGGCCTCGGTACCTGTCTACTGATGACCTGAGAATACAAGTTATTTTGAAAGAGTTTATCAGCATTAAGCTGGTGAGTTCATAAGTATTTTAGTGTCGGTATTTGTCATCCAAAAATGTTTGAACATATATCAAGTATAAGTTTGTAAAATGTATGTAAAGGTTTGTAAGTGTTTGTAAAAGTTTGAATCTCTCAGAAAAACCTATATTTTCTATTAAAGTAGCCTTCTACCAAGGCTTAACTGTTTTGTATGCTCGTTTGTTGTAAAAGTGTGTAATTTCCCAAGTGTAACTATCATTTAACAAAATATAGTTTGTTCATTAATGTTTAAGTGAGGTTGTCACTAAAAAATGTAATGGGTAAATCATTGTAGTACTGTAGTTTTGTATTATAGGAATTACTGCTGTACTAACTACCTTAAACCGGATATATATTAAGGTATCATGTGATAAATTGCACCATACTATCGACTGGTAACAACGACATACGAATGGTCGTAATAACGGAATGACGTTTGGCACCTGCAGACCTGCAGGTCCGGCTGTAGCTAGCAGCAAGGTGTAGGATAGTCAATCCAGTATAGATCTATACGCAAACTCACGCTCTCCCTCCAGGAGAATTCTGGCTACAACTCGGGCCATGACAATTAAGGCATGCTCTGATACAGTGGATCACAATTGTTAACGTATTCTTGTATATGTAATGAAATGAACTGTTCTAGTATAGTTGTATATGTTCTTCCTCTAGTATAGTTGTATATGTTCTCTGTCTAGTATAGTTTTATATGTTCTCTTTCTAGTATAGTTGTATATGTTCTCTTTCTAGTATAGTTGTATATGTTTTCTTTCTAGTATAGTTGTATAAGTACTCGTAGTAATAAGTATTAACTCATGAATGAACTGACTCATTTATCTAGAAATTGTAGTAGTATGATCCTATGTTAGCCCGATGGTAACTTACTGATGGTGTACTGATAAGTATGAATATTGAAGTACTTTTATGTCTATACATGTATATTAAATATATAACTAATATTGAAACGACCTTCGGACGGTTACCCGAAATCCCACCAGACCACATCTCAATGCGCGAAAAGGAAATAGGGTGGATAGCCTTCCTAAGCCCTTTAAACATTTCATATATATCTATACATATATGGGCATACAATTTATAAGAAGTAAAACAAAGCTTAATAAAAGCATTTGATAAGTAAAAGAGTTTGTAAAACATTTTGAAGTAAAACAGTTTGATAAACAGTTTGAACAGTGATAAAATCATTGGTTTTCTAGTTATTAATCACATGTGGTTAATGTAATCACATGTGATTGATGTAATAACTGTAAGTGTTTAACTTGTATCCCCCCCCCCCCATAAAGTATTTAAAACATTTAAAAGCATTTTAAAGGTTAATTTAAGGGGTATGAACTCACTTGTGGTGAGTGGATTGGATTGAAGTATCGGGTACCGTGCTAGGTGGCAAACAGAGACTTGTTCACATGCACGAGCCTAGTTATTACATAATGAGCATATATATAACTAATTAGCCAAATAATAACTTAACAAAATAAGTTGGGACACTTAGGAACATGTAAACACCTTGTATAAGTGTTATAGGTCCTAATGGTTGCATCTAAGTTGATATGGGACAAGGCAAAAGGGTTGAAAAGCTTCCAAGGACCTTGTATAAGAGTTTTCCACCCAACAAACCCCACCCTTGGAGTTTACGGTCATAAACTCCTTGAGTTTACGGCCGTGAACTCCACTCTTGGTGGTTTTAGGTGTTTTAAGGTGCTAAATGAATCCTAGAATAAGCCTAGCATTGGTAGATTAATCCTTGAAGTAGTTTAAGGCCCTAGAATGCTCCTTTGAGGAGTTTACGGCCAAAATACCATATCCCCTAGAGTTTACGGCCGTAAACTCCTATGGGGTGTTTGTTTTAATTCTTTTAGGCCTCTTGCACAAGTAGGATAGCTTCTAGGTTTTTGTTTAAGGCTAAAGGGGACTTTAGGCACACTTTTGTGCCTTTACTTCGAGTTTACAGCCCAAGAGTATTTCTTGGCTGTAAACTCCCTTTTAGGGATGATTTTGATGTGTTTTGGTGTCCAAAGTAGCTTCAAGTGTTGGAGGGTAAATGTCTTAAGCCTTAGGGGTGATTTAGGGCTCACTTTGGCCCTTGAAAATGGTGTTTACGGTCCAAGAAACTCTTGGGCTGTAAACTACAAAAGCTTGGTGTTCTTGATTGTGTTCTAGCCTCTAATGATCATACATAATGTCCTTAACTAGTTACCTATCAAGGAATCGAGACTAGATAGCCTTTAGGCTTCGTTTTGGAGTTTACTCCCCAAGAACCTTCTTGGGCGGTAAACTGCCGGATCTTACAAATTTGTCATATAAACAATGTTATAAAGCTTATAACAAGCATTACAACACATTTAGGAAAGTAGACTCACGATTTGGGATGAAAACCCGAAGATCTGTGAGAGAGAAAGTGGCTTTTCTCTAGTTGGAAATGTGAATAATGAATGAATTTAGTTCTGAAATCTATTTATAATCCTGAAATATTTTGACAGAAAATACTTTTATTCCGAAAATGATTTCTAATATATCCGAATGTTGGAATAACAGTGTTGCACAAAACCGTAGGGCATCAACTCTCCTGATGTTTACTGAAGTGTAAACCCTAAATTACTCCAACTTATACGAAAAGTCTAAAAATCGACTATGACTGTTATAACTTCTATTGAAGTGATACTGTTTGTATAGAATGGAAATTTTGGGTTGTCACATAATGAAATGGATGATGTTGTTTCTTGTTTACTACTTTACACTGTTGTGATACTATACATGACGTCCTCCAGCCCGAAACGTTTCCGCCGTTCTCGGTTTTGGGGTGTGACAGATCGTCTTTCGCATGTATTTACACTATTAAATCTAATGATTCATCTCATGCTATTTATTGGGTTCTTGATATAGGATGTGGTTACCACATTTGTTCTGATTTGCAGGGACTAAGAAGAAATAGTGATGTGGAGCATGGAAGAATAAATCTAATCATGGGAAACAGAAGATCGTCACCTGTCACCAAGATTGGAGTGTATTCTTTAGTTCTTAGTAATGGATTAGGTTTAGATTTGAATAATTGTTTCTACTCACCATATATGGCAAGAAACATGATCTCATTTCATGGTTTGTTTAGACAAGGATTTAGATATTCGTTTAATAATGAGAATGGTTCTATTTATGCTTATCTAAATGGTGTTTTATACTTTGAAGCAATGCCTTGTAATGGAATTTATGAAACTGTTATGGTTGTAGATAACCTAGGAAATGATGTGTTGTGTATGGATTCTTCCAATAGTATGGATAAAACATGTTTGTCGCATTGTCGTCTTGGACATGTCAACAAGAAGCGCATAGCCCAACTCCAAAAGGCTGGAGTGTTGGAGTCATTCGACCTTAGGGAAGAAGACACGTGCGAATCTTGTTTACATGGAAAGATGACCAAGTCACCCTTCACTGGCACTTGTGAGAGGGGTGAGGGTTTATTGGATCTCATACATACCGATGTATGTGGGCCCTTTAGATCCACCACAAAGGATGGGAACCGCTTCTACGTGACTTTCACCGATGATTATAGTAGATATGGGTATATTTACTTAATTAAGCACAAGTCAGAAACGTTTGAAAAGTTCAACGAATTCAAGCATGAAGTGGAGAATCAATTGGGCAGCAAAATCAAGATGCTTCGATCCGATCGAGGATGAGAGTACCTAAGTCTTGAATTCCACGACTATCTCAAGGAATGCTGTAACGCCCGCATTTCCAGGCAAGGCATTATCATTGATGTAATAGTCTAGGTTAACCCTTGTATCTCTGTTTGGAATATTAATGATGAAATATTGGAGTATTATATGAATTATGTGTTTGTTTTCTTAATTATTATAATTTAATGAATTAAGAATAAAATAAGCGTCAAAATTAAAGTATGAGATAAGCCTGATATCTTTTCATAAAGATGTAGTGGTCAAAACAAGGATTCCGAAGATATAAAGAATGCCGAAATCCGAGTTATAACGAAGAAGTAATGACCTGTCGAAGTTTCGCGACAGAACCGGCAACGCTGAATGACGTAAAAAGTGAAATTTACGTTAGAGCGATATTTAGCCTTAGTGATCTAAACGAAAGTTGTAGAGTTCATTAAACTGATAGCATGCATAAAAAGAACGCCAAATCTGACTTTGTATGAAGAAGTTATGATTTTTCGAAGTTTCGACTTAGTAGTATGCAGCCGGAATACTCGATTTGAGACCGAGCAGTTTTTAGCCAAAACAATCTTAACGAGAATCGAAGTTATAAAAAGATAGGCAAAAACGGACATCGGATGAAGAAGTTATGAATTTATAACAGAGTTCTCCTGTCCTGGCCTACTAAAAATAAATAATAAAAATAAAGTCAAAATTAGCCGACGGAGTCTAAACGAAAGTTGTAGAGCATAGTCTCACCTACACGTGGATATAAAGAACATCGAAAACGGAGTTCGTATGAAGAATATATATGAATTTTAGAAGTTTATTAAATAATTAAAATTAAAATTTAATTATTAAACCCGATATTATCCGAAGGGGGGTCGCGTAAGGCTGTACGCCCAACGTACCCCGATGCATGCACCGCCACGGACTCAAGTGCTCCGATGATGCATGTAGTGACGTTTTAGTCACGTACGCCTCGCGTAACTGAGTACGCCCATCGTACGTGCGAGGCTCAGCCTCTATAAAAGGCTTGCGAGGGCAGTCGAGAGTTTTGCGCTTTTTCTCTTCTCTCTCTCTCTCCCGTTTTGCATCTTTTTGCGTGCCAGAAGTATCCCGAAGCCCCGAGAAGTGCAATTCTCGAGCCGAAGCTTTGCCCGCGAGGAGCCCGGTTTTTGTGAAGATCTTCCCGATCTACCGAAGAATACTACTTCTACAAGCCGTAGTGCTGTCCGATCATCTTCTGATCAAGTGAGTGTGTGGTTACTTTCTTCTAACGCATAATTATGAAGTATTTTATACGAAATATGTGTTATGTGTATATTTTGTTGTTATATACGTGAATGTATATTCATTTTCTTCTATCTCATAGATATGATTTATTCTCTATGAAATACGTGTTATGTGTATGTATCTCATCTGTTGTTTGGAATATGTATTGAATGAGATTGGTATACAGGTTTTAAACTATGTATAAAAATATATATTTTTATCTACTAATATGTCGAGTAGAACATGGGTAGATAGTTGTGTGATAAACAGATGAGAGGCCTCGATGTTGTTTTTGATTCAGTCATCTAGCGGAGTTTAGATGACTACCACAGAATTTTCTAGACAGTCCTGTGGAATGCTAGCAGGTTCGCCACCTGTAGGTGTTAATGAACTTGGTTGTTCATTCGCTGTACTCCATCCCACTCATGGTTGCCTTATTTGACATATATTTCCGGGAAACCCCCGAATGCACGTGTTGTCGCCCCGATGAAATATTCTAAGACTAGGTCCCTTGTGTTAGTTGTTTTAGGGATGTAAAGTGAGAATAACAGGAATGGGTAATTGGGTTATTATCGGTTGGTGGAATTAAATATAATTATTTATTGTGGGTTGAAAACCGTATATGCTCACCAGGCTCCCAAGCCTGGCCCACTCAGTTTATTTGTATTACAGGAACTGGCGCAATGGCATAAGATGGATGAATCATCAAGTGGTTTTGTGTACAAGTCTGTATATGTATATATTTGTTGAATGACTTGTAATGTTATCGTTTATGCTTCATGGTCTGTATCGGAACATGACATCTCGAGTTTTGATTATATAATGAAAATACATTTCTTTTATGAAATGCTTTGGTAAATCTTATTTTATCACGTTTTGTTTTTAGGAACAAATTCCGCAACTCTTTCAAATCAAAAGGATTTACTCTGAAATTATTTTAAAAGCTTAAATGAAAATCGGTCTTTTCTGGCCGAGATTTTGGGGATGTCACAATTGGTATCAGAGCATTAGTTTAAGTGAACTAGGAATTTGTAGGATTTCTATACTTAAACTTAAAATGCTAAGTGAAATTTTGAGATGTGTGTCTGTTATGTTTTAGACACAAGCACTAGTTTATTTTAGGAAAGTTGCCTAAAATGCTCTTATGTGCTAAATGTTATATGTTGCCATATATGATATTATTTGTTCGAATCTATGGTCTGTTGCCGGCCGGATCTGGAAACCTTATGTATGTAGGATTCTAAGCGTACGTCTATGAATTTAGAACTAGCATGTAAATGTTTCGGGGTGATAAGGATGATTTGAATATCTATCGTGAATAAGGATCTAATTTCACCTTATTCGGTGTATATATCAAAAATTGTGAGAACAAGAAGTGGAGTTGGAAATGTTGATGAAAACAAGAATCAACCACCAGTGATTGAGAAAATACCTATCGTAGCAGCAGCACCTAAGCCGATAACAATGGATGGTGTACAATTCATGATTCAGACGATGTTGGATGAAACGAGACGTCTGCTTCAGCAGAATTGTGAAGAACTGTTAATTCAAGTGGAAGAGCCCAAAGTGAATGAAGGGCACTCGGAAGGTTGAAACTTCAGTGGGTCTGTTGGTCAAGCCAACCCACCGATAGTTAGGCAAATCAACCAAGGTGGAAGGAATGATGGAATAGGATGCAAGTACAAGGACTTTCTGACTTGCAAACCATCGACCTTCACTGGAAAGGAGCACCCGATTGGAGTGATGGATTGGATCTCCGAAATGGAGTTAGCCTTCATGACTTGTGGCTGTAGAGGCAAGTTGTAGACTACCTTTGCAGTGCGTCAGTTCCGAGGTGGAGCCATTCGTTGGTGGAACACTCTAGGGAAGACTTTAAGCCCTAATGAGCCATTGCAATTATCATGGGCAGAGTTCTTGGCGCAGTTCAAGCGCAAGTTCTACTCGGCTTAAAATCTGTTGGAGTTGGAGAACAAGTTTTTGACATTAACAAAGGGTAGCATGTCAGTTGATGAATACACTAATAACTTTACAGACAAGATGGAGTTTGCTTTGCGCATCGTTCCAGATGAGCTGACAAAGGTTGACCGGTATGCAAAAGGACTCTCATGGGAGTATGCAGTGCCAATTCGTCAGGCACCTACTCTAGAGGCGGCTATTTGGGCTGCTAAGTCTATTGAGGACATGATCAAGGGAAGATTCGCTAGCAAGGTTGAAGTTGGCGAGAAGAGAAAGTTTGAAGGAACTTCAGGTTCCAATAAGAAAAGCAAATTTTTGAAGTCTAATTCGAAAAAGTTTGGAGGAAAGGGAGGCGAAGCGAAATGGTGGGAGAAGTGCAAGAAAAAGCACTTTGGGAAATGTAGTGAGGATGTAACCTGCTACAAGTGTGGAAAAATTGGGCATTTTGCCAATGAGTGTCCGTCCAACAAAAGGATGTGTTTTGGTTGTAATGAAGAGGGGCACATTTTGAAAGACTGTCCGAAGAAGGAGGCATCTAAGCCTAACATTCCACCAAAGTGGAAGGCGAGAGCCTTCCAGATGACACTTGAGGCTACGAAAGATGAAGTTGATGTCGCTTTAAGTACCTTTCTCGTAAACGAATTAGCTGCTCAATTTTTTTTTGATTCGGGAGCCAACTACTCCTGTATTTCGCATGAGTTTGGTAGGAAACTAGCTTTGCCTGTTGATATACTAGATAATGCTTTATTAGTCGAACTTGCTAGTGGCAAGTTTGTACCTGTTAGCCATCGTATGAAAAACATCTTAATCGACCATAACGGGAATAAGTTTCACAAGGAATTATTGCCTATCGAACTTAATGGTTTCGACATCATGTTGGGAATGGATTGGCTTAGCGCCAATGATGTCGCGATTTTATGCAAGAAGAAGATAGTAAAAGTAAACCCGCCAGGGAAGGAGTCATTTAAGGTGTACGGGGACAAACGCTGAGTAAATTCTAGAATCATTTCGCTAATGAAATCCAGAAAGTGTTTGACCAAGGGATGTACATCATATTTAGCATTCGTGATTGATGCTAAGAAGGTGATGCAAAGTATTCCAGTGGTGTGTGATTATTCGGAAGTATTTCCCGAAGATCTTCCTGGATTACTACTTGATAGACAAGTGGAGTTCAGAATAGACTTGTTACCAGCAACCATGCCAATAGCAAAAGCACCTTATCGATTAGCACCAACGGAGATGAAGGAGCTGATGATGCTACTTCAGGAGTTATTGGAGAAAGGTTTCATTAGACCTAGTTCATCACCCTGGGGAGTTCCGGTGTTATTTGTGAAGAAGAAAGATGGAAGTATGAGAATGTGCATCGATTATAGAGAGCTGAACGAGGCAATAATAAAGAATATATATCCATTGCCGAGGATTGATGACATGTTCGATCAACGACAAGGTTCAAGTTATTTTTCAAAGATCGACCTAAGGTCAGGATATCATCAGCTAAAAGTGAGAGAGCAGGATATCGAGAAGACTGCATTCAGAACTAAACATGGACACTACGAGTTCTTGGTTATGTCGTTTGGACTAACCAATGCTCCAGCAGCATTCATGGATTTAATGAGTTGGGTTTGTAATCCGTTCCTTGATAAATCCATGATAGTGTTCATAGATGATATTCTGATTTACTCGAAAAGCCAAGAGGAGCATGGCAGACACTTGCAAGAAGTGTTAGAAGTCTTTAAGAAGGAGAAGCTGTTAGCAAAGTTCTCCAAATGTGATTTTTGGATTCGTGAAGTCCAATTCTTGGGTCATGTGGTCAACCAAGAAGGGATAATGGTTGATCCAGCAAAGATTGAGGCTGTAATGAAGTGGGAACAACCGAAAAGTCCCACGGGGATCCGAAGCTTTTTAGGATTAGCCGGATATTACCAAAGGTTTATCCAAGGCTTTTCTCCGATTGCTACTCCATTAACAGCTTTGACCCACTAAGGAGCTACTTATGCTTGGAGTGATAAGCATAAAGAAGCATTCAAGAAGCTAAAGAAGAAGCTGTGCGAGGCACCGATACTTTCTCTACCCGATGGAGTTGAATACTTTGTTGTTTATAGCGATGTGTCTGGGGTTGGATTGGGTTGTGTTTTGACCCAAAGAGAAAAGGTGATAGCATATGCGTCTCGACAACTAAAGAAGCATGAAAGGAACTACCCAACTCATGATTTGGAGTTGGCAGCTGTAGTTTTAACTCTGAAAATATGGAGGCATTACTTCTATGGCACGAAGTGCAAACTTTTCACTGCTCATAAGAGTCTCCAATATCTCTTTAATCAGAAAGAATTGAATATGAGGCAACGATGCTGGCTAGAGTTACTCAAGGACTACGACTGTGAGATACTTTACCATCCTGGTAAAGCTAATGTTGTCACTGATGCTCTCAGTCGGAAAGTCAATCTTGAAAGAAAGAGGCAAAGAGCGTTTAGAATTGAAGTTGTCTCGAAGATTGTGGAGAGTATAAAGAAAGCTCAAGAAGAAGCTTTAGAGAAGAATGACCGAAAGAAGGAACGTTTGGGTAAAACATTAGTGTTCGGTATAAACAGTCACGGACTGAAGGTATTCCAAGATCGTATTTGGGTACCTAAGTCTGGAGGAATTAGAGATCTTCTGATGGAATAATATCACAAAACCATGTACTCATTTCATCCTGGCACTACTAAAATGTATAGGGACCTGAAACCCTACTACTGGTGGCCAACGATGAAGCTTGATGTTGCAAAGTATGTGGCCGAGTGTGTGACTTGTGCGAGAGTCAAGACACAACATCAGAAACCATATGGGAGTTTAGAACCTTTACCTGTGCCTATGGGTAAATGGGAAGACATTGCGATAAATTTTGTCACTAAACTACCCAGAACAAAGAATGGTCACAACATGATTTGGGTGGTCGTTGATCGATTCACTAAGGTGCTGTTTGTTTTTTCTGAGGCAAAATGTCTGCAGTCTGCGGACCACATCTGTAGACCTCTGCAGTAGAAGAGGTGGATCAAACGTCTGCAGTCTGAAAAAAGAAGATTGTTTGTTTTTTTAACATCTGCGGACTATTAAAATAAACTGAAATCTAAATAAACTGATTTTTTAAAACTTCAAAGCGAATTTTTTATATATTTTTACGACTTTATTATAAATATATAACGAATCTAGATCAACTTTTATGTATTATTATATAAAAAATAAAAATAAAAATGGTATTAATTCATATACAGATTTGATAAAAACCAACAACTTTGATTGCAAAGTTATAACTAAACATTATAATTAGTGATAAAAGAATTTGTACATAAATAGATGGAAATAAACTTCGATTTTTTCAAATAAATCTATTAAAAACGTACGATAAATATTTTCTCGAGAAATTGATGATACTCTATTAAATAAAGTTTTACAAAATTTTGGCAAAAAAATATAAGAATATATTTTGATTTTTTTTTCATATTTATATAAACAATTTCAACAACTATTATTATAATAAATTTTTATTTATAAATTTGTTAAAAATATCATGTTTGTATCGTCAAATGTTTTTTTTTAAGTTTTGTAATTTTTTTTCATATTATTTATCATTAATAAAGTTGGAAAAAATATAAATTAAAAAAAAAAACTTAAAAAAAATAAAGATATATATGTTTTTTTAAGCTAGAAGATGTCTGAAGATGTTAGAAAACTCTGGTCCACATCTGCACCAACAAGAGGGCGCGCAGACATTTTTAGGTCTGCAGTCTTCAAAAAAAACAAACAATCTGCGAAGACTAATGTCTGCGCGTGGTCTGCGCGGCGCAGACAGAAGACGTCTCGCAGATCTGCAGACAAAAAACAAACACTACCTAAGAGTGTGCATTTCATAGCAACCAATGAGAAATGGTCTATGGAAAATCTTGTGAATTCTTATGTGAAGGAAATTGTGAGGCTTCACGGTGTTCCATTAACGATTGTATCGGATCGTGATAGACGTTTCACCTCAAGGTTTTGGAAAAGTCTACAAGAGGAAATGGGTACCAAGTTGTGTTTAAGTACAGTTTACCATCCGCAGACTGATGGTTAGAGTGAAAGAACAATACAAACACTTGAAGATATGCTGAGGGCATGTACCCTAGAATTCCTAGGTAATTGGGATGAATATTTACCTTTGGTAGAATTTTCCTACAATAATAGTTTCCACTCGAGCATAAAGATGGCACCTTATCAAGCTTTGTACGGACAGAAGTGCCGTACGCCGTCTTGTTGTCTTGAGGCTGGAGAAAAGCTGTTTATGGGACCCGAGATGGTTCATCAAACTGCTGAGAAGTTGAAAGTGATCAGGGAAAGAATGTTAGCAGCTCAAAATCGTCAAAAGAGCTATGCTGACAAGAAGCGAAGACCGATGACTTTTGAAGTTGGAGATTCGGTTTTGCTTAAAGTATCGTCGTGGAAGGGACTTATAAGATTTGGTAAAAGGGGAAAGTTGATTCCAAGGTTTATTGGACCATTTAAAGTTCTTCAGAGAATTGGGAACCAAGCTTACAAGCTAGAATTTCCAAAAGAACTAAATGGAATTCACAACACTTTTCATGTGTGTTATTTGAGGAGGTTCACGGGAGAAGTTCCTGATATAATTCCAATTTCTGAATAGAGAATTGATGAAAACAAGAGGTTAATTGAAGAACCAGAGGCAATTGTTGACCGAAAGACTAAGAAGCTTCGACGCAAGATGGTCGAATTAGTGCTTGTCCGTTGGAAACATACGAATGGGTCAAATATCACTTGGGAAACGGAGAGTGACATGTTGAGTCGCTATCCGCATTTGTTTGTTGATGTGATTTCTGGGACGGAATCATCCTAAGGGGGAGAGAATTGTAAGCCCGCGTTTCCAAGCTAGGCATTATCATTGATGTAATAGTCTAGGTTAACCCTTGTAACTATTTTTGGAGTATTAATGGTGAAATATTGGAGTATGATGTGAATTATGTGTTTATTTTCTTAATTATTATAATTTAATGAATTAAGAATAAAATAAGCGTCAAAATTAAAGTATGAGATAAGCCCGATTTGCATAAAGATGTAGTGGTCGAAACAAGGATTCCAAAGATATAAAGAATGTCGAAGATCTTGTTATTTGTAGTGAAACAATGAAAAGATAGGCGAAAACGAACGTCGGATGAAGAAGTTATGAATTTATAATGGAGTTTTCTTGTCCCAACCTACTAAAAATAAATAATAAAAATAAAGTCAAAATTAGCCAACGGAGTCTAAACGAAAGTTGTAGAGCGTAGTCTCACCTACGCGCGGATATAAAGAACGTCAAAAACGGAGTTCGTATGAAGAAGATATGAATTATCGAAGTTTATTAAATAATTAAAATTAAAATTTAATTATTAAACCCGATATTATCCGAAGGGGAGTCACCGGACTTATCCGGGTTACGCCCAGCGTACCCCGATGCATGCACCTCCTCAGACTCAAGTGCTCCGATGACGCATGCAGTGACGTTTTGGTCACGTACGCCCTGCGTAACTAAGTACGCTCAGCGTACGTGCGAGGCTCAGCCTCTATAAAAGGCTTGCGAGGGCAGCCGAGAGTTTTGCTCTTTTTCTCTTCTCTCTCTCTCTCTCTCTCTCTCTCTCTCTCTCTCTCTCGTTTTGCATCGTTTTGCATGCCAAAAGTATCCTGAAGCCCCGGTATTAATCCCAAGCCTCGAAGCAAGTCCCGAAATCCTGAAGACCCGAGAAGTGCAATTCTCGAGCCGAAGCTTTGCCCGCGAGGAGCCCGGTTTTTGTGAAGATCTTCCCGATCTACCGAAGAATACTACTTCTACAAGCCGTAGTGCTGTCCGATCATCTTATGATCAAGTGAGTGTGTGGTTACTTTCTTCTAACGCATAATTATGAAGTATTTTATACGAAATATGTGTTATGTGTATATTTTGTTGTTATATACGTGAATGTATATTCATTTTCTTCTATCTCATAGATATGATTTATTCTCTATGAAATACGTGTTATGTGTATGTATCTCATCTGTTGTTTGGAATATGTATTGAATGAGATTGGTATACAGGTTTTAAACTATGTATAAAAATATATATTTTTATCTACTAATATGTCGAGTAGAACATGGGTAGATAGTTGTGTGATAAACAGATGAGAGGCCTCGATGTTGTTTTTGATTCAGTCATCTAGCGGAGTTTAGATGACTACCACAGAATTTTCTAGACAGTCCTGTGGAATGCTAGCAGGTTCGCCACCTGTAGGTGTTAATGAACTTGGTTGTTCATTCGCTGTACTCCATCCCACTCATGGTTGCCTTATTTGACATATATTTCCGGGAAACCCCCGAATGCACGTGTTGTCGCCCCGATGAAATATTCTAAGACTAGGTCCCTTGTGTTAGTTGTTTTAGGGATGTAAAGTGAGAATAACAGGAATGGGTAATTGGGTTATTATCGGTTGGTGGAATTAAATATAATTATTTATTGTGGGTTGAAAACCGTATATGCTCACCAGGCTCCCAAGCCTGGCCCACTCAGTTTATTTGTATTACAGGAACTGGCGCAATGGCATAAGATGGATGAATCATCAAGTGGTTTTGTGTACAAGTCTGTATATGTATATATTTGTTGAATGACTTGTAATGTTATCGTTTATGCTTCATGGTCTGTATCGGAACATGACATCTCGAGTTTTGATTATATAATGAAAATACATTTCTTTTATGAAATGCTTTGGTAAATCTTATTTTATCACGTTTTGTTTTTAGGAACAAATTCCGCAACTCTTTCAAATCAAAAGGATTTACTCTGAAATTATTTTAAAAGCTTAAATGAAAATCGGTCTTTTCTGGCCGAGATTTTGGGGATGTCACAATTGGTATCAGAGCATTAGTTTAAGTGAACTAGGAATTTGTAGGATTTCTATACTTAAACTTAAAATGCTAAGTGAAATTTTGAGATGTGTGTCTGTTATGTTTTAGACACGAGCACTAGTTTATTTTAGGAAAGTTGCCTAAAATGCTCGTATGTGCTAAATGTTATATGTTGCCATATATGATATTATTTGTTCGAATCTATGGTCTGTTGCCGGCCGGATCTGGAAACCTTATGTATGTAGGATTCGAAGCGTACGTCTACGAATTTAGAACTAGCATGTAAATGTTTCGGGGTGATAAGGATGATTTGAATATCTATCGTGAATAAGGATCTAATTTCACCTTATTCGGTGTATATATCAAAAATTGTGAGAACAAGAAGTGGAGTTGGAAATGTTGATGAAAACAGGAATCAACCACCAGTGATTGAGAAAATACCTATCGTAGCAGCAGCACCTAAGCCGATAACAATGGATGGTGTACAATTCATGATTCAGACGATGTTGGATGAAACGAGACGTCTGCTTCAGCAGAATTGTGAAGAACTGTTAATTCAAGTGGAAGAGCCCAAAGTGAATGAAGGGCACTCGGAAGGTTGAAACTTCAGTGGGTCTGTTGGTCAAGCCAACCCACCGATAGTTAGGCAAATCAACCAAGGTGGAAGGAATGATGGAATAGGATGCAAGTACAAGGACTTTCTGACTTGCAAACCATCGACCTTCACTGGAAAGGAGCACCCGATTGGAGTGATGGATTGGATCTCCGAAATGGAGTTAGCCTTCATGACTTGTGGCTGTAGAGGCAAGTTGTAGACTACCTTTGCAGTGCGTCAGTTCCGAGGTGGAGCCATTCGTTGGTGGAACACTCTAGGGAAGACTTTAAGCCCTAATGAGCCATTGCAATTATCATGGGCAGAGTTCTTGGCGCAGTTCAAGCGCAAGTTCTACTCGGCTTAAAATCTGTTGGAGTTGGAGAACAAGTTTTTGACATTAACAAAGGGTAGCATGTCAGTTGATGAATACACTAATAACTTTACAGACAAGATGGAGTTTGCTTTGCGCATCGTTCCAGATGAGCTGACAAAGGTTGACCGGTATGCAAAAGGACTCTCATGGGAGTATGCAGTGCCAATTCGTCAGGCACCTACTCTAGAGGCGGCTATTTGGGCTGCTAAGTCTATTGAGGACATGATCAAGGGAAGATTCGCTAGCAAGGTTGAAGTTGGCGAGAAGAGAAAGTTTGAAGGAACTTCAGGTTCCAATAAGAAAAGCAAATTTTTGAAGTCTAATTCGAAAAAGTTTGGAGGAAAGGGAGGCGAAGCGAAATGGTGGGAGAAGTGCAAGAAAAAGCACTTTGGGAAATGTAGTGAGGATGTAACCTGCTACAAGTGTGGAAAAATTGGGCATTTTGCCAATGAGTGTCCGTCCAACAAAAGGATGTGTTTTGGTTGTAATGAAGAGGGGCACATTTTGAAAGACTGTCCGAAGAAGGAGGCATCTAAGCCTAACATTCCACCAAAGTGGAAGGCGAGAGCCTTCCAGATGACACTTGAGGCTACGAAAGATGAAGTTGATGTCGCTTTAAGTACCTTTCTCGTAAACGAATTAGCTGCTCAATTTTTTTTTGATTCGGGAGCCAACTACTCCTGTATTTCGCATGAGTTTGGTAGGAAACTAGCTTTGCCTGTTGATATACTAGATAATGCTTTATTAGTCGAACTTGCTAGTGGCAAGTTTGTACCTGTTAGCCATCGTATGAAAAACATCTTAATCGACCATAACGGGAATAAGTTTCACAAGGAATTATTGCCTATCGAACTTAATGGTTTCGACATCATGTTGGGAATGGATTGGCTTAGCGCCAATGATGTCGCGATTTTATGCAAGAAGAAGATAGTAAAAGTAAACCCGCCAGGGAAGGAGTCATTTAAGGTGTACGGGGACAAACGCTGAGTAAATTCTAGAATCATTTCGCTAATGAAATCCAGAAAGTGTTTGACCAAGGGATGTACATCATATTTAGCATTCGTGATTGATGCTAAGAAGGTGATGCAAACTATTCCAGTGGTGTGTGATTATTCGGAAGTATTTCCCGAAGATCTTCCTGGATTACTACTTGATAGACAAGTGGAGTTCAGAATAGACTTGTTACCAGCAACCATGCCAATAGCAAAAGCACCTTATCGATTAGCACCAACGGAGATGAAGGAGCTGATGATGCTACTTCAGGAGTTATTGGAGAAAGGTTTCATTAGACCTAGTTCATCACCCTGGGGAGTTCCGGTGTTATTTGTGAAGAAGAAAGATGGAAGTATGAGAATGTGCATCGATTATAGAGAGCTGAACGAGGCAATAATAAAGAATATATATCCATTGCCGAGGATTGATGACATGTTCGATCAACGACAAGGTTCAAGTTATTTTTCAAAGATCGACCTAAGGTCAGGATATCATCAGCTAAAAGTGAGAGAGCAGGATATCGAGAAGACTGCATTCAGAACTAAACATGGACACTACGAGTTCTTGGTTATGTCGTTTGGACTAACCAATGCTCCAGCAGCATTCATGGATTTAATGAATTGGGTTTGTAATCCGTTCCTTGATAAATCCATGATAGTGTTCATAGATGATATTCTGATTTACTCGAAAAGCCAAGAGGAGCATGGCAGACACTTGCAAGAAGTGTTAGAAGTCTTTAAGAAGGAGAAGCTGTTAGCAAAGTTCTCCAAATGTGATTTTTGGATTCGTGAAGTCCAATTCTTGGGTCATGTGGTCAACCAAGAAGGGATAATGGTTGATCCAGCAAAGATTGAGGCTGTAATGAAGTGGGAACAACCGAAAAGTCCCACGGGGATCCGAAGCTTTTTAGGATTAGCCGGATATTACCAAAGGTTTATCCAAGGCTTTTCTCCGATTGCTACTCCATTAACAGCTTTGACCCACTAAGGAGCTACTTATGCTTGGAGTGATAAGCATAAAGAAGCATTCAAGAAGCTAAAGAAGAAGCTGTGCGAGGCACCGATACTTTCTCTACCCGATGGAGTTGAATACTTTGTTGTTTATAGCGATGTGTCTGGGGTTGGATTGGGTTGTGTTTTGACCCAAAGAGAAAAGGTGATAGCATATGCGTCTCGACAACTAAAGAAGCATGAAAGGAACTACCCAACTCATGATTTGGAGTTGGCAGCTGTAGTTTTAACTCTGAAAATATGGAGGCATTACTTCTATGGCACGAAGTGCAAACTTTTCACTGCTCATAAGAGTCTCCAATATCTCTTTAATCAGAAAGAATTGAATATGAGGCAACGATGTTGGCTAGAGTTACTCAAGGACTACGACTGTGAGATACTTTACCATCCTGGTAAAGCTAATGTTGTCACTGATGCTCTCAGTCGGAAAGTCAATCTTGAAAGAAAGAGGCAAAGAGCGTTTAGAATTGAAGTTGTCTCGAAGATTGTGGAGAGTATAAAGAAAGCTCAAGAAGAAGCTTTAGAGAAGAATGACCGAAAGAAGGAACGTTTGGGTAAAACATTAGTGTTCGGTATAAACAGTCACGGACTGAAGGTATTCCAAGATCGTATTTGGGTACCTAAGTCTGGAGGAATTAGAGATCTTCTGATGGAATAATATCACAAAACCATGTACTCATTTCATCCTGGCACTACTAAAATGTATAGGGACCTGAAACCCTACTACTGGTGGCCAACGATGAAGCTTGATGTTGCAAAGTATGTGGCCGAGTGTGTGACTTGTGCGAGAGTCAAGACACAACATCAGAAACCATATGGGAGTTTAGAACCTTTACCTGTGCCTATGGGTAAATGGGAAGACATTGCGATAAATTTTGTCACTAAACTACCCAGAACAAAGAATGGTCACAACATGATTTGGGTGGTCGTTGATCGATTCACTAAGGTGCTGTTTGTTTTTTCTGAGGCAAAATGTCTGCAGTCTGCGGACCACATCTGTAGACCTCTGCAGTAGAAGAGGTGGATCAAACGTCTGCAGTCTGAAAAAAGAAGATTGTTTGTTTTTTTAACATCTGCGGACTATTAAAATAAACTGAAATCTAAATAAACTGATTTTTTAAAACTTCAAAGCGAATTTTTTATATATTTTTACGACTTTATTATAAATATATAACGAATCTAGATCAACTTTTATGTATTATTATATAAAAAATAAAAATAAAAATGGTATTAATTCATATACAGATTTGATAAAAACCAACAACTTTGATTGCAAAGTTATAACTAAACATTATAATTAGTGATAAAAGAATTTGTACATAAATAGATGGAAATAAACTTCGATTTTTTCAAATAAATCTATTAAAAACGTACGATAAATATTTTCTCGAGAAATTGATGATACTCTATTAAATAAAGTTTTACAAAATTTTGGCAAAAAAATATAAGAATATATTTTGATTTTTTTTTCATATTTATATAAACAATTTCAACAACTATTATTATAATAAATTTTTATTTATAAATTTGTTAAAAATATCATGTTTGTATCGTCAAATGTTTTTTTTTTAAGTTTTGTAATTTTTTTTTCATATTATTTATCATTAATAAAGTTGGAAAAAATATAAATTAAAAAAAAACTTAAAAAAAATAAAGATATATATGTTTTTTTAAGCTAGAAGATGTCTGAAGATGTTAGAAAACTCTGGTCCACATCTGCGCCAACAAGAGGGCGCGCAGACATTTTTAGGTCTGCAGTCTTCAAAAAAAACAAACAATCTGCGAAGACTAATGTCTGCGCGTGGTCTGCGCGGCGCAGACAGAAGACGTCTCGCAGATCTGCAGACAAAAAACAAACACTACCTAAGAGTGTGCATTTCATAGCAACCAATGAGAAATGGTCTATGGAAAATCTTGTGAATTCTTATGTGAAGGAAATTGTGAGGCTTCACGGTGTTCCATTAACGATTGTATCGGATCGTGATAGACGTTTCACCTCAAGGTTTTGGAAAAGTCTACAAGAGGAAATGGGTACCAAGTTGTGTTTAAGTACAGTTTACCATCCGCAGACTGATGGTTAGAGTGAAAGAACAATACAAACACTTGAAGATATGCTGAGGGCATGTACCCTAGAATTCCTAGGTAATTGGGATGAATATTTACCTTTGGTAGAATTTTCCTACAATAATAGTTTCCACTCGAGCATAAAGATGGCACCTTATCAAGCTTTGTACGGACAGAAGTGCCGTACGCCGTCTTGTTGTCTTGAGGCTGGAGAAAAGCTGTTTATGGGACCCGAGATGGTTCATCAAACTGCTGAGAAGTTGAAAGTGATCAGGGAAAGAATGTTAGCAGCTCAAAATCGTCAAAAGAGCTATGCTGACAAGAAGCGAAGACCGATGACTTTTGAAGTTGGAGATTCGGTTTTGCTTAAAGTATCGTCGTGGAAGGGACTTATAAGATTTGGTAAAAGGGGAAAGTTGATTCCAAGGTTTATTGGACCATTTAAAGTTCTTCAGAGAATTGGGAACCAAGCTTACAAGCTAGAATTTCCAAAAGAACTAAATGGAATTCACAACACTTTTCATGTGTGTTATTTGAGGAGGTTCACGGGAGAAGTTCCTGATATAATTCCAATTTCTGAATAGAGAATTGATGAAAACAAGAGGTTAATTGAAGAACCAGAGGCAATTGTTGACCGAAAGACTAAGAAGCTTCGACGCAAGATGGTCGAATTAGTGCTTGTCCGTTGGAAACATACGAATGGGTCAAATATCACTTGGGAAACGGAGAGTGACATGTTGAGTCGCTATCCGCATTTGTTTGTTGATGTGATATCTGGGACGGAATCATCCTAAGGGGGAGAGAATTGTAAGCCCGCGTTTCCAAGCTAGGCATTATCATTGATGTAATAGTCTAGGCTAACCCTTGTAACTATTTTTGGAGTATTAATGATGAAATATTGGAGTATTATGTGAATTATGTGTTTATTTTCTTAATTATTATAATTTAATGAATTAAGAATAAAATAAGCGTCAAAATTAAAGTATGAGATAAGCCCGATTTGCATAAAGATGTAGTGGTCGAAACAAGGATTCCAAAGATATAAAGAATGTCGAAGATCTTGTTATTTGTAGTGAAACAATGAAAAGATAGGCGAAAACGAACGTCGGATGAAGAAGTTATGAATTTATAATGGAGTTTTCTTGTCCCAACCTACTAAAAATAAATAATAAAAATAAAGTCAAAATTAGCCAACGGAGTCTAAACGAAAGTTGTAGAGCGTAGTCTCACCTACGCGCGGATATAAAGAACGTCAAAAACGGAGTTCGTATGAAGAAGATATGAATTATCGAAGTTTATTAAATAATTAAAATTAAAATTTAATTATTAAACCCGATATTATCCGAAGGGGAGTCACCGGACTTATCCGGGTTACGCCCAGCGTACCCCGATGCATGCACCTCCTCAGACTCAAGTGCTCCGATGACGCATGCAGTGACGTTTTGGTCACGTACGCCCTGCGTAACTAAGTACGCTCAGCGTACGTGCGAGGCTCAGCCTCTATAAAAGGCTTGCGAGGGCAGCCGAGAGTTTTGCTCTTTTTCTCTTCTCTCTCTCTCTCTCTCTCTCTCTCTCTCTCTCTCTCTCTCGTTTTGCATCATTTTGCATGCCAAAAGTATCCTGAAGCCCCGGTATTAATCCCAAGCCTCGAAGCAAGTCCCGAAATCCTGAAGACCCGAGAAGTGCAATTCTCGAGCCGAAGCTTTGCCCGCGAGGAGCCCGGTTTTTGTGAAGATCTTCCCGATCTACCGAAGAATACTACTTCTACAAGCCGTAGTGTTGTCCGATCATCTTATGATCAAGTGAGTGTGTGGTTACTTTCTTCTAACGCATAATTATGAAGTATTTTATACGAAATATGTGTTATGTGTATATTTTGTTGTTATATACGTGAATGTATATTCATTTTCTTCTATCTCATAGATATGATTTATTCTCTATGAAATACGTGTTATGTGTATGTATCTCATCTATTGTTTGGAATATGTATTGAATGAGATTGGTATACAGGTTTTAAACTATGTATAAAAATATATATTTTTATCTACTAATATGTCGAGTAGAACATGGGTAGATAGTTGTGTGATAAACAGATGAGAGGCCTCGATGTTGTTTTTGATTCAGTCATCTAGCGGAGTTTAGATGACGACCACAGAATTTTCTAGACAGTCCTGTGGAACGCTAGCAGGTTCGCCACCTGTAGGTGTTAATGAACTTGGTTGTTCATTCGCTGTACTCCATCCCACTCATGGTTGCCTTATTTGACATATATTTCCGGGAAACCCCCGAATGCACGTGTTGTCGCCCCGATGAAATATTCTAAGACTAGGTCCCTTGTGTTAGTTGTTTTAGGGATGTAAAGTGAGAATAACAGGAATGGGTAATTGGGTTATTATCGGTTGGTGGAATTAAATATAATTATTTATTGTGGGTTGAAAACCGTATATGCTCACCAGGCTCCCAAGCCTGGCCCACTCAGTTTATTTGTATTACAGGAACTGGCGCAATGGCATAAGATGGATGAATCATCAAGTGGTTTTGTGTACAAGTCTGTATATGTATATATTTGTTGAATGACTTGTAATGTTATCGTTTATGCTTCATGGTCTGTATCGGAACATGACATCTCGAGTTTTGATTATATAATGAAAATACATTTCTTTTATGAAATGCTTTGGTAAATCTTATTTTATCACGTTTTGTTTTTAGGAACAAATTCCGCAACTCTTTCAAATCAAAAGGATTTACTCTGAAATTATTTTAAAAGCTTAAATGAAAATCGGTCTTTTCTGGCCGAGATTTTGGGGATGTCACAATTGGTATCAGAGCATTAGTTTAAGTGAACTAGGAATTTGTAGGATTTCTATACTTAAACTTAAAATGCTAAGTGAAATTTTGAGATGTGTGTCTGTTATGTTTTAGACACGAGCACTAGTTTATTTTAGGAAAGTTGCCTAAAATGCTCTTATGTGCTAAATGTTATATGTTGCCATATATGATATTATTTGTTCGAATCTATGGTCTGTTGCCGGCCGGATCTGGAAACCTTATGTATGTAGGATTCTAAGCGTACGTCTACGAATTTAGAACTAGCATGTAAATGTTTCGGGGTGATAAGGATGATTTGAATATCTATCGTGAATAAGGATCTAATTTCACCTTATTCGGTGTATATATCAAAAATTGTGAGAACAAGAAGTGGAGTTGGAAATGTTGATGAAAACAGGAATCAACCACCAGTGATTGAGAAAATACCTATCGTAGCAGCAGCACCTAAGCCGATAACAATGGATGGTGTACAATTCATGATTCAGACGATGTTGGATGAAACGAGACGTCTGCTTCAGCAGAATTGTGAAGAACTGTTAATTCAAGTGGAAGAGCCCAAAGTGAATGAAGGGCACTCGGAAGGTTGAAACTTCAGTGGGTCTGTTGGTCAAGCCAACCCACCGATAGTTAGGCAAATCAACCAAGGTGGAAGGAATGATGGAATAGGATGCAAGTACAAGGACTTTCTGACTTGCAAACCATCGACCTTCACTGGAAAGGAGCGCCCGATTGGAGTGATGGATTGGATCTCCGAAATGGAGTTAGCCTTCATGACTTGTGGCTGTAGAGGCAAGTTGTAGACTACCTTTGCAGTGCGTCAGTTCCGAGGTGGAGCCATTCGTTGGTGGAACACTCTAGGGAAGACTTTAAGCCCTAATGAGCCATTGCAATTATCATGGGCAGAGTTCTTGGCGCATTTCAAGCGCAAGTTCTACTCGGCTTAAAATCTGTTGGAGTTGGAGAACAAGTTTTTGACATTAACAAAGGGTAGCATGTCAGTTGATGAATACACTAATAACTTTACAGACAAGATGGAGTTTGCTTTGCGCATCGTTCCAGATGAGCTGACAAAGGTTGACCGGTATGCAAAAGGACTCTCATGGGAGTATGGAGTGCCAATTCGTCAGGCACCTACTCTAGAGGCGGCTATTTGGGCTGCTAAGTCTATTGAGGACATGATCAAGGGAAGATTCGCTAGCAAGGTTGAAGTTGGCGAGAAGAGAAAGTTTGAAGGAACTTCAGGTTCCAATAAGAAAAGCAAATTTTTGAAGTCTAATTCGAAAAAGTTTGGAGGAAAGGGAGGCGAAGCGAAATGGTGGGAGAAGTGCAAGAAAAAGCACTTTGGGAAATGTAGTGAGGATGTAACCTGCTACAAGTGTGGAAAAATTGGGCATTTTGCCAATGAGTGTCCGTCCAACAAAAGGATGTGTTTTGGTTGTAATGAAGAGGGGCACATTTTGAAAGACTGTCCGAAGAAGGAGGCATCTAAGCCTAACATTCCACCAAAGTGGAAGGCGAGAGCCTTCCAGATGACACTTGAGGCTACGAAAGATGAAGTTGATGTCGCTTTAAGTACCTTTCTCGTAAACGAATTAGCTGCTCAATTTTTTTTTTGATTCGGGAGCCAACTACTCCTGTATTTCGCATGAGTTTGGTAGGAAACTAGCTTTGCCTGTTGATATACTAGATAATGCTTTATTAGTCGAACTTGCTAGTGGCAAGTTTGTACCTGTTAGCCATCGTATGAAAAACATCTTAATCGACCATAACGGGAATAAGTTTCACAAGGAATTATTGCCTATCGAACTTAATGGTTTCGACATCATGTTGGGAATGGATTGGCTTAGCGCCAATGATGTCGCGATTTTATGCAAGAAGAAGATAGTAAAAGTAAACCCGCCAGGGAAGGAGTCATTTAAGGTGTACGGGGACAAACGCTGAGTAAATTCTAGAATCATTTCGCTAATGAAATCCAGAAAGTGTTTGACCAAGGGATGTACATCATATTTAGCATTCGTGATTGATTCTAAGAAGGTGATGCAAAGTATTCCAGTGGTGTGTGATTAGTCGGAAGTATTTCCCGAAGATCTTCCTGGATTACTACTTGATAGACAAGTGGAGTTCAGAATAGACTTGTTACCAGCAACCATGCCAATAGCAAAAGCACCTTATCGATTAGCACCAACGGAGATGAAGGAGCTGATGATGCTACTTCAGGAGTTATTGGAGAAAGGTTTCATTAGACCTAGTTCATCACCCTGGGGAGTTCCGGTGTTATTTGTGAAGAAGAAAGATGGAAGTATGAGAATGTGCATCGATTATAGAGAGCTGAACGAGGCAATAATAAAGAATATATATCCATTGCCGAGGATTGATGACATGTTCGATCAACGACAAGGTTCAAGTTATTTTTCAAAGATCGACCTAAGGTCAGGATATCATCAGCTAAAAGTGAGAGAGCAGGATATCGAGAAGACTGCATTCAGAACTAAACATGGACACTATGAGTTCTTGGTTATGTCGTTTGGACTAACCAATGCTCCAGCAGCATTCATGGATTTAATGAATTGGGTTTGTAATCCGTTCCTTGATAAATCCGTGATAGTGTTCATAGATGATATTCTGATTTACTCGAAAAGCCAAGAGGAGCATGGCAGACACTTGCAAGAAGTGTTAGAAGTCTTTAAGAAGGAGAAGCTGTTAGCAAAGTTCTCCAAATGTGATTTTTGGATTCGTGAAGTCCAATTCTTGGGTCATGTGGTCAACCAAGAAGGGATAATGGTTGATCCAGCAAAGATTGAGGCTGTAATGAAGTGGGAACAACCGAAAAGTCCCACGGGGATCCGAAGCTTTTTAGGATTAGCCGGATATTACCAAAGGTTTATCCAAGGCTTTTCTCCGATTGCTACTCCATTAACAGCTTTGACCCACTAAGGAGCTACTTATGCTTGGAGTGATAAGCATAAAGAAGCATTCAAGAAGCTAAAGAAGAAGCTGTGCGAGGCACCGATACTTTCTCTACCCGATGGAGTTGAATACTTTGTTGTTTATAGCGATGTGTCTGGGGTTGGATTGGGTTGTGTTTTGACCCAAAGAGAAAAGGTGATAGCATATGCGTCTCGACAACTAAAGAAGCATGAAAGGAACTACCCAACTCATGATTTGGAGTTGGCAGCTGTAGTTTTAACTCTGAAAATATGGAGGCATTACTTCTATGGCACGAAGTGCAAACTTTTCACTGCTCATAAGAGTCTCCAATATCTCTTTAATCAGAAAGAATTGAATATGAGGCAACGATGCTGGCTAGAGTTACTCAAGGACTACGACTGTGAGATACTTTACCATCCTGGTAAAGCTAATGTTATCACTGATGCTCTCAGTCGGAAAGTCAATCTTGAAAGAAAGAGGCAAAGAGCGTTTAGAATTGAAGTTGTCTCGAAGATTGTGGAGAGTATAAAGAAAGCTCAAGAAGAAGCTTTAGAGAAGAATGACCGAAAGAAGGAACGTTTGGGTAAAACATTAGTGTTCGGTATAAACAGTCACGGACTGAAGGTATTCCAAGATCGTATTTGGGTACCTAAGTCTGGAGGAATTAGAGATCTTCTGATGGAATAATATCACAAAACCATGTACTCATTTCATCCTGGCACTACTAAAATGTATAGGGACCTGAAACCCTACTACTGGTGGCCAACGATGAAGCTTGATGTTGCAAAGTATGTGGCCGAGTGTGTGACTTGTGCGAGAGTCAAGACACAACATCAGAAACCATATGGGAGTTTAGAACCTTTACCTGTGCCTATGGGTAAATGGGAAGACATTGCGATAAATTTTGTCACTAAACTACCCAGAACAAAGAATGGTCACAACATGATTTGGGTGGTCGTTGATCGATTCACTAAGGTGCTGTTTGTTTTTTCTGAGGCAAAATGTCTGCAGTCTGCGGACCACATCTGTAGACCTCTGCAGTAGAAGAGGTGGATCAAACGTCTGCAGTCTGAAAAAAGAAGATTGTTTGTTTTTTTAACATCTGCGGACTATTAAAATAAACTGAAATCTAAATAAACTGATTTTTTAAAACTTCAAAGCGAATTTTTTATATATTTTTACGACTTTATTATAAATATATAACGAATCTAGATCAACTTTTATGTATTATTATATAAAAAATAAAAATAAAAATGGTATTAATTCATATACAGATTTGATAAAAACCAACAACTTTGATTGCAAAGTTATAACTAAACATTATAATTAGTGATAAAAGAATTTGTACATAAATAGATGGAAATAAACTTCGATTTTTTCAAATAAATCTATTAAAAACGTACGATAAATATTTTCTCGAGAAATTGATGATACTCTATTAAATAAAGTTTTACAAAATTTTGGCAAAAAAATATAAGAATATATTTTGATTTTTTTTTCATATTTATATAAACAATTTCAACAACTATTATTATAATAAATTTTTATTTATAAATTTGTTAAAAATATCATGTTTGTATCGTCAAATGTTTTTTTTTTAAGTTTTGTAATTTTTTTTTCATATTATTTATCATTAATAAAGTTGGAAAAAATATAAATTAAAAAAAAACTTAAAAAAAATAAAGATATATATGTTTTTTTAAGCTAGAAGATGTCTGAAGATGTTAGAAAACTCTGGTCCACATCTGCGCCAACAAGAGGGCGCGCAGACATTTTTAGGTCTGCAGTCTTCAAAAAAAACAAACAATCTGCGAAGACTAATGTCTGCGCGTGGTCTGCGCGGCGCAGACAGAAGACGTCTCGCAGATCTGCAGACAAAAAACAAACACTACCTAAGAGTGTGCATTTCATAGCAACCAATGAGAAATGGTCTATGGAAAATCTTGTGAATTCTTATGTGAAGGAAATTGTGAGGCTTCACGGTGTTCCATTAACGATTGTATCGGATCGTGATAGACGTTTCACCTCAAGGTTTTGGAAAAGTCTACAAGAGGAAATGGGTACCAAGTTGTGTTTAAGTACAGTTTACCATCCGCAGACTGATGGTTAGAGTGAAAGAACAATACAAACACTTGAAGATATGCTGAGGGCATGTACCCTAGAATTCCTAGGTAATTGGGATGAATATTTACCTTTGGTAGAATTTTCCTACAATAATAGTTTCCACTCGAGCATAAAGATGGCACCTTATCAAGCTTTGTACGGACAGAAGTGTCGTACGCCGTCTTGTTGTCTTGAGGCTGGAGAAAAGCTGTTTATGGGACCCGAGATGGTTCATCAAACTGCTGAGAAGTTGAAAGTGATCAGGGAAAGAATGTTAGCAGCTCAAAATCGTCAAAAGAGCTATGCTGACAAGAAGCGAAGACCGATGACTTTTGAAGTTGGAGATTCGGTTTTGCTTAAAGTATCATCGTGGAAGGGACTTATAAGATTTGGTAAAAGGGGAAAGTTGATTCCAAGGTTTATTGGACCATTTAAAGTTCTTCAGAGAATTGGGAACCAAGCTTACAAGCTAGAATTTCCAAAAGAACTAAATGGAATTCACAACACTTTTCATGTGTGTTATTTGAGGAGGTTCACGGGAGAAGTTCCTGATATAATTCCAATTTCTGAATAGAGAATTGATGAAAACAAGAGGTTAATTGAAGAACCAGAGGCAATTGTTGACCGAAAGACTAAGAAGCTTCGACGCAAGATGGTCGAATTAGTGCTTGTCCGTTGGAAACATACGAATGGGTCAAATATCACTTGGGAAACGGAGAGTGACATGTTGAGTCGCTATCCGCATTTGTTTGTTGATGTGATATCTGGGACGGAATCATCCTAAGGGGGAGAGAATTGTAAGCCCGCGTTTCCAAGCTAGGCATTATCATTGATGTAATAGTCTAGGCTAACCCTTGTAACTATTTTTGGAGTATTAATGATGAAATATTGGAGTATTATGTGAATTATGTGTTTATTTTCTTAATTATTATAATTTAATGAATTAAGAATAAAATAAGCGTCAAAATTAAAGTATGAGATAAGCCCGATTTGCATAAAGATGTAGTGGTCGAAACAAGGATTCCAAAGATATAAAGAATGTCGAAGATCTTGTTATTTGTAGTGAAACAATGAAAAGATAGGCGAAAACGAACGTCGGATGAAGAAGTTATGAATTTATAATGGAGTTTTCTTGTCCCAACCTACTAAAAATAAATAATAAAAATAAAGTCAAAATTAGCCAACGGAGTCTAAACGAAAGTTGTAGAGCGTAGTCTCACCTACGCGCGGATATAAAGAACGTCAAAAACGGAGTTCGTATGAAGAAGATATGAATTATCGAAGTTTATTAAATAATTAAAATTAAAATTTAATTATTAAACCCGATATTATCCGAAGGGGAGTCACCGGACTTATCCGGGTTACGCCCAGCGTACCCCGATGCATGCACCTCCTCAGACTCAAGTGCTCCGATGACGCATGCAGTGACGTTTTGGTCACGTACGCCCTGCGTAACTAAGTACGCTCAGCGTACGTGCGAGGCTCAGCCTCTATAAAAGGCTTGCGAGGGCAGCCGAGAGTTTTGCTCTTTTTCTCTTCTCTCTCTCTCTCTCTCTCTCTCTCTCTCTCTCTCTCTCTCGTTTTGCATCATTTTGCATGCCAAAAGTATCCTGAAGCCCCGGTATTAATCCCAAGCCTCGAAGCAAGTCCCGAAATCCTGAAGACCCGAGAAGTGCAATTCTCGAGCCGAAGCTTTGCCCGCGAGGAGCCCGGTTTTTGTGAAGATCTTCCCGATCTACCGAAGAATACTACTTCTACAAGCCGTAGTGTTGTCCGATCATCTTATGATCAAGTGAGTGTGTGGTTACTTTCTTCTAACGCATAATTATGAAGTATTTTATACGAAATATGTGTTATGTGTATATTTTGTTGTTATATACGTGAATGTATATTCATTTTCTTCTATCTCATAGATATGATTTATTCTCTATGAAATACGTGTTATGTGTATGTATCTCATCTGTTGTTTGGAATATGTATTGAATGAGATTGGTATACAGGTTTTAAACTATGTATAAAAATATATATTTTTATCTACTAATATGTCGAGTAGAACATGGGTAGATAGTTGTGTGATAAACAGATGAGAGGCCTCGATGTTGTTTTTGATTCAGTCATCTAGCGGAGTTTAGATGACGACCACAGAATTTTCTAGACAGTCCTGTGGAACGCTAGCAGGTTCGCCACCTGTAGGTGTTAATGAACTTGGTTGTTCATTCGCTGTACTCCATCCCACTCATGGTTGCCTTATTTGACATATATTTCCGGGAAACCCCCGAATGCACGTGTTGTCGCCCCGATGAAATATTCTAAGACTAGGTCCCTTGTGTTAGTTGTTTTAGGGATGTAAAGTGAGAATAACAGGAATGGGTAATTGGGTTATTATCGGTTGGTGGAATTAAATATAATTATTTATTGTGGGTTGAAAACCGTATATGCTCACCAGGCTCCCAAGCCTGGCCCACTCAGTTTATTTGTATTACAGGAACTGGCGCAATGGCATAAGATGGATGAATCATCAAGTGGTTTTGTGTACAAGTCTGTATATGTATATATTTGTTGAATGACTTGTAATGTTATCGTTTATGCTTCATGGTCTGTATCGGAACATGACATCTCGAGTTTTGATTATATAATGAAAATACATTTCTTTTATGAAATGCTTTGGTAAATCTTATTTTATCACGTTTTGTTTTTAGGAACAAATTCCGCAACTCTTTCAAATCAAAAGGATTTACTCTGAAATTATTTTAAAAGCTTAAATGAAAATCGGTCTTTTCTGGCCGAGATTTTGGGGATGTCACAATTGGTATCAGAGCATTAGTTTAAGTGAACTAGGAATTTGTAGGATTTCTATACTTAAACTTAAAATGCTAAGTGAAATTTTGAGATGTGTGTCTGTTATGTTTTAGACACGAGCACTAGTTTATTTTAGGAAAGTTGCCTAAAATGCTCGTATGTGCTAAATGTTATATGTTGCCATATATGATATTATTTGTTCGAATCTATGGTCTGTTGCCGGCCGGATCTGGAAACCTTATGTATGTAGGATTCGAAGCGTACGTCTACGAATTTAGAACTAGCATGTAAATGTTTCGGGGTGATAAGGATGATTTGAATATCTATCGTGAATAAGGATCTAATTTCACCTTATTCGGTGTATATATCAAAAATTGTGAGAACAAGAAGTGGAGTTGGAAATGTTGATGAAAACAGGAATCAACCACCAGTGATTGAGAAAATACCTATCGTAGCAGCAGCACCTAAGCCGATAACAATGGATGGTGTACAATTCATGATTCAGACGATGTTGGATGAAACGAGACGTCTGCTTCAGCAGAATTGTGAAGAACTGTTAATTCAAGTGGAAGAGCCCAAAGTGAATGAAGGGCACTCGGAAGGTTGAAACTTCAGTGGGTCTGTTGGTCAAGCCAACCCACCGATAGTTAGGCAAATCAACCAAGGTGGAAGGAATGATGGAATAGGATGCAAGTACAAGGACTTTCTGACTTGCAAACCATCGACCTTCACTGGAAAGGAGCGCCCGATTGGAGTGATGGATTGGATCTCCGAAATGGAGTTAGCCTTCATGACTTGTGGCTGTAGAGGCAAGTTGTAGACTACCTTTGCAGTGCGTCAGTTCCGAGGTGGAGCCATTCGTTGGTGGAACACTCTAGGGAAGACTTTAAGCCCTAATGAGCCATTGCAATTATCATGGGCAGAGTTCTTGGCGCAGTTCAAGCGCAAGTTCTACTCGGCTTAAAATCTGTTGGAGTTGGAGAACAAGTTTTTGACATTAACAAAGGGTAGCATGTCAGTTGATGAATACACTAATAACTTTACAGACAAGATGGAGTTTGCTTTGCGCATCGTTCCAGATGAGCTGACAAAGGTTGACCGGTATGCAAAAGGACTCTCATGGGAGTATGCAGTGCCAATTCGTCAGGCACCTACTCTAGAGGCGGCTATTTGGGCTGCTAAGTCTATTGAGGACATGATCAAGGGAAGATTCGCTAGCAAGGTTGAAGTTGGCGAGAAGAGAAAGTTTGAAGGAACTTCAGGTTCCAATAAGAAAAGCAAATTTTTGAAGTCTAATTCGAAAAAGTTTGGAGGAAAGGGAGGCGAAGCGAAATGGTGGGAGAAGTGCAAGAAAAAGCACTTTGGGAAATGTAGTGAGGATGTAACCTGCTACAAGTGTGGAAAAATTGGGCATTTTGCCAATGAGTGTCCGTCCAACAAAAGGATGTGTTTTGGTTGTAATGAAGAGGGGCACATTTTGAAAGACTGTCCGAAGAAGGAGGCATCTAAGCCTAACATTCCACCAAAGTGGAAGGCGAGAGCCTTCCAGATGACACTTGAGGCTACGAAAGATGAAGTTGATGTCGCTTTAAGTACCTTTCTCGTAAACGAATTAGCTGCTCAATTTTTTTTTGATTCGGGAGCCAACTACTCCTGTATTTCGCATGAGTTTGGTAGGAAACTAGCTTTGCCTGTTGATATACTAGATAATGCTTTATTAGTCGAACTTGCTAGTGGCAAGTTTGTACCTGTTAGCCATCGTATGAAAAACATCTTAATCGACCATAACGGGAATAAATTTCACAAGGAATTATTGCCTATCGAACTTAATGGTTTCGACATCATGTTGGGAATGGATTGGCTTAGCGCCAATGATGTCGCGATTTTATGCAAGAAGAAGATAGTAAAAGTAAACCCGCCAGGGAAGGAGTCATTTAAGGTGTACGGGGACAAACGCTGAGTAAATTCTAGAATCATTTCGCTAATGAAATCCAGAAAGTGTTTGACCAAGGGATGTACATCATATTTAGCATTCGTGATTGATTCTAAGAAGGTGATGCAAAGTATTCCAGTGGTGTGTGATTATTCGGAAGTATTTCCCGAAGATCTTCCTGGATTACTACTTGATAGACAAGTGGAGTTCAGAATAGACTTGTTACCAGCAACCATGCCAATAGCAAAAGCACCTTATCGATTAGCACCAACGGAGATGAAGGAGCTGATGATGCTACTTCAGGAGTTATTGGAGAAAGGTTTCATTAGACCTAGTTCATCACCCTGGGGAGTTCCGGTGTTATTTGTGAAGAAGAAAGATGGAAGTATGAGAATGTGCATCGATTATAGAGAGCTGAACGAGGCAATAATAAAGAATATATATCCATTGCCGAGGATTGATGACATGTTCGATCAACGACAAGGTTCAAGTTATTTTTCAAAGATCGACCTAAGGTCAGGATATCATCAGCTAAAAGTGAGAGAGCAGGATATCGAGAAGACTGCATTCAGAACTAAACATGGACACTATGAGTTCTTGGTTATGTCGTTTGGACTAACCAATGCTCCAGCAGCATTCATGGATTTAATGAATTGGGTTTGTAATCCGTTCCTTGATAAATCCGTGATAGTGTTCATAGATGATATTCTGATTTACTCGAAAAGCCAAGAGGAGCATGGCAGACACTTGCAAGAAGTGTTAGAAGTCTTTAAGAAGGAGAAACTGTTAGCAAAGTTCTCCAAATGTGATTTTTGGATTCGTGAAGTCCAATTCTTGGGTCATGTGGTCAACCAAGAAGGGATAATGGTTGATCCAGCAAAGATTGAGGCTGTAATGAAGTGGGAACAACCGAAAAGTCCCATGGGGATCCGAAACCCCCGAATGCACGTGTTGTCGCCCCGATGAAATATTCTAAGACTAGGTCCCTTGTGTTAGTTGTTTTAGGGATGTAAAGTGAGAATAACAGGAATGGGTAATTGGGTTATTATCGGTTGGTGGAATTAAATATAATTATTTATTGTGGGTTGAAAACCGTATATGCTCACCAGGCTCCCAAGCCTGGCCCACTCAGTTTATTTGTATTACAGGAACTGGCGCAATGGCATAAGATGGATGAATCATCAAGTGGTTTTGTGTACAAGTCTGTATATGTATATATTTGTTGAATGACTTGTAATGTTATCGTTTATGCTTCATGGTCTGTATCGGAACATGACATCTCGAGTTTTGATTATATAATGAAAATACATTTCTTTTATGAAATGCTTTGGTAAATCTTATTTTATCACGTTTTGTTTTTAAGAACAAATTCCGCAACTCGTTCAAATCAAAAGGATTTACTCTGAAATTATTTTAAAAGCTTAAATGAAAATCGGTCTTTTCTGGCCGAGATTTTAGGGATGTTAGAAATGTGGAATACTTTCGCAATTGACGCCACCTAGGACACCGCAATTGAATGTTGTGGCAGAAAGTCGTAATCGAACCCTGTTTGACATCGTCCATTCTATGATGAGTCGTGCTTCACTACCTATCTCATTATGGGGGTATGCCTTAGAGACTGCCGCCCATATCCTTAACCAAGTCCCTACAAAGAAGGTTGCCAAAACACCTCACGAGATGTGGACAGGGAAAGCTCCCTCGTTGGCACATATCAGGGTTTAGGCTGTGAGGTTTTCATAAGACGAGAGACTCATGACAAGCTCGAACCTCGTAGTGAGTGATGTATTTTCATCGGCTACCCGCAGAGATCCTTTGGATATCTCTTATATAGACCGAGTGACAATGTTGTCTTCGTTGCGAGGAGAGGGGTTTTTCGAGATCAAGAACTCATAAGTTAAGGAGACAATGGGAGGCAAAGCGATCTTGAAGAGATTCAAGAATCGAGCGATGAAGGAACCTCTAACGCTAGCACTCAACCCGAGGAGGAAACTCCGGTTAAACCAATTGACAAGTCCTTACCTCTCAGACGTTCCGAAAGAGTTAGAGTTCAACCCCAATTTTATGGTTTTCATATTACTACCGAAGGGGACACGTATATTAGTGATGGTACACTAATAAATCTAGATGAACCTAATAGCTACAAGGAAGCCATGGTAGGCCCAGAGTCTGCAAAATGGAAAGAGGCGATGGACAATGAGATTTAGTCCATGTATGACAACCAAGTTTGGAATTTGGTTGACAATGTGTCCGGGCGTAAGACGATTGGGTGCAAATGGATCTTCAAGAAGAAGACCGAAATAGATGGGAATGTGCACACGTATAAGGCGTGATTGGTGGCGAAGGGCTTTACTCTAACTCCTGGAGTTGACTATAATGAGACCTTCTCACCAGTTGCGAAAATAAAATCTATTAGGGTAATGCTAGCGATTTCTGCATTTCATGATTATGAGATATGGCAGATGGATGTCAAGACCACTTTCCTTAATGGGAAGTTGGCTGAGGATGTTTACATGGCTCAACCAGAGGATTTTGTCGATACGAAGCGTCCCAATAGAGTGTGCAAGCTTGAAAATTCCATTTATGGACTTAAGCAAGCATCTCGTAGATGGAATCTTTGCTTCGATGAGAAACCATCGAAGAGTTTGGATTTGTACGAAGTGAAGATGAATCATGTGTATATGTTAAGGCCAGTGGGAGTATAGTTAGCTTCCTCGTTTTGTATGTTGATGACATACTACTCATAGGAAACGACATCGCAACTTTGCAGGAGGTCAAGTCCTGGCTCGGGAAGTGCTTCGCTATGAAGAACCTCGGAGAGGCTTCCTATATTTTGGGAATAAGGATAGTGAGAGAACGAAGTAAGAGACTAATAGGACTTAGTCAGAATACTTACCTGGATAAGGTACTAAAACGTTTTAGTATGGAAAACTCGAAGAATGGAGAACTACTGATACAGAGTAATGCCAAGTTAAGTAAGACTCAAAGTACGAGTACTGAAGCCGAGATAGCAGAGATGAGCCGAGTACCTTACGCTTCCGCAATTGGCTCGATCATGTATGCTATGACTTGTACTCGCCCTAATGTGGCCTTTGCTTTGAGCATGGTCAGTAGATATCAAGGGAACCCTAGCAGAGCTCATTGGATTGCAGTCAAGAATATCCTTAAGTACCTTCGGAGGACCAAGGAATGGTTTTTAGTCCTCGGAGGGAGTGATGACTTAAAGGTGCGAGCGTATAGTGACGCCAGCTTCCATACCGATAGAGACAACTACCGTTCGCAGTCGGGCTAGATCTTTACCCTAAATGGAGAAGCAGTGACTTGGAAACGTTCCAAGCAGGAAACTGTAGCTGATTCAACGTGCGAATCAGAGTACATTGCAGCGAGCGAAGCGTTAAAGGAGGCAATATGGTTGAAGAACTTCATTGGTGACCTTGGAGTTGTACATGCCATAAAGGAGCCTATGGAAATTTTCTGTGATAATGAAGGAGCGGTTGCCTTGACCAAGGAACCGAGGGATCATGGTAGATCTCGACATATCAACAGAAAGTATCACTTTATTAGACATCGAATAGAAGGACACCTCGTGGTTAAGAGAATATCATCAGTAGATAACTCAGCAGATCCGCTTACGAAGGGACTGAGTTGGGTTAAGCACTTGCAGCACGCTATGAGCATTGGGCTGAAGGATGATATTAGTTTGGATTAGATAGTTTAGAAACATGTAATAGACATTTGATGATTAAATAAACGAGTATTATTTAATGGTTTTGTCTTATGTTAATTGTTTAACTATTGTTTCACTTTGCATGTTTTGGCTTCCAGAATAATTGAGTTTATTAAGAATAATCGAATTATTCAAATAGTCCACAATCGTTCATACGTTGGAAGTAGGTATGAATGAAGATTGTCATGAATTGGGGTGTAGATTGTCTAAATGGTATTAGACATAGCAAAGGTTTGCTACAAAGTTCCTAAGTGCTTATGAACAAGTTTTGAGCATTGGAATAAACCCACGCTTGCTGGAATCACTTTATGGAATGTATCGCAAGTGATCGCAAGACGATAATATCATATGGTCTTAAAACCAAGTTATATGGTTTATTGTTTACTAATTGGTTGTGCATTGATAATGCGAAACCGCATCATTAAATTGATGTCATAAAACACATTGTTATGTATAGTTGATTAATGAATAGTAGATGCATATAAGTCGAAGTTTATCTGTTACTTTTATCCTAAGAGGGTAAAAGCGATATCATGGTCGCTCGATGATTTGATTTGACTTATGTGTCGGGCCCGGTCAGGACTGAATTGATGTGTTCAATTAAGTTCTATATCAAATAAATATGAGATCGAGAAACTAATTGCTAGATAATAAGTATGACACCGGTTCATGAGATTGTTTGCACGGTATCAAAACAGAGGACTGTACGATCCCTTATCTAAAGGACATGTTACTGATAAGATCAGAGTTCGACAGCATCTTTGAGAGCTACGATTGCTAATCGAGTTGTACGTTATATTTGTGGTTACTAGACTTATCCAAGTGGGAGACTGTTGGATTAGTGTGTAAGCCCGTAACCATATTTGATAAATACTTGACCCGGTTGTGCATGGTCCTTTTCGGTTGCCTTCACCAAAGCAACTTGACTGGAGAAATAAATAGAGAAGGAGGTTATCATGATTTATTAATATGTTATAAGAATAATATATTAAAGGAGAAATCATATTTGTTTAATAAATATTGGTCAATAATTAATTAAGAATTAATTTTGTGATCAAGTGTAATTAATTAAACTAGAGGGACTGAATTGTAATTATGTAATAGTTGCAAAATAGGGCAATGGTTATCCTAGTAGTAGTATGGACGAATTCAAGGGATAAGATATCCTTGAAATCGTCCAAAGGTCCAAGAGATAAGGGTTATCAAGGCTTATCTTATGATTGCTTGGTGGGCAAGCAACTAGATAAGGATAAGGACTTAAACCCTAATCTCAACCTTATATAAAGACCCCTAGGCCCTAAGAATTCGTTCACTTGCTTCTAAGAGATCCTAAGGCCGATTTCTACCTCCTCCCTTCTCTCTCTATAGCTTCTCCAATTGCTTGTGGTGTTTGTGAGCCATTAGAGGCACTACACTTATGGTGATTGCTTTCAAGACTTAGGGTTTGAAGATTTAAGTTGTTATTGCAATATAACAACAAGAGGTATGTGATCTAACCTTCTATGTGAATTTCGAAAATAGTATGCTACATTAGTGTTTTATCCATGTGATCATAATGTTGTGTATCTAATAGTGAAAACATAGATCCAAATCTAGGGTTGCATGCACACATAGGATTGTTTGTATAAAACCCATCAAAGAGAAACTTATGGGGTCTGATAGAACTATGAATTTTCCTATGCATCCTGAGGGCATACATATATTTCTCTTTAATGAAGAATCATAATCGCTTCATGCTAACAAAGAAAAGTCATTAAAAGTCCCATCTCCGCCTACTCAAACAAAGGCGAATAAGAATAAATCATTTGGTCTTATTGGGATCACCTCCACGTTTGAGGTCCATTACTCAACAAATCCTTGAATGACACATTGTATTCCTCCCAATAGACAATCCTTACATGAAGAATAAGAGGATTATTCCTCACTGAAGAAGTCTCCTCTTCCCTCTACCGGAGTCAAAACACCTACCCAACTTTGTCAATAAAGAATTTAACCCCCAAAGGAGACTTAGGCTCCTCATTGTCCACTATATCAATGTTGGATCAAAATGCTCAAGAATCATTTTAGACTGATGTTTTCCCATAACCTATGATCTTATAGGGTCATACCTTTAATAAGTTGTCACTTATTGAATACTTATTAATAATTTGATTATTTATAAATAAATTCAACTCTTATAATTAATTAGGGAATAATTATTATATTATGAAAATAATATGTCAATAGAGTAGGAACTACTTATTAAATAATAGGGTATCATTAACAAGTCGTGTACAAGTTTTTGGACCTTTTAGAATTCACTAGATATAACTTGTACATATAAGAAAAAAAAATACTTGTTTAATTGAAAACATCACATCTCTCCCTTTTCTATCATAGTCATATGTTGTAATGGGTATGGGATGTTGCTTGCCAACCTCCCTCTTACAAACTTTATGCCTCTTAACTCTATTCCTTTGACTTGTGCAAGGGTATTAACTCTAGATTTCATGAAGTAGTATATACAGAGGGTGTGGCTTTTATTTAGAAAGATAGCAATGAATCTATTTCTCTCTTCCTTTACAAGAACCATAGGTTTTTCTTCCCCCTCATCTTATTCTTGTCTTTTGAAGCTAGTGAAGATTTGGTGCTTAGAAGTTCTTCTCCTATAGTACTTAATTATGGTAAGTGCTTAAAGTCTTAATAAGTACTTCATATAAGATAAGAACTAGCATTCTTGGTATCACACCCAAGGCCGAGGCGATAGAATATGACTAGTTATGCGACTAGTTACAATAATAAAAACACAAAAATTACATTCTAGTTTAGGGTTTGAATACAAAGTTCATACAAATAATGATACTCCCTCCATCTCAAAATTATTGTCCACATTTGACTTTTAAAGACTTTTCATGTCAACTTTGACCATAAATAACTTTATTTGTGTTATATAATTTTTTATGAAACTTATAACAATGAAAATACATTTACAAAACAATTTATTCATATATCTTGCATAAAAAATTATATAACAAAAAGTAAATTATTGAAGGTCAAATTTGAACAAAATAAACTTAAAATGTCAAACGTCGACAATACTTTTGGGATGGAGGGAGTAATAAGTTCATGATTTTGCCTTAACAAGTAGGCCGATATGACAAAAACTGGATAAAACTAGGTTACCTGAAATACATGAACATTCCTTCTATTAAACGTCGGTTCAATGATCTCTTGAGAATACATGTAGTTTGAGGATCAACACAAAGGTTCGTGAGAGTTACAGGTTTTCTGCTGACCATAGTAATCATACTTTTAAAAAGTCTGAAAAAGTATTTCCCTTGTAGTTTAAACCATGTCTGATAAAGAGATAAATCATAAGTAAGTTGGTAAGTATTTCTAAGGTGCCTTCTACTTGGTCGTTTCCATTTCTACTATATAAGCCTCATTAAGTTTGTAGGATTTATGGTTTAGCATGCTTGTAAACTTATGGTCAATGAAGCTCCTATCGACACTAGAATCAAATAGCATAGAATCATAAGTATTGTTGATTTGGAAACATACTAGTAATAATTTTAGTCATAAACATACATGTATGAGTTGTATCGTATGATAGTGTATTAGTGTAACTTGTTCTTGAAATCCTATAGGTTTCCAAATGATATACAGATAGTGATCGACTTCGGAAATCCTACGAATTTCCAAATGATAGAGAGATAATGATCGACTTCAGAAATCCTGCAGATTTCTAAATGATAGAGAGAGTGATTGATTCCTGAAATCCTATAGATTTCTAAATGATAGAGAGATAATGATCGACTTCGGAAATCCTATAGATTTCCAAATGATAGAGAGAGTGATTGATTCCTGAAATCCTACAGATTTCCAAATGATAGATAGATAGTGACCGACTTTGGAAATCCTACAGATTTTGAAATGATAAAGAGATAATGATCGACTTTGGAAATCCTAAAAATTTCCAAATGATAAAGAGTGCGATTGATTCCTAAAATCCTATAAATTTCCAAATGAAAGAGAGATAATGATCGACTTCGGAAATCCTACATATTTCCAAATTATAGAGAGAATGATTGATTCCTGAAATCCTATAGATTTCCAAATGATAGAGAGATAGTGATCGACTTCGAAAATCCTATAGATTTCCAAATGATAGAGAGATAATGATCGACTTTGAAAATCCTACAGATTTCCAAATGATAGAGAGATAGTGATCAATTCCGGAAATCCCATAGATTTCGAAATGGTAGAAAGATAGTGACCGACTTTGGAAATCCCACAGACTTCCAAATGATAAAGAGATAGAGATTGATTCCGGAAATCCTATAGATTTCCAAATGATAGATAGAGATTTTAAATCCCACCGGTTTCAAATGATAGCGGGGGAGAGTGGCCGATTCCAAAAATCCTACATATTTCCAAATGATAGGGAAGAGAGAGTGAAAGAGTTGAAATCCTATCTGATTTAAGTGATAGGGATAGAATTGGAATCCTACCAATTTCAAATGATAGGGAGATAACTTGTTAATTCTTATGACCTTTAAAACAACTTGATAGCATAAACACTTGTATTCTGAATACATCTTGTTACACCCAGTTTCCAAACATGAACATGGTTAGTAACGGAAAAGCTTTGTCTACTAAGAGATAGCAAGTATAAATGTTTACATATAATCCCTTTTCTCATGATCCCTAACCTTAAACTTAGGGTAAAAATAGGCCTAGTTAACCTTGTTAGAGATTTAAAATGTCCGATTGGCAGATTGGCTAACTCCTTGAGTTGGTTATGAGTTTCACGCATCCTTTGATTTGTTTCAGTCGTTCGATGCTTAGCCTGCTTTAGGTCAGTTGGACTCTATACTCTAGGGTTTGGATTTTGTGACCACGGGTAACAAACTTTCTTTGGTTAATTGACATGATGGCATAGCGTATGAGCAATTCCATTTTCATTATGTTGTTCTTCCTTGAGTTCTTCGACTTTCAGACCTAGAGTGTGAGTGACATTCTACTACATCAATGTTGCATGTCATGGATTTGATTGGATGACTTAATTTCAACACTCTGTTTAATTAAGAGAAGCACAATGTTCTTGATAGACTTGCCAATGAAAGGAATAGACTTGAGGAGTCATGGATGACTTTTCATCTTTGTTCCGTGATAGTATTAGTTCTCTCCTAGAGTGTTCGAGAACTGCCCTGCTCTTGTGACGACATTTTCTTCCTTTAGGTAGGAGTATCACATCGGGAACGAGGGGGATCCTTTCCTTAGGAGTATTCATCTGGATCATTCCAACTTAAATTTATCAGTAGAGGTAGTACATTGGTGGCGTTTGGATGGTGGTCTCTTCATCCGTTAGTCCTTCTCAGTCCAAGTTTTCTCCAACCAGTTTCTTATCTTTGATCGTTCCTTTCTCTTCTTTAGACTCCTCCCCTTCAGTGGGTTCTTTATTTGGTTCTTCTTTGGAAGGATCTTTGTCATCTTTGGAAGATAGGGGAGAGGGAAGTTTGGAGACTGTTGAACAATCGATTGGGAACTATGGGTTTCTCTGCTACGAAAGTAGCAGAGCTATTGGTTGTTTGTTCTTCTTCAGATTTAGGTAAATCCGAAAAATACGGGATAACAGAACTTTGAAGTATTTTTATAATTTTCCTGATGTATGTGTTATAAGGATTCTAAGGTACTAGGTATCTGCAGCGAATCTTGAGAACATCCTTCAATCTCTAAAACTCTCAACCATTGTAGTTTGTCAAACTCGTCGCTCAAGCTTGGTTATTCATCAGCCCGACCGTAAATAACATAGGCATGCGTTCCAGGTTTATTTATGGTATGACCTATGTACGATACTAACCTTAGTCGAGGGATTTGACCTAAAGGGTTAACTTGGTAGCTTTAGTTGAAGGTATGTTAGAATTTTATATTAATTGTTCTCTTTGTGGGCCAGATTATAAATCTTATATATTATTGTTGATGAGGTTTGTACTATTATTAAATTTTGTTTTGTACTCCAAGACTACCAAGCACGGATGATGGCTAAATAGGAAACACCGGAAGGTAGGACCATTTTAGCAATTAAGCGATTTTGAAATCCAACAACCCAAGCAGCCCTTCAAACCAGTTACCTCACCCGTGTGTAGTCGAGAAGTAGTGTATTTATTAATAACAATTTTTATTAGGATCCTGTAGTTATAATTGTATGTCCTCTTCCAAGGACAAGGGTTCTTTATAGCCAATTTAGCTCTGATACCAATCGGTCACACCCCTGGCCGAGGTAGCGGAATATGCCTGGCTGTGCGACTTAGTTCATGGATCACAAGCAAATTGAATATACATCACAAGTTAAAACAATAACAACACAACAATTACATTCCACTTTAAGGTTAGAATACAAACTTCATACAAATAATGATAATAAGTTCATGATTTTTCCTTAACAAGTAGGCCGATATGACAAAAATTGTATAAAACTAGGTTGCCTAAAATCCATTAACATTCCTTCTAGTAAAAAGTTGGTTCAATGATCTCCTGAGAATACATGTAGTGTAACATCCCAAAATTATGAGGTAAAAAATTCATTTTTAATTCAACCAAAAAATTAATTATATTTAAGTTAACATTCAATATCCTTTTTCTAAATATTCAAAAGTAGTTTATAAGAAAACAATTATCAAAGTACAATCCCAAAATCAGCATATTACGGAAACATGGGTGGATGCACTGCAATCAATTTGGGCCCTCTCCTTTCAAACTAGAAGTACCTGAAACATAAACTGAAAACTGTAAGCGCGAAGCTTAGTGAGTTCCCCAAAATACCATATACTAAACAAACATACCTCCAGACATATCTGGGTGCCAACCTACCCCTTCGGTATATTTCAACCGGATACTCTCAAGCATATATGGGTGCTGGCCTACCCCTTCGATCTATTTCAACCGGATACTACCAAGCATATCTAGGTGCTGGCCTACCCCTTCGATCTATTTTAACCAGATTATGCTTGCTGGCCTACCCCTTCCATCTATTTCAACCGGATGTTAGGTCTATTTCACCCCTACTACTACCACACAATATCATAACAACAATCATAGATTCATCAATCAAATACAGGCATAACTGGTAATTATCACAAAGATAATTTTCACATTATAACGAAAACTAGTGGGCCAACCTTGGTGCCTTCGACCCACGAATATTACGAAGGAAGACTCAACTCAAACCTATGATAACCAAATAACTGCTCGGGTTGCTGAACCGGATAACCTCGTACCAAATAACAATAAATAAAACCTTAATTAATAATTAATCCGATAATTCAAAATCCGAGGCCCAATCCATAATCCAACTTCTTAAAGGGTAAAAGACTATTCTACCCTTTATCTTACTTGGCCCAAAGTGTGACAACTGTCAATTCAGGTCATTCTTGGACTCATGCATCTTTATAATAACCATTCATGCACAACATGTCATGACCTAGTAGTATAAATTAGGTCAAAAATCTTGCATAAACTAGGATCCAACTAAGGTCTAGGACTAATATACTTGATACTTACAATTCTAGTAAGTTGCTTAGCTACAATAGGAAATGCCAATACTATAATTAGAATAAAGCTTCAAGCTTTGTTATAATTGAAATAGGGTATAAAACTCTAAAAATAAATTAAAACATTCTAATTATACTTCAACATGTTGTTGAATATCAATCAATGTTCCAAAAACTCTAAACAGCCAAAAATCCAAATTTATAAATCTTAAAGCTTAAAAACTTTATAAAATTTGGCTATAAACTTTCTAATATCAAATTTTATTAATCAAATTATGGATTATACCAATGAAATAGAAATATAAATTACAAGTATTAATCATAATTTATTAGTTAAAAACAAGATTTTTAAATAAATCAAAAATTGCTTAAAGAATCACTTTTATAAAAATTAGATTTTTATAAAAATTAGATTTTTATAAAAATTAAGGAGGGATTTTTTATAAAAATTTGAATTTAGGAGAGAGGAGGCTTTAATGCCTCAAAAATCTGGCCATCTCCCCTCTCCCCATGCACTCTCTTCCCAAAACTCATGATTAAACTCAAACCCACACTCCACCTCTTCTCTCTTCACTCTTCTCACTTCACTCTCTTCACACACTTCACCCTCTTCCTCTCTCTCTCTAAACTCACGAAATTTCTCTCATTTCTCTGCCAAATTTCAAGACTTTGAAGACCTTGAAGTGTTCTTACTTCTCTCAAGATCATAACCAAGATAAACAACATCATCTTCTTCCATAGTTTGATGATTCTACTTCTTTTCCTTCTTAGTTTTCTCTTCTTTTAGGATTCTATGCCTTTCCATGGCTAGAAATCTTTATTCTCCCCTTGTGGTTTGTAGATTCTCACCATAACACAATGCATGTGTTTGAAATGGTGAAAATCCGGGATCAAACCCATGCAAGGAGTGAAAAAGATGCACATATGATCATGTGACATCAAAATCTAATATTTCATGTTCTTCTCTATCTCTTTTATGTTCATGCATGACCAAAAGCATTTAAACCATTTCTAGTACATATTGAATCCTCATTCATTCCATGCATGTGTTAGAAATCGGATCTTACCAAAGACATGCATGATGTTCTTGTTGAAATACCCTAATAATGCACACAAGCAAACATGCAATCTGCCAGATTATTTTGTTCGACTTTGAACAGTCATAACTCAGTCATTTTTTAACCAAACCATGATATTCTTTTTGTATTGGTTAGTTCCACGAGTTAACTTTCAAACCCAACTGGTCTTACTGTAAAATATTAAATATCCGATTTTTGGCAGATTTTACAAAAAGGTTGCGCATACAGCTCTTTTTCTGTGATCACTATTTTTATCTTGCTTAAACAATGGTCTTAAACCCAACCATAAATCTTAGGAAAAATACCTTAGAAACTTAACATATCTAGTGAGTTATGGTTGAAATTTCGTGGCTTAAAACCTCACTGAATGGGCTACAAAAATTCATGAACCTCAGCCACATCTACACTTCATGCATTATTGCATGCAACTTTTCTTAAATTGTTTGGAATCATTACCCTCATTTCTCTTCTGAATACATTCTTAACATTTTTACTTTTGAAAGCCCTTGCATGCATGAGATAATCTGGAAAATTTCAAGAGCTTTTGTTATTTATTTGATTTATTAGAATTATTGCTAAAACCAAGGGCATAAATCATATAAAATACTTCCAGAGGTCAATAAATCCTAAATAAATTCATGGATGATAATTATGGGGAATAATGACCCCTCACCAAATTTCAGTAATTTTTGTTACTGTTTCATATGATTTCTAATTTTCTTTTATTTAGGACATGATAAATTACAAAACCACTTTTTAGGATGTGAAAATTGTATCTAACAATTTTCGCATACCTTACTTGTGATGGGTGACTCAAGAAAATAATTTCAAGATTTTTCATCATGTCTAGCTATTTTTCCCAATTTTTGGTAATTATAATGGCTTAAAAATGGGAAAAATAGTTCTGATTATCCAAAATTCATGAAAATTTGCCAGGATATCATATTATATAGTAGGAGGTTACATAAAAATTTTGAATATTTTTCTCCACTGTAAACTATTTTTCCCTTATTTTCTAAAGTTAATTGCACTAAAATTCACTTAAATATACATAAATACCCAAAACCAGTTTATACATTATGAAAACCACTTTTGATATTTTTCCCAAGATATTTATACTGTAAATGATGTTACAAAAATTTATGGTAATTTATTTTAACTGTTTAATAATATTTCTTTAATTAATGACTATTTAAAGAAATAAAACAAGGAAAAATACAAATAACCACTGGAAAATATATTTTATATTTTTCCCAGCCTATTTATGTATAATAACAATTAAATAAAAAGTTTGGGTAATTTTGGAAACTGTTTTCTATTTATTTCAATTTTTATTGAAATAAATGCTCAAAAATTATAAAATATAATTAAACAGCTTGGAAATCCATTTTTATAATTTTCCCAGCTTAGTATTGTGTAATAACAGTTAAATAAAAAGTTTGAGAATTTTTATCCCTCGAATGCTATTTTTCGTGAATTTATGTTGTTATTGAGACTTAAAATTTGGAAAATTAACCTTCCAAGGTTGTAATTAATCGCACGACTTGTAAAATTTCAATACATCAGAAAAAGTGTAACAAAATGATATAAATCCAATACTAAAACGTAAATTGGCATTTCCCTATATGTAGAGTTTAGTATATTAGCATTAGATATCGACATGGAAACTCACTAGTGCGTGTGTTTGGTGTCGTAGGATCCCGGTAGTAAAACGTTGGTGCATCCCGAAGTACCGCTTGTGTCTACACAAAACATCGTGAGTATTCACGCACTCCCCTATTTTCGGTTTTTATGTTTTGGGGTGGAAAAGCATGTCCAGAAAAACTATTGTTTGTATGTTGTACTTAAATTGAATTGTATCAAACATGATTGCTATTGTATTGCTATGTTTCTTTATGTATGTCTATGCAACACGGAACATGAGAACTTATCGTACAAAGGCCCTTCCCTTATCTCTAACCATTAACTCTTTGAGCCAATGGTCGTTATGGATAGCGCTATTAGGAATTGACAACTCCTCACTCGCCCGAATCGCTGGAGTGCATGATACCATATTCATCTATGGAACGATAAGCATAGATCTCGATAGGGCTTCAGTCATAGGTTTGGTTGAGACTCATTGTTTGCTCATACACATACAAACGCGTTTCTCGTTATAGCAATAAACTTGTATTCATTAATAGCAATCAACTTGTTTATCATTGAAGCAATGTACTTGTATTTACGAAAAGCCTTATTGTACGCTCGATTTTATAAACTTGTGATACTCACCAACTATTTTCATAGTTGACGCTCGTTTTACATGCTTTTTCAGGAAATAATTAGTAAGTGGATGTAAAGATTCATCATCATAGAGCATGCTGCATCGTGTTGAAGCTATTATGAAGCTATATTTTGAACAATGTTATTTTGAAAAACTTGTATTTTGTTCTTTTGAAGCTATGGGTTGTAAACTTTTAAATACTGCTATGGTGATGTATCTTTATCTTTTGCAATGAAACCGTTATCGCTGTCATACCTTGCGTTTCCGCTTTAGCGGGGTGTGACAGAAGTGGTATCAGAGCTAAAGTTATAGAGAACATCGGTTTTTCTTTAAGAAAACACAACCTATAACTAAAACTTACAAAGAAATTCCTTTTACATCAAACATATTACAAGTATAATTAGGTTGGGAGTTGTATTATTGGACCTTGATTAAACATAGCCTGATCACCTATGTTTAATTAAGAAAAGATTTATACAAAGCTTGAGCTAAATATAATGGGAATATGTTCAACAAAAATATTTGAGAAAACCTTATTTAAAAATTTCAAAAGGTTAATTTTGGTGTGTGTAAGCATTGCATATTATAGGCATGCATTGTCATTTATTTCATATCTCATTGAAACTATGTCACAGTCCACTATGTCAAGATCGTCATCTTCCCGCGCTACCGCCTCAGCCGATGAATCCGGCTACGTCACTGTTATCCCTCGACGTAATCCCCCCGCCTCGATAGAAGAAGACCCATCAGAGGATACGGAAGATACTGGGAACTCGGTGGAGATCAGCAATGACAACGCCCCGAGTCAACGACGCGAGGCATCACCGACATCGGTGTTGCCACAGCCACCGCTCTATGGACTTCGCATTCGGAGGACAGCGAGGAAGAGTGTCCCCATTCCAGGAAGGATACCCGCCAGCACAGCAGGACATGGCACGGCAGGACCTAGCGGGGTAGGACCCAGCGATGCAGGACCAAGAGCATCCTCACCTCAGCAAGTCATAGGGATACCTGTCCGACAGCCAGGTATGACCCCGGAGGAGTCCCGGAGATTGCAGTCGATAGCAGCAGGCCTACGTCACAGTCTCGCTGCGATAGCTGGGCATCGAGAAGTTTTGGATGAAGTTTTAGCAGGAATGGAAATCCTGTATCAGCATTCGATGGAGACTGCTAACACTGCTAGTGCTGCTAGACGAGAGGCAGGTCATGCGATGACAGCATATTATGTGTTTGGTGGGATGTTCCTGATTGTGGTGTTGATGCTTCTTGTTGGGATAGCGATTGGCTTTTGGTTCTGATTTCAGTATTTTGTTTTATTTTGTTTTGAAATGAAAACCCATGTTGGGTGTCTTTTGGGAAAAATATTTAAAACTTTATTTTGAGATTGACGTATTGGTTTGGCTTTAAGATTATTTCAAATGGTAATGAAAATTTTTATTTTATGTTTGAAAACTTTTACTATGAGGTCAAACCCTAAAATTTATTTGGTAAATGGTTGAATAAAAGAGATTTTTCTTTTCTCTCCTTTCTCAAATCTATATGCATAGTATTAATGCAACCCATTAATTTGACAACACTTACGGTTTTCAAAATGGTAGTGAAATACACATTATACATTATTTTATGTATTTATACGTATTTCTTCTCCTGTGTCATAGAACCATGTCAGGAAGGCCTAATCGCGGGCGCCCACAGAACGAAACGCCCGATGTTGCTCAAATGGTAGCACAACAACTCATGCAAGCAATCCCAAACATTGTCACTCAAGTAACTGCAGGACTTAATGCTAACCAAGGAAGTAGTGGAGGAAACCGGGGAAACAATGAAAGAGAATGCAACTACAAGTCCTTTATGGCCTGTAAACCTAAGGAGTTCCATGGAAAGGAAGGTGCGGTTGGGTTACTGAAATGGATTGACAGCATGGAGTCGGTCCTTCATATTAGCAAATGCCTCGAGCGCAACAAAGTTGAGTATGCATCTTGCCTATTCCAAGATAGGGCATTAACCTGGTGGAATACTCTAGTGCAAACCCGAGGCCGTACAGCAGCATATCAGCTAACTTGGGAAGACCTAAAGAAGCTGCTGATAGAGGAGTATTGTCCCAAGGATGAACTTCAGAAACTTGAATATGAATTCTGGAACCATTCTATGGTTGGAACACAAATAGAGAAGTACACAGTCCGATTTCATGAACTAGCAAAACTAGTACCTCACATGGTTACTCCTGAGGAGAAACGGATAGATCGTTACATCTGGGGTCTGGCACCAGAGATTCGGGGAATGGTTACCTCAGCAAACCCAACTACCATTCAAAGTGCAGTAAGCCTAGCAAATCGACTAACCAATGATGTGATAAGGATGGGAGCATCAGCAAAGGAAAGCTCTAGTAGCAAGAGGAAGCCAATAAATCAGGGAGAGAAGAAGTATGGAGGCAAGTCAGGGAGGGAGCAGAAAGTCTCAAGAAACTTTATGGTAAGAGCCCAGGAGCAAGAACCAGTGAAAACTCAAGGACAAGAAGTGCAGGAGCGAAAGCAGTACTCAGGGCCGCTTCCGAAGTGCAATAAGTGTAACTTCCATCACAAGGGAGCTTGCCCGGTGTGCCAAAACTGTAAGCAAACAGGCCATTACTCGAAGTATTGTAAGGTGAATAACGAGGGAAAAAGGACATGTTACGAGTGCGGGAGTATTGATCATCTCCGTAGAGCATGTCCTAAACTGAACAATGGACCTGGTAACCATGGACAAGGCCAAGCCAGACAAAACTTTCAAGGAAATCAAGTTAGACAACCAAGAGGTGTAGCCTTTGTGATTGGTGCAGAAGAAGCTCGTCAGAACCCTGAAGTGATAACAGGTACGTTCCTCCTGAACAACCACTTTGCATCAGTAATATTCGATGCGGGAGCAGATAGGAGTTTTGTTTCTTTAGCATTTAGACCGTTAATTGGCTTGAAATCGGTAAAGATGAGGATTGCATATGCTATTGAACTTGCTGATGGGTATGAAATTAGGGCTAGTGATATAATTCCTGGTTGTACTCTGAATTTAGCTGATAAACTCTTTAGCATTGACCTAATTCCTATAGAGCTAGGTAGTTTTGATGTGATAGTAGGGATGGATTGGTTATCCAAAAATAGAGCAGACATTGGTTGTTATGAGAAAGTCATTAGAGTGCCTCTCCCTAATGGAGAAACCCTTATCATACACGGTGAGAAGCCAGGAAGAAGTTTAAACATAGTATCAAGCGTGAAGGTTCACAAGTACCTGAAGAAGAATTATATTGCATTCATGGCCCACGTGCTAGAAAGAGAACTAGAAGCTAAGCAACTCAAGGAGATTCCGGTGGTTCAAAACTATCCCGAAGTATTTCCGGAGGAATTGCCCGGTCTACCCCCTTATAGACAGGTCGAATTTCGGATAGACTTAGTTCCCGGAGCGGCACCGGTAGCAAAAGCACCATATCGCCTTGCACCATCCGAGATGCAAGAACTATCCGGACAACTTCAAGAACTTCTAGACAAAGGGTTTATTCGACCAAGTTCTTCACCTTGGGGAGCCCCAGTGTTATTCGTCAAAAAGAAAGATGGTTCGTTCCGAATGTGCATTGATTACAGAGAATTGAACAAGTTGACAATCAAGAATCGATATCCCCTCCCTAGAATAGATGACTTGTTCGATCAGTTGCAGGGCGTTTCCTACTTCTCAAAAATCGACCTTCGGTCAGGGTATCATCAGCTAAGAATTCACGAAGAGGACATTCACAAGACAGCGTTTAGAACCCGTTATGGACATTATGAATTCTTAGTCATGCCTTTTGGACTAACGAACGCACCCGCTGTATTCATGGATTTGATGAATAGGGTCTGTAGACCATACCTAGACAGGTTTATAATTGTCTTTATCGATGACATACTTGTTTACTCGCGGACCAAAGAAGATCACAATAGACATCTAAAGCTAGTGTTGGAGCTGTTGAAGGAACAAAAATTGTATGCCAAGTTCACTAAGTGTGAATTTTGGATTCGGGAAGTACATTTTCTTGGTCATGTGATCGGTGAAAGAGGAATCCATGTAGATCCAGCTAAGATAGAGGCAATCAAGAAATGGGAGGCCCCCAAAACCCCGACAGAAATACGACAATTCCTAGGATTAGCTGGGTACTACAGACGCTTCATTGAGAAATTCTCTAGGATTGCTCAACCATTAACATCTTTGACCCAAAAGGATAGAAAATTTCTCTGGGAAGAGAAACACGAAGAGGCGTTTCAAATCCTGAAAAACAAGCTGTGCAATGCACCAATTCTGGCTTTACCAGAAGGATCAGAGAACTTTGTGGTGTATTGTGATGCGTCTCATCAAGGATTAGGATGTGTGCTAATGCAAAAAGATAGGGTCATTGCATATGCTTCCAGACAACTCAAACCGCACGAGAAGAATTATACCACCCATGATCTAGAATTAGGAGCAATAGTTTTCGCCCTTAAGATATGGAGGCATTATTTGTACGGAACCAAATGCACCATTTATACCGATCACAAAAGCCTTCAGCATATCCTGGATCAGAAAATGTTAAACATGCGGCAGAGAAGATGGGTAGAGTTGTTTAGTGATTATGATTGTGAGATACGATACCACCCAGGAAAGGCTAACGTAGTAGCCGACGCTCTTAGTAGGAAAGTAAGAGTGAAACCTTCCCGTGTGAGAGCTTTGGGAATGGTAATTCAGACAAGCTTGAAATCTCAAATCATTAATGCCCAGGAGAAAGCGTTATGCAAGGAAAATCTTCCAGGCGAAACTTTACATGGTTTGGAAGAAAGATTTGAAACCAAACCTGATGGAGTTCGTTATTTTAAAGACAGGGTCTGGATTCCAAGGGTTAACAACCTGAGAGACATGGTATTAGAAGAGTCTCATCGATCTAAATACTCCATCCACCCTGGAGCAGATAAGATGTACAAGGATCTTAAAGAGTACTATTGGTGGCCTGGAATGAAAAAGGATATTGCCTTGTACGTCGGGAAGTGTTTGACATGCTCAACAGTCAAAGCTGAACATCAGAAACCTTCCGGGTTGTTGCAACAACCTGAAATTCCCCAATGGAAATGGGAGCAAATATCTATGGATTTCGTTACCAAACTCCCTAGAACTGCTAGAGGTCACGACTCAATTTGGGTCATAGTGGATCGACTGACGAAATCCGCTCACTTTCTCCCTATTCGAGAAGATTTCAAGATGGAAAAATTGGCCCAAATCTACATCGACAAAATTGTTTCTCTGCATGGTGTACCCCTATCTATCATTTCTGATAGAGATAGTCGTTTTACATCTCGATTTTGGTGGATGTTACAGAGGGCACTAGGAACCAAGATAGATTTGAGCACAGCTTACCACCCTCAGACAGATGGGCAAACAGAGAGAACAATACAAACATTGGAAGACATGCTACGAGCGTGTGTCATTGAGTTCAAAGGAAATTGGGATACTCATTTGCCCCTAATTGAGTTTTCCTACAATAACAGTTACCACACGAGTATCCAATGTGCTCCATATGAAGCATTGTATGGACGCAAGTGTCGTTCGCCCTTATGCTGGACAGAAATCGGTGACAGATAGTTGACTAGAGTCGAACTTATCCAGGAAACATCTGACAAGATTACTATCATCAAAGATAAGCTTAAAGCTGCTAGAGATCGTCAGAAAAGTTATGCGGATAATCGTCGAAAACCATTAGAATTCCAAGTAGGAGACAAGGTACTTTTAAAAGTGTCGCCTTGGAAAGGGCTTGTGCGTTTTGGTAAGAAAGGAAAACTAAGCCCGAGATATGTTGGACCCTTTGAAATCCTTGAAAGGATTGGTCCAGTAGCGTATAAACTCCAATTGCCCCAAGAGTTAAGCGCCATTCACGACACATTCCACGTCTCCAACCTTAAGAAATGTCTAGCCGACGAAACATTAATAGTACCCCTGGAGGAAATTAAGATCAATGATAAGCTGAGCTTCGTTGAGGAACCGATAGAAATCCTTGACAGGGAGGTAAAACAACTTAAGCGGAGTAAGATCCCGATTGTGAAAGTTCGATGGAACTCAAAACGCGGGCCGGAGTACACCTGGGAGCGCGAGGATTACATAAAGGAAAAGTATCCGCAACTATTCCCATGCGATGACAAGCGATGATATAGAATGAATTTCGGGACGAAATTCTTTTTAAGTGGGGGATACTGTGACAACTGTCAATTCAGGTCATTCTTGGACTCATGCATCTTTATAATAACCATTCATGCACAACATGTCATGACCTAGTAGTATAAATTAGGTCAAAAATCTTGCATAAACTAGGATCCAACTAAGGTCTAGGACTAATATACTTGATACTTACAATTCTAGTAAGTTGCTTAGCTACAATAGGAAATGCCAATACTATAATTAGAATAAAGCTTCAAGCTTTGTTATAATTGAAATAGGGTATAAAACTCTAAAAATAAATTAAAACATTCTAATTATACTTCAACATGTTGTTGAATATCAATCAATGTTCCAAAAACTCTAAACAGCCAAAAATCCAAATTTATAAATCTTAAAGCTTAAAAACTTTATAAAATTTGGCTATAAACTTTCTAATATCAAATTTTATTAATCAAATTATGGATTATACCAATGAAATAGAAATATAAATTACAAGTATTAATCATAATTTATTAGTTAAAAACAAGATTTTTAAATAAATCAAAAATTGCTTAAAGAATCACTTTTATAAAAATTAGATTTTTATAAAAATTAAGGAGGGATTTTTTATAAAAATTTGAATTTAGGAGAGAGGAGGCTTTAATGCCTCAAAAATCTGGCCATCTCCCCTCTCCCCATGCACTCTCTTCCCAAAACTCATGATTAAACTCAAACCCACACTCCACCTCTTCTCTCTTCACTCTTCTCACTTCACTCTCTTCACACACTTCACCCTCTTCCTCTCTCTCTCTAAACTCACGAAATTTCTCTCATTTCTCTGCCAAATTTCAAGACTTTGAAGACCTTGAAGTGTTCTTACTTCTCTCAAGATCATAACCAAGATAAACAACATCATCTTCTTCCATAGTTTGATGATTCTACTTCTTTTCCTTCTTAGTTTTCTCTTCTTTTAGGATTCTATGCCTTTCCATGGCTAGAAATCTTTATTCTCCCCTTGTGGTTTGTAGATTCTCACCATAACACAATGCATGTGTTTGAAATGGTGAAAATCCGGGATCAAACCCATGCAAGGAGTGAAAAAGATGCACATATGATCATGTGACATCAAAATCTAATATTTCATGTTCTTCTCCATCTCTTTTATGTTCATGCATGATCAAAAGCATTTAAACCATTTCTAGTACATATTGAATCCTCATTCATTCCATGCATGTGTTAGAAATCGGATCTTACCAAAGACATGCATGATGTTCTTGTTGAAATACCCTAATAATGCACACAAGCAAACATGCAATCTGCCAGATTATTTTGTTCGACTTTGAACAGTCATAACTCAGTCATTTTTTAACCAAACCATGATATTCTTTTTGTATTGGTTAGTTCCACGAGTTAACTTTCAAACCCAACTGGTCTTACTGTAAAATATTAAATATCCGATTTTTGGCAGATTTTACAAAAAGGTTGCGCATACAGCTCTTTTTCTGTGATCACTATTTTTATCTTGCTTAAACAATGGTCTTAAACCCAACCATAAATCTTAGGAAAAATACCTTAGAAACTTAACATATCTAGTGAGTTATGGTTGAAATTTCGTGGCTTAAAACCTCACTGAATGGGCTACAAAAATTCATGAACCTCAGCCACATCTACACTTCATGCATTATTGCATGCAACTTTTCTTAAATTGTTTGGAATCATTACCCTCATTTCTCTTCTGAATACATTCTTAACATTTTTACTTTTGAAAGCCCTTGCATGCATGAGATAATCTGGAAAATTTCAAGAGCTTTTGTTATTTATTTGATTTATTAGAATTATTGCTAAAACCAAGGGCATAAATCATATAAAATACTTCCAGAGGTCAATAAATCCTAAATAAATTCATGGATGATACTTATGGGGAATAATGACCCCTCACCAAATTTCAGCAATTTTTGTTACTGTTTCATATGATTTCTAATTTTCTTTTATTTAGGACATGATAAATTACAAAACCACTTTTTAGGATGTGAAAATTGTATCTAACAATTTTCGCATACCTTACTTGTGATGGGTGACTCAAGAAAATAATTTCAAGATTTTTCATCATGTCTAGCTATTTTTCCCAATTTTTGGTAATTATAATGGCTTAAAAATGGGAAAAATAGTTCTGATTATCCAAAATTCATGAAAATTTGCCAGGATATCATATTATATAGTAGGAGGTTACATAAAAATTTTGAATATTTTTCTCCACTGTAAACTATTTTTCCCTTATTTTCTAAAGTTAATTGCACTAAAATTCACTTAAATATACATAAATACCCAAAACCAGTTTATACATTATGAAAACCACTTTTGATATTTTTCCCAAGATATTTATACTGTAAATGATGTTACAAAAATTTATGGTAATTTATTTTAACTGTTTAATAATATTTCTTTAATTAATGACTATTTAAAGAAATAAAACAAGGAAAAATACAAATAACCACTGGAAAATATATTTTATATTTTTCCCAGCCTATTTATGTATAATAACAATTAAATAAAAAGTTTGGGTAATTTTGGAAACTGTTTTCTATTTATTTCAATTTTTATTGAAATAAATGCTCAAAAATTATAAAATATAATTAAACAGCTTGGAAATCCATTTTTATAATTTTCCCAGCTTAGTATTGTGTAATAACAGTTAAATAAAAAGTTTGAGAATTTTTATCCCTCGAATGCTATTTTTCGTGAATTTATGTTGTTATTGAGACTTAAAATTTGGAAAATTAACCTTCCAAGGTTGTAATTAATCGCACGACTTGTAAAATTTCAATACATCAGAAAAAGTGTAACAAAATGATATAAATCCAATACTAAAACGTAAATTGGCATTTCCCTATATGTAGAGTTTAGTATATTAGCATTAGATATCGACATGGAAACTCACTAGTGCGTGTGTTTGGTGTCGTAGGATCCCGGTAGTAAAACGTTGGTGCATCCCGAAGTACCGCTTGTGTCTACACAAAACATCGTGAGTATTCACGCACTCCCCTATTTTCGGTTTTTATGTTTTGGGGTGGAAAAGCATGTCCAGAAAAACTATTGTTTGTATGTTGTACTTAAATTGAATTGTATCAAACATGATTGCTATTGTATTGCTATGTTTCTTTATGTATGTCTATGCAACACGGAACATGAGAACTTATCGTACAAAGGCCCTTCCCTTATCTCTAACCATTAACTCTTTGAGCCAATGGTCGTTATGGATAGCGCTATTAGGAATTGACAACTCCTCACTCGCCCGAATCGCTGGAGTGCATGATACCATATTCATCTATGGAACGATAAGCATAGATCTCGATAGGGCTTCAGTCATAGGTTTGGTTGAGACTCATTGTTTGCTCATACACATACAAACGCGTTTCTCGTTATAGCAATAAACTTGTATTCATTAATAGCAATCAACTTGTTTATCATTGAAGCAATGTACTTGTATTTACGAAAAGCCTTATTGTACGCTCGATTTTATAAACTTGTGATACTCACCAACTATTTTCATAGTTGACGCTCGTTTTACATGCTTTTTCAGGAAATAATTAGTAAGTGGATGTAAAGATTCATCATCATAGAGCATGCTGCATCGTGTTGAAGCTATTATGAAGCTATATTTTGAACAATGTTATTTTGAAAAACTTGTATTTTGTTCTTTTGAAGCTATGGGTTGTAAACTTTTAAATACTGCTATGGTGATGTATCTTTATCTTTTGCAATGAAACCGTTATCGCTGTCATACCTTGCGTTTCCGCTTTAGCGGGGTGTGACAGAAGTGGTATCAGAGCTAAAGTTATAGAGAACATCGGTTTTTCTTTAAGAAAACACAACCTATAACTAAAACTTACAAAGAAATTCCTTTTACATCAAACATATTACAAGTATAATTAGGTTGGGAGTTGTATTATTGGACCTTGATTAAACATAGCCTGATCACCTATGTTTAATTAAGAAAAGATTTATACAAAGCTTGAGCTAAATATAATGGGAATATGTTCAACAAAAATATTTGAGAAAACCTTATTTAAAAATTTCAAAAGGTTAATTTTGGTGTGTGTAAGCATTGCATATTATAGGCATGCATTGTCATTTATTTCATATCTCATTGAAACTATGTCACAGTCCACTATGTCAAGATCGTCATCTTCCCGCGCTACCGCCTCAGCCGATGAATCCGGCTACGTCACTGTTATCCCTCGACGTAATCCCCCCGCCTCGATAGAAGAAGACCCATCAGAGGATACGGAAGATACTGGGAACTCGGTGGAGATCAGCAATGACAACGCCCCGAGTCAACGACGCGAGGCATCACCGACATCGGTGTTGCCACAGCCACCGCTCTATGGACTTCGCATTCGGAGGACAGCGAGGAAGAGTGTCCCCATTCCAGGAAGGATACCCGCCAGCACAGCAGGACATGGCACGGCAGGACCTAGCGGGGTAGGACCCAGCGATGCAGGACCAAGAGCATCCTCACCTCAGCAAGTCATAGGGATACCTGTCCGACAGCCAGGTATGACCCCGGAGGAGTCCCGGAGATTGCAGTCGATAGCAGCAGGCCTACGTCACAGTCTCGCTGCGATAGCTGGGCATCGAGAAGTTTTGGATGAAGTTTTAGCAGGAATGGAAATCCTGTATCAGCATTCGATGGAGACTGCTAACACTGCTAGTGCTGCTAGACGAGAGGCAGGTCATGCGATGACAGCATATTATGTGTTTGGTGGGCTGTTCCTGATTGTGGTGTTGATGCTTCTTGTTGGGATAGCGATTGGCTTTTGGTTCTGATTTCAGTATTTTGTTTTATTTTGTTTTGAAATGAAAACCCATGTTGGGTGTCTTTTGGGAAAAATATTTAAAACTTTATTTTGAGATTGACGTATTGGTTTGGCTTTAAGATTATTTCAAATGGTAATGAAAATTTTTATTTTATGTTTGAAAACTTTTACTATGAGGTCAAACCCTAAAATTTATTTGGTAAATGGTTGAATAAAAGAGATTTTTCTTTTCTCTCCTTTCTCAAATCTATATGCATAGTATTAATGCAACCCATTAATTTGACAACACTTACGGTTTTCAAAATGGTAGTGAAATACACATTATACATTATTTTATGTATTTATACGTATTTCTTCTCCTGTGTCATAGAACCATGTCAGGAAGGCCTAATCGCGGGCGCCCACAGAACGAAACGCCCGATGTTGCTCAAATGGTAGCACAACAACTCATGCAAGCAATCCCAAACATTGTCACTCAAGTAACTGCAGGACTTAATGCTAACCAAGGAAGTAGTGGAGGAAACCGGGGAAACAATGAAAGAGAATGCAACTACAAGTCCTTTATGGCCTGTAAACCTAAGGAGTTCCATGGAAAGGAAGGTGCGGTTGGGTTACTGAAATGGATTGACAGCATGGAGTCGGTCCTTCATATTAGCAAATGCCTCGAGCGCAACAAAGTTGAGTATGCATCTTGCCTATTCCAAGATAGGGCATTAACCTGGTGGAATACTCTAGTGCAAACCCGAGGCCGTACAGCAGCATATCAGCTAACTTGGGAAGACCTAAAGAAGCTGCTGATAGAGGAGTATTGTCCCAAGGATGAACTTCAGAAACTTGAATATGAATTCTGGAACCATTCTATGGTTGGAACACAAATAGAGAAGTACACAGTCCGATTTCATGAACTAGCAAAACTAGTACCTCACATGGTTACTCCTGAGGAGAAACGGATAGATCGTTACATCTGGGGTCTGGCACCAGAGATTCGGGGAATGGTTACCTCAGCAAACCCAACTACCATTCAAAGTGCAGTAAGCCTAGCAAATCGACTAACCAATGATGTGATAAGGATGGGAGCATCAGCAAAGGAAAGCTCTAGTAGCAAGAGGAAGCCAATAAATCAGGGAGAGAAGAAGTATGGAGGCAAGTCAGGGAGGGAGCAGAAAGTCTCAAGAAACTTTATGGTAAGAGCCCAGGAGCAAGAACCAGTGAAAACTCAAGGACAAGAAGTGCAGGAGCGAAAGCAGTACTCAGGGCCGCTTCCGAAGTGCAATAAGTGTAACTTCCATCACAAGGGAGCTTGCCCGGTGTGCCAAAACTGTAAGCAAACAGGCCATTACTCGAAGTATTGTAAGGTGAATAACGAGGGAAAAAGGACATGTTACGAGTGCGGGAGTATTGATCATCTCCGTAGAGCATGTCCTAAACTGAACAATGGACCTGGTAACCATGGACAAGGCCAAGCCAGGCAAAACTTTCAAGGAAATCAAGTTAGACAACCAAGAGGTGTAGCCTTTGTGATTGGTGCAGAAGAAGCTCGTCAGAACCCTGAAGTGATAACAGGTACGTTCCTCCTGAACAACCACTTTGCATCAGTAATATTCGATGCGGGAGCAGATAGGAGTTTTGTTTCTTTAGCATTTAGACCGTTAATTGGCTTGAAATCGGTAAAGATGAGGATTGCATATGCTATTGAACTTGCTGATGGGTATGAAATTAGGGCTAGTGATATAATTCCTGGTTGTACTCTGAATTTAGCTGATAAACTCTTTAGCATTGACCTAATTCCTATAGAGCTAGGTAGTTTTGATGTGATAGTAGGGATGGATTGGTTATCCAAAAATAGAGCAGACATTGGTTGTTATGAGAAAGTCATTAGAGTGCCTCTCCCTAATGGAGAAACCCTTATCATACACGGTGAGAAGCCAGGAAGAAGTTTAAACATAGTATCAAGCGTGAAGGTTCACAAGTACCTGAAGAAGAATTATATTGCATTCATGGCCCACGTGCTAGAAAGAGAACTAGAAGCTAAGCAACTCAAGGAGATTCCGGTGGTTCAAAACTATCCCGAAGTATTTCCGGAGGAATTGCCCGGTCTACCCCCTTATAGACAGGTCGAATTTCGGATAGACTTAGTTCCCGGAGCGGCACCGGTAGCAAAAGCACCATATCGCCTTGCACCATCCGAGATGCAAGAACTATCCGGACAACTTCAAGAACTTCTAGACAAAGGGTTTATTCGACCAAGTTCTTCACCTTGGGGAGCCCCAGTGTTATTCGTCAAAAAGAAAGATGGTTCGTTCCGAATGTGCATTGATTACAGAGAATTGAACAAGTTGACAATCAAGAATCGATATCCCCTCCCTAGAATAGATGACTTGTTCGATCAGTTGCAGGGCGCTTCCTACTTCTCAAAAATCGACCTTCGGTCAGGGTATCATCAGCTAAGAATTCACGAAGAGGACATTCACAAGACAGCGTTTAGAACCCGTTATGGACATTATGAATTCTTAGTCATGCCTTTTGGACTAACGAACGCACCCGCTGTATTCATGGATTTGATGAATAGGGTCTGTAGACCATACCTAGACAGGTTTATAATTGTCTTTATCGATGACATACTTGTTTACTCGCGGACCAAAGAAGATCACAATAGACATCTAAAGCTAGTGTTGGAGCTGTTGAAGGAACAAAAATTGTATGCCAAGTTCACTAAGTGTGAATTTTGGATTCGGGAAGTACATTTTCTTGGTCATGTGATCGGTGAAAGAGGAATCCATGTAGATCCAGCTAAGATAGAGGCAATCAAGAAATGGGAGGCCCCCAAAACCCCGACAGAAATACGACAATTCCTAGGATTAGCTGGGTACTACAGACGCTTCATTGAGAAATTCTCTAGGATTGCTCAACCATTAACATCTTTGACCCAAAAGGATAGAAAATTTCTCTGGGAAGAGAAACACGAAGAGGCGTTTCAAATCCTGAAAAACAAGCTGTGCAATGCACCAATTCTGGCTTTACCAGAAGGATCAGAGAACTTTGTGGTGTATTGTGATGCGTCTCATCAAGGATTAGGATGTGTGCTAATGCAAAAAGATAGGGTCATTGCATATGCTTCCAGACAACTCAAACCGCACGAGAAGAATTATACCACCCATGATCTAGAATTAGGAGCAATAGTTTTCGCCCTTAAGATATGGAGGCATTATTTGTACGGAACCAAATGCACCATTTATACCGATCACAAAAGCCTTCAGCATATCCTGGATCAGAAAATGTTAAACATGCGGCAGAGAAGATGGGTAGAGTTGTTTAGTGATTATGATTGTGAGATACGATACCACCCAGGAAAGGCTAACGTAGTAGCCGACGCTCTTAGTAGGAAAGTAAGAGTGAAACCTTCCCGTGTGAGAGCTTTGGGAATGGTAATTCAGACAAGCTTGAAATCTCAAATCATTAATGCCCAGGAGAAAGCGTTATGCAAGGAAAATCTTCCAGGCGAAACTTTACATGGTTTGGAAGAAAGATTTGAAACCAAACCTGATGGAGTTCGTTATTTTAAAGACAGGGTCTGGATTCCAAGGGTTAACAACCTGAGAGACATGGTATTAGAAGAGTCTCATCGATCTAAATACTCCATCCACCCTGGAGCAGATAAGATGTACAAGGATCTTAAAGAGTACTATTGGTGGCCTGGAATGAAAAAGGATATTGCCTTGTACGTCGGGAAGTGTTTGACATGCTCAACAGTCAAAGCTGAACATCAGAAACCTTCCGGGTTGTTGCAACAACCTGAAATTCCCCAATGGAAATGGGAGCAAATATCTATGGATTTCGTTACCAAACTCCCTAGAACTGCTAGAGGTCACGACTCAATTTGGGTCATAGTGGATCGACTGACGAAATCCGCTCACTTTCTCCCTATTCGAGAAGATTTCAAGATGGAAAAATTGGCCCAAATCTACATCGACAAAATTGTTTCTCTGCATGGTGTACCCCTATCTATCATTTCTGATAGAGATAGTCGTTTTACATCTCGATTTTGGTGGATGTTACAGAGGGCACTAGGAACCAAGATAGATTTGAGCACAGCTTACCACCCTCAGACAGATGGGCAAACAGAGAGAACAATACAAACATTGGAAGACATGCTACGAGCGTGTGTCATTGAGTTCAAAGGAAATTGGGATACTCATTTGCCCCTAATTGAGTTTTCCTACAATAACAGTTACCACACGAGTATCCAATGTGCTCCATATGAAGCATTGTATGGACGCAAGTGTCGTTCGCCCTTATGCTGGACAGAAATCGGTGACAGATAGTTGACTAGAGTCGAACTTATCCAGGAAACATCTGACAAGATTACTATCATCAAAGATAAGCTTAAAGCTGCTAGAGATCGTCAGAAAAGTTATGCGGATAATCGTCGAAAACCATTAGAATTCCAAGTAGGAGACAAGGTACTTTTAAAAGTGTCGCCTTGGAAAGGGCTTGTGCGTTTTGGTAAGAAAGGAAAACTAAGCCCGAGATATGTTGGACCCTTTGAAATCCTTGAAAGGATTGGTCCAGTAGCGTATAAACTCCAATTGCCCCAAGAGTTAAGCGCCATTCACGACACATTCCACGTCTCCAACCTTAAGAAATGTCTAGCCGACGAAACATTAATAGTACCCCTGGAGGAAATTAAGATCAATGATAAGCTGAGCTTCGTTGAGGAACCGATAGAAATCCTTGACAGGGAGGTAAAACAACTTAAGCGGAGTAAGATCCCGATTGTGAAAGTTCGATGGAACTCAAAACGCGGGCCGGAGTACACCTGGGAGCGCGAGGATTACATAAAGGAAAAGTATCCGCAACTATTCCCATGCGATGACAAGCGATGATATAGAATGAATTTCGGGACGAAATTCTTTTTAAGTGGGGGATACTGTGACAACTGTCAATTCAGGTCATTCTTGGACTCATGCATCTTTATAATAACCATTCATGCACAACATGTCATGACCTAGTAGTATAAATTAGGTCAAAAATCTTGCATAAACTAGGATCCAACTAAGGTCTAGGACTAATATACTTGATACTTACAATTCTAGTAAGTTGCTTAGCTACAATAGGAAATGCCAATACTATAATTAGAATAAAGCTTCAAGCTTTGTTATAATTGAAATAGGGTATAAAACTCTAAAAATAAATTAAAACATTCTAATTATACTTCAACATGTTGTTGAATATCAATCAATGTTCCAAAAACTCTAAACAGCCAAAAATCCAAATTTATAAATCTTAAAGCTTAAAAACTTTATAAAATTTGGCTATAAACTTTCTAATATCAAATTTTATTAATCAAATTATGGATTATACCAATGAAATAGAAATATAAATTACAAGTATTAATCATAATTTATTAGTTAAAAACAAGATTTTTAAATAAATCAAAAATTGCTTAAAGAATCACTTTTATAAAAATTAGATTTTTATAAAAATTAAGGAGGGATTTTTTATAAAAATTTGAATTTAGGAGAGAGGAGGCTTTAATGCCTCAAAAATCTGGCCATCTCCCCTCTCCCCATGCACTCTCTTCCCAAAACTCATGATTAAACTCAAACCCACACTCCACCTCTTCTCTCTTCACTCTTCTCACTTCACTCTCTTCACACACTTCACCCTCTTCCTCTCTCTCTCTAAACTCACGAAATTTCTCTCATTTCTCTGCCAAATTTCAAGACTTTGAAGACCTTGAAGTGTTCTTACTTCTCTCAAGATCATAACCAAGATAAACAACATCATCTTCTTCCATAGTTTGATGATTCTACTTCTTTTCCTTCTTAGTTTTCTCTTCTTTTAGGATTCTATGCCTTTCCATGGCTAGAAATCTTTATTCTCCCCTTGTGGTTTGTAGATTCTCACCATAACACAATGCATGTGTTTGAAATGGTGAAAATCCGGGATCAAACCCATGCAAGGAGTGAAAAAGATGCACATATGATCATGTGACATCAAAATCTAATATTTCATGTTCTTCTCCATCTCTTTTATGTTCATGCATGATCAAAAGCATTTAAACCATTTCTAGTACATATTGAATCCTCATTCATTCCATGCATGTGTTAGAAATCGGATCTTACCAAAGACATGCATGATGTTCTTGTTGAAATACCCTAATAATGCACACAAGCAAACATGCAATCTGCCAGATTATTTTGTTCGACTTTGAACAGTCATAACTCAGTCATTTTTTAACCAAACCATGATATTCTTTTTGTATTGGTTAGTTCCACGAGTTAACTTTCAAACCCAACTGGTCTTACTGTAAAATATTAAATATCCGATTTTTGGCAGATTTTACAAAAAGGTTGCGCATACAGCTCTTTTTCTGTGATCACTATTTTTATCTTGCTTAAACAATGGTCTTAAACCCAACCATAAATCTTAGGAAAAATACCTTAGAAACTTAACATATCTAGTGAGTTATGGTTGAAATTTCGTGGCTTAAAACCTCACTGAATGGGCTACAAAAATTCATGAACCTCAGCCACATCTACACTTCATGCATTATTGCATGCAACTTTTCTTAAATTGTTTGGAATCATTACCCTCATTTCTCTTCTGAATACATTCTTAACATTTTTACTTTTGAAAGCCCTTGCATGCATGAGATAATCTGGAAAATTTCAAGAGCTTTTGTTATTTATTTGATTTATTAGAATTATTGCTAAAACCAAGGGCATAAATCATATAAAATACTTCCAGAGGTCAATAAATCCTAAATAAATTCATGGATGATACTTATGGGGAATAATGACCCCTCACCAAATTTCAGCAATTTTTGTTACTGTTTCATATGATTTCTAATTTTCTTTTATTTAGGACATGATAAATTACAAAACCACTTTTTAGGATGTGAAAATTGTATCTAACAATTTTCGCATACCTTACTTGTGATGGGTGACTCAAGAAAATAATTTCAAGATTTTTCATCATGTCTAGCTATTTTTCCCAATTTTTGGTAATTATAATGGCTTAAAAATGGGAAAAATAGTTCTGATTATCCAAAATTCATGAAAATTTGCCAGGATATCATATTATATAGTAGGAGGTTACATAAAAATTTTGAATATTTTTCTCCACTGTAAACTATTTTTCCCTTATTTTCTAAAGTTAATTGCACTAAAATTCACTTAAATATACATAAATACCCAAAACCAGTTTATACATTATGAAAACCACTTTTGATATTTTTCCCAAGATATTTATACTGTAAATGATGTTACAAAAATTTATGGTAATTTATTTTAACTGTTTAATAATATTTCTTTAATTAATGACTATTTAAAGAAATAAAACAAGGAAAAATACAAATAACCACTGGAAAATATATTTTATATTTTTCCCAGCCTATTTATGTATAATAACAATTAAATAAAAAGTTTGGGTAATTTTGGAAACTGTTTTCTATTTATTTCAATTTTTATTGAAATAAATGCTCAAAAATTATAAAATATAATTAAACAGCTTGGAAATCCATTTTTATAATTTTCCCAGCTTAGTATTGTGTAATAACAGTTAAATAAAAAGTTTGAGAATTTTTATCCCTCGAATGCTATTTTTCGTGAATTTATGTTGTTATTGAGACTTAAAATTTGGAAAATTAACCTTCCAAGGTTGTAATTAATCGCACGACTTGTAAAATTTCAATACATCAGAAAAAGTGTAACAAAATGATATAAATCCAATACTAAAACGTAAATTGGCATTTCCCTATATGTAGAGTTTAGTATATTAGCATTAGATATCGACATGGAAACTCACTAGTGCGTGTGTTTGGTGTCGTAGGATCCCGGTAGTAAAACGTTGGTGCATCCCGAAGTACCGCTTGTGTCTACACAAAACATCGTGAGTATTCACGCACTCCCCTATTTTCGGTTTTTATGTTTTGGGGTGGAAAAGCATGTCCAGAAAAACTATTGTTTGTATGTTGTACTTAAATTGAATTGTATCAAACATGATTGCTATTGTATTGCTATGTTTCTTTATGTATGTCTATGCAACACGGAACATGAGAACTTATCGTACAAAGGCCCTTCCCTTATCTCTAACCATTAACTCTTTGAGCCAATGGTCGTTATGGATAGCGCTATTAGGAATTGACAACTCCTCACTCGCCCGAATCGCTGGAGTGCATGATACCATATTCATCTATGGAACGATAAGCATAGATCTCGATAGGGCTTCAGTCATAGGTTTGGTTGAGACTCATTGTTTGCTCATACACATACAAACGCGTTTCTCGTTATAGCAATAAACTTGTATTCATTAATAGCAATCAACTTGTTTATCATTGAAGCAATGTACTTGTATTTACGAAAAGCCTTATTGTACGCTCGATTTTATAAACTTGTGATACTCACCAACTATTTTCATAGTTGACGCTCGTTTTACATGCTTTTTCAGGAAATAATTAGTAAGTGGATGTAAAGATTCATCATCATAGAGCATGCTGCATCGTGTTGAAGCTATTATGAAGCTATATTTTGAACAATGTTATTTTGAAAAACTTGTATTTTGTTCTTTTGAAGCTATGGGTTGTAAACTTTTAAATACTGCTATGGTGATGTATCTTTATCTTTTGCAATGAAACCGTTATCGCTGTCATACCTTGCGTTTCCGCTTTAGCGGGGTGTGACACAAAGCCAAGGCCCAACTCAGCTACTTCCAAGGCCCAAATTCCTATATGATAGACCATGGCCCAAAATATAAGTCTAATAGCCCAACAAGACCCAAACTAACAAAACCTGACCAATGACCCAAATCGATAATACCAAGCCCAAACCTTAAAATCCCAAAGCGACATACTGGGGAGCGTGTCCTGCATACCATAATGGTACTCCTCGCGTACTCACCCGACTCAGCATGGTCCATTTGGGCTGCATTTCACCGAAACAATGTGTATGGATAATATTTTGAGAATAGTATGTTTATGATTTATTAATATATTATAATTTATAATATATTAATATGAAATCATATTATTTAATTAGTATTGATAAAGGATTAATTTGGAATTAATTTGGTGATAAAAAAACTAATTAAATATGGACTCTTATATATATATATATATATATATATATATATATATATATATATATATATATATATATATATATATATATATAGAATGGGCCAAAATTCATTTAGGATGGGCTAAGCTTGCATGGATAATCCATGGAGTTTTTAACCCATGGATCCTATGGAAATGAAAGGTCATGGGTATTAGGGTTTACATGGATGTAACCCTAATCCACCATACTATACAAAGAGGTATTTGGCACATGAAATGGCACTAGTGTGTGTGAGAACAATGGTGGGCTGATTTCTAGTGTGATTCATACTCTCTCAAAGTCTTCCAAGTTGTTTTGGTGATTTGTGATTCCACTTGAGGCATTCACATTATTGGTGCTAGGCTCTTGAAGCTCCAAGCAATCAACCACAAGAAAAGGTAAGCCATTCTTCTAGCTTTTATATTACAAGTACCCCATGATATGCTAGTTAGTATGAGAACGTTGGATAAATGAAAATTGCATTTATAATAGAGAAAATATAGATCCAAGGTTTCTAGGGTTGCCATGTACACCATAGGAGTGTTAGAATGCTCAAAACCCTTCAATTTCTACCTCTTCTATCTCTCTTTTGAAGTTAGTGATTAGTATTTGGTGTTCCTTGTTTTTTCTCCTTTAGTGCTTACTTGTGTTAATCACTTAAAGGCTTGAGAAAGAAAAGATACAAGAAGGAAACTAACATTTCTTGGTACCTTACTCTTGGTGGTGGATACTTGTATAGAAGATCATCCTCTTTGATCTTTCCATGTTCATCAACAACCCAAAACCAAATGGGTTCAAAGGATCTAAAGTTTATCATTCTAAAACACCCTATGGTTGGTTTTAATATCATTCTTACCTATGTAAAAGGATCCTTGGTGGTTTTGTTTTGTAAAATACTCGAAAATTACTTTTAAATTATTAAACCTTCCACTGTCGATTTTTAAGAAAAAAATCTCTAATTTTATTTATCAAAAACCATCAAAATGTCTCCTCAAGACCTTGGAGATGATTTTCTGCTTTCTTGGAATTTACCACCATGTCATATATATAGACTTCCATGTTTTTTCCATGTGAAGTAAAAGAAGTCTTGCTAAATCCACGATTTTCGACTTTCTTGTTTACTATTCTTTTATATGTAGCACCTGCATTTTTTAAACGAATATGCATTGTTAGATAATAGTATACACATTTTTAGGTTATGAAAGCTATATATTATTGGTCTAAAGGATCTATTTGGATCTGTTGAAATCCGATTGAAGCATCTATGAAGGTTAGGATTTCATAACCTGCAGTTGCATTTACCAAAGAATCTATGTGTGGAAGAGGAAATGGATCTTTAAGGAAAGGTTTATTAAGATACATGAAATCCACATATACTCTCCACTTTCCATTCTTCTTTTCTACTACCAACACGTTGGCCAACCCTCTTAGGAATTTTACTTCTTTGATCAAATTGTCCTTGAGCAATCTTTCAATCTCTTCTTGGATGATCAAGTTCCATTCGGGTGCGAAGTTTCTTCTTTTTTGATAAATTGGCCTGAAACTTGGATCAACATTTAGCTTATAAGTTATTACATCCTTATATACACCTTCCATATCTTCATGTTTCCAAGAAAAGGTTGATTTCATGTCCTCAGGAACTTGGTAAGATCTTGGTCAAGATCCATGCCCAACAACACTTTGATGTCAGGATCCTTAGGATTTAGCAATACTTATTTCAGTTCAATTTCCTTGGATTCTACAATATCTCGTTCTTTTTTCTTTAAAAACTATGATTGTTTGGGAGTAGTTGAATTTTTCATCGAGATGGTATAACGGTCTTTAGCTTCTTGTTGGTTACTATTGATCTTGACTATCCCCCATGGTGTTGGCGTCTTTACACATTGGTGGTAAGTTGAGGGGAAAATTTTCATGTCATGGATCCAGGACTTGCCTAAGATAATATTATAGCAAGACAAAGAATCAACAAAGGAAAAACATTGAATAAAGTTAACTCCATGTATATATATATATATATATATATATATACATATATATATATATATATATATATATATATATATATATATATATTGGCAGTTTGATATCTCCAATAATAGTTTTGGTTTAACCACTGAATCCCACTAGGACCAAAGATCTTCCGACTATCTCAAAATATAGTATGTTCATCCTGTTGAGTGTTTTTAATAGGATGATGTTGACCGAGCTTCCACCATATATCAAGATCCTTCGAAGAATTTAGCCACATATGGTGTTATGACTAAACCATCATGGTGTGGATCTAGGACATTCTCCCTGTCATCTTCGTTGAAAGAGACATCTTTTTTGTCGGTTAAGAATATATTATTTCTTAGCCTATCTTCCTTTTCCATCTTAGAACTTTCTGCATGTCTTTTAGTTGTAGAATAAGAAGTTCCACATATGTTATATCCACTAGAGATAAAATTAATTACCTTGACATTTGAGGGTGGAGATGTTATTCTTTGCGGAAGAATTTCAGGATCTTGGGATCCTTGTCCTTTTTTCTTCCCAAGAGTTCCTTTAAATGTCCTTTGTTCAACAAGTAAATAATATCCTTCCTGAGAGCAAAATAATATTAAGTGAGATATCCAAAGTCTTCATGATAAGCACATCATTTGGATTTATCTTTCCACCCTGGTGTTTTATCGATTTCTTAGGCCATCTTGCTTTGTCCCCAAGATCCTGCATTGCACAGAGCAAACCTGAAACATTAACAAAAAAAAAAAAAACAATGGTTAGAGATCTTAGGATAATCTTCGTGTTCATCTTCCATAACATTAACCCTGTGATTCTTAGGTTTTAAGTAAGGTTTAGCTCTGTAGGAGTTTTGGTAGGAATACTCATTCTTCCTATTAGGATGATCATAGGATGTGTTTGTCCTTGTCTAGATCTTCTTGTCATCTTCCAGCCTGATGAACCTTAGTGCTCTATTTCTAAATTCATCCAACTTCTAACATGGGTTCATGACAAGATCCTCATAGAATGGATTTCTTTAGTCCCATCTTGGAAGCTTCCATGACTATCGCAACATCTATATGTGGGATGTCTAGGGATTCTTTTCCAAACCAACTAACATAACCTCTCGATGACTCGTAATTGCGTTGAGTTACTCTGTTGCAGTATTGGTACTTGTAATAGAGTAAGGAGGAACATTTAGGAACCATTTTAGTATGGATCTTGTAAGGGTTGAACCAAAACCCTTGCATAGACAAGTGACCTTGAGATGTTGCAGTATTGGGACTATCTCCATGTATTCTCTGCATTAAGCAATATGCTCCTCAGGATTTGTGGTCCCATCATACATCTTCATGTTGAATGAGACCTAGTACACTTGAGATCATGTCTCTTAACTACCTGAATTCCATTGCCATGATCAGACTTATCCCATGATCTTGGGTATTAGACAGGATGTTGAATATCCCTCCAAGATCTTAGGAGACTGGGCCTCCCATACTAGGAGTTACACCATCTGTGAAAATAGGAGCCTGTCTTGATATGAAATATCCGACTTGGCCTTCTAAAGATGCACCAGTCTCGAAATTCAAGATCTTGGGTTGGAAGATTGAAGATAGAGTTGGTGTAATTTCCATAGGCCTTTTCAACCCTGAGCTCAACCTCTCCATTCATTTAAACAACATCTTGTTGTTTTCACTTTGCTCAGTGATATGACAATCCATTATGGTCATCATGGATATGATCTGACTATTTGTGATCATAACTGATATTTATTGGGTTATGCTTCCTGAATATTGAACTAGTGAGGATGTTGGAATGGTCCTTCTATGGATCTCAACATTAATTCTTTATGAGTTGGGAGCAGGAGGTGAGGGTAGGATCTGACCAACAGAGATGGATGGAATAGTGCTAGAATTGGATTTTGGTAAAAAGAAATTTTTGCACGTGATTGAAAAATCAAAAAAAAAAAGATTTTTGAGCAACTCTAAACATGAAAATATAATAACGTCACTTGTCCCACGGATGGTGCCAAATCGTTTTGGTAAAAAATGAATAAACTAATTTCATAGCCAAATTAGTAAGTGTGGTGTGATGTTCGAAACAAGGTAAGTGACAATAAAGTGCTTAAGATCTTGAAATGAGCTGAATATCTTGGTTGTGCACAAGATCATGGGTAGAAAATAATTAAGTTCAAAGAATTGTTTAATAAAATTGTTATATTTTGTAATGAAATTAAGTGTATTTGGGATAAAAATAGTGTTAAAGTGATTCAACAAGGGATTCTGTGTAATACAGCTTAAGATACTAAAAAAGTACCAAAATACCACAAAGTATCTTGATAATTCGATAATGAAAGAAAACTAACAATCAAATAAATAGCATAATAAGTTAATGTCGATCAAACACAGTAAGTAAATCAAAGTAAATGCAAGAAAACAAAGAGTTACGAGGAAAACCCTTAATCATTTTGGATCTCTGGCCTAAAACCTCGGGTGCTGGTGAATTCACATTCCTTAGAACTTATATTAAATCAAAATAAAATTACAAGTGCTAGGTGATCTTAAAAATGATGGAGATGTGCTTAAGTGTCAAGAGAATCAGATAGAAAGCGATAGTCAAAGAGAGAGAGAGAGAGAGAGAGAGAGAGAGTGTGTGTGTGTGTATGTGTGTGTATGTATGGACAATGATCAACTAGGCTTTATATATAACAATTATAACAAATTATGACATTATTGGGATCTTCCTTGATCCATGCTTGACCTGGTTTTTACAATGATCTTCAACGTTCATGAGGCATTGACTACCTGTGTTTTGACCTGGTCTATTCCTTTTTAGTCAAGCTTTAAAATTTTGCATAAGATATTACAAGAAACACGATGACATTCAAAGATATTGATTAAATCCAAGATCTTAGGCTTGCACGGGATGTAAGTACAAGTTCAAGATATAAATGGTAAGGTAAAAAATCTACACACAATAGTCGTAAAAGTGTCATATTCCTTTTCCCTAGTTCTGATTCCAAACTTATAAATCTGAGCCTTTCATCCAAGGCCATACCATGTTCTCGATCTATAAAAGGAAAAAAATCAGAAGTAACATCTACATTGTGCAATATACACAATTCCAATTAGAAAATATGAGGGAATTTCAAAGGGGACAAAGGATATGGTTTCTAAGTTGAAATGTGTCACAACTAGTCCTTTTAGCTAGATAATGTTGTCTTCATGTAAAGATCAACTCTTATATAAATTGTAATCTAAGCTGATGTCAAGTGCTATGCTCAATCAAAATCAACCATTTAAACCCAAAATTCTTGAGTAAAGTTCAAAACATAATTCAATATATCTCATATACTCAAATATGGGTTTGAAACCCTAATAACCTGGTTCACCTCAAAATGGACCATGATCTTCTTATTGGCCCTAATGGGCCAATAAACTCTCAATTTGATTACTTTGGGTCTAGGAACCCTATTTGGACCCTAAATAGACCCATATTCATTAAATAATAGCATTTTGGGCCAGAAGACTTCTCATGGGCTTAATTGGGCCTAAAATGTCCCACTTCATTCTCATGGGCCTTTATGGGCCGTGAAGCACTCTCTTGAACAATGATGGGCCGTAAACCCATATCTTTAATGTAATTGGGCCGTAAACCCATATCTTTAATGTAATTGGGCCGTAAACCCATCTCTTTAATTTAATTTGTCCATAAACCCATCTCTTCAATGTAATTGGGCTATAAACCCCATCCCTCCTCATTCACGGCCCACAATAAAAAAAGAGAAAATGTTGAATTAATTCCAAGGATGACACATAACATTTACATGGAGGCTATCCATGAAAATTATCCCACAAATATTATGCAATCTCAAGTATCCATGCAACCATCACATCTCACTACTCTCTTCTCTTCTCCCTTCTTCTTATTCTTGGCCTGCGCAACTCACCACCATATTCATTCCCACTTTAAAATCTATAAGAAATTCTCTCTAATCTCTCAAGGAAACAAAGAAAAATGCTCCCCTTTCCTCTTTAAAAACTATGATTTATGTGGGTTAGCTAAAGGTGGATCATTTCAGGATCACTTACTAGGTAAGTTAGTTCATTCTTAGCTTAGATAAATCCATCTTATGTCTAGATCTTCCTCAAAACATCACAAATCTTGTGTTTATACTCTTAAAGACATCATATTTTCGAGGATCCTCTCAAGCAAGCTTCTAGGGCTGAGATCTCATCCATCCTTCATCAAGAACCAAAATCTACAAAGCAAAGTGAGTTAATACCCTCCTATTTTCGTTTTTTATTATGTTTTAGGGGAGAATACAAGTTGTTTTGTGTAGATCTATTTGTGTATGCATGATATTGTGTGTTTTTCAAGATATATGTGTGATTATGTGTTATAAACTCAATGAACTTGAAGATATACTAAAATGTGATGATATTTGTAGAACATAACACTCATTTCAACTAATTATGCAAAGAAAAGCTTTAAAAATTACATCAAAGTTATTTAAAACTAAGAAATTTGCATAAGAGGGCCAAAAATGACAAATTAACCAAAAATGAGGTATTTTTATATAACTCACGGTTTTGAAGGGACCAAAAAGGATGTATTTTGATAAATATGAATCTTTATGGTATTTGTGATCTAAAAAAGGGCTAGAAGTGTAAAAGTTAATAAATGGGCTTTTAAGATTTTTTGGGCCAAGATTGTATATTGTTGGACTTTTGTGGGCTTAAATGACATTTTCAACAAAGCTATGTAAAAATGTAATTTTTTATAAGAGGAACTAAAATGTGAATTTATTAAAACTTGGGCCAAAAAGAAAATTTTATTTATAAATGGGCCGAAAATGCACATTTTCATAAAGCCAAGCCAAAAATTGATATTTTTGATAAAAGTGAGTTAAAAATATTATTTCTACTTAAAACTAGCCTCAAATGCAAATTTTGGCCTTAAAGGACCTAAAATGTCATTCTTACCAAAAATGTGCTACAATTGTAAATTTCGATTTTTGAGGACCAAAAAAGACCTTTTACAAAAAAAAGTGAGCTTTTTATGTCACTTTGGTAAACAACGTAGCTCAAACAACCAAGGTAACAAACCACAGATCGATTTTGGTATTCACGTCCTTATTGGGCCTGTAAATAATATACATATTAAATGGGCTTAGTTGTCCTTTTACATGTATATTGGGTCCAAGATATGTATTCATATTCCTTTTGAATCTAGAAATAATTTCATGCTTAGTGGGCCATAGTTGTCCACTTACATGTTTATTGGGTTTGGAATACACCTTATATGTCCTCTTTTTTTCGCATAAATTCGATTAAGGATCTAGTGAGATGTTGTGGTTGACACCTATTGAGTGTACAATTGTAGCCTGTAGTTATAACCAGAGTCTCTTGGTGGGAGATCGGGAGTTTGTGTATAGATCTATACGGGGGTGGCACCTTACACCTGATTTGTTCGCTACAGTTAGACTAGGCCAGTCTAGGGTGACAAAAACCTTACCTTATTCCATCGGCTTCCGAAAAACGCCAAGACAGACGAAATTGTCATTATCTAGTATGGTTATAACGATTCACTTAGAGGAATTAACGTTATAAAATTTACGGGAAACCATCTTTTCTTTTGGATAACACGGTAGCATACTTGCGCTGGTACTCAAACTCGGGTGTTGAGATTCCAGCATTCTCATAAGCAGAGAACATAGGGTTGTTTGGGGACATTCTTTTTATACTCTCACAAACATTAACACACATGCATTAATACAAGATCGGACACAAACATTTCAAAATTTTCAAACTGATTTTCAGAAAATATCAGATTTTCTAGTGTTTACAAAATAATACAAAACCTTTTACTCAAACATGCTTATGAACTCACAAACATTTTTATGTTGATCTTTTTAAATTAACTTGTATTCTCAAGAAACCGTTGAGTAGGTTGGCCAGCAAGACTACATGGATATTTTGTTTTCAGCATACTTTGAATATTTTGGCATTACAATAATTGATGTAAACTAATGACAATTGTAATATTACATGTGTGATGATGATGATGATGTTATGTTTCAATTATATACTCTGTGATGATAGTACAAAAATGAAGTCACCCAAGCCCCCGGACGTTTCCACCGTCTGGCTCAGGGGTGTGACAAATTGATATCAGAGCATTGTTTATAGTGAACTGACATATCTAATCATACAAAATATGAAACTATAAATACAATAAGACTAAAACACTCTGAATAAAATAAAACCTAGGTGTGCATTAATACTATAACCCTAAAAGTCTCTTGAGGAAATTGAACACCATGATTAAACCTGGACAATTATGTAGTAGTAGTAGTGGGGGTAAATATAGACTAGTCAACTATATTTATTCAAAATACGACCAACATGTGTTTGGGAGTGATCATGTTGGGAAATGAATCTAGAAACTCACCTCGTATCTAAAAAGCTCTAAGGAACCCAAACATAAACAATTAAAGCACTATAGGAGTATTCTGGAATGTTATCTACATACTTACCTTACACGTTTCTCACCCTTCGTCCAAACACCATGGCTGGATTCCATCATCCAGAAGATCCCTACTTCCCTAACCATGGGAATGGTGGATGGCTGGAGCCGGAGGAAGAACTGGAAGAAGAACTCGAAGAAGAAGAACTTGAAGAAGGGCCGACAGAACCGGTAGTAGACTCAGATGAGGAGGAGGTTGATGGTAGCGATGCAGATGACTCGGATGTGGAGTTTGAAGTCATGAATCCGCCATACATGGCCAGGGTCCCCCCATATAGAATGGGACCCAATGATCCTATGCCCCCATGGGCACACGAGATCTGGAGGTGGAGCCACCAACAAGTGGTGCGACCCCCATCCGATATGAATCGGGACTACTATAACCTGAGTCACGATGGACCTGCAGACCGAGCCTTGCTAGTAATGGTAAGGAGGACATGCTACGTCGGCAAGAAGGCACAAGCTATTAGGTTTTGAGATTCTAACACTCCTATGGTGTACATGCAACCCTAGAAACCTTGGATCCATGTTTTCTCTAAAATACATGAAAATTTGTTTTCCAAGGTTTACAACCTAACTAGCATGTTATGGGGTACTTGTAATACAAAACTTTAAGTAGAATAACATACCTTTCTTTTGTAGTTGATTGCTTGGAGTTTTAGAGCCTAGCACCAATAGTATGGATGCCTCAAGTGGTATCACAAATCACCCAAAACGATTTGGAAGTACTTGAGAAAATATGATGCTCACTAAAATCGGCCCACTCTTGTTTCACACATACACACGTGCCAATTCTAGAACCAAGGACCTCTTTATATAGTATGGAGGATTAGGGTTAAACCCTAATACCCATGACTCTTCATTTACCTAGGATCCATGGGTTAAAAGCTCCATCGACTATCCATGGACTTCCATATATTCTTAGCCCATCCTAAATAAATATTAGCCCAATCCATATATATTTAATAGTCCCTATTTAATTAGCCTCTTTTAATCACTAAATTAAATCCAAAATCAATTCTTGATCAAAAATAATTAAATAATATGATTTCATATTAATATATTATAAACATCTTATTCTCAAAAGTATATCTATACAAATTGTTAGGTGAAGTGCAAGTGTGCAACCCAAATGGACCATGCCGGGTCGGATCAAGTTCATACCAAATATAGTTACAAACTTATGTTAGAAAAATATCCTTTTAGTATGGCCTTTAGACTATTCTTGTAATGTTTATTAGAGATGAGTTACATTTATAGTGTGTACCATAATATTCGCCATATGACATATTTTGTCCATAGGATTAATTTATGTAGTATGATGCACATGGCATTTATCCATAACTTGAGGGATTAATTTTGAGTGATTCTAAATACTTTCCATAAGTTGTAATTGATAAATAAATACACACATTTGAGAGGCGTACGTTTTGAAGAAGGAATAATGTTTCTTCTTTTTTACTCTCAATCCTCTATATGAACACCATCATAGTGTGATTCAATCCATCAGAATCAGTCATTTAGACACCATTATGTGAAGTTGAAGAATCAATGGGTGATCGTCATCTCCAACATTGAGATATCATCTTCTTCAAGTAATTACTCTTTCAATTGATCTAGGGTTCTTCATCTGTATGGATAAATTGAACTTGGATTATGCCTAAAAACCCAATATGTGGTATCAGAGCATGACTTAATCTAAAATTATCAAACCCTAATTTCATATTTAAAGTCTTGATAAATAATTGTTATCTACTGTAATATAAATAACAATTTCATGTTTTCGGGTGATTTGCATTTTGAATCCCATACTCATGGTTGACGTTCTATTTATGATCACATTATAAGGTTATGAATTTTAACTGCGTATACAAATATGTGTCTGCCCCTTGTGTGCATAACAAGAACAAATAATGAAAGCTACAAATATGGAAATCATGTGCGGTGTGTGCAGAATTAAGTAAATACATATTACTTGTTTCATTGGTCATCATGCGACAAAGTATAAAATGGATTGATTCAAATGGTTTCGCTATTTTATGAGCCACTAATTTTCAAAATAAAAGAAGCTTATCATTAAGAATATGAAACAAGCAATATTTTATTGGTTTTGTGAATAGTAATAAAATTATACAATATATTAAAGTTATCCAACCTTAGCTACAGTAAAGTGGCTAAGGTTTGGCATAATTGATCCCTAGGTATTTGTATATTGTCAATTTCTATTTTTTTTTTCTTCAGGGGCCTTTTAGATCATTTTTGAAATTGGAGTTGTATACGTTTCTTTGTATTTGTACTTCACCGCTTTGTAAGCCAATGAGATTAAGATCAGTGTTATTCTTCTTCACGGCTACGTGTTATGGTCTGCTCCTCCACCTCCTACTGTTGCCAATTACATACAAACGGCATCGCCTTTGATTGCTTGGAAATATCCCCATATACTCGACTCTTCATCTCTTTCAGTCTTTCTTCATTCTCTCGATTCTTCTCTCTGGTAAAAGCACCGCCTTTGATTGCTTGGAAGCTATCGGCCCTCATATCACACTTCCTCTGAGCAACGACCATGACCGGGTGTTAGGTGGGTTTGCTAGACGGGAGAGGAAGAGGAGGGTGCGAGCGGTGGGACGCTGAGCGACGGCAGTTCCAGTAAGGTTCGGTGGTAGAAACAAATTCCCCTGCGTTTCCCATATTTAGGATTTTAATTTCTTCTTGGTTTTTTATTAGGGCTTTATCGTTCCTTCCGCTACGTTGACACCTCCGGTCATACCCGATACGCCTTCAGTTGCATCGGACATGTCTACAGTTATACTAGAGACGACTATCATGGAGTGACTTTTTAAAGATTGAATTTTTATTCCATTTTATTCATTGTTAGTTACTTTTTAACAATTTCTTTAGGTTTGAAGTTGAAAAACGTATAATAGTGAAGCACACCTGCAAAAGCTTTATTTGTTTCTTATTTTTCAGGTAACATATTGTTTTTTATTAATCTTAAATGCATCTTATGTTGAGTCTTGCATTGATTAGGCATTTTTGTTTAGGTGAAGAATAAAATCGAACCAACATGTGGGTGTTTGGGAATGTTAATAGCAGGGGAAGAAAGAAATATATAAACAACCACAAAGAGTGAAGTACAAAGGATACTTAATTAGGTATTTTCTGATGCATTTTATATATTTTAATTTGATTTTTTTTGCTTATAAACATTATTTTATTATTTTGATATTTCTGATTTGTAAACTCAAATTTAATTTGTTAGTTGTATTTGATTAAGGTTGGCATGGAGACTAGCAATTATGGGTACGTAAAATCATTTAAAATTGAAGCTGAAGTGATGTATCCCAAGAGCAACCAATAATTAACAAGTTCATGGTTTAAGAAGCTGATGAGCCCCCTGTAAACAAGAGGTATAACAATCTTTTTTTCAACTCACTTATTAATAAAATAAAGAAAAGTATATTCTTATTGTTATTAATTTCAGTGGCAATATTTGTTTTTTTATTAGTTTACAGGCCTCAACATTCGCAGGGCATTCTCATATTTTTTTGTATATACTCCACCTTATGTCCAACAAGGTAAAGATTGTTTAGTTGAAGAATCATTGAAACCTGATAAATGTACAAAGGGATTCCTACAACTTCAAGTATTGAAATGTCAAAAAATGTAGCTGTTAATGATGTACTTTTTGGAATATGTAAAGAACTTCTCTATCGACCTGTGGTTCTTAATTGTGGACATGGTAAGTGCTCAAAAAATTCATAGCACTATAAATTATATATGGTTAATGTTTATTTTATGGTAACAAATTATGACATCTCTCAACTTTTTTACTCAAATAACACCAATATTTTTTATTATTTATTAATATATGTTATTTACTAGATTAAATTACACATTTGGTAGCTGAAAGTGGGGAAAGTAGGGCTAATTATATTTCCATTTTGCAGTGTTTATCATGATGAAATTGTAATCATCGGGTTTCAGGAATTGAGATTCTCTCTGGAGGAATTATTAGGTTACAAGTGTTCCAAGCAGAGGTCAACAATATATTCGTACGTTTTCTCCATGGAATGTAAGAGGATCTTTATTTTTTCTAATTATATAATCCTTTAATTTGAAGATATTTTTTGACACTAACTTCTGTTTTTTGGTTTTAAAATTTAGTGGTGAGCCAACTACAGGAAACACAAGGGCGCCCGAGACAATTCTTAGGCAACTTAATACCAAAAAGGGGCAGGTATTTTAAACAACATGTAGCAATCAATCAGCAATTAGCTTTTTTCTTTTATTAAAATTTGTTAAAACTGAAGATGCAATATCAAATATCAAATATGAAAGTTGAAATGCTATTATAAGGTATATAGTATGCTTCAACCAAAAACAGATGTAGACACATTGTTAGCTATGGGAATTATGGAAGACGTTAGTATTGTTCCACAGCCCGCTGGAGGTAACATAATTAATGACACTCCAATTTATATAATCAAGATTGAGAAAATAGAAGAAAGTCTTCTTTATAAATCAAAGATGCTGCAATTTCTACAGATTCAGGGAAGGTGGACCTCACTATTAATGCAGTTGAACGTATAAGTGGAGGTATCTCAGCTGGAGGTGGAATTTCAAGTGGGTATGTTATTATTATTATTTTTTTTTTTATAAAAAAAGGATTTCATCATTTTGATAATTCGATGTATCGTTGTTGATATATAGTTGTTTTACTTATGAGTTCTTTCATATGCAAAATCGCAAGTGGCCCTTTAGCAGGACTTATGGAAAGGTAATAAGTAATAACTAATAATATAATGTGAAAGATTATACTTTTAATTGTTTTTTTACATGGTTTTGACTTCTGTTTGTATAATTTTTTTTTATTAAAGTTATGCACTTTATCATCGAAATCTATTTGGGAGGAAATATAATTTGACATGGTATATCCACAAAATTTATTAGGGAGATATTTACGACATCCTAATTTGAAGTGTCGGTGTGGACACTACTTTTATCGATTTTTAATGTTATATCCTCTTTATAAATAATCAGTCTCATTTCCTTAACAAAATAAACTGTAGCTTATTGATTGGCGGTTTTCTTCTTGTGTGACCAGGTTGATGTCAAAAGTTTCATTCTGCCTTTTTCTTTTTTTTTTTTTTCTTTTTTTTTAGTGGGACACCCGCTTGTAGGCATCACTGCTATTGCTGACGATGGGGGTAGTGGGTTGGAGTCGTGATGGTGTTTTGCCTTTGCTCACCTCTTCTATTTCTCACCTTCTTATTCCTTTTATCTCTATCATTGGTGAAGAAGAAGACCACGACACCTGCGATGGAACCCTTCGAAGCTAGAATTATTATTCTTAGCTTTTAGTTACTTTATTTCATTATTATTTTTCATGCTTTTAATATGCCTCTGTTGCGGTTTATCCGTATTTAACCGAAGTATCCATCATGTTATCTAATAACACAGTTCACAAGATAAACAGATTCTATGTGATTCACTGATCAATTGCTACGACTTCACTCATACGCACTCTTCCAACAATTCTAGATGAATACAAACCTTATACATACAACTTCCCAGGTAAAACAATTTTTCTAAATATAAATATCTTTTACTTCAGCTTCACTAACACAATTCACTCCATATAAATATAAATGCCTACCATATCCAGTGTAATCATGTTATCAGATTAGTTTACCACATTTTGATAGTTACTTGATAACGAAGACAGCAGCAAGCAACAAAGGTGATACTGTTTTTACAGTTAAAAAAATTTGTATTCTAACATTTTTGCACCAAATTGCTCATGCATACTCTTTCTATAGTTTAAATTTTTGATTTTAAGATTTTTGGACCAAGCTGCCCCTGCATAAAAAAACTGATTTTAACACTTTTGTACCAAAACTGCCCCTGCATACTATTTTTTATACTTAGAAAAAAATTGATTTTAACAGCTGTGGATCAAAATGCCCCTGCATACTGTTTTTGAACTTTAAAAAAAACTGATTTTAACACTTTTGTACCAAAATTGCCCCTGCATACTATTTTTTATACTTAAAAAAAAATTGGTTTTAACAGCTGTGGACCAAAATACCCCTGCATACTGTTTTTGAACTTAAAAAAAACTGATTTTAACACTTTTCATCTGTATAAAACCGTTTCTCCACAAGTCCTTTTTAATTGGAGTGAGAAATCCAACATTTTTCTATTTTTTTTGCTGGGGCATTGGTTACTGAACATGAGTTTTGTGGTGGCTTGATTACACTTCCAATTCAGGTTACATACATAATTTCATAATCTATTTATTTTTGGTTATCTGTAAGATCTGATATAGTAGTTGTGACAATCTATTTCCTACCCCTACTTCAAATCATCTTGTGTTTTTTTTAGGAAAATTACAAAAAAAAAAAACATTATATTTTGGGAACTTTTGCAGTTTAACTACTTATACTTTATTTTATTTTTTTGCATCAAACAATAAAAGTTTCACACGTCAAAACAGGTATGCTCTGTGTAGTAAGTTACATTTTCTATTAAAACTGCATAACTAGAGAAATGCTTTTATAAAGTGGGTAAAAAATTAAATTAAGGGTATTTTGGTCTTTTTATTAAATAATGATAGATTCTGATTAAATTCTTTTCTTCCCAGAATATGGACTTTGAGAATCATTCCATTCCAAAATCATTAAACGAACCAAATAATTCTACATAATGACCAAAAATGTTTTTGTTTGATGGATCATTGGGTAGAGATGCTTCAACTGGAAGAGGAGTACTTTTTGCAATAGATGCCCTTCTTAATAACCACAGAATGAGTGTTTCCGGTCAACAGTGTGACATACAGGTACATACATACATAATACATATATAGAAGCATACATGTTCTGATTCTATTCCGTTGTCTCAGGGATTCGAAAACATTGGTTGCTGGGCTACTGAACTCATTCACAAAGGAGGTGAAAATTTTGTAGCAATGAGTAATATGACTGAAGCAATACGTGACAAAAATGGAATCGAAATTCCATGTCTAATGACACATGTGTAGGAACAAAAAGGAGTAAAAGGATTTGTTGGAGCAAATGCATATCAGCTTAAAGTAATTCATAGCATACTCGACCTATTGTACGACTTTTTGATTTTACACATCAGATTTTCCAACCACCTGGTTATCAGCAATTTCATTCCCCCTTCTAACCCCCGCAACGCGGGGAACCTTTCCTAGTTATATATCAATATTTTTGGTGGAACATCACCGTAAGGCTTAATTTCAATTGAAATATCTGTATTTGATTTTAAGTTTGATGATAATTAATCATCTTTGTTGTGCAATTTACATTATGCTAAACCCAGAGGATTTAACATTTTCATTTTCTTATGACCTACAAGAATCTGGAATCTACTGTTTAAAACCAAGAGAAGCAATTGAATTTCTTTTTTGGTGTCTCAAGATGGGCTTTATATTTCTTTTTAGTGTCTTTAAATTAAGACCTATTAGTGCCATGAAATATGGCAGTTTATAATGGTTTGCCAATACAATTTACTTGGATTATATTTTAACTAAACTGATAATAATTTTATCTTCATAGTTCAACCAAGTATTTCAAAACCCACATTAGAGTTTTTGCTTCCTCTTTATCATGATGTAAAGATGCAAAATTGCGTAAAATACAAAATTTCGGTGTACTGTATGATTATCTTCTTAGTTTATTTATCCTCTAAATTACCATTGCAAATGGTTTTATTATGTGGATCGCATATAAATTTCTTTTGCAACTACAATAAATTTAGTTTTTTTTTTCTTCAATGGCCTTTTATTACACAATTATTTATTTAATTGGCTAATGATTCATAAACTTGATATATTGCCAGTGATAATTGATGAGTGGTAACTTTGATATTGGACTTAATTGGCTGGACCAAAGAAAAGTTTCGTATGTTTAGTATTGAAGTTAATTAATACCACATTAAAAAATTGTTTGAATTATTATTCAAGAACCCAAAGGTTAATTGGACAATAGTTCATATAATGAAATTTAAGCATAATATGCATAAATATTGTATTTCTACCCAAAGATGGCTACAGTATTTATGTGGCGTGATATAATTTTGGGACACATTATATCTAATTGTTAGTTTAGCTAAAGCGAAACTGATAATTGGATAAGGTGTGTATAAGACCTACATTTTGGTGTTAAAGATAGGTATATTGATATGCTTTAATTTTGTTATCCCACAAATTACTTTTATATCACTTTAAATTTAAATTGCAATGCTCAGTAAGCGAGACGAGTAGTTCTATTATGGTCTAAAAGACAAGTACAAGTACAAGTGGAACATATATGCCTATAGCAAAAAATAAGTAAATAAATAAAAAATAAAAAATAAAAAATAAAAATAAAAATAAAATCCTTTCGAATTTTGTCATCCAATTGGCATACTTAACGAGATTGCCCAATTTATGGAATGACATGCAAAAAAAGGCAATTTAAATACATATATGATTTATGAGTGCCTTAATATTGATGTTCATATTAATACACGATGATGGATTATGGTTTCCATGGTACATGTATATTTTTTATTACAGGGATTTTGTACAATCCAGAAGTTGAATTGAAGTCGGAGGGCAATTAAAGTAGGGAAGGCTGAAGACTTAAACATAAAAAAAATAATAATAATAATAAAATAAAATAAAAATAAAAAAAATAAATGTGGTCCACCTTCATTATTTTTGAAAGTGGTTATTGTTTAAGTTTTAATGATACTTTTTATGTATCAAGTATAACTTGAAACTTATTATTGTATCTAAGTTAGTGAATGTTGGCTATAGTTTTACATTTGGATACATTGATGTAACTATTAGTTTCAATTCTCATATTGTTGGCTATGATTGGTAACTATGGTTGTTTTGGGGTTACCTCTAAAATTGCAACTTGAAAACCACTTCTGGAATCATTATTATTGTGTAATGTTAATGAAAATTTAAAAGGAACTAAGAACTGGAGACCTCATATGTGTTGTGGCATTAACACTTAGGTCACATATCACATAATAAATTGTTATGTCTTGTAAAATAAGTTCTAGTATAATTTGACTTCTCAAATTTCAACCCTAATTTGACTTCTCAAATTTCAATAAATGCAATATGTATAAAAAGGAATAAGGAAGGATTTACAAGAAGTTTGTAATTTCATATTGACATCTATAAACCTTTTGCATGGGACATAAGTGGTCATAAATCATATATATACATTTAAAAATTCACTCTTATTCGTACTTATTGCATGAAAAACTTAGATCTCCTAAGATGCTTAAAACCTTTTTGGAAAGAGTTTGACTTGAATATAAAAGTAATGAGATCAGACATAGGTGATCTTTATTATGGTGAGTATAGGGATTTTGGTCAAGTTCCTCGATATTTCTATGATTTTTGTAAATATCATGACATAATTAACCAATACATTATGCCTAGTACTCCTCAATATAACCATGTTCTCGAGAGGAAGAAGAGAACCTTAATCGACATAGTGGAAGATATCTTTAAAATACTAACTTGACCCAATTTCTATGGACCATGGCATTAAAACTGGAGGTCCGTATCTTGAATTAAGTTCCTTTAAAGTCTATCTCATAACTATTTTGAGATTTAGAAAAGAATGAAACTAAGCTTAATTAATTTAAGGGAGTGATATGTCCGACCTAAACAAAGCTCCAGACCCCTCAATTCCATAAACCCAATACGAAAATTGTAATTTGCTTCCTCATACTGATTTCCGTCACATAGTACCCAAATTCTAAAAATGAAGTTTGTCAAATTTCTTGAGAGTGTCAAAATCAGTGGGAGTGGTTTATTGAAGGATTCTGACCTCCAAGAATCCAATGAAGAGACACCTATATTTCAAGTGCCCATTACACTTAGCAATCCATTTGGAGATTCAAGTTAATATATTTTGTGTCATAAGAAAGACTCTTCAAATGTAGGGGCAAATGAAAGACCACAACAATGGTCCTACTTAATTTACTGACACTGAATCTCATAAATTCAATAACTTGTAAGACATTTTCTACGATGAAGGCGAATCATAAGTTCTATGAAGGCGACCCACAAATTCTATCATAAAGTTGTCAGTTAATATAAAAGAATAATGTTAGGGAACTTCCGTAATTCAAAGGGTTTTACCCATAGGTTGCAAGTAGGCCTTTAAGACCAAATGGACCCCAATGATCAACATTGAACAATATAAGTCTCGATTGGTTGTTAAAGGATATTCACAAAAGGGGGTATTAATTACAAAGAAACAATCTTACCCATTTCACGAAGAGACTTCCTTGGGACCGTAATGGCCCTTATAGCTTGTTTTATTTAGAGTTGCATCAGATAGATGTCAAACAATTATTCTTAACATGGATTTACAATAAGATTTGTACATGACCCAACCGAAAGGTTTTAATTCTATGGGTCAAGAACATACAACATGTGAAACTCAAGGAATCAATGTATAGGCTAAATCAGGCTTCCTTTTAATAGTATCAAACATTCGACGAAGTGATGAATAGTAAGGACTTGATTAAGAACTAGGTAGATCGATTTATATACCTCAAGATAAGTGGGAGGAACTTTATCATGCTCGTATGATATGTAGATAACTTCCTTTTAGCGAGTAACCTCATTGATATGTCGCATGAATCAAAGAACTTGCTATCACGTCTCCTTGATGTGAAAGATCTCACCGAAGCCTTGTATATTATAGGCATAATGATACATTGAGATAGAATAATATCAAAAGAAGTGATAACTTAGAAGTGATATGATTTTAGACTGACTGTGCAAAATGAAATGATAAGTTGTCATTTTTGGGATACACATTTATGCTATCAGTTGGCCAATATTATGGAAGAGTCTTAATCAAAATTTGACGACTACATCAACTATGATGGCAAAATATGTTGTGATATATAATGTAATCAGGCATGCAGTTGTGTTGAGAAATTTAAGACTCGTGATTGTAAATTCCACATTAAGGTTGTTAATAGAAAATTTATTGCTATAACGTTTCCCTTATAAACTTTTCCACTAGCAATAATTAAAGTGGAGTGGGGCTTTATCTTGATACAAAATACTTGTTCTTGTAAGATCAAGTGGGGAAAAATAATATCTGTATCGAACACATTAGCACTTCTAATATGCTAGCGGATTCGATAAAGAAATGTTTACCAACCAAAGTATGTTAACATGTCGTCAATATGGGTTTAATGGTAGACATAGAATTAGCATGGTGCTTTACTAACTTTTTTAATTATTCAATTACTTGATTATTATTTCCCCCATGATATCCAATTTGTCTGTATTAATAACTGGTGCGCACTTAATTTTTATATGGACAAATGTATGGCATTACCACTTAAACCTTGCGTCATTTGGTTTAAATTAATTGTAAGTTTTATATGAAGCACTAAAGCATGATCAATGGGGGTCCCGTGTCTAAAAACGACATGTTAGGATGTACTTTTCTGCTTTTAGTGTTAATACGAAGCATGATGAATATAACTTGGCCAAGATAATAAAACATGTATATAAATAGTCACTCGACCAAGTGGAAGAATGTTAGAAAAATATCATTTTAGTATGGCCTTCAGACTATTCTTGTAATGTTTATTAAATATGAGTTACGTTTATAGTGTGTACCATAATATTCGCCATATGACATATGTTGTCCCTAGGATTAATTTATGTAGTATGATGGACATGACATTTATCCATAACTTGAGGGATTAATTTTGAGTGATTCTAAATACTTTACATAAGGTGTAATTGATAAATAAATACACACATTTGAGAGGACGTACGTTTTGAAGAAGGAATAACGTTTCTTCTTTTTTACTCTCAATCCTCTATATGAACACCATCATAGTGTATGATTCAATCCATCAGAATCAATCATTTAGACAACATTATGTGAAGTTAAAGAATCAATGGGTGATCGTCATCTTCAACATCTGAGATATCATCTTCTTCAAGTAAGTACTCTTTCAATTGATCTACACTTCTTCATCTTTATGGATAAATTGATCTTGGATTATGCCTAAAAACCCAATAACTTAGACACCTTATCCAACACAGGAAACCGTCGGCCAAATGGTTGCCATGAGAGCCGCAGTCGAGCGCGAGGAAAGGATGACAAATGAGGTAGTCAGGGACTACCAAGCACGACAGACAGCATTGGAAGCCCGACTTCAGGCCGCTGAGCATCACTTGACCAGATTCTAGGGTGCATCTACCTCGTCGTCAGCACCACCAGACCCTTCTCGCTGCAATTGGTACCCATCCATCTACTACCACTACTGTTATGATTTCCTTTTATGTACTAGTCTATGTACTATCGACTACATGATTAAGTGATTACACTATTCATGAAGTCGTTACACTGTCGGATTATATTTCCTTTCATGTATTGCACGCCTTATAAAGGCAAAATTTCATGTATCAAAAGATTAGTAGTTATGAAAACGGTTATATATTTTCTCATGATGTTGTTATCTGTTATGTGTTCTATTACTTTTATTTCATGTGGATTGTATGAACTCATTTACTCACACGCAACTGAATCACCGAAACTGTTCTATAATTAAGGACTCACGAAACTAGAATGCACTAAATACTCAACATCTTTTCGTTCCATGATAGAAGATGCCCTAGAGAGCGAAACGCGGATACAACACGACACCAACACCACCGGAGATAAACCCAGCTGCGATCCAAGCGGTAGTGTCAGCTGTGGTCACAGTAGCACTGGCACAAATTCACAACGGAAATAACGGTGGATGTAATGGGCAAGGAGCCGGAAGTACAAACCAGGGGACGAAACAAGGAGCCAAAAGGACCTGTACTTACAAGGATTTCATGAATGCCAAGCCTCGAACCTTCAACGGGACAGGAAGCGTGATAACTCTAAAGAGGTGGATAGAAAAAGTTGAATCAATATTCGAGATCTGTGGATGCCCCGAAGAGTGTAAGGTGAAGTTTGCAGCTTGCAGATTCGTCGATGAAGCACTTTCTTGGGGAATGGTCACGTGGAGGCCATGACACTCCCGGTGGCGAACGCTATGCCATGGGAGGAGTTGAAAGAAATGTTAATGGTAGAATACTGTCCCAGAGGGGAGATCCAGAAGATGGAACGGGAACTGTGGAACCTCACAGTTCAGAATGCTGACATCAATGCTTACATCTCGAGGTTTAGAGAGTTGTCACTCCTGTGTTCGGGCATGATCACATCTGAAGGAAAGAAGATTGAAAGATTCATTTGGGGAATAAACTCTCTCTAATTCTAGGAAATGTAATCGCAGCAAACCCGGAGACGTATGCAAGTGCTAAAAGACTAGTCAACAATTTATACAATCATGACAACAAGAAAGGAGCCAAAGCTGAAGAAACTAAAGGCAAGAAAGAGGGGAAAGATAACAAGAAGAAATAAGGACAACAAACGAAAGGGGCGACAAAACTAAGAGTCATCGAAAAAGCACCAAACTGTAGCAACCCATGTTGTTACTTCTCAGGTTACCTCAACACCACATGCTCTAGCCTTAACTACACAAACTACTACCAAGCAGTACTCGGGTACCCTTCCCAAGTGTAACAGATGCGACTTTAACCACTATGGAGAATGCAGAGATATGCATTGTATAAGTTGCAACCGTAAGGGCCATACCGCCCAATACTACAGATCTCAACGCCAACCGAACCAACTGTCACACCCCGAAAACCAAAGGCGGAAACGTCCCCGGGGTTGACTCCAAGTTGTGTATCAAATCCAATGTACATAGTAATCACAGTAAACAAACATTACATTACATATATATGAAAGTTTACATTTGTTCAAAAGTGAAGTTATACAAGATATACATATGCATCATATTAACAAAAGTTGAGGCGAGTCTTCCACGCACTCCGTCTTCATCAAAAGAGATCATCGGGTACCTGTCTAACTTGGACCTGAGAATACAAGCGGTTTGAAAATCAGCATAAAGCTGGTGAGTTCATAAGCGGTTTTGTTTTATGAAAATGTATCGATTTCCTTTAGTTTCCGTAAAGATATGTTATCCAAGAAAATCCCATATTTTCTTATGTAAAGTTGGTTAAGTTATCATTGGTTACCAATTCGATTATGTATTGTATTCTACCCCAGGAAAATCCCATATTTTCCTAATTATAAGATCGGTTGTATAACACAAAGTATAGTTTAACATCCAAAACTATATAATGAAAATCTTGGGATCACTATCCCGAAAGACATATAAGATAGTTTGACACATCCGAAAGTACAGGTTTAAGATCATGGGACTATCATCCCGGACTAGACACTAGATAAGTTGATGTATATATGTAAATATAGATTGAAACCATGGGATCACTATCCCGAATAAGATATAGATTTAGAAAACCATGGGATCACTATCTCGTATAAGATATAGTTAAAGACGCAAAACCTTGGGATCATTATCCCGTATAAGTTATAGATACAAAACCATGGGATCACTATCCCGTAAGATATAGTTAAAGACCATGGGGAAAGACATCCCGTACAAGCTGTGAATACAAAACCATGGGATCACTATCCCGAACTAGATATAAAATAGTTAGGTTAATACCATGGGATCACTATCCCGAAAGAGATATAGGAATAAACCATGGGATCACTATCCCGTATAGGACATCGATATAAAATAGTTTGATAATACCATGGGATCACTATCCCGAAAGAGATCTAGAAACAATATCATGGGATCACAATCCCGAAAGAGATATAAAATATAGATGCAAAACCATGGGATTACTATCCCGAACGAGATATAGTTTCTGAACCCGAACTGTGAATAAGCTGGTATTAATACATATTGTGAGTCGGGTAACCATACTAATACAATAATGTGACCTCCTTGACGTTTGTCAGACGTCGAACGATATCCAGAAATTTTTCACCCCAGGCGTGCCCGCCTAACTGTAGCTAGCAGTTAAGGTGTGGGATTGTCAGTCCCGAATAGATCTATTCACAAATTTCACGCTCTCCCTCCAGGAGACTCTGGTTACACTTCCGGGGAGGATTTATTGATCATCCATAAAGGGGTAGTGACTATCTCACAAACTAGTACTAAACTATTCACAGGGTTCTTGTAAGATATCGATATGCAGAAGATTATGAAACATAGTACGGTAAAGTATAGATACATACATGAAATTCCCCTTCAGCATTTATAGATACATACTAAACTCAGTACGACCATTATGAATTTGTCATGATGCCCTTCAGTCTAACAAATTCCCCTTCAGCATTTATGGACCTCATGAATCGAGTTTGCCGCCCATTCCTTGATAATTTCGTAATCGTCTTCATCGATGACATTCTCATATACTCCCGAAGCAAGGAGGAGCACAGTCAACATCTCCATCAAATCTTGGAAAATCTAAGAGTTGAAAGGCTATATGCAAAACTCTCCAAATGTGAGTTCTGGATTTGTAGTGTAAAATTCTTGGGTCATGTAGTCAACGAGAAAGGGATTCATGTAGATCCTTTCAAGATCAAGTCCATTGAGGGTTAGGCGATTCGGAAGACACCAACAAAAATTCGACAATTCTTGGGTCTCGCAGGCTACTACCAATGATTTATATAGAACTTTTCCAAGATAGCCAAACACCTCACCACCTTGACACAAAAAGGTGGATCTTTCAATTGGGTGGAAAAGCAATAAGTTGCCTTCCAAACCTTGAAGCAAGCCCTCTGTAGTGCACCAGTGTTATCCTTGTTGGATAAGGTGTCTAAGTCCATAACTATTTCTGGTAAATACTTGACCTGACCCGGCATGGTCCATTTGGGTTGCATGGCACCATGCAATTAGATAAACTAAATTAGAGAAATAACACATATGGTTTATTGATATATTATAAGTTCTAATATATTAATAATATTATTTAATTAGTTTTGATCAAGAATTAATTTAGAATTAATTAACTGATCAAAAGAATAACTAATTAAATATTTGGATAGATTATGTAAATCTTCCATATCTTATATAGTGGGCTAAAAGGCTCCATGGATTATCAAGTTGGGTTCCACCCATAGGATACTCCATGGATGCTCCATGGAGTTGACCCATGGATTGAGAAATGAAGAGTCATGTTACATTAGGGTTTTACCTAATGCAACACACTATATAAGAACCATGTCTCTCCCCAAAATCGGTTACACAAGAGAAACAAGAGGGCTTGGCCGATTTTGAGTGTGTTAGAGTATTCTCTCAAGTTTATACTTTGCATTTGGTGTTGTGTGAAGCATTTGAGGCATCACACTTGAGGTGCTAGACTCACAAGGTTTCAAGGAACACTTTCAACAACAAGGTATGTAATTCTATCTATTATTTAATTTAGAATTGCTCCCCATGTATGCTAGATAGGATCATAGCCGTGGAAATCAACTTTGCATGATAATTAGACAAACATAGATTCAAGGTTATTAGGGTTGCATGTACACTTAGGAAGTGTTAGAATGCTCAAAACCCAACAGTGGTATCAGAGCATAGGCTTGTTTGTTTGTTATTTGTGCTAAATAGTTGAAAAAAATCGATAATTTTGCAATCTGACTGATGAACTCGCCGAGTCCATGGGGGACTCACCGAGTTCATGTGAATCTTCAACCTACTCGCCGAGTAGGTTCATGCACTCGGCGAGTAGGAGCCTCAGATTGCAGTTTTTCGACTTTAGTTGCTGGAAATCGACTAGAAACATTACCCTAAACTGTTTTGGTACTTGAAAACCTGTTTTAGATGGTGTAATGTCTTTGCTAATCCATTTACAACAACAAGTTATCAAAATTACAAAGTTTTAAATGTAATTTTTTGATTCATGAAAGTGTTCATATTCATGTTCTTGATCTTATGATGTTTAGATGATCATAGGAATTATTTGTAACCTATGTGGTAGATTAATTCTTGATCATTATGTGTTTTAATGGAGTCCATAACTTGTCCTCAAGTTATGGAAAACCAAAATTCACTTTGTTTAAAACCATTAAAAGAACACATGGGTTATAAAAATGAAGAGTCTTCATTTTTAGTACCCTAATAAACTCATAAGTTACAAGAAATGAAAATTTTTGAAAGTTTACAAAACTTGCCCTCAAGTTTTGGAACAAGTAAAGTCTTGATTAAAACTTTAGTTCCAACCCTTAGAACTTTAAAAGTTAAAATTCAACCCTTATACTTATAGTATTATAAGTTAATAATAATAATAATAATATATATATATATATATATATATATATATATATATATATATATATATATATATATATATATATATATAAGATTAAAGTCGTCTTACCACTAGTACGCCTCATTCACGAAGCCGGTCTATAAGGTGGGTATAAGGTTGTTGCCTATAAAATGGCAACTTAATGGGTGTCCACTATCACCCACCGCTTGCTTGACTGGTGGAGGGTCGTTAGCCGAACGGGTAAGACAAGGACTTATAAATTCTTATTAAAAGTATGATGAATATTATAAAGTAACTAAATGTTTTATTAAATTCCAAATCTTAGTTACTTTAGGAAAAATGTGAATAAGGTGCTAATCCATGAAATTACACTTTACACTTTTCCTAAGTCGTTAGTGGAGCGTGCGTGGTTAACCGGCACACTAACTTGGACTTAACAAGGTAGGTAAAGGGTGACTTAATATTTATCATAGTATTGATGGAGCGTGTGTGGTTAACCGGCACATCGATTGAGGGGTAATTTATTAAGGGTACCAAGTAATTTGCATGGTTACTTCACACCTCGTTTTGTGATCCTCGGCATCCAGTCACAAAACTTGGAGGGCACACTCGAGATTGAAACATGCCTTTTAAAAGTTCATTGAATCTCAAAAGAATCTAGGAGATTCTTAGAACCAAATTAAATATTTTTAATATTTCAACTTTAGTGGAAATTGGTGAATCGTCATTCACCTACCTTTCAAATATGTTATTACTTAGATTACGGCATACCTCTTCTAAGTATAATATATTGTGATTGGGTCCTAGCCTTAATACTACATTTGGGTGTTTTATTAAGGACTATCTCTATTTCTAAACTAAACTTTTCTTCTTTTCAGATGTCTGCAAACACTGTTGCTTCTGGCTCTAATCCTAATGGCTCCTTTTCTCTTATGAACTTGTGTGGGAAAGTCACTTTTGATGGATCCAACTTTAATGAATGGATCAGAAACATCCGAATGATTACCCGCTACGAGGATAAAGAATATGTCCTCGATAAGGAGCTTAAGGAGATTGATGAGAAAGTTGCTACTCCTCAAGAGATCGCTGACTTTAGGGCACATGAAAGGGATGCCACCAAGGTGGCATGCATCATGATGGCCACTATGACAGCCGATCTCCAAAAGTCCTACGAGGACTACTACCCTTTTGAAATGCACCAAGATTTGATGGAAAGATACCATCAAAGTGCACGACAAGAGAGGTATGAAAATCATCTCCTCCATAATAACAACCCGAATGAAGGATGGAGAACCCATTACGGGCCACATGTAGAAAATGCAACGATTTGTGGACCGCTTGCTGAAGCTTAATGTGAACTTCCCCGAGGAGCTAGCAATAGATATTATTTTGCACTCCTTACCTTCATGTTATGATCAATTCCGCATGGCATACCACATGAACAAGGAAGAGGTCACTCTCAGCAAACTTCAAGGACTCTTAAAGACCGCAGAAAGTGGTATTAAGGGTAAGGCGGTTGTTACTACTCCTACTCCTACCAAATCTGCCCCTGTCTTGGCAATCGGGAAAGGATGAGGGAAGAAGAGAAAGAGTTCTTCGAAGGGTACCAAGGTTAGGACCCTTGATGGATCTTCTTCAAGTGGAACCAAGAAAGGTTTCATCACTCCTTCTTCTGACCCAAAAGAGGCTGAATGCTTTTATTGCCATGAAAAGGCACATTGGAAGCGGAACTGCCCAAAGTACCAGCAAATGTGAAGGATGGGAAAGTTAAACCCAACCATGCATGTATTTACACTATCTTATCTAATAACTCACCCCATTCTAACTCATGGGTCCTTGACACCGGTTGTGGTATTCATATCTGTTCTGATTTGCAGGGACTAAGAAGAAGTGAGGATGTGGAGCAAGAAAGGATAAACTTGATCATGGGAAACATGAAAGCTTCACCTGTCACCAAGATTGGAGTTTATACTTTATCGCTAAGTAGTGGGTTTAGTTTAGATTTTAATAAATGTTGTTATTCGCCAGAAATGGCAAGAAATATTATTTCCTTTCATGCATTGTATAAACAAGGTTTCACCTTTTCATTTGATAATGAAGTTGGTTCGATTAATGCTTTCTTTAATAATAGTCTTTATTTTAAAGCATTACCTTGTGATGGCGTGTATGAAATTGTATCTGTTGTAGATAACTTAGTAAATGATGTTTTGTGTATTGATTCTCCTAATAATAATAACTTGGATAAAGCATCACTATGGCACTGTCGTCTTGGACATATAAGCAAGAAAAGCATAGGCCAACTCCAAAAGGATGGAGTCTTGGAGTCATTTGACCTAAAGTCTGATGATAGTTGCGAATCATGCTTACTTGGAAAAATGGCAAAGTTACCCTTCACAGGTTCTTGTGAGAGGGGTGAAGGTTTGTTGGACCTTGTACACACGGATGTGTTTGGACCATTCAAACATGCCACAAGGGATGCTAATCGTTATTATTTGACTTTTACTGATGATTACAGTAGATATGGATATGTTTACTTAATCAAGCATAAGTCAGAGACTTTCGAAAGGTTCAAGGAATTTAAACAGGAAGTCGAGAATCAATTGGGCAGGAACATTAAGATGCTTCGACCCAATCGAGGTGATGAGTATCTTAGCTGAGAGTTCCTCAACTATCTTAGCGAATGTGGGATTGTCTCACATTTGACACCTCCCAGGACACCGCAGTTGAATGGTGTGGCTGAGAGGCATAATCGAACCTTGTTGGATATGGTTCGTTCCATGATGAGTCGAGCTTCACTACCAATCTCATTCTGGGGGTATGCCTTAGAGACTGCACCCATATTCTTGATCTAGTCCCTACAAAGAAAGTTGCCAAAACTCCTCACGAGATGTGGACTGGTAAAGTTCCTAAACTAGACCACATCAAGATTTGGGGTTGCGAGGATTTTGTGAGGCGCGAGTCTCATGATAAGCTAGAACCCCGAAGCGAGGTGTATTTTCATCGGCTACCCATAAAGATCCTTTGGTTACCTCTTCTACAAACCTAGTGATAATGTGGTCTTTGTAGAAAGAAGAGGAGTCTTTCGAGAGAGAGAGAGAGAGAATTTATAAGCCAAGGAGACAGTGGGAGGCAAATTGACCTTGAAGAACTTCAAGAGTCAAGCGGTGAAGGAACTTCAAACCCTAGCCCTCAACTTGAGGAGGAAACTCCTGTTGAGCCGATTGACAAATGTGTACCTCTGAGGCGTTCCATGAGAGTTAGGAATGCACCTGAGCATTGATATGGTTTCCATATTACTGCGGAAGGTGAGACACTTATTAGTGATGAGACACTAGTAGGTATGGATGAACCTAACACACGGAAGCCATGGCAGGCCCTGAGTCTGCTAAATGGAAAGAGGCTATGGATAGCGAGATACAATCCATGTATGACAATCAAGTTTGGAACTTGGTTGAGAATGTACCAGGTCGTAAGACTGTAGGGTGCAAATGGATCTTCAAGAAGAAGACAAACATGGATGGTAATGTACATACTTATAAGGCTCGACTGGTTGCAAAGGGCTTCTCTCAAATTCCTGGAGTGGCTTATGATGAGACTTTTTCTCTAGTAGCCAAGATTAAGTCTATTAGGGTTATGTTAGCCATAGCTGCATTTCATGACTATGAAATTTGGCAAATGGATGTCAAAACCACTTTCCTTAATGGAAAGTTGACTGAAGGTGTTTACATGAGTCATCCAGAAGGTTTTGTCAGCAACGAGCACCCAAATAGAGTGTGTAAGCTTGAGAAATCCATTTATGGATTAAAGCAAGCACCTCGTAGATGGAATCTTTGCTTTGATGAAAAGGTCAAGGAATTTGGCTTTTCTAGGAGTGAAGATGAATCTTGTGTGTATGTCAAGGCTAGTGGGAGTATAGTTAGCTTTTTGGTATTGTATGTGGATGACATACTACTCATAGGAAATGACATCCCAACTCTGTAGGAAGTTAAGTCCTGGCTTGGGAAGTGTTTCTCTATGAAGGACCTAGGAGAAGCTGCCTATATTCTAGGGATAAGGATTTTGAGAAACCGGAGTATAAGACTAATTGGACTTAGTCAAAGTACATACTTGGACAACGTGTTGAAGAGATTCGGCATGCAGAACTCCAAGAAAGGAGAGTTACCCATCCAGAGTAACACCAGATTGAGTAAGACACAAAGCCCAAGTACCGAGGCTGAGATAGCAGAAATGAGTCAAGTACCTTATGCTTCAGCAGTAGGCTCGATCATGTATGTTATGATGTGTACTCGACCTGATGTAGCTTTTTCCTTGAGCATGGTTAGCAGGTATCAGGGGAATCCTGGCAAGGCACACTGGATTGCGGTAAAGAATATCCTCAAGTACCTACGGAGGACTAAGGACTGGGTCCTTACCCTCGGTGGGAGTGATACTTAAGAGTTGTAGGGTATAGTGATGCTAGCTTCCAGACTGATAGGGATAATTTCCGTTCTCAGTCGGGCTGGGTCTTTACCTTAAACGGAGGAGCAATCACTTGGAAGAGTTCCAAGCAGGAGACAGTGGCTGATTCCACTTGTGAATCGGAGTATATAGCAGCGAACGAGGCAGCAAAGGAGGCAATATGGCTAAAGAACTTCATTGGAGATCTTGGAGTTGTACCAGTTATAAAGGAGCCCATGGAAATTTTCTGTGATAGTGAAAGTGCGGTTGCCTTAGCCAAGGAACCAAGGGATCACGGGAGATCCAGGCACATCGACATAAAATATCATTTTATCATACATCGCATAGAAGAAGGAATCCTCGTGGCAAAGAGGGTATCATCGGATGAGAACCCAGCAGATCCCCTCACGAAGGGACTCAGTAGGGTTAAGCATCTCCAGCATGCTCGGAGCATAGGGCTGAAGGATGATATAAGTTTTAGTAGTTAGATAAATTATGAAATTTGTAAAGTGTAATTGACATTTGATGATGAATAAAAGTTGTGTTTATTTATGAGTAAAGTGTTACCATCTTTTGTCAATCGTTTACTATAATTTCTTTTGCATGTTTTGACTTCCAGAATAATTATGTTTGGTATATCGTATTATTCAAACCTCCACAGTCAGTCATATGTCGGAAGTAGGTATGAATCAAGACTGTCATGATTGGTTGCAGAGGTCTAAGGTGTTGGATATGGCTACAACAATCATGAGTGCTCATAGGTTCTGATCATTGGACACAACCCACGCTTACTGGAATGACTTCATGGAATTTATCTCGAGTGATCGTGAGACGGTAATATCATATAAGTCTTCAAACCTAGAGATATGATTTGTTACTTACGAGTTGGTTATGCATTGATTGTACGAAAACGCATTGGTAACTCGATGTTATAAAACGTGCTTTTGTGTGTAATTCAATGAGTGGTAGAACAAACATATGAGTCGAAGTTTATCTGTTCCTTCTTGGATTAGAAGTTGATATCTGGGCCCCTCGATGATTTTGTTTTGACCTATGTACCGGGCCCGGTCAGAACTAAGTTGATGTGTTCAATTAAGTTCTTTGTCAAACAAATCGGAAATCGAGAAACAAACTGCTGGACAATAAGTAAGACATTGTTCCATGTATTTGTCCGGCTGATATCTAGAACACAGGAATATATGATCACTTATCTTAAATGGCGTATCATCATCTTCTCAGTTCCGAGAGACCTTGAAAGAGCTATGATTGCCGATCGGTTCCTGAAGTATTGTAGTTATAGTTATTAGACTTATCCAAGTGGGAGACTGTTGGATAAGGTGTCTAAGTGAGAAATGAAGAGTCACCATGCAATTGGAGTTATAGTTACTTGACTCGACCTGGCATGGTCCATTTGGGTTGCATGGCACCATGCAATTGGATAAACTAAATGAGAGAAATAACACATATGGTTTATTGATATATTATAAGTTCTAATATATTAATAATATTATTTAATTAGTTTTGATCAAGAATTAATTTAGAATTAATTAAGTGATCAAAAGAATAACTAATTAAATATTTGGATAGATTATGTAAATCTTCCATATCTTATATAGTGGGCTAAAAGGCTCCATGGATTATCAAGTTGGGTTCCACCCATAGGATGCTCCATGGAGTTGACCCATGGATTGAGAAATGAAGAGTCATGTTACATTAGGGTTTTACCTAATGCAACACACTATATAAGAACCATGTCTCTCCCCAAAATCGGTTACACAAGAGAAACAAGAGGGCTTGGCCGATTTTGAGTGTGTTAGAGTATTCTCTTAAGTTTATACTTTGCATTTGGTGTTGTGTGAAGCATTTGAGGCATCACACTTGAGGTGCTACGCTCACAAGGTTTCAACGAACACTTTCAACAACAAGGTATGTAATTCTATCTATTATTTAATTTAGAATTGTTCCCCATGTATGCTAGATAGGATCATAGCCTTGGAAATCAACTTTGCATGATAATTAGACAAACATAGATCCAAGGTTATTAGGGTTGCATGTACACTTAGGAAGTGTTAGAATGCTCAAAACCCAACAATCCTTACCAGTGTTATCCTTACCAGAGGGAACCGAACACTTCGTAGTATACTACGATGCTTCTAACCAAGGGTTAGGCCGTGTCCTCATGTAGCATGGAAGGGTGATAGCTTACGCATCCATACAATTGAAGATGCTTGAAGTAAATTACACCACCCATGATCTCGAGTTGTGAGCTGTGATCTTCACCCTAAAGATTTGGAGGCACTACCTATACGGTTCAAAGTGCACCATCTTCACAGATCACAAAAGCCTCCAAGACATTCTAAACCAAAAGGAGTTGAACATGAGGCAGCGGAGGTAGGTTGAGCTATTAAATGATTATGAATGTGAGATCAAGTACCAACTAGGCAAGGGTAGTGTGGTAGTCGATGCCCTAAGCAGGAAAGAATACTCAAGTCGCCAGGTGAAGACATTATCGATAACCATGCACTCCCACCTAACCTCATAAATCAAGGGAGCCCAATCCAATGCATTGAAACCAGAGAACGCCACAAATGAAATGACGCGTGGGATGGATAAAAACCTTGAAGCCAAAGACGATGGAGCTTACTACTTCATGAATAGAATCTGGGTCCCAAAATTTGGGGGATTTAGAGAGATAGTCATGAACGAGGCTCATAAAACGCGATATTCCGTCCATCCAAGTTTAGAAAAAGTGTACCTGGACATTAAACAACATTATTGGTGGCCAAATATGAAGGAAGATATTGCCACTTATGTGGGAAAGTTTCTAATTTGTGCCAAAGTGAAAGTGGAGTATCAGAAACCCTCAGAGTTATTACAACAACCAGTAATACCCGAGTGGAAATGGGAAATGATTACCATGGACTTCATAACCAAATTACCTAATACGGCAGACGGATTTGATGCTATCTGGGTAATTATCTATAGGTTAACCAAATCTGCTCATTTCGTGCCAATCAAGGAATCGTACAAGATGGAAAGATTAACACGAATCTATATAAAAGATATTATGAGACTTCATGGAGTACTATTATCTATTATCTCGGATATTTACTTCACGGTTTTGGCAGTCACTTTAGAAGGCAATGGGAACATAACTAGACATGAGCACTGCTTACCACCCGCAAACCGATGGCCAGAGCAAACAAACCACCCAGACCCTCACGGACATGCTCCGAGTTTGTATGATCGATTTTGGAAAATCATGGGATGCCCACTCGCCTTTAATTGAGTTCTTGTACAAAAATATCTATCACACGAGTATAAGGGTTGCTCCTTTTGAGGCTTTATATGGTCGCAAATGCAGATCGCCTCTATGCTGGGCTGAGGTGGGTGACATCTAGCCGAAAAAAGGGTAACCACCGAGCAGCACTCTTACAGGACTAGAGATCATTTGAGAAACAACAGATAAGATAATCTAAATCAAAGCCCGACTTCAAACATCGTGTGATCGACAAAAGAGCTATGCTGATAAGCGACGGAAACCTCTAGAATTCCAAGTCGGAGATCGGGTGCTATTAAAAGTCTCTCCCTGGAAAGGGATGATCCGTTTTGGGAAACGGAGAGAACTAAATCTGCGATACATCGGTTCATTCGAGATCCTTGCCCGAATTGGTCCGGTAGCATATAAGTTGTAGCTACCTGTGGAGCTCAGCAACATACACCCTGTATTCCACGTCTCAAATATGAAAAAGTGCTTATCAGATGAAACCCCTATCATTCCTCTGGAAGATATCGAAATAAACGAGAATCTCCTATTCGTCGAAGAACCGATTGAGATAATGGATAGGGAAGTGAAGCGTACAAAACAAAGTCGTATTCCGCTTGTGAAGGTTCGATGGAATGCTAAGCGTGGACTGGAATTCACATGGGAACGCGAAGACCAGATGAAGCAGCAGTACCCTCACCTATTCTCTCGTTCATAGTCTATCTTTAAAAGAATTTCGGGATGAAATTCTCTCTAATGGGGGGATGATGTCACAACTAGTGTTTTTAGCTAGGAAATTCTGTCTTGATGTAAAGATTAACTTTTATATAACTTGTAATCTAAGTTGATGTCAAGTTTTATGCTCAATAAAAATCAACCATTTGAACCCAAAATTCCTGAGTGAAGTTCAAAACCTAATTCAATACATCTCATATACTCAAATATGGGTTTGAAACCATAACAACCCGATTCACCTCAGAATGGACCAGAATCCTCTTATTAGCCCTAATGGGCCAGTAAACTCTTAATTTGATTACTTTGGGTCTAGGAACCCAATTTGGACCCTAAATAGACCCATATTCATTAAATAACAACATTTTGGACCATAATACATCTCATGGGCTTAATTAGGCCTAAAATGTCCCACTTCATTCTCATGAGCTTTTATGGGTCGTGGACCACTCTCTTAAACAATGATGGATCGTAAACCTATCTCTTTAATTTAATCGGGCTGTAAACCCATGCCTTTAATGTCATTGGGCCTTAAACCCATCTCTTTAATGTAATTTGGCTGTAAACCCATCTCTCTTTAATGTAATTGGGCCGTAAACCCATCTCTTTAATGTAATTTGGCCGTAAACCCATCTCTTCAATGTAATTGGGCCGTAAACCCCATCCTTCCTCATTCACGGCCCACAATCAAAAACAAAAAAGAGATAATGTTGAATTAATTCCAAGGATGACACATAATATTTACATGGAGGATATCTATGCAAATCATCCCACAAATATTTATGCAATCTCAAGTATCCATGTAACCATCACATGTCACTACTCTCTTCTCTTCTCCTTTCTTCTTATTCTCGGCCTAAGCAACTCACCACCATATTCATTCCCACTTCAAAATCTCTAAGAAATTCTCTCTAATCTCTTAAGGAAACAAAGAAAAATTCTCCCCTTTCCTCTCTAAAAACTATGATTTGTGTGGGTTAGCTAAAGGTGGATCATTTCAACTTACTAGGTAAGTTACTTCACTCTTAGCTTGGATAAATCCATCTTATGTCTAGATATTCCTCAAAACATCACAAATCTCATGTTTATACTCTTAGAGACATCATATTTTTGAGGATCAAGAAAGCTTCTAGGGCCGAGATCTCATCCATCCTTCATCAAGAACCGAAATCTCCAAAGCAAAGTGACTTCATACCCTCCTATTTTCAGTTTTTATTATGTTTTGGGGGAGAATACAAGTTGTTTTGTGTAGATCTATGTGTGTATGCATGATATTGTGTGTTTTCATGATATATGTGTGATTATGTGTTATAAACTCCATGAACTTGAAGATCTACTAAAATATGATGATATTTGTAGAACATAACACTCATTTCAACTAATTATGCAAAGAAAAGCTTTAAAAATTACATCAAAGTTATTTAAAACTAAGAAATTTGCATAAGAGGGCCAAAAATGACAAATTAACCAAAAATGAGGTATTTTCTATATAACTCACGGTTTTAAAGGGACCAAAAAGGATGTATTTTGATAAATAGGAATCGTTATGGTATTTGTGATCTTAAAAAGGGCTAGAAGTGTAAAAGTTAATAAAGGAGCTTCTTTTGGGCTATACAAATTTTTAGGCCATGTTTGTAAGTTTTTGGACTTTTGTGCGCTTAAATGTCATTTTTAACAAAGCTGTGCCAAAAATGTAAATTTTTGATAAGAGGAACTAAAAATGTGAATTTATTAAAAATTAGGACAAAAAGATGAATTTATTTATAAATGGGCCGAAAATGCACATTTTTATAAAACCAAGCCAAAAATTGATATTTTTGAAAAAAGTGAGTTAAAAATGTTATTTCTACTTAAAACTAGCCTTAAATGCAAATTTTTGCCTTAAAGGACCTAAACTGTCATTCTTACCAAAAATGTGCCACAATTATAAATTTCGGTGTTTGAGGACCAAAAATGACCTTTTACAAAAATGTGAGCTTTTTATGTCACTTTGGTAAACAACATTGCTCAAACAACCAATGTAACAAACCGCAGATCAATTTCGGTATTCACGTCCTTATTAGGCCTGAAAATAATGTACATATTAAATGGGTCTTAGTTGTCCTTTTACAAGTATATTGGGCCCGAGATATATATTCACATTCCTTTTGAATCTGGAAATAATTTTCATGCTTAGTGGGCCATAGTTGTCCACTTACATGTTTATTGGGTCTGGAATATACCTTATATGTTCTCTTTTTTTCCCGCGTAAATTCGATTAAGGACATAGTGAGACGTTGCGGTTGACATCTATTGAGTGTACAATCGTAGTCTGTAGTTATAACCAGAGTCTCTTGGTGGGGAGCGGGAGTTTGTGTATAGATCTATACGGGGGTGACACCCCACAACTGAGTTGTTCGCTGCAGTTAGACTAGGCTAGTCTAGGGTGACAAAAACCTTACCTTATTCCATCGGCTTCCAAAAAACTCCAAGACAGACGAAATTGTCATTATCTAGTATGGTTATAACGATTCACTTAGAGGAATTAACATTATAACGGGAAACCATCTTTTCTTTTGGATAACACGGTAGCAAACTCGTGCTGGTACTCAAACTCGGGTGTTGAGATTCCAGCATTCTTATAAGCAGAGAACATCGGGTTGTCTGGGGATATTCTTTTTATACTCTCACAAACATTAACACATATGCACTAATACAAGATCAGACACAAACATTTCAAATATTTCAAACTGTTTTTCAGAAAATATCGGATTTTCTGGTGTTTACAAAGTAATACAAAACCTTTTACTCAAACATGCTTATGAACTCACCAACATTTTTATGTTGACATTTTTAGATTAACTTGTATTCTCAGGTAACCGTTGAGCAGGTTGGTCAGCAAGACAGTGGATATTTTGTTATGTTTTGTTTTCATCATACTTTGAATATTTTGGCATGTAATATTGAAATACAATAATTGATGTAAACTAATGACAATTCTAATATTACATGTATGATGATGATGTTATATTTCAATTATGTACTCTGTGATGATACTATGAAGTCACCAAAGCCGTCGGACGTTTCCGCCGTCTGGTTCGGGGGTGTGACAAAATCGAAGTCTAATTTTAACTTTTTTAGTCAAGCCGATGATTCTCTTTAGAAATCAACAACCCTTTAGAGCTTTAGATCTAACGTTGCAGATCTTATGTGTACTTTTAACATGTTTCTATTTGTGAAATTGATATAAAAAAACCTTTTAGTAAGTTCAAATTGGAGTCCAATACTGACGTTTGAATTCAAACATTGTTATTTGAGGTTGATAATTCTTTCCAAAAATCATTATTGATGGTTATGGTTGTTGTTGCTTACAAAAATGGTTGATGAAATTGACAAATATGATGATGGCGGCTTATGTCTTCCCGACCAGGCAACTCCCCCATCGACGACACGATCCCCTAAGCGCATTTAGTCTATTGTTTTCTTCATAAATCATTTCTAGATTAACCTTCCAACCGACTATAACATCTTTTTCCACCACCACCGTTATTCCATTAACACATATTTAAAGAGTCATGGTGGTATGCTTTTTCCAGATTGGTTGTCGTTGATGGAGGGAAGAAGATGATGTTGTCGGGTGTATTTATTTCATTTTTTAAATAGTTTTATTGAAAGAAAATATAAAATAAATTAAAAGTAGTATAAAAATCTTTATGTATGGGTGATGAAGAAAATATAGTAGAAAACTAGAAATTAAAAGCATTCGACCTTTTATAAAACAAAACAAAAAAAAAGGGTTAGGGATTTAACTACAAAGAACCATTTATACAGATTTGTCTTGATTTAATTAAGGGGAATCATTATTCTCATTTGCAATATGTGCAATTATTAGTAGGATACAAATACAAATTCGTTTTTTCTTTTTTAATGTAGTTAAAACAATAGAAAAAAGATGAATCAATGTAAACTCTTATGAATCAATATATGCAATTATTAATGGAGTTGAAACAATAGAAAAAAAAATAGGGAAAATGATTTTAAAAGATAACGAAGTTTTAAAAATGTACAAAAAAAACCATTGTTTTTTTTTTTTTTTTTTTTTACACAAAATACCATTTTACCGGCTATTGTAGGTTATCCGGTTTCCAAATGTTCAAAAAATACAATTGTTGTTTTTTTAGTATAAAAAATACCATTAATATTACTATTTGTACACATAATACCAACAAAATACACATTTGTTCAACTAAAACATTATGGTAACCAGATATTTCAGGTAAATGAGAAAATAACTTAAAATATAACGAAATTTCCAAAATGTTTAAAAAATACCACACTATTTGTTAATTGTGTTGTTGTCGGATTATGTAGAACACAATCACCAGAGATCATGAACCGTTATATCAGTTCACAACAATTGTGCAAATCTCTTTCATTCATTCACTTGATTGTTCTTATGGTAACAAGAGAAGTAAATAGGTAATAACATTAGTTAAACATTCCTTCTTCCCGATCACATTATATGCCTCAAACCTAAAACATATATACGTTATATAGATGCACATATTATACATAAATGTTAGCCGTTCATTTGTATTGCGACACAAGAGAGATACAAATGAGAAATGAGTGTGATGTTATGTTATGAGAATTCTTAAATATGGATTTAGATAAAACCTAATTGAGTGATGGAATGAAAGATAATAAACAATTGGTGTGAACTGGTACGACGGTAACTAATCTCCGATGACTGTGTTCTATATAATCCGGAAACAACGAAGTTAACAAAATGTATTATGAAAAAGTAATAATGGTTTTTTTTTTTGAACATTTTGAAAATTTTAATGGTATTTTTTATACTAAAAAAATAATGGTATTTTTTGAATATTTTTGAAACTTTGTTACCTTTTTATGATATTTTTCTGTTACTTGCGGTAACAGGTTACTCACAAGGTTTTATTTGAATACAGGTGTATTTTATTGGTATTTTGTATAAAAAAAATACATTTCAATGGTATTTTGAGTACTAAAAATAAAACAATAGTATGTTTTTGTATATTTTTTAAACTTCATTAAAGTAATTTTCTAAAAAAAAATAATTACAAATCCAATTAATTCGTTGGTAAAAAATCGTTGTCTTTTTTTATTTTATAAACGAAAAAAAAATAGTGTTCGAAAAATGGCATAATTGATAATTTGTTAAAGATAAAGCTGTTTTCATAAATTTGTTGGTAACGTGGATGACGTAAGGGGAGTAAAATGAAGGTCAAATCAAATGATACGTCTTTCATTCACCAACACTCACATCCATCAAACAGTTGATGAGTTTGGATGGACACGCCAACAGTCCCCCGTGATGTCCGGGTGCTTTTATTTTTATTTTTTTTGCTTTACTTAAACATTTTATTATATTTACAGAAGTTATGTTTTAAACTAAAAAAAAACACATAACAAATAAACAGTTGGATATATTTAAATCAAACCGAATCTCATCAAAGCAAATTTATCTTTAACGGGTGTTTAGTGTTTCTTAAATTAGCTTACTAGTTTATTGTGCTTTTCAAAAAAACTAATAAACTAAAGGGAAATGGACTTAATAAGGTAATTAACTTTTCAGTTTATTCACATCTGGGTAGCTATCTTTTTTTTTGTACACATCTAGGTAACGAATTTTTTGGAAGTGTTCACATATGACCATTATGACCGGTTGTAGCAGGTTACATCCGGTCATAACCTGTTATAATGGTCATATGTGAACACTTCAAAAAAGTTTGTTACCCAGATGTGTACAAAAAAAGATAGTTACCTAGATGTGAACAAATCGAAAAGGTAACTATAAAATACACGAATGGTCCCTGTAGTTTGGGTAATTTGTCCGTTTGGTCCATAACTTATTTTTTAACTTAGATGATCCCTACTATTTATTTTTGTCGTGCATTTGGTCTTTGTCATACCTTAAACAATTATTGTGGGACCCAATTTAAATTTCTCAAATGTGGTTTCAGGTTTAGGGTGAGGAGATGCAGATATGTGGGGTCTATTAAATTTTTTTAATTTATAAAAAATAAATACATAAATAAGAAAAAAAAATTAAAAAAAGCACAATAGTCTTTTGAGGTAGGACAGGGACCAAATGCACAACAAAAATAAATAGTAGGGATCATCTAAGTTAAAAAAATAAGTTATGGACCAAACGCACAAATTACCCAAACTACAGGGATCATTCGTGTATTTTACTATTACCTTTTCGGTTTGTTCACATCTGGGTAACTATCTTTTTTTGTACACATCTAGGTAACAAACTTTTTGGAAGTGTTCACATATGACCATTATGATTGGTTATGACCGGATATAACCTGCTACAGACGGTCATAATGGTCATATGTGAACACTTCCAAAAAGTTCGTTACCTAGATGTGTACAAAAAAAAAAGATAGTTACCCAGATGTGAAAAAACTGAAAAGTTAATTACCTTGTTAAGTCCATTGGTATTGACTTGCGAAGGATAGATAAAGTGGATAATTGCATATTGTCTAATTTTCTTTTGGGTCAATTTTTTTATTACGTTATATATGTATATATTTTTATTTAAAAATAAAAAAATTATAATAATGATAAGGGTCATTTTTTTTCTAACTCATTAAGTAGGGGTGTAAACGAGTCGAGTCAAGCCGAGTACTGCTAAGCTTGAAGCTTGATTCGCCTAATATACTCGAGCTCGAAGCTCGACTCGAACTCGCCTCGAGCATAGATTTGAAGCTCAGACTCGACTCGCGAAATACTCAATACTATCGAGCTCAGCTCGTGAGCTCGGTTCGGTTCAACAAAAATTAAAAAAAAAAAGAAGTTAAACTAAATTAAAAACATTTCATATGTTTTTACTTTCTTCAAAATAACAAAAAATTCTTAATAAATCATTTAATGTCAATATAGCACCAACCATCCATGTGATTGCATTTTTCATACACCCAAAAGATGAAAAAGAAACATTCTCAAATGTTTTAGAGTGCAATTTAATTTCGTACTCCATAATCGGCATATAAAAACTAAAAGTTTTGAAATATTTTAATAATTTAAAAGTATATAAAGGGTAAATAGTTTAATTATATAAATACTCAATTAAGCTAGCGAGCTTATTGATCCGGGTATTTTACTACTCGAGCTCGACTCAATAAGGTATTCGAGTAGCTCGAGCTCGATTAAAGTCGAGTCGATTTCGAGTATTTTCCGAATCGGGCTCGATTTTCTCGTGAGTTGTCTTGTCTTATTTACACCCCTATTGTCAAGGGCATTTAACGATATTTAAACTCTCAAAACACTCTGTAAAAAAGTGTTTAGGTTGTTTAAAAGCCCTTTTCAAATAACTTTTTGAATAGACAAAATAACAGAGTTTCTAAAAGCTATAAAATCCTAACTTATTGATAGCTTTTTAGTTTTTCTTGTCATTTTTTACCTCTAAGTCTATACAAAGTAGGTTGAGATTCATACTTGTATGTTGACTTGACTTGGAAGCTACTTACGTGTGAATTAAGGAGGGGAACACCACTCCGACGTTGTGCAATTGTGGCCCTCATTGAGTGCAGCTACGTTGCATTACAATCTCTCACTCCTTATATCTTTTAAATCTCTTTTCATATCTCTCTCTCTCTTTCTCTTTCTCTCTCTCTTCACAAACTTACCACAAATTCACCATTGGAGACCATTTCTCCTACCTAGTGAGATGCAAGTAACTTGGCATTTTTGATGATGTCGCACATCTTCACAAAAATTGTATTGTAAACCATACAGTATAGCCTACAAAGCTAAACAAAACACTTTTTAAAACCAACTGATTGACCTTTTTCCACCATAAAAGCTAATACAAACACTTTTTAAAAATCTTATTTTCAAAAATTCATAAGCCAATAAGCTTATTCAATTGAAAAACACTTTTAACATTAAAAAGCACTTATAAACACACCATCAATATATATATATATATATATATATATATATATATATATATATATATATATATATATATATATATATATATATATATATATATATGTTCAGGTTCATTTGAAACCATTCTAATTTTATGAGACCGTGAGACCAAATCTAAAAATAATTTTAAAATGCAAAATAAATGGAAAAATCCAAAAATTCTTTTATTAAATATTATTTTCGGAACTTGAATTAACTAAAAAAAATAAATAAAAAATCCATTTTTTTTGAAAAATAAGTGAAATATTCTAAAAGAATATTACACTGACATATTCTAAAAAATAATTTTAAAATGCAAAATAAATGGAAAAATCTAAAAATTCTTTTTTTAAATATTATTTTCGGAACTTGAATTAACTAAAAAAAATCCATTTTTTTTTAAAAATACGTGAAATATTCTAATAAAATATCACACTGACATATTCTAAAAAATAATTTTAAAATGCAAAATAAATGGAAAAATATGAAAATTCTTTTTTTAAATATTATTTTCGGAACTCAAATTAACTAAAAAAATTTAAAAAAATTTTAAAAAAAATAAAAAAAATGTGTCTCACGGTTTCACAAAATTAGGCCGTCTCAGATGAACCTAACCCTATATATATATATATATATATATATATATATATATATATATATATATATATATATATATATATATATATATAGAGAGAGAGAGAGAGAGAAAGAGAGAGAGAGAGAGAGAGAGAGAATTCAATTGAAAAAAATGTTGGAAATAGGAAAGTTCATCTCAATCACTCATTTATATCTTGCCACAAAATCCACTATTGTACCGGCGCGATAGGGAAGATTAATTATTCATATATGAATATAAATTTAAGTATATTCATATATGAATCCACCATCTTCTCTCTCCTCCACCACCTCCGTACTTCCACTTCACCACCTCTACCACCACCATTCTCTCCGCCACCTCCACTTGCTACCATCCCGTCCACCGTTGCCACCACCACATCCACCACCACCACTTCCACCGTCTCCGCTACCCCTGCCACTACCTCTGCCACCCTTATTACTACCTCTGTCACCACCTCCGCCACTATGCCCTGCAACGCTTCCACCACCATCCATATGTCACTACCACCGCAACCGCTTACCATGCCAGCAGCACCACCACAGCCACTAACCGCCATATTCCCATATGAATAAGTATATATTTATTTATATAAGTGACTCATTTCTATTTACTCATTCTCAACCTTTTTTTTTTGTCAATTGATCCCTTATATATATATATATATATATATATATATATATATATATATATATATATATATATATATATATATATATATATATATATATGATAATGTAGCTGTGCTCATTCCTTTCACCTCTGTCACCTTCCCTACCACCACTACTTCTATCACCACCGCCTCTTCTACCACCACCCTTATAATCATATAACTTAATCTGTGAACATACATATATGTATAAATAATTATGATTATGCATATACATATAAACATGTATTATCATATATGATTATACCTCTCTGCTACATAATTGACATTTGTCGCTATAACCCTCCAGTATACCGGTGTTGCGATACATTTATTAGCATAAATGATTATGTAGTGCCGCCCGTTCATTTCACTTCTGCCACCTTTCCTACCACCACAACTGTCACTGCCACTACCACTTATGCCACCATCCGACCCCACCACTGCGACCTTCGTCACTTATACCACCATCACTTCTGTCACCAATGTAACTTTTTCCACTAACCGTTATAATCATATATGATTACTCAAACTGTAAACATACATATATGTATAATAATTTATGTTTAGGCATATATATATATATATATATATATATATATATATATATAAACATTTACAGTCATATATGATTATACATCTCTGCCATATAATCATTAATGATTAGGCATACCCTTTTGTCGCCGGTATATTGGAGCGTTAGAGCGGTAGATAAGAAATATATGGCTGATGTTGAATCTCAAGATCTCTATTGTTTTTAAATCTCAATTGAACCAACCCATATATATATATATATATATATATATATATATATATATATATATATATATATATATATATATATTCTCTCTCTCAAGAGTGGCTAATCCTTCCTTACGCCGGCCTGCTACAATCTGTACTTACTCATGGAACTTCCACCAACCCTGTAGCCTCCCGTGCATGCTAATCATACATAACTCTGGACACTATATACAGTCGAATACTTGATTCAAACCTAAGGCCACAACCAAACAAGGAACAAGAAATAAGGCTAAATCAAACATTCTTGAACTATAAATTATTGGTTATGGATAACCATGATGCATATACTAAGCAACTACAGTAATGATGTCAATTCCATATAGTATACAGGAAATCCTCCTAGGCTATCAGGCATCATTATTTAGGCAATTATATCATGAAATTCCTGAAGACCCCTAGCCTACCAAGTAGCTTGCAAGTCTATCATAGTATCTATATACAAAACTGTTGGATTTGTGTCTAAGCCCGCAACCATATTTGGTAGGTACTTGACCCGATTGTGCATGGTCCTTTTGGGTTCCCTTCACCAAAGACTTGATTGGAGAAATAATAGAGAAAGAGGTAATTATGGTTTATTAATATATTATAAGAATAATATATTAAAAGAGAAATCATATTTGTTTAATTAATATTGATCAATAATTAATTAAGAATTAATTATGTGATCAAAAGTAATTAATTAAACTAGAGGGGTTGAACTGTAGTTATGTGATAGTTGCAAAGTAGGGCAATAAATGCCTCATGCGATAGGGTGGACGAATTCAAGGTGATAAGGCCTTAGAATTTGCCCATGATAAGGTTTCTAGGGTTATCTTTTGGGCTGCTTGGTGGGCAAGCAACCAGATAAGGATAAGGGCTGAAACCATAATCCCTACACCAATATAAACACCCCTTGGCACATGAAGTTCGTCCATGCCTTCCCAAGGGTTCCTAGGGCCGAATTTCATACCTCTCCTCTCTTTCTCTCTCTCTCTCTCTCTCTCTCTATTTACTCTTGGTGTTTGTGAGCCATTAGAGGTACTACACTTGTGGTACTTGCTTTCGAAGACAAAAAGATTCAAGATTTAGTTGTTATTATAATATAACAACAAGAGGTAAGTATTTCATCTTTCCTTGTTGATTTCGAAATTCCTAGAAGCCTTTTAGGGTTATTCAAGTGTTCATAATGTTGTATAACTAATAGTGATAATATAGATCCAACTCTAGGGTTGCATGCACACATATGATTGTTTGTATAAAACCCATCAGTGGTATCAGAGCCATTGGTTTTTGTTTTCAATTAGCATTATACTAATGTATGAATTTAACAACAATAGGGTTTATGGCCAATAAACCCTAGGAGGCATGAATTTTCAAAATTAGGGTTCTTCAACCCTGATTTGTGAAATTGGTTAGGGTTTCCCAAACCCTTTCCTTAGCCTCCAACATTTCGAAATTGGTTCGGGTTTCCCAAACCCTTTACTTAGCCACCAAGTTTTCGAATTCTAGGGTTATCCAACCCTTGAATTTCGAAATTTGCCTCCTTCCCCTAGATAAGATCCTATTTTTTAGGGATTTAGATTAATGTCATATCTTGTAATTATCTTTTACGTGTTTAAATTCGGTAATTAAAGATTTTGAATTATCCCATCCCATAATTTCAAATTTTAGGTGATTTAAGGGATTAGGTTAAATTAATTGTTTAATTTATAGATATCCTCCAAGATTTAATAATTCAAATTAATTGTTTAATTTTTGGATAATTATTAAATCAATGTTTTAATATTTAAAATTTTAAAAAATTAAAAGGTTTAATTTTTGAAAATTTTAAATATAATTAAAACCTAATTGTTTTGAAAAGTTTCAAAACTTGCCCTCAAGTTTTGGAATTTAAATTGTTTGATTAAAAGTTTAATTTTGAAAGTCTGAATTCTAAAACCCTAGTTTTGAAAAGTTCAAATTTCACCATTTTGGTTGTATTAAATTGACTAAGTGTATAATTAAGAGAGAGTTAATAAATCCATAATGCTATGGTTTACATTTAATTAAAAGTTTAATTTATAAAATCAAACCACCTAGTATTTTAAAAGTGTAAAATACACCCTTATACTATGTATAACATTAAAAATCTAATATTATATATGTAAATGCTAGTCTTACCGATAGTAGGCCTCATTCATGAAGCCGATCTATAAGGGGGTATAAGGTTATGGCCTATAAAATGGCCGTTTAATGGGTGTCCACTCTCACCCACTGCTTCCTTGATTGGTGGAGGGTCGTTAGCCAAACGGGTAGGATAGGGCAAACCCTCTCCTCATTAAAAGTATAATAAAAAAAATAAAGTAGCTAAATGTTTTACAAAATTCCCAATCTTAGCTACTTTAGGAAAAAGTGAATTGATGCAATTCCATGAAATTACACTTTGTACCCTTGATAAGACGTTATTGGAGCATGTGTGGTTAACCGACACACTAATTGGGCTCTAAGAAAAGGTGGCGAAGGGTGACTCGATGTTTGTCATAGTCCGATGGAGCGTGTGTGGTTAACCGACACATCAAATAGGTCACTGTAACATTGGGGGCACCATGTATATTTGCATGGTTATTCACACCCTGTTTTGTGATCCTCGGCATCCCAGTTACAAATTGAGGGGTATATCGAGATTTAAACATGCCATTGAAAAGTTCAATGAATCTCAAAAGATATAGGCGTTTTCAATACATCTAAAACCTAAATTTCCTTTCGTTTCTCATGGTGGAAAATTAGTGAATCGTCATTCACTTACCTTCAAATGTTCTGCGAGTTGGATTACGGCATCCCTCTTCCAATTTGTAGGATGTTGTGTTGGATCCTAGCCTTAATGTCTCATTTGGGTGTTTCATTAAGGATTCAATCAACTAACTTGAAATTTCTCCCGTTTTGTAGATGTCTGATTCTAACCATCGTCTTCCTGAATCCCAAGGAAAAGGTGTTCATGTTGAAAGTGAAAGCTTGTTCCAAAGTAAAGGATCAATGTGGGCTAGCTTGATTTCACTTCCTTCTCTTCCTCCTCCTCCCGTTGTTCTCCCTGACCCACAAGAACGAAGACTTGAAAGGTTCAAGATCACCGAAGCCCTATTGGCGATGAAACATGAAGATGGTAAACCCGTGTGTGCTCACATCCTAGGGATGAAAACACACATCGATAGGTTGATTATGTTGGGTGCGTCTTTCCCCAATAAGTTTTCCGTGGACTAGGTTCTTCAGTCACTCCCTGAATCATATAATAAGTTCAAAAGAGAGTATTATATGATGGATCTTGATGCGACCCTCATTGACTTAACTTACATGCTTATTGTTGCTCAATCAGAAATGATTTGGCAAAGTAATGGAGCATATTTGTTTGGTAATTCAACCAACCATGCTTCCGTGGACATTCTAGAAGAACCCACCTGTTTCTGCTGCCAAGAGAAGGGGCATTGGATACGAAGCTGCCCAGAGGACCTGAAGAATCTAAGAGATGGGAGACTCAAGAAGTATGGCTCTATCTCAGGTTTAAAAAAAATCCACCATCTAACTTTATTTGAGTTCCTATTCATTGACTCTTGATACATGATGTGATAAGATTACATTTGGATGTTTTGCAGGATCGAAGAAAGGAGAGGAAGCTTGATGGAAGAAGCAAGATAAGTCTGATCGCGAAGAAATAGATTACGATCGTATAGATTCGAAGATCAGATTTTGAGCTTACAAAGTTATGATAGATTTGTTAGGAATATTTAGTTACATAGTTTATCATTTGATTTTGATTGTAAGGACAAGTTTTCCGCTGCTTTTATTAATAAAATAAATTTTGGTTTGACTTATTTATTTATTTACTTATATCCTTGCAATGGAATCGTTATAAAAAATTGATGTTTGCGTATTTCTACAACAAGTGGATGTAATTCTTAGATAAATTATTTATGGAAGTATTAAATTTTCTTAGTAAGGAAAGATTCCCATCACCCAAGCTTCAATTGGACAGAATCTTGGAATCATACGATTTCATTCATGCGATGTATGGAAGTCTTGGTACTTAGAAATTTTAAGGCTAATTCCTTGACAAAGAGTTAAGTGAAGAACTAGGAGAGCTGGTACACAATGTTGTGCACTAGTCAAGTCCACCAGAAATAACAACAATATTTTTCGTCATGATTTACTAAAAGCTTAGTAAATATGGTTATGCTTACAAGATTAAGTATAATTCTGAATTATTGAAAGGTCTCAATAATAGCAGAACGAATAAGAAGAATCAATTAGGTAGAAAGATAAGAAGTTTCTCCAATCTAAGAAGAAGGGAGAGTGCTTATGTATCAAGTTTTATGATCGTCTTGGTAATTTGTAAAGAACAATATTACAATTTATCCTCTAAGGACACTTTAGTGCAGTAGTTTGGCTAAGAAGAGGGATCAAGAATTGCCCTAGTGGTTAAGACTTTGAGATGAATCATACTTTGTTCCAATATCGAATAATAAAGTTAAGATTGTGAAATCGAGTCGCACATCTTAAGTAGGTTTATCACACCTTAATGTGGAATAGAGAAAGTTTTCTTATTCCTAGAAATTTGAAGTTGTGATGTCTTGAAGAATACAAAGACCAACTAGTACCAAATTGTGTGTAGGTTTTGTCTTGATAAATACACACACTAACTCTTGAATATTTGTTTTGTCAAAGAATGTTTTTTTGACAAGAGAATCTTATATGTCAAGAGGTCAGTGGGAGTCTAAATGATCTTGAATAGGTTCAAAACTAATCAAGAGTAAACCTATTATTAAACACTAGCACACGACTTGAGGTTTCTAATCTATCATGTTGACATATTTTTGTGCCATTCCAGTTTGGTCAACTATGCATGTAAGTTTTATGAGTTCTTAATGGATTGCATAGGGTCAAGGCACCTTGTTCAATGGAAAGTACATTGAAATGAACGGGTGGGCTGCTCAATAACCTGGAAGCAATGGTGGGACCCTTAATGGCAAGAAATTAAGAATGAGCATGTTCTGTCCATAAGAGTTTGGATTTGTCACTAACATTATCTTGTGATTATGGTTATAACAAATTCACATGGATAAGGGCACACACACAATAAAATCTAAGTGTTATAATGTTTCTCTCCTTCATGAAAATGATTGTGAGGAAACGCTTTCACTAAGAGAGATTTTGAAGATAGTATTATGTAATTTGGGTTTCTCAAATTCAATTGTGATTACGACATCCCTCTTCATAGTTCGAATTGTGGGAAATGGCAAATGGGTCCGAACATTTTAGACTTATTGCTATAAGTTCTGGAGTCATTTATACACACACATGGGTTATCTAAGAAGAGGTGTATGAGGTTGAGAAGCTTAGATAAAGTCTTATCGAAGCGTCTTAGTATCATAAATATGAACTTAAGAAACTCAATAAGCAATGTGTTCTAGAAGTGCAACTGTTTTCTGAATACATGTCAAAGCTAGTGGAAGCATAAGTGTTATGCTGGTATGAATATAATCATCATGTTAGTGGGAGCATGATAATTATGGTAAGTTGCAAGTTAGCAATATTAATTATAGAAAACAAGTGTTGCAAGGGTTGAAAAGTTGTTTTGCTATAATTAAGGGAGAGAATAGTGTACTTCGTTTCGAAATCTAAGAGCTTAGATCGAGAAATTTTAATCAAATTTAGTCAAATATATGAATTGCATTCTCAAAATTCGATTATGATTACGGCATCCCTTTTCTTAATTCGATTTTTGAGAACATGGCAAATAGAAATATTATGGCAAAAGACTAATAAAGTAACACACCTTTATGTAAGACATTATGTTTCATGTTCCATACGCTTCGAGGATAGGATCGATTGGATATGCTGTAATAACTGACTGTTCTAAAATTTTCCAAATTCCTAGAGCATTAAGAGGGAAAAATGACTAAAACCGGATGACTAAGTTTATTAAACAACTATCAAAGGACAATTTAAGGTTCACCAAGGATTGGTTGCTTGTGAATAGTTGGAAGTATAGTAGTGGATGGACCATACTGACATCATTACAAGATTTGATAATGAGTTGTCATATGGCAAATGTGGAAATGTTTCCATATTGGGAGTTGGACGTTAACAATCTATATGACTAGATTAGAAACTTTTATGCAGAAGGATATTCAAAGGAATGTACCTTGAATATGAGACTTCGTATCTATGGAATTGTCTTGCGAGAATCTCTAATGGAGGACTTTGTAATTTCATTGGCAATAGTATTTGTGAATTTAGTGCAGTGATATTACGAAAGGATCGTTGCATAAAACATTAGAATATAACATATTCTATAAGTGGCAAGAATTTGATATTCTTACACTTGTGATAAGGATTGGGAGTTGTGAAATGAGTATGATTGGAAATGTGTTCATTTGATCTATTTCACAAAGTAAGGACCATAGGTAAACATTGTGTGCATGCTAAGAGCATGGGACAATTGTAGTAATAATTCAAGTAATAAGTTAACCAAAACAACAAATAATGAGTAATCGATATGGTGATAAATAAAAGGTGTTTTATTTGTACTCAAAGGTTTGGGACCATATAGGATTAGTATTATTCTTATGTTTCACTTTGCTTGTTTTGACTTCCTGAATAATTAATTATTTCAGAATAATCCGATTATTCGAATGGTCCACAGTTGTTCATATGTTGGAAGTAGGTATGAATAAAGACTGTAATGAATTGGTTTGTAGATTGTCTAAAGTGTATTAGACGTAGCAAACGTTTGTTGCAACGTTCATGAGTGCTTATGAATATGATTTTAAGCGTTGGATTAAACCCACGCTCACTTGGATCGCTTCATGAATTTTATCACAAGCGATTGGTGAGATGATAATATCTTGTATTCTTGAAATTGAGATGTGTGAGTTGTATCTTGCGAATCGGTTACACATTGATAATATGTAAACGCACCAGTAACTTGGTGTTTTAAAACATATTGTTGTGTGTGATTTGGTGAGTGAGTGCAAGCGAGCATTGAGTCGAAGTTTATCCGTTCCTTTTACCCAAAGTGGGACAAAAGCGATATTTGTGGGCCCCTCGATGATTTAGTGATGACAAGCGTAAATGCTTGTCCGGGCTAGGGCTAATTTGATTTGTTCAATTAGTCAATCGTTGTAAATCGGAATTCGGGAAACAACATATAGACTGAGAGAATGATTTTAATCCATGTCTCACGTCTATACGATATCTAGAATGGAGGAATATATGATCCCTTATCTAAAGGACAGGTTGCTGATAAGATCAGAGTTGGACATCGTCCTTGAGAGCTACGCTTGCTAATCGGGTTGTACTTACTATTAGAGTTACTACACTTATCTAAGTGGGAGACGGTTGGATTAGTGTCTAAGCCTGCAACCATATTCGGTAGGTACTTGACCCGATTGTGCATGGTCCTTTTGAGTTGCCTTCACCAAAGCAACTTGATTGGAGAAATAATAGAGAAAGATGTAATGATGGTTTATTAATATATTATAAGAATAATATATTAAAAGAGAAATCATATTTGTTTAATTAATATTGGTCAATAATTAATTAAGAATTAATTATGTGATCAAAAGTAATTAATTAAACTAGAGGGGTCGAAGTGTAACTATGTGATAGTTGCAAAGGAGGGCAATGGATGCCTTATGGGATATGGTAGACGAATTCAAGGTGATAAGGATTTAGAATTCGTCCATGATAAGGTTTCTAGGGTTATCTTTTGGGCTGCTTGGTGGGCAAGCAACCAGATAAAGATAAGGATTGAAACCCTAATCCCTACACCTATATAAACACCCCTTGGCACGTGAAATTCATCCATACCTTCCCAAGGGTTCCTAGGGCCGAATTTCATACCTCTCCTCTTTCTTTCTCTCTCTCTCTCTCTCTCTCTCTTGTCTATCCATTTGCTCTTGGTGTTTGAGAGCCATTAGAGGTACTACACTTGTGGTACTTGCTTTCGAAGACAAAAAGATTCAAGATTTAGTTGTTATTACAATATAACAACAAGAGGGATGTATTTCATCTTTCCTTGTTGATTTCAAAATTCCTAGAAGCCTTTTAGGGTTCTTCAAGTGTTTATAATGTTGTATAACTAATAGTGATAACATAGATCCAACTCTAGGGTTGCATGCACACATAGGAATGTTTGTATAAAACCCATCAAAAACAAGTGTGGGAATCTTAGGGAATACTTTCCTTAGCTCTGCCTAATTGTACACATTGCATCCTCTTTTATTCATTATTTAGAGTTAATTTGAAAAAAATGATTTTGCAGATCCTTAGTTGAAGTCTGGACTCATAGAAATGTTTATCCAATTCTCTCAAACTAGGGCTCTAATACCAACTTGTAACATCCCAAAAGTCAAGACAAAGTTTTTTTTTTCAAAACCATTCCAAAATCCATAAATTACACTAAAACATAGTTTCCAAATCGATAATCATATATCAAAGTATCCCAAAATCATAAGTCATGTATAAATCCAAGATGATGTGCACAATCACGCCTTCGCCTTGCCCCTATCATCCGATGTATGTGAAACCATAAAAATTAAACCGTAAGACACAACTTAGTGAGTACCCCAAAATAATCCACACAACAAAACATATACAAGCATGCATATTGGGTCCACAATCATCAAACTGGATTATGTCACAACTATCAAATTAGGGTTGAGACTATGACTCTTGTTCAAACAATCCCTCTATGTGACCTTATTTCATTAAGACATTGAAGTCTAAAACAATAATGTTATATGGATTCATATGTGCATACACTAAGAATCAAGTAGTAATAACCTCATGCAAGCCCAAAACTTGATCCAATGGTTAAGCCCAATCAACTTTTAGGCCTTGACCCAAGAATTCTCGGCCCAAACACTATAGGCCAAAAACCCATTTCCTTTTGGACTTATTGGATCGAAAACTCTCTGATTGGGCCCAATTAAGCCTAAAAGCTCATATACACTCCAAACCAAAAACCCAAGTAAGAACATAGGGTGTTTTCGGCCACCTTGAAACCGAAAACCCCCTTGGGAAGCCTCTAAGGCCGAAAACCTCCTAGGATTTTTGGTTGGGAGTCAAGACAAACAAAAAAAGAGAAAAGGAAATACCAAAAAGGGTGACACCTCACTATTACCCCACAGACATCAACACGATTAACCATCATATATCCATGCATATGTACGAATAACCACCATACTTCTATGCGAATTATCCAACATGTTTGTAAGATAATTATCCATCAAATAACAAGAAAGCAACCCTACCTCCCCCATAAATTTCGTTCACCTCTCCCCTTCTCTATCTTCATCTCTCACTTCATCTTCTCCATTCCTCCATAATCCTTTCATGAACAAGCTCAAGTCTTCCAAAGATCCATCCCTCCAAGTTGGTTCTTAGGATTTTTTGGTAAGAATTCCTTGTTAATCTAGTGTTTTTATACAAATTCATACTAGTTTTGTTATATTTACACACATTTATATGTGTTATTATCCATAGGTTAATACCATCTTCAAGTACTCTTCAACCATCTTCAAGTGTTCTAAGCTTGAGGATCTTCATCTTCACCTCTTTATCCACTAAGAAATCCACTAATGGTGAGTTCATACCCCTTTGTTTTTGAGTTTTTCCAAGTTTTTAGGGCGCGGGGGGGGGGGGGGGGGGGTACAAGTAAACAAATGTTATTTGGGTGATCTAAAGGCTTTGCAAACTAAAAATACATGTTTTGTCACTAAAACATATTTAAGCTTAAAAATCAACTTTCTATAGAAAAGTTGTGCTCTGCTCACTGACTGTTTTGCCCTGCTTAAACTTATTATATTTCAAAACTGTTCAACATGAAAATAGTTCAGGTCTATAACTTTTTGAGGACTACACGCACATGTTCATAAGATTTTCTACAGTTTATGGTGATTTTTACAAAACTATCTACCATTTCAGAACATTTTTCAGACCAGTCTATACAAATGAATGTTTTTACTCTGTTTAGTAACCATTTAAAGCCAAGGAAAAATATTATGAACAAAGTAGACTCATTTTATAAGCTCTGAGAGTTTACGGATCTAAATTTTGACTTATGATAATGTTCTATAATTTTTCTAAAAATATGGACAGAAATGTAACGCCTCATTTCTGGTATGTGATTTAAATAAAGTAATTTCATTTCTTGAGGGGTACTCGACAAGTCTATAGCCCGAATCATCGAGTAGAGATAGGATGATCACGCAAATTGACTTGGCTACTCGATGAATCCATACGCTGGGACTCGACGAGTCCGCCTATCTAGATGAAGCCCTAATTTTAAGGTTTTGGACCCTTTTTAAACACACTCACACTCCCCCAACTGTTGGATTAGTGTCTAAGTCCATAACTATTTTGGTATGTACTTGACCCGATTATGAGCATGGTCCTTTTGGGTTGCCTTCACCATAGCAATATGTAGGATGATTTAAGGAGATTAAGGTTTAAATATGATTTATTAATATATTATGAGAATAATATATTAAAGGAGAAATCATATTGTTTAATTAATATTAGTCAAGAATTAATTAAGAATTAATTTTGTGGCTAAAAGAGATTAATTAAATATAGGGGACTGGACTGCAATTATTGGATAATTGAGTTATTGGGCTAAGGAATGCTATAGGAATAAGGGGTGAACGAAATTATGATGGAAGCCCATCATATTTTCGTCCATAGCCTTGTCCAAAAGGTTCCATGGGCTGCTTAGAGTTTAAGCTGTCCATTAGGGTTTTGACTGAAACCCTAGAAGCCCACACTAGTATATAAAGGACCCCTTAGGCCCCAAAAACGTGGACAACACTTCCATTAGGGTTTCCAGCCGTTTTTGGTGCCTCCTTTTCTTCTCCTCTTCATCCAAGTTGCATATGGTGTTTGTGACTCCATTAGAGGTACTACACTTGTGGTACTTGCTTTCAAGAGCTAAGGAAATTCAAGGAACTAGTTGTTATTGCTATATAACAACAAAAGGTATGTACTCTAGCTTTATATATGAATTTCGAAAATTATAGTAGCATGCCAGGTTTCTTTGGTGTTCATAAAGTTGTATAACTAATAGTGAAAACATAGATCCAATACTAGGGTTGCATGCACACATAGGATTGTTTGTATTAAACCCATCAGTGGTATCAGAGCCATTGGTTTTTGTTTTCAATTAGATTTTATTCAAATTTGTGAACTTGACATATTAGGGTTTATGGCTAATAAACCCTAAAGGCTAGGTAATTTTCGCAATTAGGGTTGCAAAACCCTAGATGGCGATTTTTGCTAGGGTTTCCCAAATCCTTTCCTTAGCCTCCAAGATTTTGAAATCTAGGGTTATCCAACCCTTGGATTTCGAAATTACCTCCTTCCCCAAGGTTAGATCCTAAATTTTAGGGATTTGGATAATCCCATATCTTGTAATTATCTTTTAATTGTTAAATATGGTAATTAAAGATCTTGAATTATCCCATCCCTTATTTTCGAGATTTAGAGAGGGATTCAAGGGATTAGGATATCTTAGATGTATAATTGTTAATTATCCTCATGATCTAGATAATCCCTTGTGATTTAATAATTTAAATTAATTGTTTAATTTATGGTAATTATTAAATCAAGAGTTTTAATATTTAAAATTTTAATTTAAATGTCTTAAATTCGAAAATTTTAAGTGTGATTAAAACCTAATTGTTTTGAAGAGTTTCAAAACTTGCCCTCAAGTTTTGGAATTTAAATTGTTGATTAAAAGTGAATTTTGAAAGTCTAAATTCCAAAACCCTGATTTTGAAAAGTTCAAATTAAACCCTTATGGTTTTATTAAATTAATTAAGTGTATAATTAAAAGAGATTTAATAAATCCATAATGATTTTGGTTAATTAAAAGTATAATTTAAACCACCTAGTATTTTAAAAGTGTAAAATACACCCTTATACTATATATAACATTAAAAGTTTAATATTATATATGTATAACTAAAAAGTCAGTCTTACCGTTAGTAGGCCTCATTCACGAAACTAGTCTATAAGGGGTGTTTAAGGAAATTGCCTATAAAATGGCGATTGAATGGGTATCCACTCTTACCCACCGCAGTCTTGACTAGTGGAGGGTCGTTAGCCGAACGGGTAAGATAGGACAGAAACCTTCCATTATAAGTATAATGAAGTACAAAGTAACTAAATGCTTTTTCAAATTCCCAAATCATAGTTACTTTAGGCAAAATGTGAAATTGTATGCTAACCCATGGAATTACACTTCGTACCCTTGTCAAACGTTAGTGGAGCGTGTGTGGTTAACCGGCACACTAATTTGGGGATGACATTGGTGGCAAAGGGTGGCTTGATGCTTATCATAGATCAATGGAGCGTGTGTGGCTAACCGGCACATTGATTAGGTGATAGTAGCATTGGGTGCACCACTTGATTCGTATGGTTATTCACACCTTGTTTGTGATCCTCGGCATCCCAGTCACGAATAGTAGGGCATAATCGAGATTAAACATGCCATTGAAGAGTTCAATGAGTCTCAAAAGATCTAGGAGTTTCAATTCATTTAAAACTTAAACGTCTTTTTCGTTTTTCATGGTGGAAATTGGTAAATCGTCATTTACCTACCTTCAAATATTCTGCAACTAGATTACGGCATCCCTCTTCTAGGTTGTAGAGTATTGTGTTGGATCCTAGCTTGATGTTTCATTTGGGTGTTGCATCAATAATTCTAATCAACTTAACTTGAATTTTCTCCCGTTTTGTAGATGTCTGAATCTTACAATGGTCTTCCCAAATCCTTTGGAACAAGCTTTCCAAATGAAGATGACGTTCCGAGATACGATCAAGGAAATGAGATTCATGCTTCACTTCCTCTACTTCCTCCAATTATTCTCCCTGACCCACAAGTTCAAAGGCTTGAAAAGTTCAAGCTCACTTAAGCCCTTTTGGCAAGTAAACACGAAGATGGGAAACCTGTGTGTGCGCACGTCTTAGAGATGAAGTCATACATTGATAGGTTAAACATGTTGGGTGTCGAGATTTCAAGTGAGTTGGCTGTTGACTGGGTTCTTCAGTCACTTCCTGAATCATATAGTGAGTGCATTAGAGAGTACTATATGATGGACCACGATGTGACCCTAATTGATCTCACCTATTTGCTTATAGCTGCTGAATCAGCAATGATTTGGCGTGCCGGTCAAGTAAATTTGTCTAGTGAATCAAACTCCCAAACTTCAAAGGACACTGGCAACATTGGAAGTCCAGAAAGAACTAAGTCTGTGATTGTCCGATGTGTTGTGCCAAAGGAGTCTATTTGCTTTTATTGCCAAGAGAAGGGGCATTGGAGACGAAGCTGCCCTAATTACCTGAGAGATCTAAGAGATGGGAGAGTCAAGACGTATGGCTCTACTTCAGGTAAAATCCATTATCTAACTATTTTGAGTTCCTATTCTAGATTCTTAATACATGATGTGATAAGATTACATTTTGATGTTTTGTAGGATCAAAAGAAAAGAGAGGAAGCTTGAGAAAAGAAGTGAGTTGAATCTAATCATGAAGAAATGGATTTCGATCGCATTACTTGAAGAATGGATTCTTGAGCTACTACTTGGAGTTAGAATAGATCGTTAAGAAATATGTAATAACATAGTTTTTCAATTGAATTACATTGTAAGAACAAATTTTTCCGCAATAAAATAAATTTTGATTTTATCTTATTTATTTTACCTTGCAATGGCATGTATGAAAAATTGATGTTTGAATGTTTCTATTATTAGAAATAATGGATTTGATTCTTAGTTGTATTATTTGTGGAAGTGTCAAGAGTTTACCAAGTAAGGAGAGCTTCTCATCGCCCAAGTTTCAATTGGACAGAAACTTGGAATCATGCAATGTGATGAATGGAAAACTTTCACAATTGGGAAACTTAGACTAATTCTTTGGCAAAGTGTCAATTAAAGGACAAGGAGGTCAAGTACACAAGGTTGTGTGTTGATCAAGTCCACCACAAGAGTGACAAAGATATTCGTCATGATTTACTAAAGCTTAGTAAATGTGATTATACTTATAAGATTAAGTGTAATTCTGAGATTGATTGAAAGAGTTTCAATGAATAGTAGAACGAATAAAGAAGAATCGAGTAGGCAGAAAGATAAAAGTTTCTCTTTTCTAGGAAGAAGGGAGAGTACCTTTTATTGTGTTTTATGATAAGTCTTAAAGATTAAGAACCATGTCTCAATATATCCTCTAAGTGAGTCTTAGTGCAATTGCATGTCTAAGAAGAGGAATCAAGTATTGTAGAAATGGTTAAATCAAGAAGTCAATCATACTTCGTTCCAATATCAAGTCTTAAAGTCAAGATTGTGACATTGAGTGAAAAGTCTTAAGTAGGTTCATAACACTCATCAAATGTGGAATTTGGAAAAGTTTTCTTATTCTTGCACATTTGAAATTGGTAAGTTGTGCTGTCTTGGATAAGACAAAGACCAACTAGGACCAATTGTGTGAAGTGTTTTGTCTTGATAAATGCTTCACTAACTCTTGAATATTTGTTTGTCAAGAAATGTTTCTTGACAAGAGAATCTTATATGTCAAGAAGTCAGTGGGAGTCTTAATGGTCTTGAAAAGTTTCAAGAACAAATCAAGAATAAACCTTATCGATCATCACTAGCACACGACTTGAGGTTTACAACCTATCGTGCTGATATTGTTTTGTTTCTTTGCCATTCCAATTGAGTTAATTGTGTATATGAGTTCTATGAGTTCTCATTTGAATACACACTAAAGCCTTAGTCGATGGAAAGTAAATTGATATGTAAGGACAAGTTACTAAACTACTTGGAAGGCATGGTGGGCACTCGTGTTACCATAGGGCAAGAAATCAAGATTAAGAAAGTTCAGTCCATATGAGTTTGGATTTGTCGCAAACCTTGTTTTTGGCAAATTCACATGGATAGGAACTCATACACCATAAAATCTAAGTGTCATAAGATTCCCTCCTTCATGAAAATGAATGTGAGGAAATGCTTCCACTAAGAGAGATTTTAATAAGATAGCAATTGTGAAAATTGTATTCTCAAATTCGATTATGGTTACGGCATCCCTTTCCATAGTTCGAATTGTGAGATTTGGCAATTAGTTTCAACATTTGGAACTTAGTAACATAAGTTATGAATTGTTTAAACACACATATGAGCTATCTAAGGCAAAGGTGTATAAGGTTAAGAAACTTAGATAAAGGCTTATCGAAGCATCTGGTATTAGAAATATGAATTTCAGAGATTCAATAGGCATTGTTTTCTGGAAGTTCATTTGTTTTCTGAATACATGTCAAAACTAGTGGGAGCATAAATGTTATGCTTATATGATAATCATCATGATAGTGGGAGCATAAGTGTTATGCTTGTATGATTGTTATGGCGAGTATTGCAAGTTAGCAATATTAATTATAGAAAAACAAAGATTCCATTTGCAAAGTTGCATGGGTTGAAAAGTTGTTTTGCTATAATTAAGGGAGAGAATATTATACTCCGTTTCAATATCTAAAGCTTAGATTAAGAAATTTTAATATTTTCAGTCAAAGGATACATTGTGTGTTCTTAAAATTCGATTATGATTACGGCATCCCTCTTCATAGTTCGAATTGTGAGAACATGACACATAAAATATTATGGCAAAAGATTGGTAAAGTATCATATCTTTATGTAAGACATTATGCATCGTGTCCCATACGCTTCGGGTATAGGATCGATTGTAAATGCTATAGTATTTTACCATTCTAAAATTTTCCAAATGTCTAGCGCATTAAGAGGGAAAAAGGAATAGAATTGGTTTTGACTGAAAGAATTTAACAACTATCAAAGGACGATCCAAAGTTCGCTGAGGATTGATCGCTTGTAAGTAGTTGGAAGTATGGTATTGGATGGACCATATCGACATTATTATGAATAGATAAGATTCTATTAAGAATGAGTTGTCATATGGAAAATGTGGAAATGTTTCCATATTGGGAGTTGGATATTGAGAGTCTATGCCTAGATTAGAAACTTTTATGCAAGAAGGATGTTTAAAGGAATGTACTTTGAATGTGAGACTTCACATCTATGGAATTGTCTTGTAACAATTTCTAAGAAAGTACTTTGTAATTTCATTAGCTACGTCTTGGTGACTTTTGTGCTATGATTTTGCAAAGGGATCGTTGCATAAAATGTTAGAATCTAGCATATTCTAGTAGTGGCAAGAACCTTGTGTTCTTACACTAATAATTAGGATTAAGGAATTGTGAAATGAGCATCATTGGAAAAGTTTTCAGGTGATCTATTTCGCAAAGCATGGACCATAGGAAACAAAGTGTGCATGTTTAGAGCATGGGACAATTGTTGGTATAATTCAAGTAATGAGTTGATTATCCGAAACATTAAATGATAAATAATGAGTAATCAATATGGTGGATAAATAGAAGGGTTTTATTTACTCTCACAAGTTTGAGGCCATATAGGATTAAGTATTGTTGTCATGTTTCAATTTGCATGTTTTGACTTCCAGAATAACTAGGTTATTCAAACATCCACAGTTGGTCATACGTTGGGAGTAGGTATGAATAAAGACTGTCATGAATCTGTCTGTAGATTGTCTGAAGTGTTTAGACATGGCACAAGTTTGCTGCAGAGTTCGTGAGTGCTTTGATAAGATTAAAGTATTGGGTTAAACCCACGCTCACTTGGATCACTTCACTGTTTTATCACGAGTGATTAGTGAGACGATAATATTGTATATTCTTGAAACCGAGACGTGTGAGTTGTTATTTGTTGGTCAGTTACACATTGATAATAAGTAAACGCACCAGTAACTTGGTGTTATAAAACTTATTGTTGTGTGTGATTTGATCAGTAAATGCAAGCGAGCATTTGAGTCAAAGTTTATCCATTCCTTTTACCCAAAGTGGGATAAAAGCGATATCTATGGGCCTCTCGATGATTTAGTGATGACACCGAAGCGCTTGGCCAAGCCGGGACTAAGTTGATGTGTTCAATTGTAGTCTGTTATCAGTCGTCATGAATCGGAAGTCGGGAAACAGTATAGAGAGAATGATTGAAATTCATGTCTTATGTCTATACGATATCTTGAGAATGGAGGAATATATAATCCCTTATCTAAAGGACACGTTATCTGATAAGATCAGAGTTGACAGCGGTTTTTGAAAGCTACGATTGCTGATCAGGTTCTGAAGTCATACGGAAAATAGTTATTAGACTTATCCAAGTGGGAGACTGTTGGATTAGTGTCTAAGTCCATAACTATTTTGGTATGTACTTGACCCGATTATGAGCATGGTCCTTTTGGGTTGCCTTCACCATAGCAATATGTAGGATGATTTAAGGAGATTAAGGTTTAAATATGATTTATTAATATATTATGAGAATAATATATTAAAGGAGAAATCATATTGTTTAATTAATATTAGTCAAGAATTAATTAAGAATTAATTTTGTGGCTAAAAGAGATTAATTAAATATAGGGGACTGGACTGCAATTATTGGATAATTGAGTTATTGGGCTAAGGAATGCTATAGGAATAAGGGGTGGAAGAAATTATGATGGAAGCCCATCATATTTTCGTCCATAGCCTTGTCCAAAAGGTTCCATGGGCTGCTTAGAGTTTAAGCTGTCCATTAGGGTTTTGACTGAAACCCTAGAAGCCCACACTAGTATATAAAGGACCCCTTAGTCCCCAAAAACGTGGACAACACTTCCATTAGGGTTTCCAGCCGTTTTTGGTGCCTCCTTTTCTTCTCCTCTTCATCCAAGTTGCATATGGTGTTTGTGACTCCATTAGAGGTACTACACTTGTGGTACTTGCTTTCAAGAGATAAGGAAATTCAAGGAACTAGTTGTTATTGCTATATAACAACAAAAGGTATGTACTCTAGCTTTATATATGAATTTCGAAAATTATAGTAGCATGCCAGGTTTCTTTGGTGTTCATAAAGTTGTATAACTAATAGTGAAAACATAGATCCAATACTAGGGTTGCATGCACACATAGGATTGTTTGTATTAAACCCATCACCAACCTCTCCTCTACCACTCTCAGAACATTTCCCCTGTAAACCCTAGCCCCATTGTTGAGTTTGAGTGTGTTTGTGCGAGCTTGGAAGCCTTGGGAAGAAAAAGAATGATAGAAGGTCCATAGAAGAGATGGGAAATCCAGGAGTTCGCTTCCATCTGTTTCGCATTCAGGTAATGAAGATTTGACCTTGTGAATTCCTCCATTAAAATGCTTGTTATGCCTTCTTTGGAGCCTCTTATGATTCAAAGTTGAGATATGGACTCCCCTTTGTATGGAAACTTCAGATCTGGACCCTCATTGTATTCTAGAAGTGTAAAGTTCCAGTCAAAATCATGATTAAGGTCCCTCTGGAGCTTAGATCCCCATTAAGAGCTTATTTTTGTCATTTGAAGCCTTTAAAACCATGCATGCATGTAAAGTTTGAAACTTTACGTGATAAGCATGCCCTAGAAGCTTGGATTTGTGATTTGGAGCCGCTGCATGGCTCAAATCAGGTCTGTATGGAAAAGGGATTGAATGGACTCGGCGAGTCGCAAGCTTGACTCGGCAAGTCATATGAAGATAGCCATGGACTCGACGAGTTGGATAAGCAACTCGGAGAGTCCGATGAAGATTTCCTTAGACTCGACGAGTTGCTTGAGCAACTCGGCGAGTCAGATGAGTTTTCCCGAGAAAAGTAGTGTTTGAGTGAAATAGCTTCATTCCTTCTTAGATACATGTCAAGTTAGCAACTTTACATGTTCAGATGGTTCTAGGGGCTCAGATCTACGATTTTCGATGCTCTGGAATGTATTAGAATTCGATTTCATGGAATCTGTACGACAGGACTCGGTGATTTTTTCTTCGGACTTGACGAGTTGAGTCGCGAGTCCCCATCTTTTTCGGTTTGTGAGTTCAGGGTGAATCAGTGACTGGGAAAGAGGACTCGGTGAATTAAAGTCAAAGTTAGTAAAGAAGGGACTCGACGAGTCTGCGACCTGCCTCATCGAGTCCGGTCAACTGGAGGTTGACTTTGACCAGGGAGTTGGCTTTGCTATGGGTAAAATAGTCATTTTACCCTAAGAGCATTTACCAGCAACTGATCTAGTTTTTTTGGAATTTGTAATCGGACAGTTCCGGAGCAGCAGTCAGCCACTTTTAGAGTTAGCATCTCAACAGCCAGCACTATGAGGTGATTTTTCCTTCTAGTAGGAACAGGTCTACAGCCACAATGTCAGCCCGTCTAGTTAGCAGTAGTTCCGAACTTTGGTCCGATGCAGTAGTTCAGTGTGCTTGATGTCTTTGTGATTCAAGCATGTCCTTGTGTTATGTGTTCCCGACTTCGGTCCGATGCAGTATGCAGTATATGTGTTTATGCTAGTTGATATGTTTATGTTATGCTATGTTATGCTCAGTCAGTTTCTAGACTTCGGTCCGATGCAGGGGACAAGATCCCAGTCCGTTCCAGATTTCGTTCCGATGCAGTTAGTTCCGGACTTCGATTCGATGCAGGGGACAAGGTCCCAGTCAGTTTCGGACTTTGGTCCGATGTAGTTTCCGGACTTCGGTCTGATGCAGAGGGCAAGGCCCTCGTTAGTTTCCGGACTTCGGTCCAATGCAGTGGGCAAGGCCCAGTATGTGCTTTATATGTTATTGTATGGTATGTGGTAGTTTGGGAGAGCTCACTAAGCTTTGTGCTTATAGTTTTAGTTTTGGTTTCAGGTTCTTTAGCAAGCAAAGGGAAGAGCTCGGGATGATGACATTGCACACACCATAGCTTCAGCTTTTGTCCTGTGAGTTTATTTCAGATACTATGTTATGTTGTTACAGTTCTTTTGTTATGGCACATCTATTATAACTTTTTGGGATTTATGACGTACGATTCATGATATATTATAATTCATTGATAACCTTAGTATTATTTAAACAAAAATTTTTTGGTTGTATTTTGGGTCGTTACAAGTTGGTATCAGAGCCTTGGTTTAAGGGATTCAGGCACACTTATGGGTATGAATGACCTCAAACTAAGGAAATAGTAAAAGATTTTTGAAATAAAAATGTTTTCAAAAGAATTTTTGAAAAAGAGACTTAAAATGAAAAGAGTTTTGAAAACGAGAAAAGGGTGTGGTGCATGCGATCAGCCGAGCTCAAGTAAGTACTCCCAGATTACCCATACAAGTTTACGTTATGATTATATGTTTCAGTTATAGTAGAACAACATGCTAGAATAGGACTAAGGATCCAGGGAGATGCCTTATGTTCCTGCTATATGTGTTTCAGCTTTATAAGAATTGTATGCTAGTATTGAGTAGACAGTAGTATGATAGCCTGATTAGGTTATGCCTGATATTGTGAGCTTAGCATTGTATGCTAGTATAGTTTCTTGTTACGAGAATAGAGTTTCTTGATTAGTTCTTGTGTCTGAATGTTGCTTGCATTTTGATTTGTGGGACTCCAAGTGATAAGAGTTATCCATTAGGTGAATACGTCACATCACATGTGATTAGGGTTGGATAATCTCAGAGTGTTTAGTTTGGCCGTACTGCGCAACTCTTGTTTGAGTCCAACCGTTGGAGCAATGAGTCTTTTACTCAAAGGATTATCTGAGCCTCGTCACATGTGGTGGTATTCAGGTGATGACTAATTGGCATTATAAGGGGGACTTCAGCAGTTGAGGACTGGGTTTCGGTTGAGTCAGAGATTTTCCTAGGGCAAGCCTAGGATGAGAGTAGCAGAGATCGGTAGCAGTAGCAATGACTTGGTGGAGTCGAGGCAGTTCTTGAGGAAAGTACGGATAGATGTGGAAGGTAGTAGGGGCCCATACTACTAGAAGCAGAGGATCTGTACTTGAATCAAGGAAGGCTGAGATGAGACCGGGAAACCTGTAGTAGTAGAGATCCCTCGAGATATATCAGTGTTTCTGACGTTTATCATGATGTGTTTTCAGAATGGTGGTTCTACGTCCTAGACCAGCAAGCGGCAGTTCAGGTGTCGGGGAGGGATCAGGATCAGGCCCGGGGGCCGAGCATTTGGATGAGCAGACTAGGGTGTTTTTCACTTTAGAGGTTACCCGTATCATATTTGAGTAGACTCCTATGATCTTTGGTTCGATCAAGGAGGGTATTTTAGAGTGGATGGATTAGAAGTTGAGCACGTTCCGTGCTGAGATGGCGGCCATGATAGGGTCGCGCACACTCACCTTCAGGGAGTTCCGGGCTTGTGGAGCTCCAGAATACCATGGGGTGCGAGACCCCATTGCGAGTACTAGGTGGTTGGAAGATGTTGCCAACGCATTCTACACCAGCAGATATCCCGAGGGGGACAAGCTCAGATTAGCATCCTATCTTCTGAAGGACATGGCACGAGATTAGTGGGAGGAGGTTGGGCATGTCATCGGGGATGATGCAACACTTGATGCTATGACTTGGGCTGATTTTACCACCAGTTTCAGAGCCGAGTTTTCACCAGTAGTTGAGGTGCAACAGTTAGACAAAGAGTTTCAGGACCTTACTCAGAATACAGAGACAATGGCAGAGATTACCGCCAAGTTGAGGGAGAGGGCTCTTCTTGTTCCTTAGTACGCAACTGATGAGGAAATGAATAAGTCCCGTTATCATGAGATGCTGCAAAGTGATATCTGTTAGTTTGTGAGCCGATCCAGCTGTAAGACGCTGGATGATATGATTGCGAGGGCTTGAGAGAGGGAGATTGATCTTGAGATGGAGAAGAAGAGGAAGCCAGAGGTGGCTTCAGGTACAGGGAGTTCGGTCAAGAAGCCCAAGGTTTTGGATCATAGGTCCAGAGGTTAGCAGAGCCACAGTCGGTGTGGAAAATGTGGGAGGTTGCACGATGGGATGTGCAAGGCAGGGAGTTCTGGCTGCTACAAGTATAGTCGGACTAGGCATAGGATAAGACATTGTACAACTTCTACCACTACCACCTCAACATCAGATTTGATTTGCTTGCACTGCAATCATAGGGGACAAAAAAAGTCCTAGTGCCCGAGCTTAGCCGCAGCGGGGAAGGTGTCAGCACCTACCTCTGCTACATTGAGGATTACGGAAGGTCATCAGGGTCGGGCCGAGGCGCCAGTGGCGAAGAGTATAGATTTTCAAATGATAGCAGAGGAGGCGCGAACGACTCCTGATGTGGTGACGGGTATCTAATTTCCTTTTATCTCTGCATTTATTATTGATTGTTTCTAATGTTATATGTTTGCGTATAAGGTCATTCTTAGTGAACGGCATTTCAGCTACAGTGTTATTTGATTCGGGGGCTACCCGATCGTTTGTCTCTCTTGCGCTTAGCAAGAGGTTTAGCAGAGCTCCAGGGGAGCTGGATTGTCTACTCTGATGGGTTTTGTACATAAGAACATTCCTATGTGCGCATACAAACCCTAATGCTTGGATCTAGGTTTCTCTAATTAAACATGCATTGAATCCAAGACTCCTAACGGCTAATTAGGTATAAGAACAATACAAAACCAGAGTTAGAAGCATACCTTGAAACACTTGTTTGATCTTCTTGTTCTTGGAGCTTTAGAGTCACAATTATCACTCCTCTAATGGCTTACAAACACCAACTAGCAAAGAGAATGATTTGAGATAGAGGAGAGAGGAGGAAATTGGCCAGGGTATCCTTGCTGTAGAGGAGGTCCCGATTTCCCTATCCCAAGGGTTCTATTTATACTTGTAAGGCTCCTAGGGTTTTACCCTTAAACCCTAATTGGATAACTTAGACTCTAAGTAATCCTAATCCTTACCAAAGATAAGCCATGGATGATTTTAGGCTTATCCTAGCCCTAGAAATCGTCCACCCTCTTACCAATAAGGACTTACAGCCTAAAGTGTAACTATCAAACAATTGACAGTTTATACCATCTTATTTAATTAATCTCTTTAAGTGACCAAGTTAATACTAATTAATCTATGACTTATATTAATCAAAAAACAATATTATTATTCATTATATTATTCTCATAATATATTAATAATATCTATTCTCTTATAATAAATCATCCTACCAAGTTGTTATGGTGAAGGCAACCCAAAAGGACCATGCACAATCGGGTCAAATACTTGCCTAATAAAGTTGCAGCCTTAGACACTATTCCAACACACTCGAGGTGGAGGTTGCCGATGATAGGACCGTCTGGGTCGCGAGAGTCCATAAGGCATACTCGCTGCGGTTATTTGATGAGCAGTTTTTGGTAGACCTGGTCCCTATTCCTTTGCAAGGGAACAAGGTCATAGTAGGCATGGACTGGCTGAGCCCCAATGGGGCGGTGATTGATTTCGAGTTGCAGGTAGTGAGGGTTCGCACTCTAAGTGGGGGAGAGTTAGTGATTCAGGGCGAGAGGCCACAACGCATACCGATTCTTTGTTCAGCAGCGAGAGCGAGGCGCTACTTCCAGCAGGGTTGTGCAGGTTATGTCACATATGTGATGGACACCCGGGATAAGGGTAAGACGACATTAGATGATGTAGCAGTGGTGTGAGAGTACCCAGACGTATTCCCATAGGAATTCCATGGGATACCTCTGGAGAGAGAGGTTGATTTTAGAATTGATCTGGTTCCTGGTGCGGCTCCGATAGCCAAGGCACCGTATTGGTTGGCTCCTCCAGAGATGCAGGAGTTGTCTACGCAGCTGCAGGAGCTGCTAGACAAGGGTTTCATCAGACCGAGTAGTTTACCTTGGGGAGCCCCGATCCTGTTCGTGAAAAAGAAGGATGGATCATACCATATGTGCATAGACTACCGGGAGTTGAACAAGGTAACGGTGAAGAACCGTTACCCACTCTCGAGGATAGATGACTTGTTCGATTAGCTTCGGGGAGCATCTTGGTTTTCCAAGATTGATCTACGCTCCGGTTATCATCAAATGCGGGTCAAGAGTGAGGATGTTCAGAAGACAGCTTTTAGGACCCGTTATGGTCATTATGAGTTTGTGGTGATGCCGTTCAGACTCACCAACGCTCCAGTCGCATTCATGGACCTCATGAATCATGTATGTAGGCCGAGGTTGGATCGGTCTATGATAGTATTCATCGACGACATCTTGGTTTACTCCAAAACTCAGGAGCAGCACGAGGAGCACTTGAGAGAAGTGTTGGAGATGCGGAAGAGGGAGATACTTTTTGAGAAGTTCTCCAAGTGCGAGTACTGATTGCGCGAGGTGCAGTGCCGTGGTCACCTCGTCAACCAGAAGGGTATTCTAGTTGATCCGGCCAAGATCGAGGTCGTGATGCAGTGGGAGGTCCCGAGGTCTCCATATGAGATTCGGAGCTTCCTAGGTTTGGCAGGGTACTACAGGAGATTTATCCAGGATTTCTCCAAAATAGCAGTACCATTCACCCGACTGAACAAGAAGTTGGTGGTGTTTTGTTGGGGGCTTGAGCAGCACGCGACATTTGAGACCCTCAGACAGTGATTGTGAGAGGCACCGATTCTTACGTTGCTAGAGGGAGTGGATGATTTTGTAGTCTACTGTGATGCCTCGATCACATGTTTGGGAGCAATGTTGATGCAGCAGGGGCATCTGATAGCTTACGCCTCTAGACAGTTAAAGCCTCGCGAGGCTAACTATCCGACGCACGATTTGGAGTTGGCGGTAGTGGTGTTCGCCCTCAATATTTGGAGACACTACCTCTATGGGGTCCGTTGTACCATCTACACGGATCACAAGAGTCTGAGATACCTCATGGACCAGCCGAATCTTAACATGAGGTAGCGTCGGTGGTTAGATGTGGTGAAGGATTACGATTGTGAGATCATTTATCACCTGGGGAAGGCAAACATAGACACCCTGATCTGCATGGTGGCAGTAGCCCCGATCAGGGATATATGCCTGAGGATGACACTGATTACTCCATTGTTGGAGTAGATCAAGGAGGCACAGGTCGAGGGCCTCAAGGAAGAGAGGTAGAAGTGTGAGAGGATCGTGGGATGAGTAGCTTCTTTTGATTATGATAGTCGGGGATTGTTGACCCTTCATGGGAGAGTTTGGGTACCATACTGGGGTGGAGTACGATAGGTGTTGATGGACGAGGCCCATAAGTCTCGATTTTCCATCCACCCAGGGGCGACAAAGATGTATAGAGATCTTCGACCCGACTATTGGTGGCCCTGCATGAAGCAGAATGTCGCCTGGTATGTGGAGAGATGCCTCACCTGCAGGAAGGTCAAGGCAGTGCACCAGAGACCTCACGGAAAAATGCAGCCGTTAGATATTCCCGTATGGAAATGGGAGGACATTACCATGGATTTTATCACTAAGCTTCCCAGGACCAAATGGGGAGTGGACTCGATTTGGTTCATAGTGGATCGGCTAACCAAGAGCACGCATTTTATACCGATCCAGGAGAGCATATCGGCTGAGAAGCTAGCCAACATCAATGTGCGTGAGGTAGTGGCAAGGCATGGAGTGCCTGTTTCGGTGGTATCAGACCGAGACGTTCGTTTTACTTCTAGATTTTGGAAGCGGTTCCATGACGAGATGGGGACTCATCTTCATTTTAGTACCATTTTCCACCCCCAGAAGAACGGGCAGAGTGAGAGGACGATTCAGACTCTTGAGGACATGCTTCGGGCATGTGTTCTAGACTTCTGTGGTCGTTGGGATACGTATCTTCCACTAGCGGAATTTTTTTATAACAACAGTTACCACGCTAGCATTAACCGTCGTCCTTTCGAGATGCTCTATGGAAGGATGCGTAGGACCCTGATTTGTTGGGGCGAGGTCGGTCAACGAGTCATCGGGAGAACTGAGGTGGTGCTCAAGAACATAGAGTTGATCTAGCAGGTTCGTAGCAGATTGCAGACTGCACAGAGTAGCCAAAAGAGTTTCGCCGATATGAGGCGTTCGCATTTGGAGTTTCAGGTGGGCGATTTGGTCCTCCTGAAGGTATCACCCTGGAAGGGTGTTATCAAGTTTTGGAAGAGGGGCAAGCTGGGCCCCAGGTCTATTGGTCCTTTTAGGGTTTTCGCCCGAGTGGGTTGGGTTGGTTATCGGTTGGATCTTCCAGTAGAGCTTAGCCAGATCCACAACACTTTCAATGTTTCTCAGTTGAGAAAATGTTTGGTGGATGAGTCAGTAGTTGTACCCTTGGAGGATATTCAGGTTGATAACAGCTTGAATTATATCGAGAGACCAGTGGTGATCTTAGATCGAAAGACGAAGACCTTAAGGAACAAGGTGGTTCCGTTAGTGAAGGTGCATTGGCAGCACCGGAAGGATTCAGAGTGGACGTGGGAGTCTGAGGGGGAGATGAGAGTGTAACAGCGCAAATTTTCAAATAAAATTTTCATTTAAAATAAAGTGATTTCATTCAACCAATAGTATTTATTCCATGTTTCATATCAAATACACATATAAAATCCCTAAGATCTCAAATAGCAGCAGTGTGTATGCATCATGCCGGCGCCTTCCCACTGTCCTCGCTAGTACCTGAAACACATACATAACAACTTGTAAGCATAAATGCTTAGTGAGTTCCCCAGTATACGACTTACACATATACGCCTTTCCAGGCCCTGACCTTCCGGTCCACAACACATCGCCTTCCGGCCCGTAACATAATCGCCTTCCGGCCCATAACATATTGCCTTCCGGCCCATAACATATTTCCTTCCGGCCCATAATATTTACAACACATAATACATTTAATCTAACGCACATAGCACATATACCATATATCATACCTGACCTTTCTGTCACATAACATATCGCCTTCCGGCCCGTATAAACATACATATCATGCATAGCAACTACCTTTCTATTTATAGCATATATAACATACATCGTATTCGACCTTCCGGTCACACAGTCAAACCCTTCCGGGTATAGTATAGTGAGAAGACTCACCTCGTGGTAATGAAAACTATCAACTCTTGAAATCACTCGCACTCGATCCACCGATCTGCAGACTCCTTATAATACCATATACCCTTATTAATACTCTTATCTATCAAGACAACTGACCCTAAGAAATTATATGCAGGTCAACTCCGGTCAACGGTCAACTGGACCGGACTCGTTGAGTGCAAAGGTGACTCGACGAGTCGAGACGTCCTCTCCAACTTTCCCTGATGTTCCCTTTCTACTCGTAGAGTATCCCCCTTGACACGACGAGAGCCTCGTGGAAGAATCCCGGGGCCACCCCGACTCCACTCGCCGAGTCTGAAGAACAACTCGGCGAGTCCCAATGAATCTTCAAGCTACTCGCGGAGTCTGTTCATTGGACTCGGCGAGTCCATGCCATGCAGTCGATCAACTGCTTCCTGAAATACGTATGGTCCCGAAATACACAATCATGGGACTTTCTGGACCTCTAAACATCCTATTACTGGGGTATAAACGTTTGGGTAACAACATAATAATCCATCTACTCACCAAATGGATTTCATAAACCCTAAATCCGTGTACACATCAAAATAACAGGAATGATCCGAAGTATTACCTGAAAAACGTACTCTCTGTGTCCCCAAACCTCAGATCTCGATCCCCTTGATCTTCCTTTGACCAAAACCCTTCCTCTTCTTGCCTAACAATTTCTTCAAGGTTCCAATAGCCTCTAATCTTGCTCTAGATGTCCACAGACACTTAGGGTTCTTCTCAATCGGCTAAAAGACGGACAATGACGACATATGGGGCGTTATATACGATTCAAAACCAAATGGCTAGGGTTTCTGCTGAACAACGTAGACTCGCCGAGTCCATAATGGACTCGTCGAGTCCAGTCGCAAACCCGCGACCCAGTCTGTGGTCCTACTCGGCGAGTCTGGCTCCAACTCGCCGAGTCCCTTCCAAAAATGCCTCAAAAATAGTTTTAAAGCAATACCTGAAATTCTGGGCTGTTACAACTCTTCCCCACTAGAGCTAGACTTCGCCCTCGAAGTCTCACTCTGCGAATAACTCCGGATGTTGCTCCCGCATCTCACGCTCCGGCTCCCAAGTCATCTCCGATCCTTTCCGATGTTGCCACTGAACCAACACCAGAGGTACTTCCTTGTTCCGCAGAACCTTGATCTTCCGATCCCTGATAGCTACCGGTCTCTCGGCGTAATTCAGGCTCGCATCCACCTGAATATCCTCTAACGGAACCACTGCCGATTCATCGGCTATACACTTCCTCAACTGTGATACGTGAAAGGTATTGTGAATCTGTCCCAACTCTGCTGGCAACTCCAACCGATAAGCTACCCGACCTACCCTTGCAATTACACGAAATGGACCTATGAACCGGGGCCCCAACTTGCCCCTCTTTCTGAACCGGATCACTCCCTTCCAAGGAGAAACCTTCAGGAGAACGAAGTCGCCAACCTGGAATTCCAGCTCGGACCGACGTCTGTCCGCATAACTCTTCTGTCGGCTCTGGGCGGTCAATAACCTCTGCCTAACCTGCCGAATCTGCTCTGTCGTCTGGAGTACGATCTCTGTACTGCCCATCACTCTCTGTCCCACCTCTCCTCAACAAATGGGAGTCCGACACCTCCTACCATACAACAACTCAAAAGGTGGCATACCAATGCTCGAATGATGGCTGTTGTTGTAGGAAAACTCAGCCAAGGGTAAATGCGCATCCCAGCTACCCCCGAAGTCTAGCACACACGCTCTAAGCATGCCTTCCAATGTCTGAATCGTCCGCTCGCTCTGACCGTCTGTCTGGGGATGGTATGCGGTACTAAAATGCAGTTTAGTACCCAGCTCCTCATGGAATTTCTTCCAGAACCTGGAAGTGAAGCGTACATCACGGTCTGAAACAATCGAGATCGGCACTCCATGCCGAGATACTACCTCTCTCACGTATAACTCCGCCAACTTCTCCGCTGATGAACTCTCGCTAATGGCAAGGAAGTGTGCACTCTTCGTCAATCTATCCACAATCACCCAAATTGCATCGACTCCCCTGGCAGTTCTCGGCAATTTGGTAATGAAATCCATAGTAATCTGTTTCCACTTCTACTCAGGAATCTCCAAGGGCTGCAACTTACCATGCGGTCTCTGGTGCTCGGCCTTAACCCTACGGTAGGTCAAACACCTCTCAACGAACCATGCGACATCTCTCTTCATACAAGGCCACCAATATTCCTTCCTCAAGTCCAAATACATCTTCGTGGCACCGGGATGGATCGAGAATCTCGATCTATGAGCCTCCTCCATCAAAGTAGCACGCGTACCGCCCACGAATGGTACCCAAATCCGACCCTGAAACGTCAGAAGTCCTCGTCCATCCTTAACGAACTCTGAAATTAACCCAACGACCCACTCTTTCTTCTGCATCTCGGATCTCACAACCTCGGCCTGTGCCCCACGAATAGCATCTAATACTGGAGACATCACCGTCAGTCTCAGACATACGTCTCGCAATGGAGTGCTCTCCGCCCTACGACTCAATGCATCGGCTACCACGTTAGCCTTGCCTGGGTGGTATAGGATCTCACAGTCATAATCCTTAACCACGTCCAACCATCTCCTCTGACGCATATTTAGGTTGGGTTGATCCATCAAATACTTCAAACTCTTATGGTCCGTGTATATAGTACAACGAACCCCGTACAGGTAGTGACGCCAAATATTGAGAGCGAACACTACTGCCCCCAACTCTAAGTCATGCGTGGGATATCTCGCCTCGTGAGGCTTTAATTGCCTCGATGCATAAGCTATCACATGGCCTCTCTGCATCAACACTGCACCCAGTCCCGAAATCGATGCGTTGCAATATACAACAAAATCTTCCATCCCCTCCGGGAGAGCTAATACCGGGGCTTCGCACAGCCTCTGACGAAGTGTCTCGAAGGAAGTCTGTTGCTCGGGTCCCCATGTGAACACAACACCCTTCCGGGTCAATCTGGTGAGCGGTACCGCGATCTTGAAGAAGTCCCTAATAAACCTCCGATAGTACCCCGCCAACCCAAGTAAACTCCTGATCTCGGAAGGTGACTTCGGTGCCTCCCAACTCATCACTGCTTCCACCTTGGCCGGATCGACCAATATCCCTGCCTGATTAACAACATGTCCAAGAAATTGGACCTCCCGCAACCAGAAGTCACATTTGGAGAATTTTGCATATAGCTTCTCCGACCTCAATACCTCAAGGACCTCCCTCAAATGTCCCTCATGCTGCTCTCTAGTTCGTGAATACACTAGGATGTCGTCGATAAATACAATCACAGACCGATCCAGCATCGGCCTGCATACCCTGTTCATGAGGTCCATGAACACTGTCGGGGCATTGGTGAGCCCGAAAGGCATCACCACGAACTCGTAATGCCCATACCGCGTCCTGAATGCTGTCTTCTGGACGTCCTCATCCCGCACTCTTACCTGATGGTACCCTGATCTCAAATCGATCTTGGAAAACCAACATGCCCCTTGCAACTAATCGAATAGATCATCAATCCTAGGTAACGGATAGCGGTTCTTGACCGTCACCTTGTTCAACTCCCGGTAATCAATGCACATCCGGTGTGAACCATCCTTCTTCTTGACGAACAGAATCGGTGCTCCCCACGGCGAGCTACTCAGCCGAATAAATCCCTTCCCCAGCAACTCCTGGAGTTGCGAGGACAACTCTTGCATCTCTGGAGGTGCAAGATGATAAGGCACCTTCGCAATAGGCGCAGCCCCCGGAATCAGATCGATACCAAACTCTACTTGCCTCGCAGGAGGTACTCCCGGCAACTCCTCGGGAAAAACATCTGGAAACTCGCGCACCACTGGAACCTCCTCCACTGCCCTCGGTCTCTCAAAAGCCTCCCGCGTATCCATCACATACGCCACAAAACCTTTACATCCCTGCTGTAGGCATTGCCTCGCCCTAGCGGCCGAACAAAAAGCTGATCCCGAACGGGTACCCTCGCCGTATACCGTAAGAACTCCCCCACTAGGGTCTCGTATAGTCACCAGTTGACGCTCGCAGTCGATGACAGCGCTGAATCGACTCAACCAGTCCATGCCCACGATGACACAAACATTCCGCATCACAATAGGAATTAGGTCAATCGGAAACGCAACCCCGAAAATCTCTAGTACACATCCCCGAAGAACCTCCGTGGCACAAACCACCCTCTCGGCCGCTATAGAAACGCTCAGAGGCCGACTTAACGGCTCACGGGTAATGCTGATATGCTGACTAAAAGCTAAAGATACAAAGGATCTACTCGCACCCGAATCAAATAACACTAGAGCAGGCATAGAGTTCACAAGAAAAGTACCTACACATACATTAACATAAGCATAACATTTCGACTTTGAAGTAAATACGTGAATTACAGCATACCTGCCACAACATCGGGCGCAGCGCGGACCTCCTCCGCAGTCAGCTGAAAGGCTCTCCCGCGAGCCCTCGGGGCCTCAACCTTCGCCGGTCGAGTCTCAGTAGTCCTGGTAATCGGTGTAGATCCCTGACGAAGCTGCGGGCACTCGGCCTTCCGATGGCCTATCTGGTTGCAGTGAAAGCAAACCATAAACCCCTTAGGACAATCCCTGGCGATGTGTCCCTCCTTGCCACACTTGTAGCAACCACCAGCTCGACACGCCCCCTCATGACCCTTGCCGCACTTTCCGCAAGTGCGGCCCTTCGGACCTCCCATCCTCGAATCAGCGGACTTGATCCGCTTGGCTGCCGGCTGAGACTGAGCCGGCCGCCGATCCACCTGCCGAGACTCGGCCTCCTCCCTGGCCTGGGTCTCCAACTCGATCTCGCGCTTCCTGGCGTTCGCCTGAAGCTCAGTGAAAGTACGATAGGTGGAGTTTGACACAAACTCCCGGATATCCCTCCTCAAAATGCCTAAATACCGGCTCATCCGTGACTGCTCTGTAGACACCAGCTCGGGGCAGAACATCGCCCTCTCGTGAAACTTCCGTGTGACCACCGCAACGGAATCAGTACCCTACTTAAGGGTCAAGAACTCCTGAATCAATCGTTCCCTCTCCACTGGGGGAACGTACTCGTCCCTGAACATCTCAGTAAACCTCCCCCATATCACCGCTGTAATCTCTGCAGAGTGAAGTTCGCCGTCACGAACTTCCACCAATCCTTCGCTCCCAGACGGAGCTGGTTCAAGGCGAACCGTACCCTCAGGTGCTCCGGGCATGAGCAAGTGTAGAAGCACCCCTCAATGTCGGCGATCCACCTCATCGCAGCAATCGGATCCTGCATCCCATCGAACTCAGGGGGTTTCGTGTTGCTGAATTCCCGGAACAACAACGAATCGCCCCCTTGCGGCCTGGCAGCGGCCACGGCTGCGGTAGCGGCAGCGGCTGCAGCCTCAGTCACTGCGGCGTACCGCTCCTCAAACGTCTCCATCAGTGTGGTCTTAATAGACCCAAACATCTCCGGGATCTCAGCCCGGATCGCTGTAGCTACCTCCTCCTGAATCATCTGACGAATATCCTCGTCGCTCACACTGCTCGAACTCACCCCATGACGTGTGGTAACCATGATGTCTCTGAAATACAACATAAAATTATCAGAGACTCCATCAAGTACAATTGTACTCGATAACGCAACCCTACTCAGTCTCCGATATCCAGGGATTCTTACTTGGGTCTTCCACCGACCCGGTGTCTTCGGTAGTACGGGCCCAATACTACCGACCACACCGTGTCAGTATTCGTCCCAAATCTTCCTCCCCAAACCCCGAATAGTGAGTACTCTACCTCTAGTATGCACTATCTACTTGCACGCTATCGAATATCTCATATAAGCAAACTCCCTAGACTAAGGCATCACAAAACAGGCCATTCTAGTCCTATCATGAATACCTAGTCTTCTAGCATGCATAACAATTCATAATTCAGTGCATAACATAACATTGTAAGGTATTCTAGGGATCTTTACCGTTCGGGCGCTGGCTGATCGTACACACTGCTCCGTTCTTGTTTACCACCTTACCATTTATAAAAATTTATGTCTTTATTATTTTTAAAAAATGTTTCCTCAAATCCTCGGTTTGAGTTCAGTTACACCCGAAGGTACACCCGAATCCCTCAAACCAAGGCTCTGATACCAATTGTAACAGCACAAATTTTCAAATAAAATTTTCATTTAAAATAAAGTGATTTTATTCAACCAATAGTATTTATTCCATGTTTCATATCAAATACACATATAAAATCCCCAAGATCTCAAATAGCAGCAGTGTGTATGCATCATGTCGGCGCCTTCCCACGGTTCTCGCTAGTACCTGAAACACATACATAACAACTTATAAGCATAAATGCTTAGTGAGTTCCCCAGTATACGACTTACACATATACGCCTTTCCAGGCCCTGACCTTCCGGTCCATAACACATCGCCTTCCGGCCCGTAACATAATCGCCTTCCGGCCCATAACATATTGCCTTCCGGCCCATAACATATTGCCTTCCGGCCCATAACATATTGCCTTCCGGCCCATAACATATTGCCTTCCGGCCCATAACATTTACAACACATAATACATTTAATCTAACACACATAGCACATATACCATATATCATACCTGACCTTTCTGTCACATAACATATCGCCTTCCGGCCCGTATAAACATACATATCATGCATAGAAACTACCTTTCTATTTATAGCATATATAACATACATCGTATTCAACCTTCCGGTCACACAGTCAAACCCTTCCGGGTATAGTATAGTGAGAAGACTCACCTCGTGGTAATGAAAACTATCAACTCTTGAAATCACTCGCACTCGATCTGCCGATCTGCAGACTCCCTATAATACCATATACCCTTATTAATACTCTTATCATTCAAGACAACTGACCCTAAGAAATTATATGCAGGTTAACTCCGGTCAACGGTCAACTGGACCGAACTCGTCGAGTGCAAAGGTGACTCGACGAGTCGAGACGTCCTCTCCAACTTTCCCTGATGTTCCCTTTCTACTCGTCGAGTATCCCCCTTGACTCGACGAGATCCTCGTGGAAGAATCGCGGGGCCACCCCGACTCCACTCGCCGAGTCTGAAGAACAACTCGGCGAGTCCCAGTGAATCTTCAAGCTACTCGCCGAGTCTGTTCATTGGACTCGGCAAGTCCATGCCATGCAGTCGATCAACTGCTTCCTGAAATATGTATGGTCCCGAAATACACAATCATGGGACTTTCTGGACCTCTAAACATCCTATTACTGGGGTATAAACGTTTGGGTAACAACATAATAATCCATCTACTCACCAAATGGGTTTCATAAACCCTAAATCCGTGTACACATCAAAATAACAGGAATGATCCGAAGTATTACCTGAAAAATGTACTCTCTGTGTCCCCAAACCTCAGAACTCGATCCCCTTGATCTTCCTTTGACCAAAACCCTTCCTCTTCTTGCCTAACAATTTATTCAAGGTTCCAATAGCCTCTAATCTTGCTCTAGATGTCCACAGACGCTTAGAGTTCTTCTCAATCGGCTAAAAGACGGACAATGACGGCATATGGGGCGTTATATACGATCCAAAACCAAACGGCTAGGGTTTCTGCTGAACAGCGTAGACTCGCCGAGTCCATAATGGACTCGTCGAGTCCAGTCGCGAACCCGCGACCCAGTCTGTGGTCCTACTCGGCGAGTCTGGCTCCAACTCGCCGAGTCCCTTCCAAAAATGCCCCAAAAATAGTTTTAAAGCAATACCTGAAATTCCGGGCTGTTACAGAGAGAGTATTATCCAGAATTATTTTCAGATGCGGTAGCAACAGTAGACTTCAAGGACGAAGTATAAGATAAGTGGGAAGAGTTGTAATGCCTCATTTCTAGTATGTGATTTAAATAAAGTAATTTCATTTCTTGAGGGGTACTCGACGAGTCTGTAGCCCGACTCGTCGATTAGAAACAGGATGATCACGCAAATTGAGTTGGTTACTCGATGGGTCCATATGCTGGGACTCGAAGAGTTTGCCTGTCTTGATGAAGCCCTAATTTTAAGGGTTTGCACCCTATTTAAACACACTCATACGCCCCCAACCTCGCCTCTATCACTCTAAGAACATTTCCCCTGTAAACCCTAACCCCATTTTTGAGTTTGAGTGTGTTTGTGCTATCTTGGAAGCCTTGGGAAGAGAAAGAAGGAAAGAAGGTCCATGGAAGAGAAGAGAAATCCAAGAGTTAGCTTCCATCTGTTTCTCATTCAGGTAATGAAGATTTGACCTTGTGCATTCCTCCATTAAAATGCTTGTTATGCCTTCTTTGGAGCCTCTTATGATTCAAAGTTGAGATATGGACTCCCCTTTGTATGGAAACTTCAGATCTGGACCCTCACTGTATTCTAGAAGTGTAAAGTTCCAGTCAAAATCATGATTGAGGTCCCTCTTGAGCTTAGAACCCCATTAAGAGCTTAGTTTTGTCATTTGAAGCCATTAAAGCCATGCATGCACGTAAAGTTTGCAACTTTACGTGATAAGCATGCCCTAGAAGCTTGGATCTATGATTTGGAGCCCCTGCATGGCTCAAATCAGGTCTGTATGGAAAAGGGACTAAATGGACTCGGTGAGTCACAAGCTTAACTCGACGAGTCATATGAAGATAGCCGTGGACCCGACAAGTTGGATGAGCAACTCGGTGAGTCCGATGAAGATTGCCTTAGACTCGACGACTTGCTTGAACAACTTGGCGAGTCAGATGAGTTTTCCCGAGAAAAGTAGTGTTTTAGTGAAATAGCTTCATTCCTTCTTAAATACACGTAAAGTTAGCAACTTTACATGTTCAGATGGTACCAGGGCCTCAGATCTACGATTTAGATGATCTGGAATGGATTAGAATTCGATTTCATGGAATCTGCACGACAGGACTCGGCGAGTTGTTCTTCGGACTCAACGAGTCGAGTTGCGAGTCCCCGTGTTTTTCGGTTTGTGAGTTCAGGGTGAATCAGTGACTGGGAAGGAGGACTCGGTGAATTAAAGTCAAAGTTAGTAAAGAAGGGACTCGACGAGTCTGCAACCTGCCTGGTCGAGTCCGGTCAACTGGAGGTTGACTTTGACCAGGGAGTTGGCTTTGACTAGGGGTAAAATAGTCATTTTACCCTAAGAGAATTTACCAGTAACTGATCTAGTTTTTTTTGGAATTTGTAGCCGGACAGTTCCAGAGCAGCAGTCAGCCACTTTTAGAGTTAGCATCTCAGCAACCAGCACTATGAGGTGAGTTTTCCTTCTAGTAGGAATAGGTCTACAGCCACAATGTCAGCCTGTCTAGTTAGCAGTAGTTCCGGACTTTGGTCCGATGCAGTAGTTTAGTGTGCTTGATGTCTTTGTGATTCAAGCATGTCCTTGTGTTATGTGTTCCGTACTTTGGTCCGATGCAGTATGCAGTATATGTGTTTATGCTAGTTGATATGTTTATGTTATGCTATGTTATGCTCAGTCAGTTTCCGGACTTCGGTCCGATGCAGGGGACAAGATCCCAGTCAGTTACGGGTTTCGGTCCGATGCAGTTAGTTCCAAACTTCAGTCTAATGCAGGGGACAAGGTCCCAGTCAGTTCCGGACATCGGTACGATGCAGAGGGCAAGGCCCTGGTTAGTTTCCGGACTTCGGTCCGATGCAGTTTCCGGACTACGGTTCGATGCAGTGGGCAAGGCCCAATATGTGCTTTGTATGTTATTGTATGGTATGTGATAGTTTGGGGGAGCTCACTTAGCTTTGTGCTTATAGTTTCAGTTTTGGTTTCAGGTACTTCCACAAGCAAAGGGAAGAGCTCGGGATGATGGCATTGCACACACCATAACTCCAGCTTTTGTCCTGGAAGTTTATTTTAGATACTATGTTATGTTGCTACAGTTCTTTTGTTATGACACATCTATTATAGCTTTTTGGGATTTATGATGTACGATTTCATGATATATTATAAATCGTTGATAACCTTAGTATTATTTAAACAAAAGTTTTTGGGTCGTATTTTGGGTCGTTACAAGAATAGTCAAAAACTAGAAATTGTCTTTATCATAATAAATGTTATCTACTTGTGTTTAGATGTAGTTTTATATGTTATAATCTTTTAAAAAATCTAGACATGATAACTTACATGTGTTTATATATCTGATTATATAAATAGAGCTTTTCTAGCAAAAATGGTTACATTATAGTCACTTATTAATTTAGTGGGTTTAAACCCAAAAATATTATGTTTTGATTTCACATTTACATACTAGACATGCTTATTACATTTTACAAGAAAAAAGGATTCATAGTTCGTGTAAATCCGTTAATGCTCTAGTGCGATGTTCCTTCACTGTAACTACCTAGTGTACACCTTAAGTCCTACATTATTGTAATAACGTAATTTTCAAAACATTTTATCATTTTTCAAATAACATAAAACTCATTCAATATTCTCAAATTTCATGTTTAACAAATGTCGTCATGATAAAAACATATCCCAAGATCATAAAATAAATCTCCTGCTAGTGTGTACGGATCATGCTGACGCCTTCGTGCGATCATCGCTAGTACCTGAAACACCTAACACATAATACTGTAAGCATAAATGCTTAGTGAGTTCCCCAAAATACCACATAAAACACATACGCCACTCAAGGCCATAACTCTATGGGATCTTTTGATCCTTGTGTCTCAGGGGACTTTCGTCCCAACTCTGATAGACCTTCCGGCCCTTCCCATATGACCTTCGGGTCCTCATCATCTTGACCTTCTGATCCATACACTGTTGACCTTCCGGTCCATATCATTGTACTCATAACATAGCATAAACACATACATATCACATAGAAACACATATCACATAGAAACACATATCACATACTCCGCATAGCATATAAGACCTTCCGATTACACATAGTTACCACTCTAGGTAAAATATAGTGAGAAGACTCACCTCGTATACTTTCTAGTAATTCACATGCTTGGTATCCCTAAACCTTGTAACAATGACCTAGCCCCGCCTAAACACATAAGCAATCATCTCAAATCAATAATGGCTCTCCAGGCTAGACTAGTCCGTTCCAATGTTCTCTGAGAAGGCTAAAAGACCATTTTACTCTTCTAATGGTCTAAAAGTCCAAGTGTTGACCCAACCCTACAAGTCAACAAAAGTCAATAGTCAAACTTTGACCAGACTCATCGAGTGCACATAGGTGACTCAACGAGTCCAAGCATGTCCTCTAGATATTTCTAAACCTCACTCGACTCGTCGAGTGGAAGGTTCACTTGATGGGCTACTACTGGTCACAAGTCGCGGGGTAACCCAACTCGACTCGTTGAGTCCCCTTATGGACTCGATGAGTTTCTTCCATAACAATCACCAAAATGACCTTCTGAGGTTAGATCTGCTTCTCTAACCTATAGATTTGACTTCCCCATGTCCAATAATTACGTAAAGGTCAAATCTTGACACTCATGCAACGCAGCCAAGGATTTTTTTTTTCTTTTTTTGGTGAAATGGTTTCTAAAATGGCATCCGAGGTTCATTTCCTCCATGGAACCACATAAAGCAGGATAGATAATGCTCTCTAGACCTCTAAAGGTCTAGATCCAGAGTCTAACACTCGAAGGATGAGCATCTTTTCCTAGGATCTTACTACCTTTATATCAAAGTTTCTTTTATATCTCCATAATTTTCTTATTTTTATTCAATTTTTTTCTTTGGATACACATTCGCACTAAAATCCTAGAGTCTAACCTCCGCATATTTGGGTTTGATGATTAATATATACTAAGAAATAAAATGACTTTTTGATAGAAGATTATTTAGGATAAAGAATCTTAACATATGTTGTTGTATATGTGACAAGATTGTGTACATATAAAAACGCTGAAATCCGACTTAGTATGAAGAAGTTATGCTTCTTTGAAGTTTCGCAATCAAACCGACACGGCTATGCATATCATAAAAAGTGAAAGTTTAAAAAATTACTTATTAGACTAAGTAATCTAAATGAAAGTCATAGTAGTCATAAAACCGGAAGCATGCATATAGAGAACATTCAAATATGACTTTATATGAGGAAGCTATGTTAACACATAATCGAATTTTTGATCAGACGATTTTTAGCCGAAACAATCTAAATGAGAATCGAAGATCTCGTTAATAGAAATCCGTCGGTATAAACACTATTGAGAACCGACGTCAGATAAGAGAGTTATGAATTTTTAACAAAATTTACTAGTCTAAGCCTGTTAAAAAATAACTTTAAAAATAAATTCAAAATTATCGGATAAGTTTAAATGAAAGTTGTGGATATCGCCGATAGCTACATGTGGATATAAAATACATCAAAAACGTAGCTCGTATGAAAAAGATATGAATTTTTAAAGGTTTATAAAAAAAATTTGTGTATGCACGTGCACCGACAAGGTGTGGGGCACACCTCTAAAATACAACAAAATTTTGACATGTGTCACCACTCATAAGATGCCATGTCACTGACCCCGACCAAACGCGTAGCACGCGTAGATAAGATGCGTAACATGAAACTGCTTTTTTCAGTTATATATAGAAGGCGAATAATAACTCATTTCCTCCATTCATTTTATCCAGAATCCTCTGCAGTACCTTCCACCCATTAGTCCCTATACTTTCTACTTTCCGGCTACTTTGGAGAGAACCTGGAGCATATGATATATAGATCTTTCAGAACGAGATTCTGCTTGCCCAATTTCCTAGTTTTCTCTAGACAATTTGTAAGTTAAGCTACACTTAGTTTATTTCAAGAATAACTTATATTTATAGTCATCGTTGTTATTATGAACTTACAAATAAGATTTATCAGTGATTCCAAATCATTATACTGATTGATCTACTTACAGGGATGAGGTCTAGGCAGGATTTCGTGACGTGTTTAAAGCAAGATTTCCAAATACTATACTTTTTATACCAAATGGACCCTACCTCCGATATGATCATACATGTTTGTTACTTACTTGATAGATCTTAATGTAGATATTAGGATTATTGAGGAATCTAGAAAATAATTATTCTAGTCAACATGACTATCAAACTAGACTAAGACTTAGTGATATGAACCTAGGTCAAATCAATGGAAAAGCTAAGTACTGAAGTGAAGCGTTGCCTAACTTTTTAGTCATTCACTATAACAAGTGAGTTCATAGTTACTTTCATTTTACACATAGATATGCAATATTTAGATAATTAAATGCTATATGTGTTTATGTGCAAAAATGTTTTGAGTTAGATGAAAAAATATAAGATGATTTTTATATGATTTACTATATACATATTTTCATACCTATAATATATTGGGTAATGATGGATGAATAGAATAACAAGGGAGATAAAGGTGGAGAGATGAAAACAACAATAAAAGGCCTTAACTTACTATTACTATTGTACTCAGCATTGTAGTAATCTAACAAAGTATAGATGACATCCACCAGAAAATTTGATGATGTTCCCGTGGAACGCAGGCAGGTTCATAACCTGTAAGCGATGGACTTAGCGTCCATTTAATGTACTCTACTTTCTACTAACACATATTGCATAGAAATCCATGCAACAATATTGTCAGTAATGATGATTAAAATGGTCCTTATGACAGATCCTTATAAATGAAAATAGAAAGAAAATGGGGATGAGTAATCGGCTTACTTGTTTGATATGACATGGATAATTAAACAAATTAACTATACTATTGTGGTTTGAATACCCTATGAATCACCATATCTTTGATTCTTGTTTAGGTTGTTTAGGCTAAAAATCACTCGATCAAACTTCAAGTTTCGGGCTGCATTGTTGTGCGGGTTCTGTCGCGAAACTTCGACAGGTCATAACTTCTTCGTTATAAATCGGATTTCGGTATTCTTTATATCTCCGGAATCCTTGTTTCGACCACTACAACTTTCTTCATAAATATCGGGTTTATATAACATTTATTTTCGACGTCTATTTTTATCCTTAATTTCTTAAATAATAATAATTAAGTACAAAACACATAAATTCACATAATTCATTTTTATTACTTAAAAATGAGTTACAAGGGTTAACCTAGACTATTAATTCATCATTAATGCCTAGCCTAGAAACACGGGCATTACAATTCTCTCCCCCTTAGAATGATTCCATCACCGGAATAATACATCAGCTAACAAGTGTGGATAGCGACTTATCATGTCACTCTCCGTTTCCCAGGTGAGATTTGGCACATTCATATGTTTCCATCGAACAAGTGCTAATTTGACCATCTTGCGTTGAAACTTCTTAGACTTACGGTCAACAATTGCCTCTGATTCTTCAATTAACCTCTTGCTTTCATCCAACCTTAATTCAGAAATTGGAATTATATCAAGAACTTCTCCCGTGAAGTTCCTCAAATAACACAAGTTACATACTCGGCCACATACTTAGCAACATCGAGCTTCATCGTCGGCCACCAGTAGTAGGGATTCAGATCCCTATACATTTTCATGATGCCGGGATGAATTGAGTACATTGTCTTATGAGCTTCTTCAATCAGAAGATGTCTTATTCCTCCTATCTTAGGTACTCAAATCCTATCTTGGAATACCTCTAATCCTTGACTGTTTGTATCAAACAATAACATTTTGCCCAAATGTTCTTCCTTTCGGTCATTTTTCTCTAAAGCTTCTTCCTGAGATTTCTTGATACTTTCTACATTTGTTGAGACAACTTCGATTCTTAACACCCTTGCCTCTTTTCTTTTCAAGACTCACTTTTCGACTTAAAGCGTCAGCTACAACATTTGCTTTACCAGGGTGGTAAAGGATTTCACAATCGTAATCCTAAAGCAACTCTAGCCAGCGTTATCGTCTCACATTCAATTTCTTATGATTAAAGAGATACTAAAGACTCTTATGATCAGTAAAAAAGTTTGCACTTTGTGCATAAAGATAATCCCTTCATATCCTTAGGGCAAATACTACCACTACCAACTCCAGATCATGAGTGGGGTAGTTCTTTTCGCATTCTTTTAATTGCCTCGATGCATCTGCTATCACCTTATTCCTTTGGGTTAGAACACAAACCAACCCAACTCCAGATGCGTTGCTACAGACTACGAAGTCTTCAACTTCGTTCTTGAAAACACTAACAAGACTGGATTGTATAATGACTCCATATGTTATCTCTTCATCCTAGGTAATAGTCATAACTATTATGTTTCCTTTTAATGAGTATTTGCTTTAGGAATTATTGTATGCAGGCGGTGTTCAATCTTGCACTGGCTCCCTATCCTATGTTGAACTTTCAATTGTGACCTTCAAGTCACAATCTTGATCTTTATTGGAGACTTCTCCTTCTTTTTAACAATCTTAAGATAATTTCTTTCCTTTGATTACCATAGTAGACTGATCGTTCATGTTCTAATGACCACTCATCATATTATGTACTGCTCAGACTAAAGTCTTTTAGATTCGAGTTTCTGAATGTAATATACCTTCCTTTGTTTTCCAATGTGATCACATCCTAACATGTAGTACTCTTAGCTACAAGTCTCATACTTTAATAATGATTTGGATACTTCAATATTCCCATTTGAGTAAGATACTACATCGGACTTGGTTCTATGAACCATATGACTAACTCGTATTTTTCATATTCGAATTGATATAACCTCTTGGTTCGGAATAATATTCATCTTCTTATTCATTACCGAAATGATGGTAACGACAGTCTAGAACAAAACGAAATCAATTACTAGCTTCTTGGTAACCTTGTGACTTCCCTGGTCCAAGTGTGAGTCATATGCTTCCAGTAGTATAGGCCTCTACTACTATTCATACCTAGTCATACTCGTCCCAAGTATTGTCTAGCAGTTCTTTAAGTCACCATACAAGGATTTCACATAGTCATTCAATAAACTAGATAACAAAACCAGGGTTTATATTATTTCTTGAAATGATTACAAATAGGTTCAAGTTTATCCTATATTATGCATCTAAAAGGCTACACCACATGTTATTATTCACATTGCAACTTCATAACTTGATCATCAGGTATCAAGCTTTTACTTCTAATTCCTAGAGTTGTTATTTGCTTCATCGAGGATCATATGGATTGCCCTTGGCCTTGGTGGTGTATCTGGCTTTGCTGCCTCGTTTTTCTTTGGACAATCTCTAAAAATATGTCCTTCTTCCCTACATGCATAACACACCCTCTTGGGAAATGTACACTCATCAACGTAATTCCCAATCTTTCCACACTTGAAACAAGTCACCTCCCTTCGAGAGTGTTTATTTTTGCACTTCCCGCGCCATTTTTCTTTGACTCCTCGTTTTCCCGACTTTGAGAACATGTTGCTTTTGTTGGACCTTGAAGACCCCTCAAATTTCCTCTTCTTACCAATTTCAACCTTGTTGGTGGTCCTGTCGTTGATTATTTCTTCAATAGACTTAACAACCCAGATAGTTGCCCCAAGAGTAGGTGTCTGGTGTACTCGCACAGTACTTTTGTCCTTACTTTGTTGAAGTAAACGTTTTGTATCTTCCATCTGTTGATCCAACATCATCCGCACCATTACTTGTATCCCTGTCATCGTGAATGGCTCAAGTGCAACTATTATTTCTAGTGCACTCTCAATCACTTGTGGCTCATAATGCGGGTTACCGTTTCCAAATCCAATTTGAGTGCTCACCATGTTGAACTATATACCAAAATCAGACGTTCGTTGTGTAGTGACCAAAATTTAGATGGAAAGGGTTTATTTATGATAGACGTATAAATCTCCTTATCGCTCCAAAAAGTTAGATGCCAGTTCTAATACCGTAATCAAATGTTTAGAAACCTATACACATAAAATTTCCAGATCTGGTCAACAACAGACCATACAATCACGCGTAGGTGAGATTATACTCTACAACTTTCGTTTAGACTCCGTCGGTTAATTTTGACTTTATATTTAAAGTTATATTTTTAACAGGCCGGGACAGGAAAAGTCTGTTAAAAATTCATACCTTCTTCATCCGATATCCGTTTTCGTCTATCTTTTTACTGTTGAACTACTATCAATAAGATCTCAAATTCTCCTGTAGGTTGTTTCGGCTAAAAATCACCCGATCTAAAATTCGAGTTTCCGACTGCATACTCCTAAGCCGAAACTTAGAAAAATCATAACTTCCTCATACGAAGTCATATTTGGGCGTTCTTTTTACGCACGCTTTCGGTTTGACGTACTATGATTTTCGTTTATATTACTAATGCTATAAAGCACTTTATCATAAAATCAATTTTTACGTTACACAGCGTTGTGCCAGTTCTATCGTGAAACTTCAGAAGGTCATTACTTCTTCGTTATAACTCGGATTTCGGTATTCTTTATATCTACGGAATCCTTGTTTCAACCACTACAACTTTCTTCATAGATATAGGGTTTATCTAACATTTATTTTCGATGCTTATTTTTGTCCTTAATTTATTAAATCATAATAATTTAGTATAAAACAAATAATTCACATAACTCATTCTTATTACTTCAAAATGAGTTACTAGGGTTGACCTAGACTATTACTTCATCATTAATACCTAGCCTAGAAACACGTGCATTACACGTTTGGGCTTACCAATGCTCCTGCCATGTTCATGGAACTCATGAACCACGTGTGCAGACCGATGTTGGATCGGTATGTGATAGTCTTCATTGATGACATCTTGGTTTATTCCAACACTCAGGAGCAACATGAGGAGCACCTGAGGGAGGTGGTGGAGACACTGAGGAGGGAGAGACTTTCGCAAAGCTCTCCAAGTGTGAGTTGTGGTTGCACGAGGTGTAGTTTTTGGGGCACATTGTCAACTAGAAGGTTATTCTAGTGGATCCGGCCAAGATAAAGGTCGTGATGTAGTGGGAGGTTCCGAGGTCCCCATCTGAGATTTGGAGTTTTCTTGGTCTAGCGGGTTATTATCAGAGATTCATACAGGATTTCTCCAAGATCATTATTCCTCTGACCTGGGAGACCAAGAAGTTAGTGACATTCCACTTGGGGCCTAAGCAACAGACAACCTTTGAGACTCTTAGACAACGGTTATGCGAGGCATCGATTATAACCTGGCTAAAGGGCGTCGACGACTTCATGGTTTACTGTGATGCCTCGATCACGGGTATGGGTACAATGTTGATGCAGCGGGGTCACATGATAGCATGCACTTCGAGGTAGTTGAAGCCTAACGAGACAAACTACCCGATGCAAGATTTGGAGTTCGGGGCCGTAGTTTTCACCCTCAATATTTGGCGGCATTACCTCTATGGGGTCCGTTGTACCATTTATACGGACTACAAGAGTTTGAGGTACCTTATAGATCAGTCAAATCTAAACATGAGGCAGGGTCGGTGGTTATATGTGGTGATGGATTACGACTGTGAGATCCTTTACCACCCGGAAAAGGCCAATATGGTGGATGATGCTCTTAGCCGGAAGGCAGTGGTGGCTTTGATTCGAGACATATGTCTGAGGATTATAGTGATTACTTCGTTGCTGGAGCAGATCCGAGAAGCACAGGTCGAGGGTATGAAGGAGGAGCGCCAAAAGTGTGAGTGGATCGTAGGCCATGTGACATCATTTGAGTATGACAGTTGTGGGTTGTTGACCCTACATGGGAGGGTCTAGGTTCCGTACTGGAGTGGAGTACGACAGGTTCTGATGGATGATGCCCACAAGTCGAGGTTCTTCATCCATCCTGGGGCGACGAAGATGTATTGGGATCTTCTCCTTGATTACTAGTGACCCTGCATGAAGTGGGACATAGCATGGTATGTGGAGTGGTGCTTGACCTGCTGGATGGTCAAGGCTGAGAACCAGCAACCTCATGGGAAGATGCAACTGTTGGATATACCCATGTGTAAATGGGAAGACATCACCATAGATTTCATCACCAAGCTTCCCAGGACTGCATGTGGAGTAGATTCGATATGGGGCATCGTGGATCAGTTGACCAAGAGTGCTCATTTCATCCTGATCCAGGAGAGCATATTGGCTGAGAAGCTAGCCAAGATCTACGTTTGTTTAGGTGGTGGAACTTCATGGAGTGACCGTTTCGGTGGTGTCAGATTGAGATGTTCGTTTCAATTCCAGATTTTGGAAGTAGTTCCACGACGAGATGGGTACTCGCCTCTAATTCAGCACCACTTTCCACCCTCAGACAGATGGGTAGAGTGAGAGAACGATTAAGAATCTCGAGGACTGCTCAGAGTCGGCAGAAAAGCTATACCGACAAGCGTTGTTCAAACTTGGAGTTGCAGGTGGGCGACATAGTCCTCCTGAAGGTGTCACCATGGAAATGTATCATCTGGTTCAAGAAGCGGGGCAAGCTGGGCCCAAGATACATCGGTCTATTCATGGTTTTGGCTCGAATGGGCCGGTTTGCCTACCGTTTTGATCTTTCAGCAGAGTTCAGCTAGATCCACAACACTTTTCATGTCTCCCAGTTGCGGAAGTGCTTCGTGGATGACTCCGCAGTTGTGCCTTTAGAGGATCAACTAGTTGAAGACAGCTTGAACTACATTGAGAGACTAGTAGCTATTCTCGACAAAAATACAAAGGAGCTGAGGAACAAGAGGGTGGAGCTGGTGAAGGTGTAGTGGTAGCACCACAAGAACTCGGAGTGGACTTGGGAGCTCGAGAAGCAGATAAGGGAGCATTACCTGGAGTTGTTTCCTGACGCAACATACTTCGAGGACGAAGTCTAAGACAAGTGGGGAGAATTCTAACGTCTGGTTCCTGGTACACGTTTAAATTATATTTTATTCATTTTTGTAGAGCAACTCGACGAGCTGGGAGCCCCAAACTCGTCGAGTAGAGATCAGAAGAGATGCGAGTTTTTAAGTAACCTACTTGATGAGTTGAGAGGCTCAACTCGACGAGTAGGCTGGCAGGGGTAAAACCCTAATTTCAGGGTTTTACACCCTATTTAAGCATCTTAATCCCCACATGTTGGCCTCATTTCCAACCTCCAAGTCTCAAACCCTAGATATCGAAACCCTAATGCATTGTGTGAGCTTGTGAGTCATTTTTTAGAGAAATCTTGTGTGTGTGAAGCTTGTGGAATAAGGAGAAGCTTAAAGGCTCAAGAAAGAGATATTAGATCCACCAACTTCATTTCATTCTCAACATTTTCTGGTAAGCAAGTCTCAAACTTGCTTAATGATTTCATGGATCTCTTCTCTATCACTTTTATTGGGTTTTTGGTCCAAATACCTTGATCCTTGGTAAATGGACGTCCCAAGTGAGTATACTTCCAGATTTGGAACTATAGTGGGCTTTCATTGCATAAAGGTGCAAACTTTATGGCCATTGAAGCCCCATGCAAGCTATTGGATGTCATTTTGGCCTTTTAAGCTCCAAAAGGCCATGCATGGAGAGAAAGGTGGAAGATTTACGTATTTATGTAGTGTCTAGGGTCTATATCTCCGTTTATATGCCTTGGTTTAGAGTATTGATGACTTTAGGATCAAGATCTAGTTCCTAAAGTGTTAGGGTTTGAGCTAAATTTGTTAAGTGAGGGTATTAACGGGTAAAGTTAGAAACTTTAGCCTTAAAAGGGCATTTTTCAGTGCTATTGGGAAGTATGAAGCTTAGATCTGAAGAATAGGAGCTTAATCGATTAAGATGGCTTAACAGATTGAAGAACTCATCGAGTCCACAGAGGAACTCGACGAGTTGGGTTGAAATGCCCCAGCCCCGTAGAAGCAAAAACTCGATGAGTTTAGGACGGACTCGACGAGTGGAACAGGAAAGTCCCGATTCTGATGACAGAGAAAACTCGATGAGTTAGATCACGATTTCTAGGTTCCTGATTTATGGAACTCGGCAAGTTGATGGGTCAACTCGGCGAGTTGAGTCAAACGATAATGTTGACTTTGACCAGTGGTAAAATGGTCAATTTATCCTAAATAGGATTATTGGATTTTGACTAAGTGTTATTGTGATAATAATAGTCGGGGAGTCGTTGGAGCAGCCGTTAGAGATTCCTCACCACGAGATTTCATAGTCAACTTTGCGAGGTGAGTTTTCCTCCTGGTTGAACGGGTCGAAGGCACCAAGGCCGACCTGTATATGTTTTGATTAGTAGCTGACTGTGGGCAAGGCCCGTATCTCATAGATAGTCGAGTGTAGGCGGGGCCCGTATCTTATATAGGACTGATTGATAGATTTAATTATAATTGTTGTTTGTATGATACTTTTATGTATGTTTAGCAGCTGAGTGTGGGCGGGGCCTGAATCACACAGTTAGTCGAGTGCGGGCGGGGCCCATATCTCGTAGTTAGCCAAGTGTGGGGCTACGAGGCGGGAGACGGGACCATATCTCGTAGTCAGCGAGTGTGGGTGGGGCTCGTATCTCCTAGTTAGCGGATTGTGGGTGGGGCCCGTATCTCCTAGTAGCATGATTATTTGTATGGTATGTGGTAGTTTGGAGAGACTCACTAAGCTTCGTGCTTACAGTTTTCAGTTTTGGTTTCAGGTACTTCTGCTAGTAAGGGGAAGAGCTCGGGATGACTGCATTGCACACACCACAACGTTTAGCCTCGGATGATTTAGTTTGATATTTGGACATGTGATTTTGATACAGTGTTTTGATATGATGTTTTGAGATATTATCACTTATGTTTTTATGAGATGATTTGGGTTACTACGGTTTATTTATATATTAAAAAGGAAATTTTTTTGACCGTATTTTTGAGATGTTTCAATGTGCTTTTAAGCATTTTATGTATTTTTATGTAGCACACATTTATATGTATTTTTATGTATTTATGTATTTTTTATGTTTTTTATATAGGTGTTTATGTATTTTAAATGTATAACCATATTTTTTTTTACGTATTTATGTATTTTTTACTTCAAATGGTTTTTACCATTGCATCCAATTCTCATAGCTTCTCCGAGTATGTCTGGATGATTTTCCTAAATAGTCACATGTGTTAAGCTTTTCTCATTTTCTTATCTAGACATTAAACATCGAATTAAGAAAAAAAAATTATGCACATACGAAAAATTGGGGTTCCCTTGAGGCCAAATGAGACTGGTGAAGTTTTCGTATGTACATAAATTATTATTTCGATTTTTAATTCGATGTTTAATTTCAATATAAACGAATAAGTAAAGCTTAAAATATGAGGGTATCTAGGAAAACCGTCTAGACATATTTAAAGAAGTTGTGAGAATTAGATGAGACGGTAAAGATGATTTGAAGTAAAAAAAAAAATACATCATAAATACATAAAAATAATATTTTTATACATATAAAATACATAAAAATATATAAATATCCGTATATAAAACTTTAAAAAATACATAAATACGTAATACATAAAAAAGGACCCATTAAAATACATAAACTTGAAGTAAAATCCGTGTGTGTGTGTGTATATATATATATATATATATATATATATATATATATATATATATATATATATATATATATATATATATATATATATATATATATATAAACATAAAAAAATATGGTTATACATTTAAAATATATAAACATTTATATAAAAAACTTTAAAAAATATATAGATACGTAAAATTACATATAATACGTAAAAAGTATGTTTATACTTAAAAAAAATAAAAATCTATGTAAAAAATTTCAAAAAATACATGCATACATAAAAATACATAATAAATAAAAAACTACACATAAAAATACCTAAAAAATATGTAAAATATTTTAAAATACATATAAATATGTAAACAATATGTTTGTATATATAAAATACATAAAAATATGTAAACATATATATATATATATATATATATATATATATATATATATATATATATATATAAATAAAAATTCATAAATATATAAAAATACATGTAAGTACATAAAAAATACGTTTATAAATTATATACAAAATTTGAGGAAATTTGAAGAAAAATCTCATTATTTTGGAAATATTAATGATTTAATATTATGAACTGCTGAACATGTCAAAATAATTAAAGTGAATAAATTAATGGTTTTTTAGATGTTTAAAAGTTAATTAATCAAGATTTTTCTATTAAAAAATTATAGCTTTTATCAACTATTTTTCAAAAATAATAAGCCTTTATTTAGAAAACCCTATTAAATTAATATAAATTTTAAAATCAAACAGAATAAAAGGAAAAATTAATAGATTTTATATAAAAAAAATGTACAAAAACAAAAAACAAAATAGCATGTTGAATTGTATTGAGATAATCTAGGAAATGAATATAAACAATGTCATCTATTTACAGAAGTAAAGAAATCTAAATCATTATTTCTTGCAATAAATGAGGAAAATAATGAAATAGTCTAACAAATTGAACTTTATTGTCATTTATGGCAGCGGCCGGAAAACCAATCCGGAAAATATAAACAGTTGTTTTTTGTTTGTTAATGTGAGGGTAATTTGGTCTTTTAAGGTAGTAGGGACTGAATTTGTGACAAGTGGTAAACCATATGGACCATTTATGTAATTTTGGTGGTGGTGGTGAGCTGGTGAGTGGTTTTATGGTATTGAGTGAATATTTTCTAATAAATAAAACATTAATTTAAAACCAAAAAGAGAAATATAAAAAAAAATCGGAGTAGGAGTAAAAGAGCAGCGGCGGAACCAATTAGTTGGCAGGGGTAGCACGTGCTACCCCTCATTCTCTCCGGCGATATGTTAAAAATATTGTATTACTTTTATATTCATATACTCCATTGCTATATTAAATGGTACTACAATCTTAAATAAAAACCCAAATGTTACTCCAATCTTAAAATTATAAACTACTTCCAAATAATTGATGACCCACTAAACAAAGAGAGTTGCCCAAATGTGTACACAAAACTCCAATATAAACATAGCCAACAACATATTTCAGCAAAGCAAAGGGAATAAATGAAAATTGGTTTTCTTTCTCCCGCCCCTTTGCTTCACACGACAAGGCATATACAACACAAATGAGCTTGGCATTTTGATTTTTTCCACGGTAGCAACCGCAAGCATTGAGATATGTTTTTCCGTAATTAATTTTTTGTAGGCCAACTTTCATAATAAAATGGGTAAAGATTTTATGAATGATGTTTTGATTTATAGTGTATAAAAATAAGCACTTGGTGTTAAGATTGAGTGATAAAATGCTTTTTAGAAATGAGTAAACGAAGATGTCAACTTTTAAATGTAAGATTTTTGCACTAGTTTGTTTTATCTAATTAATCATAATTTTTAAAAATTATCTTATTACTTTTGGTGCTACCCCTTACAAAAGTTTTTTGGTGCTACCCCTTACAAAAGTTTCTGGTTCCACCACTGTAAAAGAGTGATTTCGGTTTCCATCGTTGTCGTCAATGTGTTAAATCTGATAAACCATAGGGACCAATTGTGTAATTTTATCTAATAATAATAATAATAATAATAATAATAATAATAATAATAATAATAATAATAATAATAATAATAATGAGGATCATTTCTGGCAAAAGACTAAATACTAATAATATGTAATAAAAAGCGAGGGTTATAAAAAATTCAAACGAAAGTGAAAGGGTTGTTTGTAAACAAAAGCATAAAGGTGAAGGGTCAAGTAATTTTTTAAAACCAACATAAGTTGGAGGACCAAATGTGACAATTTTTTTTTACAAAAAAAGAGAAGCAAACATACATAACCTTAGGGACCAATCTTACCAAACACTTTCATATATATATATATATATATATATATATATATATATATATATATATATATATATATATATATATATATATATATATATATATATATATATATATATATATATGATTTATATATAAATGTAGTTTATACATTTATATTTTGTTAGCAATGTAGTCCATGACCAGTATATATAAAAAAATCAAATTCTATGCTGAATTTGTGGTTTTTAATAAACCACAAGAACCATATGATGATTTTAAAACTTAGATTAAACTAGTGATTTTGTGTATGATAAAATGATCAAATTTATAATTTACTGTAATGTATATGATTTCTATTTTTTTTCTTTGGATATTCTAAGAATTATTCATATAAATTAAGCTCATTTCTAATGTATGATTAGTATTTTATTAGTTAGTACTTTAGATTGTCTGTTTATTTTGTAATATAAATATTTTGACGTTCAACGATGTTTATATTATTATGTACTATTTTGACTGCATCAGCAATCAAATTCTTTTTAGAAAGTAGAATTATCTAATTAATTTTTAAAATATAAATTCCAAATATGAAGTGAAAATATGTTATTTATAATCCAAAATTTATAAAATATATATACTATGTAATTTTTGCTTTTGTAGGGAAGACATTTTTGTTTGTGATTTGACGTTGGAAGGGACATATTTCACTGGAGGACACGCCACCTGACCCCCGTGATGCGCGGGTGCTTTTGCTTTTCCTATCTTATCCATCCCTAAAATAAATGTTTTTTACTTAAAATAAGTAACATATATTTAAGACATACATACATATAGATAAACCGGATTTAACCGAAAGGGAAGGATTAATCTAATCTATCCCGGGTCCATATCTATGATTGTTGTGTTAATCTGGACTCATGTTCATCCCAAAATCTAATTAAACCCGTTTTTAATGTTTTAAAAACTGTTTTTTAGTTGACTCAGTATAGTTGTCGATTTCCGGTTTGATGGTCAGGTTAACTGGTTTCTATAATTATTTATTTATTTATATTATTTTCTTTCTATCCCGGGTCCATATCTATGATTGTTGTGTTAATCTGGACTCATGTTCATCCCAAAATCTAATTAAACCCGTTTTTAATGTTTTAAAAACTGTTTTTTAGTTGAATCAGTATAGTTGTCGATTTCCGGTTTGATGGTCAGGTTAACTGGTTTCTATAATTATTTATTTATTTATATTATTTTCTTACGCATACTTATATAAATAAATCAAGAATCTGACGTCTACAAGTTCCAACATTACAAACACAAATAAGTTGTATATTAATCTAAATATATTAAAATAATGCATAACCATGAGTTTTATATATCAATCCACATTCATCAATATATATATATATATATATATATATATATATATATATATATATATATATATATATATATACACCCTTAAGGGTATATAAGCTTAGGTACCCAAACCTACCATAATACATCATTTTGTTTGATATAATCATTATAATGTCTTAAACTTCAACTCCTAACTTGATTTACTTTCAAGATTTTTGAAATTTCACTATTATCTTCCTCTTACATCATATATATATGCCGAAGACCTACTAAGCTATATATATTATAGTTAAAAATGAAAATTATGTAAAATGAAGATAAATGTAAAATTTATAAAAATCTTGGAGTTAGATTAAGTTAAAAGTTGAATTATAAGAACATTGGACAATTACAATGTGTATATATGATATAAAACGATATAATATGGTGAGTTTGGGTACCTAAGCTTATATACCCTTAAGGGTATATTCACTTTTCCCATATATATAATACTTAAACAAAATATAATTTAGTTTAATATAAATGCATCAAAAGACTTCATAACATTTATCATATATTTTTATTTAGAGAAATCTAAAAAAATAAAAAAAAAATCACAAAAGTTTATTATGCAAAACGGTTCTTTTCCATGTGTTTTATTTAATTTAATAGGTTCAACCGGTTTAATATAACCGGTTCAACCGGGTTTTTTTAAAAACTCATCGGTTCGTTCCTGTTTATAAATAGACATAAAACCGATGATAGTTAAACTGCTCCCTTCACCAGTTCTCGGTCTAACCGGTTCAACCGGTCGGTTCCAATAGTTTTTTAAAACATTGCCGTTCCAAATTGGATTAGGACCATATCTAAATATGGTCAAATCCACCCCAACCAGATTGGATTGGATTTATATTGTTGTCATTTAAACCGAATCAAAAAATTTTCGCATATCTGTTTTCGCTTTTTATGCATCCCTGTTTAACATAAGGCATCTTTTGTTATCAACTAGTTAATAATTTTAAAATGACCACTTAATTTGAAATGGACCGTTCTAGACCCAAGAAAAACCGGATCATTTCCTATCTGTGTATTGCTTTCCTATATAAATGAGAAATACCTCCGACCACAATGCTATTAGAGTATTAGGAATATTGCAAAAAACCATAAACAAAAAACTCTAACACAAGTTTTCAATCTACCTTCAAAGAGAAAAAGGATATACTAGACGAACGAAGACATTTTAGTGTGTATGAATTAAACTCAAACTAACAAAATTGCTATCAGGAAGAGAGGAATGAGATGAATTAAACTCAAACTAAGTTTGGAATACCGTCATCAACTTTATGATGTTTTTAATTTATTTCAAGACTTGGATTCTTTTTTGGCTTTGTTTTCACATTTTTTAACACCTTGTCCGATATACAACTCTATAATATTTTGTGTGTGTCTATATATATATATATATATATATATATATATATATATATATATATATATATATATATATATATATATATATATATATATATATGTCACACCTCCGAACCAGACGACGGAAACGTCCGAGGGCTGTTGTGACTCAATTGAATACCATCACAGTGAATATACATGAAACATAACATCATTCATCACCATGCGTTGAAATAGTACAACTGGTAGTGTTTACATTTAGTACATTGTTTCAAAACATTACATCCCCAAAAGTAGATTGTTCGATACTAGTTAAACAAACAACAAGACATCACTGAGTACATTTTTCCTTTCGATTTACTTGTTACCTGAGAATACAAGTATTTTGAAAAACGTCAACATATGAAATGTTGGTGAGTTCATAAGTAATGTTTGAAATATAATGTTTTGTATTGTTTTGAAAACCACCAGAAAATCCGATATTTTCTGAAAAGAGTATCGTAAAAAAAAGTGTGGAGATCCGTAAGTATGCTTGTTTGTTTCTATAAATGTAAAAAGAATTGTTAGACTTGGTATGCATCTCGTAGGTGTATGAATTGAAAACCCTAGGAAAAACCGATGTTTTCCTAATACTTTGAACTATGCGTTTTATATTTTGTTATACCGTTGCGACGTGTATATTCGATAATTCCAGGTGACATTGGATTAATTATGGATTGTGAATTGTTATAAACACGCATTAATGAAAACGACTAGTTTACAACTATACAAACGATCCCTTAGGCGTCGTCCGTATTATTCACTTAATCCAACCACCCCGACTTCTCATAGCCCCACAACCGAGGAGAAAAGAGGGTGCGAAGCCCCCCCCCCCCCCCCCCCCCCCGATATTTCCATAGGTTGTTCAAGGTTATCGTGAATGCGAAGGGCCATTGGCCCGACTCGCATTTGTGAATACTCGACTTTGCTAGCAGTATCAAAGGACCCTTGGGCCCAACAACACAAAAGCCATTGAAAGTCCTTTTACATAGAATTAGGTCATATAAGACCCAATGTCATGTAAGTGAGTTTCCTTCCTTCGGGCCTAAAGATCATGTCATTGGACTAGCTAGGCCCAACAAGCACGATTTGAAACTTTCGAGCCCAGAGATGGTGTATCGACGTCTAGTGAATTCCCACGTGTGTACTGACTTCCCGAAATTTCCACGTGTGTATTAAAGTATCGTTGTGTATTAATTTCTGATTCGTTATTGATTCGAGACCGAATCAATTCGTTTGATAACGATTTTGGTGTTGAAGGTGTATTATATTTCGCCGGTAGTTGTGGTACTAGTATTTCATCATAACGGATTTGTTGTTTAAAACTTTAGAAAATTTCTTTTTGCAGCCCCTTTCTTTTGAATAAATTTACAATTTTGACCCTTTGTATAAAAGAATTTCTATTTTAGTCCTTAAACCATTTTTCTTGACACTTTAGTATCAAAACTTGTTGAAAAGGTATTTTTCAGCTCAAATTTATTTGAAAAACAGTTTTAGTCCCTCCAAAATGCAATTTTCTCGGCTGAAACCTCTATTTTTTCAATTTTTACACTTTTGGCCCAAAATAGAAATTTTTTGTATCTTTGGTCCATTTTAAATATGGAAAGTATTTTTAACCCTTGAAATGGACTTGGAGCACCAGTAGTCCCCTGTTTTACAGAAAAGTACATATTCAATCCCTCTAATTTGAAAATCTCGCAATTTGGGCTTTATTGGGCCGAAAAGTTCACTTTTGGCCCATTAAGCTTAAAATTTCACATTTTAATCCTTCAAAAGGGTATATTTCCAGAAAATACATTGTTGAAACTGTTTTGACTCATTTCAACCATCAGAATTTGTATTTTGTCATTTTGGGCCCTTTAATTTTATATTTTTAACATTTTGAGTCCAAAAATGGGTTTTTAGCCCAAAGATGTGCATATTAACCAACTTGGTTACTTTTCTAGAAATGATTTGTATGTAATAATATAATTTATACTAGTTTCATACAACCTAATGTAATTCTCGATTTTAAGGACTTTTTGACTAGATCCAACACCACAATCACATAAGAACATATACGTACACATAGAAATCACACAAATCATACATATACTCATAGATCTACACATTTGCTTGTATTCCCCCCCCCCCCCCCCCAAAAAAAATTTATAAAACCGAAAAATAGGGGGTATGAAGCTCACCTTTGGGTGTGGTTTCGGCTTTTAGAAGAAGTGAGAAGAAAATTTGGCCTTAGTACCTCTCCTTGGAAGATCTCGAACTTAGGGAGTTTCTAGGAGAGTGATCAAGATTTTTACATGGATTAGAAGGAGATTTTTGATAAAACAAAGTACCTAAACCATAGATCCAAACTTGATCTTACCTTAGGTGAAGAATTTGTGGAGGTATCTTTTTGAAAGCTCCTTAGATCTCGAAATTTTGGAGGAGAAATGAGAGAGTTTCTTGATAGAAAAAAATGAGTGAAATGTGTGTGTGTGTGTGCTTGAAATCGGCTGAGAGCAAGAAAAAAGGGAAGAAGAGAGAGGTTTGACAAGATAGTTGCATGGAAGTATGTGTGTTGCATGGAAATCCTTGGTGCAAAAGTGAGGTGGCAACCCAATAAAGTCAACCCTTCTTTATTATGGGCTTGGGCCGAGTATGGAGAGGGGAAGGAGGAGATTTTTGGGCTTTTTGCCCCTAAGCCCATATTATAGTTAGGTTGAATGATTGTTGGCCCTATAAAAATATAAATGTGATTTTTATGCTTTAATAGGCTAGATTAGGTTAATTATGGTCCAAAATAGTTCATAATATTTGATTTATTTCATTCTAGGCCCAATATGGCCCAAAATGTTGAAATACATGGAAGTGGGTCCAATTAGAGCCCATTTAAGGGTTCTAAGCCCGAGATAGTCAAATTGGAAGCTTATTGGTCCATTAGGCCCAATAAGAAAGTCCTAGTCCAAAATGGACCTAAACAAGAACTTCTAGGGTTTCCAATTACTTGTTGACTATTTGTAATGCTTGTATGGTGTATTTGATTGAGATTTTGCTGTCATAAAGTAAGCATAATGCATGCTCTTAAGTTTTTGATTCAAAATTCTTACTTAAGTTTTGTAGTTACAAGGCACAAAATTTCTAGTTGTGACATCATCCCCGTGTTAGAGGGAATTTCGTCCGGAAATTCTGTTTGAAAGCTAGATTTGAGAATGCTAGAATAGGTGAGGGTACTTTTACTTCATTTGATCTTTGCGTTCCCACGTGAATTCTGGCCGACGCTTCGCGTTCCATCGGACTTTCACGATCGGGATTCGACTTTGCTTAGTACGCTTCACCTCCCTGTCCATGATTTCAACCGGTTCTTCAATGAACATGAGATTCTCGTTGATTTCGATCTCGTCAAGGGGAATGACGAGTGTTTCATCCGATAGACACTTCTTTAGATTAGAGACATGGAACACAGGGTGTACACTGTTTAGCTCTGCGGGTAGTTGCAGTTTATATGCCACCGGACCTATTCGGGCGACGATTTCGAAAGTTCCAATGTATCGTGGGTTCAGTTTTCCCCGTTTCCAGAAATGAATGACTCCTTTCCAAGGTGAGACTTTTAACAGTACGCGATCCCCAACCTGGATGTCTAAGGGCTTTCACCGTTTATCGGCGTAGCTCTTTTGTCAGTCGCGCGATGCTTGTAATCGAGCTCTGATTTGAACAATCTTTTCCGTTGTTTCACGAATGATCTCCGGTCCCGTTAGCACCTTGTCTGATGCGAGTGTTTTTGCTACCTGGGTGTCGCCCACCTCAGCCCAACATAACGGTGATCTACACTTACGTCCGCATAGTGCTTCGAAAGGAGCGACCTTGATGCTCGAGTGATAACTGTTGTTATACGAGAATTCGAATAAAGGTAAGTGGGTATCCCAAGACTTCCCAAAGTCTATCACACATGCGCGAAGGTAAGTGATAACTGTTGTTATACGAGTGACAACTGTTGTTATACGAGAATTCGACTAAAGGTAAGTGCGACCAAAAGCCCCGTTTAATGTCAGTATCGGGTAGAATTCCACCGTGTCCCGAACTTAGGACCTATTTAAGGCTCAAAAGACTTCATTTGAAGCCTTTCCTCTCTCTCACTACTCTCTCTCTAACCTCTCTCCTCAAATCAAATCTAAGGGTCCAAAAACAACAATTTAAGGCTTCAAATCATCAAGGTATCTTCCCCAACTACTAGTATATCATCCTTATACTTCAAATTCGTGATTTATCTATGATTTATGACCATGTTTATGTGTTTACGGCCATGGAGCATGCTTGGGCCGTAAACACACATAAAGGGGGTTTTCATGCCTTAAAACCATTCCAAAACACCATTGAGGCTTAGATATGAATTATAGAATTATGGATTTGGACTTGGAATACCTTGAACATCAATTTAGAGGAGTAAACATGAGTTTACTGCCCAAGAACATGCTTGGGCTGTAAACTCATTATCATGGAGAGTAAACTTCTTCTAAGGTGTTAAATTGCCATTTAAACATACCAATAGCCTTGGAATAAATTCTAGAATCAACCACAAACGTATTGGAAGCCTTAAACTCCATGAAAACACCTCCCTTAGGAGTTCACGGCCATAAACCCTCCCAAAAGGGGTTCCTGGGCCGTAAACTCCCAAATCATGGCCAAATGACACCTTCAATTCCATCCAAGGCTTGTGTAATAGCTTAAAATCACATGTGATTAATCAAGGACCATCAAGAAACATTTTTGGATATGTGTATAAGAGCTTACGGCCGTAAATATAGATTTTACTACCGTAAACTGTTCAAATGGTCCCTAATTTGTCCAAATCATTTTTCCATGCCTTGAAACTAACCCTAGAATTTTCCCTCAAGTGATATGAAACCATTTAGTAACCAAAAGCACCCCACCAATAGTTTACAGCCGTAAACTCATGGGGAATGTGTCATTAGGGCCAAAAACACTCCTAAGAGTTTATCTTGAAGAGTAAACTCCATATCCAAGCCTTATGTGCCCTCAAATGCCACTCGGGTCCTTCCAAACACTTGTAATGAAGTGTTTTCGCATCTAAAAGTGTTTGTCCCTAACAAATAAATAATTCAAGTCCTAATTAAATACAAATGTGTATCTTTTCATAATACATAGGAATCTTGGGGGTTGTAAACCCACAACTGACGTTTAGGATCAAAACCGACGCATTCCTCAACCGGTGAGTTCATACCCCTACCCTTTTTCAAATGTTTTCATGGGGGAATACAAGAAAAAGTACAAGGAAATCTTGTACTAAAACTTATTATTTTCAATTCAAATGTTTATATTTTGTACGTTTTTAATATCAAAAACTGTGTTAATCAAATAGTTCGAATTACGAAGTTAGCTTTCAGACTAATCATAGAATTCTTGATAAAGTGTTACAATCTAAATTATATTTCATAATCTACGAATAATTCATGCTAATCATCAATTAGAACTAATACGAATATGGATACGAAAGTACAACTAGGAACAGAACGAATACGAAAGTATAACTAGGAATACGAATACGAATGCGAATACGAATGCGAATACGAATATGAATATGAATACTAATAGGATTAGGAATAGGACTAGGAATACAAATACAAATACGAATACGAATATGAATGCGAATACGAATGCGAATATGAATACGAATACGAATACTAATAGGATTAGGAATAGGACTAGGAATACGAATTCGAATATGAATACGAATACGAATGCGAATACGAATACGAATACTAATAGGATTAGGAATAGGACTAGGAATACGAATACGGATGCGAATACGAATGCGAATACGAATATGAATAGGATTAGGAATAGGACTATAAATACGAATACGAATGCGAATAGGAACGCGAATGCGAATACGAATACGAATAGGATTAGGAATAGGACTAGGAACACGAATGCGAATTCGAATACGAATGCGAATACGAATACAAATAGGACTACAAATATAAATACGAATACAAATATAAAATACGAATATGAATATGATTAAGAATAAGAATACGAATATGAAGGCACACATCTAGGTATATTCAAGTGTAACACAATTAGGATATCAAAATACCTAGCTAATATAACAAGTATGAAAGGAAATCAAACATTACATTGGGATTCAATAACTAAACTTACTTTTAGGAAAATATAGGATTTTCCTGGGAAAACAATTGTACATAACCAGAATTGTGTAATAAATCAGTTAATCAAACTTCACATATAAGAAAATATAGGATTTTCTTGGATAACAATCTTTTCGGAAAACCAAAGGAAACTTGTACATTTTCAGAAAACAAACATCTTATGAACTCACCAGCTTTATGCTGATTTTCGAACTGCTTTTATTCTCAGGTCCATTTTAAACAAGTACCCAGTGATCCTTTTTGGAGAAGACGGAGCGTACAGAAGACTCGTCTCTACTTTTGTCCATATATACATATGTATAACACTTGTAACACTTTACTTTTGAACTAATGTAAATTCTAATATGTAATGTAATGGTTGTTTACTTGCTTACTATGTACATTGGATTTGATACTCAACGTGGAGTCCACCCCGGAACGTTTCCGCGTCTGATTTCGGGGTGTGACAGTTCTGTATTCACAACAGTCTTCTTCTTCAAATCAGCAGCAACTTCTACATCCATCTTTGCCACTTCGTGAATGTAGCAAATCAACATTCTTTTCAAGTGAGCAATCATTGGTTCGTACTTCTGTTCATACTTAGATAAAATCAGAAATAGAGAAATCCAGTCATTCGGATTCATACATGGAAGATACGCAAGAGTGAACTCAACTTCGGTACGACTTAATCCTTTGAAACCTTTAAGACTGACATTTGTGAAGTTTTCAGCCAGAAAAACTGCATAAACTTTGACTGCAACCAACTTCTGCAAGCTCCAAATTTGCAGTTGAGGCTTTCCGTACTTGATGTAGAACAAGAAGAGCATGTGATTAATATCATTATCTGAGAGTGGTGCTCTCTTAATATGCTCAAAGCGTCTGAATAAGAATGCTCTCGGAGTGACAGGAAAGTCAACCTGAGACTCAGCTGAATTCACCAGATCAAAAGAAACAAATGGCTCTAACCAATGAAAACTTGGATTGTTGATAGCCTCATTCTAAATCCTTTCCATGGTCCATGGAGGAAAAAAGGAATCTGGAGTTTTCAAAGTAACTTTCGCAGCCATATCTTCCCTTTATTGAGCTTCGAGATCTTTATGAACACGCTCAAATTCATCGAGCTATTTATCCATCTATTTAATGACAAGCTTCTCTCCTTCAGATAAGAACTCTTCTTCCTCATCATCATCAATCATTTTTCCTTTGCCTTTTGACCTAGAAGCTTCAGTACCCTTCTAGAAAACTTTTAGTTTTTCTTCATGATGCTTATTGGATTTTGGCTTAGACTAGGGTTGGGGTTCTTCGTTACAAGTTTCTTTGGTAACATGATCTGCCCTTGTTTCAGAAGACCACTGCTTCCCGAAACACCCTCTAGCTAGTTAAGCAGTGTGAAGACCGGCTTAAGTTTATCAGAGAGGTGTTGACTAACACAGATAGGGAGCCTTGAATCACATGTTTCGACAAGATTGTGCAAGTATTGATTGATGTCGGAAATACAACTTCGATATAAAGTCTTCTCGGATTTAAGGTGATCTAGATGCCTTGTTGTGTAATTCAACTTAACAGAGAGAACCTTAGCTTTTTTAGTTCTCTGAGCCAATTTTTCCATTATCACATTTTCAGCCGCAAGATCTATCTGTAGCTTCTGAATCTTGGATACAGTTGAAGCGCTTATTTCGACATTATTAACCTTGAGGGTAGAACAAACCTTAGAAAGTGCTACTTTTTCAACTTGAAGGGTTGTTACGAGACTTGTGATAACTTTGTTTGCTGCAGCTATGTTTTGATTCGAAGTGGTTCAAAATTCTACCATAAACTGTAAAATGTTGGCAAGTAGTTTTTCTACTTTTTTCGGTCTTTTCCCAAACGGTTTTCTCGGAATTTTCAATAGCTTTTGTTGAGTCAACAAGGTTTTTGGCATGCTCCTTTGTTAACATCTCAATTACAGAGTTATCAGACATAAACAAATACTCATAATATGAGGAAGATTTTGAAGACTCTATTAGAGAATCTGATTTTTTATTGAGGGATTTGAACTGCCCTTTCTTCATTGGAAAATTGTCACCATCACCTTTCTGATGAACTGTGAAAGGAGTAAAAACGAATTATTGAAAATTATCATGTTTATCCCTAAAGACGATGTTGGGATCATCTTCTCTCAAAGGTGAAGTAGTAAAGGTGCTTGGACTGACAATGACACCAAAATCATATTCCCTAGTATCAAATACATTGAGAGTCAACATCAGAGTATTGATGGTGGTTATGGTTGTTGTGGAATCAGTATATAATGGAGTAGAGAGGGGAAAAAAACTTGAGTTTAAGAAACACCAATAGAAACATTTGGAAATGGAGCAATAATGATAGGTGTAGTGGTTGTAAGTGGAGAAGAAATGGTGGTCATAGAAAGTGGAGGAGATGATGTATTAACGAAATCATTTGTTAAAGGAACGGAAGTGGAAATCGGAGATGATACCTTCGGAATAGATTCTGTTGGAGTAGGTTCTGAGACCCATGGCTTTGAAGTCATAGCAGTATCCTTGACTTCATTTTGAATTTGTTCACACCTCCGAACATCTGAAACAATATGGGATTCTGAATCTTCCTCGTCGACTATAGAAGGAGACGTTGGTTTTCGAGCAGCCTTCTTAATTTTCTTTTTCGAAGTTTTGACAAGTTAGGAAGGACCTATCTTTCCCTTTCGTTTTCCCTACATTTGGGTTTGTTCGCCTCATCAATAGCCTTTAGCAGATCTCCTAGCATAGTATGAACACCAGATGCAGGCTTTTTCGGTATTCATTCACAACATGATTACTAGCAAGAACATTCAATAACATGGATTCTGGAATTAAACCAATGAATTTAATCTTGGTTGGATTAGACACCTTAATGTTGGAAGTGTGCAAGATGGGAATCACAGCCAGTACAGAGTCATTCATCACTTGAATCTGAAGACCAGAGATGACACACTTTACGATGATAGACCAAAATCAAGCACATGAAATTTCTGAATGCCTGGAGGTAGAGAGTGTGCTCTGAATAAGCTGTACCTACAGAATGGAACCATATTCTAGGTTAACTCCATAAAAGAGACCGTAGATAATTGTGCATAACAACTTGCTAGAACTATCAGAACCAATAACCCACTTAGAGAAGATTTTGAACATGAGAGTAAAGAGTCCATTCCAGACAGGAGGAAGGTTGGGCTTCTTGAATTTCGACAACAGTGAGACATTCCCAATATATCCCATTTAATAGAACATCTTAATGATTTCAGATAAAGAGATTGATTCAGGATCGATAAGACCATCAGTAGAAGTATACCTTTACATTCTAATAAACCGTGCTTTAGTGATGGAGGTTTTGATGGAATCGACCTCAAAAGTAATCAAGCCTTCATTCTAATTGTAGTTTTCAAATGAGTATGCCTTAGATAGATAAATCAATGGTACTGATTCATGCATTGTTAGGGTTTGAGCCAATAGAGAGTAATGGAAGCATTCAATCAACGGCTTGAGTACGTCATAGTAAAGGGATGAATCCAGATCCAAAGAAATATTATGTTTGGGCTTGATGTTCAGCAAGACAGTAGATGCGGTTTGACCAACAAAAGAGGTGGTTTCAGATGAGGCCGTCATGGAAGTAGCTTGAAGACGATGATGAACAATGCAGAGAAAAGAGGGTTTTACACGTTGAGAGTTTTTGAATTCTTGATAATGGTGAGAGTAAATCAACTGTCGACTTGCCTTTTATACAAAATGAATGGAGAGAGACAGTTGCCTATGGACGTTTCAATATCCCATCAAAGTTGCCTTTTGACAGTGTGATAGCTGTCCGTGTCAGTCGACGTGTAACTAACATGCGTGCCGTCATGAGTTTTGAAAAGTGAACGTGCCTTTTTGAAATCTTATCCACGAGAAACCGCCTTTTCAGTTATGGCCTTTCGGAATTAATCACCATTCACCGTAACTTGTTCTTGGAATAATCACTAACCAATCGGAATCATAAAAAGACTTAGAAAAAGTATAAAGATTTTTGTGCAAGAGTATGCCAAAGAAAAAGAAATAAAGCAAAGTATATTTGTGGGATTGTTGTGATGGCAATTAAAAATTGACATAAAAGCAACTTGATCCTGGGAAACGATCTCTTCCTTCAGAATCAAGAGAGATTTAGAAGTTCTTGTGTGGCATCCTGTTAAATTATGATCATCTACTTAACGAGAAATACCGAAATGCTTCTTTTAATAGGCTTATAAGGGTGGTTAAAGCTCTAATCGAATTTCGAACTTAACATAAGTTCAAAAATACGAATGAAGTACTTGGTTGACTAGTGTAGCCATAAAAACAAATAAGCTTTGGATATGTTTTGAGTAACAAGATAAATTTTGATAATATCAAAAAAAAATTAAAATTGGATCTTTTGGTAAGAAATGTCTTGGGTTGAGAGCATTTCATAAAGACCACTCAAATAAAAGATTTGATGCTTTTGAAGGTACTAACCAAAATGTTATATATGTTTATTCCTTGGTGAAAAATGTAGAACATATTAATTGCTCACCATCAATTCAAAAATTAGTTTCAGATAGAGGGTTTCACTTAAATAGTGGAGACAACAATTACAAATCATGAACATAAATGTTGTGTAACCATAAACATCAGTGGTAATTTTTTAGAGTCTCAAGGTTAAAATTATGAAAGTAATGTGGATGGAGAAATAGTAAGATGGTTCCGAAGAAGGTGTAACTCTGCTATAAATGAATGACTAAGCAGTCAACTCTTAACTCATTGTGAGAAGAGTAAGGTAGCTCAATGACTTATGTGAATTTCAGCCCGATTGGGTAGAAACAATCAGAGTGAAAGTTCCATTAAGACTTCAAACATAGTCTCAGAGGCTTGGGTCAACATGCATCAGCATGCTCCTAGGGACACTTACCTAGTATATGGATTTAGAATTTCATACTTGTCCCATTGTTCTAAATTGTGGAAAATACAAGGTGTACCAGAAATAATAACGCATTCTGAAAATACTACTTACCCAAAAAAAATTGTAGCTTTTGAAATTTTCTAAAAAAGAAATAAAAATAGAAATAACGAAAAATATTTTTATGATTTTTGGATTTTTTTGAGAAAGAAATAAAAACATAATTTTTTTGAATTTTCTTTTTTTTTTGGAAAAAGAAAAAGAAAAAAAATTAAGAAAAAAAAAGTGCAAAAATAAATAAAAAAAGTAATGAACCTTGACTTCCGAAGCATTTCGAGACTCGGAATCAATCGGAAACAGGTAATATACAAAGTATACAAAGGTGTTCTGAAACCCAGATAAACAGTATGCTTCGAATGGTTGCGAACACTCGGATCGTGAATAGTATCTTCCGAATTATTGTGAACGCTCAGAGGTGAACAGTAACTTTCGATTATGAATGGGATTTCTGAACTGATTCAACTTCAATCATTCTGAGACCTTGCAAAATGTGATTGAATGTTGCTTTAGGTAAGGCCTTCATGAAGATATAAACCAATTGATCAGAAGGTTAAACAAAATGCACTTCAATGTTTCCATTTTCAACGTGATCCCTAATGAAGTGATATCTCAGTGCAATGTGTTTAGTTTTTGAGTGTTGCACTGGATTATGGAAAATTCGAATTGCGCTTTCGGAATTGTAGTATAATGGAATAATGTTCATATTTATTTCATAATCTCTGAGCTAACTTTGAGTCCATACTATTTGAGGAGTATGTGATGCAGCTTCAGTAGTAGATAAGGAGACACATGTTTTTTCTTGGATTTCCAACTAACTAGTTTTCCATCTAGAAATTGAAATCCTTTGGTTGCACTTTTACGATCAAGACCGCATCCGCCAAGATCAACATCAGAGAATGCTTTCACAAAGAACCCTGAGTTGGAAGGGTACCAGATTCCGAGAGAGGCCGTTCTATATAAGTATCAGAAGATGTTCTTCATAGCAGTCATATGGGGTTCACGAGGATTTTCCTGAAACTTGGAACAATAGCAAACTGAAAACATAATATATGGACGACTAGTTGTTAGATACATTAATGAACCAATCATTTGTCGATAAAGAGTAATGTCAGCTGCTGGCTTGTCCAAGAATGGTGTAAGCTTCATTCCGAACGCCATTGGAAGCTTGTTCTTTGAATCTCCCACCATTCTGAATTTAGCGAGTAAGGTCTTTATGTAGGCTTCCTGGTTGATGCATATACCCTCCGAACTCTATATAATATTTAGCGAGTAAGTTTAATAGGATCCATTGATCCAATCTCAAATTTAGTTTCCATCAATTTTCGGAATTTAGCTGTTAATTTAGGATTAGTGGATCTGAAAATGATGTCATCAACATAAATTTGGACAATTATTAGATGGTCACCATCTTTCTTGCGAAAGAACGTTGGGTCAACCGAGCCTTGTTTAAACTTAGATTGCTTTAAGAAATGAGTAAGGGTTTCATACCATGCATGTGGTGCTTGTTTTAAACCATACACAACCTTATCCAAGATGTAGCAATGATTTGGATACTTTTCATTTACAAAACCTTGTGGCTGTTCCACGTAGATTGTTTCTTCTAATTCACCATTCCGAAACACACATTTTACATCCATTAGATAAACTTCGATATTCTTGTGTGTTGCATAGGAAAGGAAAATCCGAACAGATTCTAGCCTTGCAACCGATGCGAAAGTTTCTTCATTTTCTATACCTTCATGTTGGCAATACCCTTTTACAACCAATCGCGCCTTGTTTGGAATGACATTTCCTTCCTTGTCAAGCTTATTCAAAATACCCATTTTAATCTGAACACAGATGCATCCTTCTTAGTTGGAATCAATCTCCACACTTTGTTACGCTCGAACTCATTAAGCTCAACCTGCATAGCTTGCACCCAATTTGAATGATCAATAGAAATCTTCATAGTTTTAGGCTTAATTTTGGAGATGAACGAATTAAACATGCAAAATTCTATTTTTGAGAATAATGCAGTTAGATTCGCTTTTTGTTGAGCTCTAGCGAGAACTCCTGAATTTGTCGCTCTGATAACTTGAGATTTAGGATGATCCTTGGTCCATTTCGCCAATGGAGGGTAGTTTGGATCATAGGTTGGATCCAATTCTGCATTCACATCCTCGAATTCTGATTAAGCGTTAGAGTCATTATTTCCCTTCTCATCCCCCTAGAAATTTGTATGTGACTCTATGTTCGGAATCAGATTCTCCCCTTGGATCGGAATATCAATGTTGACTTTGGGATTTGAATTCTCCACCTGAACATGTGTATCGGCTATGGAGGTTGAAGTGGAACCCTCCCCCCTGAATTGTTGCATTAGTAGATTGTGGCGAAGGTGGAATTTCAGAACCCTTCGGAATGGGTGGCTCATTTCCAAGATCTATGGCAGCATCATCCATGATTTTTTTTCAATTCATCTTCCTTATTATCTGGGGCATTTGATTTGAAATAAATAGCCTTTTCGGGCTCATCAAACAAATTCATGAATTCCTCATAAATATTTGAAAGAGGAATCGTCATTGGATTTGTTGAAGGAAAGATTTCATCAGGTTGACAATTAGTCTTCTAATACTTCTTGAGATAGTTATCATCAAACGTAACATAATAGAATTCTTCTATCCTTTTGGATTTCTTGTTCAGAACCCTATATTCCTTAGAAGTAAGAGAGTACCCCAAAAACATTCCTTTGTCAGCCTTTACATCGAATTTGTTTCGTTGTTCTTTTGAATTAAATATGAAACACCTAGAACCAAAGACATGAAAGAAATTAACATTGGGTTTTCATTTATTTAGAATCTCATAAGGAGTGATAAGAAATCTCTTATTGATTAGAGATCAATTATGAGTGAAACAGGCAGTTTCGATGACATCCGCCCAGAAATAAAGTTGAAGGTTCGTAAATGATAGCATAGTCCTTACAGCTTCGCAAAGAGATCGATTTCATCTTTCAACAACACCATTATGCTATGGAGTGTAAGGAGAAAAGAAGTTGTGAGAGACTCCTATTTCAGTCAGGAATTCTTCAAACACTTGGTTTTTGAATTCAGAACAATTATCATTGTGTATGTTCCGAACGGGATTTGACAATTTGAGCTCGATCTAGTTGATGACGTACTTTAGTTTAGAAGTTTCATATGAAATCTGACTATGAATATAAACCCAAGTGAGTCTAGAAAAATCATCAACTATCACTAGAATATATTTATTACCACCAATGCTCTCGATGGTAGATGGGCCACAAAGATCAATGTGTAATTGTTGTAGCAGCCCGATTACATTGGTGTTTATTATAGTCAAGTGACTTTTGCGACTTTGCTTTCCTAGTTTGCAAGCATCACACAAATGTTCCTTCTCAAACTTTAGAAGAGAAAGTCCTCATACAAGATCGCTAAGTACAAGTTTTTTGATGTCCTTGAAATTCAGATGCAAGTGCCTTCGGTGCCATAGCCAACTATCATCCGAAGATGCTTTCGTAAGTAGGAAAATTGAAGGCTTTCTGGTGATCAGTTTTATGTTCAAAGGAAACATCTATCCCTTTCTTTTGGATTTCAAAAGCACTGCCTTTCTCTTCTTCTCTATGATTTATGATCCCTCATCATCAAATGATATTATCGGTCTAGTACCTACAACCAATTGTGAAACGCTTGTTAGATTATGTTGCAAGTCCTCCACATAAGATACCTTCCGAATGGAGAATTCGCCATTCGTAATGATGTCATATCCTTTGATGTTTCCTGTGGTATTATTTCTGAATTTTACTTTTCTACTATCCTTTAGTGATCTGGATTCCCTCAGCTCTTCTCTCCTTCCTATCATGTGATACAAACATCCATTGTTAATGTACCATTCAAAATCATGTTCTTCGTCACTGATCACCTACAAAATTCAGAGAGATTTAGGAACCCAAACTTTCTTGGGTCCTAGTGAGGTTTTCTTAAAAACTGGAAAAGTTATGTTCGTATCAACCTAAAAGGTTCTTTTAAGCAAAACATTATTCTTTACTCTGAATATTTTAAAAACCTTCATTTTATTATCACAAGGATTAACATTAACATCAGTTGTTTTTCTATGAATAAAATCCTTGTGTTTTTCAGCCATTTTATTTTCAAAATCCTTTTCTCCTTTTGCGAGTTCTCTTTGAATTCCTCTAGAGAAATCTCTGGTTCCGAAACTACTTTATTTTTGCCCTTAACGTCTTTTGATGTGTTGACAAGCATTTGTTTTTGGATAAAACTTAGTTTTTCGTTTTTCAATTGGATTAAAAACATGTGGTTTTGAAACCTTTCATTTTAAAAGGGTTTACCTTTTAGTTTCGGAATAGGAGAAGAATTCGTGTTTTGAGTTGAAGACCTTTCTCAATTAACAAAATTTTGAGTTGAATTCTTGTTTTTCTAAAAACATTTTCTTTCTTGCAAGTTATTCTTATATCTAGCATTTAGTTGTCGTTTCTTAGCAATAAGTTCCTCAGCTGACTTATGAATGTTAGTTTTAGGTTTCTCTTTTCTAACACATGTGGCTTTTTGCTCATATGACATTTCACTGGCGACTTTCGTAGTGCCACTTGGCCATGCCTAGTCGTAACCAAAGTCAACACAATTCAGAGGTTCCGAAACGTATTTTCCTTTCGTTTTCTATGAGGTCATTTCGGAAAGACCTTTTGTTTCATTTGAATTATCTATTGGTCCAGAACATAAATATTCATCACAGCCATCAAACATTATCATCATTAACAATGTACGCCAGTTCTGATGTATCAATTTTGTCTAGTCTATTTTTTACGAAAACTTGATGAGGGACAGTTTTCACTTTTGAAAATACTGTGGCTTTTGCTTTTAAAACGTTTGAAGAATTATTTTCAACACGAATATATTCAATTGAGTTTTCAGAAATCAACTTTTTCTTTGGTTCAGTCTCGTTTTGTACAAATGCCGAACAATTAATCTCATCTTCTACAGAAATCTCACTCATGTCACTTTCGTCAAATTCAGAAACGTTTTCAGCGTCAAAAGTATTTTCTGAACTCAATTTAGTGCATAATGAGTCAAAATTTTGCATTGTATTAGATTTAATCTGTTCTTTATCATTTTCATACAATATTTGTTTTAACATGCTTTTATGTTCATTAGACTAAATATATGCTTCAATTTTGTCAAGTCCAATTTTGTAGGATTCAGAAACATCATCAGAGGACACAGTGGATTCGCACGTACAACACTCTGCATCGATTTCATTCTTTTTCAATTCGAGAAATGTTAAAATCATTTTGTGTATATTTTTACCTCTTTCACAATCAAGATGTAGTTGAATAATATTAAAATATAACGTTTTCACAATTAAATGGAAAATATTCATTTGTTTTAAAAGTGATAAATTTTCTCTCTTAAGATACATAACATCATTTTTTGTCCTATTAAGCTCTAACTCTAGCTTCTCTATCCATAATCTCCTATCTTCACTTTTATTTGTTACCATGCTGATTTGATCATTTAGGTTAGAATTACTTAGACGTGTTCTCTTTAGGCTATCACTAAAATTAAAGACAATATAATTTAAATCATCTAATTCATATTCGTAATGAGTAACATGAATATCAATAGAATGGAATGTGTAGTGTACCTTATTGATGCCCATCTCACATTCACTCACCTGTTCAGAAACAGGTCTCGCAACAAAATAGTTTTAAAGGCTGGCTCGCCATCAGTTGTGTATCCCCTCTGTTCCAAGACTCTACTCTGAACCATCAAGCATCTTCATTCGTACTCCAGGGCTCTATACTTAACCACAAAGCATCCTACATGTGTGGGTTTCCGAACTTACTCATCCTCAGAATCTGTTGACTAGACTTCAACACATCCAAACTCTTCACCACCTTCCTGCACAATGAAAGCATGCTCCGCATTATCAGTACTATTTTTCATCCTTAAATCTTCTATCTTTTGAAAATAGTAAGCTTCATCCTTCTCTTCTTCCATATTTTCACTCAATCTTCTCAACATACACTCTTTGGAAAAATGATTCTTCCCATGGTAGTAGTTGCAATCATAGCCAGAATCTCCCAACAATTTATTCTCTAGTTTTTCTTCATCCTTTTGAGAGTTCTTAAAGATCTCATCCTTTTTCTTGTATGAACTGTAGTTTCCCAGTCTGTTCCTATTTTTGAAATGCCTAAAGTACTTTTTAGCAAACTTCTTGGGATTAGATACCATCAGAGCGTATTCCTCTTTCATAAGATCACAATCCGAGAGGTCGGATTCCAAATCTTCTTCAACTACCTTTTTATCCTTCGCAACCAGGGCTAACGATCCCATGCTAATCACAATCTTCACATCCCACGTTACTTCATCTTTGTGGGATCTTATAATTCCCACAAGCTTCGCCAAGAAATAACTCTTAAACTGTTCATGAGCTTTTACCATGGACACTACATCTTTCCATTCGGATCTCAAACGATTCATAAATGTGACTTTTTGATCTAATATTTCATGCCTTATTTTGTGTTTCAACATCCTAGTTAAAATATAATTAAAATGATTGAATGTTTGATCAAATTTTTTTCCTAGATTTTGAACAAAAGCACCAAACTCTGATAGAAGTAATGTTTGAACTAACTGTTCTAAATCTACATCGCTTGAATAGAGCTCGTTTAACCTATCCCACATTTAATTTTCCGTCTCACATGTACTCACCAGACGAAAAGCATCTGGTAGAAGAGCAAAACTTATTATCCTCAATGCCTTGACGTTACTTTGCAACTTGTCCTTCTCATATTGAGGAATGTTCGTGCGTTCTACAAGAAGATCGTTGTATTCGGCTTGTGTTTTGATGACTTTCTGGGTGTCCGTGTGAGATAACGTCTCTTGTATCATTGCATGCCCTATGGTTGAGCCGTGTTCTTTATGTCCTAAAACATAGTCTTCGAAGTGAAAAGCCTAGACCTCGTAATCTTATGGGAATAGGATAAGGATCCTGGTAGTGAATCCGATGCTGCTGGACAGATTGAAGGAAAGAGTATGATGATCTTTGTGATGCATGATGTTGATTCAACAAAACCATGTATAGAATCAGATGTGTAAAAAAAATCGAATTTTGGGAAAAACAAGGACCCTGATCTAACGTTTACAATCAATGAAAATGATGAAGACGACAAGAATAGATCCACCAGAAACTCAAAACCCTAATAAAACTTGAATAAAGATTTGCGTATGAGTTACACAATCTCCTGCTCTGATACCAATTGTTAAACCAGTAAATTTAAGATCAATAGATTCCAAATAGATGATTGAATCAAATAGCACAAACAACGATTGAAGAAGTGGCAAATGTTTAATATAATTAAAGCCTTAGAAGAGTTCGACAAGAAATTTTCTGTAAAAGCTAAGTGGGCAATACAATCGATTAACCCTAACATGAAACATGCATGCAGTATATATAGTCTAACCCTAACACCATAAATATCGATGGACAGGCCCAACCTGTTAATAAAGACTAAATACGTACATAATCAATTTCACACAACACAATAAGTAACCCAACATTTTTCCAATACTTAGATCTCCATTTAAGGTACTCATAAGTGTCAACATAATTTATATGTTATGTCCAATCACTATGGATAATCCACTAATGCTCATCACAATCTTAAATCACTTACTTATTTCCAAGAATATGAACAACTATGGAGGCTTAGGTAAATTAATACATGGGAGGTGGGTTCCAAACATGCAAAAGAGCAATACAATGATAAGATAATAAAATGAATGATCTCCACCATATATTAAGATCTTCACTTAATAATCACCAAATTAGATAAAGACTTATATTGCTTAGGTTCCTAAATTTAAAACAAACTAAAATAAATGTGTTCAAGCCAATTTATTTGTAAATCTAATGCCTATTTATTTTTTCTGACTGCCAGACATGGTTAGTGACAAGCTGAATGCATCGATGATATTATCTTTCGATATGATTCCATTGATTATGATGTCTTCACATTAAAAAATTATCATTTATCAATGCCATGCCATGCTTTTACAAGCATAAACTCTTTTATAGTTATGCATCTTGAGTTTCCTTGAGATTTTTATGTATTTTGGCTTAATCTAATGAATCAGTTGGATCTATCTCCAGTGACCCTTACATTCAATATGTATGGTGTTGCATCTATGTGATTACACATGAAACAACTTCCAAACCAAGCCAAGCATTTTACAATTCATTAATTTGGAACATCATTTTATATGAATTGTATATTATGCATATACATTACAAGGGTGACAACAATGCTCTCACTAGCATTGACACATATACGAATCATCTTCGTTTCTCAAAATTCAAACTCCTAGAACTTTCTCATTTAAAAAAGATCCCAATTTATCCCACTATCTTTGACACATATTTTCTTCACAAATTCATTTCTAGAGGTTCAAACTATTGGATTCTCTCATTGAAACAAGGATTCCAATTTTGCGAGATGCTCGTTTCAATCTATAAATGAACTTTACAAGCTTACACATCCTTCACAACTTATCTTGGTTTTAGTATGTGTTTCTTCATATCCATGATTGTTTCTTCTTGAAGATCCACTTACGCTTAATGGTTAAGACCAAGTTTCAACATACATGTACTCAATATCTCTCTTCACACCCTCCTTCTATATTGCAGCCTTTCGGGCCTTCTGTAGTTTCCGATAGCGGGTATACTCTAATTGCTATCTACTAGTGACTCATTTACCTCAGTAATATAGTATTTATAAAAATAGGTATATCAAGTCGTCTATCATATCTATATGGAAAATGTGGAGGTATTTCAGTTTCCTTAATATCACTTTCAACCTCTGTCACACCCCAAAACCGAGAACGGCGGAAACGTTCTGTGGAGGAGGATATCATGTAATGTATCACAACAATGTAAAGTAGTAAACAAGCAACAACATCATCCATTGCATTAATAGTATAATTTTAAATACAAGTGTGTTCTTTCATAATATAAAACAACATAATGAATATTCAAAATAAAATACGAGTCTTGACTGCTTCGTCTTCACAAAACCTGGTCGTCGTACCTGTCTATTTGTGACCTGAGAATACAAGTTATTTTGAAAGCGAGTATCAGCAATAAAGCAGGTGAATTCATAAGTATTTATGTGTATTTGATTTGTAAAACTATAAATAAAAGACTTGTAAATGTTTGGAGAAAAATTTGTATAAGTATGAACATGTTTGTAAGTAATTGTAAACGTTTGAAAACCCTAGAAAATCCCATATTTCCTACTAGTATAAAAAGTAGTCTTCTACCAAGAACCAACTGTTTTGAAAGTATGCATCACTGTAAATGTGAAGGTTTTTCCTTGTATAACTATTATTATTATAAAACTATCATCTACCTCATCGTTTATGTGTATGTGTCACAAAATAAAGGTAATAAGGAAAATAGTATATCTATATCAAGTATATTCTACCTCATCGTTCATGTGAATGTGTCACAAAGTAAAGGTAAGAAAGAAAATAATATAATAACTAAAACTGTATCCTTTTGCACTAGGATATTCACGGCGTGGTAACTCGCCAAATAGTACAACCGTTGACACCCGTCGATGTGCATATTCCCTACTGTAGCTAACAGCCATTGGGGTGGAATGGTAAGTCCCGAAATGTGTGTAATAGTATCTATGTAAACATATCTATGTAATCGTATCTATGTAAACGTATCTATGTAATCGTATCTCTTGTAATTGTATGTCTTGTAATTGTATGTAATCATATCTCTTAATATAGTATGTAATGTATTAGTATTCTTGTAATTATATCTCTTCATATAGTATGTAATGTATTAGTATAGACTCATGAATTAACTGACTCTTGTGTGATTCTTTGTACTTGTAATAGTAAGTAGTATCTCCTAACTATACCTATTATAGTTACTAGTAATATACGTGTATAACCGAAAGTATGCCTTTGCTACGCAAAGGTACTAAACTGACTGATGGAAGTTTTATGTCTATATAGGTATACATGATATATAACTAATATTTATACGACATTCGGACGAATAACCGATACCCTAAGGCCACGTCCCAACGAGGAAAAGGAATTAAAGCGAGCTAGCCGCCCTAAGTCCTTTAAACATTACTTATATAACTATACATATATAGGCATGCATTTGACAATATAAAAGTATAAAAGAAGTTTTGTAAAACCTATGAAAAGATTAATAACTAAGAAATGATAAATTGATGTCAGTTTATAAAACGTTTTGAAAGTAGTTTGTTTGATAAGACGGTTTAAGTATAAGAAAACCTTTGTTTGAAACACAATCGGAACAGAGTTTGAAAGGAAACATATAGTATGTAAGACAGTTTGATAAAGAGTTTTAAAATGTAAAAACGTTTGAGAAAGTCATTTGAAATAATCTGTTTGGTAAAACAGCTAAAAGTATAGTAAATCCATTTGTATACTAGTTATTAATCACATGTGATTGATATAGTAACTAGAATGATTCAACTTGTATTCCCCCCATAAAAGCATTTATAAACACTTAAAAACATTTAAAAGGTTAATTAAGGGGTATGAACTTACCTACAATGAGTGGATCGTATAGAAATGTTGGACAAGTGCTTGGGGTCAAGTGAAGACTTAAACACACACAATGATCCTACTAACATATAAAGACATATGTATATATACAATTAGTTATTATAACAATAATTAGACAAGTATAAACACCCTAATGTGTGGAAAACACTTTGGTCAAAGTGTAACGATGTAATTTTTAAAACAAAATGTTCATTTTTCAACAACCAAATTTTTATATAAAATTTTCTCAAAAAGTATTCCAAAATAGTTATCAAATAAAAACGTATCCCAAGATCACAAAATCAAATATCCTCTCTGTGTGTACGGGTCACGCCGGTGCCTTTCCACAGTTCTCACTAGTACCTGAAACACATAACAAAACAACTGTAAGCATAATTGCTTAGTGAGTTCCCCAAAATACCACATACAACACATAGGCCACTCGAGGCTACTGTATGGCCCTCTGGTCGATGTGTCGTAGCGGGACCCTCCAGTCCCATAGCTCGTTTGACTCTTTGGTCCGGTCATAGCTCGTTGGGCCCTCCGGCCCGGTCTGTCTCGTTGGACCCTCCGGTCCGGTCTGAATCGTTGGACCTTCCGGTCCGGTCTACACAATTATATATCATACTTACATCACATAGCAAATAATCTCATACATTGCATACAATCTCATACATAGCACATAAGACCTTCCGGTCAACTAATAATACCACTCTAGGTGACGTATAGTGAGAAGACTCACCTCGTGTAACTTGGTAACTCGGAAATCTCGGACTCCGTGAAAATAGGATCTAGCCACCGTCTAATCATTCGAAATAAACACTCGGCATCAACACATTTCCCAAGGCTAGACCATTCCCTCTTTTAGCATTCTCAGGAGGGCAAAAGACCATTTTACCCTTCTCAAGGCTCAAATACTCTAAAGTTGACCAAACCCTAAAAGTCAACAAAAGTCAACCTACTAGGGTACGCGGCACGTACCAGATTTGTATGCTAAGCATACCCGGTGGCTTCACAGAGTCCGGGTATGCGGCCCCTTATGCCGCGCATACCGGGTTACACCCAGGGTAACACCCAACTTTGTCCTCCTCTTCATACAGGTCTTAATCGGTCAAGTCTTCCATCCAAAATCCATATCTGACTTCTCTAACACGACTTAATCCATAAAGTTGGTGACTTTAAGCCTTTGCATGGCTGTGGAAGTCACAAATACCCAAAACACTCTATTTCAAACCTTAAAAGGTCCATATCTCATGCATGAACAACCTTTAACAACCAAGACTGGATTTTTATTACATAACAACACTAATTGAGCTAGTATGGGATAGATCTCGGCTTCTAAGAGCTCAACCACTCAAAAAGCTATGAACTTGGGGACCAAAAACCCTAAAAATTCACTCTACAAAGTATGAACAGAAAAGATGCAAAACTTGAAGCTTTTTACCTCAAAATGAAGCCTCTTTCAGTTCTAAACTCGGATCCAAAAGCTTGAGCTCCGACTCTTCCTCGTCTAAGGCTATCACTTTGCTCCAAATGGCCAAGAACACAATTATAAGCCCTCCTAGACACTCCCTTGCTATATAAACGAGAATTAGGATTTTGAAATGGTAAAGCTCTGGAAAAGGTCGCCAACAAAAGGGCCTTAAGGTTGCTTAAATAGGGAGGCTCAACATATTAGGGTTTCACTTCTGGGCCGGGTATGCCCCGCGTACACATTGGTACGCCCCACGTACCTGGCGACCCTTCCCTCTCAAGACGCGGACGAGTACGATGAGCGTACACCCCAGTATGCCCCGCGTACTCGCCAAACATGCACTTCCTTAACAAGGGAAAAATGTTCCCCTTGATCAAAGATGAAGGTTCATAAGGTATACCTGATTTTTGGGATGTTACAATTCTCCCCCACTAGAACATGACTGCACCCTCGAAGTCTCATGCTGCGAACAACTCCGGATGCTGTTCCCGCATCTCCGACTTCTGCTCCCAGGTCAGCTCGGACCCTCTACGATGTTGCCACTGGACCTGCACCAGTGGCACTTCTTTTCTCCTCAGAACCTTGATCTTCCGATCCAAGATTACGATCGGCTTCTCGGCATAATTCAGAGTCACGTCCACCTGGATATCCTCTAATGGTACCACTGCCGACTCGTCGGCTATACACTTCCTCAGTTGCGACATGTGGAAGGTATCATGAATCTGGTCCAACTCCATAGGTAACTCCAAGAGATATGCTACTCTACCCACCCTTACGATCACCCTAAACCGCCCAATATACTGGGGCCCCAGCTTGCCCCTCTTCCTGAAATGGATCACTCCTTTCCAAGGAGACACCTTCAGGAGCACAAGATCCCTGACCTGAAACTTGCGCTCCGATCGACGCCTATCCGCATAACTCTTCTAGCGACTCTGAGCGGTCAATAACCTCTATCTGACCTGCTGTATCTACTCTACCGTTTGAAGCACTATCTCTATACTACCCATCACCCGTTGCCCTACCTCACCCCACCAAATGGGGGTCCGACACCTCCTTTCATACAACAACACAAAGGGTGGCATACCACTGCTTGAATGATGGTTGTTGTTATAGGAAAACTCAACCAAGGGCAAATACGTGTCCCAACTCCTGCCGAAATCCAGTACACATGCCCGAAGCATATCCTCGAGCGTCTGAATCGTCTACTCGTTCTGTCCGTCAATCTGTGGGTGGTATGCGGCAATAAAATGTAGCCTCGTACCCAATTCCTCATGAAATTTCTTCTAGAACCTGGAAGTGAAACGCACATCTTGATCTAAGACGATCGATTCCATGTCGCGATACCACCTCCCTAACGTACAACTCTTCCAGCCTCTCCGCAGAAGAGCTCTCACTGATGGTAAGGAAATGAGTGCTCTTCATCAAACTGTCCACAATCACCCAAATAGCATCGACACCTCTTGCAGTCCTTGTCAATTTGGTGATAAAATCCATAGTAATCTATTCCCACTTCCACTCGGGAATCTCCAATGGCTGCAACTTACCATGTGGATACTGGTGCTCGACCTTAACCTTGCGATAGGTCAAGCACCTCTATACGAACCATGCAACATCCTTCTTCATACAGGGCAACCAATATTCCCTTTTTAGGTCTAAATACATCTTAGTGGCCCCGGGGTGGATAGAGAACTCGATCTATGCGCTTCCTCCATTAAGATGGTACACGTTCCGCCTACAAACGGTACCCAAACCCGACCCTAAAAGGTCATAAGTCCTCGACTATCGGTAACAAACTCCGATACCTGCCCGATCACTCGCTCCCTTTTGCGGTTCTTTGGTCTCACGACCTCCTCTTGGGCCCCTCGAATGGTGTCCCACACCGGGGTCATCACTGTCAATCTCATGCAAACATCTCGTATCGAAGCGCCCTCCGCCCTACGGCTCAGGGCATCGGCTACAACATTAGCCTTTCCCGGGTGGTACAGGATCTCGTAGTCGTAATCCTTTACCACATCCAACCATCTCCTCTGGTGCATATTCAGGTTGGGCTGATCCATCAAGTACTTAAAACTCTTGTGGTCCGTGTATATGGTACACCGAAACCCATACAGATAGTGACGCCAAATATTGAGAGCGAACACCACCACCCCCAACTCCAGATCGTGGGTGAGATAGCTCACCTCATGAGGCTTCAACTGCCTTGATGCATATGCTATCACATGCCCCCTCTGTATAAGCACCGCTCCCAACCCTAATATCGATGCATCACAGTACACCACAAAATCCTCCATCCCTTCCGGGAGTGCGAGCACCAGAGCTTCGCACAATCTCTAGCGAAGTGTCTCAAATGAGGTCTGCTGCTCCGGACCCCATGAAAAAGCAACACCCTTCCGGGTCAACTTGGTGAGTGGCACGACGATCTTAGAGAAATCCCTGATAAATCTCCGATAATAACCAACCAACCCTAGGAAACTCCTGATCTCAGTAGGTGACCTCAGCACCTCCCAACTCATCACCGCCTCGATCTTTGCCAGATCGACCAATATCCCCTTCTGGTTAACAAGGTGCCCTAGGAACTGGACCTCCCATAAGCAAAAATCACACTTGGAGAATTTGGCGTAAAGCCTCTCCGATCTCAGAACTCCGAGGATCTCCCTCAAATGCTCCTCATGCTGCACTTTGGATCTCGAATACACCAAGATATCATCGATGAATACGATCACTGAACGATCCAACATCGGCCTGCACACACTGTTCATGAGATTCATGAACGTTGCTGGTGCATTGGTGAGCCCGAAAGGCATCACCACGAATTCGTAATGCCCGTAATGAGTCCTGAATGCTATCTTCTAGATATCAACATCCCGAACTCTTATCTGGTGATATCCCGACCTCAAGTCTATCTTGGTGAACCAAGACGTTCCCTGTAACTAATCGAACAAATCATTGATTCTCGGTAACGGATAACTGTTCTTGACCGTCAACTTGTTCAACTCCCGGTAATCAATACACATCCGGTGTGAACCATCCTTCTTCTTGACAAAAAGGATCGGCGCTCCCCAAGGTGAGCTACTCGGTCTAACAAACCCCTTTCCTAGCAGCTCCTGAAGCTGCGAGCATAACTCCCGCATCTCGGGCAGCGCAAGGCGATAGGGTTCCTTGGCAATAGGTGCCGCCCCGGTACCAAGTTGATACAAAACTCCACCTGCCTCTCGGGAGGCACACCCGATAACTCCTCGGGGAAAACATCAGGGAACACCCGCATAATCGGAACCTCATCAATCGAACTTGGCCTCCTAGCGGCCACTCGCGTGTCCATCACATAGGCCACAAATCCCCTACAACCCTGCTGTAAACTCTGCCTCTCCCTAGCAGCCGAACAAAATGCTGAACTCAGGATGGGTACCCACACCGTACACCGTAAGTACTCCCCTACTAGGGTCTCGAATCATCACCAACTGATGCTCGCAGTCTATAATAGCTCTAAATTGGCTCAACCAATCCATGCCCACTATGACACATACGTCCCTCATCGTAATCGAGACTAGATCAATCAGGAACCCCACACCGAAGATCTCAAGTCTACACCCTCGAATGACCTCTGTGGCATACACTTCTCGCTCGGTGGCTATAGAAACTCGCAGAGGTCGACTCAAAGCCTCTCGAAAAATACTGATATGATGACTAAAAGCTAACGACACAAAAGATCGACTCGCTCCCGAGTCAAATAGAACTAAGGAAGGTACAAAATTCACAAGGAAGGTACCTACGCATAACATAACATAAGCATAATATCTCATACTCAAAATAAATAGAGGGAAGAATTCATACTGGCCACAACGTCGGGTGCTGCGCAGACCTCCTCCACTGTTAACTGGAAGGCTCTCCCACGAGCCTTTGGTGCATCGGCCTTCACTGGCTGAACCTCGGTAGCCCTACCAGCAGGCGCAGATCCCTGATGTAGCTGAGGGCACTCGGCCTTCCGATGGCTGGTCTGGTTGCAATGGAAGCAAACAGAAAATCCCTTGGGGGCAATCCCTCGCGATATGCCCCTCCTTCCCGCACTTGTAGCATACTCTGACCCTGCATGACCCCTCGTGACTCTTGCCGCACTTCCCAAAAGTGCGGCCCTTCGCGCTCCTAGATCTCAAATCAGCGGGCCTAGCCGGCTTGGTTGCTGGCTGAGACTGAGTCGGCCGCCGATCCATCCTCTGTAACTAGGCCTCCTCCCTGGCCTGAGTCTCCAACTCAATATCCGTTTCTCGGGCATTTACCTCGAGCTCAACAAATGTCCGATAAGTTGAGTTTGCCACGAACTCCCAAATATCTCTCTTCAGAACATACAGATACCGGCTCATGTGAGACTGCTCGGTAGACACCTGCTCAGGGCAAAACATTGCTCTCTCATGAAACTTCCTGGTAACAACTGTAACTGAATCAGTACCCCACTTGAGTGTCAAGAACTCCTGTATCAACCGTTCCCTCTCCACCAGGGGAACATACTCATCTCTGAACATGGCTGTGAACCTCTCCCAGGTCACCTCAGAAATCTCTGCCAGAGTGAAGCTCGCCGTCACGAACTTCCACAAATCCTTCGCTCCTAAGCGGAGCTAGTTCAGAGAAAGTTGTACTCTTAAGTGCTCCAGACAAGAACACATGTAGAAACATCCCTCGATGTCAGAGATCTACCTCATCGCAGCAATCAGGTCCTGCATACCATCGAACTCTGGTGGCTTTGTGTTGCTGAACTCCCGAAACAACAACGAGTCACCTCCTTGAGGTCTAGCAGTAGCAACATCAGCAGTAGCTGCAGCAGCCACAACCTCAGTCACTACTGCATATCGCTCATCAAAGGTCTCAATCAATGTGATCTTGATGTCCTTTAACATCTCTGGAATCTCGGTTCGGATTGCAGCAGCCACCTCCTCATGAATCAATCGACGGATCTCCTCGCCGCTGACACCACTGCTCCCAGGTATGTGTCGTGTCCCAACCATGATGTCTTTGAAATACAACATAAAAATATCAAATACTTGATCGAGCATACTCGCACTCGATAACGCAACCCTACTCGTCCTCCAATATCCTAAGGATTCTTACTTGGACTGGTCACTGATCCAGTGTCTTCAGTATTACGGGCCCTATACTACTAACCACACCGCATCAGCATTCACCCCAACTCCTCCTCCTTGGATCCCGGATCGCATGTACTCTACTCTCGCTATGCATTGGCTACCCTCCGATAGACCTCTCATGAGCTCCTAACTACTACCTACTCACTCTCAAGGCATCTCATAGCAGCAGTAATCTCTTAGGCTAACGCATCACAAATCAGGCCACTCTAGCCCTAATATGAATACCCATCCTACTCTAGCATGCATAACAAAACATATCATATCTCATAACACATAATGTAAGGTTATTTTGGGGATTCACCGTTCGAGCACTGGCTGACCGTACATACTGCTCCGCTCTGGTTGTTTCAAAATCTATTGCTCTTTTTTTGAAAGATCAATTTTTATTTGTTGAAAATTTCTCAAATCCTCAGCTTGAGTTCAGATACGCCCAAAGGTGCATCCGAGTCCCTCAAACCAAGGCTCTGATACCAACTTGTAACGATGTAATTTTTAAAACAAAATTTACATTTTTCAACAACCAAATTTATATATAAAATATTCTCAAAAAGTATTCCACAATAGTTATCAAATCAAAACATATCCCAAGATCACAAAACCAAATCTCCTCTCTGTGTGTACAGGTCACGCCGACGCCTTTCCATGGTCCTCGCTAGTACCTGAAATACATAACACAACAACTGTAAGCATAATTGCTTAGTGAGTTCCCCAAAATACCACATACAACACATACGCTACTCGAGGCTACTGTATGAACCTCCGGTCGATGTGTCTCAGCAGGATTCTCCGATCCCATAGCTCGTTGAACTCACTGGTCCGGTCATAGCTCGTTGGGCCCTCCGGCCCCATCTGTCTCGTTCGACCCTCCGGTCTGGTATGAATCATTGGACCTTATGGTCCAGTCTTTACAATTATATATCATACTTACATCACATAGCACATAATCTCAAACATGGCACACAATCTCATACATAGCACATAAGACCTTCCGATCAACTCATAATACAACTCTAGGTGACGTATAGTGTCACACCCCCAAACCAGAATGGCGGAAACATTCGGGGGTGGATGACTTCACGTAGTATCACAACGATTGAATATTGCAAAGAAAGTAACACAACCATCATATGTATAACAATGAAAACGTGTATTGTTGCGTTATACATGTTATCAAAAGAATATTACAATATGATGAATAAATGTTTAATGATAAAAATCATCCTTTGTGTTCCTTCTTCCAAAAGCTGGTAGTTTACCTGTATCACTGATTCCCTGAGAAATACAAGTGGTTTTGAAAAGTGTCAACATTTAAGTTGGTGAGTTCATGAGTGTTCCGAGTTGAAAAGTATATTCCTTTGGTAGTAATTTGGTAAACGAGATCTTTAGAAAATCCAATATTTTCTTGTAAAATGTAAAAGGTTCCAAAGTTGGAATGTGTTAGTAACTTTTATAAACAATTGATAACAATAATTTAGTATGAAAATATAATGTAGAAATACTGCGATGCACATATGAACCTTGTAAATCAATCATGTTTTATACTTTTTATGTGAGTTTTATAACCATACTATTGACACTGACGGCCTGTAACAACATTCTTCAAGTGTTGCAGTGTTATGACATTTGTCACCCCAGACTTGCCGGTCTAACTATAGCTAGTAGTTTAGGTGCGGGATTGTCAATCCCGTATAGATCTATACACAAGTATCACGCTCTCCCTCCAAGAGATTATGGTATATAATACAGGACTTGAAATGCGTACAAAAATGTACGTTGAAGTTTAAATGTCTCACATTTACCTAGTATAAATAGATTTACAATGAAATGACTTTACTCCTTTTTGAAAGTGTTTCGTTTTTCAAATTGTATAAAAATGTAGGATTGACTTGCTAACTATACCCATTATAGTTCTTCAGATAGTATGTTCCATTTCGTAGACATAACTTAGTGATATAATTGCCCTTGTATACATAAGATGTTTGTATCGATATTCGAAGTTAGAAATTGCATTTATGTTTAGAAAACGATACTTTTAACGTGTAATGTACTTGTATTTCCCCCCCTAAAACATGTAAAAGGATTTAAAAGTAGGGGTATGAACTCACTCGTTAAGTTTGAAGAGAGGGGCTAGAGTTGAGCAGAGTTTCGATCTCGGATAGTTGCGTCGTCGGGCTCTTCGGGAACTTCTGCAACGTAAATCTTCCGTCGGGGCTCGAGTGCGGAAACCGAGGTGAGAAAAGGGTCTCTGGAGCTGGGAGAATGTCTGAGAATTGGTGAAGGTGTGCCAAAACCCGAGCCTTATGCCCTCTATTTATAGGGCTGAAAACCCCCGTACGCGGCGCGTACTGCCGGAGTACGCGGGGCGTAGTCAGTACGCGGGGCGTACTTCGGTTACGCGGGGCGTAATAAGGCGTCATGGCTTACGACTCCTGGCTAGCTAGGCGTAGCTTGGGCGGGCCGATGGGACTCGACCCTGGGTCTAGTACGCGGGGCGTACTCCCAGATTACGCAGGGCGTAATCCCTGCTTCCAACTTCTAAATTCCGTAACTTTCGCGTACGAGCTCCGTTTTTCGCGGTCTTTATATCCACGCGTAGGTGAGATTATGCTCTACAACTTTCATTTAGACTCCGTCGGCTAGTTTTGACTTTATTTTTAATGATATAATTTTAATAGGCCGGGACTCCTAAAGTTCGTTAAAATTTCATAGGTTCTTTATTCGACGTCGGTTTTCGTTTGTCTTTTTATTGTTTTATTACCACCGAGGAGACCTTCAACTTCCGTTTAGGTGGCGATAGCTAAATAATACTCGATCTTCAATCCAAGTTTTTAGCCCTTTACTACTGTTACGAAACTTTGAAAATTCGTAACTTCTTCATACGAGGTCCAAATTGGGCGATCTTTTTATGCACGCTCATCTTTCAACGAGATCTACGACTTTTGTTTAGATACTTTAAGGCTAAAATGTATTTTATTGAGATTTCACTTTTTACATCAAATTATGTTTTAACGTCGTGTCGTATTTATACGAGTGTTTATAATTTCTTCAATATAACTCGGTTTTGAGTGTTCTTTATGTTTTCGGAAACCCGGGCATGATATCTAATATTCGATGCGTCCCAACTTAGATACCTGAACACTTTATTTTCGAGGTTAATTTCGTTGTTTTTAGCTTTCGAGTGTTTACAATGCTTTTGGGAAAAATAGGGTTGTCACATCATCCCCCTGTTAAGGGAATTTCGTCCCGAAATTTTAATCTAAGATCAATATTACAATTTAGGAAAAAGATGCGGGTACTTTTGTTTCATTTGATCCTCTCGTTCCCAGGTGTATTCAGGTCCTCGCTTGGCGTTCCAGCGGACCTTTACGATAGGTATGCGGCTTTGTTTAGTCCTTTTGACTTCCCGATCCATGATCTCTACCGGTTCCTCTACAAATTGGAGGTTTTCATTTATTGCGATTTCATCCAGAGGGACGACAAGGGTCTCGTCGGATAAGCATTTCTTCAGGTTCGATACATGAAAGGTAGGGTGTACATTGTGGAGTTCCTGAGGTAGTTTAAGTTTGTAAGCCACTGGACCGATCCTCGCAAGGATCTCGAATGGTCCGATGTATCTGGGGTTCAGTTTCCCACGTTTTCCGAAGCGTATCAATCCTTTCCAAGGCGAGACTTTTAGTAGGACACGGTCTCCAACTTGGAATTCCAAGGGTTTTCGTCTCTTATCTGCATAACTCTTTTGTCTATCCCTTGATGCCTTTAGACGTTCTCGGATTTGAACAATCTTCTCCGTAGTTTCCCGTATGATTTCTGGCCCAGTAAGTGTGTTGTCAGTTGCTTGTCCTTTTGCTAGTTGGGTGTCTCCCACTTCGGCCCAGCATAAAGGTGACCTGCACTTGCGGCCATAGAGGGCTTCGAACGGGGCAGCTTTGATACTGGTGTGGTAGCTATTGTTGTACGAGAACTCGACCAAGGGTAGATGTGTGTCCCATGCTTTGCCGAAATCGATTACGCAGGCTCTCAGCATGTCTTCTAGGGTTTGTATGGTTCTCTCGCTCTGGCCGTCGGTTTGAGGGTGATAGGCGGTACTCATGTCTAGTCTTGTCCCCAAATCTCTTTGGAGCGACTGCCAGAATCTTGAGGTGAATCTACTATCTCGGTCCGAGATAATGGATACGGGCACACCGTGCAGTCGTACAATTTCCCTAAGGTACGTCCTTGTTAACTTCTCCAATTTATCCGTCTCTTTGATCGGTAGGAAATGCGCTGATTTAGTTAACCTGTCGACAATTACCCAAATGGTGTCGAGTCCGTTTGTCGTTTTGGGTAACTTGGTTATGAAATCCATAGTTATCCGCTCCCACTTCCATTCGGGTATTTCTGGTTGTTGTAATAAACCTGAAGGCTTTTGGTATTCTATTTTGACTTTAGCGCACGTCAGACATTTACTCACGTAGGTAGCAATTTCGGCTTTCATGTTCGGCCACCAGTACAACTTCTTGAGGTCGAGATACATCTTGTCAGAGCCGGGGTGTATGGAGTATCGTGTTTTATGGGCTTCGTCCATGACGATTTCTCTGAATCCACCAAACTTTGGTGTCCATATTCGATCCATGAAGTAACGAACTCCATCGTTCTTGGTTTCAAGATTCTTATCCATTCCCCTCAGGGTTTCTCCTGCCACATTTTCAGCTTTCAAGGCTTCTATTTGGGCTTCCTTGATTTGCGTGGACAGGTGGGAATGGATCGTCATAGTTAGGGACTTCACTCGGCGACCTGAGTATTCCTTCCTACTGAGTGCATCCGCCACTACATTAGCCTTTCCGGGGTGATATCGAATTTCGCATTCGTAATCACTTAGTAGCTCTACCCACCGTCTTTGTCTCATGTTGAGTTCTTTCTGGTTGAGAATATGTTGGAGGCTTTTATGGTCAGTGAAGATCGTGCATTTTGTGCCGTAGAGGTAGTGTCTCCATATCTTCAGAGCGAAAACGACTGCTCCTAGCTCAAGATCGTGCGTTGTGTAGTTCACTTCATGCGTCTTTAGTTGTCTTGAGGCATAGGCGATGACCTTCCCTCGTTGCATCAAGACACACCCGAGTCCTTGGTTTGATGCATCACAATAGACCACGAAGTCCTCCGTCCCTTCTGGCAGGGTTAGGATGGGCGCACTGCATAATGCTCGTTTTAGCGTTTGAAATGCGGCATCTTGTTTTTCTCCCCAGTCGAAGGTCACATTTTTCTGAGTTAGTGTGGTGAGTGGCTTGGCAATCTTGGAAAAATTCTGTATGAACCTTCGGTAATACCCGGCGAGTCCTAAAAATTGTCGGATCTCTGTAGGGGTTCTTGGGATCGTCCAATTCTCTATTGCTTTGATCTTCGAGGGATCCACGTGTATTCCTTCCTTGCTTACTACGTGTCCTAGAAAATCCACCTCTCGAATCCAAAATTCGCACTTGGAAAATTTTGCATAAAGTTTCTCTGCCCTTAATGTTTCCAGAACTTGGCGGAGATGTTGGCTGTGTTCTTCCTGGTTTCTAGAATAGATGAGTATATCATCTATGAACACGATCACGAATTTGTCCAGGAAGGGGCGACATACTCGGTTCATCAAATCCATGAACACTGCTGGAGCGTTTGTCAATCCGAAGGGCATCACTACAAACTCGTAGTGACCATATCGTGTTCGAAAAGCCGTTTTGGGGATGTCTCCTTCTAGTACTCGTAGCTGGTGATAACCGGATCTTAGGTCGATTTTCGAGAAGTAGCTCGCTCCTTGTAGTTGGTCAAAAAGATCATCTATACGTGGAAGGGGATATCGGTTCTTGATTGTCAGTTTGTTCAGTTCTCGATAGTCGATGCACATGCGAAAAGATCCGTCCTTCTTTTTCACGAACAGGACTGGTGCACCCCATGGTGAGAAACTTGGCCTAATGAATCCCTTGCTCAACAGCTCGTTCAATTGACTGGACAGTTCCTGCATCTCGACTGGAGCTAAACGGTACGGTGACTTTGCTACTGGGGTGGCTCCGGGAATCAAGTCGATTCTGAATTCGACTTGACGTTCTGGTGGGATTCCTGGGAGATCTTCTGGGAAAATGTCTGGGAAGTTGCAGACTTCTGGAATATCTTTAATGTTCTTTGGTTCTTTCTTCTGGTCTACTACGTGGGCTAGAAAGGCATAGTATTTCTTGCAAAGATATTTTCGGGCTGTAATACAGGAGATGATTTGTAATTTTGCACTAGGTTTGTCTCCATATATGATGAGATTTTCACCGTTGGGAAGATTGAGACGAACGGCCTTTTCATGGCAAAGAATGTCGGCATGGTGAAGACTCAGCCAGTCCATACCGATGATTATATCAAAACTTCTTATCGAAATGGGCATAAGGTCGATTGGAAATAAATGTTCGTTTAAATTTAATGTGCACTCGACGTACATATCACTTGTGCTTTCTGTTTTTCCATTAGCCATTTCTACCGTGAATATTTTATTAAGTGGTTGGGGTCTCTGGTTAAGTAGATGTTTGAATTTATGGCTCACAAAACTTCTCTCCGCACCGCAATCAAATAGTATGCATGCATAAATGTTGTTGAGGAGAAACGTACCCGTAACTACTGTTGGATCAGTTATTGCTTCATTTTGACCTATCGCCAGCACTCTCCCAATACCACCAACATTCCTTGTCTTGGGGCAGTCCCTCTTGAAATGCCCGGTTTCTCCACATCCATAACAGGCTTGACTTACCCCAGTACCAGGAACTTGTGTGAATGGCCGCGCTGGTGCCTTACAGAAACGGGTTGTGTGCCCTTTCCTGTCACAGTTCTTACAGTACATTTCGCGGCAATTTTCGTGGTGATGGTAGTTGCATTTGTTTCACTTTGGCAAGTTCCCTGCATATTGTCTTGTTGGCGTCGAAGTTGTAGGAGTTGTGCTGGGAGTAGTAGCAGCATGAACCGCCACCATTTGTCTCTTTGAAGGTTCTTGAGAGGTTAGTCCCTTCCTCTTGTTCCAGTATTTCTTCTTGCTGTTGTTATTGTTGTCATTGTTCCCTTTGGTTGGTTTAGTTGCGATAGTCGTGACTCCTTGGCAGACGCCATGATCCACAAGAGATTGCGCCAGTTCTTTGGCACTGTCGAAGGTCATGGGCTTTGAAGCTAGCACACTTCCTCGCAGTTGGGGTGATAATCCCCAGATGTATCTCTCCACTTTTTGGCTTTCTAGAATTAACATCCCAGGACAAAGCGTTATCAAATCGCTGAACCTATTGGTGTAGCTTGCGATGTCCGATCCTTTCATCGAAAGGTTCCACAATTCTTGTTCCAGCTTCTGAATTTTGCCCCTTGGGCAGTATTCCCGTAGGAGCATTCGCTTCAAATTCTCCCAACCCATGGAGTTCGCCACCACCAGGGTTAGTGTCTTGACGTGGCCGTTCCACCATGTCAAGGCGCGTTCAAAGAAAGTACAGGCAGCAAATTTTACTTTGCTTTCTTCCGGGCATGCGCAAATTTCAAATACGGCTTCCGTCTTCTCTATCCATTAGGACAGAGCCAACACTCCTCCAGTTCCATAAAAGGGAATAGGTTTTCCATTAGTGAAGTCTTTGTAAGTGCAGACTCCAGTACGGCCTTGGCTTGGGCCGTTGGTAAAGCTATTTATTCCACCTCCCGACCCATTGTTGCTCATTTGAGCCATCGCCGTGGTTACAGCGGCCGTTACAGCAGTTTGGAACATAGCTGCATCCATAGTTGGAGGAGGTGGTGGAGGTGGTGCTGGGGTTGAGTTTCTGCGTGTTGTTCTACGAGGAGGCATGTTCTGGTAGAGAAAATAAGAATGAATACTATAAGTTTCTAATGTCTTGACAATCGTGTAATTGAGGGTTAGTCGTATCTTGTAATTTGTTTTGACTTTAGTTTTTGGTTTTAAATTAGATATAACAATTTAATTAATTTCGAGAGGTATATAAAGAGGCACTGCATATATATATATATATATATATATATATATATATATATATATATATATATATATATATATATATCACACCTAAGGTGTGTTTCTTTAGGCTTCTAGGAAAATTTGACCTATTTAAGAGGTCTCCGTTTTACAGATACAAAAGGAAATAAGAGAAAAACTTTTATCCGCGGTCCTAGTCTATATCAAAATTTGTTGGAGCTTGAACAAACTCTACTTGTGGCGTTTGGAGCTGGATTCGGCATCTGACCGTTTGATTCCCATCAGTCGCCTCTCGAATTCCGCTTGTTGTTCTTTCATCTCTCTTATATCATCTAGAGCTGTTATCATTTGGTTCTGTAGTGTCCCCGTGTAGATTTGGAGGTTCTCATGTAGTCCATCCAAACGGCTGATGTCGGAGGCGTTACCTTGGGTAGCAGCATTGATCTCTCGAATTCGGGTTGCTTGTTGGTCTGCCTGGTAGTTCTGGTTAGCTATAGCGTTCACGACAACGGGAAGTGCTCGATCAGCTGAGCCTCCTCCACTGACGTTGTAAAAATCCCGACACATGCCAAATGGAGGACGCACGCCTTGCTGACGGCTCCAGTAGTAGAGGTGGCTTCCCCATATGGGAATGGGTCCCGGTTGATGTGGCCTGATCACTGGAGGATGTGGGATGGGAGGGTCAATTACTTCTAGTTCGGAATCTGTTCCGCTAGAAATTTCCACGATCTCCTCGTCGACTTCGTATTCCTCTCCGACTTCGATTTCTAATTCTTCTTCGACTTCTTCTTCGATTTCTTCTTCGATTTCTTCTTCGATTTCCTCTGGGTCTTCCTCCGGGTCTTCTTCTATCCAGCCGCCGTTACCTTGATTTAGGTAGTAGGGGTCTCCCGGTAAAGGAAATCCGGCCATTTGTCTGTACTGGGATAGAGGTATGAGATTTTTATAAGAAAGAATTTCTAATTAACGAATTCCTAAGCTTATTTATATCTTTACTGAGCGCAATGTTTTATTGTTTAATAATAGACTTATATTATTTCAATTTAGCGAATTTAGATTTTATAAGTTTTTGGCTTGTTGACTACTACGACCATTCCTCGACGTATATTGGTCAAATCCAGGATAAATATAGTTGATCAGGCTATATTTATTCTTGATTTGATTACATACCCCAAGGCTCGGTCGTGGTATTGCAACTTGCCATACTACTTTTTAGAAAAACTCGCAATGTTACGAGGTTGATACGTGCGGGTAAAATGTATATATTTAAAAGAAAATATATTTCTATGAAAATGTTGTTATCAGAGGGTTTTTGGTTCCCGTTGTATTTATAGTTTGTATATCTTATGTGGTTTGACATACTTAGTTCACTATAAACAATGCTCTGATACCAATCTGTCACACCCCCAAACCATAATGGCGGAAACATTCGGGGGTGGATGACTTCACGTAGTATCACAACGATTGAATATTACAAAGAAAGTAACACAACCATCATATGTATAACAATGAAAACGTGTATTGTTGCGTTATACATGTTATCAAAAGAATATTACAATATGATGAATAAATGTTTAATGATAAAAATCATCCTTTGTGTTCCTTCTTCCAAAAGCTGGTAGTTTACCTGTATCACTGATTCCCTGAGAAATACAAGTGGTTTTGAAAAGTGTCAACATTTAAGTTGGTGAGTTCATGAGTGTTCCGAGTTGAAAAGTATATTCCTTTGGTAGTAATTTGGTAAACGAGATCTTTAGAAAATCCAATATTTTCTTGTAAAATGTAAAAGGTTCCAAAGTTGGAATGTGTTAGTAACTTTTATAAACAATTGATAACAATAATTTAGTATGAAAATATAATGTAGAAATACTGCGATGCACATATGAACCTTGTAAATCAATCATGTTTTATACTTTTTATGTGAGTTTTATAACCATACTATTGACACTGACGGCCTGTAACAACATTCTTCAAGTGTTGCAGTGTTATGACATTTGTCACCCCAGACCTGCCGGTCTAACTATAGCTAGTAGTTTAGGTGCGGGATTGTCAATCCCGTATAGATCTATACACAAGTATCACGCTCTCCCTCCAAGAGATTATGGTATATAATACAGGACTTGAAATGCGTACAAAAATGTACGTTGAAGTTTAAATGTCTCACATTTACCTAGTATAAATAGATTTACAATGAAATGACTTTACTCCTTTTTGAAAGTGTTTCGTTTTTCAAATTGTATAAAAATGTAGGATTGACTTGCTAACTATACCCATTATAGTTCTTCAGATAGTATGTTCCATTTCGTAGACATAACTTTGTGATATAATTGCCCTTGTATACATAAGATGTTTGTATCGATATTCGAAGTTAGAAATTGCATTTATGTTTAGAAAACGATACTTTTAACGTGTAATGTACTTGTATTTCCCCCCCTAAAACATGTAAAAGGATTTAAAAGTAGGGGTATGAACTCACTCGTTAAGTTTGAAGAGAGGGGCTAGAGTTGAGCAGAGTTTCGATCTCGGATAGTTGCGTCGTCGGGCTCTTCGGGAACTTCTGCAACGTAAATCTTCCGTCGGGGCTCGAGTGCGGAAACCGAGGTGAGAAAAGGGTCTCTGGAGCTGGGAGAATGTCTGAGAATTGGTGAAGGTGTGCCAAAACCCGAGCCTTATGCCCTCTATTTATAGGGCTGAAAACCCCCGTACGCGGCGCGTACTGCCGGAGTACGCGGGGCGTAGTCAGTACGCGGGGCGTACTTCGGTTACGCGGGGCGTAATAAGGCGTCATGGCTTACGACTCCTGGCTAGCTAGGCGTAGCTTGGGCGAGCCGATGGGACTCGACCCTGGGTCTAGTACGCGGGGCGTACTCCCAGATTACGCAGGGCGTAATCCCTGCTTCCAACTTCTAAATTCCGTAACTTTCGCGTACGAGCTCCGTTTTTCGCGGTCTTTATATCCACGCGTAGGTGAGATTATGCTCTACAACTTTCATTTAGACTCCGTCGGCTAGTTTTGACTTTATTTTTAATGATATAATTTTAATAGGCCGGGACTCCTAAAGTTCGTTAAAATTTCATAGGTTCTTTATTCGACGTCGGTTTTCGTTTGTCTTTTTATTGTTTTATTACCACCGAGGAGACCTTCAACTTCCGTTTAGGTGGCGATAGCTAAATAATACTCGATCTTCAATCCAAGTTTTTAGCCCTTTACTACTGTTACGAAACTTTGAAAATTCGTAACTTCTTCATACGAGGTCCAAATTGGGCGATCTTTTTATGCACGCTCATCTTTCAACGAGATCTACGACTTTTGTTTAGATACTTTAAGGCTAAAATGTATTTTATTGAGATTTCACTTTTTACATCAAATTATGTTTTAACGTCGTGTCGTATTTATACGAGTGTTTATAATTTCTTCAATATAACTCGGTTTTGAGTGTTCTTTATGTTTTCGGAAACCCGGGCATGATATCTAATATTCGATGCATCCCAACTTAGATACCTGAACACTTTATTTTCGAGGTTAATTTTGTTGTTTTTAGCTTTCGAGTGTTTACAATGCTTTTGGGAAAAATAGGGTTGTCACATATAGTGAGAAGACTCACCACGTGTAACTCGGTAACTCAGAAATCTCGGACTCCATGAAAATAGGATCTAGTCTCCGCCTAATCATACAAAATAAACACTCGGAATCAACACATTTCCCAAGGCTAGACCATACCCTCTCTTAGCACTCTCAGGAGGGTAAAAGACCATTTTACCCTCCTCAAGGCTCAAATACTCGAAATTTGAGCAAACACTAAAAGTCAACAAAAGTCAACCTTCTAGGGTATGCGGTGCATACCAGATCTGTATGTTAAGCGTACTCGGTAGCTTCACAGAGTCGAGGTACGTGGCCGCTTACGCCGCACGTACTAGGGTTACGCCCATCGTAACACCCAACTTTCTCCTCCTCTTCATTCAGGTCTTAATCGGTTAAGTCTTGCATCCAAAATCTAGACTTGACTTCTCTAACACGACTTAATCCATAAAGTTGGTGACTTTAAGCCTTTTCATGGCTGTGGAAGTCACAAACACCCAAAACACTCTATTTCCAACCTTAAAAGGTCCATATCTCATGCATGAACAACCTTTAACAACCAAGACTAGATTTTTATCACATAACAACACTAAATGAGCTAGTATGGGATAGATCTCCGCTTCTAAGAGCTCAACCACTGAAAAAGCTATGAACTTGGGGACCAAAAACCCTAAAACTTCTCTCTACAAAGTATGAATAGAAAAGATGCAAATCTTGAAGCTTTTTACCTCAAAATGAAGCCTCTTTCACTGCTAAAGTCGGATCCAAAAGCTTGAGCTCCAACTCTTCCTCCCCCAAGGCTATCACTTTGCTCCAAATGGCCATGAACACAATACTAAGCACTCCTAGACACTCCCTTGCTATATGAACGAGATTTAGGGTTTTGAAATGGTAAAGCTATGGAACAGGTGGCCAAAAAAAGGGCCTTAAGGTTGCTTAAATAGGGAGGCTGAACATATTAGGTTTTCTCTTCTGGGTTGGGTATGCCCCGAGTACACATTGGTACGCCCCGCGTACATGGCGACCCTTCCTGCTCAAGACGCAGACGAGTACACTGAGCGTACACCCTAGTACGCCCCGCGTACACGCAAAACATGCACCTCCTTAACAAGGGCCAAATGTGCCTCTTGCTCAAAGATGAAGGTTCATAAGGTATACCTGATTTTTGGGATGTTACACAAAGTGTTAGGAGGCCATTGGGTTGCAACAAAGTATTTCATGGCATTGTAAGTGAGTTTATGGTTAATGGACCATACTTAATGGAGTTTACGACCAATGGGAATTTAATCTTGGCCGTAAAGTCTCTAATGGGTCTCCATTTGAGGCTTAAAGGCAAGGTGTCTTAAGTGGTTAAGTGTTCCAAGGCTTAAACAAGAGGCTAGGTGAGTTTAAGGTCCAGAAATTACCTTAACTTGTGTTTACAGCATGGGGACCACTTCCACATGAGTTTATGGCCATAAACTCATGGTGTGAAGTACCATTTCGATGTTTGAAGTACCTAATTCAATGGTGTATGGTTCTAGACTAAGTTCCAAGGTTTGGTAAGGGACTAGGGTGCAATTTGCCCCACTTATAAGGGTTTACAGCCAAAGAACATGTCTTGGCCATAAATACCTTTGATCTTGTGTTTCTTGGTGATTTCTAAGGCCTAAAAATGTTACACCTAGTGTACAATGAGTTAAGACAAGAGTACTTACGATCTAGGAGCTTGAATGGTCGATTTTGGCCAAGAACACTAGTGTGTGTTCTTGGTGTTCTTGGTGAAACTTGAAGATCTACACAAATGGAATGAGTTCACAGATGAAATCATGTAAGATCACTAGTTCATGTAAGATATCAACTAGTTATGAGTTTTGAAGATCGAGGATGAAGATCAGGATGATACTTGAGAGGATTTCAGCCAGGGGAAAGAAAGAAGTGAACTAATGTCCAAAAACTCTTCATATAAGGTGGAGTTTACGACCCCCATGGAGTTTACGCTGTAAAATCCATTGTGGTGGCCGTGAACTCCTTATCAAGTTGTTTCAGGCTTGTTCTTTGAGCTATAACTTCAGCAAATAAACCCCGAGATTTATCCCTTAAGTGTACAAGGCTCAGAACGCTCAAACAGACTCCAAATTGTGTTAAATGATACCGGGAATGAGTTTGAATTTCAATGAAATGTTTGACTGTATAGGATAGAAAATTTCGGGTTGTCACATCATCCCCCTGTTAGAGGGAATTTCACCCCGAAATTAGAATTTAGATAAGAGAATAGGTATGAATAATCGAGGAAAGAGGTGGGTATACTTCCTATTCGATTGATTCTCGTGCTCCTAAGTAAATTCAGGTCGTCGATTGGCATTCCCTCGAACCTCACTAATAGGAAGCGGCTTTGTTTCGTTCGTCTGACCTATCGGTCCATGGTCACTATGGTTCTTTCGCAAAGGTGAGGCTCTCGTTGATCTCGATCTCGTCGAGTGGGATTACATGAGTCCTGACGGAAAAGTACTTTTTCAATGGAGGGTAAGTTGAGTCGTGAATATTTCTTTGCTCTTTGTTACTATGTGAGTAGATAAGTAGGTTATTTATACGGAGAATGACAAACTGATACAAGTAAGGATGGCGTACCCTATTCATTAAGTTCATGAATACTACGGGCGCATTGGTCCTATCCGAGGGGTATCACTACGAACTCGTAGCGTCCGCATCTAGTTTGGAAGATTGTCCTCAGGACATCCTTCTCTAATACTCACAACTGGTGATATTCAGTTCTCAAGTCCATTTTTGAAAGGTACATCGTTCCTTGCGGTTGGTCAACCAATTCATCTATGCGAGGCAGAGGGAAATGATTTCTAATGGAAATCTTGTCTAGTTCTCCATCAGTCGGTGTACTTATGTATGATCCATTGTTGAGTAGTCGTTAAGTTGTCTGGATGGTTCTTGTATCTCCGTAGGTGTTAGACTGTAGGTCAGTTTGGTTACAGGAGTATCCTTTGATTGTATTCTAAGTTTGTTCGCATGACGATGCGATTACTCGTAGTCTTAGACAGTCTCCGTCCTGAAGTTCATATTAAAAGTCATACATGGTTCATCAATCACAGTCTCGTGTATACGAGTCGTATATAATTAAGATTGAAAAGGTAGTCGAGTAAATGATTATTCTTTAAGCTCACATCCCAACGAGGAAAAGAATTTAAAGTGGAATCATCAATTCTAAACCTTTAGAATTTTGTTTATATACCACCCTTGTGTATACATTCTTTAGCGATAGATCAACCGTACGGGTCTTTGGATTGAACTTGATGTACTGTATGAGTGGTACTTTGGGGAGGTTTGCTAAGGTTTCTTCGGAAAGGATAAGAAATATGAGGTACTCTACGCATTAGTACTTCCAAGTTCTGGAATGACGGCTTCGCTAGAAAGACGTTTATAGATAAAGAGATTTACGCACGAAACTGGTATTGTGAGGATTGAATTGACTCAAGTTGAATGATAATATCGAAATCACTTGGAAATAAAGGCATTAGATTTGATCATAAAGGTGTTACAGACAAAACACAACAGTGCAACTTTTAACAGAGTTACAATACTTTAGATTTACTACAGGGATACTACTGCGAACAAGGTATACTACAAAAGGCAAGTATACGCAGCACGAGGGTCCCTTAATTGACGAGATCTCTCAAAAGATAAGATTCGAGTTGCACTAGTTTTAAACATGTTTTAAAAGCATACTAAATACTGACGATTGGAAGTGAACCCATATTATAGTAGGGTCCTTCGTTGCCTTTTTCCATTCTGGGGTCAAACTCCTCCTGTTCCATCGTCATTCTTCTCTGTTGGGTAGTCCCTCTTGAAGTGTCCCATTACGCCACATAGATGGCATATCCGAGAAATTTCGACATTGGTGGTTGAAGTAATGTGTTGGATCCGAGTCCTGCAGAAGCGGATAGTATGTCCATTCTTGTTGCAGTTATAGCAGTGTAACAGACAACAACAACCTAGATGATGGAAGCTGCAGTTATTGCACTTCGGTAAATTACCAACATACTGTTTGGCTGGGTTTAGGGAAATCGGGATACCAGAAGGGATGGTAGTAGGAGTTACAGCTGTCATGGCCGTGAAGGCTTCCACAGGTTGTTATCTTTTGCTTGCCCCTTGGGGTGATTTGCTTTTAACTCTATCCTAGAACTTTCATTTGTTATTCTTGGGCTTAAGATTTGGGGTGTCGTGGTAGTTTGTTACTCGTTGGGGTACTTGATTGTTACTTGGATTGGAATTGTTGCTAACAATCCCATTAACATTTGCGTTGTTAGAATTAAGGTGAGTCGGAACAGTTGTCACGGCAGCTGAGACTGCAGCTTGAAAGGTAGTTGCATCAATCTGAAGAGTTGGTGTTTGGTTGATGGGTTGAATACTTTTCTTCGGCGACATGATTCTGTTACACGAAAGGAAAATGAATTCGTGAGTGACTATGGTGGAACCTAGATGCATTTCAGTCATTCATGTAAAGGGTAGAAGTATGTTCTTGAAGGTTTGACCTACGTCCCTATGATGCAGTCCTAGTACATATTAGAAGTAAGTTCACAGAATGGTCTCAAGACGTTTGTTGTCCAAACCGGGGTTTTATTTTTTGGTGGATAGTATGATCCAACATTTGAAAGAGACTTCGAAATGATCCAGAAATTAATTACTATAGTCCAATGACTTGACTAAAGCGAGTTTCAAATAGACTCCAACGAAGGTATGATGAAAGTATTTGAACAAAGAGTTCCACGAAAGTTAGCCGACTGTCGGTATCGTTGATATTCATGATGTAATAAGTTTGGAAAAATTGACCTTTTAGTAGGTCTTACATCATATTCAGAGTAGCAAAGTCTTTGACAGCATAAAGACCTAACTAAAAGTACTTACAGTACAAGGTAGTCACATAGAAAAGTGCTACACAGAACATAGACAGGAACATGGTTCTTTAAAAAAAAAAAAGAAGGAAAGTAAAGCATCTCCTACTGGCGACAGTCACCCCTATGGTGAACCCTTAATTTAGCTAGTTGACGTTCCATATCAAGTAGGTATCTTTCGTACACCCTCTGTCGTACTTGGAGCTCTATGACTTCGGCTCGAGTTTCAGCTAGTGCTTGCAGAAGGGTCTCATGGTCTCTCTCGGATCTCTCACGAGTGTTTTCAAGATGATTGGTGCGTATGGTAGGCATTCTTTCATTGGAATTAACCTCTTTGATACGATGGAGAGCCGTCCGGCCCTGAATTTCGTTTCGGGAAACTCTACGGATCAGGATTGGTAGATATCTGTCTGCTGAGCTCCCTTCGCTTGAGTTGTAGAAGCTTCGGTCTCCATTAAACGGCATAGGTTGATCTTGCTCTTCGTTCTATGTTTCCAAGCTTTCTACCTAACGAGGCATCGGGCCATGAAAAGCCGGACGAGCGTTAGAATTTGGAATAGGACCTACGTTGGGTATGTTTTTAACCTCGGGCTCAGAGGTATCATCATCCGAAAGGTATTCATCGTGGTGATCATTCAAAGGGATTGGATGATCATTCTCGGGTTCTTCTCCAAACTATCCAGCATTGCCTTCGTTCGGAAGGTACGGGTTACCATGGGGATGGAGTCCAGCCATGTTATTTATGCGAGAATTGGGGTAAAGAAATAATTATTAGATGAACTAACTAGATAATTATTAGATAATCTTCATTAGTTATATCACTATTTGTAAAGTGCATAACAATTATATGTAATCAAAACAGGATAGCCTTTCGAATAAGTGACCTTAACTCCCAATTCACAAGGAACAGGGGTAAAGCAAAATTTCGCGGATTCTAAGTCTATGACATCCTAGTTACATATAACCTTAGTGAATCCACTTAGAAACTATTGACTTAGTAATGAAGATCCTTTTTAGTTCTCAAGTAAGTAATTATAGTAACACAAAATACTACCTAAGGAGGCGTCAGTCCATGAAAAGCTGGATGAGGGTTAGGATTTGGAATGGGCGCTACCGGGGCTATGTTCTCAACCTCGGGCTCGAAGTTATCATCATCCGAAAGGTCTTCAACATGGTGATCATTCAAAGGGATTGGATGATCATTCTCGGTTTCTTCTCCAAACCATCCAACATTGCCTTCGTTCGGAAGGTACGGGTTGCCGTGGGGATGGAGTCTAACCATGTTATTTATGCAAGAATTGGGTAAAGAAATAATTATTAGAAGAACTAACTAGATAATTATTAGATAATCTTCATTAGTTATATCGCTATTTGTAAAGTGCATAGCAGTTAAATATAATCAAAACATGATAGCCTTTCGAATAAGTGACCTTAACTCCAAATTCACAAGGAACAGGGGTAAAGCAAAATTTTGCAGATTCTAAGCCTATGGCATCCTAGTTACATATAACCTTAGTGTATCCACTTAGAAACTATTGACTTAGTAAAGAAGATCATTTTTAGCTCTCAAGTAAGTAATTATAGTAACACAAAATACTCCTATAGTATTTTAGACTTATGTTATGTTATAGTGTTCTCATTGTGGTAGTGTTTGTAAGTTTTTAGACTTGTTGCCACATCACAACCATTCATGGGCATGTGCTAATCACTCCATGGACCAGCATAGTTGATCACACTATCCCACTCCCAAGACTGACCATACATCCCCGAGCTTAATTATGATATTCAACCATCGTAATACTTTTGTTCTTGTCATTGTGACATGGATTTTAGTATGAATGCAGGTACGTATACTTAGTTAAATATTTTATTATTTAAAAGTAAAAAAATCTTGTTCAGAGTATTTTTAATCATGTTGTATTTATAGTTAGTATATATTTTATGGGTTGATATACTCATTTCACTATAAACAATGCTCTGATACCAATCTGTCACACCCCAAAATGGAGAACAGCTGAAACGTTCTGGGGCGGAGGACATCATGTAATGTATCACAACAATGTAAAGTAGTAAACAAGCAACAACATCATCCATTGAATTAATAGTATAATTATAAATACAAGTGTGTTATTTCATAGTATAAAACAACATAATGAATATTAAAAATAAAAGACGAGTCTTTACTGCTCCGTCTTCACAAAACCTGGTCGTCTTACCTGTCTATTTGTGACATGAGAATACAAGTTATTTTGAAAGCAAGTATCAGCAATAAAGCTGGAGAATTCATAAGTATTTATGTGTATTTGATTTGTAAAACTGTAAAGAAAAGACTTGTAAATGTTTGGAGAAAAGTTTGTATAAGTATGAAAATAATTGTAAACGTTTGAAAACCCTAGAAAATCCCATATTTCCTACTAGTATAAAAAGTAGTCTTCTACCAAGACCTAACTGTTTTGAAAGTATGCATCACTGTAAAGGTGACGGTTTTTCCCTTATATAACTATTATTATTATAAAACTATTGTCTACCTCATCGTTTATGTGTATGTGTCACAAAATAAAGGTAATAAGGAAAATAGTATATCTATATCAAATATATTCTACCTCATAGTTCATGTGAATGTGTCACAAAGTAAAGGTAAGAAAGAAAATAATATAATAACTAAAATTGTATCCTTTTGCACTAGGATATTCACGGCATGGTAGTTTGCCGAACAGTACAACCGTTGACACCCGTCGATGTGCATTTTCCCTACTGTAGCTAACAGCCTTGGGGGTTGAATGGTAAGTCCCGAAACATATGTAATAGTATATATGTAAACGTATCTATGTAATCGTATCTATGTAAATGTATCTGTGTAATCGTATCTCTTGTAATTGTATGTCTTGTAAATGTATGTAATCGTATCTCTTCATATAGTATGTAATGTATTAGTATTCTTGTAATTGTATCTCTTCTTATAGTATGTAATGTATTAGTATAGACTCATGAATGAACTGACTCTTGTGTGATTCTTTGTACTTGTAATAGTAAGTAGTATCTCCTAACTATACCTATTATAGTTACTAGTAATGTACATGTATAACCGAAAGTATGCCTTTGCTACCCAAAGGTACTAAACTAACTGATGGAACTTTTATGTCTATATAGGTATACACGATATATAACTAATATTTAGACGACATTCGGACGAATAACCGATACCCTAAGGCCACATCCCAACGAGTAAAAGGAAATAAAGCGAGCTAGCCGTCCTAAGTCCTTTAAACATTACTTATATAACTATACATATATAAGCATGGATTTGACAATATAAAAGTATAAAAGAAGTTTTGTAAATCTTTTGAAAAGTTTAATAACTAAGAAATGATGACTTGATGTCAGTTTATAAAACGATTTGAAAGTAGTTTGTTTGATAAGACAGTTTTAAGTAGAAGAAAACCTTTGTTTGAAACACAATTATAACAAAGTTTGAAAGGAAACATACAATATGTAAGATAGTTTGATAAAGAGTTTTAACATGTAAAAACGTTTGAGAAAGTCATTTGAAGTAATCTGTTTGGTAAAACAGCTAAAATTATAGTAAATCCATTTGTATGCTAGTTATTAATCACATATGATTGATATAATAAATAGCATGATTCAACTTGTATTTCCCCCATAAAAGCATTTATAAACATTTAAAAACATTTAAAAGGTTAATTAAGGGGTATGAACTCACTTGCAGTGAGTGGATCGTATGGAAGTGTCAAACAAGTTCTTGGTGTCAAGTGAAGACTTAAACACACACAGTGATCCTAATAACATATAAAGACATATGTATATATACATTTAGTGATTATAACAATAATTAAACAAGTATAAACACCCTAATGTGTGGAAATCACTTTGGTCAAAGTGTTAGGAGGCCATTAGGTTGCTACAAAGGATTGAAAGGCATTGTAAGTGAGTTTATGGTTAATGGACCATACTTAATGGAGTTTACGGCCCGGGGGAGTTTACTCCTAGCTGTAAACTCTCTAATGGGTCTCCATTTAAGGCTTAAAGGCAAGGTGTCTTAAGTGGTTAAGTGTTCCAAGGCTTAAACAAGAGGCTAGGTGAGTTTAAGGTCCAGAAATGACCTTAACTTGTGTTTACAGCCTGGGGACCACTTGCCAATGAGTTTACAACCATAAACTTATGGTGTGAACTACCATTTCGATGTTTGAAGTCCCTAGTTCAATTGTGTATGGTTCTCGACTAATTTCCAAGGCTTGGTAAGGGACTAGGGTGCAATTTGCCCCACTTATAAGGGTTTACAGCCCAAGAACATGTCTTGGCCATAAACACCTTTGATCTTGTGTTTCTTGGTGATTTATAAGGCCTAAACATGTTAAACCTAGTGTACAACAAGTTAAGACAAGATAACTTACGATCTAGGAGCTTGAATGGTTGGTTTTAGTCAAGAACACTAGTGTGTGTTCTTGATGTTCTTGGTGAAACTTGAAGATCTACACAAATGGAATGATTTCACGGATGAAATCATGTAAGATATCAACTAGTTAGGGAAGGAAACTTATGAGTTTTGAAGATTGGGGATGAAGATCGGGATGACACTTGATAGGATTTCAGCCAAGGGAAAGAACGAAGTGAACTAATAGCCAATAACTCATCATATAAGGTGAAGTTTACGGCCCCCATGGAGTTTACGGCCGTAAAATCCATTGTGGTGGCCGTGAACTCCTTGTCAAGTTGTTTCAGGATTATTCTTTGAGCTATAACTTCAGCAAATAAGCCCCGACACTTATCCCTTAAGTGTACAAGGCTCAGAATGCTCAAACAGAATCCAAAATGTGCTAAATGATAACAGTAATGAGGTTGACTTTTAATGAAGTGTTTGACTGTACAGGATAGAAAATTTCGGGTTGTCACAACCTCAAATTGAATGCTAGGGACAACTTTATGTTGTTTGTTGGTTGACTCTTGAATATTTTCAAGACCAATATGGCTCCCAGTAGCCCTTTTAGATAGAAGCTCCCTCACATGGCAGACTTCTCTTCGAGCAACCAACATTTTATTCTCTGAAGGTTAGTAAAACAATTACCAAAAAGTCTTGTTGTGATATCCAACGAGATAACACATCTCTATTCTTGGTTCTAGACTGTCAAGCATTTCTCGAAGTGTATAAGCATCATAATCGTAGACTTTAATATGTGCGAGTGAAGGATGAACCATACTCCACGTTCCATAAAGTGTTTTATAAACCTTATTAGTTGGTACAAGGCCAAGGACTCTTGTAACACTATTAATGGTACAATCCATGAACTATTGGTAAGCATATTACAAATCATCCAATACCAAATCAAATATTCATTTGGTTTTTTATCCGACAAACACTATTTGTGGTAGTTTTCTGGGTGTAGAAAACTCGTGAAAATGTGTCTCATTTCCTTAGATGATTGATGAGCATATGAATGAAATGCTCACTATCCTATTGAATCTGAGTATCTCATCCTTTTGCCTAGTTGATTATTAACTTCATTGTATGAGACATCTAAACACCTAAAAGCTTCCAGACTTATGTTTATTTAATTAAACAAATACATACCTTATAAGGTAGAAGTTATTCTTACCATGTATTGGATTAATCTGAATGCTCCACTAGTGTGCACTAATTTAAAGAGATATTCACATGATCTAGTAATGTATCCATCATCAATCTGTTAAACAAGATATGCCTTTATCATAAGACTTGTGGCCAAATGATATCCACAATCCGATCCAACTACGTATTTGTTATTGCATTTCTTGTTTAAGTGTTTAAGAGTATGATTCTACAAATACATTTTACCCAAACCTTTTGAATATATTTGAATCAGTATGCATTATGGTCAATCTGAATGTTCCATTAGCCAAATTAATTTCAATAAATATTTGCACAATCAATCTTGACAATTGATACTTGCATTTATCAAAAAAAGCTTGTGGTAAAATGAATTTTAAAATCCTATCAAATTGGATATTTTGTAATACAATTCTTATTTATATGTTCAATAAGATGATTCCACAATAATACATCTCATTGAAATATTCAAATCAATTTTGAGCTATCATTAATATACTAGTTTCACAAATTTCTTGATTTTCTTTTAACATGTTAGAATGTTCTTCATTTAAATAAGTCAGAAAAATCTCTTGAAACATATTATAAACAATTTGAATCATAAAAACATAGACCAAACATTTGGGGAGAAGTAGTTGTCTTTTGATCTTATGAATAGTAACAAGGGTACGATATTCATGATCAAATTATCTTTTCATATTTTAGAATTATTAATTCATTTCAATCACTACACATTCTCATGAATGTCAGTACTTAATCCTTAGTAAAATACTTAAAGGTTTAGATGTAATATTCCAATGCTATTCTGAATTAATTTATTTGATTGACGACCAAACATGGGAGAACTAGTTGTATTTTGATCCTATGGATAGTAGTATGAGCTCATAATCATTGATTGAATTATCTTATCTATGTTTTAGTATTTTACTATGCTACAAATATGTTGGTCATTTATGCTTTATTGCTTATTATCTTGTTTTGGAAATGAATACCCTATAAGAACATATCTTAGAATAAGCCTTCCTATTGTTTTTGACGTTTGGAGTCGGATCAGGTATACTAAGAATAATCGCATTTAAACCCATGGGAAACTAGATTTCTTTTTCTTCAAACTTCTATTTATGATAGTAAATATACGATAGTATTGGAGTTGGATTTTATATGATTGATCATTTGATGTGGGCCCTAGTGTAAAGGATTGATCCCTTGCGTTCCTAGAGGCCCATAATCGTTTGACAAAAGGGGATTCACGAAAATGGACATAACTTTGGCTATGGGGCACCATTTTGGGCCTACAACCAGTCAAATGAATGCTTGGAGAAATGAGCACATCTAGATAAGTAACCGCAGGGAACTTACCCATTTTAAGGCCATAAATCGCTTTCTAAATGGGGTTATGAATAATTTTGTTATTTTTCCTTAATTTTTGGGGTTTTATTTTTGGGTTTGTATTTGGCGCGTGGACTTTTAGGGTTACGTTTTATTTTTTTCTTCTAATTTAACTATTTTCTGATGTAATTTGGATGGTTAGTCATTAATTTTATGAACTTTCAATTTTCTCCCAAATTCTATGCGTGTTAACCCATATTTTGAAGCCAATCCCACAGTATTTGTAGAATCAATGTGGTTTTGAAGAGATTTTCTTGTTTATTCTTTTAGAATCAATAGGTTCCTTGTTGGTTATATTTGTGTTGTTTTTGTACGTTGCATCAGTTGGTATTAGAGACGAATTCTGGGTTCAGAATGCCTCTGAGGAGAAATAGGACACACACCAATGTTCATGAGCAAGAACTGGAAAAACTTATTATTGCATGAATGGAGGAGAGATCGATCAAATGGTTGACCAATTGACTGACAAGATGGTTAAACTAATGAATAAAGGAGGGAAATGCTCTTGAACTCATTCGCAGGTGGAATATGGTGAGTTTGGGAACCCGTTTGGTGGCAGTGATGTTTTGTATTCTAAAGACGATCTAGAAAGGTGGCCAAGGCGTGATCGTAGTGGTTGGCAATAGGTGTTGGGAGGCCGAAAATGAGAATTGATATCCCTGAATTTGACATGGTCAGTTTGAATCTGGAGGGGTTCATTGACTTTTTCGCTACTATTGAGGATGTTTTTGAATTCAAAGAAGGACCTGAAAACAAATGAGTGTCATTGATCTCTACCAGGCTACATGGTAGGACATTTGCATGGTGGCAACCATTGAAACTGACACGAGACAGGCTCAGAAAGTCAAAGGTTGTGACTTGTAGGAAGATGAAGAAGTTTTTACGGTCCAACCTCCTAACCCATAATTTTCATAGGTTGATGTACCAACACTTGCAAAATCTAAAGCAGGGTGCCAAGTTAGTTGACGATTACACAACCGAGTTTTACCAATTGATTGCCCAAAATGATATCCAAGAGGCAGAGGAATAACTCATTGATTGATATATTGAAGGTCTACGTATCCAAATCATTGAATCTGTAAAGATGTTTGACCCAGTATCCGTTTCTGAACCGCATTAACGGGCATTGGCTTTTGAGAAACAAAGTCGTTGGGTGGGCGGTTCGTCTTCAACTGCCATTGTTAGTGGAAGTTCTGTGATGGGTGGTATGGTACCCCACGTTGTGCCTAATCTACAAATACCGATATCTAATGGTGCTAGACCAACTCCTAGAACAACTCGTAGTAGTAGCTTGAAGTGTTTTAGTTATGGGGAGACAGGTCACCGACAATTAGAGTGCAAGAAGGTCGGAAAATGGCATTTGTTTGCTAAGCAAGATGATTGAAAAAATGAAGGTGCTGGTGAAAATTATGAAGATGCCTCTGTGTATGAAAAAGAGCCTAAATTCGAAGAAGAAGTTGTTACTGGAGATATGGGGGGGGGGGATAAATCTGGTGGTAAGGCGCTCTTGTTTTACACCAAAAGTTGTTGGTGATGATTGGATCAAACAAAATATCTTTCAGTCAACATGTTCTATTTAGGGTATGGTTTTTACCTTTGTTATTGATTCGAGAAGTTGTTATAACCTTACATCTAAAAAACTGGTTCAAAAATAGGGGTTGAAATTAGAAAATCGATCTAAGTGTTACAAGCTATAGTGGGTTAACAAGGGTGGTGAGGTAATTGTATCTAAACGAGTCTCTGTTCAATTTTCTATTGGTACCATGTATAAAGATGATGTATGGTGTGATGTGATTTCTATGGATTCTTGTCATTTCTTGTTGGGCAAACATTGGGAGTATGCTCGTAACATAGATCATAATGGGTAGACCAATACTTATAGTTTCTTCTTTGGTGGTGTGAAGATAATAATGTTTCCCAGTAAGCCAAAGGAACCTGTTCCTAAACCTTCAGGTGCTCTATTGAAACTTACTTAGTTTGAAGATGAGTTGGAGGTAGAAGGTGACACTTTTGTGTTGCTAGGGAAGAAAGTGGCTAAGGAGGTTGTAATTCCTGAGGCTATGGTTCCCCTACTGAATGAATTCGCTGATGTTTTCCTTAATGAATTACATGATGGCTTGCTACATTTACGTGACATCCAACATCATATTGATTGATAACCAGGAGCCTAGTTGCCTAATAGGCGACGTTACATAATGAGTCTCGGAGAGTATGAGGAGTTGTTACGACATGTAGAGGACTTAATTTCAAAAGGTCATGTTTGAGAGAGCATGAGCCCGTGTGCGGTTCCTTCTTTGTTGACTCCTAAAAAGAATGGTATGTGGCATATGTGTGTTGATAGTCGTGCCATCAATAAGATCACAATGAGGTACAAATTTCCAATTCCTCGACTTGATGACCTGCTTGACCAGATTAGCAGTGCCAATATCTTTACAAAACTATACTTGAAGAGTGGGTACTATCATATTTGACTTAGACCTAGGGATGAGTGGAAGACTGACTTCAAGACTCATGAAGGATTATATGCGTGGTTGGTGATGCTTTTCGGTTTATCAAACGCTCCTAGTATGTTTATACATGTGATGAACCAGTTTTTCAGGACTTTTATTGGAAAATTTGTAGTCATTTATTTTGAGGACATACGTATTTAAGGTGCTACTTTTGGTGAGCATGTTAGCCATGTGAGGCAGGTTTCGACTGTACTTCAACGAGATAGTTAATATGAAACTGTGAAGAAATGTGTGTTCATGGTCCCCTAAAGTCATGTTATTGGGGTATGTTATTTCTGGGGGAGGAATATAGGTGGACAAGTCTACAGTAGTAGTTGTCAGACAATAGCCAACTCCAACAACCATCACTGAAGTTCGCAGTTTTCACGGTCTTGCTTCATACTATAGGAGGTTTATTCAAACTTTAGTTCTATTATGTCACTGACTGCTGATTGTATGAGATGGAAGACCTTTACTTGCACCGAAGAGGCAGAATCAACTCTCCAATTGGTTAAAGAGAAGTTTACTACAAAACCGGTTCTGGTATTGCCACATTTTTCTCATGTTTTTGAATTACACACGGATGCTTCAAAGGTTAGGATTGGAGCAGTTCTAAGTCAAGGAGGAAGACTGATTTCCTATTTTAGTGAGAAGTTTATGGGGCCAAAGTTGCATTATAGTACTTATGATGTTGAGTTCTATGTAGTGGTCCAAGTTGTAAAGCATTGACATCATTATCTGTTTCATAAGGATTTTTTTTGTTTACAGATGATGACTCTTTAGGACATATTCACAATCAAGATAAGGTGTCACAGAAATACGGGAGGTGGATGTCGTTCTTCGAAAAATTCACTTTTATGGTGAAATATAAGTCTGGAATGTTGAACCGGGTGGTTGTTGCATTGAGCCTGATGAGTAATATGGTAGTTACCATGAGAGTTTTTGTGTCGGGGTTGGATGACCTCATGGATCAGCTTACTATTGATCCTTATTTTTCTAATGTTCTGCTTGGCATACAATCTAGACAGAGGTCTGACTTCCTGGTGCATGAAGGTTTCATTTTCAAATGGAATCAGTTGTGTATCCCTGATTCTAGTCTCCGCATTTAAATCATCAGGGAATTGCATGGTGAAGGGAATGTTGGGCAAGATCTCAATTTACACTTGGTGCGATCATCTTATTTTTGGCCTACTATGCGCAAGGAGGTGGATATAAATGTTAAATGGTGTTGAATATGTCAGCTCTCAAAGGGCACATCTACCAATGCAGGACTATATATATGCCTTTGCCTGTTCCATCACAACCATGGGTGGATATAAGCATAGATTTTGTGTTGGGTTTACGACGTACTCAATGGGGAAATGATTCAATCTTTGTGGTTGCTGATCGTTTTTCTAAGATGATGCACTCTATTCCTTGCAAAAAGATGATAGATGCAATTAATGTGGCTCAGTTGTTCTTTCGAGACGTCTACCGTTTGCATGGATTGCTGTCTTCTATTGTTTTAGATCGAGACATCTGGTTTGTGAGTCATTTTTGGTGCATCTTTTGGAAAATGGTGAATTCTCAGCTTAATTTTAGTAGTGCATATCATCCTCAAACGGATGGCCAAACATAAGTTGTCAATCGATCACTTAGTAATCTTTTGCGGTGTTTAGTGGGTGATCATGTAAAGCTCTTGTAAGTTAATAATTATTATGCTAGTGGGATCATAATTATTATGGTAAGTGTTGGAAGTTAGCAATGTTAATTATAGAAAATAAAAGTTTCAATTCGCAAAGTTGTAGGGTTTGAAAATGTTGTTTTACTATAATTAAGGGTGAGGAAGACATACTTCAATTCAATTCTAAAATATTAGATTGAGGTTTTAATCAAATTTAGTCAAAGTCATATATGAATTTTGTGTTGAAAAGATTCAACATAACGAAATTCTATATGGAAATGATAATTGCGTTCACAAATTCGATTATGATTACGACATCCCTCTTCATAATTCGAATTGTGAGAACATGGCAAATAGAAATATTATAGCAAAAGACTGATCAAGTATTATGTATTTATGTTAGACATTATGAATCGTGTCCCATATGCTTCGGGTATAGGATCGTTTGCATATGCTATAATATTCTTATGTTCTAGTTTTCCAAATGCCAAGGGAATTAAGAGGGAAAAGGAATATAACCGGATATGACTAAAGTGGTTAAACAATTGTTAAGGACAATCTAAGGTTCGCCAAAGATTGGTCGCTTAAGGACAGTTGGAAGTATAGTAATGGATGGACCATATTGACATTATTATGAGTTGTCGTATGGAAAATATGGATTGTTTCCATATTAGGAGATGAAGAATAGATATGAAAGTTAGAAACTTTTATGCAAGAAGGATGTTCAAAGGAATGTACTTTGAATTTGAGACTTCATTTCCATGGAATTCTCTTGTAACAATCTCCAAAGGAATATTTTGTAATATCATTGGTCAAGTCTTTGTGACTTTTGGTACCTAGATATTACAAAAGAATCAATGCATGATAGTTTAGAATCTAAGACTTTCTAGCAGTGACAACAATTTGGAATTCTTACACTTGTTATAAGGATTTGGAATTATGAAATGAGCATCATTGAAATGTTTTTCAATTGATCTATTTCACAAAGTAAGGAACATAGACAAACATAGTGTGCATGCTTGAAGCATGGCATAACTATTGTTTAAGACAAACATAGTGTGCATGCTTGGAGCATGGCATAGATATTGTTTCAATTCAAGTATTAAGTTGATTATTCAAAACATTATACAATGAATAATGAGTAATCAATATGACTCAAAAGTTTTGGGACCATACAGGATTAGTGTTATTCTTGTGTTTCACTTTTCATGTTTTGACTTCCCGAATGACTAGGTTATTTAAAACATCCACAATCGATCATACTTTAGAAGTAGGTATTAAGGTAAGACTATCATGAATGGGTTTGTAGAGGTGTTTTAGTCATAGCACAAGTTTGCAACAGTGTTAATGAGTGCTCTTGGAATAAGATTCGTATATTGGATTCAACCCATGCTCATATGAATCACTTCATGGATTTTATCACGAGTGATTGTGAGACGATAATATCTTATATTCTTGAAACGAAGACATGTGAGTTGTAGTTGTGAGTCGGTTGCACATTGACATATGTAAACACACCAGTAACTTGGTGTTATAAAACATATCGTTGTGTGTAATTTGATGACTAAGTACAACTGAACATTTGGGTCGAAGTTTATCCGTTCCTTTTACCCCATGTAGATAAAAGCGATATATGTGGGCCCTTCAATGATTTAGTGATGACACCCTAAGTGCTTGGCCAAGCCTGGACTGATTTGATTTGCTCAATTAGTCGGTCGTCATAAATCAGAAATCGGGAAACAACAAATGGACAGAGAGAATTATTGTAATCCATGTCTCAGTTTATATGATATCTAGAATGGAGGAATATATGATCCCTTATCTAATGGACGCGTCATTGACTATGTCAGAGTTCGACAATGGCTTTTAAGAGCTACGATTGCTAGTTTGGTTGTAGAGTCGTACTTGTAATAATAGTTATTAGACTTATTCAAGTCGGAGACTGTTGTATTAGTGTCTAAGTCCATAACTATAACTGGTATGTACTTGACCCGAGAGTAGCATGGTCCGTTTGGGTTGCATGGCACTGGAACAATATGAAGGATGATAATTGAGAAGAGGTTATATATGGTTTATTAATATATTATAAGTTCTAATATATTAATATGAAATCATATTATTTAATTAGTATTGATCAAGAATTAATTTGGAATTAATTTTGTGATCAAAAGAGACTAATTAAATATATGGGGATTGATTATGTAAACCATTCTTTCTTATAATGTGGGCTTATGATCCATTATTATTTATGTTTAACTAAACCCATGTGGTGACCCATGGATAATCCATAGAGGTTTAAACCCATGGAGTATGAGGAATATGGAAGGTCATGCACATTAGGGTTTGCATGGTCTAACCCTAATTATGCCACACTATATAAGAACCCCTGTAGTTCATGAAATAGACACCTAAGTAAGCTTAGAAGAGTGGTAGCTGATTTAGTGATGCAAGATAACCTCCTCTCAAGTTCCTCCATTGTTGGTGGTGTTGTGTGATTCCATTTGAAGTGCAACACTTGGGGCAGTAAGTTCTTAAAGGTCCAAGGTTTCCAACTACAACAAAAGGTATGTCGTCTAACTAGAATTTCGTAGTAAAGATACTCCATTGTATGCTAGTTTGGATGATACTTTGGAAAAACAAAGTTTGCATGTATATTAGAGAAAACTTAGATCCAAAGCATCTAGGGTTGCATGTGCACCATAGGAGTGTTAGAATGCTCAAAACCCTTCAGAGTTTCCCCTAGGAAAACCTAGGATGAGGTCTAGTGATGGGAGACTTATTTTGATGAGGGTTTATTGTATGGATATAAGGTGACTTGGCAGAATCGAGACCATCCTTGAGGAAAGTACGAATAAATGTGGAAAGTAGTGTGGGCCTCTACTACTGTAATAAGAGGATTCGTACTTAAGTCAAAGAGAGCATTATTGAAACTAGGTAGCTTGTAGATATTGTTATCTCTCGATATATTATGATGCTTATTCTGATGGTTTATATGGTCTATTTTTAGTATGGAGACATTGTGAGGCAGACCTGTTGGCAGTTCTTGTGCTGGAGAGGGCTCGTACCTAGGTTCTCAAGTTGGGCAGGTAGATGATCAGACTAGGAAGTTCATCTTGTCTGAGATTATGCATTTCACTATTGAGCAAACTCCTATGATCTTTGGTACGGTGAAGTAGGGTATTCTGGAGATTCTGGATGACCGGTTGAGCGCCTTTCGTTCTGAGATGGTGTCATTCGTTGGGGTGCATTCATTGACCTTAAGAGAGTTCCAGACATGTGGAGCTCTGGATTATCATGTGGCAAATGACCTAATAGCGAGCATGAGGTGTTTAGCAGATGTTGCTAATGCCTTCCGCACCAGCAGTTGCCCCAAGGGGGCAAAGGTCGCACTAGCATCCTGTCTTCAAAAGAATAGGGCATGAGATTGGTGGGAGGAGATCGGGGGCACATTGAGTGATGAGGCTGTTGATTTGATGACCTAGGATGATTTTGAGACCAGGTTCAGGGCTGAGTTCACACCAGAGATTGAGTTGCATTAGTTGGTGCGAGACTTTCAAGATCTTTGCCAGAATACTGAGATAGTGGTTGAGATCATTGCGATGTTTCGGGAGAGGGAAATTTTGGTTCCACAGTATGTGGTGGATGACAATATGAATGAAGATAGGTATCAAGAGATGTTGAGGAGTGACATCAGCAGTTTCCGAGTCGATCCAACTGCAAGATGTTGGAGGATATGATACTGAGAGCTAGGGAGAGTAAGATTGATATGGAGATAGAGAAGAAGAGGAAGCCATATAATGTGTCGAGTGCTGAGGGTTTGGGAAAGAGGCCCATGGTTGTTGATGAGAGAGGGAAGGGCCAGCAGGGCCGAGGCCGCTGTGGCAAGTGTGGTAGGATGCACGATGGGTGGTTCTTGTTGCTTCAAGGGTGGCCAGGCTTGTCACATTAAGAGGGATTGCACTGCTACCACCACCACCACCCTGATACCTGATCTAACTTCCTTCTATTGTAATTAGAGGGGACACAAGAAGGTCCATTATCCAAGTTTGGGTGTAGCAACACTGGTGTCAACACCCGCTTCAGCAACTCTTCGGATTACTGACAACCGCCAGGGCTGGGCAGATGCATCTTTGGTGAAGAGAAGGGATTCTCAGCTGATAGCTGAGGAGGCTCGTGTAGCTCCCTATGTAGTGACATGTATGTATCTTCTCCATATCTATTTATTTATATTGATTTTTTTCTTATCTTTATGTGTTTTATTTTAGGCTCGTTCCTTATGAACGGTATTTTAACATTGGTATTGTTTGATTCAGGGGCTACATGATACTTTGTATTGCTTGCGCTTTGCAAGAGGTTTTTCGGAGCTCCGAGGGAGTTGGATTTTCCTTTAGATGTCAAGATCGCATATGATAGATCTATTTGGGTTGCGATGGTTCATCGGGGTTGTACTCTTTAGTTATTCAACGAGCAGTATCTGGTTGACTTAGTTCCCATTCCTTCGCGTGGGAACAAGGTTATTGTTTGTATGGATTGGTTGAACCCCAATAGGGGAAGTGATCAATTGTGAGCAACATTTAGTTCGAGTTCAAACCGCAAGTGAGAGACAATGTGTGGTCCAGGGAAAGAGAGCTCATAGTGGTCTGTTATTGTGTTCAGCAGCGAGCGCCAGAAGCTATATTCAATAGGGTTATTCCAGATATGTCAACTATGTTAAGGATACTCTGTATAAGGGTAAGGCAACTGTGGATGATGTGTAGATTGTGTGGGATTACCCAGATGTGTTTCTAGAGGATTTTCTTGGGGTGCCTCTGGACAAGCAGGTTAAGTTAAGAATTGATCCGGTTTCTGGTGCGGCTCCGATAGCCAATGCACTGTATCGGTTGTCTCCTCCCAAGATGCAGGAGTTGACTACACAATTGCAGTAGCTGTAAGACAAAGGATTCATTCAACCAAGTAGATCACCTCAGGAAGCACCGATCTTGTTTGTGATGAAGAATGATGGTATCATCATATGTGCATTGACTACTGTGAGCTGAATATGGTAACGATAAAGAACCGTTATCTACTCTCGAGGATTGACAACCTTTTTGACCAGCTTCAGGGTGCATCTTGGGTCTCCAAAGTTGATTTGTGACCGGGTTATCTTTTAAAAAAGGGTAAGAGATGAGGATATGTAGAACAAAACTTTTCGGACTCGTTATGGCAATTACATTCATGGTGATGCCTTTTGGGCCCACCAATGCTCCAGCCGTGTTCATGGATCTCATGAACCACGTGTGCAGGACGATGCTAGATTGGTCTGTGATTGTATTTATTGATGATATCTTGGTTCATTCCAAAAATAAGGATCACCTCTAGGAGATCTTGACGGAAGCGCTAGAGACTTTGAGGAGGAAGAGACTTTTTGCAATGTTCTCCAAGTGTGAGTCCTGATTGCACAAGGTGCAGTTTCTGGGCCACCTTGTCAACAAGAGTATTATTTTGGTCGATCTGGAAAAAGTCGAGGTCATGATGCAGTGGGAGGTTCTGAGGTCTCCATCTGACATTCAGAGTTTTCTTGGTTTGGCAGGTTATTATCGAAGATTCATCCAGGTCTTCTCCAAGATAGTTGTTCCTTTGATCCGAATGAATAATCTAGTGAATCATGGACCTTAAGCCCACTATATAAGTATGAAAGATTTACATAATCAATCCCCATATATTTTATTAGTCTCTTTTTATCACAAAACTAATTCCAAATTAATTATTGATCAATACTACTTAAATAATATGATTTCATATTAATATATTAGAATATATTAACAAATCATAAGTTTCCTTACTCTTATTTGGTCTATCCAACTGTTGAGATGCCATGCAACCCATATGGACCACGCCAAGCCGGGTCAAGTACATACTAAATATAGTTATGGACTTAGACACCTTATCCAATAGTCTCCCATTTGGATAAGTCTAATAATTATAGTTATAGGTATGACTTTAGTATCCGACCAGCAATCATAGCTCTTTCAAAGTCTCGCAGAACTAGGATGATGCGCCATTGAAGATAAGTGATCATATAATCCTCTGTTCTAGATCCCAGCCAGATAAATACACAGAACAATGTCATACTTATTGTCTAGCAGTTTGGTTCCCGATTTCCGATTTATTTGACATTGAACAAAACTGAACACATCCATTTTGGTTCTGACCGGGCCCAACACATAGGTCAAAACAAAATCATTGAGGGGCCCAGATATTGCTTTTAATCCTCCAAGAACTAAAAGGAACAGATAAACTTCGACTCATATGCTTGTACCAACTACTTGTTGAATCATACACAAAAACATGTTTTATAACATCAAGTTACTGGTGCGTTTTTGTGCAATCAATGCACAACCAACTCATAATCAACAACTCATATCTCTAGGTTTGAAGACTTATACGATATTACCATCTGACGGTCACTTGAGACAAATTCATTGAAGTGATACAAGTGAGCGTGGGTTTAATCCAATACTTAGAACTTATGAGCACTCATGAATGTTGTACCAACTTTTGCTAAGTCTAACACCTTAGACATCTACAAGCCCAAATCATGACAGTCTTGATTCATACCTGCTTCCAACATTGACTGACTATGGAGAGTTTGAATAAGGTAATTATACTAGAAGTCAAATAATGCAAAATTGAAACAACAGTAAACAATTGACACAAGATAGCAACACTTTACTTGTAAATGAACAACAACTTTTATTTAATCATCAAATGTAAATTACATTTTACAAGTTTCAGAAATAGATATCTAATCTGTAAAACTAATATCATCCTTTAGCCCAATGCGCCTCGCATGCTGCAATTGCTTGACCTTACACAGTCCCTTCGTGATGAGATCTGTTGGGTTCTCATCCGATGATACCCTCATTGCCACGAGAAGTCCTTCTTCCATCTGATGTCTAATGAAGTGGTATATTTTGTCGATGTGCCTGGATCTGTCGTGATACCTTGGTTCCATAGGTAAGGCAACTGCACTCTCATTATCATAGAAAATCTCCATAGGCTCCTTAATATCCGGTACAACTCTAAGGTCTCCAATGAAGTTCTTTAGCCATAATGCCTCCTTTGCTGTCTATCTTGCTTTTATGTACTCAAATTCGCAAGTTGAATAAGCTATTGTTTCCTCCTTAGAACTTTTCCAAGTAATTGCTCCTCCATTTAGGGTAAAGACCCAGCCCGACTAAGAGCATAAACTATCCTTATAAGTCTGGAAGCTAGCATCTCTATACCCCACTAATCTCAAGTCATCACTCCCACCAAGGTTAAAGACCAAGTCCCTAGTCCTCCGCATGTACATGAGAATATTCTGTTGGATTAGTGTCTAAGTCCATAACTATTTTGGTATGTACTTGACCCGATGGTGCATGGTCCTTTTAGGTTGCCTTCACCAGAGCAACTTGATAGGATGAATTATGGAGAGAAAGAATTAACTTTTTTGATTTGTTAATATATTATGGGAATAATATATTAAAGGAGAAATCATGTTGTTTAATTAATATTAGTCAAGAATTAATAAGAATTAAGTTTGTGACTAAAAGAGATTAATTAAACTTAAGGGACTGGAATTGTAATTATAAGATAATTGCAATTGGGCTATGGATTACCTTATATTATAAGGTTGGACGAATTCTATGGGGAAACCCATAAGAAATCGTCCAAGGCCTTTAGTTAAAGGAGTCCATGGGTTGCTTAGGGCTTAAGCATCCAAATTAGGGTTTCCTTATTAGATTACCCTAATAGCCTCACTATATATAGTACCCTTTAGCCCCAAAAACGTATGGAACTTGTTCTCTAGGGTTTTGGACGGTTTTGGGAAGCCACTTTCTCTTCTCTTCTTCATCCTCTTGCTCTTGGTGTTTGTGAACCATTAGAGGAGTGACATTTGTGACTCTAAGCTTTCTAAAGTCATTACAACAAGGAATTGTGATTGTTATTGCTACATAACAATCAAGGTAACATATATTAAACCCATTATTATACTAATGTCGATTATCATATGCTAGATGTAGGGTTTATGGTCTTGGATAAATTTCATGTACAATAGAGAAACCTAGATCCAAGCATTAGGGTTTGTATGAGCACATAGGATGTTCTTATGACTAAAACCATCATATTGTTCACCGTAGTCCAGTAACCCTTGCCTGGATTCCCTTGATATCTGTTGACCATGCTTAAAACAAAGGCCACGTTAGGGGAAGTACAAGTCATAGCATACATGATCGAGCCTACAGTGGAAGCATACTGTACTCGACTTATCTTAACTATCTTAGCCTCTATACTTGGGCTGTAAGTTTGTACAGTTTGGCGTTACTATGGATTGGTAAGTCACCTTTCTTTGAATCCTACATGCTGAACTCATTTAGCACCTTATCCAAGTAGGTACTTTAACTAAGTCCAATTAGTCTCTTACTCCTGTCTCTCAATATCCTTATCCCTAGGATATAGGAAGCTTCTCCAAGGTCCTTCATATCGTAACACTTCCTGAGCCAAGATTTAACATCCTGCAAGGTTGGGATGTCATTACCTATTAGTAGAATTTCATCCACATACAATACCAAAAATCTAACTATGCTCCCACTAGCCTTAATATATACACAAGACTCATCCTCTCTCCTCGAAAAACCAAACTCTTTGACTTTCTCATCAAAAAAAAGATTCATTTGCTATGGAAAGCGGTTTTGACATCCATTTGCCATATTTCAAAATCATGAAATGCAGTTATCACTAGCAAAAGCCTAATAGACTTAATCTTCATTACTGGAGAGAAGGTCTCATCATAGTCAACTCCTGGAGTTTGAGTAAAGCCCTTCGCAACCAGTCGCGCTTTATAAGTGTGTACATTCCCATCCATTTCGGTCTTCTTCTTGAAGATCGATTTACACCCGACTGTCTTACAACATGGTACATTGTCAACTAGGTTCCAAACTTCATTGTCATACATGGACTGAATCTCGCTGTCCATTGCCTCTTTCCATTTGGCAGAATTAGGGCCTGCCATGGCTTCCTTAAAGTTGTTAGGCTCAACCAAATTTACCAGTGTATTATCACTAATAAATGCATCACCTTCCGCGGTAATATAAAAACAATAGTAATGCTCAGGTGGATTCCTTAATCTTGTGGAACACCTCAGAGGTATGGACTCATCAACAGGGTTTAAGGTTCTTTCACCGCTTGACTCTTGAAGTTCTTCAAGGTCAATTTGCCTCCCAATGTTTCATTGGATTATAAACTCTCTCTCTCTCTCTCTCTCTCTCTCTCTCTCTCAAAAGACGCATATCCTTGCCACAGAAACCACATTGTCACTGGGTCTGTAGAAGAGGTAACCAAAAGAATTTTGTGGGTAACCAATGAAAATACACCACTCACTACAAGGTTCGACCTTGTCCTGAGTCTCACGTCTCACGAAAGCCTCGCAACCCCAAATCTTGATGTGGTCCAAATTGGGAACTTACCCAGTCCATATCTCGTGAGGTGTTTTGGCAACCTTCTTGGAAGGGACTAGATTAAGGATATGGGTGGCAGCCTCTATGGCATACCCCCAGAATGATATTGGTAACGATGCTCGACTCATCATGGAACAAACCATGTCTAACAAAGTTTGATTGCGCCTCTCTGCCACACCATTAAGCTGTGGTGTTCTGGGAGGTGTCAATTGTGAAAAAACTCCACATTCATTAAGATAGCCAAGGAACTCTATATTAACATACTCTCCTCCTCGATTTGATTGGAGCATATTAATGTTCCTACCCAGTTGATTCTCCACTTCATGTTTAAACTCTTTGAACCTTTCAAAGGTTTCCGACTTATGCTTAATTATGTAAACATAACCATATCTATTGTAATCATCGGTAAAAGTCACATAGAAGCGATCAGCATCCCTTGTGGCGGTTATGAAGGGTCCACACACATTTGTGTGTATGAGGTCCAATAGACCTTCACCCCTTTGCATAAGTCCCAGTGAAGGGTAACTTTGTCATTTTTCTAAGTAAGCAAGATTCACAACTATCATTTGACATTAAGTCAAATGACTCCAAGACTCCAACCTTCTGGAGTTGACCTATGCACTTCTTGTTAACATGTCCAAGACAATGATGCCATAACGATGCCTTATCTAAACTAATGGAAGAATCGATATGCAACACATTATTTCCTAAGTTGTCTACAAGCGACACAGTTTCATATACATTACCACCACATTCGTTATTAAATTAAAAAGTAAATCCTTGTTTGTACAAACTATGAAAAGAAATAATATTTCTCGCCATTTCGGACAAGTAACAATGCTTATTCAAATATAACACTAACCCACTACTTAGCAACAAAGAATAAAATCCAATGTTGGTGATAGTTGAAGCTTTTTTATTCCCCATTATCAAGTTTATCGTTCCGTGCTCCACATCCTCACTTCTTCTTAGGCCCTGCAAATCAGAATATATATGAATATCGTAACCTGTATCAAGAACCCAAGAAGTAGTATGTGGTGAGTTATTAGAAAATATAGTGTAAATACCTACATAGGTAGGTTTGACCTTCCCATCCTTAACATCTTGTAGGTACTTGGGGCAGTTTCGTTTATAGTGGCCCTTTTCCTGAAAATAGAAGCATTGAGCTTCCTTTGGATTGGAAGAAGGAGTGATAGAACCACCTTTGGTTCCACTTGAAGAGTAGCCATCAAGAGACTTTCCCTTGGTATCCTTCGAAGGGGTCTTCCTCTTCTTTCCTTTACTTTTCCCGATTGCCAGAACAGGAGTGGTGTTAGGAGTAGGAGTAGTAGCAATCAATTTACCTTTGAGACCACTTTCGGCAGTCTTCAAAAGTCATTGAAGCTTGCAGAGTGTGACCTACTCCTTGTTCATATGATAGGTCATTCGGAACTGATCATAACAAGTACGTAAGGAGTGCAGTATCATGTCAATAGCCAACTCCTCGAGGAAGTTCACATTCAACTTGAGCAAACGATCCATAAACATTTGCTTTTTCTGCATATGGCCCGTGATGGGTTCACCATCCTTCACTTGGGTTGTTATCATGGAAGAGATGATTTCATATCTATCTTGACGAGCACTCTGATGTTAGCGGTCCATCAGGTCCATGTGCATCTCAAAAGGGTAAAAGTCCTCATAGGACTTCTGCAGATCAGCTGTCATTGTGGCCAACATGATACATGCCACTTTGGTAGCATCTCTCTCATGTTCCCTAAAGTCAGCTATCTCCTCTTGAGTAGTAGTAGACTCATTAATTTCATTCAGCTCCTTGTCAAGGATATATTCCTTCTCCTTGTAACACGTGACCATCCTGATGTTTCTGATCTAATCATGAAAGTTTGAACCATCAAAGACGACTCTCCCACAAAGGTTCATGAGAGAGAAGGAGTCGGTAGGGTTTGATCCAGAAGCAGCATTGTTGGAAGATATCTAAAAAGAAGGAGGACAAGTTTAGATTAGATATAGAATCCATAATAAGACACCCAAATGTATTATTAAGGCTAGGACCCAACACAATACTTTATAGCTTGGAAGAGGGATGTCGTAATCCAAGCTATCAAATATTTGAAGGTAGGCGAATGACGATTCACCAGTTTCCAACAAGAAAAATGAAATAAATTATTAGGTTTTAATTCGATTGAAACTCCTAGATCTTTTGAGATTCATTGAACTTTTCAATGGCATGTTTAAATCTCGATTGTGCCCTCTCAAGTTTGTGACCGAAATGCCGAGGATCACAAATAAGGTGTGAATAACCACACAAATTAACTTGGTACCCTTAATCTTTACCACCTAATCAATGTGTTGGTTACCCACGCGTTCACCACCGATCTATGATAAACATTAAGTCACCTTTTGCCACTCTTACTAGTCCATGTTAGTGTGCCGCTTACCCACACATGCTCCACGAACAACTTGGTATGGTACAAAGTGTAATTTCATGGGATAGCATCAAATTCACATTTTCCTAAAGTAACCAAGATTGGGAATTTATAAAAGGTTTAGTTACTTTATAGTTATCATTATATTTTTAATAAGAATTATAGTCCTTGTCCTACCTGTTCGGCTAACAACCCTCCACCATTCAAGGAGGAGATGGGTGAGAGTGGACACCTATTAAGCTGCCATTTCATAGGTAACAACCTTATACCCCATTATAGACCAACTTCGTGAATGAGGCCTACTAACGGTAAAACCTCCAGGCGCATTCTTACCAGATGATACCGAAGTAGACCATTGCTGATGGAGCCGATGACCATCGAGATATATCCGTTGCCACCATCCTATCTTCTTCTTCATTTCGTTCTGCCGCCCGTAGCCCCAAGCAACCATCAATTTTCATTGTTCCGGTTGTGTCTGTCACCCCGAAGTGAAACAGATGGGTTTGTATTCTGGTTTCATCCAACATTCATGTTAGTGACTATGAAGAACCACCATACCAGCTGACGATGGTGGCTGTCGCAACCAACACCGCTGCTGCTGCCTCCCCGTGTCGTTGTCACCACCGTACGCCACTAGGAGGGTGGTTGGGTCCAATTGCAAGCATCAAAATGTGTGTGTCTATTTCTGTTAAGTTTGTGGTGTGTGTGATTTTCTTGGTCACAAACTGAGAAAAGGCCACCACCACCATCGTGAGGTGGTGGCCGCCACCACGTGCCACCATCAGCCACCATAAGGTGGCTGTGTGTGTGTGTTTTCATCTATTTAGTGTTTGTTTATTTTTTGGGTTAAAGCAATGTAAAGTGTAATTAGAAAGTAGAATAATGTAAAGAAAACTCAAAACCACCACCGTAGGGTGGTGGCTGACGCCTCCTTCCGCCACCAGTCGCCGTGTTAGGTGCCAGTGTGCTTAGTTGTGTTTGGATTGCTTTTGGAGTGTTTAGACACGATTGGACTAGAACCATAACCACCACCGTGAGGTGGTGGCCTCCGCCGTGAGCCGCTATGACCACCATTACCCGAGGTGATAGTGGGTGGTTCCCGACTAATGAAACTCTAATGGGCCTAATGAAACCCTAATAGGGCTTATCAAACCCTAATGGGCCTTATGAAACCCTAATGGGCCTTATGATACCCTAGTGGTCCTGATGAATCCTTAATTGATCTAAGGACTTAGTTTTGGGCATATTGGGATATGATTAGATTGAAAACCCTAATTAGGGTTTAGAAAACCCTAATTTTGGATATATGGTTTGGACTGTCAGGACCCGCATTTTTAGATGACGAGACTGGGATTATGTATTAAGCCCAGCCATAGTATATGATTTACCCAATAGAATGATGGACTTAATGGATTAAGTCCTTAATGGGCTAAGTAACAAACAATTAACGCTAATCATTATTTTATGTGAAAACCCTAATTTCATTTAGGCCATTCTATTGGGCTTTGGTGATTGGGCCAATAATAGGTCATTCATGAATAATCATATGGACTAGAATAATTGGATGGGCTTTAGGGTAAGGCCCATATGAGGGGTTGGGCCCAAATTGTAAAATTGGGCCATAATTTGGGCTTGATAATTATGAGATATCGGGCCATTTGAATGCCAAATGTTTGGACTGGAATGAATGGTTTGGCCTTAGGGTAAGACCAAGTAAAGGTTGGGCCCAAGTTAGGAAATTTGGCCATATGTTGGGCTTTGATTGATAGTTTTACTTTTGGGCCTTTGGATTGGGCCTTGAGTTGAATCAAGCTAAGATAGGGGTAAAGCAGTCTTTTACCCTAAGCATGGGCTTATGATTTTTATGTTGGAACCCAATTATTAATTGGGTGTTGTTTTGATATTGACAGTTCGGGAAGCTGTCATCCACTAGCCAGGGTTTCGTCTGCGGGACTTCAGCAATGTTAGGTGAGTTACCTTCCAATAGAGGTGGGTCTAGGGCTCGAATGTCGGCATACCAGTAGATGATTATGTATTGAGATGATTGTCTTTGTGATAATTGTCTGGTTTGCAACAATCTGATATACTCTATCTATTAGGATGCTCTGATATATGTGCTGCCAGTAGTAGGGGTCAAACAGTCCCAAATACCGGTTGAAAGATACCGAAGGGGTAGTGAATACCCATGCATGCCTAGCAGTTTTTTCATGATATGATGTTATGTGATAGTGGTAGTAGGGGGACTAGTTCCAATATCTGGTCAATAGGACCAAGGGGTAGGTCGGGAACCCCGGTATACCTGATAGTATGATTATGTTATGTTTCTATGTGGCCGTAGTAGGGGTGAAATAGTCCCTGTAACCGGTGTTGATAAACGGGAAGGGTAGGTTAGACACCCCGGTATGTCTGATAGGGGTAGGTTAGGTACCCCGGTTGTAACGACCCAAAATAGGACCCAAAATTTTTTGTTTAAATAATACTAAGGTTATCAATGATTTATAATATATCATAAAATCGTACGTCATAAATCCCAAAAAGTTATATTAGATGTGTCATAACAAAAGAACTATAACAACATAACATAGTATCTGAAATAAACTCCAAATACAAAAGATGAAGTTGTGGTGCGTGCAATGCCATCATCCCGAGCTCTTCCCTTTACTTGCGGAAATACCTGAAACCAAAAATAAAATTGTAAGCACAAAGCTTAGTGTGCTCCTCCAGACTACCACATACCATACAATAACATATAAACACATATTGGGCCTTGCCCACTGCATCGGACCGAAGTCTGGAAATTGCTTTGGACCGAAGTCTGGAACTAACCAGGGCCTTGCCCTCTGCATCAGACCGAAGTCTGGAAAATACATCAGACCAAAGTCCGGAACTGACTGGGACCTTGTCCCCTGCATCGGACTGAAGTCCAGAACTAACTGCATCGGATCGAAATCCGAAACTGACTGGGACCTTGTCCCCTGCTTCGGACCGAAGTGCGGAAACTGACTGAGCATAACATAACATAGCATAAACATATCAACTAGCGTAAACACATATATTGCATACGGGATCGAACCAAATTCTGGAACACATAACACAAATACATGCTTGAATAACAAAGACATCAAGCACACTAAACTACTACGTCAGACCAAAGTCCAGAACTACTACTAACTAGGCGGAGCGGCATTGCGGCCGTAGACCCGTTCCTACTGGAAGGAAAACTCACCTCGTAGTGCTGGCTGATGAGATGCTAACTCTAAAAGTGGTTGGCTGCTGCTCCAGAACTGACCGGCTACAAATCCTAAAAAAACTAGATCAGTTACTTGTAAATGCCCTCAGGGTAAAATAAGTATTTTAACCTTGGTCAAAGTCAACTCCCTGGTCAAAGTCAACTTCCAGTTGATCGGACTCGCCGAGTCAGGGTGCAGACTCGCCGAGTCAGGGTGCAGACTCGCCGATCCCTCCATTACTAACTCTGACTTTAACTCACCGAGCCCCTTTCCCACTCACTGATTCACTCTGAACTCACAACTCGAAGGAAAACGGGGACTCGTAACTCGACTCATCAAGTTCAAAGAGCAACTCATCGAATCCTAACGCAGATTCCATACAATCAAATTTCAATGCATTCCAGGGCCTCTAACTCGTATATCTGAGCCCTTGACACCATCATAACACATAAAGTTGCTGACTTTAAAATGAAGCCATTTCACTCAAACACTACTTTTCTCAGGAAAAACTCATCCGACTCGCCGAGTCTAAGGCAATCTTCATCGGAATCGCCGAGTTGCTCATCCAACTTGTCGAGTCCATGGCTATCTTCATATGACTCTCCGAGTAAAGCTTGCGACTCACCGACTCCATTCAGTCTCTTTTCCATACAGACCTGAGTTGAGCCATGCAGCGGCTCCAAATCATAGATCCAAGCTTCTAGGGCATGCTTATCACGTAAAGTTGCAAACTTTACGTGCATGCATGGCTTCAAAGGCTTCAAATGCCAACCCTAAGCAATTAATGGGGTTCCAACCTCAAGAGGGACCTGAATCAACACCATAACTTAAACTTTACACTTCTAGAATGCAATGAGAGTCCAGATCTGAAGTTTTCATCCAAGGAGAGTCCATATCTCAAGTTTTGAATAATAAAAGACACCAAAGAAGGAATAACAAGCATAAAGGAGGTTATAATGGACGAATGCACAAGGTCATAACTTCATTACCTGAATGAAGAACAGATGTAAGCTAACTCCTGGATCTTCCTTCCCTTCTATGGACTTTCTTTCCTTCCCAAAGCTTCTAAGCTATCACAAGTACACTCAAACTCAACAATGGGGCTAGGGCTTACAGGGATAATGTTCTGAGAGTGATAAATTTGAGGTTGGGGGTGCATAAGTGTGTTTAAATAGGGTGCAAACCCTTAAAATTTAGGGATTCATCCAGACAGGCAGACTCGCCGAGTCCAGCATATGGACTCGTTGAGTAGCCAGCTCAAAACGCGTGATCGTCCCGTCTCTACTCGACGAGTCGGGCTACAGACTCATCGAGCACCCCCTTCAGAAATGAAAAATACTTTATTTGAATTACATACCAGAAATGCGGCGTTACACCGGTATGCCTAGCAAGGGTAGGTTGAACACCCCGGTATGCTCAGTAGGGTAGGTCGGGCACCCAGATATGCCTGGCATGAGGTAGGTCGGGCACCCCGATATGCATGATAGTATGTGATTGTATGGTATGTGGTATGATGGGGGAACTCACTAAGCTCTGTGCTGACGGTTTTAAGTTTTGGTTTCAGGTACTATGTTTTCAAAGGAAACGAGTCGGCACGATCGCAGTGCATCACACTATGTTTTCCGCACATGAGATCTTTTGGGTTACACTCTAATATTATTTCATGATAACATGTTTAACTATTTACACTTTGGTTTTCACATGAGATGTTATTATGTGTGTTTTATTACTTATGGTTTTATAATAACTTATGTAAAAATGAAATTTTTTTCCTTGATTTTTGGGATGTTACACAACCTGACCATTGAACATTAATTGAGAGAAAATTCATCAAATCTGATGTCTTTCATCATCACCTGTTACAATTTATTTCAAACGATCAAGACACCCATCTAAATTATTGCCCATTGCTTCTCCCAATTCTATAGTTTTTTTTACTTCAATAATAAACAAATTATTATTAAAAGAAGCTCCTGAAATACTCTGATTGCTGCCATTAAAAGAATAACATTTATTTGCAAAACCCGAGGGATGAGTAATCTCATCCTCAAAAACATTAACTCCCAACACTCTACCAAAACCTCTCGAAAAACCCAAATAACTAGTTACAGGATGAGGAATGGAAGATTGATATGAACGTAATTGACCCTCAACATTTTTTTTAACCTGATTCGCATCAAGTTCGCTCGTCTTCATCTAGGGTCACGAAGAAGGGGGATGCATGTTGTCGAATCTTCAACATGAACAAATTCTAGAGTTGCAACTGTCCATCGGTCAGAAAAGGGCAGCTACATTGGAGTTTATGCAGGGGTGGTTGACATGGCTAGTGATATGGGACAATTAAACTGATTGCATTGCTCGTTAAAGTCATTTGGATCCTTGCTATCTTCAGATTTCCTTGGAGAAAAATGATTAGGTTTTTTATTTTCATTTAAGCTTTCTTATGTTTTTCCAATGTGTCATTAATTCCAAATGGGTCCTTAGATACTTCATCATTATCATTTAGAGAACCATTACTTCCTTCTTCATCAAATTGAACATGTCCCTTGTCTTCCCCATCAGTGGATTTCATGAAATCACAAGAAAAAGACGGAGTTTAGTCGGGTCCTTCATTAACCCTAACCGGGAATATGATACCATCGACACTAACCTTCACCACTTGAAAAATAATACAAAGATAAGAAGTCAAAACACATACTCGACTTTTATATACATCTTCACCAAGGTTATCATCTAATTATACCACATAACCCCATTGGCCAAAACCTCCCTAAATGCCAACTTACTCCAAGCCCGAAGAGGTAGTCCTTTAATATCAACCCATATAATGCGATCCTGTGGAACAAAATTTCTATCGCATTGTTATATTTCTGTAATTAAGTGACTAACCGCATCACTTGCAAAGTAGTTTTTGCATGCTTCTTTAAAGGTGAATTAAAACATCACCCAAAGGCCCCACGCATATCGAATTTGAAAATCCACAAAACCTTCATCATGACATAACATCCTAAGATTCGATAAGGTAGAAAAATCTCTTGCCTTTGCTAGATATGCAAGCTTTTTATTTCTAATAATAAAATCCCCAGAATTAAGAACAATAGCAACATTAACTGGTTCTTTATTCCCCATTGCAACATTATCCAATTCTTTATTCCCCTTGTCTTGACCTCTTACTACACTTGCATAAGAAACAATAGGAGATTCAACTTTCTAAAAATTTTAATGGATTTTGTTTGCAGAAGACGTTAAAATTACCCGAAAAATCTGACAAAGCCAAACCTTTTCCCCATTCGAGACTTCTTATTAGAAATAAAAACTTCGACAATCTTACCCAGACAACCACAATCACACCATAAATCAGAAGGTAGAATAGTTTTTGGGAAGTTTGTAATGTAGAAGGATTGACTATCATACCTCAAATGATATTGATCCCGTTTAGATTGAAATCTGTTTCGCTTGTCCACTCCATTAAAATGGAAATCTTTATTCCACACATCATCTGACTTCCATCGAGAATTCTCAGAATTCATGAAACCCATTACGTACAAGAAGAGAATACTCACAGGAAATGTCAACAAGGATGAATCAGAAGACAATCAAATTGATATCAAGGAAAGAACGAATATACCCAAGACCTGCCGGTGTTTGCACTCGTCGGAGAAGAGGGGTCGGAGGGGGGGGATTCCCAACGTTGACACTTAAAATCACCAAAAGGGTTTTATTATATTAGCCAATGTTTTTAACTTAATTAATATACTTCTCCATTGATTTTCCATGTGTGTGTGTGTGTATATATATATATATATATATATATATATATATATGTATATATATATATATATATATATATATCTTCTTATACTAATAAAAGAGTAGTTCTTTTGTCATTTCTCACCATATTAGACCTCTTATGTTGCCAATTGTCAATCTATTAGTTCTTCATTTTAAATTTATTAGACTTCCTCATTAATGTGATGCTATTTGTCAATGTATTTTTTCTCTATATTAAAATTTAAATTTTATATTATTGTTTTCATTAATTCACAAATAAAAAATGTCTAATAAATATTAGAAATTAATTTTACTCATTTATTTAATCAACGATTATAATTTCACATAACTAATAAATATATTTGTTAATTAATAATCTATTTAAAATAATTGATAAATAATTTTGAGTTCACTATAAAAGTTTAATTAATTTTATAACCGTGGTTCCTACGGGTTATAAACTAATATATATATATATATATATATATATATATATATATATATATATATATATATATATATATACATCCCGAATTCCAGGTAAAACTATTAAACCCTTCTATTTTGTCAAATTGCCAAGAATGGTCCCTTGAGAGAAATTTGGAGCAAATGAGTACGATGAGCATACTGGGGAGTACGTTGTGCGTACTAATGCGCTTAATTTGGATGCGGAGTCGCTTGGGTACGCTGAGCGTACCCAGGTTTCCGCTGGGCGTAATGGGTCCAGATGCAAACCCTAAATGCTTGGATTTTGCCCTATTTAAAGGATGCTAAGGCTCATTTCTCAACCTCCATATCAGAGAGTGAAACCCTAAAAGAGAGCGTTCCATCGTCCAAAGCTGAGTGTGTGTGTGTGTGTGTGTGTGTTTTGGAGCTAAAAGTGTGTTGGTGTGTTTGTGAAGAAGAAGGAGAAGAACTTGAGGAGGTCAGGACTTGAAGTGCAAGGTTGGATCTGAGATCTTCAGAGAAAGGAGCTTCATTTAGAGGTATTAAGTTCAAAACTTTCTTCCTTATTTGGTTTGGTGTTGCACGGACCATTTCCGGGGTTAAAAGTCCCAAAGGTGGAGACTTTATGAATGTAATGTGCTCTATGGACCTAGATCTATCCCATTTCAGTAGTATTTGAGTTATAGATCCATAAAGTTTCCATCTTGGTTGTTGATATGAGCTCATGCTTGAGTTATGAGCTCCTTAGGGTTGGGAAATGGAATATTTTGGGTAATAGTGACTTATCCAACCATGCAAAGGCTTAAAGTCACCAACTTTATGGTTTAAGAGGTTTAGAGGTGGTCAGATCTAGAAATTGGACATAGGTCTTAACTGTTTAAGACCCCAAAAGCTTCGGGTCTGGAACTGGGTGTTACGCGGGGCGTAATCCCAGTACGAGCAGTGTAAGGCATCGCGCACCCCATTTTTGTGGAAACACCGGGTACACCTAGCGTACGCGTTCGGTACGCGCAGTGTAACCTGGAGAGTTGACTTTTGTTGACTTTTAGGGTTTGGATAACTTTTGGGTCTTTAAGCCATGAGGGGGGTAAAATGGTCTTTTACCCTTCTGAGAGTACTAAGAGAGGGAATAATCTAGCCTTGAGAGATATATTAATTTAGAGTGTTTATTTCATATGATTAGGCGGAGGCTAGATCAGATTTTACAAATTTCAAGATTTTCCGAGTTACCCGAGGTGAGTCTTCTCATTATACTTTTCCTAGAGTGGTACTTAGAGTTATGTGATAATGTATTTTGTATGTTATTTATTGATGTGATACACTGCATGATTTCTATGTGATTTATGTTATGTATGTTTCAAAGTTTACAGAGTTAGAACCAAAAGGTTCACAGAGTTAGGACTAGAGGGTCCACAGAGTTAGGACCTGAGGGTCCACAGAGTTATAGCTGTTGGATTAATGTCTAAGTCCATAACTATAATTGGTAAGACTTGACCCGACCCGGCATGGTCCATTTGGGTTGCATGGCATCATGCACTTGGATAGACTAAAATGAGAGAAATAACACTTAAGGTTTGTTAATATATTATAAGTTCTAATATATTAATAAGGTTATTTAATTAGTATTGATCAAGAATTAATTTGGAATTAATTAAGTGATCAAAAGAAGACTAATTAAATATATGGGTTGATTGTGTAAATCATTCATTCTTATATGTGTGGGCTTGTGATCCAAGATTCCTTATGTTGGACTAAGTCCATGGGGTGACCCATGGATACTCCATGGAGGTTAAAATCCATGGAGCATAAGGAATGGGTAAAGTCATGAGTTACATGGTGTAACCCTAATAGCCACCATATAAAAGAAACCCATGGCTAAAGAAATCGTGACTAACACTATGTATGTGTATGAGGGCTAGACGATTTCATGAAGTGTTCTAATTTCTCTCTAAGTTATTCCAAGTGCTTATGGTGTTGTGTGAACCATTTGAGGTGTCACACTTGGGGCACTAGGCACTCAAGCTTCATGAAGACAAGCACTATCAAAGAGGTATGTATTCTATCTTGTTATATCCATTATTTTGTATGCTAGATTAGGATAATACCTTGGATGTTCATATTTGCATGTATAATAGAGAAAACATAGATCCAAGGTATTTAGGGTTGCATGTACACTTAGGAGTGTTAGAATGCTCATAACCCAACAGTGGTATCAGAGCCTAGGCTTGTTTTCTTGTTATACCTGCAATAGAAGCTGAAAAATCGAGTTTTGATGCTGTCAGCCCAGCTGACTCGCCGAGTCCATAAAGGGACTCGACGAGTCCAAGGCAAAATGCATCCAACTCGCCGAGTTGTGTTCATGCACTCGACGAGTTGGACCCCAGACAGCATATCTTCGAGGTTTTTGGCTAGAAATGGACTAGGAACATTACCCTAAGTTGTTTTGAACTTATAAACTTGTTTTTAAATGTGGTAATGTTCATGCTAATCCATTTTTAAGATAATTGTCAATAGATTCATGTTTTGTATTAGTTTAAAGGTTAGACTAATTACATGAAAAAGTTTGATTTGAATTATCTTGTTCTTATGAGTTGCTTAGATTAATAGAAAAGTTGAGTGAAAAAGTTGTTTTCAATCTAAATTAATCTAAGAGTTGAGTATAAAATGTGTTTGTGTAACTTATCCTTAAGTTACATGAAGAGTCACATTAAAGACTCATAAAACTCATAAAGTTGGCAATGGTTACAAAAGATGAAGAGTCTTGTCCTTAAGTTATGGAGGTTCAAGAGTCACTTCATTAATAAATAAATAAATAAAATATGTAACCTTAATTAATTCCATAAGTTATAAAATATAGAAAAGATTAATTCTTTATTAGTTTAAAGTCTTCCATAATTTGTCCACAAGTTATGGAACTTGAAGAGTTTTTGGATTAAAACTACTTTAAATACATAAGTTATGGAATTAATTAGTTTTGAATAGTTTCAAAAACTTGCCCTCAAGTTTTGGAATTTGTAAAGTTTTCTCTTATGAATACTTTAATTCCAAGTTAGCCCTTAAAATTTTAAAAGTTAAAATTCAACCCTTATACTTTATAATATGATAAGTTAATAATATTTATATGTATAAGAGTAAAGTCGGTCTTACCGCTAGTACGCCTCATTCACGAAGCCGGTCTATAAGGTGGGTATAAGGTTGTTGCCTATAAAATGGCAACTTAATGGGTGTTTACTCTCACCCACCGCTCGCTTGACTGGTGGAGGGTCGTTAGCCGAACAGGTTTGACATGACTATAATTCTCCCTTCATTAAAAGTATTAATGATAAATACTAAGTAACTAAACTTTTAATAATACCCAATATTAGTTACTTAGGAAAATGTGAATAAGGTGCTAATCCATGAAATTACACTTTGCACTTTGTTTAAGTCGGTTAGTGGAGCGTGTGTGGTTAACCGGCACACTAACTCGTATTTAACAAGGTAGGCAAAGGGTAACTAAATGTTTATCATAGTATCGATGGAGCGTGTGTGGTTAACCAGCACATCGATTGAGGGATAAACACTTAAGGGTACCCAGTAATTTGCATGGTTACTTCACACCTTGTTTTGTGATCCTCGGCATCCCAGTCACAAAACCTGAAGGGCACACTCGAGATTGAAACATGCCATTGAACAGTTCAATGAATCTCAAAAGATCTAGGAGTTTCAAAACCAATTAAAACCTAATAATACATTTCGTTTATCTTGATGGAAATTGGTGAATCGTCATTCACCTACCTTCAAATTATTTTATAGCTTGGATTACGGCATACCTCTTCTAAGTTATAAAATAGTTTGTTGGGTCCTAGCCTTAATATTTTCATATTGGGTGTCATATTAAGGACTCAAAGATCAACTATCTTGAATATCTCCCATAACATGTCTGGTTTAGACATTTATGATCTTCCCAAATCTCTTGAAACAAGCATTCCTAATGAAGATGATGTCCCATGGATATCATACTTCTTTCTCCTCCTCCAATTATTCTCCCTACCCCACAAGTTCTTAAAAAGTTTAAGGTCACTCAAGCCCTAATGGCAAGGCAAGGTCTAGGTGTGATCACATCTTGGAGATGTAGTCACATATTGACAAGCCGGGAGAGTTGGGTGTCAAAGTCTTGAGAAAGTTAGTGGCTCAATTACTTTCTAAGTCACATAGTGAGTCCCTTTGGGACGTCTATGAAACAGACTATGACAAGACCCTTAATGATCTTATCTATTTGTTAAGATCAACATCCTCAAAACTTTATGGACATTGACAATGGTGACACTGGAAATACAGAAAAAGCATTCTCTTCCCAATGGAAAGGGATCGGCCATAGTCAACTCGGTTGAACAAATGGTAAAGAGAAAAACTAAGTCTGTGATAGTCCCGTGTACCATTATCAAAGGGTCCATATGTTTATATTGCCAAAGGAAGGGTCATTAGTTGCGAAGCTGCCTAATTTACCTAAGGATGTTAAAGTCAATAAGTTTGACTCTACTTCAGGTAAAGTCCACTATCTAACTCTGTTAAGTTTCTATTCTGAGATTCCTGATACATGATATGACTGGGTCACATGGTAATGTTTTAAGAATCAAAGAAAAGTAAAGGAACTTAAAGAAAGAATATGTTGAATCTAATCGCATAGATGGATTTCTATCGCGTAGTTTGAAAATCGGATTCTTGAGCTAATTCTTAGGAGTTATGAGATATTGCTTAGGAATAGATAACAACAAGTTTTCATATGGGTTGTAAGGATAAGTTTTTCCGCATAGTTTTAAAATAAAAGAAATTTTTGATTTTATTTTAAATATCCTTACAATGGCATTTGAGGAAAAATTGTTGCTTATATGATTCCATTAATAGCAAGAGTAGAAATATGAAATTGATTCTTTATTTGTGGTAATGTCTAAATTTACCAAATAAGGAAAGATTCTCATCATCCAAAGTCTCAATTGGACCGAAACTTGGAATCATGCAAGTTGTATAGCATGATGAATGAGAACTTCCAAGTATTGGAAAAAATTAAGACTAATTACTTGTTCACATGGATGTGTCAGTCAAGTAATGGACTAAGGGATCGAGTACATAGTCATGTGCACTGATTAAGTCCACCACAAAAAGATGTAAGGCTATTCGTCATAGTTTACTAAAGCTCAGTAAATATGATTATACTTACAAGCCTAAGTGTAACTCTGAGACATTGGAAAAGGTTCCAATGCATGGCAGAGCGAATAAGAAGAATCAAATTAGGCAAAAGGATAAAAGTTTCTCAAATCTGAAAAGATGGGAGAGTACTTTAGTATCAGTTTTGTGATCATCTTAATGATTAAGAAACCATATCAAAATTAGTTCTCTAAGGAAGTCTTAGATCATTCTTATGACAAAGAAGAAGGGATCTTGAATTGTTGAAATGGTTAAATCAAGAAGATGAGTCATACTTCGTTCCAATACAAGTCTTAGAGTCGTACTCCAAGATTGTAATTTGAGTGACATGTCTTAAAGAAGGTTTAAAACACTTGACAAATGTAAGAGTAAAAGTTTTCTACTCTTGTACATTTGAAATTGGTAAGTTGTGATGTTTTGGATAAAACAAAGACCAACTTAGGCCAATTGTGTGAAGTGTTTGTCTTGATTAGAATCCACACTATTTCTTGGATGTTTGACAAGGGAGTCTTATAGGTTAAGAGGACAGTGGGAGTCTTAAAGGTCTTGAAATTCTCAAGAACTAATCAAGAATAAAACCTAAAGTTCTTCACTAGCACACGACTTGAGGTTTATAACCTATCGTGTTGACATATTCTGTGCCCATTCTAGTTAAAGTTGGCTTTGCATATGGGTTCTTAGAGTTCTCAATGTGTTGCACAACAACTTGGAAGCAATGGTAGGCCCTTGAGCTGCCAGGTGGCAAGAAATTAAGATTGAGTTCAGTCCATATGAGTTTGGTTTGTCATTATCCTTGTCTTGTGACTATGGTTATGACAATTCACATGGATAAGAACACATACACCATTAAATCTAAGTGTCATAAGGTTTCTCTCCGATTCATGAAAATGATGGTGAGGAAACACTTTGACTAAGTAGATTTTAGTTAGATAGCAATTGTGATATTTGCATTCTCAAAGTCGTTAGTGGAGCGTGTGTGGTTTACCGGCACACTAACTTGGACTTGTGAGAAATGGCAAAGGTCAAAACGATCAAGACTATGATTACGGCATCCCTTTTCATAGTTCTTAAAATTGTTTTGACACACCCATGAGCTATCTAAGGGAAGGTGTATGTTTTTTGATAAAGTCTTATCAAAACAATCTAGTATCAAATTTCTGAACTTTGGTAAGAAAGTCAATAAAGTATTGATTTCTAGAAGTCGAGCTTTCTGAGTATATGTCAAAGCTAGTGGGAGCATAAGTGTTATGCTAATAATCATCATGTTAGTGGGAGCATGATAATTACAATAAGTATTGCAAGCTAGCAATGTTAATTATAGAAAACAAAAGGTTTCAATTGGGAAAAAGTTGTTTTGCTATAATTAAGGGAGAGGAAATTATACTTCATCTCAAATCTATAAGCTTAGATCGTGAGGTTTTAATCATTTAGTCAAGGATATATATGAATTTCATGTTGGAATGGCTCAACATAAGGAAATTCTGTATATGGGTCCATTATTTGCGTTCTTAAATTCGATTATGATTACGGCATCCCTTTTCATAATCTGAATTATGAGAACTTGGCAAATTGAAATGGAAATGTTATAGCAAAAGATTGTTTTAGTCTTTATGTGAGACATCATGAATCGTGTCCCATATGCTTCGGATATAGGACCGGTTACATGTGCTATATTCATCCTTTCTAAAATTTTCCAAATGTCTAGGGCATTAAGAAGGGAAAAAGGTTTAGAACTGGATATGACTAAAAGGATTAAACAATTGTCAAGGACAATCTAAGGTTTACCAAAGATTGGTTTCTTAAGGACAATTGGAAGTATAGTGATAATTCTGGAAGGACCATATTGACATAATCTGTAAGGAGGCAACTCTTGTTCAGAAGTGATAGTCGAAATGGAATCTGGAAATGTTTCAAAGTTAGAATTTTCAATCTGTGTAAGATTAAGGAAACTTAATGCAAGAAGGATGGTTCCAAGGACTTGATCTCCTTTGGAATGCTCTGTAATGATTGTTGTTAAGTCTTTCTGACTTTGTGCATAATCATTACAAGAGGATCAATGCATATAAGTTTAGAATCTAACAGATTTCAGTAAATGGCATGAATTTGGAATTCTTGCATTTGCAGTAAGGATTTGGGAGTGTGAAAAGAGAATCATTGAAGTTATGTTCAATTGATCTAGTTCACAAAATAAAGATCATAGACAAACATATTATGCATACTTGGTGTGTGGCATGACTATTGTTTAGAAAAACATAGTGTGCATGCTTGGAGCATGGGACAACTATTGTTTTAAATTCAAGAATAATGTTGATAGCTGAAACAATATACAATGAATAATGTGTAATCATATGGTGATAAATAAAAGGAGTTTTATTTATATTCATAAGTTCTGAGACCATATTGAATTCAATTATTATTGTGTTTCACTTTGCATGTTTTGACTTCCCGAATAAACTAGGTTATTCTTCCGGAATGACTAAGTTATTCAAACCATCCACAGTCGGTCATATGTTGGAAGTAGATATGAATTAAGACTGTCATGGGTTGGTTTGTAGAGGTCTAAGATGTTGGACAAAGGGCTACAACACTCATGAGTGCTCATAAGTTCTAAGTATTGGATTCAACCCGCGCTCATTGGAATCACTTCATGGATTTTATCACGAGTGATCATGAGACGATAATATCTTATATTCTTCAAACCTAGAGATATGAGTTGTTACTATGAGTTGATAGTACATTGATTACACGAAACGCATTGGTAACTCGATGTTATAAGACGTGTCTTTGTGTATGATTCAACAAGTAGTAGAACAAGCCATATGAGTCGAAGTTTATCCATTCCTTTTACCTTCGGGATGAAAGCGATATCTGTGGGCCCCTCGATGATTTGATGATGACAAATGGAAGTGCTCGGCCGGGCCAGGACTGATTTGATTTGTTCAATTAGTCAGTCGTCATAAATCGGAAATCGGGAAACAACTAATGGACAGAGAGAATGATTATAATCCATGTCTCAGTCCATATGATATCTAGAATGGAGGAATATATGATCCCTTATCTAATGGACAAGTTGTTGACAAAGATCAGAGTTCATCTACAAGGTCAGAGTTCGACAGAAGCTTTTGAGAGCTACGATTGCTAGTTGGTTCCTGAAGTCATACGCAATAATAGTTTTAGACTTATCCAAGTGGGAGACTGTTGGATTAATGTCTAAGTCCATAACTATAATTGGTAAGACTTGACCCGACCCGGCATGGTCCATTTGGGTTGCATGGCATCATGCACTTGGATAGACTAAAATGAGAGAAATAACACTTAAGGTTTGTTAATATATTATAAGTTCTAATATATTAATAAGGTTATTTAATTAGTATTGATCAAGAATTAATTTGGAATTAATTAAGTGATCAAAAGAAGACTAATTAAATATATGGGTTGATTGTGTAAATCATTCATTCTTATATGTGTAGGCTTGTGATCCAAGATTCCTTATGTTGGACTAAGTCCATGGGGTGACCCATGGATACTCCATGGAGGTTAAAATCCATGGAGCATAAGGAATGGGTAAAGTCATGAGTTACATGGTGTAACCCTAATAGCCACCATATAAAAGAAACCCATGGCTAAAGAAATCGTGACTAACACTATGTATGTGTATGAGGGCTAGACGATTTCATGAAGTGTTCTAATTTCTCTCTAAGTTATTCCAAGTGCTTATGGTGTTGTGTGAACCATTTGAGGTGTCACACTTGGGGCACTAGGCACTCAAGCTTCATGAAGACAAGCACTATCAAAGAGGTATGTATTCTATCTTGTTATATCCATTATTTTGTATGCTAGATTAGGATAATACCTTGGATGTTCATATTTGCATGTATAATAGAGAAAACATAGATCCAAGGTATTTAGGGTTGCATGTACACTTAGGAGTGTTAGAATGCTCATAACCCAACAATAGCCTCGAGTGGCTAATATGTGTTATATGTAGTACTTTGGGGAACTCACTTAGCATTTATGCTTACAATGTTGTGTTATGTGTTCAGGTACCAGTGAGGATCGCGGGAAGCCGCCGACATGATCAGTACACACACGAGGAGTTTTTATGCATTATGATCTTGGGATTGTGATTTTATGTTTGTTATGTGATACAATGACATTTTTATGATATTTACGAATGAAAGTATGTTTTTGGAAAAATGTAAAAAAAAAAATTTGAAAATTTTGGGTGTTACAAGTTGGTATCAGAGCCTTGGTTTGAGGGATTCAGGTGCACCTTCGGGCGTATCTGAACTCAAACTGAGGATTTGAGAGATTTTCAAAATAAAATTCACTAAAATTTCTGAAGAATAAAAGGGTTTTTGAGAGAGCAGCACAGAGTAGTGTGTACGATCAGCCAGCGCCCGAACAGTGATTTCCCAAAATACCTTTACATTATGAGTTATGCGATATGTTATGATATGCATGCTAGAGTAGGCTAGGTATTCTTATTAGGGCTAGAGTGGCCTGATTTTGTGATGCCCTAGCCTAGGGATTTTGCTGTTAGGAGATGCTTGAGAGTGCATAGATGGCAACGAGGAGCTTATGAGAGATCTACTAGAGGGTAGACTGTGTAAAAAGAGTAGAGTACTTAGGACTTGGGATCCTATGAGGAGGACTTGGGATGAATACTGATGCGGTGTGGACGGTAGTATTGGGTCCGTACTACTGAAGACACCGGAGTAGTAGACATCCCAAGTAAGAATCTTTGGGGTACTAATGAACGAGTAGGGTCAAGTTAATGAGTGCGTGTATGTTCGAGCGAATCTCTGATATGTTTTATGTTATATTTCAGAGACATCATGGTCGGGACATGTCACAGACCAGGGACCAGTGGAGTGAGCGATGAGGAGCTCCGCCAGATGATTCATGAGGAGGTGGTTGCAGCCATCCGTGCAGAGATTCCAGAGATCTTTGGATCTATCAATACCACTCTGATGGAGACTTTCGATGAGAGATACACGGCGGAAACTAAGGCTGCAGCCGCTGCAACTACCGCAGGTGTTGCTGCTGCCAAACCTCAGGGTGGCGATTCGTTGTTGTTCCAGGAGTTCAGCAACACGAAGCCACCATAGTTTGATGGGACGCAAGATCCGATTGCTGCGATGAGATGGGTTTCTGATATTGAGGGATGCTTCTATATGTGTTCACGTCCAGATCATATGAGGGTCCGGTTTGCACTGAACCAGCTTCGCTTGGGAGCGAAGGACTGGTGGAAGTTTATGACGGTGCACTTTTCATCTGTGGAGCTTGTCGCGGTTAACTGGGAGAGGTTCATCGCTATATTTCATGATGAGTACGTTCCCCCCGGTGGAGAGGGAGCGTTTGGACCAGGAGTTTCTGACCCTTAAGCAGGGTACTGAGTCTGTTACTATGATCACCAGGATGTTCCATGAGAGGGCGATGTTCTACCTTGAGCACGTGTCTACCGAGCAGGCATGTCTGAGTCAGTATTTGAGTTTTCTGAGGAGGGACATACAAGAGTTCGTGGTGAACTCGTCATACCGGACATTTTCCGAGCTTCAAGCAAATGCTCGGAATAGGAGATAGAGCTGGAGATTCAGGTTAGGGAGGAGGTGGAGTCTCAGGGGAGGCATCGACGACCGAATCAGTCTCAGCCGACAGCCAAGTGGGCCAAGCCCGCCGATTCGAGACAAGGGAGTCAGAAGTGTCGTACTTGTGGCAAGTGTGGCAAGGGGCATGGGGGAGTGTGTAGAGCAAGGTCTTGCTACAAGTGTGTCAAGGAGGGGCATATGGCTAAGGATTGTCGCAAGGGATTTGCAGTCTGTTTCCACTGCAACCAGACTGGACACCGGAAGGCCGAGTGTCCGCAACTGCAGGCATCTGCCTCTACTGCTATACGAGCTATAGAGAGACGGCCGGTGAAGGCCGAGGCACCAAAGGCACGAGGGAGAGCTTTTCAGTTGACCGTAGAGGAGGTCCGTGCGGCGCCCGATGTTGTGGCCGATATGTATTCTTTCTCGTATGTGTATGATGTTTATGATTTGGTGTTTATATTATATTATGCGTAGGTACTTTCCTTGTGTGTTCTATGCCTGCTTTGGTGTTATTTGACTCGGGTGCGAGTCGGTCTTTTGTATCGTTATCCTTTAGTTAGCACATCAGCATCTGTCGAGAGGCGTTGTGTCGACCTTTTCGAGTTTCCATAGCTAACGAGAGAGTAGTGTATGCCACGGATGTGATTCGAGGATGTGTACTCGAGATCTTTAGCGTTGAGTTTCCGATTGATTTGGTCCCGATTGTTATGGGAGACGTATGAGTCGTTGTTAGTACGAACTGGTTGAGTAGATTTGGAGCAGTTCTCAACTGCGAGCGTCAGCTGGTGACCATATGAGACCCTAGTGGGGGAGTTCTTATAGTTTATGACGAGGGTACCCGTCCTGGGTCAGCATTTTGTTCAGCCGCAAGAGCGAGGTAGAGTCTACAGTAGGTCTATAGTGGGTTTATGGCTTATGTGGTGGATACGAGAGTAGGTGCAGAGAGACCGAGGTCGGTAGATGAGGTCCCAATAGTGCATGAGTTCCCGGATGTTTTCCCCGAGGAGTTATCGGGTGTGCCTCCCAAGAGGCATGTAGAGTTCCGTATCGATTTGGTTCCGCGGGAAGCGCCTATCGCCAAGGTGCCCTATCGCCTTGCACCATTAGAGATGCATGAGTTATCCTCGCAGCTTCAGGAGCTACTGGGGAAGGGGTTTATATGGCCAAGTAGCTCGCCGTGGGGAGCGCCGATCCTTTTTGTCAAGAAAAAGGATGGTTCACACTGGATGTGCATTGATTAACGGGAGTTGAACAAGCTAACAGTCAAGAACCGTTACCCCTTACCGAGGATTGATGATTTGTTTGATCAGTTGTAGGGAGCGTCTTGGTTCTCCAAGATTGATTTGAGGTCTGGATATCATCAGATGAGGGTGAGTGATAAGGATATCCAGAAGACAACATTCAGGACTCGTTATGGGCATTACGAGTTCGTGGTGATGCCTTTCGGGCTCACCAATTCACCAGCGGCATTCATGGACCTCATGAATAGAGTTTGCAAGCCGATGTTGGATTGTTCAGTGATTGTGTTCATTGATGATATATTGGTATATTCGAGATCTAGAGAGCAGCATGAGGAGCATTTGAGGGAAATCCTCGGAGTTCTAAGATCAGAGAGGCTTTACACCAAATTCTCCAAGTGCGATTTCTGGTTACAAGAGGTTCAGTTTCTAGGACACCTTGTCAACCAGAACGGGATATTGGTTGATCCGGCCAAGATTGAGGCTATGATGAGTTGGGAGGTGTCGAGATCCCCCTCAGAGATTAGGAGTTTTTTGGGGCTGGCTGGCTATTATTGGAGATTTATCAAAGATTTCTCCAAGATTGCAATTCCTCTCACCAAGTTGACCCGGAAGGGCGTCTCCTTCAATTGGGGTCCAGAGCAGCAGACCTCGTTTGAGACACTTCGCCAGAAGTTGTGTGAAGCCCCAGTGTTGGCCCTTCCGGAGGGAATGAAGGACTTTGTGGTATATTGCGACTCGTCGATATCGGGACTGGGTGAGGTGCTTATGCAAAGGGGACAGGTGATAGCATATGCATCGACGCAGCTAAAGCCTCATGAGCAGGGGCGGTCCTTTGTAGGTGCCCGGTGTGGCACCGGCAACACCTAGCTTCCGCGTACATAGTAGAAATTTTTTTGTTTTTTTTTAAATTTTTACCTATTGTGCCACTACGTAAAAAAATCGTGCAACTACTAAAAAAATTGTGCAACTACATAAAAAAAATTGTCACTCTACCGGGAATTACCAAACGAAAAAAAATAATAACGAGCCCACAATCCAATGTTTTAATCGATTATTATCTAATAGTCCAATTACCCAAAGCCCAAAATAAAACTTAAGTGGATAAATTAGCAATTGGGCTAATTGCTTGTAAAAAAGATAGCCCATCCCAATTATTTTAGTATCAATTAATGATCGGTACAAGCAAAAAAAAAAAAAAAAAAGAAACGATCGTTGCCTGCCTCCAGAGTCCAGTCGATCCATCTCCTCTCCTCGGCTCTCCAGACGTCGACTCGACAGTCGACTCCTTGGCTCCAATCGAATGATCGATTGCCTTAATGCGGTAATGCCTAATCAAATAATCAATGTCGATCGAGTCACAGCCTAATTCTATCTTCTTGATCGTGATTCACAGCCCAAAATCGATTTTGTTGTTTGCCTTGAATCTTGATCGATTTCTTGAAGCAGTTGATCTAACTGTCTTCTTTCAATTTCTACAATGAAGCAAGTAAGTTTTACCAATTACCATTTACCAATTCATTTAGATATTTGAAATTGATATGTTTTTTAAAGTTATTGATTGACTTGGGTGAAATTGATTTGTTTTGTTGAAGTTATATTGTTTGATTAGGTTATATTCATATATTGCTATGTTTTTTTTATTGAATTGATTGTTTGATTAGGTGAAATTCATATGTTTTTTATTGAATTGATTGTTTGATTAGGTGAAAGCAACTTGTCTTATTGAAGTCATTGTTTGATTAGGTGTAATTGTTATGTTTTTATTGAATTTTTGTTTGATTAGGTGAAAACAACTTGTTATATTGTAGTCATTGTTTGATTAGGTGTAATTGTTAAGTTTTTATTGAAATTTTGTTTGATTGGGTGAAAGCAACTTCTTTTATTGAAGTCATTGTTTGATTAATTGTAATTGTTAAGTTTTTATTGAATTTTTGTTTGATTAGGTGTAATTGTTATATTTTTGTAGGTTAAACTAAGTGGGTTTTTTACCAAAAAACAAAGACTTAATCCTAATGAAAGCGGTGAAGAATGTTCCCAAATACCAATCACTAATCAATCAATTCCTTCCGTTTCTAATCCTAATGCAACTCCACAAACACCAAGCACCAATCATTCAATCCCTTCGGTTTCTAATCCAACTCCACAAACACCATGTTCTAACCAACGTAATGATAACGTTGACTTGAAAGATCTTCCAAAGGACCCGGCGGATAGGCCATTGATTACAAGTTACAATTCAAATATAAGAGATGATGTAAGAAGAGCATATTTGCTTCTCAAGGACCGTGTCAAGTAAGGGCACATAATTTTCCTAAAAAAAAAATAGGTGATAGATTTAGAAGATTCGTTCCTTCATGGTTTAATGACTTTGATTGGTTGGAATATAGTGTGAAAAAGAATTGTGCATATTGTTTATATTGTTATTTGTGTGGGGACCTCATGGGACAAAAAGGAGGGAGAGATGCATTTGTTTCCCAAGGTTTTGATACTTGGAATAAAAAAGATGCATTTCGGACTCATGTGGGTGGTGTTGATAGTTTTCACAACAAAGCAAGAGAAAAGTGTGAGTTTTTAATGAGGGAAAAACAAGCAATTAATGTAGTCTTGAGGAGGCAAACCGAAGCGGAGGAAAATAAATATAAAGCTCGATTACGTGTTTCTATTATTGTTGTTAGACTTTTATTAAAAACCGGTTTACCGTTTCGTGGTCATGACGAGTCGGTTAACTCGGAAAATAGAGGGCTTTACATTGAAGTGTTAAAAGCCATTCGAGAGACTAGTGAAGAGATTTTCAACAATACTTTAGAAAATGCTCCTAAAAACAATCAACTAATTTCCCCTAAAATTCAAAAAGAACTTGTGCAATGTTTTGCACAAGAAGTACTTTTGAGTATTCGTGAAGAGATTGGTCAAGATGTTTTTGCTTTACTAGTTGATGAATCTAGTGATGTTTCAAAAAAGGAACAAATGGCTATTGTTTTGCGTTATGTCGATAGTCTTGGCTTTGTGAAAGAAAGATTCATAGGAATAGTGCACGTGAAGGATACATCTTCTATGACCCTCAAAAACGCCATAAATGAAGTACTTACAAGTAATAAGTTGAGTTTTAGTCAGGTAATTTATTCTTTACTTTTTTTTTCAATTTAATTATATATATATATATATATATATATATATATATATATATATATATATATATATATATATATTAATTGTTTTAAATTTTAATAGATAAAAGGACAAGGTTACGATGGGGCTAGCAATATGCGAGGGGAATTCAATGGTTTGAAAGCTTTGATATTACAAGAGAATGACACGGCTTTTTATGTACATTGCTTTGCACACCAACTTCAACTAGTAGTTGTGGCTGTAGCAAAGAAGCATGATGGTGTTAGTGACTTTTTTGAGCAAATTTCGTTGGTGGTTAATGTTGTTTGTGCCTCGTGTAAAAGAAAAGACTTACTACGAGAGCAAGCAAGAGAAAGGGTGCAAAAAGGCTTGTGTAGCGGTGATCTTGAAACAGGAAGAGGGTTAAATCAAGAGACTACACTTGTTCGAGCAGGAGAAACAAGATGGGGTTCACATTTCAACACACTCACAAGTTTGATGAAGTTGTTTGCAGATGTTATTGTAGTTTTAGATTTTGTGAAAGAGGAGGGAGGGTCATTGGCAAGCCGTCAACAAGCATCTGGAATCTTAGCATATTTTAAATCATATGAGTTCATGTTTTACTTACATATGATGTATGATATTTTACACCTCACGGGTACATTGTCAAAGCAACTTCAAAGAAAAGATCTAGACATTTTGGAAGCGGCTTCGATGGTTAGAGGGACAATGGAGGCATTGTAGTCTTTTAGAAACATAGGGTTTGCTAGCATTTTGCCAAAAGTATCCTCTTTTTGTCAAACACACGAAATTGAAACTTTAGATATGGAAGAGTTGTATATTGGTGCGAGAAACCGTAGGACTACAAAGACTAATAGGTTTCATTTTGAGGTTGAAATCTTCAACACAGTGGTAGATATGCAACTTACAGAATAAGGGGATCGATTTAGTGAAACAAGCACCCAATTACTAGAATACATGGGTGCTTTGGGCCCTTGTGATTCATTTGCACAATTTGACAAATCAAAGTTATTGAAGTTGGGTAAGTTATACAAGTATGACTTTGATGATTCAGATATGATAGACCTCGAAGGGCAACTTGAGATATTTTATCACTCTTGCATCAAAGATGAGCGTTTCACTAGTTTGAAAGGAATTTCCGACCTTTCTCGTTTGATGGTTAGTACAGGGAAGCATCGGTCTGATCCTTTGGTTTATAAGCTTTTAAAGTTGGCTTTAATATTACCCGTAGCGACCGCAAGTGTTGAAAGATGTTTTTCAAAGTTGAAGCTTTTGAAGACAGACTTACGTAACAAAATTGGCGATGAATTTTTGAACGACGCATTGCTTTGTAATGTCGAGACGGAAGCACTTACGAAAGTTGAGGATGAAAAAGTAATGGAGCGGTTTCAAAAGATGTCTGCACGAAGAGGACAAATTTAAATTATAATAGATAGTTGTTATATAATGTTTAATCGGAAAAAAAATTTGTATTAGATGGTTTATATTATGTTTGACCGGATTTTTGTTAACGTTCTATATTATGTTTGACCAGAAAAAAAAATTGTGCAACCCCTGCTACTAATTCCTGCGTCCGCCCCTGCTCATGAGACGAGGTATCCCACCCACGATCTAGAGTTGGGGGCAGCAGTGTTCGCCCTCGAGATCTGGCATCACTATCTATATGGGGTTTGATGTACTATATACACGGACCACAAGAGCCTGAAGTATTTGATGGATCAGCCCAATCTGAATATGCGCCAACGGAGATGGTTAGACGTGGTAAAGGATTATGAGTGTGAGATCCTGTACCACCCGGACAAGGCTAATGTGGTAGCCGATGCCTTGAGTCGTATGACAGAGGGTACGCCATTACGAGATGTTTGTTTGAGGTTGAAAGTGATGAACCCGGTGTTGGACACCATTCGGAAGGCTTAGGTGGAGGCAATGAAACCGGAGAACTGCAAGCTAAAGCGGGTGAGCAGGCAGATATCTGAGTTCATTACTGATAGTCGGGGGCTTATGACCTTCCAGGGCCGGATTTGGGTGCCATTTGAGGGCGGCGCACGTGCCACCTTGATGGAGGAGGTGCACAAGTTGAGGTTTTCGATCCATCTCAGGGCCACTAAGATGTATTTGGACCTGAAAAGAGACTATTGGTGGCCCTGTATGAAGAGGGACGTGGCCCGGTTTGTAGAGAGGTGCTTGACCTGTCACAAGGTTAAGGCCGAGCACTAGTGTCCACATGGCAAGTTACAGCCACTTGAGGTTCCCTAGTGGAAGTGGGAACATATTTCCATGGATTTTATCACCAAATTGCCGAGGACTGCGAGAGGTGTCAATGCAATCTAGGTGATCATCGACCGGCTGACAAAGAGCGTTCATTTTTTTACTATCAGTAAGAGTTCTTCCACAGAGAGGATGGAAGAGGTGTATGTGAGGGAGGTGGTATTGCGGCATAGTGTACCGATCTCGATTGTGTCAGATCAAGACGTGCGTTTCACTTCAAGGTTCTAGAAGAAGTTCCATGAGGAGTTGGGTAGTATGCTGCATTTCAGTACCGCTTACCACCCACAGACGGACAGACAGAGTGAGCGGACAATTCAAACGCTCGAAGACCTGCTTCGGGCATGTGTGTTGGACTTACAAGGGATTTAGGACACGTATTTGCCTTTGGCTGACTTTTCTTATAACAACATCCACCATTCGAGTATCGGTATGCCTCCCTTTGAATTATTGTATGGGCGGAGGTGTCGGACTCCCATTTGCTGGGGAGAGGTCAGGCAACGAGTGTTGGGTAGCACTGAGTTGGTACTCCAGACGACAGAGCAGATACAGCAGGTCAGGCAGAGGTTGTTGATAGCTCAGAGTCACCAAAAGAGTTATGCAGATAGGTGACAATCCGAGCTCGAATTTCAGGTCAGATATTTTGTACTTCTAAAAGTATCTCCTTGGAAAGGAGTGATCGGATTCAGGAAAGGGGCAAGTTGGGGTCGTGATTCATTGGGTCGTTCAGGGTGATCGCGAAGGTGGGCAAGGTAGCATATCGATTGGAGCTACATGCAGATTTTAGCCAGATTCATGATACCTTCCACGTGTCTCAGCTGAGGAAGTGTATAGCTGACGAGTCGGCGGTAGTGCCGTTAGAGGATATCCAGGTGGACACAGGGCTGGATTATGTCGAGAGACTGATCTCGATCTTGGACCGGAGGGTCAAGTTTCTAAGGAACAAGGAGGTGCCTCTGGTTCAGGTCCAGTGGTAGCACCGGAAGGGGTCCGAGTTGACGTGGGAGACGGAGTCAGAGATGCGGGCGTAACATCCAGAATTGTTTTCGGCATGAGACTTCGAGGGAGAAATCTGGTTCTAGTGGGGGAGAATTGTAACATCCCAAAATCCAGGTAAAACTATTAAACCCTTCCATTTTGTCAAATTGCCAAGAATGGTCCCTTGAGAGAAATTTGGAGCAAATGAGTACGCTGAGCGTACTGGGGAGTACATTGTGTGTACTCATGCGCTTAATTTGGACGCAGAGTCGCTTGGGTACGTTGGGCGTACCTAGGTTTACGCTGGGTGTACTGGGTCCAGATGCAAACCCTAAATTCTTGGTTTGTGCCCTATTTAAAGGATGCTAAGGCTCATTTATCAACCTCCATATCAGAGAGTAAAACCCTAAAAGAGAGCTTTCCATTGTTTATAGCTGAGTGTGTGTGTGTTTTGGAGCTAAAAGTATGTTGGTGTGTTAGTGAAGAAGAAGGAGAAGAGCTTGAGGAGGCCAGGACTTGAAGTGCAATGTTGGATTTGAGATCTTCAGAGAAAGTAGCTTCATTTAAAGGTATAAAGTTCAAAACTTTCTTCCTTATTTGGTTTGGTGTTGCATGGACCATTTATGTGGTTAAAAGTCCCAAAGGTAGAGACTTTGTGAATGTAATGTTCTCCATGGACCTAGATATGTCCCATTTCAGTAGTATTTGAGTTATAGATCCATAAAGTTTCCATCTTGGTCGTTGATATGAGGTCATGCTTGAGTTATGAGCTCCTTAGAGTTGAGAAATGGAATATTTTGGGTAATAGTGACTTGTCCAGCCATGTAAAGGCTTAAAGTCACCAACTATATGGATTAAGAGATTTAGAGGTGGTCAGATCTAGAAGTTGGACGTGGGTCTTAACTGTTTAAGACCCCAAAAGCTTAGGGTCTGGAACTGGGTGTTACATAGGGCATAATCCCAGTACGCACAACGTAATAGGGTCGTGCACCCCGTTTTTGTGGAAACAACGGGTACGCCCAACGTACACATTTGGTACGCGCAACGTAACTCGGAGAGTTGACTTTTGTTGACTTTTAGGGTTTGGTCAACTTTAGGGTCTTGGAGCCATGAGAGGGGTAAAATGGTCTTTTACCCTTCTGAGGGTACTAAGAGAGGGAATAATCTAGCCTTGAGAGATATATTAATTTAGAGTGTTTATTTCATATGATTAGGCGGAGGCTAGATCAAATTTTACAGATTTCAAGATTTTCCGAGTTACCCGAGGTGAGTCTTCTCATTATACTTTTCCTAGAGTGGTACTTAGAGTTATGTGATAATGTATTTTGTATGTTATTTATTTATGTGATACACTGCATGATTTCTATGTGATTTATGCTATGTATGTTTCAGAGTTTACAGAGTTAGAACCAAAAGGTTCACAAAGCTAGGACCAGAGGGTCCACAGAGTTAGGACCCGAGGGTCCACAGAGTTATAGCCTCGAGTGGCTAATATGTGTTATATGTAGTACTTTGGAGAACTCACTTAGCATTTATGCTTACAGTGTTGTGTTATGTGTTCAGGTACCAGTGAGAACCGCGGGAAGTCGCTGACATGATCAGTACACACACGAGGAGTTTTTATGCATTATGATGTTGGGATTGTGATTTTATGTTTTTTATGTGATACAATGACATTTTTATGATATTTACGAATGAAAGTATGTTTTTGGAAAATATGTAAAAATTGTTTGAAAATTTTGGGTGTTACAATATATATATATATATATATATATATATATATATATATATATATATATATATATATATATATATATATATATATATAGGGGAGCGTTCAATCGAGAAAAATTTCTTATCGCGAGAACATTTGAGTACAAATTTGAAAAACACAATTTTTTTAATTAAAATTATAAAATAATATTTATATTAATCAAAAAATAATTACAAACAGTTCAAGAACCCACTAACTAACACCACTCCCTACAAAACCAACACCACCCACTACCAACACGCGCCACCACCACCCATCACTAACCACCACCACCAACTACCACCCACCACCATCACTACCCACCAACCACCACCACCACCACCACCAACCACCACCCGCCACCACCATCACCACCCACCACCATCACCACCCAACCACCACCACCTGCCACCACCCACCTCCACCATCCATAACTACCGCCTACCACCACCAACAACAACTACTACCTACCACCCATCACCACCACCCGCCACCACCACTCACCACACACCATCACCACACGCCACCACCATCCATCACTAACCACCACCACTCACCACCCATCACTACCCACCCACCACCACCATCACCACCAACCACCTCCGCCACCACCATTACCACCCACCACCATCACCACCCAACCACTACTACCCGCCACCACCACCCACCTCCACCACCCGCCACCACCACCAAGAACCACCCATTACCACCACCCGCCACCACCACCACCGACCACCACCAACCACCAACCACTACCCATCACTACCCACCACTCATCACCACTCACCCACCACAACCACCACCACCACCACCAACCACCACCCATCACTACCCACCACCACCACCCACAACCCACCACCCATCACTATCCACCATCCACCACCACCTGCCACCATCACCCATCACTAACCACCACCCACTACCTGCCACAACCAACCACCACCCACCACCCACCACCCATCAATACCCAACACCCACCACCACCACCACCATTACCAACCACCACCAGCCACCACCATCACCACCTAACCACCACCTCATGCCACCATCACCCATCACCACTACCCATCGCTAACCACCACCCACCACCCATCACTAGCCACCACCACCACCACCAAACACCACCCGCCACCACCATTACCAACCACCAGTATCACCATCCAACCACAACCACCCGTTACCACCACCCATCACCACTCACCACTACCCGTCACCCCTACCATAACCACCACCCAGCAACCACCACCACCTACCACCCATCACTATCCAGAACCCACCACCACCCGCCACCACCACCACAAAGCACCCACCCACCACAACCATCACCACCGCCAACCACCACCACCCCGACCTACAAAGATTTGTTATTGTGTATTTTATTCATTAGGTTTTCTCTTGTATGTAATCACATGGGATTATATGTATCGAGTCACATGTCATTATATGTATTGAATCATATATTATTTATATGTTATTAAATACATATAATCACATGTGATTAAATACATGTGAAAAACTAGTGAATCGAGAATGCAAAAATTAATATTGTCCACGTAAATCATATGTGATTAGATACATGTAACTACATGTGATTATATGTATTTAATAAAATATTATTTACGTGGGCTGTAGTTTCTTCGTGTTTTTTATTTAATAACTGGCATCGTGTATTAAATCACATGTGATTATATGTATTTAATCACATATGGTTTATATGGACAATATTTTTTTCACGTGTTGATTTAATAGTTGTTCTTGTGTATTTAATCAAATGTGACTATATATATTTAATTACATGTGATTATATATATTTAATCACATATGATTCGTATGGAAAATATTTATTCTTGCGTCGATTCAATAATTGTTCTAATATAATTAATCACATATGATTTATGGGGACAATATTAATTATTTCTTTTTCAATTCAATAGTTGTACTCATGTACTTAATCACATGTGATTATATGTATCAAATCGTATATGATTTATATTGATAATATTCATGAGTAAATATTTTTTTCTTATGTATTTAATCATATGTGATTGTATGTATTAATCACATATGATTAATGTATAAAGAGAAAAATTATTTAATCAAAAAAGAAAAAATGAATCTTGTATACAGAAATCATATGTGACTAAATGTACAAGAACAACTATCGAACAAGAATGTGAAAATGAATATTGTCCATATAAATCATATCTAATTTGATACATATAATCTCATGTAATTAAGCACACAAAAACAACAACGGAATCGAGAGCGCGAAAATAAATATTTTCCACATTAATTCTATGTGATTAGACACATATAATCACAAGTGATTATACGCATTTAATCACACATGATATAAGTGGACAATATCTATTTTTGTGTTCTTGATTCAATAATTGTTCTTGTGTATATAATCATATGTGATTATATGTATCTAATCACATATGATTTATATAGACATCATTATTTTTTTGTCCGTATAAATCTTATGTGATTAGATGCATATAATCAGATATGATTATATGTATTTAATCACATATGATTACTGATGAACAAAGAACAATTATTGAATCGATAAAGTAACAATGAACATCATCCACATAAATCATATATGATTGGATACATACAATCACAGTTTTCGAGTGAATAATTGCTTTTGTGTAATTAATCACATGTGATTATATGTATATAATCATATTTGATTTGAGGTGGACAAGATGCATTTTTTCCTCCTTGATTCAATAGTTTTGATCATGTACTTAATCACATATGATTATACCTATAATCACATTTAACAAAATACATGAGAACAACTATTGAATCTACAAAGCAAAAATGAATTATGTCCATATAAATCATATGTGATTAGATTCATATAATCACAAAGCAAAAATGAATTATCTACACGACCCACACCCACACACCACCCATCACTATCACCACCACTTGTAACCATCCACCCACCAACCACCACCCATCACCACACTCCACCACCACCCCGCCTCCACCACCTGCCACCACCACCCCCACCCCCACCCCCACCTACAAAGATTTGCTATTGTGTTTTTGATTCATTAGGTTTTCTCTTGTATATAATCACATGTGATTACATGTATTTAATCACATATGATTAATCGTATGTGATTAGATACATATAATCCCATGTGATTATATGTACAATCAAATGTGATTATATGTATTTAAGCACATCTGATTATATGTGATTAAATACATATAATCTAATAAGAAAAACTATTGAATCGAGAAAGCAAAAACGAACAATGTCCTCATACATCATATGTGATTGGATACATATAATCACATGTGATTAAATGTATTTAATCACATATGACTTATATGTAGAATATCCACATATAGTTAACGTTGTAAAAGAACAACTACTGAATAACGAATACAAAAATAAATCATGTCTACATAAATCATACGTGATTAGATACATATAATCACATGTGTATTTAGTCACCACCCATCAATACCACCAGCACCTACCTCCACCACCCATTACCACTGTTCGTCACCACGACCACCACCCATCACCTACCAAAACCACCACCACTACCCTCGCCACCACAACCCACCACAATCACCTATCACCACCACCCATTATGTGACATCCCCTGATTTCTCGGCCAGAAAAGACCGATTTAATTTATGCTTTTTAAAATAAAATCATAGAAATCTTTTTAAAAGATGTTGCGGAATCGGTCCCCAAACAAAATATGATACAACTTTATCAAAACCCTTCATTAAGAAGGTATATTTTTTCCATATATATATCAAAACCTCGGGATGTCATGTTCCGATACATATAAAAAGCATAAACAAGACATTATAAACCTTTCAACAATTATTTACAACTACTGGCCTATAATCCAAAAATCTCTCATCGTCCTCCGACTATGCTCGGGGTCCACTACCTGTAACATAAAAAGCTGAGTGGGTCAGGCTTGGGAGCCTGGTGAGCATATAGGGATTTCAACCCACAATAATAATAAACTTACTAAGTTCATCAATCAACAATAACCCTGATTACGCGTTCCCGTTATCCTCACTTTATGTCCCTAAACACTTGTCACAAGGGACCTAGCTTAAAGAATATCATCGGGATGGACACTACTCCTAAGGGGTTTCCTCAGCCATACATGTCCTAAAGGCAACCGTGAGGGGGATGGAGTACATCGAATGAACACTCTCAGTTCATTAACACCTACAGGTTGCGGACCTACTAATGTTTCCCACTAGACTGTCTAGAAAGTCCGTGGTCGTCATCCAAACTCCACTAGATGACTGGATCTCAAAACACATCGAGGCCTCTCATCAATTTTATTTTATCACACATCACTATCTACCCATGTTCTACCCAACATATTTGTAGATAAAAATACTTATACAGTTTAAAACTTGTATAAAACATCAACTCAACAGTTACCTCAAATAAACAATTAATATATCTACACATAGCACGTATTATAAGGCAAATACTTCATATCTATAAGTAAAATGACAGTGACTATACACTCACTTGGTTTGATGATAATCGGGCAGCAATTCCTTTCCTAAAATGATCGTTTCTAATAAAACCGGGAGTTTTATTGAGAAATCGGGCTTTGCAAAAGTCGGGCTTCGAAACCGAAAAGATAAATTTTCCGGGCTTCCCGGGCACTTCGTGGAGTATTCCGGGTTTTACAATCGATATCGGGGCTTTACGGGATGTTAAGATGAAGAAAATATGGGTTTAGGGGTTAAAATTGACAGATTTTCAAAGTTACCCGGGAGGTCTCGCACCCTTCTATATATAGGGGCGAGGCTTCTGATCGAACGGTCAGGAAGAAGACACACATCGCAGATCCAAGGGTTCGTAGGGAAGGCTCACATGAGGGTAGCATGTGCGAAGGGCTCGGTGTCGGCCTCTGATTGGACCGCGGTCTACTGGTCCACATGCGAGGTTCGGAGGCTAGGCGATGCAAGGCTCGGTCCAGCTGCGAGCTTCGGATTGGGCCTCCCTTTGGTCGAATCAGAAGAGGACACGGGGTGACACGGGGTAGTCTCGTATGCGAGGGAAGGCAACACGTCTTCCCAGGTGGCTCGGTGACTCAGCAGGTTCCGGATACATGGCACATGCGAAGCGAGGACACGTGGCACTTCCAGGTGAAGCTTATCTATGCGAAATTTCTCGAATTACTTTGTTGGCTAATTTTGACTTTAAATTTTATATTATTATTTTTAATAGACCGGGATAGGAAATCCGTTAAAAATTCATAACTTCTTCATCCGACGTCCGTTTTCGTCAGACTTTTTACCGTTGCACTCCTAATGACGAGACCTTCAATTCTCATTTTGGTTGTCTCTGCTAAAATCGCTCGATCTAAAATTCGAGTGTTTAGTTGTCTACTACTAAGGTGAAACTTCGAAAAATCATAACTTCCTCATACGAAGTCAGATTTGGGCGTTCTTTTTATTGAACTTCTCGGTTTGACAAATACAGCGACTTTTGTTTAGATTACTAAGGCTAAAAAGGTAGTTTATCAGAAACTCACTTTTTACGATATTCAGCACCGTGTCGGTTTTGTCGCGAAACTTCGACAGGTCATAACTTCTTCGTTATAACTCGGATTTTGGTATTCTTTATATCCCTGAAATCCTTGTTTCGAGCACTACAACTTTATGTAAAGATATCGGGCGTATCTCATACTTTAATTTTGATGCTTATTTTAATTCTTAATTAAATAAACCCTAATAATTAAGCATAAAACACATATTCACATAATATTCACATAATTCCTTTTCATTTCTTCAAAATGAGTTACAAAGGTTAACCTAGACTATCAACTCAATATAAATGCCTAGGCTAGAAACACGAGTGTTACACATTACCTATAACCACTAACATTGTATGTACTTTTTTATGCTCTACAACTTCCGTTTAGACTTCGTTGGCTAATTTTGAACTTAAATTTTATATTATTATTTTTAACAAACCGGGACAGGAACTTCGTTAAAAATTCATAACTTCTTCATCCGACGTCCGTTTTCGTCAGACTTTTTACAATTATGCTCCTAATGACGAGACCTTCAATTCTTGTTTAGGTTGTGTCGTCTAAAAATTGCTCGATCTAAAATTCGAGTTTTTAGTTGTCTACTACTAAGCTGAAACTTCGAAAAATCATAACTTCCTCATACGAAGTCAGATTTGGGCATTCTTTTTATTGAACTTCTCGGTTTGACAAATACAGCGACTTTTGTTTAGATTACTAAGGCTAAAAAGTAGTTTATCAAAAACTCACTTTTTACGATATTCAGCACCGTGTCGGTTTTGTCGCGAAACTTCGACAGGTCATAACTTCTTCGTTATAACTCGGATTTTGGTATTCTTTATATCCCTGAAATTCTTGTTTCGAGCACTACAACTTTATGTAAAGATATCGGGCGTATCTCATACTTTAATTTTGATGCTTATTTTAATTCTTAATTAAATAAACCCTAATAATTAAGCATAAAACACATAATTCACATAATATTCACATAATTCCTTTTCATTTCTTCAAAATGAGTTACAAAGGTTAACCTAGACTATCATCTCAATATAAATGCCTAGGCTAGAAACACGAGTGTTACACATTACCCTATAACCACTAACATTGTATGTACTTTGTTACGCTCTACAACTTCCGTTTAGACTTCGTTGGCTAATTTTGAACTTAAATTTTATATTATTATTTTTAATAGACCGGGACAGGAACTTTGTTAAAAATTCATAACTTCTTCATCCGACGTCCGTTTTCGTCAGACTTTTTACAGTTATGCTCCTAATGACGAGACCTTCAATTCTCGTTTAGGTTGTGTCGTCTAAAAATCGCTTGATCTAAAATTCGAGTTTTTAGCTGTCTACTGCTAAGCTGAAACTTCGAAAAATCATTACTTCCTCATACGAAGTCAGACTTGGGCGTTCTTTTTATCGAACTTCTCGGTTTGACAAATACTACACTTTTATTTCGATTACTAAGGCTAAAAAGTAGTTTATTAAAAACTCACTTTTTACGACATTCAGCACCGTGCCGGTTTTGTCACGAAACTTCGACAGGTCATAACTTCTTCGTTATAACTCGGATTTTGGTATTCTTTATATCCCCGAAATCCTTGTTTCGAGCACTACAAATTTATTTAAAGATATCGGGCTTATCTCATACTTTAATTTTGATGCTTATTTTAATTCTTAATTAAATAAACCCTAATAATTAAGCATAAAACACATAATTCATATAATATTCACATAATTCCTTTTCATTTATTCAAAATGAGTCACAAATGTTAACATACACTATCAACTCAATATAAATTCCTAGGCTAGAAACACAAGTGTTACAATTCTCTCCCCTTTAGGATGATTCCGTTCCCGGAATCACATATCACCAAACAACTGCGCGGAGCGACTCATCATGTCACTCTCTATTTCCCAAGTGAGATTTGGTCCATTCGTATGTTTCCAATGCACAAGCACTAAATCGACCATCGTGCGTCGTAACTTCATAGTCTTATGGTCAACGATTGCCTTAGGTTCTTTGATCAACCTCTTGTTTTCATCCAACCTTAACTCAGAAATCAGAATTATGTCGGGCACACCTCCCGTGAACTTTCTCAAGTAACACACACGAAAGGTGTTATGAATACCCTCCAGTTCTTTTGGTAACTCTAGCTTGTAAGCTTGATTCCCGATCTTCTGAAGAACTTTGAACGATCCAATAAACCTTGGACTCAACTTTCCTCGTTTCCCAAATCTTATAAGTCCCTTCCACGGCGAGACTTTAAATAAAACCGAATCTCCAACTTCAAAGGTTATCGGTCTTCTTTTCTTGTCAGCATAACTCTTTTGTCGATCTTGAGCAGCTAACATCCTTTCTCTTATCACTTTCAACTTTTCGGCAGTCTGATGGACTATTTCAGGTCCCATAAACTGCTTTTCCCCAGCTTCCAGCCAACATGATGGCGTCGACACTTTTCCCCATACAAAGTGTGATAAGGTGTCATCTTAATGCTTGACTGGAAACTATTATTATAGGAGAATTCTACTAGAGGTAAGTGTTCATCCCAGTTACCTTGGAATTCTAGGGTACATGCTCTCAGCATATCCTCCAATGTTTAAATCGTTCGTTCGCTCTGACTATTCGTTTGTGGATGATAAGTTGTACTTAAACACAACTTGGTACCCAATTCCTCTTGTAGACTCCTCCAAAACCTTGAGGTAAAACGGCTGTCACGATCGGATGCAATTGTTAGTGAAAACCTGTGAAGCCTCACAATTTCCTTCACGTAAGAATTCTCAAGTTTATCCATAGACAATTTCTCTTTGGCTGCTATGAAATGCGCACTCTTAGTGAAGCGATTAACGACCACCCAAATCATGTCGTGACCGTTCCTTGTTCTGGGCAGTTTAGTCACAAAATCCATGGTGACGTCTTCCCATTTACCCATGGGTACGGGTAAAGGTTCTAAACTCCCATACAGTTTCTGATGTTGTGCTTTAACCCTAGCACAAGTTACACACTCGGCCACATACTTAGCAACATCGAGCTTCATCGTCGGCCACCAATAATAGGGTTTTAGATCCCTATACATTTTTGTACTGCCAGGATGAATCGAGTACATGGTCTTGTGAGCTTCTTTCATCAGAAGATCTCTTACTTCGCCTGTCTTAGGTACCTAAATCCTATCTTGGAATACCCTCAACCCTTGGTTGTTTGTACCGAATACTAACGTTTTTCCCAAACGTTCTTCCTTTCGGTCATTTTTCTCTAAAGCTTCCTCTTCAGCTTTCTTTATACTTTCCACAATTGTCGAGACAACTTCAATTCTGAACGCTCTTGGCCTTTTCTTTTGAAGGTTTACCTTCCGACTGAGAGCATCAGCAACAACATTTGATTTACCAGGGTGGTAAATTATCTCACAGTCATAGTCCTTGAGTAACTCTAGCCAGCGTCGTTGCCTCATGTTCAATTCCTTCTGATTAAAGAGATATTGGAGACTCTTATGATTAGTGAAAAGTTTACACTTTGTGCCATAAAGATAATGCCTCCATATCTTTAGGGAGAATACTACCGCTGCCAACTCCAAATCGTGAGTAGGGTAGTTCTTTTCATGTTCTTTCAATTGCCTCGATGCATACGCTATCACTTTATCCCTTTGGGTCAGAACACAACCTAACCCAACTCCAGATGCATCGCTATAAACTGCGAAGGCATCAACTCCTTCAGGCAACGAAAGAATCGGTGCTTCACACAATCTCTTCTTCAACTTATCAAAGGCTTCCTTATGCTTCTCATTCCAAGCATAAGTAGCTCCTTTGTGGGTCAAAGCTGTAAATGGAGTAGCAATCGAAGAAAATCCTTGGATAAACCTTCGGTAATATCTAGCTAATCCTAAAAAGCTTCGAATCTCCGTAGGACTTTTTGGTTGTTCCCACTTCATTACAGCTTCAATCTTTGCTGGGTCAACCATTATTCCTTCTTGGTTAACCACATGACCTAAAAATTGGACTTCTTGAATCCAAAATTCACATTTGGAAAACTTTGCATACAGCTTCTCCTTTTTCAGGACTTCTAGCACTTCGCACAGATGCTTTTTATGTTCCTGCTTGCTTTTCGAATAAATCAAGATGTCGTCTATAAATACTATCATGGATTTATCTAGGAATGGTTTACAAACACAGTTCATCAAATCCATGAAAGTTTCTAGGGCATTGGTTAGTCCGAACGACATAACCAAAAATTCATAGTGTCCATATGTTGTTCTAAACGCAGTCGTTTCGATATCCTGCTCTCTCACCTTTAGTTGATGGTATCCCAACCGAAGACCGATCTTCGAGAAATAGTTCGAACCATGTAACTGGTCGAACAAGTCATCGATCCTTGGCAACGGGTACATGTTCTTTATCGTCACTTTGTTCAGCTCTCTGTAATTGATGCACATTCTCATGCTCCCGTCTTTCTTCTTTACAAATAACATAGGGGCTCCCCAGGGCGATGAATTAGGTTGAATGAAACCTTTGTCCAATAACTCCTGAAGTTGTGTCATAAGTTCTTTCATTTCTGTTGGTGCTAATCGATAAGGTGCTTTTGCTATCAGCGTCGTTCCTGGTAATAAGTCGATACTAAATTCTACTTGTCGATCAGGGGGCAATCCGGGAAGATCTTCGGGAAAGACTTCCGGATAATCACACACCATCGGAATATTCTGCACCTCCTTCTTTTCCATCTTAACATCGATCATGAACGCTAGATATGATGTACATCCCTTGGCCAAACACTTTCTGGCTTTCATTAGGGAAATGATTCCAGAATTTACTCTACTTTTGTCTCCATACACCATATACGACTCTTTCCCTGGCGGCTTTACTTTTACTATCTTCTTTCTACATAGTATTTCTGCATCGTTAGCGCTAAGCCAATCCATTCCTAAAACTATGCCGAATCCATTTAACTTGATAGGCAATAATTCCTCTTGGAACTTATTCCCATCCAAGTCAATGAGGATGTTTTTCATACGATGGCTAACAGGTACAAACTTGCCACTAGCAATCTCGACTAATAAGGCATTAACTAGCCTATCTACAGGCAAAGCTAGCTTTCTACCAAATTCATGCGATATAAAGGAGTAATTGGCTCCGGAATCAAACAAAATTTGGGCAGGCAATTCGTTTACGAGAAGGGTACCTGAAGTGACATCGACTTCTTCTTTTGCAGCTTCAAGTGTCATCTGAAAGGCTCTCGCCTTCAACTTTTGTGGTAGATTGGGCTTTGCGGCATCCTTTCTCTTTGGACAGTCTTTAAGAACATGCCCTACTTCATCTCACTCAAAACATAACCTCTTTTCGGATGGACACAGGTTGGCATAATGCCCAGTCTTTCCACATTTGAAGCCAGTCACCTCCTCACTACATCTCCCAGATTGCTTTTTCTTGCACTTCTCACACCATTTCACTTCACCTCCTCCTCCTCCAAAATTCTTGGACTTAGAAAATTTGCTTTTCTTGTTGGAACCTGAAGTTCATTCAAATTTTCTCTTTTCACCAACTTCTGCCCTCTCCAGTCCCTTCTCTTTGATATGAACCTCAACATTCTTAGCAGCCCAGATAGCGGCTTTCAAAGTGGTTGCTTGCTTAACCATTGGACCAAAGTCCGCTGGTAATCCGAGGGCAAACTTGTTAACCTTAGAGAGTTCAGTTGGAACTAGATGACGAACAAGCTTCATCTTTTCCATAAAACTAGCAGCGTATTCAGTAACGCTCATCTTTCCTTTCTTTAAATTCTGGAACTCATTGTTGATTTCCTGAAGATCATGCTCAGAGCAGTACTGCAATTTCAGTTCTACCACAAAATCTTCCCAAGACATCTTACTAGCTTCACCCTTGGGCATCGAATCAGCTAGTAACTTCCACCAGCTCAACACACCAGACTTTAACAGAGGGATTGCAAGTGCGATCTTTTCTTTGTTACTACACTCGCAACTTTCAAACATCGTCTCCATTTCGTCGATCCAATTTATGACTTCCACTGATGTCGGACTCCCAGATAGACATGGCGGTTTAGATGCCATGAAATCTTTGTATTTGCATCCGCATCCATCAACTCCTCCATCCTGGTTGTTATGTCTAAATATCGGTGGGTTGGCTTGACCATGAGTCACACTGTAGTTCCCTCCTACTGATTGCCCTTCATTCAATACGGGCTGTTTAACAGGCATCGTGGTCTCTTCCCTATGCTGTTGTAGTAATCGCCTTGTCTCCTTCATTTGGCAATCTAACATCATCTGTATCATTGCTTGTACCCCAGCCATCGTCATTGGCTCAGGTGCAGCTCCTACAACAGGTACTTGCTCAACTACTTGAGGTTGAGGCTGTTGATCCCTGTTTCCGTTTGCATTTGCAGCTCCACTACGAGTTCTGGCCATTACAATCTATATAACGAATAAGGAGAATTTAGGTCTTTATCCTTGTTAGACATATCAATTCCCTTATCACTCCAAAACGTTTACATGTTAGTTCTAATCTCGTAATCATACGCTTAGAATCCTACACACATAAGGTTTCCAGATCCAGTCGGCAATAGACCATAGATCCGGCACACATGGCAACACACATAGCATTTAACACATAAGGACATTTTAGGCATCTTCCCTAAAATAAACTAGTGCTCGTGTCTAAAATATGGTAGACACTCATCTCACAATCATCACTTAGCATTCTAAGTTCAAGTCTAGAAATTCTACAATTTCTTAGTTCGCTTAAACTAATGCTCTGATACCAACTGTGACATCCCCTAATTTCTCGGCCAGAAAAGATCGATTTAATTTATGATTTTTAAAATAAAATCAGAGAAATCTTTTTAAAAGATGTTGCAGAATTGGTCCCCAAACAAAATATAATAATAGTTTATCAAAACCCTTCATTAAGAAGGTATATGTGTTCCATATATATATATATATATATATATATATATATATATATATATATATATATATATATATATATATATATCAAAACCTCGGGATGTCATGTTCCGATACAGATCAAAAGCATAAACAAGACATTATAAGCATTTCAACAGTTATTTACAACTACTGGCCTATAATCCAAAAATCTCTCGTCATCCTCCGACTATGCTCGAGGTCCACTACCTGTAACATAAAAAGTTGAGTGGGTCAGGCTTGAGAACCTGGTGAGCATATAGGGTTTTCAACCCATAATAATAATAAACTTAGTAAGTTCATCAATCAATAATAACCTTGATTACGTGTTCCCGTTATCCTCACTTTATGTCCCTAAACACTTGTCACAAGGGACCAAGCTTAAAGAATATCATCAGGATGGACACTACTACTAAGGAGTTTCCTCAGCCATACATGTCCTAAAGGCAACCATGAGGAGGATGGAGTACATCGAATGAACACTCTCAGTTCATTAACGCCTACAGGTTGCGGACCTACTAATGTTTCCCACTGGACTGTCTAGAAAGTCCATGGTCGTCATCCAAACTCCGCTAGATGATTGGATCTCAAAACACATTGAGGCATCTCATCAATTTTATTTTATCACACATCACTATCTACCCATGTTCTACCCAACATATTTGTAGATAAAAATACTTATACAGTTTAAAACTTGTATAAAACATCAACTCAACAGTTACCTCAAATAAACAATTAATATATCTACACATAACACGTATTATAAGGTAAATACTTCATATCTATAAGTAAAATGAAAGTGACTATACACTCACTTGGTTTGATGATAATCGGGCAGCAATTCGTTTCCTAAAACGATCGTTTCTAATAAAACCGGGAGTTTTAATGAGAAACCGGGCTTTGCAAAAGTCGGGCTTCGAAACCGAAAAGATAAATTTTCCAGGCTTCTCGGGCACTTCGTGGAGTATTCCGGGCTTTACAATCGATACTGGGGCTTTGCGGGATGTTAAGATGAAGAAAATATTGGTTTAGGAGTTAAAATTGACAAATTTTCAAAGTTACCCGGGATGTCTCGCACCCTTCTATATATAGGGGCGAGGCTTCTGATCGAACGGTCAGGAAGAAGACACGCGTCGCAGATCCAAGGGTTCGTAAGGAAGGCTCACACGAGGGTAGCATGTGCGAAGGGCTCGGTGTCTACCTCTGATTGGACCGCGATCTACTGGTCCACATGCGAGGTTCGGAGGCTAGGCGGTGCAAGGCTCGGTCCAGCTGCGAGCTTCGGATTGGGCCTCCCTTTGGTCGAATCAGAAGAGGACATGGGGCGACACGAGGCAGTCTCATATGCGAGGGAAGGCAACACGTCTTCCCAGGTGGCTCGGTGACTCAGCAGGTTCCGGATACGTGGCACATGCAAAGCGAGGACACGTGGCACTTCCGGGTGAAGCTTATCTATGCGAAATTTCTCGAATTACTTCGTCGGCTAATTTTGGCTTTAAATTTTATATTATTATTTTTAACAGACCGGGATAGGAAATCCGTTAAAAATTCATAACTTCTTCATCCGACGTCCGTTTTCGTCAGACTTTTTACCGTTGCGCTCCTAATGACGAGACCTTCAATTCTCATTTTGGTTGTCTCTGCTAAAATCGCTCGATCTAAAATTCGAGTTTTTAGTTGTCTACTACTAAGCTGAAACTTCGAAAAATCATAACTTCCTCATACGAAGTCAGATTTGGGCGTTCTTTTTATTGAACTTCTCGGTTTGACAAATACAGCGACTTTTGTTTAGATTACTAAGGCTAAAAAGTAGTTTATCAGAAACTCACCTTTTACGATATTCAGCACCGTGTCGGTTTTGTCGCGAAACTTCGACAGGTCATAACTTCTTCGTTATAACTCGGATTTTGGTATTATTTATATCCCTGAAATCCGTGTTTCGAGCACTACAACTTTATGTAAAGATATCGTGCGTATCTCATACTTTAATTTTGATGCTTATTTTAATTCTTAATTAAATAAACCCTAATAATTAAGCATAAAACATATAATTCACATAATATTCACATAATTCCTTTTCATTTCTTTAAAATGAGTTACAAAGGTTAACCTAGACTATCAACTCAATATAAATGCCTAGGCTAGAAACACGAGTGTTACACATTACCTATAAGCACTAACATTGTATGTACTTTTTTATATGTGATTAAATACATATAATGGCATAAATCATGTGTGATTATATTTAATCACGTATGATTAAAGTTTAGAACAAACAATAATTAAATCGACAACATGATAACCAATCTTGTCCACATAAATCATATGTGATTGGATACATAAAATCACATGTGATTATATGTATATAATCACGTATGTTTTGAGGTGGACAAGATTCATTTTTGCCTTCTCGATTCAATAATTATGCTCATGTACTTAATGCATACGGTTATACATATAATCACATGTTATAAAATAAATGAAAACAACTATTGAATCGACAAAGAAAAAATGAATTGTGTCCACATAAATCATATATGATTAGATTCATATAATCACACGTGATTAGATATATTTAGTCACATATGATTAATACGGATAAAGATTTGTTTTCGTGTTTTTGATTCCATATTTTGTATCGTGTATATAATCACATGTGATTATATGTATATTGAATCACATATGACTTTTACAAACAAAATTCGTTTTTTTCCAAATAAAATCATATGTGATTAGAAACATATAATCACATCCGATTAAATGTATTTAATCACATATGATTAAAGTGGAAAAAAAACAATTATTGAATCGAGAACGTGGAAATGAATCTTAGCCACATAAATCATATGTGATTAGATACACATAATCACATGTTATTATATGTATCTAATCGCATATGATTTATGTGTACAATATTTATTTTCGTGTTCTCAATTCAATAGTTGTTCTCGTGTATTTAATCACATGTGATTAGAGTTACTAAAAAAACATATTGAATCAAGAACGCGAAAATGAATATTGTCCATATAAATATATGTGATTAGATACATATAATCACATGTAATTAATGTATTTAATCACATATGATTTATGTGGAAAGCATTTATTTTCGTGAACTTTGTCCACCACCACATGTGATTATATGTATACATATGATTTATATGGATAATATTGATTTTTGTCTAAAAAAATCATACGTGATTAGATACCTATAATCACATATGATTAAATACACAAGAATAACAAAAACGTATTCTATCCACATAAATCACATGTGATTAGACATATATAATCACATGTGATTCTATGTTTTAATCACGTATGATTTACGTAAACAAAATGCATTTTCGTGTTGTCGATTTATTAGTTATTCTCTTATATTTAATCGTACGTGGTTATATATATATATATATATATATATATATATATATATATATATATATATATATATATATATATATATATATATATAATCACATATGATGTGTGTGAAAAAAGATTTCTTTTCAAGTGTTTAATCCAAAAATTATTCTCATATATATAATCACATGTGATTATATGCATTTAATCACATATGATTAATGTGGAAAAAGAATAAATATAAATTAAGAACGCAAAAATGAATCTTGTCAATATAAATCACATGAGATTGAATACATATAATACATGTGATTAAATACATGAGAAAATTAATTGAATTGAAAATGCCAAAACGAATTTGTTCCATATAAATCATATGTGATTGGATACATGTAATCACATGTGATTAGATGTATCTAATCACATATGATTTATATGGACAAAATTCATTTTCGCGTTCTTGATTCAATAGTTGTCACACCCCCGAACTATCAGAATGGACGGCGGAAACATCCGGGGGCGAGCGATGTCATGCGTAGTATCACAACAATCGTATCATAGCAATCAAAGTTAAACACAACCATTACATTACAATATCAATATTTACGTTTGTTTGAAACATACTTTGAATACATCAAAAGTAGCAAAAGATAAAGACGAGACTCCAAAATGCTACGTCTTCTCCAAAAGTTGGCGAAGGTACCTGTCTATCGTTTCCCTGAGAATACAAGTGGTTTTGAAAATGTATCAGCATAAAGCTGGTGAGTTCATAAGTATGATTTTGTGTTGGAAACTAGTCACTGAATTTGTACAAAAGGTTTATTTTAATTATAAGTAAATATTGTTTGTATCGAAACCCTGGTTACCACCAGTAAGTAAATATGTTACATTTGAAAACCCTAGCCATCACCAGTAAGTGAGGTACGTTATGTTTGAAACCCCTGGCAACCGCCAGTAAGTAAGGTACGTTCTGTTTGAAATCCCTGGAATACCCTCCAGTAAATAGATAGGCAGTTTTATTACTTAAAATAAAACCAAAGGTTATGTCCCTGGAATACCCTCCAGAAAGTAGATAGGTAGTTTTATTATTTAAAATAAAACCAAAGGTTGTGTCTAAGTAGATAGATAGTTTTATTAGTTAAAATAAAACTATTGAAGAAAGAAATCCTATTAACAAAGGTTAGTTTATACTTATTGTGTGTCGTATCACTATGCTAATATGACCGGTGACCGCCTTGACGTTTCTTCAGGCATCATACCATTACAAAATTTTTCACCCCAGGCATGCCTGCCTAACAGTAGCTAACAGTTTAGGTGTGGGATTGTCGGTCCCGAATAGATCTATTCACAAATTTCACGCTCTCCCTCCAGGAGACTCTGGTTATACTAAACATGGGGATTTACTGGTACCCCGAAGGGCATAACAAAGATAGGTCTCATAATCCTGTATTAACTAATTTACGTGTAGTTTGGTTGTTCTCGAGTTCGAAATCGTTGGTAAACGGTGTAGATTATAAATAATTATACACAAAATAATTATTTAGTAAGATACTCTTGTTATCTGTAGATAGCAATGGATAAACTAAATATGTCATAGTTTATGTGTTTGAATCTGTAAAACCGGTAAAGAGTTCCCCAAACTATACCTATTATATAGTTTGAATGGTATGTTATGATCATGTATTGTTCTGAAAACTATGCAATTATGTTTAGAAAGCTTCCATTATGGTCCGCATATTACAAAAGCAAGAAATTAGTTAAAAGTTTGAAAACCTTTGTAACTGCATCAGTTTTTAACTAGCGAAAAACTTTTATATTTGGCTTGTATTCCCCCCCCCCCCCCCCCCCCACTCCCCCACCTGAAAACGTTATAAAAAAATTATAAAAGTGTAGGGGTATGAACTCACAGTTGGTTGGATGCAAAGGATTGAACTGGAAGATCCTTGAGTCGACTCACGTGGCACTTAACAGAATCCTAATATCAATAAATACATATTCATATCTAAATTAGCGATTTCATTAGATAAAGTGTTAGATAAACACTTGGTTTCGGTTAAGGAATGTTACTGGGACTTGGTTGAATCGAGGAAACAGGCTTTTCCCCACGAAAGAGCTGTTTACGACCGTATATGGGGTTTACGGCCGTGAACTGGGTTTGCGGCCGTGAACAAGGTTTGCGGCCGTGAATGGAGTTTACGGCCCTAAACAGGGTTTACAACCGTGAACCGTGTTTGCAGCTTTTGCAGACTGAAGGGTTTACGGCCGTAAACTCAAGAGCAAAGGTCCTTGTTTTCAACGAAAAAGTGTTCCAGAGGATCCCAAACGGCCCCAAATGATGATTTCTAGCGTATTTCGGGTGAAAGGAGGGCTTTATGGTGTTTACGGTCAATAGGGTTAGAGAGAGAAAGATGATGTTTATGGCCAAGAAAGTTCAAATGAGGATGGGGTTCCTGTATTTAAAGGCCAGGGGTATGGTTGGTGGTGGGGTCCACCTAACACCGACCGTAAACGGGTTTACGGCCGTAAACTCGTCTTGGCCGTGAACTCGTTGATTTTCGAGGAAATCGTGAGCTTTCGCATGATTTTTGGTTTTTCCGACTTGTATGTAATTATAAGTATAACCTTAGTTAATTTACTTATCCCGAGAAGTTGACGGAAAATTTAAATAAAAATTAAATTTTATTAACAGATGTGGGTTAAACTAACAGGAGAAATTTTGGGTTGTCACATCATCCCCCCGTTAGAGGGAAATTCCTCCCGAAATTCAAACATAGAATACAAATCGTGGACTTGGAAAGAGATGCAGATACTTCTTTTTCATCTGATCTTAGCACTCCCAAGTGAAATTGGGTCCCCGCTTGGCATTCCAGCGAACCTTCACTATCGGGATGCGACTTTGGTTCGTTCGTTTGATCTCTCTATCCATGATTTCAACCGGTTCTTCAACGAAGTTCAGGTTCTCGTTGATTTCAATCTCATCGAGAGGGATCATAAGGGTTTCATCGGATAAGCACTTCTTAAGATTCGGGATGTAGAAGACAAGATGTATGTTGCTAAGCTCTTGTGGTAAACGAAGTTTGTACGCCACAGGACCGATCATAGCGAGGATCTCGATTGGTCCTATGTATCTTTGATTCAGCTTCCCACGCTTTCCAAAATGTATCATGCCTTTCCAAGGTGAGAACTTCAATAGAATATGGTCTCCAGCCTAGAATTCCAAGGGTTTTCGTCGTTTATCGGCATATCTCTTTTGTCGATCTCTCGAAGGTTTCAGTCGTTGCCGGATTTGTATGATCTTTTATGTGGTTTCACGGATGATTTCTGGACCAATGAGAGTGCTGTCAAGGATTTGTCCCTTGGCTAGCTACGTGTCGCCCACCTCAGCCCAGCACAAAGGAGATCTGCACTTGCGGCCATAGAGGGCTTCGAACGGTGCAGCCTTGATGTTGGTATGATAACTGTTGTTGTAGGAAAACTCGACCAAGGGAAAATGGGTGTCCCATTACTTACTAAAGTATGAGGATGGTATGATGTACTCATATCCAGCTTAGTTCCAAGAGCTTTCTGCAGGGACTACCAAAATCTCGAGGTGAACCCACTATCTCGATCGGAGATAATGGATATAGGCACATAGTGCAGTCGAACTATATCTTGGATGTAGATGCACGTCAGTCTCTCCATTTTGAATGTTTCTTTGATTGGCAGGAAGTGGGCGGATTTAGTCAATCAATCGACTATTACCCAGATGCTATCGTACCCACTCAGAGATTTGGGTAATTTGGTGATAAAATCCATGGTAATCCTCTCCCACTTCCACTCAGGTATTTATGGTTACTGGAGCAGACCCAAGGGCTTCTGGTATTCGACCTTCACCTTGGCGCAAGTCAGGAACTTGCCCACAAAGGTAGTAATCTCTACTTTCATGTTTGGCCACCAATAGAGTTTCTTGAGCTCAAGGTACATCTTGTTCGAACCTGGATGAACTGAGTATCTAGTCTTGTGAGCTTCGTTCATTACAACCTCTCTTTAACCACTGAACTTTGGGGTCCAGATCTGGTTCATGAAATAGTAGACTCCGTCTCCCTTGATCTCTAAGTTCTTTTCCATTCCTCTCAAAGCTTCATCCGACATGCTCTCTGGTTTTAAGGCTTCCAGTTGAGCCTCTCTAATTTCCCCAGATAAGTGGGAATGGATGGTTATGGTTAATGCTTTCACACTGTGACCCGAGTATTCTTTCTGGCTGAGGGCATCTACTACCACATTGGCCTTGTTGGGATGGTAGCCTATTTCGCACTCATAATCGCTGAGTAGCTCTACCCATCGCCTTTGCCTCATGTTCAACTCTTTCTGGTCGAAGATATGTTGCAAGCTTTTATGGTCAGTGAAGATAGTGCACTTGTTTCCATAGAGGTAATGTCTCCATATCTTCAATGCGAAAACCACTGCTCCCAACTCCAGTTCGAGAGTTGTGTAATTGACTTCGTGTGACTTCAGCTGCCTTGAGGCATAAGCAATAACCTTTCCTCGTTGCATGAGCACACAGCCTAAGCCCGAATTGGATGCATCACAGTAGACAACGGAGTCCTCTATCCCTTTGGGCAGAGACATGATAGGTGCGCTGCATAGGGACTGCTTCAATGTTTGGAACACAGTGTCTTGCTTTTCACTCCAACAAAAGGTTATGCCTTTCTGAATCAGAGTGGTAAAGGGTTTGGCAATTTTGCAAAATTTTTGGATAAATCTGCGATAATAGCTAGCAAGACCCAAGAATTGACGGATTTCTATGGGCGTCTTTGGTGCTGACCACTTCTCTATCGCTTTGATTTTGGAGGGGTCCATGTGTATGCCTTCCTCACTTACCACGTGACCTAGGAAGGTTACTTTTCGAATCCAAAATTCGCATTTGGAAAATTTTGTGTATAGCTTCTTTGTCCTTAGAGTCTCCAGCACCAATCTCAAGTGTTGTCTGTGATCTTCCTCGCTTCTGGAATAGACAAGTATATCGTCGATGAATATGATTATGAATTTGTCCAGGAAAGGATGACACACCTGATTCATCAAGTCCATGAATACCACCGGTGTGTTGGTTAGACTGAACGGCACTACTCCGAACTCGTAGTGACCATTGCGAGTCCGAAATATTGTCTTAGGAACATCACTCTCATGGAATCGCAACTAATGGTACCCTGATCTTAGGTCTATTTTGGAGAAGTAGTTGGCTCCTTGAATTTAGTTGAAAAGGTCATTGATCCGAGGAAGAGGATAACGGTTTTTGACGGTGAGCTTGTTCAGTTAGCGGTAGTCAATGCACATCCGGAAAGATCCATCCTTCTTTTTCACAAATAGAACCAGGGCTCTCCAAGGTGAGAACTCGATCTGATGAATTCCTTGTTGAGTAGCTCATTGAGTTGACTGGATAAGTCTTGCATTTCTACCGGCGCTAAGCAATATGGGGACTTAGCCGTGGGGGTAGCTCCGTGGATTAAGTCGATGCAGAACTCGACTTGGCACTCGGGAGGGATTCCCGGAAGCTCTTCGGGAAAGACATCACGAAAGTTGCAGACTTTGGGGATGCTCTTGAGGTCTTTAACTTCCTTCTTCTCATTAATGACAGAGGTGGGTTAAAATACGGTCCCAAATCGTCTGAATTATTCCGGTGACACCTTCTTCCTCCCTCCTTCGGCGAAACTATCTTCTCCGATTAACTAAATGGTGCCACCAATGACTCATTTGAGCCATATCTCCTTCGACAGTTTAATCATTCAGAACCTCCAAACTTCAAAGAGCCAAGATCTCAGGTGTTTTCTTTTACTTTTCTGTTTGTTTAGATCAATTTGTTATCAGTTAAACATGTTGAGTTGTATCATAGGTCTGATTTGATACTTAGGTTGTCTCTATCATGGAAATCAACCGGTGACCAACCTTGGCTCAAGTGGCGCAGCGAGGTCGTAATGGGGAAGTCTGTGATTCACTTTCTCTTTTCTTTAACTCTGATCTCAAACAGATGGATGCGGATGGAAATGGCAAGAAATGAAGAGGTGGTTACGATGGTGGGACGTTGAGGGAGATGGCAACATCCAGAGCTGGAGAACGAAGAGGAACCGAGACGATGGATCTAGCGATGTTTCGCTTGTTCTGGCGGTATAATGGTGGTTTCGACGGTGTAACAATGGTTCCGAAGGCATCATAACGGTGGTTCCGACGACAGCCTTGCAGTGGTTCTGAGGTGATCTAAATGTAAATTAAGATGAGAAAGTATGTGTGTAAAGTGTGTAACGGAAACATCATTCAATGTTTAAAACTTGTGGTTAATATTTATTCTCATTTATTCTCAATTTAAGAAATGTCTTTATTTGTTCTCAATTTAAGAAATATTTAAAACTTGTGGTTAAAATTTGTTCTCATTCAATATAATCACATGTGGTGGGTGGTGAGTAGTAATGGGTGGTGGGTGGTAGTTGGTGGTGTTGGTTAGTAATGGGTGGTGGTGGTTGGGTGGTGAGTAGTGTTAGTTAATAAGTTTTTTAATTGTATGTAATTATTTTTTGATTTATATAATATTATTTTATAATTTTATTTAAAAAAATTGTTTCTTTCAAAATTGTTTTCAATTGTTCTCGCAATAAAAAATGTTCTTAATTGAATGCTCACATATATATATATATATATATATATATATATATATATATATATATATATATATATATATATATATATATATATATATATATATATATATATATATATATATATGGAAGAGTTATATGGAAAATGAATGATTAGGGCAACATATATTTGAACAAATGAAAACATGACAACACATCACTTCCACAATACATTACTTGTGAAGAAAAAAATGAACACGTGTCATTTAATTATTAGTTCCGGTAAATGTTGCTCTAGGTATTTGTTTTCCATAGAACTCATTCCTATATATATATATATATATATATATATATATATATATATATATATATATATATATATATACTAGCAGTGTACCCGCGCAAAGCGGCAGGGCGTGTAAATTCATTCGGTGATATGTTTTCTCTACAAAAATGTTATGTTACATAAGAAAGTACATGTCGAAGACAAAATAATCAAACTATGGTGTTATTTAGGAGATGAAGTCAGTTTAGTGTACCCGCGCAAAGCGGCAGGGCGTGTAAATTCTTTCGGTGATATGTTTGCTCTACAAAAATGTTATGTTACATAAGAAAGTACATGTCGAAGACAAAATAATCAAACTATGGTGTTATTTAGGAGATGAAGTCATTTTTTGTTCCTGGACGGTGGGCTTTATAGCAGAGGAGGGAAAAAAAGAGGTATATGCGATTGGAGTGATATTTGAATCAACATGCTAAATTTAAGGATATCTAAAAGGGTTCAAAATTTGAATGAATCCGGGATTTGAGGGAACCATATGAAATTGCTGAGAAATATAAGGAGATTTGATGATAAATATTTGAATTCAAAATGAGGTTAAAATTTAATATTATTTTATTAATTGTTACTTGTACTATCAGCTTCATCATTTGAATGTCTTAAAAAAATATTATTATTATAATCAATCTATTTTTAGAAATAGTTAGATTTCTTTATAAGATAGTAAATATATATATATATATATATATATATATATATATATATATATATATATATATATATATATATATATATATATATATATATATATATATATATATATATATATATATATATATATATTCAAGGTTCAACGAATGTGTTCCGATAGTATCTTCAGAGAAATTTGAGATACGCCGAATGGACTTCATCATCAACTTGGTTATGACGTAACATATTTGGTTAAATAGTGATAATGAAAATTTTAATTTTTAAAATAATGTAGTTGATATATTTATTATTAAGTAAGTAGTATATATTTTACTTTAGTTATCTACAGTTTTATATATATATATATATATATATATATATATATATATATATATATATATATATATATATATATATATATATATATATATATATATATATATATATATATATATATAACACCATTTTAATTTTGTGAGATTTTGAGATAAAATCTAAAAATAATTTTAAAATACAAAATGAATAGAAAAAATTCAAAAACAAAAAAATTTAATATTATTTTCGGAATTTGAATTAACTAAAAAAAATAAAAAATAATAATAAAAATCCGGTTTTTTTTTAATACGTAAAATATTCTAATAGAATATTACACTGTACATATTCTAAAAAATAATTTTAAAATGCAAAATAAATAGAAAAATCTAAAAATTCATTTTTTCAATATTATTTTCGGAACTTGAATTAACTAAAAAAAATAAAAAAAAATCCCGTTTTTTTTTTAAAAATAAGTGAAATATTCTAATACAATATTACACTGTACATATTCTAAAAAAATAATTTTAAAATGCAAAATAAAGGGAAAAATCTAAAAATTCTTTTTTGTTAATATTATTTTCGGAACTTGAATTAACTAAAAAAATAACAAAAATAAAAAAAATGCATCTCACGGTCTCACAAAATTAAACCGTCTTAAATGAACCTAACCCTATATATATATATATATATATATATATATATATATATATATATATATATATATATATATATATATATATATATATATATTGAACTTCAACGAAAAACCATAATTAACAAACGAACAAATCTTTTTTTAACATTTAGAACTTTATTCTATAATTAAAAAAGAACTAAAACCTAAAAATATAGAAATTTATAACTTTTATCATTTTTTTAGTTATATCAAATTCGATATAAAAAAATCGTCAAACTCACAGTGTGAATCTGTGCAGATTTACAGTATGAATCTGAATTCACACGGTGAACTAAAAAATATATAATCTATTTTTTAGCATTCACAATGTGAAATTATTAATTTAGAAATTTTTAGTTTTTTTTTTCGATAAACAATTAGCTTTAATACTTGAAAAAAAATTTAGCTCATAGGAAAACCAATAATTATGGTTATCTCTCTCTCTCTCTCTCTCTATATATATATATATATATATATATATATATATATATATATATATATATATATATATATATATATATATATATATATATATATATATATATATATATATATATATATATATATATATATATATATATATATAGAGGGAGAGAGAGAGAGAAAGAGGTATAAAGTATAAAAAATTTATTTATTTAATAATTTATATGACTTTGTTTTAGATTATTTTTATTCACTTAACTTTTGATTTTGTGATCATTTGGTCACTTTAACTCTTTTTAAGTTTTGAAAGATCATCAAACTTTTGGATTTTTTTTTTCATTTAGTTAATTAACTTTTGGTTTGGTCACATTTTTGTCACCTAACTTATAAAATTATGCTTAGTTAGTCACTAAACTTTTAAATTTTTTCAAAAGTTTAATGACCAAATGAGTATAATTTCAAAAGTTAAGTGAGTAAATGAACACAAATGTAATAGTTAAGTGAACAAACCAAAAGTTAAATTATTAAATGATCACAAAGTCAAAGTTTGATTAACTTTTAAAACTTAAAAATAGTAAAAATAGTTAAATGACCAAATGAACACAAAACCAAAAGTTAAAAGATCAAAAATGACGTAAAGTTAAACCAAAAGTTAAATGGTAGTACTAGGGGTAAAATAGTCCCCGTAACCGGTTGTGATAAACCGGAGGGGTAGGTCGGACACCCTGGTATGTCTGACAGGGGTAGGTTAGGCACCTCGGTATGCCTAGCAGGGGTAGGTTGACCACCCCGATATGCTCAACAGGGTAGGTCGGACATATAGATATTCATGGCATGAGGTAGGTCGGGCACCCCGGTATATATGACACTATGTGATTGTATGATATGTGGTATGATGGGGGAACTCACTAAGCTTCGTACTGACAGTTTTCAGTTTTGGTTTCAGGTACTACGTTTTCAAAAGAAAGGAGCTGGGTCGATCACAACGCATCACACTATGTTTTCCGCACATGATATCTTTGGGATTACACTTATATTATTTCATGATAACATGTTTGACTATTGACACTTTGGTTTTGACATGAGATGTTATTATGGGTGTTTTATTACTTATGGTTTTATAATAACTTATTTAAAAATGAAATTTTTGGCCTTGAATTTTGGGATGTTACATAACCCGCCCATTGAACATTAATTGAGAGACAATTCATCAAATCTTATGTATTTCATCGTGATCTGCTACAACTTCTTTCAAACGATCAAGACACCCATCTAAATTATTGCCCATTGCTTCTGCCAATTCTATAGTTTTGCTATTGTTTCAATTCCAAAGATGGAGGAAGTGAAAACAGACTGAAAAGGGGAGCAGAATCTTTTTATTTTAATAAATAATAAAAAGACTTCTCAGCACATACAGATTTCTGCCGATCCTTCAACCAATACTACTTCTCTAGTTAAAGCGGGAAAACAAGGTCTATCACTCCAAGTGAGCTTGCCCTGGCATCTCTGTCAAGTGAATTCAAAATCAAGCTGAAATGCAATAAATCCTTACACCAGTGCTTGACTTTATTGATAATAGATGAAGAACAAATTATTATTAAAAGAGGCTCCCGAAACACTTTGATTACCGCCATTAAACAAATAGCATTTATTAGAAAAACCCGAGGGATGAGTAATCTCATCCTCAAAAACATTAACTCCCGAAACTCTACCAAAACCTCTTGAAAAACCCAAATAACTAGTCATATGATGAGGAATGGAAGATTGATCTGAACGTAATTGACCCCCAACAATTTTTTTAACCTAATTCACATCAGGTTCGCTCATCTTCATCTAAACAGGATTATTAAGAAGGGTGATGCATGTTGTCGAATCTTCAGCACGAACAAATTCTGAAGTTGCAGCTTTCCATCGGTTAGAAAAGGGCAGGTGCATTGGAGCTGATGTAGGGGCTGTTGACATGGCTAGCGACATGGGACAATTAAACTGATTGCATTGCTCATTAACATCATTTGCATCCTCGCTATCTTCATATTTCCTTTGAGAAAAATGATTATATTTTTTATTTTTCATTTAAGCTTTCTTATGTTTTTCCAATGTGTCATAAATTCCAAATGGGTCCTTAAATACTTCATCATTCTCATTTAGAGAACCATTACTTCCTTCTTCATCGAACTAAACATGTCCCTCGTCCTCCCCATCTGCGAATTTCATGAAATCACAAGAAAAAGACGGAGGTCAGTAGGGTGCTTCTTTAACTCTAACCGGGAATATGATACCATTGACACTAACTTTCACCACTTCAAAAATAATAAAAAGATAAGAAGTCAAAACACATACTTGACTTCTATATACATCTTCACCAAGGTTATCATCTAACTCTACCACACAACCCCATTTGTCCAAAATCTCCCTAAATGCCAACTTACTCCAATCCCGAAGAGGTAGTCCTTCAATATCAACCCATATAATGCGATCCTGGGGAACATAGTTTCTATCCCATTGCTATTTTTCTGTAATCAAGTGACTAACCGCATCACTTGCAAATAAGTTTTTACATGCTTCTTTAGAGGTGAATTCAAACATCACTTAAAGGCCCCACCCATATTGAATTTGAAAATCCAAAAAACCTTCATCATGACATAACATCCCAAGATTCGGTAAGGTAGAAAAAATTCTTGCCTTTGCTAGACATGCAAGCTTTTTATATTCGATAATAAAATCCCCATAATTAAGAACCATATCAACATTAACTGGTTCTTTATTCCCCATAACAACATTATCCAATTCTTTATTCCTCTTTTTTTTTACCTCTTACTACACTTGCATAAGAAACAACAGGAGCTTCAACTTTCTCAAATTTTTAATGGATTTTGTGTGTAGAAGAATCCTTTTTAGCAGCATGTAGAACTGATGCATATAGTTTATGAAAGCCAAACCAAACATCACAAAGACTCATAACCATACGATCAACGTTACAATTACTCGAAAATCTGACAAAGCCAAACCTTTTCCCCATTCGAGACTTCATATTAGAAATAAAAAAAAAACATCGATTATCTTACCCAGACGACCAAAATCACACCACAAATTAGAAGGTAGAACAGTTTTTGGGAAGTTTGTAATGTAGAAGGATTGACTATCATACCTTAAATGATGTTGATCCTATTTAGATTAAAATTTGTTCTGGACGTAGACACCAAAATCACCAAATGGTTTTATTATATTAGCCAATGTTTTAACTTAATTAATTTACTTCTCCATTGATTTTCCATATATATATATATATATATATATATATATATATATATATATATATATATATATATATATATATATATATATATATATATATATATATATATATATATATATATATATATATAAGACTAGTTCTTTTGTCATTTGTCATCATATTAAACCTCTTAATTAATGTGTTGATAATTGTCAATATATTAGTTTTTTATTTTAAATTTATTAGATCTCCTCGTTAATGTGATACTGTTTGTCAATGTATTTATTCTCTATATTAAAATTTAAATTTTATATTATTGTTTTCATTAATTCACAAATAAAAAATATCTAATATATATTAAAAATTAATTTTACATATTTATTTAATCAACGATTATAATTTCACATAACTAATAAAAATATCTCTTAATTAATAACTTATTTAAAATAATTGATTAATAATTTTGAATTTTTATTATAAAAATTTAATTAATTATACGGATTATAAACTAATATATATATATATATATATATATATATATATATATATATATATATATATATATATATATATATATATATATATATATATATATATATATATATATAAAGGTTGGTTCCAATAGTATCTTTAGAGAAATTTGAGATACGTCAAATGGACTTTATCATCAACTTGGTTTGAAACATATTTAGTTAAATAGTGATAATAAAAATTTTAATTTTTAAAATAATATAAAATGCATTATTGTTTGATATATTTATTATTTAGTAAGTAGTATATATATATATATATATATATATATATATATATATATATATATATATATATATATATATATATATATATATATATATATATATATATATATATATATATATATATATATATATATATATATGGTTAGGTTCATTTGAGACCACCTATATTTTGTGAGACCGTGAGACGTATTTTTTTATTTTTTTTATTTTTTTAGTTAATTCATGTTCCGAAAATAATATTTAAAAAACCAATTTTTTGATTTTTCCATTTATTTTGCATTTTAAAATTATTTTTAGAATATGTACAATGTAATATTCTATTTAGAATATTTCATGTATTTTTCAAAAAAAATAAATTTTTTTTTATATTTTTTTTAGTTAATTCAAGTTCCGAAAATAATATTTCAAAAAAGAATTTTTAGATTTTTCCATTTATTTTGCATTTTAAAATTATTTTTTAGAATATGTCAGTCTAATATTCTATTTAGAATATTTCATGTATTTTTCAAAAAATAAAACGGAATTTTTTTATTTTATTTTATTTTAATACTTTTTTATATTTTTTTTAGTTAATTCAAGTTCCGAAAATAATATTTAAAAAAAGAATTTTTGGATTTTTACATTTATTTTGCATTTTAAAATTATTTTTAGATTTGGTTTCACGGTCTCAAAAAATTAGAATGGTCTCAAATGAACCTGAACATATATATATATATATATATATATATATATATATATATATATATATATGTATATATATATATATATATATATATATATATATATATATATATATATATATAAAATTTGTTTTCAAAACAAAAAAACCCTAAAAACCATAAAAATGTATAAAAAAAATTGTTAAAGATGACAACACTTTTTTTTTTTTTTTTTTTTAAATCGCAGTTTTTATACAAATCTGGTGAAAAAGTTTTTGAAATTTTTTTTTTTATAAAAAAAAATAGATTTTTTATATTTTTTCAGCGAATTTTAAGAAAAAACTGTGATTTTATATTAAAAAAAATTCAAAAAAAGTTTTGTGATCTGTAAGTATTTTTTTATGCATTTTTTTTTCATTTTTAGGCTTTTTTGTTTTCCATAAAACCTAAACTTATATATATATATATATATATATATATATATATATATATATATATATATATATATATATATATATATATATATATATATAGAGAGAGAGAGAGAGAGAGAGAGAGAGAGGTATAAAGTATAGACAATTTATTTATTTAATAAATTATATGACTTTGTTTTAGATCATTTTGTCATTTAAGTTTTAATTTTGTGTTCATTTGGTCATTTAACGCTTTTTAAATTTTAAAAAATCATCAAACTTTTGGATTTGTTTTAAATTAGTCACTTAACTTTTGATTTGGTTATATTTAATCATCTAACTTTTAAAATTATGCTCAGTTAGTCACTAAACTTTTAAATTTTTTCAAAAGTTTAATGACCAAATGAGTATAATTTTAAAAGTTAGGTGAGTAATAAATACAAATATAATAGTTAAGAGAATAAACAGAAAGTTAAGTCATTAAATGAACACAAAGCTAAAAATTTGATGAACTTTTAAAACAGTAAAATAATAAAAATAGTTAAATGATCAAATGAACACAAAACAAAAAATTAAATGATCAAAAATAACCTAAACCTTACATAAAATCACTTAAAATATATATGTTTATACACATAAAAAAACTATATGAAAAAATTATACTATAATTGGTGTTTACACCAAAGAAAAGTCTCCATAGATGCGCTAGTCACAAGTGCATATTCAGAAAATATAATATGGTTCATAAAAATTGCATTTGGTTGGATGGTGTAACAACGAAAATGGTTAAAATTAACATTAAATCAAGGAAATTGACGTATATTTTGGGTACCGCTTATATACTACGATTTCCAAAAGAGCCATAAATGAAAAAGAATAAACAATTAAATATCTCAGATCGTGTGAAAAAAAAAAAAAAAAAACTATTAGAAGATATTACACAAGAAATACGAAATCTAGGCTAGCGGGCTTTTATCCAAAATATACAAAAAGGGAGACACGTCTACGAGGATCATCTCCATATCTCCATTGATCTAAGAGCCACCGTGCCCGCTCCCCGGACCACCCAATGTGAGAACCACGCCATGCAGTTCATTTTGAACCTTCGCTTGTTCTCTCCCTAATGATAGAGCCGGAGCCGATCTAAACACAGGCGATGGTCTTCGGACATGATGATCTTGGAGGTAGCCATGATGACTGGGTTCCGGTGCATGAGATGGTGCATGGTTCGAGTGCCTGATGAAAGCCCGGTTTATATGTAGGTTTCTTTGACCCATATGGCTTGTGGGTGACCTACGATTATGACCCCGAAAAGCTCCTCTTGAAACAACATCAGGCCCCTGGTTGACACGTTCTTTTAATTAGTTGTTACTGAGAAACAACGAGAGGACAATGAAACTGGTTAGGAAGCTTACCGGAGGGAACAAGACTCCTCTAAAGATTCGACCATTAACTGTTGCAGTCATCAAGTAACCTGAGTCGAATGCTCCATCAACTTTACCATGAACATCTGCGCCAATCTGAGATTCAAACGCACTAATTAATTAAACAGTTTAAATCCCATATACGAAACTTGCAAAAGCTTGGAGACAGGTGTAATTACCAGGTTTTGAACACTCAACGGCTCAATGTTTTTATGTTCTGTGCGAGTTGCATGGCTATTCAGATGGTGCTTATGGTGATGGGATTGCTCTTGAATGAATTGTGGATCTTGTGGAGTTCGACTGAAGATCGAGATAGGGTTCGATTGAGTACCCGGGATTTGCTTCACACTTCCCGAAATTTGATGTTGAGTTTTAAACAAAGGTAAAGCTTGAGCGGTTGTGTTGGAAGATTGCTTAACAAGTGCTCGTTCTTGATCTGAGTGAGATGGGGATGAATGTTGTGAAAGGGAAAGTGAATGTTCTTCTGGTTCTGATTCTATTAATTCACAAGCTTTTGAATTCGACATTCTTCTTCTTTTCGTGTGCATTGGATCTTAAAATACACAAAAGTCAGATGATGAAATTGTGAAGTCGGTGTATATATATATATATAGTCTTTTGATAAGTTTTCATAAATCAAACCTGAAATGTTTTGTAATGACTGTTTCGTGAGAGTTTGATGATCATGAAAGAAGTTTCGCTTTTCTTGGTTGCATTGGCTTCCAAACATCGTACACCCACAACTGTTGTACCTGTCGTTTGGATGGTCTGAGCCAAGATGCAAAATGAGTAGCTCGTTTAGAGGTCGTTCGTCCTCACCACATCTGTAAGATTAGAGTAAACATATAGTAATGAAACGTTATACATTGAAACGTGAAACGTCATTGCATAAACACACTTTTAACGCTAAAAACAAATACAAAAGTCTCTGAATCTTAGGCTTGATTGTACACGCATGTGACAAACTTAAAGTTAAATCCATATTCAAGAATCATGAATACTTACCCCCCGTAAATGGCTATGTCAGAATCCGCAACAATAGCAGTGTGAGAAAAACGCCCTTGTGGCTGTTGGCCATGTACCTCTAGCCGAATCCACAAACTATTTATTGTATCAAGCACCCAAACATCGTTATAGTATTGCTTGTCACCAACACCACCAATCATGTAAATCTGTAAGTTTTCAACAACAATTCAAAATATAGTACTCAATTCCCTCTCGAGTGCCAATCTATTGACATACATTTTCGAATAATACTCACCTTTGTCCCAATAGTCACAGCAGCATGTCCGGCTCGAAATCCCGGTGATGGTCCATGAACAACAAACTAAATTATTCATGCAAAAATATACATTAGCTTACATTTTACCAATATTGTATTTGTTCTACAGGACAAGACTAAATTAGACTAGTTTCTTAGGGTGCGTTTGGTTGTGAAAAACTGTTTTCATTTCCTAAGAAAATGTTTTCAGAAAATAGAGTTGAAATTTCATTTTTAGTTTTTAATGAAAACGCGTTTGGTTGGAAACAGTTGAGTTTACATTTTGCATCTTGGAAATTTGAAAAACTTTGGAACACTCTAAAATTCACTTTTCTAACTTACATACAATTTGAAAAAATGAATTTTTTTTTTCTTAGAAAACTTTAGAAAACTAAACGAACCAAATGCGTTTTCAAATTTTCCATTTTTCTTGAAAAAATTTCCTAGAAAATTAGAAAATTTTCCACAACCAAACGCGCACCCTTAGGGATTTATTAAGTGACGAGTATGGGGACAAAAATTTTGAACGTTTTATATTAGTCTCTGTCGAAAGCATACATAAGTAGTATCTGGTGTGTTATGTCATGTCCTGTCTAGCATAACACACAATGTCTAATAAAGACCTACATATGCAACTCATATTACCCTTGACCAAGTCGATGTCTCGACATTAAAAACACCAATGTCACCACGGTAACGGTCCCCGCAATCACCTCCATAGATAAAGATTTTGTTGCCTACCGAAACCGCACTATGACTGTCCCTAGGCACGGGGGCATCACCCTTGGTGTCAGGTCGACTCCACCTCATTGTTTTAAGGTCCAAAATATGCAAATCATTCAAGTAATTTGCATCACCTTCCCCACTTCCACCAAATACCACCATGCAGTCATGGCTAACCATGGTGGCAGTGTGACTTTCCCGAGGTGTAGGAGGAACCCCTTTACAATCGGGTCGAGTCCATTCTCGGGTTTGGAGATCCAAAATGTGAACATCGTTAACTTTCCTGCAGCCATTGGTTCCACCGAATATCACCATCATGTGGCCTACGATGACTGCACTATGACTGTCCCTAGGACCCGGCCCGATTCCTTTGGTTGCTAGATTGGTGCACACCATCGTTTCAAGGTTTAGCAAAAGTACGTCGCTGAAATGTAGGCCTCCACAACATCCCTAGAATGGAAAATTGCAAGCATTAGTTACAAACTCTACTACCTTTATATTTTTCGGCGTTATAAACATGCAACCAACATTACCATTTTTAGGAAGATTCCATAACAAAAGTTTGCTTAGTTTTATCTTGTTAAAACAAATTAACTTTAAATACTTGATTATCATTTCTCAAAAAACTTTATTAAATTATGTGTGTAATGGTATCGAGTTATAACACCTAATCACACGTGCAATCGAATACCTAAAATATCGTAATATACTCGTTCCATATGAACATTAACCTTTCGGTTATGAAAAATTAATGTCATCGGTTACTCCGAGCTTAAGCCCAGATAAATAAAAAAGGCCAAATGACTCGTTCAAATAGCTGAAACTTAAAACGAAACGAAGTTAATTTGAATCTTAGCGCTTTGTATAGCATAATTAATTACAAAAGTCCGCAACAGTAGACAAAAGTATTTTGCCCCAAATAGATAAAAAAGTAGTTACTGAACTAGGTTTGTTCAAGTTCTCTGAGACTTTCAGAGCTTCTGAATTCGAACCTCATACAGCCTACTAACCCCTATTAATCACCGAAGACTTGCGAACAACAGGCATATATGAAAATGGCAAAGAAGCAAAAGCAAGATTATAAAGGATAACTTGTTGTTGCCCCATTTGAATATATACATATAAACTGATGAAGCAAACAGACATGGAAAAATATATCCACACACACACATATAGTAAGTGAGGGGGGAGATATGCATACACCAAAGATATAGAGGAAGCCATTAGAGAAGCAAGCAGAATGCCCCCATCGTTCAGAAGGGTTAAAGCCGGTGAATCTTGGGTGCAACCACGTTGCTTTCTTGACATCACCATTTCCCAAAGAACCCATAAGTCTTGTTTTGTGAGTTTTTACACACACAAGTGGTGTTTTTATGAGTTCTTAGTACACACAGTGAAGGTGTAAGTTATGAAAGAGTGATATGAAAGAGAGATGATCAACTATGAGTAGTATCTAATGTTTGAATGGAGAGAAAGAGAGACATGAAAAGATGGGAGCTTTCAAGTCGACATCAGTGTCTCACCAATAAATATACTGCAACACACATATGGGTTTTGAGGTAAGAATAGTTCTTGTCAAACTTATGGTGTTTTCCAGTCACTTTATTAATTCCTTTTAATTTTTCTTTCTGAAATAAAATAATAAAATTTAACAAATGTATCTATAAATAAGTTTATTTGTGGCATTCTTTATAGATGAAGAATTGATTTAATTAAAAGAAAAACCGGAATAAATTTATCAAATGTGAATTTATAGTTTTTAAGCTTCATTCTAATATCTCGTAATATATATATATATATATATATATATATATATATATATATATATATATATATATATATATATATATATATATATATATATATATATATATATATATATATATATATATATATATATATATATATATATATATATATATAAAAGGAGTTTAAAATTACACTTCCAAAATATTCCTTTAGAAAAATAAAATAGAAAACTTTAACATAGATCGAATGGAGTACAAAGACCTCACTATGCGGTTTTGCTGACGTGTAAATTTCACCTCACTAGGGAACATCATATTTTCATTAAGATTGCATAGTGCGGTTTGTTGACGTGTACATTTTACCGTTCCCGACAACACCACACCTTTGGTGAGGTTTAGGTGAAAGACTGTATGGGGTGGCTTTCTAATATTCATTTTTATTTTCTGATTGGTCAATGCAAAAAGTGTTTTTTTTTTCTTTTTATGTTTTTATTAAATTATGTATATTAAAAAATTATAAAAAATATATTAAAATTTGTGCTTTTTAATTCTCTACAAAAAATATAATATTTATATAAAATATATTTTAAAAATATGCCTTGAAGTGAAGTGAAAAATGATCATTTTCTAAGTTTTAAAAAGTGAAAGATAATGGTGAAAAATAAATCATCCAAAAAATAAAACGAAAATATAAGTACATCATTGGATCTAAATGGCTCTCATTTATATAATAATCTTTTTATATTACCAATTTGATAAAATTGATACATGATTGAACAATAATTAAATATATAATAATTATGATAGTTTATTAAAATGTAATAAAAATGTCTAATAATTTGAACCAAATTTGATTCATTTTATTAAAATTTCAATAAATTCCTAAAAAAGAACTTCAAAATAAATATAAACCTAATTAGATTATAAAATCAAATACATAAGTCATAAATATCAAAATTGACTCAATAATTTTATAACTATAAAAATCTAATCAAGAAAATACAATTGATTAACATGTATATAACATCTTATTAGTTTATTTGAAAATGTTAGAAAGAAATTATATCATCTTCTATATGATAAAAAATCTTGCTTCATAACATCTCCAACCAATATATATTTTTGTATAGAACAACACTATCATCTGGTTTTTCCCATTAGGCATTTTATTGCTTATTATTCTCATTTACATTCATCATTTGCTAATTCACCATTGAAATTTTCCATTATCTTATTTATATAATATTTTAATTTCATTCCACGTTATAGTATAAGCTAATGTAACATCCTAAAAACACTAATAGAGTTTTCATTTTAAAATAAACACCAAAACCATACATCGTATGTTTGAAAGCCATTCAAAGTACAAAGTAACAAAGTCATCATAGTAAAATAAGCATCGATACAGAAATCATAAGGGGATGTTGTACAATCAAGTCGGACCCTTCCCTCTGAAACTAGAAGTACATGAAAATGTTTTAAATCATAAAATCGTAAGCACAAAGTTTAGTGAGTTCCAGAAAATACGACACACCATACATACGTTGCAATGGGCTACCCCCATGGTTTTGCATACAAGTTTCATGAGCTACCTACATAGTATTTCATACCATTGTCGTGGGCTCCCCCGATGGTCTTCATTTGTTATGCCTTGGCTACCCCATGGTCTTAAACACAAGTGTCATGGGCTACCCCCAAGGTCTTTCATATAGACTACCACATGGTCTTCCATGCAAGTATCAAAAAGACAATTAGCATCCCACATAACACAATCTAGTGGATCAGCATTGGTGCCTTCGACCCATGAGTACAGTAAGAAGACTTGCCTCGCAAATGCGTCAAAAGTCAACGGATTAAGGCATCAACTATATAACCACACAATATGAATCCTTACACTACCATCAACTATAAATTTGACCAAAATTCGACTAATCTCATGTCGTCACATCATGGCAACCCAAGATACATCGTGGGAATTGGTCTAAATACCTTAATTGGGTCCAATTGTGTTATGTCTATTTCTAAGGGCTCCAAAGCCTAAATCTGATACTTCCTAAGGTCTTGATGGATAGAGTTTGCAACTTTATCCATTAAGACATCTCAATAAGACAAGATCACTAAACCTAGTTCCTTAAAGGCATTTAAGAAACAAGACCTAGCCATTAAGCTCTTAGTCACCAAAGACACTCTTCAAAAGGTTTTCCTCTACCCACTGTATCATAAAGATTAGTGTTTTGTAGGCATGCATTTCGAATACATATCTCTACCATTTTATGTCAAAAATGTGGATAACAGGACTCAAACTCATGCATAATTTCCAAACCACAACAAACTCATAGATCGATTAAATATAATGTTATTGGGATTCAGAGAAATCCTAAAGTTGCAAACGTTATCTCATTGCTTCACTCAAAATCCACTAAATGGTTCTAACATGCAAGGAAACCTTAGATCCACCAAGAAGAAACTTAAAGATTAGGTCAAGAAGCCTTCAAAATGGCCGAGGAAGATGCTTTATGAGATTAGGGAGCGTTGTTTGTTTACCTTTTGCACAAAATCTTCTTTTACTTCCTTCACACCACCAAAAGGCTTAAAAATGATCACAAAAGCTTCAAGAGAGATTAGGGTTAGGGTTTCTCGGGGTTTGAGAGTGACGAAGGCTAAGGGTAAACAAACCCTAGCCCAAACTTTCCTTTAAATACCCAGATATTAGGGTTTTCTCATAAGATGGTTGCCACGTCATGGCCAACATGCCGCCACGTCGTGGCAACTAACTTAAGAACCCGTGACCATTCCAGAGATGTAACATTGTAATGGTGCCTCAACCACGTAGTGGCAATCAGACTGATCCCTTTAAAATTCTATGAAATTAATATAAGAATAGTTTAAGGCTCTGAATGTTAAAACTTTACCCCACTTGACTCGTAATTCGTCCTCAAAGTCTTGTGCCACAAACAACACGAGGTAATGATCCTCATATCGACCTCTGGTTCCCAAGTTCATTTGAACATTTCCGATGCTGCCATTGCACCTTCACTAGATCCACCACCTTGTTGCCTATGGTCATTGTATTCCTATCAGGAATCATGTTCGGTCTCTCTATATCATTTTGGCGTTCAACAAACTAAATGCCACCCAAAGGATCCACTACATACTTATCTGTCAAACATTTATGCATATGAGAGACATGAAAAGTGTTGTGGATCTGGCTAAGCCCGTAAGGCAGATCCCGCCAACATGCCACCTTACCCACCCAAGAAATAATCTTGAAGGGACCAAATAACTAGGTCCCAACTTGACCTGCTTCTTGAATCGGATGACACCTTTACAAGGTGACACCTTTAGTAGCAAAAGATATCTAACCTGAAACTCAAGGTGTAACACCGTGAAATTTCAAAACAATTTTTCATTTTAATTTAATAAAAATACTCCAATCAAAAATCTCAAAAGCGTGTATCAATTTTTTTACATAACATAAGTGCAAATCAAAATCCCCAAAATCTCAAAACATCTCCACCATAAGTGTGTACTGATCATGCCGGCGCCTTCCCACGATCATCACTGGTACCTGAAACACATAACACGCAAACGGTAAGCAATAATGCTTAGTGAGTTCCCCAAAATACCACGTACAACACATACACCTTTCCAGGCCATAGCTCTTTGGGATCTTCCGATCCAAGTGTCTTAGGGGATTTCCATCCTATAACTCTGTTGACCTTCCGGTCCATATCATCATACCCATATCATAACATATTACATATACAACATACATCACATTTTCATCATACACATAAGACCTTCCGATCACACGCAATCACCCCATCGGGTAAGGCATAGTGAGAAGACACACCTCGAAGATGTCGGATAATCACTCGCGCTCAATCCACTGACCTAGCTTCCTCTTATAGCATAAATACATATCTAATTAATACCTTCCTGCTTAATTTGACTAATGCCCTTAAGTCACACACAAGTCAAATCTAGTCAATGGCCACCCCCTTTGACCCAACTCGTCAAGTCAGTCATTGACTCGACGAGTTCAAACGTGAATTCAAGTCCCCTAAACCCCCTTCTGACTCACTGAGTCACTCTCCTAACTTGGCGAGTCATCAACTGTGTGAGTCACGGGACAACCTGGTCCGACTCGTCGAGTCTGCTCATGGACTCGGCGAGTTCATTCCATGCTTGAACTCAAATGGCCTTCTGAGGTCAGATCTGCTTCTCTAATTTATAGATCTGACCTTCCCAAACATGATAATCACGTAAAGGTCACATCTTGGCACCCATGCAACACCTACAAGGCTTCTTTTGGTGAAATGACCTCTAAAATGGTAACCTAAGTCCACAACTCAAAAGGAAAGGCATACAGCAGAGCATTTGGGACTCTATGGACCTTCTAAGGTCCAGATCTAGGTACCAATTCCCCATGGGACCTCTCACACTCCAAATACAACCTAATCAAGGCATTAAGAAACCCTGGATTTGACCATATCAACAAAACACAAGAATAAGCTCTGAGTAATATCTCAAATAGCTTCCTCTTGCCCAAATGAAAGTAGATCCAAGCTCTCCAACTCTCCTAGCTTGACCTTCCTCTTCCCTTCTTGCTAAAACACACAAGAATGATGAACAATGGCCTCTTTTCTCACTCACAAGGACTCTCAGATGCTCTGGAGCTCCAAGGATGAAAGTAGCCGCAATGAAGGGTTATAAGGTCCTTTAAATAGGGCTCAGACCTAGGAAATTGGGGTTTTAGTCGCCAGCACGGACTCGTCGATTCCCTTCACTGACTCGTCGAGTCCACTCATTAATCCAGTCGTCACCACGCGACCCTACTCGACGAGTCTAGGCATCAACTCGTCGAGTCTCTCTCTCTCTCTCTCTCTCTCTCTCTCTCTCTCTCTCTCTTACACTCCAAAAATAAATGATAAAAATAATACCTGAAATTCTGGATGTTACACAAGGTCTGACCGTTGTCTGTCAACATAACTCTTTTGTCGATTGTGTGCGATCCGCAACTGATCACATACTTACTGTATCAACTCGGTAAGTTTGAGTAATACCTTAGGTGTAACATCCCAAAATTCATGACCAAAATTTTCATTTTTAATTAGGTAATTATAAAACCAGTAGTCTGAAAACATCAACAGTGTTATCCCATATCATAGTCAAAACCAATATCTTAATAACCAAAACATGTCATAAGAAAACAACATCAAAGTACAACTCCCAAATATCTCATGTGCAGAAAATCATAGTGTGATGCGTTGCGATCATGCCAGCTCCTTTCCTTTTAAAGTAGCAGTACTTGAAACAAAAACTAAAAACTGTAAGAACGAAGCTTATTAAGTTCCCCCATCATACCACATACTATATAACAAACATACTGCCAAGCATATCCGAGTGCTAGCCTACCCCTTCGGTCTCTTTCAACTAGATACTACCGAGCATATCTAGGTGTCGGCCTACCCCTTCGGTCTCTTTCAACCGATTACTGCCTACCATATCTGGGTGTCGGCCTACCCCTTTGGTCTCTTTCAACCGATTACTACCTAGAATATTTGGGTGCTGGCCTACCCCTTCGGTCTCTTTCAGCTGTTTACGGGGTCTATTTCACCCCTAACACTACCACATAATATCCTACCATATAAGCACATATATCACATACTGGTTAGCATATTTGGGTGCTGGCCTACCCCTTTGCTCTCTTTAATTGGTTAATGTCTAGCATATCTAGGTGTTGGCCTACCCCTTCGGTCTCTTTCAACAGGTTACAGGGTCAAATTCACCCTACCATTACCACATAATATCCTAGCATACAATCACATAAATCTCAATAGATAGTGGCATACCAGACAATTATCACAAAGAAGATCATCTCTACTGTAAACAACTACTAGTGGGCCGACATAGGCGCCTTCGACCCACTTATAATAGGAAGGTACCTCACCTCAAAAACTTGAACTAGCTGAACAGTCCCTGACTCCGAATATCAACCCAACTCAATCCTCTACATATAAAAGATTTCCTTAAGTACCCTTTTCATACTCATTACCCCTTAAGGGTCAACTTTGGTCCAAGTGAAAGTCAAAGTCAAAGTCAAAGTCAACCCTCCGAGTTGACTTAACTCGTCGAGTTTTCCATTCAACTCGCCGAGCTCCCATGAATCATAGAAACATGAAATCACGATCCAAATCGTCGATTTTTCCTCCAACTTGCTGATTTCTTCCTTTACAACAAAATCGGGACTCCTCAATACAACTAGTCGAGTCCTCCCGTGAACTTGTCGAGTTCTTCAGTATGTTAACTCTTCTTAATGCATTAAGCCTTTATTCTTCAAATCTACACCCTATACTCCCAGATCTAGACTGGAAATGCCAGAGAAGGGTAAAGTTTACAACTTTACCCAATAATACATTTCCTAAAGGGATTAAGCTCAAATCCTAACGCAAAAAGGCTAAAGCCTTAATCCAAACACCACCAAAACTACAAGATAGACCATGATGTCATAGATATGGACTCTAGGGACAAAAAAGATAACGTAAAGTCCCAACTTTCTCTACATGCATGGCCATTAGAAGCCCCAAAAGGACAAAATGATGGTCTAAAGGTTTCATGGGACTTCCATGGCCATAAACTTGGCACCTTTATGCCATGAAAACCCCTCGAGACCCTAGATCTGAAGTGTTAAACCATTTGGATCGTCTAATTCCCAAGGACCATGATATTTGGACTAAAACCAAGCGAAATAATCATAAAAACGATCTAAACAACTACAAGTCAAGGTTCAAGCTTTATACTAGAAAAGTGTCATGGATGAGGCAAGGATTTTGGATCTATAAGCTCCTTCTTGTGTCCTCAAGCTTTTCCTTCTTCCAATGTATTCAACACACACCAAAAACACCTAAAATAGTTCACAATAACTCAAAATAGCTTTAGTGTTTCGAGATTTAGGGTTAGGACAGTGGAGGCTGGAACTAAGGCTAACACCTTGGGGCTAAGGTGTTTAAATGGGGTGCAAAACCCTGGAATTAGGGTTTCATTTTACCCAGCTAACTCGTCGAGTTGAGACCTCCCAACTCGTCAAGTTGGCCACCAAAACACGCAGTCCAAAACATCTCTACTCGACAAGTTTGTGCCTCTAACTCGCTGAGTTGATATATAAAAATGAATAATTATAAGTTAAATACACACCAGGAACCAGATGTTACAATTCTCCCCCACTTGTCTCATGCTTCGTCTTCTTAGTCCATTGTCTCAAATAATCCTAGATAATGCTCCTTCATCTCCTCCTCTGGATCCTATGTCCACTCTGACCCCTTGCGGTGCAGCCACTACACCTTCACTAACTGCCCAACCTTGTTCCTCAAGATTTTTGTCTTTCGATCCAGAATCATCAGTGGCTTCTCAACGTAGTTACTTAGTTATGAAATCCATGGTATGACCCATAACTGGTTCATCTATCATTTCTTTGTGTGTATATAAGTTGTATATAATTAAGATTTAAAAGAGAGTAGAATAAGTAATTCCACCCTAAGCCCACAACCAAACAAGGAACAGGAGTTAAAGTGGAATCACAAATTCTAAGTCTATAGAATCTTAATTATACAACCCCAGCATATACACCTAGTAATCATAGGTTGTCTACATGGGTCCTCAATTTCTATATGAGTGATGTGATTAATTTTGTTGAGAATGTCGTTACAACTACTTTTCCCATAGCTATTGCATTTATGTCGATTTTAAACTCGACTTGTCGTGCGGGTGGTATTCCTAGAAGGTCTTCTAGGAATATACCGCGAAGGTTATGACTTCTGGAATATCCCTGATGTCTTTCGCTTCTTGTTTCTCATCCACGGGGTGGGCTAGGAAAGCATCATACCTCTCGTGTGGGTACTTCTAAGCCTTGAAGCAATAGAAGATTCAGAGGTTTGTGCTTGGTATGTCACCATATATGACAAGGGTTTCTTTATTCGGTTGGTTAAGGCAAATGGCCTTTTCGTAATACGTGATATCGGTATGGTGAGGATCTAACCATCTACGCCAATGATGACATCAAAAATTCTTATTGTAATGGGTATTTAGGTCGATTTGGAAGGAATAGTTTTTTAGAGTTAGAGTGTATCCTATATATAAATCTTTAGTGCTTTTAGTTTTACCATTTGTCATTATTACTGAGAATATTTCATTCCGCATTTGATTAAGTACTATTAGTATAAGGGATTCGATAAATAGTAATGAATTTTCATAGTATGATTCCTACCAGGTCCCTCTATAATATCTTGGTGTATACAAGTCATGTATAACCAAGATCGAATAGATCACCGGATAAGTGGTTCTACCCTAAGCCCACAACCAAACAAGGAACAAGAGTTAAAGCAGAACCACCAATCCTAAGTCCATAGAATCTTAGTCATATATAGCTCTAATGTATACACTAAGCCATCATAGATCACCAGTAAGGTTCCTTAGTTTTTATATGAAAGATGTGATTTATTCGGGTGAGGGGAGAAGTTTTATGACTATGTATTGTTGTGTTTTGAAACTTATGGTCGATAAGCTTTAATTGGCACTAGTTTTAGTAAAATTTTGACACCTAAACATTGTTGTTAGGAAACGTATCGATAACCACAGGCGGTTCCAAGAGAGCCTCTCCTACAGTGATCATAAGTACCTTTCCATTGCCACCAACATTTGTGTCTGTTGCCCTTGGGCACTCCCTTCTGAACTGCCTCGTCTCACCACAACCATAGCAGGCGTGGCTCACTCCAACATTGGTGGGTTGGGCGTCTTGTTGAGTTGGCGTCCTACAGACATGGGTTGTATGCCACTTTTGGTTGCAATTTTTTCAATGCATATCTCGGCAGGCTCCATGGTGATGAAAGTTGCACTTGATGCATTTTGGAAGGTTCCCAACATATGGTCTTGTTGTCCTTGAGGCGGTAGGGACAATGGTGGTATGGACTACTATAGTTTGTTGTCTTTTGGTAAGTCCTTGAGTTAGATGGCCCTTTTTCTTGTTCCAGAACTTTCGCTTCTTGGGTAGTATTCCTCAATTTTCCTGGGACTTCTTAGGTTTGAAAATTGGGGTGTCCTTACAGGAACGCACTCGTTGGTGTCCTTGGTTGTCACTACGATTGGAATTGTCGACACCGTTCGCGTTTCCGTTTTGGTTGTTAGTGTTGAGTTGTATCACGACAACTGTCACGGCGGCTGTTACAGTGGCTTGGAATGTAGCAGGGTCCATTTGTAGAACAGGTGTTGTGTCGGCATGTTGGTTATGGTTGTTTCTAGTTGTACCTTATCTACATTTATATAGACATATAAATTTCATGTTTTGCTGTACGATTCTTAATGTTTCGGTCAACATCCTCATGATGTATTTATGGTAGTGAATAAAAGTAGGTATTGTACAAATTTGAAGTTACCAAAAACAGAATATAAGTGTCAAAGCTTTAAGTTATGTGACAACCTGAAATTTCTATCTTGTACAAACCCTGCATTTCAATCAAAGTCAAACTTGCTTATGCTAACTTTTAGAACTTTTGGAGTCCGTTTGGGTGTTTTTAATCTTAAATACATCAAAGGAATAAGTGAAAGGAAGTATCATCTAGGATTATTGTGCAACAATTAAGCATTAACCCCATTATATGGTGTTTACGGCCAAACTGCATGTGTTTTGGCCGTAAACTCAACCCTAGCCATGAACTCATGCTATAAGCATGAGTTTACACCATTTTCCATCATTTCCTTCCTTTCAAAGTTCAAGAACCTCCATTTCTCTCTCAAGTAGCATAAGATCTTCATCCCAATCTTCCAAAAATGTAAGCATTTCTTCTCTTGATTTGATGTTACATCTCCTTATCTTATGGTTATACATGATTTCATTCATGAAATCCTTTCATTTTCATAAATATTCAAGTGTTCTTCATTTCACCAAGAACATACAATAGTGTTCTTGGACTTTAAACACCCTTAAAAGCTTCTATATTGTAAGTACTCTTACCTAATCTTGTTATATGATGGAATAAATTAGATTACACCTTGAAAACACCAAGAACTCAAGAAAAAGGGTGTTTACGGCCAAGACAATCTCCCTTGGCCGTAAACCCTAATGATGGGTCAAAAGTTGCCCTAACTCATTCCTTAGCCTTAGAACTAGGTCTAGAACACCTCCAAAGTGAGTTAAGGACCTTAAACTTCAAAATGATACAACTTACCATGAGTTTACGGCCGTAAACTCATTAGGGCCACAAACCCTTGGCGGTGAACTCATGGGGAGTTTACTCTTGGGCCGTAAACTCCAAGGTGAAGCCATAGGACCCTTAGATGCAACCCTTTGTGCTTTTAACACTTGAATCAAACTGTTTTCCATGTTCTAGGGTGTCTATACTTGCTTAATTAGTTGTTTAATCACTAATTAGATGCATATATGTGTCATTATGTGCTAACTAGGATCCGTGTGTGTTATCAAGTCTTCACTTGACACCTAGCATCCTATACCACTTACTCATCCAAGCTACTCACTACAGGTGAGTTCATACCCCTTAATCAACCATTTAAATGATTTTAAATGCTTTTATGGGGGGTGGGGGAATACAAGTTGAAACATTCTAGTTATTATATATATCACATGTGATTAATAACTAGAACAAACATATAGATTTCCTATTACTTTCAAACTGTTATCAAACTTATGGATTTCAAATACTTCAAAATGTTTATCAAACTCTTTTATACACTAAACTCTTTATCAAACTTGTTACTTTGTGCCAAACCTTTTCCTTTACAGCTTTCAAACTTATATATTGTCAAAACCATGTCTGATGCATATATAGTTATATAAGTAAGGTTTGAAGGACTTAGGACTGATAACTCACTTTATTTCTTATTCCTTGTTTGGTTGTGGACTTAGAGTACCCGATTGTTTGTCTGAGTATCGTTTGATCCTTAGTTATATATTATGTATATATGTATAGATATAAAAGAATTTTATCTCAGTTCAATACATTCAGTCATACAAACAATTCTACTAGTAAACTATAATAGGTATAGTTTACGAAGATACTACATCATTACTTATAGTATAATGAAGCATACAAAGTGTCAATTCATTCATGAGTTAATGCTTATTATTATGAGAAACTATACAACTATACTATGATAGGAAACTAAGAGAACTTACTATTATGAGAAACTATACAATTATACTATGATGAGAAACTAAAAGAACTTACTATTATGCGAAACAATACAAACATATTATGAGGAGAAACAGTTATAGAATACTATAACAAGAAACAATACTCTAGTACATACAATACACATACAAATATACTATAACATAAATACGAACCACTGTTTCGGGGCATGTCATCACTGCCATGGCTCGATTTGTATCCAGAGTCTCCTGGAGGGAAAGTGTGAATTTACATATAGATCTATATTGGATTGACTATCTTACAACTTACTGCTAGCTACATTGGGACCTGCAGGTCTACAAGTGCCAAATGCCATTACTTCCGATGTCTTTCATCGTCGTGCTTTTACGATAGTATGGTACAATCAAATCACATTATACCTTGATAAAAATCCAGTTTAAGGTAGTTAGTACAAAAGTAGTTACTATAATACAAAACTATTGTACTATATTATTTTCCCATTGCATTCACTTTGTGATATTCTCACATAATTGGAAATGTATAAACTATATTTTGCTAATGATAGTCACACTTGGGAAAATTACACTCTTTTACAAGAAATGAACATACAAAATAGTCGGGCCTTGGTAGAAGGCTACTTTTAGTAGAAAATATAGGATTTTCTTGGAGATATGAACATTTTCAAATATTTACAAACATTTACAAACTCATACTTCAAACAATGTTACAAACATTTTGATACAAACAATGAAACTAAAATTCTTATGAACTCACCAGCTTTAAAGCTGATAAACTCTTTCAAAATAACTTGTATTCTTAGGTCATCAGTAGACAGGTACCGATGCCAGCTTTTGACAAGATGGCGTGCACTCAAGACTCATCTTTTATTTTGATTCTTATTTTTGGTGTCATATAGACTATATAGAACACTTGTACTAAAATACATTATTAATGCAATGGATGATGTTGTTTGCTTGTTTACTATTATTCTGTGTTGTGATACTGTACATGACATCCTCCACCCCCGAACGTTTCCGTCGTTCTTGGTTTCGGGGTGTGACAGATTGGTATCAGAGCGTTGTTTATAGTGAATGGAGTATATCAACCCATAAAAGATATTTAAAACTATAAACACAATGAGATTAAAATACTCAGACCAAGAGTTTATACTTTTAAATAATAAAATATTTAACTAAGTATACGTACATGCATTCATACTAAAATCAATGTCACTAGGACAGAACAAAAGTATTATGATTTTCGAATATCAAAAGTGGGCTCGGGGATGTATGGCCAGTTCTTGGAGTGACATAGTCTGATCAACTATCTTGGTCCGAGAAGTGATTAGCATGTGCCCGAGAATGGTTGTGGTATGGCAACAAGTCTAAAAACTTACCAACACTACTAGAATAATAACATTAGAACAAAACATAAAATTAAAATACTATAGGAGTATTTTGTGTTACTATAATTGCTTATCTGAAAACTAAAAAGGTCTTTATTAGTAGGTAAATAGTTGCTAAGTGGATACACTAAGGTTATATGAGATTAAGGTGTCATAGACTTAGAATTTGTGATCTTTGCTTTACTTCATGTTCCTTGTTTGGTTGTGAATTTGGAGTTAGGGTTACTTATTCGAAGGTATATCCTGTTTTGATTTCATATAACTGGTATGCACTCGCAAGTATTGAAGTAACTAGTAAGGATCATCTTATAATTATCTTAAGTAGTACGTCTATTTATATTAGATTCTTATACCCCTTTTCTCGCGTAGATAACATGGTTGGATTCCATCCCCACAATGACCCGTACTTCCCGAATGATGGCAATGCTGGATGGCTTGAATACGAACCAGAAGATGATTATCCAATCCCTTTGGATGATCACCATGCTGAAGGCTTTTCTGATGGTTTTGACTCCGAGCCAGAAGTCAACAACCTACCCCAACAGGGTCAAGTCCCAAATATTAACCCCCGACCAACATTTCAATGTCCCACACCCTTGTGGGCAACAAACTTGAACTGTTGGAGTGATGAACAGGGTCAACCTTTACCGTACAATGGGGACCGAAGCTTTTACAACCTAAGCGAGGGTGGCTTAGCTGACCGAGTCCTACCTATCATGGTCCGTAGGATTGCTCGGAATGTGGAGCAAGGTCGAGCAGCCATCGACCGAGTCATGGAAATTGATGCCAACTCTGTTATTAACACGGTCTGCATTCGCCAAATCAAAGAGGCTATGGAAAGGACTAGAAGAGCCAATGAGACTCTACAGCAACATCTAGCTACACCCCGATCTGAAGTCATAGAACTTCAAGTTCGTCAGAGAGCTCACGACCGACATCTTCAAGAGGGAGTATGTCAACTGGCGGATATAAGAGTTCACCCGAGGAATGCCCATCACCGATAGAAGATGTCTGACTCATCCTTTGGTTTAATGAATAGCCTTTCTTATCTATGTTCTATGAAGCACTTTCATGTAAAATATTTTGTCTTCCAGTACACCATGTAGACTACTAAGCTGTCAACATTTTCCCTCGATATGGTTTGATGTAAGACCTACTGTTAGGTCATTTTCCCCAAACTCATTTACATCATTAATACCAATAATATTGGCAGTTTTATAATCTACTGAGAAGTCTATACCCTTGTGTTTTACCTACTCTATTGATGTGTCTCTTTTCTAATCATACATTGATTCTAATGTTTGGACTATGGCAATTTAGTCCATGGATCACTCTCATCATACTTTACAATTGATTCTGACTATTATCATCATCTCTATAAACTTTTAGTAAAAGATGGCGCCTCGCAAACGTCCGACCAGAGGCACACCGGCATATCAAACACCACCACCACCTCCTTTACTAATCAATACGGCAGCTCTTAATGCTATAGTAGTTGCGGCTGTGGCAACAACCATGACTCAATATCACTTTATGGGTGCCAGTGGAGGTGGAACACCTGTTCATTCTACTCAAGATGAAATCCTTGTGTGCTCGAGAGAGTGCTTATACAAGGACTTCACCAATTGCAAGCCAAAGTCCTTTAAAGGGACTAGCGGAGTCATTTCCCTCTCGTAATGGTTAGAAAAAACAGAGTCGATCTTCGAGATCTGCTCCTGTCCAGCAGGGAGCAAGGTCAAGATTGTTGCTTGCACCTTTGAGTAAAAAGCCCTGACATGGTGGAATAGCCATGTCAAGTCACTAACTCTAATAGTGGAAAACGATATGGGTTGGGAAACCCTGAAAGACCTCATCATTGAAGAATACTACCTGCAGGGCGAAATCCAAAAACTACAACAAGAACTATGGAGCCTAACCATGAAGGGCTCGGGCATAGTTTCCTATACCGCCAGATTCAGCGAGCTGGTGGCTCTATATCCCAACATGTTTCCCACAGAGGGAAAGAAAATATAGAGGTATATCTAGGGGTTGTTGCCTCCAGTTTAGGGGAATGTTTTAGCTTCAAACCCCACTACCTTCGATAGTGCCAAGCGATTGGCACAATGGCTCATTGACCATGGGGTTCGTATCCCATCACCAACAAAAACCCTAGCCATCTCAGAGCCCTCCAAAGCCGCTGACAATAAGCGAAAGTTTTGGGATGAAAAAAAGAAGCAAAAAGCTGCTAAAAAGCAGAAGGTTGTGGTAGTTCATGCTGCGATAGCACCTGCCGCTGCTGCTCCAGTGAAGCAGTACACTGGAAGCTTGCAAAAGTGCAACAAATGTAACTTCCACCACAACGGTCCTTGCTGTGAAATGCAGTGCTCTAACTGCAATAGGAAAGGACACGTTGTCTGTTTGTGTAAAGCTATGGCAATGCTGATCACCCATATCCTCGGTACTGGTGTGGGCCAGGCTTGCTATGGTTGTGGCAAGGTAGGCCGCTACAAAAGGAACTGCCCGAAGGTAGGGAATATCGGTGGAATGGGGAGAGTTTTGAATATACGCCACGAGGAAGCAGTTCCCGACCCTATAGTGGTAACTGGGACGTTTCTCCTCGATAACTCTCATGCATGCATTCTATTTGATAGTGGAGCGGAGAGAAGTTTCGTGAATCAGAAATTTGCTCGTCTACTTAAACAACAACCACACACACTTAAAGAACCATTCACTATAGAAATGGCTAACAGGAAAACTAAGAACACTAGCAGTATATACATAGGATGTACCCTAAATCCAGATAGCCATACCTTGTCAATCAACCTCATGTCGGTCTTAATTAAAAGTTTTGACGTCATAATCGGCATGGATAGCGTGGGAAGGTCAATCCAAGATACATAGGGCCTGGAAGGTCTTGATACGCTTCAGAAAGCGTTCTTTTGAAAGTCTCACCCTGGAAGGTCTTGATACGCTTCGGAAAGCGTGGGAAGGTCAATCCAAGATACATAGGGCCTTTCGAGATTCTCGCTAGAATCGGCTCGGTAGCTTACATACTCAAATTACCCTGCAAACTTAGTAACGTACATTCTACTTTCCACATCTCAAACTTGAAAAAGTGTCTATCCAACGAGACTCTTGTAATCCCAATCAACGAAATCAAGATGAACGAGATCCACAACTTCGTGGAAGAACCTGTAGAGATCATGGACCGAGAGATCAAACAAACGAAGCAAAGCCGCATCCTGATAGTGAAGGTTCACTAGAACGCCAAGCGAGGAACTGAATTCACTTAGGAGCGTGAGGATTAAATGAAACTGAAATATCCTCATCTTTTTGCCTAATTAATTTGAACTATTTATTGCTTAAACTCTAATTTCAGGATGAAATTATCTTAGATGATGTGACAACCCTAATATTCTATCTTGTACAAACCCTACATTTCAATCAAAGTCAAACTTGCTTCTGCTAGCTTTTAACACTTTTGGAGTCCGTTTGGGTGTTTTTAATCTTAAATAAATCAAAGGAATAAGTGAAAGGAAGTACGATCTAGGATTATTGTGCAACAATCAAGCATTAACCCCATTATATGGTGTTATGGCCAAACTTATTTAGTTTGGGCCGTAAACTCAACCCTAGCCATGAACTCATGCTATAAGCATGAGTTTACACCATTTCCCATCATTTCCTTCCTTTCAAAGTTCAAGAACCTCCATTTCGCTCTCAAGTAGCATAAGATCTTCATCCCAATCTTCCAAAAATGTAAGCATTTCTTCTCTTGATTTGATGTTACATCTCCTTATCTAGTGGTTATACATGATTTCATCCATGAAATCCATTCATTTTCATAGATCTTTAAGTGTTCTTCATTTCACCAGGAACATACACTAGTGTTCTTGGAATTTAAACACCCTTACAAGCTTCTATATTGTAAGTACTCTTACCTAAGCTTGTAATATGATGGAATCACTGAGATTACACCTTGAAAACACCTAGAACTAAAGAACATAGGGTGTTTACGGCCAAGGAAATCTCCCTTGGCCGTAAACCCTAATGATGGGTGCAAAGTTCCCCTAACTCATTCCTTAGCCTTAGAACTAGGTCTAGAACACCTCCAAAGTTAGTTAAGGACCTTAAACTTCAAAATGGTACAACTTACCATGAGTTTACGGCCGTAAACTCACTGGGGACGCAAACCTTTGGCTGAGAACTCACGGGGAGCTTACTCTTGGTCCGTAAACTCCAAGGTGAAGCCATACAACCCTTAGATGCAACCCTTTGTGCTTATAACACTTGAATCAAAGTGTTTTCCATGTTATATGGTGTCTATACTTGCTTAATTAGTTGTTTAGTCACTAATTAGATGCATATATGTGTCATTATGTGCTAACTAGGATCCGTGTGTGTGCTCAAGTCTTCACTTGATACCTAGCATCCTATACCACTTATTCATCCAAGCTACTCACTACAGGTGAGTTCATACCCCTTAATCAACCTTTTAAATGATTTTAAATGCTTTTATGCGGGGAAAACAAGTTGAAACATTCTAGTTATTATATCAATCACATGTGATTAATTACTAGAACAAACATATAGATTTTCTATTACTTTCAAACTGTTATCAAACTTATGGATTTCAAATACTTCAAAATGTTTATCAAACTCTTTTATACACTAAACTCTTTATCAAACTTGTTACTTTATGCCAAACCTTTTCCTTTACAGCTTTCAAACTTATATATTGTCAAAATCGTGTCTGATGCATATATAGTTATATAAGTAAGGTTTGAAGGACTTAGGACTGATAACTCACTTTATTTCCTGTTCCTTGTTTGGTTGTGGACTTAGAGTACCCGATTGTTTGTCTGAGTATCATTTGATCATTAGTTATATATATTATGTATATATGTATAGATATAAAAAACTTTTATCTCAGTTCAATACATTCAGTCATACAAACAATTCTACTAGTAAACTATAATAGGTATAGTTTAGGAAGATACTACATGATTACTTCTAGTATAATGAAGCATACAAAGAGTCAATTCATTCATGAGTTAATGCTTACTATTATGAGAAACTATACAACTATACTATGATAGGAAACTAAGAGAACTTACTATTATGAGAAACTATACAATTATACTATGATGACAAACAAAAAGTACTTACTATTATGGGAAACAATACAAACATACTATGAGGAGAAACAGATATAGAATACTATAACAAGAAACAATACTCTAGTATACACATACAAGTATACTATAACATAAATGCAAACCACTGTTTCGGGGCATGTCATCACTGCCATGGCTCGATTTGTATCCAGAGTCTCCTGGAGGGAAAGTGTGAATTTACATATAGATCTATATTGGATTGACTATCTTACAACTTACTGCTAGCTACATTGGGACCTGCAGGTCTATAGGTGCCAAATGCCATTACTTCCGATGTCTTTCATCGTCGTGTTTTTACGACAGTATGGTACAATCAAATCACATTATACCTTGATAAAAATCCAGTTTAAGGTAGTTAGTACAACAGTAGTTACTATGATACAAAACTATAGTACTATATTATTTTCCCATTGCACTCAATTTGTGATATTCTCACATAATTGGAAATGTATAAACTATATTTTGCTAATGATAGTCACACTTGGGAAAATTACACCCTTTTACAAGAAACGAACATAGAAAATAGTTGTGCCTTGGTAGAAGGCTACTTTTAGTAGAAATATAGGATTTTCTAGGAACATTTACAAACATTTACAAACTCATACTTCAAACACTGTTACAAACATTTTGATACAAATAGTTACACTAAAATGCTTATGAACGCACCAGCTTTAAAGCTGATAAACTCTTTCAAAATAACTTGTATTCTCAGGTCATCAGTAGACAGGTACCGATACCAGCTTTTGACAAGATGGAGCGCACTCAAGACTCATCTTTTATTTTGATTCTTATTTTTGGTGTCATATAGACTATATAGAACACTTGTACTAAAATACATTATTAATTTAATGGATGATGTTGTTTGCTTGTTTACTATTATTCTGTGTTGTGATACTGTACATGACATCCTCCACCCCGGAACGTTTCCGCCGTTCTTGGTTTCGGGGTGTGACAGATTGGTATCAGAGCGTTGTTTATAGTGAATGGAGTATATCAACCCATAAAAGATATTTAAAACTATAAACACAATGAGATTAAAATACTCTGACCAAGAGTTTATACTTTTAAATAATAAAATATTTAACTAAGTACACGTACATGCATTCATACTAAAATCAGTGTCACTAGGACAGAATAAAAGTATTATGATTTTCGAATATCAAAAGTGGGCTCGGGGATGTATGGCCAGTTCTTGGAGTGACATAGCCTAATCAACTATGTTGGTCCGAGAAGTGATTAGCATGTGCCCGAGAATGGTTGTGGTATGGCAACAAGTCTAAAAACTTACCAACACTACTAGAATAATAACATTAGAACAAAACGTAAAATTAAAACACTATAGGAGTATTTTGTGTTACTATAATTGCTTATCTAAAAACTGAAAAGGCCTTTATTAGTAGGTAAATAGTTGCTAAGTGGATACACTAAGGTTATATGAGATTAAGGTGTCATAGACTTAGAATTTGTGATCTTTGCTTTACTTGCCGTTCCTTGTTTGGTTGTGAATTTGGAGTTAGGGTTACTTATTTGAAGGTCTATCCTGTTTTGATTTCATATAACTGGTATGCACTCGCAAGTATTGAAGTAACTAGTAAGGATCATCTTATAATTATCTTAAGTAGTACGTCTATTTATATTAGATTCTTATACACCTTTTCTCGCGTGGATAACATGGTTGGATTCCATCCCCACAATGACCTGTACTTCTCGAACGAAGGCAATGCTGGATGGCTTGAATACGAACCAGAAGATGATCATCAAATCCCTTTGGATGATCACCATGCTAAAGGCTTTTCTGATGGTTTTGACTCCGAGCCAGAAGTCAACAACCTACCCTAACAGGGTCAAGTCCCAAATATTAACCCCCGACCAGCATTTCAATGTCCCATACCCTTGTGGGCAACAAACTTGAACTGTTGGAGTGATGAACAGGGTCAACCTTTACCGTACAATGGGGACCGAAGCTTTTACAACCTAAGCGAGGGTGGCTCAGCTGACCGAGTCCTACCTATCATGGTCCGTAGGATTGCTCGGAATGTGGAGCAAGGTCGAGCAGCCATCGACCGAGTCATGGAAATTGATGCCAACTCTGTTATTAACACGGTCTGCATTCGCCAAATCAAAGAGGCTATGGAAAGGACTAGAAGAGCTAATGAGACTCTACAACAACATCTAGCTACACCCCGATCTGAAGTCATAGAACTTCAAGTTCGTCAGAGAGCTCACGACCGACATCTTCAAGAGGGAGTATGTCAACTGGCGGATATAAGAGTTCACCCGAGGAATGCCCATCACCGATAGAAGATGTCTGACTCATCCTTTGGTTTAATGAGTAGCCTTTCTTATCTATGTTCTATGAAGCACTTTCATGTAAAATATTTTGTCTTCCAGTACACCATGTAGACTACTAAGCTGTCAACATTTTCCCTCGATATGGTTTGATGTAAGATCTACTGTTAGGTCATTTTCCCCAAACTCATTTACATCATTAATTCCAATAATATTGGCAGTTTTATAATCTACTGAGAAGTGTATACCCTTGTGTTTTACTACTCTATTGATGTGTCTCTATTCTAATCATACATTGATTCTAATGTTTGGACTATGGCGATTTAGTCCATGGATCACTCTCATCATACCTTACAATTGATTCTGACTATTATCATCATCTCTATAAACTTTTAGTAAAAGATGGAACCTCGCAAACATCTGACCAGAGGCACACCGGCATATCAAACACCACCACCACCTCCTTTACTAATCAATACGGCAGCTCTAAATGCTATAGTAGTTGCGGCTGTGGCAACAACCATGACTCAATATCACTTTATGGGTGCCAGCGGAGGTGGAACACCTGTTCATTCTACTCAAGGTGAAATCCTTGTGTGTTCGGGAGAGTGCTCATACAAGGACTTCACTAGTTGCAAGCCAAAGTCCTTTAAAGGGACTAGCGTTGTCATTTCCCTCTCGTAATGGTTAGAAAAAACGGAGTCGATCTTCGAGATCTGCTCCTGTCCAGCAGGGAGCAAGGTCAAGATTGCTGCTTGCACCTTTGAGGAAAAAGCCCTGACATGGTGGAATAGCCATGTCAAGTCACTAAATCGAGTATCCGAGTGGTCCCTTCATGGTATAATCAGAGGTAGTGCTCTATTAGTGGGTACTAGGGTCCAGAGCATCGTGTAGTGGGTGTATGTAAATTGTGGGGATTCATCTTGGAAAGATAGAGGTGAAAACGGTCTCATGTATGCTCCTGATAGGGTAAGGTTATATTAGTGATCTCTTTAGTGCCTTTCTCATCGTCTGATCCTTTCTTGGAATCCTCCTCATGGACTCCTTTTGGTTCTTACTCGATTCTAGCTATGTCATTTATGCAAGAATATGGGCATATAAAGAATCTATGAGGTTAATAAAAGAATTTCCAATGAAAGTTTTATGGTGAGATCCTTACTGGGTCCTCCTATAATCACGTAGTGTATACAAGTTGTATATAACCAAGATCAAATAGACCTTCGAATAAGTGGTTCCACTCTAAGCCCACAACCAAACAATGAACAATATTTAAAGTGGAGTCACAAATTCTAAGTCTATAGAATCTTAATTTATATATAACTCTACCGTGTATACTTAGCAAGTATAGATCTACCGGTAACGATTTTTATTTCTGCATGAATTATCTATAGTATCATAAAATACTCCTATAGTATATTAAACTTTATGTTTGGTTCTAGAGTTTCTCGGTATATAGAATTGGTAAGTTTTTAGACTTGTTGCTCACCATGACTATTCCAAGCCATATGCTAGTGACCTCTTGGATAAACATAGTTGATCAGACTATTTCCCCCCCAAACCTGATTACATACCCCAAGGTTTACTCTTAGTGTTCAACTCATCATATTACTTTTTATATTGTTCTTATTATGACACTGTTCTAGTAGGTATGTATGTATATCACACCCCCTAACCTAAACGGCGGAAACATTCGGGGGCGGAGGATGTCATGTACAGTATCATAACAATTGCATAGTAAAGAAAGTACACACTACCATATAATATATTTTGTAAAGTTTACATGATTGTATCGATTTACATATTCCAAAGTTAAATACAAAATCATGTTCCAAAAGATGATACTAACGCCAGAGCGTTAGTCTTCAAAAGTAGTTGCTACCTGGATTAGCGATTTCATGAGAATACAAGTTATTTTAAAGAAAAAGTGTCAACAATTAAGTTGGTGAGTTCATAAGTAGTGTTTTGAGAAAATGTATGCCATTCGAAAGTTCGTGTATGTTTTCCAAAAAAATCGAATATTTTCTAATGAAAAGAGTTATGATTCGTTGTGCTGAAAATGAACGTATTAGATCCAGAAAATACCATATTTTCTCAAATAAATGAGTTATGAAAGATCCTTGTATAAACCGTATGTATTTGAACCAGGAAAATCCCTTATTTTCCTAAGAATGATGTTGTAAATCGTTATTGTACAAAATAACTGTATTTGAACCAGGAAAATCCCTTATATTCTTAAAAGTGAAATGTAGTCTCAAATGACCAAGACCGTAAGTTGTAAGCAACTATGACATGCTCAAAAGAATGTTGTATAGTCTTATTATTTGAAAATAATAAAATCACTAGAGTTGTGTTTAAATCGGATGTCGAACGTGACAATAATATCCTATTATGATTACTTCATACAAACTAGTTATAAAAAAGAAATCATAAAGATACTTATTCCATGGATTTGTTCGAGAGGGGTATTACTACGTGCATGAGTCATTGTTTCCGTGTTGCGAGTCTCTCATAACCATACTAGACGTAGTACCGAATGTTGACATTTGTCACCCCGGGTCGACTATAGCTAACAGTCAGGGTGTGGAGTCGTTAGCCCTATATAGATCTATACACAAGTTCACGCTCTCCATCCAGGAGACTCTGGTTATAGAAGTGACTTTCGTTTGGTAAAAACAAAGCCTTATGCCTCACATGATTGCTAACAACAAGTTCACGAGTAATATGATGAAAATCGTTTGACAATACAAGATAACAGTTAAGGCACTTATCCAAAAGTGTGTATGTTTATATCCAAAATGATTATCCTTTCTACAGTGTTAATAAGGCATGATAAAGAGTTGTGTTTTCTTAAATACACATAATGTTGTAGTTGAAAAAGGTTTCCCTTGACATGATATGTTATGCAAACATATTAATAAAGCATATTTCATTTTGTAAACATGTTTTATCCCGAGAGGGTAAAGTGATGTAAGGTATTGTATCTTAACAAATTCAAATGATAGTTATAAAAACAACATAAAAGGTATAACAAAAGATTGAAGTTTTCACACGGGATTAACCATATGTTTGCTTGTATCCCCCTATCCCCCCCTTAAAACTATTTAAAAACATTTAAAAAGTATTTGAAAACGTAGTGATAGGGGTATGAACTCACTTGGTAGATGTGGCGGTTTGAAGAAGACGAGACTTGACTCGTGCAACAGTTCGACTAGAAATAAGTCAATTTCTCGGGAATCTCCGGGGCGTCGGGACTCGCATCGTGTTCCAGGAGTGTTATCGGGGCTTCGGGGTGGTTTAGAGGGGCTTAACAGAGAGTAGAAGTAGGAAAGAGGATATGAATGAGCAGCTAAACTCGGGAAGCTTCGATTTCTATATATAGGCTCATTTTCGAAGCTCATGTCGTGAGTTTTTCCTAACTAACATCGTGAGTTTGGTCCCGATTCATAATGGAAAGCGTCATTTTTCAAGTTTCTCTGGAATGTTCAATCAGACTGTTCACGTCGTGAACTCTGACACAACATCGAAATTCGTGCCCCAATCTTAAAAAATTCATATATTTCGCATATGAGCTCTGTTTTCGACATTCTTTATATCCAAGCGTTGGTGGGAATATAATCTACAACTTTTGATTAGACTTCGTCAGCTAGTTTTGACTTTATTTTTAATAATATATTTTTAACAGGCCGGGACTGGAAAGATCCGTTAAAAATCCATAACTTCTTCATGCAATGTCCGTTTTCGTCTGCCGTTTTACCGTTATTCTACTAGTGATGAGACATTCGATTCTCGTTTAGGTTGTGTTGGCTAAAAATCACTCGATCTCTATTTCGAGTTTTTAGCTGTCTATCGCTATTTCGAAACTTCGAAAAATCATAACTTCGTCATACGAAGTCAGATTTGGGCATTCTATTTATGTATGTTCTCGGGTTAATGATATTCTACGAATTTCATTTAGTTACCTAAGGCTAAAAAGTATTTTATTGGAATTTCGCATTTTACGCTTAACAGCCTTTTACCGGTATTGTCGTGGATCTTTGATTGGTCATAACTTCTTCATTATAACTCGTATTTTAGTATTCTTTATAGTTTTGGAAACCTTGTTATGATATCTACCACTTGGTATATCCCAATTATGGTTTTATAGAAGTTAAATTCTGACCCTAATTTCGCTAGTGTTACAATGTATGTATACTTCTATAAAATATTATTATATTTAAAAAGTATGACTCTTAGTCAGAGTGTTTTAGTCCCATTGTATTTATAGTTGTAAATTTTAACTGGTTTGATATACTTGGTTCACTATAAACAATGCTTTGATACCAATCTGTCACACCCCTGAACCGGGACAGCGGAAACGTCTAGGGGCGGATGACGACATGTACCGTATCATAACAAATGAATAATAGTAATCAAAGCAAACACAACCATCATAATTATAATTTGACAATAGTTACATTATTGTATGAGTTACATGTTTCAAAAACCAATACATTATGATGATAAAAGATTTGACGGCTTAGCATCCTATCCCCAAAAGCTTGTTGTTACCGGTCTTTGTCGTTTCCTGCGAATACAAGTAGTTTGAAAAGTATCGACAATTAAGTTGGTGAGTTCATAAGAGTTTGTATGAGAATTTGTAAACCTTTCGTTGAAAAATGATAGTACTTAGTTCTAGAAAATCCAATATTTTCGTAATGTGTGTTGTAGTCTTAAAATCCATGAGACCAAAATGTATAAGTAACCGTACTCAAAAGTGGTATTAGGTTGTTTTAATCTATATAAAAACCCTTTGAATATATAGTTTTAGAACTGAAAGTTGTTCTATACTAGAAAACCGCATAATGTACGTTTATCTAAATAAAACCATTTGGAATATACTATGACCCAATCGGTGTGATACGATGTTCTTTAGGCGTCAAAATGTTAACAACACTTGTCACCCCGGATCTACCGATCCAACTGTAGCTAGCAGTTTAGGGTGTGAGATTGTCAGTCCCATATAGATCTATACACAAGTGTCTCGCTCTCCCTCCAATAGACTCTGGTTATTATTCAGGACTTTTGCGGGTACTTAGGTAAGTACTTGAAGACATGTCTCATAAATCCTTGATCCAGAGAGTTTAAGGATAATGAAATGAAAACCCTTTTGTATATGAAAAGAAAACCCTTTTGTAGATGAAAATAAAAACCCTTTTGTATATGAAAATATTACTTTTCCATAGAAAATTCAAAGTGTATAAAACCTATAAATTATACCGATTATAAATATTACTATGGCAGAGAGAGAGAGAGAGAGAGAGAGAGAGAGAGAGAGGGACATAGAGATAGAGATTGTGTTTGTAGCATGTGTTTTGCTTTTACCCCCGTAGTGCTATGAATATGGACACCACTACATCGTGTTATGAGTGTTATCAATCCCCAAGGCATACATAGTTGAATTTATTGAGTTGTTACGTTACTCAACCTATTTAGGGTTTAGATCTTTGAACATCTGAGACTTTGAAATCTTCGAGTCATGCTTTGTACTATAATAGAAAGTTGTACATTAGGGAACATAGCGTAAACCCTAACGTACTAGTACTAGTTGAGTTGGCCGAGTTGACTTGTTGACTATGCTTGACCAAAATTGATGGATGTCACACAATTAATCTAGGTAAAAGAGATTATACTAGAGCATGTTAGGTTTTATCAATACCATCCTAGATAGAACACATTTTGAATAACCAAATTTGGTGTAATTACATGGATAGGAACATCGTAGCAAAACTAAATTTGCTTTTATTACTAATTTTGTTCAGTTAATTTCACTGCAAGTTTTATTTTAGATGTTAATAAAAAAACCCCCTTTTTATCATTTTCTATTAAATGACTAGTACGTGCATTACGCAAAGAGGCATTAACCATTAGGCTATGTCGCTGAGGATTCAACCCTACTTCCCTGTGCTATCTATTAGTGTAACCAACAATGATATTTTGTTTGCTTAAATCCTGCGGAACAGTTGTTTAACAAATTGGCATCGTTTATAGGGACACGGTGCTTATAATAGTTTGTATGCCAAGAAATTTTCATACATGTATACCTCTATTTTTTAATCCAAAAATTGAAAAGACTACAAGAAAACTGAAGACACAAATAACAAAGAAAAAACAATCATCTGGTTTCTTTGGTTTATCATCTTCCTTACCTCCAGTAATCACTACATCACAAGGCACTCCCTTATGGAACGAACTAGACCCCAGTTTTTCATCATACCTAAAAGTACAACAATCTTCACCTTCTAACAACCCGTAGAAAAATAATCACTAACACCCCTAGTTAAATCCGCGAAAAAAAAAACTCTTCTGAAACCCAATATGAAGAACGTGAAACATTGTAACCTTCAAAATCCAACTCCCTAAAATCAACCATGCGTGGAGATGAAGCAGAGAAAAATCTTAAAGAAAGGGAAATACACGAGGTTAATCAAAAACCTATCTGGATCACTTTTCCAGAAGCCCATAACTTCGAACTCAAATTTGGTATGATACATCTTCTCCTTCTATTCAAAGGCTTACAAAACGAAGACCCAAATAAATTCCTCAAGGAATTTCATATGGTTTGTTCAAGAATGAAACCACACATCACTAATGAATACCAGATAAAGCGAACGATAGTCCCATTCTCACTTAAAGACTCAGCAAGAGAATGGTTGTATGAACTTCCATCCGGATAGATAACCACATGGACGAAACACATAAAATTACTCTTAGAAAAATATTTTCCAGCAACGTGAGTATAGAGTCTTCACAAAGAAATACTTGCTATCAAACAAGGAAAAAGAGAAGCACTACATACATATTAGGAGAGATTTAAAAAGCTTCTAGTTTGTTACCCGAAACACGAAATTAGTGATTAGCAAGTCTACAACTGCTTTGTGAGTGTCTGACACTCATGGAGAGAAGGCTGATAAATGCTTCAAGTGGCAGATCCTTAAGTTATATTACACCAATTGAAATTTAAGAACTACAAAAAAGTTGGCAATCGAGTTAAATTTTTTTTGGGAACGAAGATAAGTGGTACGCAGATCAACCAAGCAGAGTAAAAAAAAAGTCATCAATGCTCATTTGGAGTCCTAAAATTTTGAGATGATGAAAGCAGATCTCTTGCTAATGAAGGAAAAAGCAGTTACTAACAAACAATGTGGAATCTCTTGAAGACGGACCATTTTACGGATATGTGTCCATTACTACAAGCAGACACTACTACGGTAAAAGCGGTTGGATGGTATCAGCAGAAAAATTTTAATCAACGTCCACATTTTTATCAGAACAGAAATTATCGATAAAGACAACAATTTCAGCACCCTCCGAGTTTTTACCAGCCAAATTTTCAGCATCAGCAAAGTTTTCCGAATCAACAAAGTTTTCAAAATCAGAATCCACATCAGAGCTAGTATCAAGAATCAGTAACAACAAGTGTCTCAACCTGCCACTTTTGTGGTTCAGGTGGAATCTCAAGGAAATTCAGGACAAACTGAAAAAAATTGAAGAACAATGTGAGCGTGATTTCCTTGAGAAGTGGGAAAATTTATGAAGACCCAAGCATTTCTAAACCAGAAGAAGAATTAGAAGAAGAATCTGAAGAAGTTCTGGGAGACAATGAAGCTCAAAGCTGGACAAAAAGACATTTTCAAGAAGCTCAAGCTGAATCTAAAAGATTAGAATTCGGTGCCCCTATTCCCAGCACGACAGAGAAGCACAAAAATGTGAGCAAGAGAACGAGGATATCATGGAAAAATTTTGTAAAGTGGAGGTAAATATTCTTATTTTACATATAATTAAACAAGTTCCTCGATATGCCTAGATTATAAAAGATTTATTTGTTTCTAAGTAAAAACTGAAATTAACAAAATAATCATAGTTGGAAAAAATATTTCTGCTATTTTGGAAAAAGGTTTACCCCCAAAGTGTAGGGATTCGGGTATTTTCTCGATTCCATATAAATTAGAAAACCTTACTTTTCCAAATGTCATGCTTCATTTAGGTAGAGTCAATATCCTTCCACTATCAGTTTTTGAAAAATTAAAATTGAGAACTTAATAAAAGATCGATACAATCATTCAGTTGGCTGATCACTCAACAGTGCACCCAAAAGGTGTACTGGAGGATGTTCTTGTCCATGTGAATGAACTAACTTTTCCTGCTGATTTTTACATACTGGACATGGACATGGTATATGTATCAGATGAAAACACAATAGTTTTTGGAAGAACCTATTTGAAAAACGCTAAAAGAAAAACTGATGTTTTTTTTGGACACTTTCAATGGAATTTGATAGGGATGTGGTCCTATATATGAGGGCTGCTGTGACATTTCTAATGTTTCCGTGCAAGATTTATTTTTAGATAGAAAATTATTTGATAATACATCAACAAGCTGAAATGGAATAAGATTGGGGAGGTGAAAGACAATGTGATTTTTGCTGAAGGAGCTGATAAGAAGCATATAAAAAATCTAAGCTTAGGGAGGAAAAGGTGATTTTGATACGAAGCTGAAAAAGAAAATAAGAAAAAGGAGAACATTTCCAGAAAGAAAATCAGAAAAAGAAAGAGAATAAAAAATCAAAACAATGAGTCTGTTGATAAAAGTTTGATGCCTTTTCAGTTTATTGTACAACCATTAGATCCACCCATTATGCCACATTTGAACAAATCTGGAGTGAGGAAGAAGAGAGTTGAGCTTCAAAGAAGTCACGACTACACTAGTTAAAAATATTTTTAGGCAAAGTCCAGGCAATTATTTTTAAAAAAGGACAAGTTTCCGGGAGGCAACCCACATAGTATTAGTTTATTTTTCTTCTTTCAATAAAGAGATGGTTGTTGTGCCAAGCATGCTTAGGGAAATCATAAGATCTTCAAAATTTCTGAAATTCAAAATTTTCGCCAGCATCTTCTTCAAGATTAGATTTTCTACAACCTTATCAGGTACATTCATTCCTAGCTGCAACCTTTTGTTTTTATATGTTTTATTGAGTTGTACATTCCTTTCTAAGCATTGAAGACAATGTATCAATTTAAGCTTGGGAAAGGGGTTAGTATAAAATTTTGCATTTTTTTGTTAAAAATTTTAGAGTTTTTCAAATTTTCAGTTTTTTAGCTGACTTTTTTCAATTTTCCTTTTTGAATTTTATTTTTTGCATTGCATTTTCATATATAAAAAAACAGAAAAAAATGATTCAAAAAGATCTTATTTTTAGTTGTAAGCTTTATGCATTAAAGAATATATATATATATATATATATATATATATATATATATATATATATATATATATATATATATATATATATATATATGATCGTTAGAGATGAAGTTTGTTAATATTATATGAGATAATGTAACAACCCGTTATTTCAAGTCAGTAAAAATCGAGTCCTGTAATCTCTTTGAGAAAGGAATTAGAATATCATCGAAAAATGAAGTATTCAAAAACTCTATTTGGAGTACACTATGTGGTAGGTATCGTCTTAAGGTTTCCAAACATATAAATAACACAAAAATCCGAGTTATAACGAAGAAGTTATGATCATTCTAAGTTTTCCGACAAAAACCGGCAATACGAAGTTGCGTAAAAACGCAAAGTTTCAATAAAACACTTTCCGACCAAAGGTGTCTAAATGAAAGTCGTAGATATCATTAAACTACAAATATGCATAAAAAGAACGCTCAAATCGGACATCATATGAATAAGTTATGAATTTTTAAAGAAATTCCTTAATCACGTCATTTTAATAAATAAATAATAAAAATAATTCCGGAATTTGCCAACGGAATCTAAATGAAAGTTGTAGATCGTAGTCTCACCTTCGCGGGGATATAAAGAACGTCAAAAACGGAGTTCGTATGAAGGAGATATGAATTTTCGAAGTTTGATAATTAATTTATATAGAATTTTTATTAAAACTTTGGTATTATCCGAAGGGGAGTTAGCGTCCTCATCTGAGGTACGCGCTGCGTACCCCTGTACGCCCCGCGTACCCAAGGAACTTGGCCTCAAACCGTCCACGTCGCCCTATGCGAGGCACCCGACCCGCCCGTCCGACCCGCCGTCCCATCCGACCCGACAGCCTGAGCCGTCCCATCCGAGGCCGAGGCAGTCAAGGCTTCGGTCACGCATGACGTATGCGTACGCGTTGCGTACAAGCGTACGTCCCGCGTACGAGGCCTCTCAGGCCCCCCTATAAATAGCATGTGAGGGTTCCCGGGAAAATGGCCCATTCTCTCTCCTTTTTCTTGCGTTTTACCTCGTTTTCCGTGCTCGCACTACCCCGAAGCCCTGGTCATTTTGTGCAAGTCCCGAAGGTCGATTTTACTCCCGTGGAATCCCGAGAGTTCCGAGAAAAATCCATTTCCTGAGACAAAACTCTGCCCGGTTTTCCATCTTGCTATCTTCAAGCTTTCAAGTGAGTTCATACCCCTTTCAAACACACTTTAAATACATTTTAAATGCTTTTATACTCTTTTAGGGGGGGAATACAAGTAAACATATGGTTATTATCGTGTATTTTATAAAGTTTCACTTAGCTTGTTTTACCGAATAAATCACTTGGAACTCATTACTATTATGGAAAACTCTTGTCATACTTTGCGTGCATTAGACTTATACGAAATATATAATGATCTTTCATTGTTAAGTCGTTTTATACATTCAAAAAACTTATGATTTTGCTTTGTCAAACATTGTGAAAAAGGATAAACTTTGCATACAAAACTATCACTTTAATATAAACTTAATTGAGAATCCATGAGACGTGTACATCTTCAAACGTTACTTTTCTTTATTAGAAAGTAATGCTGCAAGTCCTGTCTATAACCAGAGTCTCTCGTTCGGAGAACGTGTCAAATGTGTATAGATCTATACGGGAAGTCATGATCCCGCGCCCTGACTGTTAGCTACAGTCCGTCTTTTGGGGTGACAGTTGTCATAACGCTGCGACGCCTGAAGAACGTCGTTACAGGCATATTATGTTTAGTATGGTTATAAAACTCATCGGATATACAATTATTATGGTATTATGCTTTTATGAACGAGTAGCTATTAAAAGTATTCTTCATCTAACAAATGCGATCTTCGTATAGCTTTATTATATAAAACTATGACACAACTTTTGAGAACGTCGGTTTCTTGCGATTTTCGGTCTTAGAGATTGCCATTTATGTTAGCAAAATAAGGGTTTTTCCTACATACAAACCAAACAACTAATAGGAAAATAAGGGATTTTCCTGGTGCAATTATTTACAACTTATAACACGAACATTCATATGCATTTCACACTTTTATAAGAAAATAAGGGTTTTTCTTGGAAAACACAACAACTCGTATCTCAACCATTAGGGAAAATATGGGATTTTCTGGATCTAATATATTCACTTTCAACACAACAAATCAAAACTCTTTACATTTGAAATGCTGCGTTTTCTGGAAAACATACACCCATTTTGGAATGGCATCCAATTTTTCTAAACTACTTATGAACTCACCAACTTAATTGTTGACACTTTTTCTTTGAAATAACTTGTATTCTCAGGGAACCGCTAAGCAGGTTTGGGAATCAACTTTTGGGATTAACGCGCTGGCGTTAATTACTTCTTTTGAATGATGTTTATGTATTTATCTTTTGACCATGTAATGAATACAATTATGTAAACATCTTGGAAACTTTATTATATATATGGTGGTGTGTACTTTCCTTTCTATGAACTGTTATGATACTGAATATGACGTCCTCCACCCCCAAACGTTTCCGCCGTTCTGGTTTGGGGGTGTGACAGATTGGTATCAGAGCTTTGTTTATAGGGAATTAAGTATATCAAAACCATTCCTTTTTGATATACAACTATAAACTCAACTGGGCAAAAACACTCTGAGAAAAATTCATACTTTTGAAAGTAAACCTAATTAGTTTTAAGGTAAGCATGCACTCATTTATACTAATAACATTTTCATAGTAAATAACTTTAGAAGTATTATAAATAAGTTGTGCAGTACAAGTACGCCTTGGGTCATGTAATCGGAACTGGGAAGAATATAGCCTGATCAACTATATTTGTCCAAGAGCCGACTAACGTATGCCAAGGAGTGTCTGCAATGGACAACAAATTTAAAACTTACCAAAAGCATATCGCTAAAGAATACTGAGGGAGTATTCGAGTGCTGTCAACCATTAAACTTAAGGGTAAGTTTCATGTGCTCTAGCTTATAGTAAACTTTTAACTCTATTCTCGTACAGTCTAAATGGCGGGATTCCATCACCCCAATGACCCCTACTACCCCAACCAAGGTAATGGAGGGTGGATCGAAGAAGATCCTGAAGAAGACGAAGAGCCTATAGAGTTGGAGGGAGGGGATGACTCTGGCACGGATTCGGAGCCAGAAATTATAAATCCACCAATCCCACAATCTCCCGTCCATGTGAGGAATTTCCAAGGACCCACTCCAGTGTCGGGAAGTCACCTCCATCATTGGAGCCAACAACAAAGCTTACGCCCTCCCTACGGCATGTGCCGAGACTTCTATGATGTGAGAGGCGGGGGATCAGCCGACCGAGCACTTCCGGTCATGGTTGGCAAACTCGCCAACCAGTGCTATCAATCTGGAGTGCAAGCCAACCGAATCCGAGAGGTCAATGTGGAAGTACAAATCCACACGGCCGATATCAACCGCCTAGAGTTGTTGCAGAACGACATCCACATTCGCGCCGAAGCATTTCAAGCACAAGCAAATGCGGTCTTCGCAGAATTAAGAGAACAACAAGCTGCGTTTGATAGACGCCTCATGGAGTCGAAGCAGTCCGACACGGAGTCGAGCTCCAAACGCAAAACGCGCCGCAAGTAGTACTTGCCCGACTCTCAAAATTTTGTTATAAATTAGGACTTCGGATAAAAGTATTATTTTCTTTAAATTGTTCTGTAATCGAAGGCCTTTAGAAAGGCCAAGAACTTTTGTCTAGACCCCGCTGTAACACAACTATATGTTTAATATATATAAGGGTATACCCCTTTTCTTGTTGTTGTTAATCATGCGCAATTCGTTCGATTCATTGGTACATCTATTCAAACTTTACTTTCAAGCTCAAAACATTGTGTCAGTCAAACCCAACTTCTTAGAACTATTAGAAGTTAACTCAATATCATTCAACTCTAAACTGCCAAAACTTATAAAATTTTTCCATTTTTTTCTTTTTTCTTTTGGCAGCACGATGCCTCCTCGTCCAAACCTAAGGCCCAGGCCGGGCACGGTACCACCACCACCTCCACCACCAGCTTATGATCCAGCCATGGTCCAGGCTGCTATCACAGCAGCAGTAACTGCAGCCCTCTCGCAAATAAACTCTCATGGAAATGGAGGGGCGGGAAGCAGCACGAATCATCCAAATCATGGCACTGGTCATGGCCAAGGAAGAGAATGTACTTACAAGGAGTTCTCTAACGCTAAGCCAACAACTTTTAATGGAACTGGGGGAGTCATTGCACTAATGCAATGGTTCGAGAAGACCGAAACGGTCTTCAAGATCTGCTCATGCCTAGAAGCAAGCAAATTCAAGTTTGCTGCTTGCACTTTCGTAGATCGAGCCCTCACTTGGTGGAAAAGCCATGTGAATTCAGTGACGCTCACTGTCGCCAACGCCATGAGTTGGGACGATCTAAAGGTTCTACTACTGGAAGTATACTGCCCAAGGGGCGAAGTGCAAAAGCTGGAGCAGGAGCTCTGGAATCTGAAAATGACTGGGTCTGACCTAGTCACCTACACAGCTAGGTTCAACGACCTCGCTGCACTGTGCCCTACCATGGTCAACCCAGAATCAAAGAAGGTTGAAAGGTACATTTGGGGGTTGTCACCCCAGATTCAAGGGCATGTCCTAGCTTCCGGCCCTGTTACCTACAACAGCGCTAAACGCCTGGCTCAGCGACTCATCAACCACGGAGTAAAACCCAGTATCATTTCAGCAACCGCAAATCCACCTAGGGAGGCTCAGGGCCAGAGCAGGCCTTGGAACAAAAGGAGGGGACAAAATCTCCAGGAAAACCCCAAGAAACAACAAGTAATAGCGACCCATGCTATGACTGTACCTGTGAACCCTGCCCCCACAAGCTCATATAATGGGAAACTTCCTAAGTGCAACCGATGCAGCTTCCACCACCATGGTCCTTGCCATGATCTTCAATGCACCAAGTGTAATAAGAAGGGACATACAACCCGCTATTGCAAAGGGCCAACCCAACCATCCGTCCCCACTACTAATACCGGGGTAAGCCGCGCCTGCTTTGAGTGCGGAGACACGGGGCACTACCGCAGGGACTGCCCAAAGGCAAACAACCGGAATACCGGCGGAAGGGCCCGAGTTTTCGCAATGGGACAAGATGAAGCCATTGCGGACCCTACTGTTGTTATGGGTACGTTTCTTCTCGATAACTCGTATGCATGCATTTTGTTTGATAGTGGAGCGGAAAGGAGTTTTGTGAGTCACGACTTTAAAGGCCTGCTAAAATCAATACCACAATCATTAAGTGAACCATTCATAGTAGAAATGGCCAACGGGAAAACCGAAGGCACTAAGGAGATATACTTAAACTGCACCCTAACTTTCAACGATAATTCCTTTCCAATCAACCTCATGCCAGTCTCGATTAAGAGTTTCGATGTCATCATTGGCATGGATTGGCTGAGTTCTCATCATGCGGACATTCTATGTTACGATAAGGTCATTCGCCTTAATCTGCCAACCGGCGAAACTTTCATTGTCTTGGGCGACAAACCAAGTACCACTCTTCGTATCATCTCAAGTATCCAAGCTCGGAAATGCCTACGCAAGGAGTGTCACGCGTTCTTGGCACATGTTGTAGATGTGAAACGCGAAGTCCAAGATTTCAAGAGTGTGCCCGACGTATGCGATTTTCTCGACGTTTTTCCTGAGGAACTTCCAGGAATACCACCCGCGAGACAAGTTGAGTTCTGAATCGATCTGGTTCCCGGAGCTACCCCAGTAGCCAAAGCACCCTATCGATTAGCCCCGGCAGAGATGCAAGAGCTATCCAGCCAGCTGAATGAACTACTTAGAAAAGGATTCATCAGGCTGAGCTTCTCGCCATGGGGAGCACCCGTACTGTTCGTGAAAAAGAAGGATGGATCATTCAGAATGTGCATCGACTACCGAGAACTCAACAAACTTACCATCAAGAACCGATACCCCCTACCACGAATCGATGACTTATTCGACCAACTCCAAGGAGCCAACTACTTCTCCAAGATCGATCTGAGGTCGGGATATCACCAGCTGCGAGTCCTAGAGAGTGATATTCCCAAGACGGCCTTCCGAACACGATACGGACATTACGAGTTCGTAGTGATGCCGTTCGGACTAACCAATGCCCCGGCTGTATTCATGGACCTAATGAATCGAGTATGTCATCCATTCTTGGATAAATTCGTGATAGTATTCATAGACGACATACTCATTTATTCAAAGAATAAAGAAGAGCATGGTCAACATCTGAGGCAAGTTTTAGAGACGTTACGGACTGAGAGACTGTATGCAAAATTCTCAAAATGTGAATTTTGGATTAGAAAGGTGGACTTCCTCGGTCACGTGGTCAGCAAGGAAGGAATCCACGTGGATCCATCAAAAATCAAGGCTATCAAAAACTGGTCTGCGCCAACTACACCAACAGAAATTCACCAATTTCTAGGTCTTGCTGGTTATTACCGAAGGTTCATCTAGAATTTCTCCAACATCGCAAAGCCTCTTACCACCTTAACCCAGAAAGGTGTGACCTACAATTGGGGAGAAAAGCAAGATGCTGCATTTCAGACTTTAAAACAGGCCCTTTGCAGCGCGCCCATCCTTTCTCTCCCAGAAGGGACCGAAGATTTTGTGGTGTATTGTGACTCTTCGAAGCAAGGGCTGGGCTGTGTACTAATGCAGAGGGGAAAGGTTATTGCATATGCCTCACGACAACTGAAAACGCATGAGGTCAATTACACCACTCATGATTTAGAACTTGGGGTGGTGGTCTTCGCTCTTAAAATCTGGAGACACTACCTATATGGTACCAAATGCACTATCTTTACAGACCACAAGAGCCTACAACACATCTTCGACCAGAAGGAGTTGAACATGAGACAGCGACGTTGGGTTGAATTGCTCAACGACTACGAATGTGAGATTCGCTATCATCCAGGAAAGGATAACGTCATGGCAGATGCCCTTAGTCGTAAGGAGTACTCTGGCCGAAGAGTGAAGTCATTAGCCATGTTAATCCATTCGCACCTGTCAACACAAGTCAAGGAAGCTCAAATAGAGGCCCTGAAACCCGAAAATGTGACAGGTGAGACCCTTAGGGGAATGGACAAGAATTTAGAAATCAAGAGTGACGGAGCATGCTACCTCATGAACCAAATATGGACGCCCAAGTTTGGTGGACTTAGAGAGGTAGTTATGAGCGAGGCACACAAGACTCCATACTCCGTACACCCCGGGTCAAACAAGATGTATCAAGATCTCAAACAACTCTACTAGTGGCCAAACATGAAAGAAAAGATCGCTACATATGTGAGTAAGTGTTTGACTTGCGCCAAGATCAAAATAGAACACCAGATCCCTCAGGACTACTCCAACAACCTGAAATTCCTGAGTGGAAATGGGAGCAGATTTCCATGGACTTCATAACGAAACTGCCCAAAACTTAGGGTAGCCAAGATACTATTTGGGTAATCGTCGATAGATTAACCAAGTCCGCTCATTTCCTACCGATCAAGGAAACTGATAAAATGGAAAAGCTATCGAGAATCTACATACGAGAGATCGTACGACTCCATGGAGTGCCAATCTCTATCATCTCGGATAGAGATAGTAGATTCACATCTAGATTCTAGCAATCATTGCAAGAATCCATGGGAACAAGATTGGACATGAGTACAGCCTATCACCCCCAAACTGACGGACAGAGCGAAAGAATGATCCAAACCTTGGAAGACATGTTACGAGCATGTGTAATCGACTTTAGTAAAGCATGGGATGTTCACTTACCTTTGGTTGAGTTCTCTTATAACAATAGTTATCATACTAGTATCAATACTGCTCCATTTGAAGCCCTTTACGGCCGTAAGTGCAGATCACCTCTGTGCTGGACGGAAGTGGGCGACACACAACTAGCAAAAGGTCTAGTCCCTGATAGCACCCTCACTGGTCCAGAGATCATCAGAGAAACTACTGAAAAGATCGTGCAAATACGAGAACGACTGAAATCCTCGAGGGATAGGCAAAAGAGCTATGCTGACAAAAGACGTAAACCCTTGGAATTTCAGATTGGCGATCGGGTACTACTGAAGGTCTCACCCTGGAAGGGAATGGTACGCTTTGGAAAGCGTGGGAAGCTAAATCCTAGGTACATTGGACCCTTCGAAATCATTTCAAGGGTTGGTCCAGTAGCCTACAAACTCCAACTTCCAATAGAGCTTAACAAAGTACATCCAGTATTCCACGTATCAAACCTGAAGAAGTGTTTGTCCGACGAAACACTTGTAATTCCACTCGATGAGATCGAACTAAATGAAAATCTTAACTTTGTGGAAGAACCCGTCGAGATCATGGATAGGGAAGTTAAACGAACTAAACAGAGTCGCATTCCAATAGTAAAGGTCCGATGGAATGCTAAGAGGGGACCTGAGTTCACGTGGGAACGAGAAGATCAAATGCAACAGAAGTATCCACCTCTCTTCCTTAGCCCCTAAGACTCTTCTTTTGTATTAAAATTTCGGGACGAAATTCCCTCTAACGGGGGGATGATGTAACAACCCGTTATTTCAAGTCAATAAAAATCGAGTCCTGTAACCTCTTTGAGAAAGGAATTAGAATATCATCGAAAAATGAAGTATTCAAAAACTCTATTTGGAGTACACTATGTGGTAGGTATCGTCTTAAGGTTTCCAAACATATAAATAACACAAAAATCCGAGTTATAACGAAGAAGTTATGATCATTCTAAGTTTTCCGACAAAAACCGGCAATACGAAGTTGCGTAAAAACGCAAAGTTTCAATAAAACACTTTCCGACCATAGGTGTCTAAATGAAAGTCGTAGATATCGTTAAACTACAAACATGCATAAAAAGAACGCTCAAATCGGACATCGTATGAATAAGTTATGAATTTTTAAAGAAATTCCTTAATCACGTCATTTTAATAAATAAATAATAAAAATAATTCCGGAATTTGCCAACGGAATCTAAATCAAAGTTGTAGATCGTAGTCTCACCTTCGCGGGGATATAAAGAACGTCAATAACGGAGTTCGTATGAAGGAGATATGAATTTTCGAAGTTTGATAATTAATTTATATATAATTTTTATTAAAACTTCGGTATTATCCGAAGGGGAGTCAGCGTCCTCATCCGAGGTATGCGCTGCGTACCCGAGGAACTTGGCCTCAAACCGTCCACGTCGCCCTATGCGAGGCACCCGACCCGCCCGTCCGACCTGCCGTCCCATCCGACCCGACAGCCTGAGCCGTCCCATCCGAGGCCGAGGCAGTCGAGGCTTCGGTCATGCATGACGTACGCGTACGCACTGCGTACGAGCGTACGCCCCGCGTACGAGGCCTCTCAGGCCCCCCTATAAATAGCATGCGAGGGTTTCCGGGAAAATGGCCCATTCTCTCTCCTTTTTCTTGTGTTTTACCTCGTTTTCCGTGCTCGCACTACCCCAAAGCCCTGTTCATTTTGTGCAAGTCCCGAAGGTCGATTTTACTCCCGAGGAATCCTGAGAGTTCTGAGAAAAATCCATTTCCCGAGACGAAACTCTGCCCGGTTTTCCATCTTGCTATCTTCAAGCTTTCAAGTGAGTTCATACCCCTTTCAAACACACTTTAAATACATTTTAAATGCTTTTATACTCTTTTAGGGGGGGAATACAAGTAAACATACGGTTATTATCGTGTATTTTATAAAGTTTCACTTAGCTTGTTTTACCGAATAAATCACTTGGAACTCATTACTATTATGGAAAACTCTTGTCATACTTTGCGTGCATTAGACTTATACGAAATATATAATGATCTTTCATTGTTAAGTCGTTTTATACATTCGAAAAACTTATGATTTTGCTTTGTCAAACATTATGAAAAAGGATAAACTTTGCATACAAAACTATCACTTTAATATAAACTTAATTAAGAATCCATGAGACGTGTACATCTTCAAACGTTACTTTTCTTTATTAGAAAGTAATGCTGCAAGTCCTGTCTATAACCAGAGTCTCCCGTTCGGAGAACATGTCAAATGTGTATAGATCTATGCGGGAAGTCATGATCCCGCGCCCTGACTGTTAGCTACAGTCCGTCTTTTGGGGTGACAGTTTTCATAACGCTGCGACGCCTGAAGAACGTCGTTACAGGCATATTATGTTTAGTATGGTTATAAAACTCATCGGATATACAATTATTATGGTATTATGCTTTTATGAATGAGTAGCTATTAAAACTATTCTTCATCTAACAAATGTGATCTTCGTATAGCTTTATTATATAAAACTATGACACAACTTTTGAGAACGTCGGTTTCTTGCGATTTTCGGTCTTAGAGATTGCCATTTATGTTAGGAAAATAAGGGTTTTTCCTGCATACAAACCAAACAACTAATAGGAAAATAAGGGATTTTCCTGGTGCAATTATTTACAACTTATAACACGAACATTCATATGCATTTCACACTTTTATAAGAAAATAAGGGTTTTTCTTGGAAAACACAACAACTCGTATCTCCACCATTAGGGAAAATATGGGATTTTCTGGATCTAATACATTCACTTTCAACACAACAAATCACAACTCTTTACATTTGAAATGCTGCGTTTTCTGGAAAACATACACCCATTTTGGAATGGCATCCAATTTTTCTAAACTACTTATGAACTCACCAACTTAATTGTTGACACTTTTTCTTTGAAATAACTTGTATTCTCAGGGAACCGCTAAGCAGGTTTGGGAATCAACTTTTGGGATTAACGCGTTGGCGTTAATTACTTCTTTTGAATGATGTTTATGTATTTATCTTTTGAACATGTAATGAATAAAATTATGTAAACATCTTGGAAACTTTAATATATATGGTGGTGTGTACTTTCCTTTCTATGAACTGTTATGATACTGAATATGACGTCCTCCGCCCCCGAACGTTTCCGCCGTTCTGGTTTGGGGGCATGACAGATAATTTGATGACAATTCTAAGATTTAGTTAAACCAATATGTTATAATATATTTGTGGCTTCCTAGTTCTAATGAAATTATGAGACAAAACGCTAACTTGTGTAATTTGAGGGACCTAATATGTTTTGCATCGTGTACTGAAATGTATCTAGGAAAGTTTATGTTGTGATTGCACTATAGACTAATACGATTGACCGAAAATGGTTGACGTTAAGTTTCTTTGCTTAAGAATACATTTTTCTTGTTGGTTTTAAGTTTAGGGAAAAAAGAAGAAAAAGTTGAAAAAAAGACAGATTGTTAAAAGTTGTTGGAAGAATAAAGAGCTCGCAAAGTATGAAGATTATGAGATTCAAGTTGTATGAAGATTATGAGAATGAAGAAATAAGGAAAAATTACCCAAAGCTAAAGGTCAAGTGATTCAAGTTGTAATTTTCTTTTTATCGTATGTATGCTTGGGAATTTAACAAAAATACCTTGAGGTCAAGAGAATTTTATGCGGATGTATTCGAGGGGATACAAAAATGAATCTTGTTCAAAATAAGGCTGGAACGTTTATGAGAAATTTAAGTATTTAGGACATGGTAAGTAATTAGGATTTTAGATACAAATATATGCATTAGGGTGAGGCACAATTGGTGAGCTCAAATTAGGTTATTCTGTGTGATATTGGTGAGCAACATTTTGAAGAATAAAAAAATGATGAAGTGTTTTTAGATTCTCTTTGTTTCTTTCATTTTTTATTCTAAATTCTTTTTGGGTCATCCACGTCTTTTCATTTGTTTATAATGTTTAATCTTTTTATTACTTGAGGGCAAGTAAGGTTCACGCTTGGAGAGATTTCATAGATGCGATTTTATGCATCATATTTTATGTTATTTCATGTGCATTAGTTTAGATAATTTTTAGCTCGTGTCATTTATTAGAATTCCTATGTTACTCATTTTTATGTTGTTTTCAGATATTTTGAGTGGAGTAGTACTTTACGAGCAGCAATGGATGCGTTTGATGTAGCATTGTAGCTAATTGGAGCTTGGAACTTATGAAGGATTCTGACGAATGGTTCGAAGTTATTTTGGTCAATAAAAATTCGATTGAATTGATCTTACAAAGATAGATTGCTAATATTTAAAGCCTACAGGATGTTGGTGACAGCTTTGACCCGTTGTCGGTAGTTTGACCATATCTCATATCTCATGACTCGTAACTCCGATTGACAATATTCAAAATGTTCCAGAAACTAGAAAGAATTTCAAATGAATTTTTTGTTTGTGAAAAAAGATAAAAATGTGATTTCATTTTTTCCAATCTGCAATCGCATTTGTTGGTCGAGATTTTGTAGGGTCGAAAAATAATCAGGGTAAGAAAAATCACAAAAAATGCAATCATATGGGCAAAAATGTGATCACATTTTTGTGTCGAGGTTCAAAATATACCTAAAATAGAATCATACTTCAATAAACGACGATTCAATAAATTTTGGGCAAAATGTGATCGCTTTTTTGCGTATATACGATCGCATTTTTTGTAATCTTGCTCCGAAAGTTACCTACTTGCATATAAATATGACCCCTTTGATTAGTTTAAAGTCAAGCTGATTCATGTAGCTCCATCCAATGAAAAAAACGATTTTTGAGGCGATTTCTCTCTGGTTTCATTAATTTCTGAAGATCTGAAGATTGTGGATCATATTGTATGTTTAGTTTAGTAAGATCTAATTGTTTAATTATTCTTTTTAGTAGTTTTTATCAAATTTTGGCCATGTCTAGCTAAAACCCTAGTTTTCAGTTAGGTAATAGACTAGTACTTTTTATGTGATCAGTTATCAAATTTGGTTTTCATTGTATGTTATTATCTAGCTGTTTCAATTTTGAGCTTAATAAATGTTTGATTTTTAATTCTTGTTATTTTGATCACCTAGCTAGCATTTAATCATTCTAGTTAATCAGTAAATAGAATTCATATTTGTTCATGTCAACCTGTAACAAGAGACAAGTATCATATTGGTTTTGTGTTAGCGATGTAACTATAATATAAATTAAAATTTCATACATTTACGCTTCCAAGCTTGAGAAAAATATTGGGTATTTCTGGGAATTTTACACACATCTTAATCCAAGTTTTTTTTTTTAATTTTAATTAAGAGCTTGTTTATTAGCCAGTAAAAAGTTAGGGTTACCTGAAGAGCTTGTTTTGGCTAATTAATATAGGTAAAAGAGTTTATACTAGAGGTTGTTACTTTTTCTTTGCACCAACATAGATAGAATGTATTCTGAATAACCAAATATGGTTTGATTGCATGAATAAGAAAGTCACAACATAATTGAATTCATTTTATTTCTGATTTTGTATAGTTAATTTGATTGCAAATTCTTAACACTTCAATTTCTAGGTATTTATAGGGTGTTGTTAAACACACCCAAAAATTGGGTCAAAACCACATTATTAATTAAAGTCAAAACCACCATACATAAAACCTAAATTGAGTTGATGTATTGAGCGACGTTTCCGGTTTCCTTAAGTAACATTACCTATTTTAAACCCAAATTGAGATGACTTTTGTGCATTCTTTGTATTTTTTATTTTACTTCTTAATCCCACAACATTCTTTATATCCTTTTTTTTATAACTAGATGAGAAACCCCGCTTAGAGGGGTATGAATTTGTTAACAGTATTTAGGGCGTTTGTGGTACACCTTGGTGTCAAAAATCTACTTTTATACAGAAGACTGTGATATTAAAAATGATGACGTATTTGTTTTACATTTGATATTGTTGGACAAAATTATAAAAAGGTTGTGTTCTCTTCTTTAACATGACACCTAATAAGTTTTGTTCCCATCATGAAGTTACTTTCATTTGGATGCTTATCTGAGCATTTTTTATATTTAAAACATGTTATCTGCAACTACATTATAAATAAGAAGAAGCAGAGCATAATCTATTTGAAACCTGAAAGCAGTGTTGAAAATCTCAATAATAAAGTTGTGTTTTTACAAACATAACATTTCTTTTGGGTACCTATAAAAGTCACCCTTTTATGATTCCGTGGATTTATGATTAAGAAAGGTTTCTCTCAAGATCAACAACTGAAATTTTACAATTATGCAATCTAACTTAGTGTCAATAACTTATATAACTTCATAAACATCAATCAAATTCCTAATATATCACTAAAGAGGCGAGAGATTACCTTCAAATCCATGTAGATCATATTGAATTTTATCTTATGATAGAAAGATTCGACCTAATGGACTCACAATCATGAATGTTTCATCCTACAGAGAGTACCTAGATGGAACGAAACTCAGGGAAGATAGATAGGCTAATGATGCTTGAAGTGGCCACAAAACTGTCACTATCAAAAGTCAAATTAAGAAAAAGCTTTGAATTCAAACAAAGGTGAGAGTATATCATATATGTTCTAACCATTTTTGGGAGGTTTATCATTCCATATTATTCTACCTATGCCCATTCATCCTGCCAAACACAAATGAAAAACCGTAAGGTATTCATTTATAGATAACATAAAAAAGGGAAAGTTAGAAGACAAACCTTCATAGACAATCAAAGTTGGAATTCTCTAGTTTCCTCCAGTAGAATGATAGCATTTGTATTACTAATGATGTTTAGGAAACCAATGATGTGCAGAAATCTAATAGATTATCTAAAGTAAACCAATGAAAAAAAGAACAATAGCCTTTTGATTCATTTAAGTAGGTAAATAAAAGGGACATTAACTATGGATTTGACCTTCAGAATGTTACCGTTCTAAACCACTCAACATCATTGGAGAACTAACGTCACAAATGTCATGATTTTGTTATTATCAAACACCTTGTTAAACAATTTCAAAGTCAGATCATATTACTTGCATTATAATTTAAAACAAATGGTCGAAATTTGTTACAAGTGATCTAAAAGGCTGAAATTAAATCTGATTTCTAAAAACAAAACGATACAACATTTATTTTATAATTTTCGAAGTTTTCATACCGGAATAAGAAAGAAAAGTTGTGAAAAAGTTTAAAATGAAATATTCCAGCTTACTTTCATTTCTATTTTTGAGTTATTTATTTATTTATTTATTTCTTATTTGAGAATTGTATGTTGAAACTACAATCCTATTGTTATAGTGTATGGTTAGTGATAAGCTGGTATTGGTCTTTTACAAATGCAAATAGGGAAAATAAACTGAAATATTGGTCTATCCAACTACTTAGTCAACACAGTGCAATAAAATCAGACAACTGCCCAACCGGAAGGATAAAAAAAATGTAATCTAGTAATATGTTCCCCTTGAAGAAATAAGTCTTGGTGTAGAAACTTGGCAAAGAATTCATTATTTTTTTCATATTGCATTCGAAGAGTGTGGTAATACAATGACATATATTGCATTTGAAAATAAACAAATAACAACAAATTTTGAGTTACTATGGTTTCATGGATATGAATCAACCATTCCATTCCTTTTTCAATTAATAAGTTACTATGGTTTCATGGATATCAAGCAACCATTCCATTCCATCCCCCAATTCCATGTGTACTATACTACAAGGGGTCAATATCAAATAAAAAAACATGGATATAAAAACCTAGTAATAAAAGAAAAGCTGATGTCCAATCGAGAAGCCCGGAATCGAGAAAAGGGTTAGTTTGAAACCTTCTAATGGCATTGGTCAAAGGGCTTCGTCAACAGAAGTAGATGGTTAACCTCTTGCAAGTGTAGGAAGCAGTTAAATTTCTGAACAATATATCAACCTGGAAGCAAGATATTTAATTTCAATAGTCCTCTAATTTGACTAATGTTGATAACTAAAGAGGGAAATGGAATGGGGCATTAGGGTGGAATGAGAAAATCTTTTTGTTTAATCATTGTTTGATGGAACGGAATGATATAAATGTTAATATGAATAACTTTTATTTATATGATCTTTAATAACATAATTTTTATATAAAAATTAATTTTTAAGTAAAATATTTTCTTTTTGTCTTTCAAAATTGTTACTAAAATGTTTTTATAAAAATTAGATTCTTTGGGAACAAAATATATGGCTAAGTAATGAAGATTAACAAAAAGAAAGGAATCGAACTCCTTCATTCCATCAGAGAAAGCAAAAAGCTTCTTCTTTCATTCCATTAGAGTCACTCACCCATTCCATTCCTTCCCCCAATTTCATGTCTACTAAAATACTAGGGTATTTTTGGCATTTCCAAAAGATCTGAAAAAGAAACCATCCTAAAATATTGGATGACCATATTCCGTTCTGATTACTCTGCTTAGAAGTGTTTTTCCAAGTTCAAACTTGAACTGCAATCAAGAAAGTCACTTTCATGAATTTCGAATGAAAAAAGCTGTAATCTTTGTGTAAAATATGCTTGAATAGAAAGAGAAAAGATATGTGACATACCAAACTGTCATTGGTAGTTACATAGGAAGATCAAGGAACCTGGAAGGGTAAGCTCACAACCATACAAAGAAAATTACAAACTTTCTGGTGTAGATCATTGAACTTTTCCTAAAAAAATTATTGGGATTTACAAATGAACAAATACTAATATCCATCAGTTCCAAATTGAGCGCAATCTTTGATCAATTACATGAATAAATAATTTTCTTGACAAAAGTAGAAAACTAAATGGCCTCAATTTGAAATTTTATCAAAATAGATCAATACTTCAAGCATGTGTTATAGTACTTTGTATATATAAATAAGAACAGTACTACATTTTATCAGCTTCCCAACTATTTTGCACCATTTACTTCAGAACCACCGATTAACTAAAGTCAATAACAACTCTTCTTTGCAATCTATTCTACACATTAGAAAGTGAAAACAAAAAGTAAATAATCAATTAAGGAATATTGAATAACAATATCAAAGTCAATGAAAACCAAAGGTTATAAATCAATTAAAGATCAAAATTTATCATTTGGGTTTAGGTATCATCCGAAAGGGGGGATTCTTTATTTCTTATTTTCCCCACCAATTCAAATTGCATATGCACTCATCTGACCCCACATGCATGCCTACACTAATCGACATAAATAAGCAGTGGCTAGAGATTAGAGTTTCAGATCACAAGATAGCAGCGGATTTTAAGCTAAAGATATACTGAATAATATATACATAGAGACGGGGATGGGACTGGGGATAATACTTGTTGTTTGCTCCGCCTCAAATCATGTATCTGTAGACATTCTGGGAAACCCACAAATCAACGACAATCATGGAGTAGCTGAGGGTGGCCAATAGATCATTTGAGACGCCAACCATAACCTCAATTCCATTACCCATGAAGGACAAATGGTGGTATAGTGATCGCCTTGTCAAAGATGTCAATGAAGAATCTATGCAAGCATTCCATTGTAGAATGAAAGGAGGTGGAGAAGGAGTAGTCGCAGGAGTGTGACGGTGTTGAACGATATCGTCTAGGCTCCACCGATCGATGATGGTGATGGGGGCGGAAGCCCTAATAGAAAACGTGAAGATGCATAAACATGGTTGTTGATGATAGAGAAGATAGTGACGCTGATGGTAAATGGGCTGAGGGTTTTGTCGGTTTGCTCTGACTCAGTTGATAAGAGAACGCAGCAAAAAAAAGTGACCAGTGGTGGAAGTATCAGGAAGCAACAATTGAAGAAGACCTGAAAGTGGTGGAGGCATCTTCTTCTCTCACTTACCGATATTGAGTGGAATCAGTGGATGAGACATATGTGGAGACAGTGGGTGGGTGAGCAGAGGGTACAATAGACGGTATAGAAGGATAGGTCATCGACGGATCCTGCAACTCACCGACAGAGGCTTTGGCAGAGGTGGTGTCGCAACAGAGAAGTGTGGTCGAAAGTGAAGAAGAAGGTTTCTCTTGTAATAAGAAACGATCTATTCTCTATTTCCGGAGTAGGTTGTAACATTTGAAAGCAACAAATGAGGCGGTGGAGAAAGGTTCAGAAATAGAAATCGAAACCTAATTGGCCGACAAAACGGTGAAGGAAAAACAGGATAACACGTGTCAAATTTTTTTATAGAAAAGGACGTAAACTGCCCAGAAAAGCAAGAAAGCCAAAATATGAGATACCATCATAAACGAAGGACCTTTGCTGCCAGAACACCATATAGTTTACTGTTCCTAACATGAGACATTATATATATATATATATATATATATATATATATATATATATAATCAAAGAATAAATAATTTGAACACTTTTATCCCTTATAGCTAAAATATATTTTTAGTTTATTCCCTTCGATATTTCAAAAATAATTACTTTCAATTCTTGTTAATATATTGATATTTCAACTTTTAACACACAGATATACACACGAATGATCCCTATGGTTTGAGGTAATTTATGATTTTGGTCCCTAACGTTTTTGCTTAACTTGGACGGTCCCAATTACATCTTTTTGTTGCGTGGTAAGTCCGACCTAAAAAGACTTGTTGGGTCAAAAATATGGTTTATAGTTTTCTTTTCTAAGCATTTATTGTATTTAATTATTTGAGGCAAAAATAATATAGGATTAATTGAAGCAAGGACCAAAAACCCATGTGTTTTCGGTCTAGCATTGGATTATTTATATTTTGGGTTTGGCTTTAGGTCCATATATATATATATATATATATATATATATATATATAAGGTGAGGAGTGCATGTGAGGGTAAGAAAAGAGCCAAGGAGCTTGAGTGTGTGTATTCTAAGGTGTGAGAGAAACTATAGAGAGAAGAGTGTGTGTGAACTATGTGTATTGAGCATCAATCATTTCATTAATACATCATAGATTCATCTTCTTCTTCTCCTCCTTCTCTTCTATTTTGATCTCAAATCATACAATTGATTGGGATTCCGCACCATCAATTGGATCTTATTGATACACAAACAGATTTGGGGACTTACAAGTGGTATCAGTGCTTGGTTGTATCAATCAATTTTTCAGATCTAGAGCTTATTTGATCTTATTTTGAAGAGATTTTTTTGCGTTTTTGGATAGATATTGGCAAAATAAGGGGGGTTTGTTCTTCGCGTTTTTCATAAAAACTAGTTTTTGATCGAGTTTTGGAGCAAAAAGGATCAAAAAAACATCGTTTTCGTCGTAACCAGCGATTTCGGAGGTTCTCGGTCACGTTTTCGGTCGGAGTTTTTGGCCCGAAGTCACGTGTTCGGTTCAAGTTTTTGGTCAGCCTCGGATTTTCGGTCCTGTTTTCGGTCCGAGGTCTTGGTCGGCAGCAGTAGAAGTCCTCGCATCGCACAACTTCCTTCGCATATTAAAAAAAGGGAAACGAATTTGCGGGTGCCGGGGATCGAACCCGGGACCTCTAGTTGTTCAAGTCTGCGCTTTACCAACTCGACTAGGAGACCCTTTATGTCATCCCTTCAAAATTTAAATCATAAGCTGTCCTTCTCGGTTTATAATTTCGCAAATTACATTTTTAACCCAAAAATTCAAAATTTTATTTTTAAAATCCTTTTTCAACCCAAAATTTTTTGATTTTAATTTTTAACTTTTTACTTAAAATTTTGACTTTGACTTTTCAAGTTTGACCTTTGACTTTATCGTTTAACTTTTAAATTTTCAAATTCAGCTATTCGGTTTTACTTTTAAGTTTGAATTTTAAATTTGAATTTGATGGTTGACTTTCTTGGTTTTTAAGTCAAAGGGAATCTAAAAAAAAGAGTTCCGCATCAATTTTGGTAAATGAAACTACTATTAAATTTCTCCAAGATCAAATTGATTTATTAAAAAGAGAAAATGAGGACCTCAAGTACGAAGGTTATACTCTTAGGAAAGGTCAGAAACCTCTGAAAGCTCAATTAGAGGCCAAGACTAAGGACATTAGGAAATTACTAGAAGATTACAACAAAAAGTGTGAAAATACGATCACATTAAGAAAAAACTTGTTGCTGTAACTGAAGAACTTGACACTTTGAAAATTAAGTGTGGAAAAACATATGTTAGTTTCAAAAATTATACTGCGTCAAGTAAGACAGTCGAGTCCTTATTTGAAAACCAAATAAAATTCAAAGATAATCAAAACAAGGGCCTAGGGTATGATAGTGTTCCTCCCCCTTTCAATCATAACTATATATCCATCCCTATGACACAGGAAGAAATTGATAGGGAGGCACATCTTCAATATGGAAAATCTGATGTGGTTGTGCCAGAAATGGTTGAGGTGAACGATTCTAATGATTCTGTTACATGTGCATGTAAAGTGCTAGAAGATGAGAGCAAGGAGAAAACAATTGAAAAATCTAATGATTCATTGAACTGTGAATTTGTTTCTGCGAACTCATTTGCTTCTGATCAACCTACTGTTGAGAAATACATGCCACCAAAACAAGCAAAACCGATGCTTATTGCAAGTGTGCATGTGGGAACAACCTGAGACAAGGCATGGACATGCCACCAGGGGCAGGAACAAACAACTTCCGAGTGAAGAAAAAGACATGTTTTCACTATGGAACACCTGGTCCCATTGCCCGAAACTATCCAAATTGTGCATACGTTCCCTAGTACGCACAAGGATGACAGAATGTGCCAAGAGGGAGACCTTCCATAAGAAACCCCTCAAGGCCACGTTCAGAAAATGGTGACTGGAACGCATAGAAGGCCAAGAATCCAAATCCCAAGGGAAAGAAGGGAATGTCGGCCAAGAAGTCCAATCCAAGAGATGCTCCAGCGGAACAAAGACCGGCTAAATCAAAGTCATCTCAACGGCCAACATCAAGATCAAAAGCCAGTACCAAGCCACCCATCAGATCGAAAAAGAGATGGGTTAAGCACAACTATAGATGGGTACAAAAGGTTGAATATCCCAAATCATCTAATGCTCTAATATTTCTACATTTTCTGTTTGTGATAAACAAGATATGTCATGGGAGAAAGTACCTTGCGTTGATGACAGAGGTCAACCCAGTTTCAAAATGAACTGAGTTCCAAAGACCAACTGATCCTGCTCGGTGTCGGAACAACTATGGAGGCATATCATTATAATTAGGTTTGCTGATAGTGGCTGTTCCAGGCACTTAATAGGAGGCATCTCTCAACTGTACAATATTCAGAACTTTGTTTGAGAGTATGTGTCCTTTGTGGGAAAGGAAGAGATCACAAATGGGTTTAGTGCTTAATGACATGAAGAATTTTTGGATCTGTTATGAGATTATGCATGCTGTTTTCAGACCTTCTGGATGCAAATTCAATCGATGAATTACAATTTGCGTTTTCTTCTCTATACTCCTGAGTTTATCTTACTCTGATCCATTTTAAAGACAATCTTTTTATAGTTTTTCTTTAGTAGGTATTATTGTGAAGTGATATAAAACTTGTGATAACAGGAAATCTGAGTCTGTGTAAAATACCAAAACTGAATTGTCTAGGCTCTGTGTTCGATGCGCTGGTAGGCACGAAAAGTTTAATGGACTTGACTAGGTGCATATGAACTTAAGGAATATAGAGATTTGACAAAATTCTGACCGATATAGTTCCATTTAGCCTGACAATACAATGCTTGGGTAGGTTGAGCAGGGAGATATACATGAGAATCTACCTATCACATTAAAGAAACCTGTATCTAGATTTGTGGATTAACTTTTCCTCGATGTATGGATTATGTCCTTAATTCTGGTATTGACGGGGAGAGTAGGGAATTCCGATAAATTAGGTCCGTAGAAAATTATTTTATTTTTTTCTTATTGTTATTCATTTGTTGCTTTCTCTGTGTGATCGAAAGATCTGACCTGGACTGCAACATATGCAAATCTGTCTCTCAGCATCTTCTATCTATGCCATTCTTTCTACATGTTAGCCATATGATGTCTGCTTTGCGTGATTAATAATCCGACCTGGTACACAGCATATACAACCTTCTGCTTCTCAATCCCTCTGAAATTCGAGTTAGTCATATGTTTCAACCTCTACGTGATTGGAAGGGATCCGACCTGGGTGTACAACATATGCATTCTAAATGTATCCTCTCTCCTAATAATTGTCTGCTCACGTAAAGTAAGGAGCATCTCGGAAGTCCTTGATTATTAGGGTATACCAGGAAGCCGAAAACATGTTCTAGTACAACTAAAATTGAATGATTTATAGGTTATCTGTAGATCTCGCTGCTCAACTTAGGTGGACAACAATATCTTTGGTCGTCGTCAGATGAATGGTCCTTAGGAAGTTTTATCTAGGAACATAAGATCAACTTGTCTTGTCACTTATAGCATGCCCAAAATTTGTCACAATTTTTCGTGCTTAAGTGGACCACAATACTGGCGATCGACCAGATCTATTCATGAAGGGGAAGGTACTGACAAACAGATTAAGACTGTCTAACAATTTTGATCCCAAATATTTTTGTTTTTGTTAAATTTGTTCATAGTTTTCCTCTATGCATAAATTTTTTTTTGGGGGGGGGGGGGGGGGGGGGGGGGTATATATATATATTCAAAAATCAAAAAAAAATTAAAAATCAAAAATCCAAAAATATTTTTGTTTCTATTTTTATTTTTCTAGAAAATATAAAAAATCCAAAAAAATATTGTGTGCCAAGTTTTCTTTTAGTTTTGTTTTGTCTTGAAAAAAATGAATTCAGATGTAGATGAGACTCATGGAGACTGTATCGAAGATTTTCTGAGCCAAGGCTTTATCTGAGATCATCGAAGAATTCTCATTCGAAGGAGCAAGAAATGAAGATTAGTCTATTGACTTTCAATCTTTCAACCCTAGAAGCATGGTGAAGCTATAATTGAAGACTATGCGACGGATTGCATTGAAACCTCCTCAATCAGTCTGCTGCTATCTTTGTACCTGCTAAGTATCAAGAAGATTATTTATCTCTGTTAGTTCTCTCTAAAGATTCTCAAGCTGAAAGCGCTAACTTTCAAGAATCAGTAAATGAAGCTTCCTCACCCAATGTGCGTTCAATGACAAATCTTTTAGAAAAGCCCAACTGCTCCAAATGAACTCATTTCATCAAGATTTTCTTGACCTTGTGAAGAATTTGAAGACAATAGCTGAAGCCAAGCTCCCAATCCAGATTGACAAGAAGTGCCAACTACTTTTTAGGGGGAGTTTGTTGGGTCATTTAGAAAAGAAAGCTATAAACCAAAGGGAAGATTGTTAGGTCAAAAATATGGTTTATACTTTGGTTTTCTAAGCATTTATTGTATTTAATTATTTGGGCCAAAAATAGTATAACATTAATTATAGCTTGGACCGAAAACCCATGTGTTTTCGATCTAGCATTGGATTCTTTGTATTTTGGGTTTGGCCTTAGGTCGATATATATATATATATATATATATATATATATATATATATATATATATATATATATATATATATATATATATATATATATATATATATATATATAGGGTGAGGAGTGCATGTGAGGGTAAGAAAAGAGCCAAGGAGATTAAGTGTGTGTATTTTAAGGTGTGAGAGTAACTATAGAGAGAAGAGTGTGTGTGAACTATGTGTATGGATCATCAATCATTTCATTAATACATCATAGATTCATCTTCTTCTTCTTCTTCTTCTTCTTCTTCTGCTTCTATTCTATATTGATCTTACATCATTCAAATGATTGGGATTCCGCACCATCAATTGGATCTGATTGATACACAAGCAGATTTGGGGACTTACAAGATTGTTATGCACTTAATAACTATTTTAATTAATTTTTTTATTTACAAATTATTTATAAAAGTAAAGATAATAACACTCTCCACCTTCATCACTGTGCAATTGACCCCACCTTCCATTTCGTATTAGGCAAAACTAATAACTATATTTATATTTATGGTCCTTTAGCTTTCCCTAAATTTACAATAAATATCATATATTTGTTTCAGTGCGGTGTAAATAAATACCACTACGATCAAATCAAATAATATAACTATATTTACACTTAAGGTCCTTTAACTTATCCTGCATTTACAGTAAATACCCTATCTTTATTTTAGTGTGGTGTAAATGAATACCACTAAGATCAAATCAAAATAATATAAATATATTTACATTTATTGTCCTTTAGCTTATCCTACATTTACAATAAATACCCTCACTTTATTTTAGTGCGGTATAAATGAATATCGCGATTGCCATCAAATCAAAATAATATAACTATATTTATATTTATGGTCCTTTATCTTACCTTGCATTTACAATGTGGTTATTAATCAATAAGTTTACTTGTATCTAATCAAAAAAATATTTTTTAGGTATTTAATTCTCGTCAACAACTAATAGATTGGGTGCAAAATACGGGACGTGGATTTGGTTACATTATTGTAATAAAAAGATTCACTGCTAACTTAAATATTTTTTTCAATGTGTCGTAGCGGTACATACAAAAGTGAAAAAAAACATCAACAAAAAATATCGGTACCAAAAAAAGTAACTATCCATTTGCACTAAAAGGAAAATATTCTACAAAAGATAATTGTTGGTCATTAAAAGCCATTTGTGAAATACATAATCACGAGTCCACCTTATATTTAGAAGGATACCCATATCTAAGGCGTCTTTCTGAAGATGAAACCCGATTAGTGGAAGATGTGATAAGAAAAAATGTTCAACCAAAAATATATTATCTAACATTAAAGAAGGAGAGTGTAGAAAATTTATCCATTCTTCCAACTATATATAATGTGTGACAAAAATTAAGGATGGAGGAGAATAGTGCCAAAACTTAAATGCAAGTTGTTATGTCTTTCTTGGCTTAGAATGATTATATGTACTACAGTTGTGTTGATAAAAAGCTTCTACCTTTGTGCTTGGATTTGCTTAGATCTTGTTGTAGTAGCTTTTTTGGTGTTCTTTTCTTCCCAAAAATCCCATTGTTATTCATGATTCATTTTGGATATTTTGTCTTGTCCTATCTGACCCTTGTATGTGTTATAATGTATAAAAGTGAGGTCCCATAAGCTAATTTAGTCCCTTGTTCTTTGTAGGGGGTCTGAATGGATTATGGCCATATACTAAGACCTCTTTGGTCGACCAAAGTCTTAAAGTTTGAGACTTTATGGTTCTAGAGTGCTTTTGAGTCATGGCTCTGAAATCTGAAGTTTGGGCTTAAAAAATACCTCCTCTTCCGCCTACTCAAGATCCGACAACTCAATATCCTCGTAGATATAGTTTTGCGACGTTAATTTTAGATTATAATGGATCTAATCAATTTAATTTAAACCAGGACCCATAGAGGCACAATACATTTTCATTTAAACAACCTTCAACATTTTATTCAAATTCACTTATGAGTGAAATTCCAAATGAATTTGATATGTACGTTACAAACATTGAAGATGTCGATGGAGATCGAAATTTTAGATTTTGGGAAATAGCTGTCCCCCTCGCATATATAGTCAAAATTATTGGCGTCAAATCTAACTAGAATTATACAAATAGTTATTAGAAAATTGGGGATGATATGAAATGATTTTTCAGGATGATATAAACAACGTACAACACTTGTTGAGTTTCACTGGATTTGGTTCTGCAGAAAGTGAATGTAACGCTTGGTTTATGTGTTATTCAGGTTTCAGCATTATTAGACTTTTGGGTTGGAACTCGACGAGTTGGGGAGTTCTGACTCATCAAGTAGAGATCAGTTTGGATGCAGAATGAAGGGTCAACTCGATGAGTTGGAAGGCCCCCACTCGACGAGTAGACATTGGAATGGAAAACCCTAATTTTTAGGGTTTGTAGCCTATTTAAAGGCCTTAAGCCTCACTTATAGCATCCCTTGTCACCCCCTTTGTCCAGAGAAACCCTAAACTGTGTCCCATCTCCCATTTTTAGAGTGTGAGGGCTCAAGGAGCGCCTTTTTGGTGTTTATGTTAAGAAGCTTGAAGTGGTTGGTGCATAGCTGAAGGGAGAGGCTGTAGATCTGATGTTTAATCTATTGTGGCAACCATTTTAAGGTATAAAGTCGAAAGCTTGACCTTCAATTGGTTAGATATTCTTTTGTGAAAGTTTAAGGCCATTATTAGCTAAGTTTGGTACCATTATTGGTTTTGAGCAGGATATGAAGATGTGGCTTTAGATCTGTACATCTCAGGGCCTTTGGGGACTTAAAGTTGCCAAATTTATCAAGTCTTAGCCCTCCTTCATGCTCTAAGTCCCTTAACAAGCTTTGATTAAGTGTTTTTAGCCTTTGATGCCTTGCATAGATGTAAAGTTAGCAACTTTACGTGGTATTTCAGTCTTAAGGATTTGTATCTATAATTTAGAGCCTTAGATTACAATGGAAAGAACTAAATACAAAAAATATTGAAGGGAATCGATGAGTTGCTTAGCCAACTTGTCGAGTCGGGTAGGGTTTTCCCTTTTTCGAGATCCTGAGTGAGTTCGGTGAGCTGATTAAGAGATTTTGATTTAGAGTTTTTTGGCCCTTGGACATTAAGGAACTTAACGAGTTACTTAGGTGGCTCGGCGAGTTGATTTAGGATTTCGGTTGTATGGACACTAAAGGAACTCGACGAGTTGTTATATGCACTCGATGACTTGGGTCAACATGGACTGTTGACTTTGACTTTGACCTTTGACCTTGGGAAAATTATTCCGAAGGGGTGCTTGGAGTAAACCAAATTATAATGACGGATATTAGGGGATTAGATAAACGCTCGTAAGGAGCTGGGCTCCAATTTGGCAAATTTGGCCATTAATGGATTTATGGATATCATAGTGTTCGGATTTTGTTTATGCTTGGGCCTCAGTCTTGGATCATACTGGGCTAAGAGTAGAATGGTCATTTTATCCCAGATACGGATAAAGGAATATAGTATGGAGCACAATTGCTAATTGGGTATACTAGTTGGTATTAACATCTCGGGAAGTCGGCGGGGCAGCATATAAGGATGTCATTCGGGAAGCTTCTGCATTCGAGGTGAGTCTCCTCACCATACCAATGTGTCTAAGGCGCCAAGGTCGGCCCATTTATCTAGTGGTGATGATTATTGCGGATGTGCTGTGAATACATTATGTATTTATGTGAAGACCATGCGGGGGTTCCCATGGAAACTAGTTATATGTGTGGTATGCTAGTTAATTGAGTGGTATTTGGTATGCTAGTTGTCTTTATGATACTTGCATGGGAGACCCCGAGGGGTTCTCAAGGTAGTTGGATTTAAGACTATGTGGGTGTTCCAATGGCGTTCCAGGCTAAGACCATGTCAGGGTTCCCATGGAAGCAGGCTAACACCATGAGGGGTTTCCTATGGCACTCGGTGTAAGACATTGTAGGGTTTCCAGGGCATCCTTATATGTTTGTATGTATGGTTTATATGGCAGGTAGTTGAGACCATGTAGGGGTTCCCATGGCAGTGTGCTAAGACCATGAGAGGGTTCCTATGGCACCCAGAGTAAGACCTTGGAGGGTTTCCATGGTTTTTGTATATGTTTAGGTGCATGGCTTGTGTAGTTGTTATGATATATGTGATTATGTCTATTAGACCTTGGAAGGTTTTCATGGCATCCTTATATGTGTATATGCATGGTTATGTGATTGATATGGTTTATGTGATTATGTAGGGTATGCTCTAGGGAACTCACTAAGCTTTGTGCTTACAATTTTATTTATGGTTTCAAGTATCATCGGTTCGGAAAGGAAGGGCCTGGCTTGATCGCAGCGTACAAAACTATGTTTTCTGCATTATGTGATTTTGGGAAGTAATTCTGAGAAATGTTTTGAATGGTTGGATTAAGTAGCCACTATATTTGACTATAATAAAAATGGAATTTTTACCTTTGATTTTTGGGTCGTTACAAATTAGTAGAGCCTTGGTTTGAGGGATTCAGACATACTTTCGGGTGTGTTTGAACTCAAACTGAGGATCTGTAAGGTTTTCAAAGGAAAAATGTTTTCAAGAAAATAATTTCCTGAGATAGGAGAAAGTGTGGAGTGCATGCAATTAGCCGAGCTCAAGTAAGTTTCCCCAGAATAACCATATATGTTATTTGTTATGACTTGATTTATGAATTTGAGAATCACATTCTAGTAATGACTAGGGGAGATGCCTTTATATGTTGTATGATCTGGTAGACTTCCATGCTAGTGCTAAGTAGTTAGCAATAGATTGGCCTAATATGTGATGCATGTAGCCTTGGAGATACTGTATGCTATACTAGAATGAGAATGACTATTGGTATCAATAACTGCTAAGTGTATGCTTTAAAAATTGTATACAATTAGGATCTTATAGCCTTAGAATAATGTAATTGGCCTCATATCCTGTTTTATGTATAATTTGCATGCATAAGGCATTGTGCTTTGTTGGACTCTTAACAATGTGAGTTAGCTACTAAGTGAATATGCTAAGTCACGTGTAGCATAGGATGGATAATCTTAGAGTGATGGACTTGACCCTATTGCACAGCTCTTGTACGAGTCCAACCATTCTAGGGATGCATCTTTTACTTGAAGGATTATTTGATCTCTGCTACATATGGCTATACTCATGAGGTAGCTAGTTGATATTATTAGGAATCTTTCAGCAGTTGAGGACTGGTTGGGTTGGGGACCCTAGGAGAGCCTAGGAGTTGCTTCGGTGAGTATTATACATGGTTAGCAAATATTTGGTGCATCAGTAGAGTAGATGACTTAGAAGATTCAAGAGTATTGCTGAGGAAAGTATGGATATGTGTGGAAGGTAGTATTGAGCCCATACTACTAAAAGCATAGGATCCATACTTGAATTGGTGAGAGTCTTGGGGAATCTAAGAAGCCTAAGGGAATGGAATTCTTGGTTATGCTTGGACCATGGGAATAGTTGATGTGAAGAATGAGGATGACCATGCAAAGGGAAGGACCAAGGTTTGGTCTAGGCTCCGTTGGTGAGCCAGTTAGTGGAAGGATTTCAAGGGTTTTTAAGTTCGCCTTGGATATCTTGTATCACACAGCAAGGATTGATCATACGATTTATTACACTTTCGGGATTGGACACTATGTCTTGGGGGTAGCCAGTAGCTCGGTTTAGAGCAGAGGTTGCTCCAGATATTGCAGTTTAGTCGTTGATGATCGAGATGGTGAGCGGGTCAGGGTGCGAGACCCTAAATGATGTGGGTCCCCGAGCTAAGGGCAGAAGATCAATTTGGAGTACCTCAATAAGAGACATTCAGGTCATGTGAATTTAGTGGGGGATATTGGGAAGAGACCTAAGAGTTCGGATTAGCTTTTGGGAGGCCAACAGGGTAGGATTCAGTGCATCACTTGCAAGAAACTGCACAATAGAGTTATCACTCTAGGACTATGGGTCTCTAAAAGCGTAGCAGGATTAATCGTGTCAACGGGTGAGATTACGAGTAGGTGCTCGATTTAGGGTGTGTTCAATCTGCTAGATCGGCAGCGAGGTTTGGACTTTTGTGATGAGGCAAGAGTGTTGTGAGACTGCGGGTTAGGCCGTAGCATTTATCAATCCATAGGCAGCGGTAAGAAGGTGATAAATTTGTATTTCCCTTCGGAATCCTTTGGTAAAAGGGCGCCTTAAGGAGTGATTGGATCATCCGATTGGTTAAGAATACAAGAGTATTTTTCAGGATTCCCAAAACTAAGTAATCATTGTGTTTGGATAACTATGGAGCCCTTATGTTGTCGGCTCAGGATTTGGACGAGTCATCCATATTGATTGAAATGGATCAGAGATCTATAAGGCATAAGAGGTGAAAGAGCATCATAGAGCCCATGTGGTCGAGAAACAGGTGGCAGCTTAGGCCTAGGTTATGTTGGTTGGAGTTCAAGAAATTCCCAATCGCTGGTTAGCATCGCCTTGAATATGCATAGTGAGCGGTGAGAATCCATAGGTGCAACCCGAACTCCCGATGGGATATAGCATTCGGCTCAAGATGGGCGATGATGTGATAGTGGAGTGTGTTAAGGCCATGGTAAGCATGGTTGGATTGAAGTAGTGTTAGGCTGTAATAGGATCAAAACATTCATCGGTCCGATTTGACAATTTATGTGATAGTCACAAGCATGAAAGGGAGATAAGCTTGTGATTGGGGCACACCGGCCAAGGTTGGCAAGGAATTACTCTCCGTTCTAAGGTGAGGATCTTTGGGGTCCGCAAGCGATACCGGATGATTATGGGAATTTCGGATGGGACTGGTAGAGACTGTTGAGTCAAGTGATTAGATCTTGAGCTGCAGGATCATGTGGATATCAGTACGTGACACAGAGGATTCTAGGTTGGGTAGCATAGATATTAATCACTTAGGAATCTCGCGAGTGGGCTAGGTGCGAGACTGGTAGTCTCGGGGATTGGCTTAAGGGTAATTATTTATCGGTCAAGTAAGGGACATCGAAAAGTTGTGGTGCATATGCAAATGGAGATTCGTGGATCGCAAGGTAGGAGCAGAGTATCATTTCGGTTTGGATAAGATCCCGAATCGGAGTTCGCGCGTGTTCAATGCAAGATATTGTTTCAGTGAGATAAGATTCGGGGCACATATATGTGAAAGGCATCAAATGCAGGATTCCAGGGTAATGGATGGGTCTGGTTTGATGGTAGCTTAAGCCATTGTGATGTGTCTTGGGCTGGTTCTATCTGTAATAGAGCCACGACATGTTAGAAGTAGGAAAAAGATGGGTAGTTGGCGATTGTATATGAGATGAGGCTGTGGTGAGTCATGTAAGATTCGTTCCTTAAGCAGAAGTTTTGGTAGCAAGGTGTTTGTGATCAAGAATTTCCAGTCGGAATTCCTTTCCGAAGGCACGCGAGGTTGTTATGTGTATGTATTTTGACTCAGCAATCAAGTAGGTGTCCAGTGTTCCGGATAGTTGGCAGACAAGTTGGGACCAGGGAGGTCCTGGTTGCTTTCAAGGAAAGCAACTATGTGGCAACAAGATTAGTTGGAGTTGTTTCAATGATTTGGGGTCCGTGTGTGGAGATGCTTGTTATTTGGGGTATAAGCTAAGTCTTTGTAGTTGGATTAAGTAATCTTAGAGTGGCTGACCAGACTTTGTTGCGTAGCTCTTATCTGAGTATAACCGTTGCAGTGGTGAACCTTTTGCTCGAAGGATTATCTAAGCCATCTGCCGAGTATGAGTGTTCTGTAGCTGTATATGGCCAATAACTTTACTTCCTTTTGGAAGTTGGTTGGTTCGAATCTCTACGAGGTTGGCATGGTGTCGATTTGATGCAAGAGATCTGAAATGGAGTCATACCTTTGAGATAGTATGACATGGAAATCCAGGCGCGATGTAAGACTACAAAGGTTCTGGTAGCAGTCACTTTTTGTATTAGATTCTGTGGTGACAAGTTGTCAGGCTAGTATGATTGGATGTCTTAGAAATATTAACAAAGCCATGAGGGGCGGTATAACTAGGACAGTTATTGCTAGACGTGGTCTCTTTCAGAGGTCACGTGGGGCGATTGTGAGGTTGCTAGTCACTCAACAACCTGATGGGAAACCGATATTTTGAATGTAGGTGTTCGGTATCCAGTTATGGTTGGTGAATTCATTTTAGTTGGTAACACAGAGATAATCAGGGTAAGAGAGAGTCTGGTGTGGTTAGGTCCTATTGCCTTTGGAGAGGCCATTGAATGATCGAAGTGACGATTGTGTCTCTTGGGACGTCAGGTGTCGGTATTCGTTGGGTTTAGAACGGTTTTCCGATTATTGGTAAGAGTTAGATACCCATGTTTTATCGAGCTTGAAGTACTTTCAGGGCTTTGATAGGAGGGGTGATACCCAGTTCAAGTAGAAGTCCATGTATTGTGATTTTGTCAGAATTTGGCTCGGTTAGGCAATGCGATGCATTAGATAGGACTGTGGCGGAAGCTTAGACTGATTCATAGTGCATACTATGTATCTGGCACAGAGGTTTTTAGGACAATGACCCTACTGTACTTCCATATAGTCGATATCTAGGTAAAGGAGAGTCTGAATCATGGGAGGAACTTAGTGCTAGTTATCGAACAGAAAATGTAGGCCACGAGGAAGTAATGTATCAATATTAGAGAAGGTGTAATGGGAATCATGAGTTGGGTCATAGTAGATAACGGAAGTCATGGGCGTGGCTCATGAGCAGCGGCCGGAGGCGCAAATGAGGAAGCATTAACCAGACCTTGTGCATCAGCAGACTTCGAGGATAAAGTGTAGTTCATGTGGGGTAGATTTGTAATGCTTGGCGTATGTGTTATTTAGTTTTCAACATTTTTAGACTTTTGGGTTAAAACTCAACGAGCTGGGGAGATTTAACTCATCGAGTAGAGATCAGTTTGGACGTAGAATGAACGGTCTACTCGACGAGTTGGAAGGACCCAACTCAATGAGTAGACACTGGAAATGAAAACACTAATTTTTAGGGATTGTACCATATTTAAAGGCCTTAAGCCTCACTTATAGCTTCCCTTATCACTCCCTATGTCCAAATAAACCCTAAATCGTGTCTAAGCTCCCATTTTGAGTGTGTGAGGGATTAAGGAGTGCCTTTTTGGTGTTTATGTTAAGAGGCTTGAAATGGTTGGTGCACAGCTATAGGGACATGTTGTCGATCCGGTGTTTACTCTGCTGTGGTAACCATATTAAGGTATAAAGTCGAAACCTTGACCTTCCATTACATAGATCTTCTTCTATGATAGTTTATGGCCATTATAAGCCTAGTTTGGTACCATTCTAGGTTTTGAGCATGATATGAAGATATGAATTTAGATATGGACATCTTAGGGCCTTTGGGGACTTAAAGTTGCCAACTTTATCAAGTCTTCGCCCTCCTTTATGCTCTAAGTCCCTTGACAAACATTGATTAAGTGTTTTTAGCCTTTGATGCCTTGCATGGATGTAAAGTTAGCAACTTTACGTCGTATTTTGGTCTTAATGGGTTGGATCTGTAATTTGGAGCCTTAGATTCCACTAGAAAGGACTAAACACAAAAAGGACTGAAGGGACTCGACGAGTTTCTTAGCCAACTCGACGAGTCGGGTAGGGTTTTCCTGTTTTCGGGACCCTGAGTAATTTCGGTGAGCTGATTACGAAATTTTGATCAAGAGATTTGAGTTTAGATTTTTCAACCCTTGGACTTTAAGGAACTCAACGAGTTACTCTGGTGACTCGGCAAGTTCAGTCGGGATTTCAGTTGTATGGACTCTGAAGGAACTTGAAGAGTTGCTAGATGAACTCGATGAGTTGGGTCAACATGGACTATTGACTTTGATTTTGACCTTTGCCTTGGGGAAAATTAGTCCCAAGGGATGCCTGGAGTATACCAAATTATAATGAACGAGATTAGGGGATTAGAGTAAGGCCTGTAAAGAGTTGGTGCCCAATTAGGAAAATTAGGCCTTTGATGGATTTATGGACATCATAGTGTTGGGCTTTTATTTTGAGCTTAGGCCTCGGTTTTGGATCATAATAGGCCAGGGGTATAATGGTCAATTTACCCCAGACATGGATTAAGGATTATAGTATGGAAATCAATTGCTAATTGGGTATACTGGTTGGTATTAGCATCTTGGGAAGTCAGTGGGCAGTAGCTAAGGATGTCATTCGGGAAGCTTCTGCATTCGAGGTGAGTCACCTCAATTGCCCATTTATGTAGTTGTGATTATTATTGAGGATGTGTTATTGATACATTATGTATTTATGAGAATACCATGTGGGGGTTCCCATGACAGTTAGATATAAGACCACGTGGGGGTTCCTATGGCGTTCCAGGCAAAGACCATGTGGAGGTTCCCATGACAGCGGGCTAAGACCATGAAGGTGTTCCTTTGGCACCCAGTGTAAGACCTTGGAGGGTTTCCAGGGCATCCTTATATGTTTTTATGTATGGTTTATATGACAGGTAGTTGAGACCATGTGGGGGTTCCCATGACAGTAGGCTAAGACCATGAGGGGGTTCATATGGCACCAGGAGTAAGACCTTGGAGGGTTTCTCATGCGTCTCACTGAGGACCCTCCGATCTCACGGCTCTATAGGGACCCTCCGGTCAATGTGTTTCAATGGAACCCTCCAGTTGCACAACTCGAGTGGACCCTCCGATCCTAACTCAGTAAAGCTCAGAATAACACACGTCATAAATCACAAAGACAAAATGCAGGATATCTCAATACTCAGTATAATCACATAAGACCCTCCAGTCACACATTGATTACCACTCTAAGTAAGTATAGTGAGAAGACTCACCTCGTAAGCAAGTAATTAAACCTCGTACATGAATCTCCGAACTAGCCTCCGCCTAACAAATAGGATAATTATCTCAAGTTAACACTTACGTCACGAATCCAAATAAACTAAGTTATTTTCTCTCTCAAACTCTTGGGATAGGTAACATACCAATTTACCCCTCCATGGTCCCTTTAATCTCTATCTTGACCAAACCGTAAAGTTAAGAAAAGTCAACACTCCATGTTGACCCGACTCGCCGAGTGCATATATGTGACTCGCCGAGTCCCATCGTTTCCTATTAAATGTCGCGAAAATCTAACTTAACTTGTCAAGTTGTTTCATCAATTCGCTGGGTTACCCATGTTCAGATTCGTCGGGAAAAATCCTAGCCGACTCATCGAGTCAGCTCATCAACTCGATGATTCCATTCAGCCAGTGTTCTCATTCAAACGTTTTAAAGCATATCTATAACCACAAACTCTAGATCTAGCCTCCCAAGGCTAAGATACCATGTAAAGCCACAATCTTTAAGTCCATGCATGGCACTTTAGGGCTTGATATGCCAAAACAAATCCTATTTAGGGTTTTAAGCACAAAGGCTCTTCTATAGCTGAATAAACTTGGGACCTTTGGATTCGAGGGACCTCACAAGGTCCAGATCTAATATCTCAAACACTTAGCAAGCTCAGGTCATTCAAAATCTCAAGGAAATACAGAAAAATCCCTAAAAGATTCCTATCAACAAGATCTAAACAATATGATGAGCATGGTGATGACTTTTACCTTCCAACAGAAGCTCAAGTTGGATGAACATTGGATCCCACAGTCCTTCCTCGTTCCTTGCTTGATTCTCTCCTCTTCTATTCCAAAGGATAAAAAAAACACTAAAATATTAGCTCGCTTTCTCTCTTAGCCCACTATGGCCGATTAGGGTTTCACTCAGGGGAGTAAGGTGATTGGTGAGGAAGAAATGAGGGCTTAAAGTCCTTTAAATAGGACAAAACCCTGAGAAATTAGAGTTTCACTACATAGAATCAACTCATCGTGAGGCATAATTTTTAGCAGCAGTCCCGGTATACTCCTCTTGATCACGTGGAACTGTTGCTAAGAAGTATGCCTTACTCAACTAAGGAATCTCCTTGTCCCCATCCATCTCAGTCCCCACTGACGACTCTCTCATGGTATAAGAAATACGTCTCCGCAAACATACCACAATTACTCCGGAGAAAATATCGCAACTAGATTCTACCCCATGGGGTTTACATCAAAATATGAAACCGGAAGCTCGTTATCTCTTTCACTCCACACGAGAAGCGGAAATAGTGTAATTCTTGTCACAAAAGGGACATCTCAACCATCGGCCAATCACTTAACCTAGACAACAATCCTCCTGATCGTATCCTCTCTACTCTTACTCAAGTCCTGCAACTCCAACTGGATGCTCACCAGTCAAACTCTTTAGGAACTAAACTCAAATTTCATCGCAAGATACACTCTATCAAAGCTCAACCGACATGGCCTGCTGGCTCCACATTTTACCATATCCATTCTCAGTCTAAAAACCCACTGTAGGATAACTGGTAAAGATGGAAACACACTCTACAATGAATCATGGTATCCGAACCATGTTATCCCCCTTACCCTGCTATTTAGAACCTCTGGGGTCCTCTACTTTTAGTAGTATGGGCCCATACTACCTGCCACATCTACCCATACTTTCCACACGGATTGTCCAAGATTTCCTAAGTAGCTGCTCAACCTTCTCGATCACCAATTCCATTACACATGTTTGCTCTCCAGGGAATACTCTCCTTTATCAGCGTACTCATCTAACTAAGATCACCCCTTAGGCTCTTCCTAGTGTAGGGTTTTGAGCATTCTAACACTCCTAAGTGTATATGCAACCGTAAATAACTTGGATCTATGTTTTCTCTATTATACATGTAAATATGAACTTTCCAATGTATTCATCCTAACTAGCACAATAACATTGATTCATATGAATATTTCAAGTTAGAATTACATACCTCTTTGATGTAGAATGTCTTCATGAAGCTTGAGTGCCTAGTTCCCCATATGTGACAGCTCAAATGGTTCACACAACACCAAATACACTTGGAATAGATTAGAGAGAAATCCACACTTCATGAAAATCGGCTAGCCCTTTCATATATCTTCTAGTGGCCGATTTTGTCAACAATAAGATGCTTATATAGTTAGTGACAATTAGGGTGAACCCTAATTGTCATGGCATTCCATTTTCCTTGGATCCATGGGTTCAAATATACCATGGAGCATCCATGGAGCATCTTACGGGGTTTAGCCCAACTTGACAATCCATGAAGCATTAGCCCACTATACAAGTATGGATGATTTACACAATCAACCCATATATTTAATTAGCCTTCTTTTGATCACTTAATTAATTCTAGATTAATTCTTGATCAATACTAATTAATTAATCTTATTAATATATTAGAACTTATAATATATTAACCAATCTTAAGTGTTATTGCTCTCATTTTAGTCTATCCAAATGCATGATGCCATGCAACCCAAATGGACCATGTCGGGTTGGGTCAACTCTTACCAATTATAGTTATGGACTTAGACATTAATCCAACAGTCTCCCACTTGGATAAGTCTAAAACTATTATTGCAAGTATGACTTCAAGAACTGACTCGCAATCGTAGCTCTCAAAAGCTTCAGTCGAACTCTGACCTTGCCGATGAACTCTGACCTTTGTCAATGACTTGTCCATTAGATAAGGGATCATATATTCCTCCATTCTAGATATCATATGGACTGAGACATGGATTATAATCATTCTCTGTCTAGTTGTTGTTTCCCGATTTCTGATTTATGACAGCTGACTAATTGAACAAATCAAATCAGTCCACGCACGACCGAGCACTTACATTTGTCATCACCAAATCATCGAGGGGCCGGCAGATATCACTTTTATCCCAAAGGTAAAACGAGTGGATAAACTTCAACTCATATAGCTTGTTCTACTACTTTTTGAATCATACACAAAGGCATGTTTTATAACATCGAGTTACCAATGCATTTTCGTGCAATCAATGTATAACCAACTCATAGTAACAACTCATATCTCTAGGTTTGAAGAATATAAGATATTATCATATCATGATCACTCGTGATAAAATCCATGAAGTGATTCCAATGAGCATGGTATGAATCCAATACTCATAACTTATGAGCACTCATGAGTATTGTAGCACCACTTTGTCCAACAACTTAGACCTCTACAAGCCAACCCATGACAATCTTGATTCATATCTACTTCCAACATATGACCGACTGTGGATGGTTTGAATAACTTAGTCAATCAGGAAGAACAACCTAGTTATTCTGGAAGTCAAAACATGCAAAATGAAACACTAGAATAATTGAATCCAATATGGTCTCAGAACTTATGAATATAAATAAAACACCTTTTATTTCTCACCATATGATTACACATTATTCATTGTATATTGTTTCAGCTATCAACTTTATTCTTGAATTAAAACAATAGTTGTACCATGCCCCAAGCATGTACACTATGTTTTCTAAACACTAGTCATGCTACACACAAAGTATGCATACTATGCTTGTCTATGATATTTACTTTGCGAAATGGATGAATTCTACATAACTCCAATGATTCTCATTTCACAATCCCAAATCCTTACTGCAAATGCAAGAATTCCAAATTCATGCCATTTAATGAAATCTGTTAGATTCGAAACTTATATGCATTGATCCTCTTGTAATAATTATGCATAAAGTCACAAAGACTTGAAAACAAACATTACAGAGCATTCCAAAGGAGATCAACTCCTTGGAAACATCCTTCTTGCATTAAGTTTTCTAATCTTACATAGATTTATTGAACAAGCTCCACCTATGGGGTCATTTTCATATTCCCCTTTTGACTATCACTTCTGAACAAGAGTTGCCTTCTTTCAGAATATGTCAATATGGTCATTCCAACATGTAACACTATACTTCTAACTGTCCTTGAGCAACCAATCTTTGGTAAACCTTAGATTGTCCTCAACAATTGTTTAATCCTTTTAGTCATATACAGTTCTAGACCTTTTCCCTTCTTAATGCGACAAACATTTGGAAAGATTTAGAAAGGATGAATATAGCACATGTACTCGATCCTATATCCAAAGCATATGGGACATGATTCATGATGTCTCACATAAAGACTAAACAAATCTTTTGTTATAATATTTCCATTTCAATTTACCAATTTCTCATAATTCAGATTATGAAAAGGGATGCCGTAACCATAATCAAATTTTTAGAATGCAAATAATGGACACATATATAGAATTTTCTTATGTTGAGCCATTCAAACATAACATTCACATATATACTTGACTAACTACGATTAAAACCTCAATCTAAGATTTTAGATTTGAGATGAAGTATAATTTCCTCTCCCTTAATTATAGCAAAACAACTTTTTCGCAATTGAAACCTTTAGTTTTCTATAATTAACATTACTAACTTGCAACCTTTATCATAATTATCATGCTCCAACTAACATGATGATTATTAGCATAAAAATTATGTTCCCACTAGCTTTGACATGTATTCATAAATCAGTTGGACTTCTAGAAATCAATACTTTATTGACTTTCTTACCAAAGTTTAGATTTATGATATAGATTGCTCTGATAAAACTTTAACAATATCATACACCATATATTAGATAGCTCACAAGTTTGTCTAAACAATTTTAAGTACTATGAAAAGGGATGTCGTGATCATAGTCTCAATTGTTTAGACCTTTTGCCATCTGCTTCAAATCTACTTGGTGGAAGTGTTTCCTCACCATCATTTTCATGAATCACAGAGAAACCTTATGACCTTTAGATTTTGATAGTGTATGTGTTCTTATCCATGTGAATTGTCAAAAGTATAGTCAAAAGACAAGGATAATGACAAATTCAAACTCATATGGACTGAACTCAATCTAAATTTCTTTCCATCTGGCAGCTCAAGGGCCAGCCATTGCTTCCAAATTGTTGTGCATCCAATTGAGAACTCTAAGAACTCATATGCAAAGCCAACTTTAATTGGAATGGACACAGAAATAGAAATATGTCAACACGATAGGTTTTAAACCTCACGTCGTGTGCTAGTGTTAAACTATATGTTTTTTTAATTTTTTTATTCTTGATTATATCTTGAAATTTCTTTTAGGATCTTTAAGACACCCACTGTCATCTGGACACATAAGACTATCTTGCCAAATATTCAAGAGATAGTGGAGATTCTTTATCAAGATAAGAACTTTACACAATTAGCCTTAGTTGGTCTTTGTGTTTATCCAAAACATCACAACTTACCAATTTCAAATGTACAAGAGTAGAAAACTTCTACTCTTACATTTGATAAGTGTTTTAAACCTTCTTTAAGACATGTCACTCAAGTTACAATTTTAGTGTATAACTCTAAGAATTGTTTTTGGAATGAAGTATGAATCATCTTCTTGATTTAACCACTTCAACAATTCATAACTCCTCTTCTTAACTATCAGAATCCACTTAGAGGATGAATTGTGATAAGGTCTCAAAATCATTAAGATGGTATTAAAACATGATACTAAAGTACTCTCCCATCGTTTCAGATTTGAGAAACTTTTATCTTTCTGCCTAAGTTGATTCTTCTTATTCGCTCTGTCACACATTGGAACCTTTTCCAATGTCTCAGAATTACACTTAAGCTTGTAAGTATAACCATATTTACAGAGCTATAGTAAATTATGACAAATAGTCTTATCGATCTTTTGTGGTGGAGTTAACCAATGCACAAGAATTTGTACTCGATCCCTTAGTCCTTTACTTGACTCACACATCCATGTGAACAAATAGTTAGTCTTAAATTTTCCAATGCTAGAAAGTTCTCATCCATCATGCTATACAACTTGCATGATTCCAAGTCTCGGTCCAATTGAAACCTTGGGTGAAGAGAATCTTTCCTTATTTGGTAAATTTAGACATTACCATAAATGAAAGAAACAAATTCACTTTCCAATATTGCTATCAGTGGAATCTTATAAGCATCAATTTTCAATAAACACCATTGTAAGGATACATAAAATAACTAAAATCAAAAGTTTTACCTTTTATTTTAAAACTTTGCTGAAAAAACATATCCTTACAATCCATATGAAAACTTGTTCTTATCTATTCCAAAGCAATATATATATATATATATATATATATATATATATATATATATATATATATATATATATATATATATATATATATATATCATAACTCTTAAGTAACAACCAAAAAATTATGATCACCGAACCATGCGAGTGAAATCCATCTTCGCGATCAGAATCTGCATATACTTCTTTTAAGTTTCTTCACTTTTCCTTTGATTATTAACTACCAATATGGGACCCAATCACATCATGTAATAAGAATCTCCAAGTAGGAACTTAATAGAGTTAGACAATGGACTTTACCTGAAGTAGAGTCAAACTTATTGACTTTAGCATCCTTAGGTAAATTTGGCAGCTTCGCAACCAATGCCCCTTTCTTTGGCAATGAACCCTTGATAATGGAACTATCTCAGACTTAGCCTCTCTCTTTACCATTTGGTCAACCGAGTTGACTATGGACGATCCCTTTCCATTGGGAAGAGAGAGCTTCACTGGATATCCAATGTTATCATTATCAATGTCCATAAAGTTTTGGAAGTTGATCTTAGCAAAAAGATAAGATCATTAAGGGTCTTTTCATAGTCTATTTCATTGGAGTCCCAAAGGATCTCACTATGTGACTTAGAAAGTAGTTGATCCAACAACTTTCTGATGACTTTGACACCCAACTCCCTCGGCTTGTCAATATGTGACTACATCTCCAAGATGTGATCACATATAGACCTTTGCTTCCCAATAGGCTTGAGTGACCTTATACTTTTCAAGAACTTGTGGGTTAGAGAGAATAATTCGAGGAGGTGAAAGAAGTATGATTTCCATGGGACATCATCTTCATATAGGAAAGCTTGTTTTAAGAGATTTAGGAAGATCATAGATGTCTAAGATAGACATCTTTTCGGAGATATTCAAGATAGTTGATTTAAATTTCATAATACAACACCCAATATGAAATACTAAGGCTAGGACCCAACACAATACTTTGATAACTTGGAAGAGGGATGCCGTAATCCAAGCTATAAAATATTTGAAGGTAGGTGAATGACGATTCACCAATTTCCACCAAGATAAACGAAACGTATTATTAGGTTTTAATTGGTTTTGAAACTCCTATATTCTTTTGAGATTCATTGTACTTTTCAATGGCATGTTTCAATCTTGAGTGTGCCCTTCAGGTTTTGTGACTGGGATGCCAAGGATCACAAAACAAGGTGTGAAGTAACCATGAAAATTACCTGGTACTCTTAAGTGTTTACCCCTCAATCGATGTGCTGGTTAACCACACACGCTCCATCGATACTATGATAAACATCAAGTTACCCTTTGCCTACCTTGTTAAATACGAGTTAGTGTGTCGGTTAACCACACACGCTCCACTAACCGACTTAAACAAAGTGCAAAGTGTAATTTCATGGATCAGCACCTTATTCACATTTTCCAAAGTAACTAAGATTGGGTATTTATAAAAGGTTTAGTTACTTAGTATTTATCATTAATACTTTTAATGAAGGGAGAATTATAGTCCTTGTCCTACCCATTCGACTAACAACCCTCCACCAGTCAAGGAAGCGGTGGGTGAGAGTGGACACCCATTAAACTGCCATTTTATAGGTAGTAACCTTATACCTCCTTATAGATCGGCTTCAGGAATGAGGCCTACTAACGGTAAGACTGACTTTACTCTTATACATATATATAAATATTATTAACTTATAATATTATAAAGTATAAGGGTTGAATTTGAACTTTTAAATTTCTAATGGCTAACCTAGAATTAAAGTATTCATAAGTGAAAACTTTTCAAATTCCAAAACTTGAGGGCAAGTTTTGAAACTATTCAAAACTAATTAATTCCATAACTTATGTGTTTAAAGTAAATTTAATTAAAAGACTTTTCAAGTTTCATAACTTGAGGGCAAGTTATGGAAGACTTTAAACTAATAAAAGAATGTAACTTTTCTTTATTTTGTAATTTATGGAATTAATTAAGGTTACACATTTTATTACTTAATGAAGTGACTCTTGAACCTCCATAACTTTAGGACAAGTTATGGAGTCATAAAACCATTTAATGAGAACAAGACTCTTCATTTTGTAACCTTTTCCATCTTTTATGAGTCTTAGGAAACTTGAATGCGACTTTTCATGTAACTTGAGGACAAGTTACACAAACACATTTTAGAATCATCTCTTAGATTAAAATGGATTGAAAACACATAATCAATTAACTTATTTATTAATCTAAGCAACTCAGATGAACAAAGATAATTCACATCAATCTTTTTCATGCAATTAGCATAACTTTTAAACAAAAACATAACATGAATCTATTGACAATTATCTTTGAAATTTGATTAGCATGAACATTACCACATCAAAAACAAGTTTATAAGTCCAAAAACAGCTTAGGGTAACGTTCCTAGTCCATTTCTAGCTAAAAAAAAACTCAAAAATATGTTGTGTGGGGCTCCTACTCGTCGATTGTATCAACCTACTCGATGAGTAAGATGATTTTCTTCATGGACTCGGCGTGTTCATGAGTGGACTCGGTGAGTCCAGTGCCCAGAAAGCCAGAAAATCGATTTTTTCATCATTTTTCAGCAATTTACATCAAGTATAATTGAAAACTAGCCTAGACTCTTATACCACTGTAGGGTTTTGAGCATTCTAACACTCCTAAGTGTACATGAAACCCTAAATACCTTGGATCTATGTTTTCTCTATTATACATGCAAATATGAACTTTCCAAGGTATTCATCCTAACTAGCACAAATAACATTGATTCATATGAATATTTCAAGTTAGAATTACATACCTCTTTGATGTAGAATGTCTTCATGAAGCTTGAGTGCCTAGTGCCCCAAGTGTCACACCTCAAATGGTTCACACAACACCAAATACACTTGGAATAGATTAGAGAGAAATCCACACTTCATGAAAATCGGCTAGCCCTTTCATATATCTTCTAGTGGCCGATTTTGTCAACAATAAGATGCTTATATAGATAGTGACAATTAGGGTGAACCCAATTTGTCATGTCTTTCCATTTTCCTTGGATCCATGGGATCAAATAAACGATGGAGCATCCATGGAGCATCTTACGGGTTTTAGCCCAACTTGACAATCCATGAAGCATTAGCCCACTATACAAGTATCGATGATTGACACAATCAACCCATATATTTAATTAGTCTTCTTTTGATCACTTAATTAGTTCTTGATAAATACTAATTAAATAATCTTATTAATATATTAGAACTTATAATACATTAACCAACCTTAAGTGTTATTTCTCACATTTTAGTCTATCCAAATGCATGATGTCATGCAACCCAAATGGACCATGCCGGGTCGGGTCAAGTCTTACCAATTATAGTTATGGACTTAGACATTAATCCAGCACCTAGGTCCTCGCACTTCTCTGCGATCAGCTATTGAAGAAGTCCTCATGATGGTAGCCATCTACCACCTGGATATCATCATATTCACTTAATACCCGTCTCCCATCATCAAGAGTTCCACAAAGCACAAAGCAAGCAACATTCAAGCTTGGAATCACCTCCACCAACACATAAAACCACTATAGCATACAACTCCACTCACTCTATCTGCAACTCTAAAAGGCATTATTGAACTTAAGAAACCCTACCTCTCGTGGGTATCTAACTACTCTCAGTAAATTCTTCAAATGCACATCTAGGTATATCTCCTAGATTAATCCTCTACTCAAAGATCCCTCTAAAGGATTCTTGCTAGGTACTCTTACTCAACACATACAGAGATCAAATAGCAGAAAATACCACTCAATAACATTCCCTAGGCTAAGGCGTCATGAATCAGGCAACCCTAGCCCTAATTTTTGAAATACTTAGCCTATCCTCTAGCATGCGACTCTAATATCTCATAAATATCTCATAATGAAAATAAGCAAAGGTATTTTGGGAAATCACCATTCGGGCTCTGGCTGATTGTACACTGCTCCAATTCATTTTTCTTTTAAAAACTGTTTCTCATTTTAGAAAAATCATTTCTTTTGAAAATCATTCTCAAATCCTCATTTGGAGTCCAAACATACTCGAGAGTACATCTGCATCCCTTAAACTAAGGTTCTGATACCAATTTGTAACACTGTAAAATTTCAAACAAAATTTTTAGTTAAAAAATCACATTAATCTCATTAACTCAATCACAAAATCCCCACAAATATCGAATTATGAAAAACACATGTTAATAAATTGTTTAAAAACACCATCCAGGATCCTCAAAACATATCTCCGTCTCGTGTGTACAATCAAGTCGGTTCCTTCCCGTGATCCTGAGAAGTACCTGAAACACATATCACATAACACGGTACGCATGAAGCTTAGTGAGTTCCCCAATATACCAAATGCATAAATAATAAGTCTCTCATGGATAATAAGCCTCTCATGGCTATAACTCAACATGGATCCTCCGGTCTCATGGATCTCAGTGAGGACCCTTCGATCTCACAACTCGGTATGGACCCTTCGGTCAATGTGTTTCAATAGAACCCTCTGGTTCCACAACTCGGATGGACCCTCCGGTCCTAACTCAGTAAAGCTCAGAATAATACACATCATAAATCACAAAGACAAAATGCAGGATATCTCAATACTCAATATAAGCACATAAGACCCTCCGGTCACACATTGATTACCTCTCTAAGTAAATATAGTGAGAAGACTCACCTCGTAAGCAAGTAATTAAACCTCGTACATCAATCTCCAAACTAGCCTGCACCTAACACATAGGATAATTATCTCTAATTAACACTTAAATCACGACTCTAAATAAACTAAGTTATTTTATCTCTCAAACTATTGGGATGGGTAAAATACCATTTTACCCCTCCATGGTACCCATAATCCTTGTTTTGACCAAACCCTATAGTCAACAAAAGTCAACACTCGAATCAACAGTCCATGTTGACCCGAATCGCCGATTGCATCTATGTGACTAAAAGAGTCCTCTCGTTTCCTCTAAAATGTCATGAAAACCTAAATTAAGTCGTCTAGTTGTCTCATCAACTCGTTGGGTTACCCATGTTCAGACTCGTTGGGTAAAACCCTAGCAGACTCGTCGAGTCAGTTCATCGACTCGACGAGTCCATTCAGTCTGTGTTCTCATTCAAACGTTTTAAGGCAGATCTACAACACCAAACTCTAGATCTAGCCTCGCAAGATTAGGATACCATGTAAAGCTACAATCTTTACATCCATGCATGGCACTTTAAGGCTTGAGATGCCAAAACAAATCCCATTTATGGTTTTAAACACAAATTCTCTTCAAGAGTTGAATAAAGTTGGGACCTTTAGACTCAAGGGACACCACAAGGTGCAGATCTGATGTCTCAAACACTTATCAAGCTCAGGTCACTCAAAATCTCAAGGAAATACAAAAAAATCCCCAAAATTTTCCTATCAACAAGATCTAAACAATATGATGAGCAAGGTGATGACTTTTACCTTCCAACAGAAGCTCAAGGTGGATGAATAGTGGATCCCATAGTCCTTCCTCGTTCCTTGCTTGAATCTCTCCTCTTCTCTTCCAAATGATCAAAAAAACATTCAAATATTATCTCTCTTTCTCTCTTAGCTCACTATGGCCGATTAGGGTTTTATTTAGGGGAGTAAGGTGGTTGGTGAGGCGGAAATGAGGGCTTATGTTCCTTTAAATAGGACACAACCTCAAGAAATTAGGGTTTCACTACATAGACTCAACTCATCAAGTCCACCCTTTGAATCAATGAGTAGCTTCATATTCTATGCGGCCAACTCAGCTCCTACACGATGATTCAGAACGAACCAACTCATTGAGTAGGTTCTCCAACTTGAGATAACATGTCAATGTTAAAAACCTTATGTGTTTTCTAGGGAAGATCTAAACTTGAGATAAAATTTCAATGTTATTAACCTTAGATTCAAAATTTAGGCACTTAACATATGTTCAGAAATAAGAGGGTTCCCATGTCATTGTAGCATGAAATGATCCCCTTATTCACATCCCATAGTTAGATATCATGCATCAAAGCGATGTAACGCCCGTAGATCTGGGCTAGTCAATATAGAGACAATAAGCATCAAAAGTGAGTTTTTGATGGAAGATTATTTAGGAGTGATCTTAACCAAGTTGTAGAATTTGTTACAAGGGTTTCGTGCATCTAAAGAATGCTGAAATCCAAGTTATAACGAAGAAGTTATGGTTCGTCGAAGTTTTGCGACAAAACCGGCATGACACTGTGAGACGTAAATACTGAATTTACGATAGAGGACCTTTTAGCCTTATCAATCTAAACGAAAGCCATTTTATATTTTAAACGGAGAGCGTGCATCAAAAGAACGCCCAAATCTGACTTCGTATGAGGAAGTTATGATTTTTCTAAGATTTGGCTTACCAATGCACAGCCTGTAACTCAAATTTTAGATCGAGCGGTTCTTGGCCAATGCGACCATAATGATAGTTGAAGATCTCATTAATAGTAGCTCGACGGTAAAAAGACAGACAAAAACGAAGTCTGTATGTAGAAGATATGAATTTTAAGCGGTGATTTAAAAATATAATCTCCTCTTACTGTTAAATACAAAATCGGTTGAGAATTACCCAATGAATCAAAAGGAAAGTGGTAGATCTTATTTTTACCTATGCGTGGATATACCAAACGTCAAAAATGGAGCTCGTATGCAAAAGTTATGAATTTTTGAAAATCGGCTATTTTACCCCTTGTGTTTGGTGCCACATTTCAGCACTAGGCAAAGCCTTGGAGCCTACGCAACACCACAATGTGGTGACGCTCCAGGCAGCCTATAAATAGAGTTGTTGGGGCTACCCCATTCCTCACACCTTCAATACCTTCTTCCTATCTATAGAAACTCTATCTAAGCCTCCCTAACCCCCCAAAGCCTAGGGTAACTCGCTAGCACAAGTTAGGAGCCCCGGAGTGCCCGGCGGCTCCAAAAAGTAGAGCCTTCGGCTCAGAAACTCTGCTTCAGCAAAGCCCGGTTTTGAGAAAAATCCGTTGTAACTAAGCTACGCATACCATACTTTAAATATAGCTTATGTATAAATATAATATCGTTATTATGAACCTATAAATAAGATTTATCAGTGATTCAAAGTCGTTATACTGATTGATCTACTTACGGGAATGATGTCTAGTCTATGATTTAATGAGGTGTTTAAAGTGGGATTTCCAAACAATATACTTCATATGCCGAACGGACCCTACCTCCGATATGATCCTATCTAGTTGTTCCTTACTTGATAGATCATGAAGTAGACTTTGAGTTAATGATGAATCTAGACTAATAATTAGTCGCCACAAAGATTAGGCTAAAACTTAGCGATAATAATGTTAGGTTTCATCGAAGGAAAATAGAATCATTAGAAGCGAAGCACTGCCCAAGTTTGGAATCATCACTTTAACAAGTCTGTGCATAGTTACTTTCATCTTACACATAGATATGAAGTATTTAATATAAATTACATGCTATGTGTGCATATTATCTGTATACTTGCTATCTATGTTGGATGAACGATTTTATACATGTTTTAAATGATTTAAACAATATACATATTTTATATCTACAAATTATGTTGCATAAAACATGGGTAGATGAAATATGAGTTGGATGATGAGATGAGAGGTGATATAGACCATGAGATAAGGGTGAGAAGTAAACAATGAGAGAAACCTTTTTCCCAAGCATTGGACCCGTCATCTAGCACAATATGGATGACAACCACAGACTAATCTAGACAGTCTAGAGGAACACTAGCAGGCTCGCAACCTATAGGTGATTTAAACGATATGTTCAGCATGTGTACTATAAACTGTGGCAACTATGTGAATTACTGCCTATTGTATAAACCGTGGAGACTATGAGACTTAGTGCCTAAACCCTGGTGACTCTGGGACTTAGTGCCTATTGTATAAACCCTGGCAACTATGCGACTTAGTGCCTGTTGTATAAACCCTGGCGATTATGTGACTTAGTGCCTAAACCCTGGCGACTATGCGAATTAGTGCCTGTTGTATAAACCTTGGTGACTATGCAACTTAGTGCCTGTTGAGCAAACTCTGGCAACGACAGATTTCGTGCAGATTCCTTAGGATGATCCTTAGGAATGAATGAATGAGGAATAGCTAATTCTTAGGGTAGATCCTTAAGACTAAAGAATGTAATGGGGATGGGTAATTAGGTTGATTGTTTGATGTTTAAACATAATAATTATATTGTTTTGGGTTGAAAACCCTATGTACTCACCAGGTTTCCCAACCTGACCCACTCAGTTTATTTGTATCACAGGTGTCGATATGAAGTTACATTACACTGAGAGATTAAGGAGATATAAATCACTAGTGTTAATGAATGTAAGTTATGTTTATGCTTATGTTTCTGTATTGACGATGACATCCCAATGTTTTAAAAAGAATAAAATACATTTCTTCGGAGATGCTTTGATAATGTATTTATCGTGTTTTTCTGGGAACACATTCCGAATCACTTTTCTTTGAAATAGCTTACTCTGATTTTCAAAACAAAGAATAAACAAATCGGTCTTTTCTACGCATAGAAAACGTTAGCTTGTGGTGGGCATAGCCTTGCTAACTCCCCTCCGATGCTTGAGTTAGTGATGGTTTTCAGGAGAGTAAATAATAATAAGGAAAATGACTAGTCCCACTTATATGAAATAAGATTTAAGATGTATAACACTCTAGTATTTTGGCAAGATATTTCCATGGAGGGTAGCTAGCCAATATGCCCCATTTCCTGCTTCAACATCTATAAGATACAGTCCTTCCTATTTGGGTGCTAATTTATGTGACAACCGTCAATTTCGGGCCATGTCAAAGTCAAACTAAGTCAAGAATTCAAACCAGTCAACTCAACTAGTACTTGTATGATAGGATTTACTCTATGTTTTCCAGTGTACAACTCATTATCTTAATACAAATAATCACTCAGAAGTTTCATAGGTTTAGAAATTCTAAACCCTAAGTAGGGTAAGTGATGTATTGACTCAATGAAACACTATTATGTACCTTTTGGGGGCATAAAACACTCATCAAGAGGCATAGTGGGGTTTACGAACTTTGCATTACGGAGCTAAACAATAACAAAGGCCACAAACAAAGTCTCTCTCTATGTCTCACACTCTATCTCTATCTCTCCTAAATCTCTCTCAGATCTCTAACAACTTTTTATAAACATCCGCACTATCCCAACCTCTTCCTTTGTTGAAAACAACTCAAAACCAAAGGAGACAAACCAAAAGGACCCTCTTGGTCCGGAACCCTCTTGAATCGGAACACCTACTCAAGAAGTGGACAAACGCTCCTGACTCCGGACACTGCTGACTCCGGAAAAACGCTCCTGACATCTCAACACTCCTGATACTCCTGACTCCAGACGAACGCTCCTGACTCCAAACACTCCTCGCACTCCTAACTCCGAACGGACGCTCCTGATATCCGGACACTCCTGACACTCCTGACTCCCGATGAATGCTCCTGACAACCTGAGACTCCTGAATCCGGATGGACCCTCCTGACATCCGGACACTCCTGACTCCGTGACGAAAATTCCTAACATCTGAACACTCCTGATTCGGACACCATTCCGGATTTTTTTCAATTTTGGACATTTTAGTAAATTTTAGGAGTATTTGACATCGACAAGACCCTCAAACTCGTATTTCTCATGAGTAAAACCCTATAAACTCCTATTTTATGCCAACCTTGAAGAGTTAGAACACATTTTTATGAATAATGTCTAAGACTCATTATTTTATTCATAAATTAATCACCCACTTTATGTCACTATTCACATATTAATTAGTCAAATCGTTGCCATTTTTCAACTCATCCCATCACTCCATTAGAATTGTCATAACCAAATCCACCTAAGAAATCTTATTCCTCACCTTCATAGTTTCATTTGCCTCCACCAAAAACACACTTTTCTCTCTCCCTCTTTCTCAGTCACGACCTTCTTGACAAAAACTATTTTGGAGATTTTCTCCATTCTATGTAAGTTCCTTCATTCAACTCCTAAATACTCTACATTTCTACACACGAATCATGAATCATTGAAACAAATATTCACATATTTGTTCTTAGGATTTGTTTGTGCTCGGGATTCCACTGGGCATAGTTAGCATCCTATATCGATCTTTCATCCCAACTACTCACTACAGGTGAGTTCATACCCCTACAAGTACACTTTTAAATGCTTTTAAATGATTTTAAGGGGGGAGATACAAGTATAACACAATGAAATTGTGTTAATCATTTTACATGTGAGGACAACATTCAAAAGGACTTCTTATACTAAAACTTGTTAAAAAATCTTTTAAAGATTTTATAAATTTCTTTATATCAAATAATATTCTTCTATATATTTACATATAATTATTATTTAACAGACTTAGGACTATTGCTAGAAACCTTGACTCATATTCCATGTTTGGTCATGGGCTCGGGGTAGGATCACTAGTCCGAATGACAGTTAAATCATAGTTATACTTATTAAATAGGTATGTGAATATTAAACCCATTTTAAGGATTATTACTAACTTATTCACTTGGTAAGTAATTGAGTCTTTTCTATGCATCAGTAACAGTCAAACAATTATGCTAGTAAACTATCATATGTATAGTTTAGTGGATTACTACTTACTATTTCTAGAACAATGAAACTTACATGGTTCAGTTCATACATGAGTCAGTTTGAATATACTATAACAAGAACAGGAGGAACATACTATAGACTAGAGTAGGAAGGAACATACTATACACTAGAACCGAAGGAACATGCTATACTAAAACAATAACAAAGATAAAATTAATGTGAGTCATTACTTCATGGCATGGCATTATACTGTTGTGTCACGTTTTGTAACCAAAGTCTCCTAGAAGGAGAGCGTGAGTTTGTATATAGATCTTTACGGGATTGACCATCCTACACATTGCTGCTAGCTACAATGCAACCTACAGGTCTATGGGTGATCTTCTTTTCTGGTAATGATAGTCATATACTGGGGAAAAACACTCAATTTTACAAATAAACAAACATACAGAATAGTTGGGTTTCGGTAGAAGGCTGCTTTACAATTTAGTAGAAAATGTTGGATTTTCTAGGAAGTATACACATATGTACATCAAACACTTACAAACATTTACATTCAAACATTTTCATCAAACTAATGCAAACGTTTGGACACTAAAAATACTTATGAACTCACCAACTTAAATGTTGATCCTCTCTTTCAAAATAACTTTTATTCTCAGGTCACAGTAGACACGTACAGATGGCCAGGTTTTGAGACGACGAAGCCGTTTAAACTTGTCTTTTATTTTGATATATATATATATATATATATATATATATATATATATATATATATATATATATATATATATATATATATATATATATATATTTGGTGTCTTACAATTATATATTCAGAACACACATGTATAAATTATACTATTAATGCAATGGATGATGTTGTTGCTTATTTTACTATTGTGCATTGTTATGATACAGAACATGACGTCCTCCACCCACGAACGTTTCTGTCATTCCAGTTTCGGGTGTAACAGATTGGTATCAAAGCTTTGTTTATAGTGAATTGAATATATCAACCCATAAAAAATATACAACTATAAACACATCGAGATTAAAACTCTATGACCAAGAGTTTATACTTTTTAAGTAATAAAATATTTAACTAAACTATACGTACATGCATTCATACTAGGATCAGTTTCATACTAGAACATAACAAAGTATTGCGATTGTTGAACTACACAAGTAGGCTTAGGGACATACGATCAGAACTTGGAGTGATATAGCCTGATCAACTATATCATTCCGAGAAGTGTTCAACATGTGCCTAGGAATGGTTGTGGTGTTACTGTTGGGTTTTGGTATACTACAACATCATATGGTGCACATACAACCCTAAATACCTTGGTTCTATGTTTTCACTAATTATACATGCAAATGGTTTCCAAGGTATTTATCTTAAAACTAGCATGCATTTAACATAAAAATATAATATACTAGTTAGCATGACATACCTTTTCATGGAGCTTGAATTCTTGGTGTATTTGGCCTTAAAGAGCTTAGCCCCAATAGTATGGAATCCTCAAATGGAATCACAACACACCATGGACAAAGGATGAACTTGAGAGAGAATTCCATGCACACGAAAGATACCATGAACTCTAAAAAGATACAAGTGGCGATTTTGGGCAACGAAGTATCTATTTATATGTGGGATTTCTAGGATCATGGATATAACCCAAATCCATACCCATAGGTTTTATGATCCATGGTTCATGTGACCCAACTCTTTATGTATCCATACATAAACTTGGTCTAACATGGATCATAAGCCCAACACATATAAATATAACTACTTATCATAATTAGTCCCCATAGATTTAATTAGTCTCTTTCGACCACTAAATTAATTCCAAATTAATTATTGATCAATACTAATTAAAACATATGATTTCATATTAATATATTATTACTTATAATATATTAATAAATCATAAATAACCTTCTCTCAAAAGTCCATCCTAACAAATTGTCTTGATGATATACAACCCAAATGGACCATGCTACTATCGGGTCGAATACATACCAATAATAGTTATGGGCTTAGACACCTAATCCAACAGTCTCTAACTTGCATAACTCTGAAACTATTATTTAAATCACCTATTCAGGGGCCCATAGATATCACTTTTATCCCGAAGGTAAAACGAATGGATAAACTTCGACTCATATGGATTGTTCTACTACTTGTTGAATCGTACACAAAGGCACGTTTTATAACATCAAGTTAGCAATGCGTTTTCGTGCAATCAATGTATAACCAACTCATAGTAACAACTCATATCTCTAGATTTGAAGAATATAAGATATTATCGTCTCATGATCACTCGCGATAAAATCCATGAAGTGATTCCAATGAGCGCGGGTTGAATACAATACTCAGAACTTATGAGCACCCATGAGTGTTGTAACCCTTTTTCCAACATCTTAGACCTCTACAAGCCAAACCATGACAGTCTTAATTCATATCTACTTCCAACATACGACCGATTGTGGATGGTATGAATAACTTAGTCATCCAGAACAATGACCTAGTTTATTCTGGAAGTCAAAACATGCAAAATGAAACACAAGAATAATTGAATCGAAATGGTATAAAAACCTATGAACATAAACAAAAAAACCTTTTATTTATCACCATATCATTATACATTATTCATTGTATACTGTTTCAGCTATCAACTTTATTCTTGAATTTAAAACAATAGTTGTCCCATGCTCCAAGCATGTACACTATGTTTTCTAAACACTAGTCATCCTATACACAAAGTATGCATACTATGTTTGTCTATGATCTTTACTTTGTGAAATAGATCAATTGAACATAACTCCAATGATACTTTTTTCATAGTCCCAAATCCTTACTGCAAAAGCAAGAATTCCAAATTCATGCCATTTACTGAAATCTGTTAGATTCTAAACTTATATGCATTGATCCTCTTGTAATGATTATGCACAAAGTCAGAAAGACTAGACAACAAACATTACAGAGCATCCAAAGGAGATCAACTTCTTGGAAACATCCTTCTTGCATTAAGTCTCCTAATCTTACACAGATTGAATAATTTCTAACTTTGAAACATTCCCATATTCCATTTTGACTATCACTTCTGAACAAGAGTTGCCTCCTTACAAATAATGTCAATATGGTCCTTCCAGAATTATCACTATACTTCCAACAATCCTTGAGCAACCAATCTTTAGTAAACCTTAGATTATCCTCTAAAATTGTTTAATCCTTTTAGTCATATCCAATTCTAGACCTTTTCCCTTCATAATGCCCTAGGCATTTGGAAATTTTTAGAAAGGATGAATATAGCACATGCAATCGATCCTATATCCGAAGCATATGGAACACGATTCATGATGTCTCACATAAAGACTAAACCAATCTTTTGCCATAATATTTCCATTTCAATTTGCCAAGTTCTCATAATTCAGATTATGAAAAGGGATTCCGTAATCATAATCGAATTTTAGAACGCAAACAATGGACCCATATATTAGAATTTTCTTATGTTGAGCCATTCCAACATAACATTCATATATATACTTGGCTAAATATGATTAAAACCACAATCTAAGCTTTTAGATTTGAGATGAATTATAATTTCCTCTCCCTTAATTATAGCAAAACAACTTTTTCCCAATTGAAACATTTTGTTTTCTATAATTAACATTGCTAATTTGCAACCTTTATCATAATTATCATGCTCCCACTAACAAGATAATTATTAGCATAACACTTATGCTCCCACTAGCTTTGACATGTACTCAGAAATTAGCTGAACTTCTAGAAAAAAAACAATACTTTATTGACTTTCTTACTAAAGTTCAAATTTATGATACTAGATTGCTTTGATAAAACTTTATCAATATCATACACCTTATCTTAGATAGCTCACAGGTGTATCTAAACAATTTCAAAGCTATGAAAAGGGATGTCATAATCATAGTCTCAATTGTTTAGATCTTTGACACTTCTCACAAGTCCATGTTAGTGTGCCAGTTAACCACACATCTCCACTAACGACTTTAAGAATGCAAATATCACAATTACTATTTCAAACCTACTTGGTGGAAGTGTTTCCTCATCATCATTTTCATGAATCGGAGAGAAACCTTATGACCCTTAGATTTAATGGTGTATGTGTTCTTATCTATGTGAATTCTCAAAACCATAGTCACAAGACAAGGATAATGACAAATCCAAACTCATATGGACTGAACCCAATCTTAATTTCTTGCCACCTAGCAGCTCAAGGGCCTGCCATTGCTTCCAAGTTGTTGTAGAACTAATTGAGAACTCTAAGAACTCATATGCAAAGCAAACTTTAATTCGAATGGGCACAGAATATGTCAACATGATACGTTATAAACCTCAAGTCGTGTGCTAGTGAAGAACTTCAGGTTTTATTTTTGATTAGTTCTTGAGACTTTCAAGACCTTTAAGACTCCCATTGTCCTCTTGATATATTCGACTTTCTTGTCAAATATTCAAGAGATAGTGTGGATTCTGATCAAGACAAACACTTCACACAATTAGCCTTAGTTGGTCTTTGTTTTATCCAAAACATCACAACTTACCAATTTCAAATGTACAAGAGTAAAAAACTTTTACTCTTACATTTGACAAGTGTTTTAAACCTTCTTTACCTTCTTTAAGACATGTCACTAAAGTTACAATATTAGAGTATAACTATAAGAATTGTTTTTGGAATGATGTATGAATCATCTCCTTGATTTAACCACTTCAACATTTCATAACTCCTCTTCTTAACTATCAGATTGTACTTAGAGGATGAATTGAGATAAGGTCTCAAAATCATTAAGATGGTCTTAAAACATGATACTAAAGTACTCTCCCATCTTTTTAAGATTTGAGAAACTTTTATCTTTCTGCCTAAATTGATTCTTCTTATTCGATCTGCCATGCATTGGAACCTTTCCCAATGTCTCAGAATTACACTTAAGCTTGTATGCATAATCATATTTACTGAGCTATAGTAAATTATCACGAAAAATCTTAACGATATTTTTTGGTGGACTCTGACCAGTGCACAAGAATGTGTACCCGATCCCTTAGTCCTTCACTTAACTCACACATCCATGTGAACAAGTATTTAGTCTTAATTTTTTCAATGCTCGAAAGTTCTCATTCATCATGATATACAACTTGCATGATTCCAAGTTTCTATCCAATTGAAACTTGGGTGATGAGACTCTTTCCTTATTTGATAAATTTAGACATTACCACAAATGAAAAAATCAAATTCATATTGTTGGAATAGTGTCTAAGGCTGCAACTATATTAGGCTAGTATTTGACCCAATTGTGCATGGTCCTTTTGGGTTGTCTTCACCATAGCAACTTGACAGGATGATTTATAATGAGAGAAGAAATATTATTAATATATTCTGAGAATAATATAAGGAATAATAATATTATTATTTGATTAATATAAGTCATAAATTAATTAGGAATTAATTTGGTGACTTAAAGAGATTAATTAAATAGAAGGGCATAAATTCTTAAGTGTATGATAGTTGTACTTTGGGTTATAATCCCTTAAGGATAAAGGGGGACGGTTTTGAGGGCTTTAGATAGACCTCGAAATCATCCAAGGCTTATCATTAGGATATTGGATTACTTAGGGCCTAAGTTATCCAATTATGGTTTAAGGGTGAAACCCTAGGAGCCTTACAAGTATAAATAGACCCAAGGGGTTGATGAAATTGGCACTCTTACCTGATGAGATTAAACTAACCTTTAATCTATAAAGATCGATTAGATCTTGAACAAGTATATAAACATAAACAATATGAACGCAATAATATGAATAAGTCAAGATGGAATCAAATGTGTCGAATGATTAAACAAAATCCTCAGAAGAGCTCTATTAAGAACATCAACTGTAGAGGATTGGAAGGTTACAAGAATGATTAAAGAAACCTATTATCATCTTGATGAATCGCTATTTTACAGATCTCTAAAAACCTTAACCTAATATGCATGCAAGCGCAAACTTATATACAAAACATAAAAGGTTCACGGCTGGACAGGCCCAAACCGGAATACAAAGCAACTTAAGCTATCGAGCCCAAAAGACGCAATCTTCAAAAATAATCTCTAGCCCAATAATCTCCCCCTTTGCGTCAATTTGGAGCGAGACCTTCACTAGTTACTTGGGCCAGCAGCTGAAGCAGGTACGTTCTTCTTCACGGTACTAAACAGACATTTGGTGATGGAGAGAATGGTCTGTCTAAACCGGATGTACCAATTAATCATATCTTCAAAGTACTTGATGTCATCAGCCGAGTTCCCTTTACACCGTTTGATAATGAATAACACATGCTCCAAACAAGTTGTGGTGTAAAGATGCTTGTCAGCTAAAGCGAAGAGACATTTCTGTGCTTCCGCTCTAGTGAACATAACCGAGTTGCGTCTCGAGTCGATCCTGCCCAATAGCATTTGGTTGAGATCACTGGCCGATCCCACAGGAGCAATCTTTGGTTTCTTCTTGAAGACTGTGGCGACCTCCTGATCCATTAGGGCAACCTCCATGATGTAGCAGGCTAACATCCTTTTGACATGGTCTAGAATGGGACCATATTCAGCTTCATTAGTCAAAAGGATATTATACAGGACAATCCAATCATGAGGATTTAGATTCGGTAGATCTGCCAGGGAGATAATACGAGCAGTTCTTGCAGATCCCCGAATCAACTTGAACCGAACATTTATAAAACGACCTTCGGTATAAGGTTTCAGCACCCGAACGTTTACAATCTTCTGGGCACTCCAAGTAAGGTATTGTGGACGATCAGCCGCCAGATAGAAGTCAATGAGCTCCCTGTCAAGCTCAGCATTCGGGTGAGGGACTTCAAATATGTTTGAGAAGACGTGGAAGATGAACGCCTTTCGAGTCAGCGGCATATCGAACTACGAATCGACAGTGTTGTTGCAGTCGAACGAGATAACCGGCTCGAGCCATAAAATGCTAGGAGTTTCAATGGCCTCTTTAATCAAAAGTTCCCTGGTCCAGGCAGGGAAGAGAGTCTTTCGGCTCTCAAGGAGATCGTGGGCTTCTTTTTGTTTGCGTTCGGCTTCTTCAGCTTCTCGCGCCACACGACTGGCATCTTCGTCAACCTTGCGACTGTTCTTTCTTTTTAAAATGTCAGCAATGGTCTCCTTGTCTCCTTCTTCATCTTCTTCCTCAGCTATGTTTTTGCCTTTGTTCTTCACACCCGAGCCTAAGGCTTGCAGTCGGAGATGGTTCGGTCGTGTGAGTAGCTTTGGAGGAAGGAGGTGGTTTCGATCCTGACTTCTCATCTCCCCCTTGTTTCGGAATGGACACGAAAGTAGGTAGCCCTTCAACTTTGTTGAGAAGATCGATGGCCGGAGAGAGTTTTTCAGCAAGGGAGCGCCTCACCGAAAAGTTTAATATGGGATCGTGTGCTTCCAGAATGTTGGATATAGCAGCGTGGACATCCGAAACACACGTTTTGATCACCTCCCTTTCGGATCAAAGATATTCCAGTTGTTGTTGGGAGTGGGAGAGTTGAGTTGTCTTGAGCTCAAGGGCGGTTTTTTGGCTTGCCAGATCGTCCATCAACGAATGCTCGGTTGCAAGATCTTCTTGTAGCTTGGCGAGGCGAGCATCAACGGAGGCACGAAGTGCCGAGTTGTCGTCGCTTAGGTTTTGGCGAAGAGTAGCGAACGAAGTCAACTCCGATGAGACAAAGTTGGCCAATTGCTGAACAATTGGTTCCAAAGATGTCCTGGTGGCATTGGCGCTGTCCTGCAAGGACTTCAGCAGGGCAGAAGCGTCAGAAAATAGTTTATCGACTTTTGCGGTCGCTGCCTCACAGGCTCGAGTGGATGCATCAATGGCAGCAGTTGCTGAAGCCACCGAATCATGTTGAGCCCTGGAGAAGGCATCAACAGTTTTCTGAAGGGCAACTTCAGAAAGAGAGGACTGCTGGTTGGAAGAGGAGGCGAGAAGTAGGTCAATCTTCTCGTTGAGCTCTTTGAGATGCTTCTTTGTTACTGGAGCATCATCCTCCTCGTCACTATGAACCTGAAACGGACTATAGTAGACCGAATCAAAGATCATATTTTCACCACCAAGATAAGGGTTTTCACCCTCAGAGGCATTTTCAGGAGAGGAAGGGGGTGGTGAAGTTGGGGGTGTTGTGGGTTTGGTAGGATCAGGTTGAATGGGTGTTGGTATAATTTTGGGTGGTTGTTGAGTATGGGTAGTTTCGGTTGTATGGGTTTTGGTTTGTGGTGGTTCGGTTACGTCAGGTGATTCGGTTGTAGTTGTAAAGATTGGTGGAGGTGAAGGAACTGGGGAATTGGGAAGTGCCATCTCTGGGGTAGGGGAACGAGGTGGTGTGTTGCCTCGTTTAGGAGAGTCGGCTCCTTGAGAGTCGTCAGAACCCGAACTCTCACCCTCATAGTCACTCGAAGAAGAGGGAATAATAAGCTTTCGCTTCGGTTGAGTCTTCCTCCTCTTTGGCTGTGGGGATTGTGCAGCTTTCGTTTGTTTCCTCTTTTTGGGAGAAGTTCCCTTTGGAGCTTTGGACGCATGCTTCCCTTTTTCCGCCTTTTTGCCCCTACTCTCCGGTTTGTCGGCATCATGAATCGACCTGAGCATATCCGGTGTCAGTTCCCTTGGACCAGATGGCCTTAGCTCCTTGATCTTCCGAATCAACCTGCTGTTAGAGGGCACATCGCCATACATTGACTCCGGGATGGAGCCAATGAAGGAAAACTTCGATGCATCTGAGACGATGATCTTCTTGGTATGGAAGGTACCAACAGAAGACATCGATGCACCGTCAGCAGTAGGAACATCAAATCTATCCATGGCCCATTTTGTAATCAGGATCCAGAATCGGGCCAACGACACCTCAGAGTGTCGGGATGATGAGGAGAGACTTTGAATAAGTTGTTGCCATAGGACAAACCCATAGTCCAGGTTAATCCCATTATAGACCCCGTACATTATGGTTAGGAAGAGACGACTTGCACCGTCTGATCCTGAGCTTCGTTCCGACAAGCCCTTGAAAAGGACTGTAAATAGGCCATTCCACTGTGGCGGTAGGCATGACTTTTTGAATTTAGCAACAGAGGTAAGAACTTCTGTGTATCCCATGTTGTAAAACATGTTATACAGATGGCCAATCTGAATTGACTCCGGATGAACTCTTGAAGGGTCAACAGCAAACCCTAGCAAGGTGCAGAAACGTTGGCGAGAGACTGAGGTTTTGTGTTCTGCAATCTCGAAAAACACCCGGTCGACGGCCTTGTCGTAGTATGCAGTCGCGTAAACCTACGATAGAGCCACCATTGGCACAGATTCAATTCTGGAGAGAGCCGGAACAAGTTGAGAATACTTCAAACATTCTATTACCGGCGACATATAGGAGTCGTACGCCAGTGGGTTAAGATCAATGACCAGACATTGTTGTGGGCGAATGGGAAGGATCTGTGAGGTAGCATGAACAGAAGAGGAATCAGGCATTTTTGCAGGTATGAAGAAGATGATGAACAGGAAACTGTTTGGGAGTATTTGCGCTATGGAAATTTTGAAGGTGGTAAAGAGATAAAAGGTTGTGTAGTGGGCTATTTATAGTGGGTGATAGGAGAAAGAAAAATCGTTTCAAGTCTCTTCTGGAAATTTGAACCGGGTTGTTGAGTGACAGATGGATGATAGTTGAGGCGTGCGATGATCACGTAGGAGAGAGAGTGTCAGGTTCCTAGGATCACGCCGCCCAACAAGCGCCGTTTCAGAGAGACAAGCCGTTACTATTTCCACACGCGCATTTAATGCCACAGGACAAGAGAGAACTTAAGGTTTAAGAGTGGATTCCCGTTAAATTACGATCAACCATTTATGAAGAAATGTTGAAAGGCTTCTTTTAATTAGGCTAAATAAGGGTGGTTTGGAATAATATAAAATCTCAGAAGAAAATGAAAAACTGGATCCCAAGGGGAGAAATGTTATGGTGTTTAACAATTTCATAGGAACCACACAAAGTAGAATTTGAGATTTTAGTAGGGTACATTCATCAATTCTTTAGTGAAAACTTCATCAACTTAATTGCTCACCATCAATTCATTAGGTGTTGAATGTTGGGTTTCACTTAGCTCGTAGTGACACGAGAATAAGATCATAAACACAGATGTTGTGTAACCATAAACCTCAGCGGTAATTTCTGAGAGTCTCAAGGGTTACTTTGATGGAATGAGTGTAGTGGAGAGGTAAAGTGGAGATGGTGTAAGAGAACGTAGTACCTCTGCTGCGAAAATAAGGACCAAGCAGGAAACTCTTAACTCATGTGAGAAAAGAGTGAGGTAGCTCACGATTAGAATAAATGAGTTGGTCTTTTTGGGAAGACAAGGTTTGTGTATACCAGGTCATGAAGGCCATTATTCAAAATCTTATGAGGCTTGAGACACATACAACAGCATGCTTCTAGGGACACTTAGGAAAATCATCAAATTTATCCCCATAAATGAACACGAACACACAAGAAAAAAAAATATTTTTGGAGTTTTTGAGATTAAAAAAAAATTAAGCAAGAAGAAAAGAAAAAGAAAAAAAAAACTTTGGAAAGAATATGAAAAACCTTGGAAAGAATATGAAAAACCTTGGAAAGAATATGAAAAACTTTGGAAAGAATATGAAAAACCGAACCCGAACGTTCGGTTGGATTCGGTTCAAAAAAAAAAATTTGAAAAACCGAACCCGAACCTTCGGTTGGTTTCGGTTTTTCAAAATTTTGAAAAACTGAACCCGAACCTTCGGTTGGTTTCAGTTTAGGAAAATTTTGAAAAACCGAACCCGAACTTTTGAAGGGTTGGTTTCGGTTGGTTTGTTTTTTTTTTTTAACACAAGGAAAAACAAAATTGTACAATAAATATATAACAGAGAAAGACTACCTTTGAAGTAATGAGCGAGTCAGATAGTTGAACCGAACCCGAACATTCGGTTGGTTTCGCTTTTTACGTTTGAGGTTGAGAGATAGTGTGAGGTACTGACTCTGATTCCATCATACCTAGCCCTTGTAATATTTTATTGAATGATGCTTCAGGAAGAGCTTTAGTAAAGACATCAGCCAGTTGATCAGTGGTTCTTACGAAGTGAACTTCGACGTTTCCATCTTCCACGTGATCTTTGATGAAGTGATACCTCAGTGCTATATGTTTGGTTTTAGAGTGTTGCACTGGGTTATGACAGATCCTAATTGCACTTTCAGAGTCACAATATAGTGGGATCTTCTTCATATTGAGTCCATAGTCTCGAAGTTGACTCTGGATCCAAATCACTTGTGATGTGCAGGATGCAGCGGCAATGTATTCCGCTTCGGCAGTAGACAATGACACACACGTTTGTTTCTTGGATTGCTAGCTGACCAACTTCCCGTCAAGGAATTGACAGCCACCAGTTGTGCTTTTACGGTCGAGTCCACATCCTCCAAGGTCAGCATCAGAATAGGCTTGAACGAAGAAGCGTGAGTTGGATGGATACCATAGACCTAAGGAGGTGGTTCGTTTGAGATAGCGCAAGATGTTCTTCACAGCAAGCATGTGAGGTTCGCGTGGGTTTGCCTGAAATCGAGCACAATAACACACAGAAAACATGATATCAGGTCTGCTAGCAGTTAGATACATCAATGAGCCTATCATTTGGCGATAGAGCTTGATATCGACAGCCGGTTTGTCTAAAGATGGGGTAAGCTTGGTGCCAAATGCCATTGGGACTTTGACTTTTGAGTCTCCCATCATGCCAAACTTTGCTAGGAGAGTCTTCGTGTAAGCTTCCTGATTAATAAAGATCCCTTCGGTTCCCTGTCTTATGTTTAAACCAAGGAAAAAGTTAATAGGACCCATTGAGCTCATTTCAAACTTAGTCTCCATCAGCTTTCTGAATTCAGCTGTTAAGCTGGGATTCGTGGAGCCAAAGATGATGTCATCGACATAAATTTGAACTATCATAAGGTGGTTACCTTCCTTTTTGCGAAAGAAGGTTGGGTCAACCGAACCTTGTTTAAATTTAGACATCTTCAAAAATTTTATAAGCGTTTCATACCAGGCTCTCGGAGCTTGCTTGAGGCCGTACACAGCTTTATCCAGAATATAGCAATGATTTGGATGCTTTTTGTTCACGAACCCAGGAGGTTGCTCCACATACACAGTTTCTTCAAGTTCTCCATTGAGAAACGCACACTTGACGTCCATTTGGAAAACCTCAAAATTCTTGTGAGCAGCATAAGCCAGAAATATTCTAACAGATTCTAGCCTAGCCACTGGAGCGAAAGTCTCTTCATAGTCTATCCCTTCCTCCTGACAGTATCCCTTTACCACTAGACGAGCCTTGTTCTTTATAACATTACCTTCCTTGTCCATTTTGTTCCTAAAAACCCATTTGAGACCAACGACCGAAGCATCTGGAGGAGTTGGAATGAGGCGCCAGACTTTGTTCCTTTCAAATTCATTCAGTTCGTCTTGCATTGCTTGAACCCAATCAGAGTGATCTAGGGCAGAGTTAACTGTCTTGGGTTCAACTTTTGATACGAATGAGTTAAACATACAAAACTCAACTTTTGAAAATAAGGATGTTTGTTTTGCCTTCAGTTGTGATCGGGTCAGCACCTTTTCAGATACATCACCAACTATTTGAGAAATAGGATGATCTCTGGTCCATTTGATAAGAGGAGGGTAATTCGGATCAAAGGTTGGGTCTAGTTCAGCATTAATCATTTCTTCTGGCTCAGATTGGCTATGGTAACCGAGCGTCATATCATTATGTTCCCCCTCAATTGATGAGCTTTGAAAAACATGAGGTTCAAGTGTTTCTTGTGGTACTGAGCTTACAGGTGTTGAGGCATCTTCGGTTGATGAAGGACCTTCGGTTGAAGTTGTAGAATTTGGCTCCCCCTGGACTTGTGAGCTTGGCTCCCCCTCGACATGAGAGTTTGGATCCCCCTCAACATGAGAGTTTGGCTCCCCCTCAACATGAGAGCTTGGTTCTCCCTCGACATGAGAGCTTGGCTCCCCCTCGACAGAAGCTTTGTTGGATGGAGAGTCGTTAGAGGTCGATTCTCCTTCATGCATTCTTCTTGCAGCATCTTCGACAATCTGCTTCATATGATCAACTTTGTTGTCTGCTGCACCTGCTTCGGAGAGTGAAGCTTTCTCCGGTTCGTCAAAGAGCTCCAGAAATGTCTCGTATAAGTTGGCGACCGAGACTGTGACCTGGCCAGTTAGAGGAAAGATTTCCCCAGCGGTGTCTTCTTTAGCCTATAGCTTCTTGACATAGTTGTCATCAAAGGTCACATAGTATGTCTCTTCAATCCTTCTCGAACGCTTGTTTAGGACCCTGTACGCCTTGGATGTGAGCGAGTAACCCAGAAAAATTCCCTCGTCGGCTTTGACATCAAACTTGTTGCGGTGTTCTTTAGAGTTAAAGATGAAACACCTTGAGCCGAACACATGGAAAAATTTCACATTGGGCTTTCTGTTGTTTAGTATCTCATATGGAGTGAGCGTGAATCGCTTGTTGAGATAGGACCTGTTCTGTGTAAAACAAGCAGCCGAAATAGCGTCAGCCCAAAAATAAAGAGGTAAGGAAGCGAAACTTAGCATAGTTCGGGCAGCTTCACACAAAGATCGGTTTCGTCTTTCGACTATTGCGTTCTGTTGCGGTCTGTAGGGAGCTGAGAAATTGTGACTTATTCCCTTTTCTGCAATAAACTCTTCAAACTCCCTGTTCTTGAATTCAAGACCATTGTCGCTCCTGATGTTGCGGACAACCTTCTTGAGCTGTATTTCTATTTGCTTGATAAACACTTTCAGTTTTTGAGTCGCTTCAGATTTGAGCTTTAGAAAGAATACCCATGTAAATCGTGAAAAGTCATCAACAATAACAAGAATATACTTTCTACCACCAATGCTTTCGATAGATGAAGGACCACACAAATCGATATGAAGTAATTCAAGTGGTTCAACAACTTTTGTGTTGATTATAGATGGGTGACTTTGACGACTCTGCTTCCCCATTTCGCATGCAGCACACAAATGATCTCTGTCGAACTTGAGCAATGGAAGACCCCTAACATGACCTCCAGTGACAAGTCGGTTGATATCTTTAAAATTGAGATGAGATAATCTTCGGTGCCACAACCAGCTTTCGTCGGATTGAGCTTTTGACAACAAGCATATAGCTGGGTTTCCTTTGATGGGTTTAAGGTTTAAGGGAAACATTTCACCCTTTCGCTCTGACTTGAGAATCACTTTCTTTGTCTTTTTCTCTATGATTTCAGAACCTTCATCATCGAATGAGACTTTGAGACCTGTACCTCCAACAAGCTGAGATACACTAATGAGGTTGTGTTGGAGTCCTTCCACATAAGCCACCTTCCTTATAGTAAAGTCCCCATTTGTTATCATCCCGTATCCCTTTATGGTGCCGAAAGAATTATTTCCAAACTTGACATTGCCACCATTTGCAAGAGATCTGTATTCCCTAAGCTCCTCTTTCCTCCCTGTCATGTGACGTGAGCAGCCACTATCGATGTACCATTCTTCGTCGAACTGCTCGTCACTTATAACCTGCAAGAATTAGGCAGATTTAGGAACCCAAAGTTTCTTGGGTCCACGTGAGCTTTGCATGGGAATGGGAACAGTAAGAGAGATGTCAACTAGATATGTTCGTTTTATAAGAGTTGTTTCATCTTTCCTTTTAATGGTAAAAACTTTTATTTTGTTAGGATTGGGTGTGTTCGGTTTGGACTTTGGTTTGGATTCATTGACCTTCTGCTTTCCCTTTTGTTCAGCTGACGAATCAGATTTTTGAGAACAAGTGGAATTAGCTTTAGAACAAGATGGAGACGAATCGGTGGAAGTAGAAGAATTAGAAGAACGAGAAGAATTAGAATGAGAGGGTTTGGATTGAGAGGACTTCCTGGCTTGAGACTCTAGGTGACCCTTTTGCTTTTGATCGTTGGAGGGACCGTCCTTAGAGTCTTGGTCTCTTTTGACTTCAGAACCGAACCTTTGCGTTCGGTTGGAGCTGTCCTTGGAACCGAACCTTTGGTTTCGGTTGAAATCTTTTTCAGAACTGAACCTTTGCCTTCGGTTGTTGTGACTTTCAGGCTTTCCTACAGGATTGTTTTCATACTTCAGATTCCTGTCTTGGTGTGAGAAATATGCATTCTGGGAATGCCAGAATTGTTTCCTTTCAGAAAGGTTCTTCCTGTATCTATTGTTCCTTTCTCTCTTCCTATTCCTCATCTGATTAGGTTGATGATGAACATTCTGTTGAATAAGGTGTCTAAGTCCATAACTATTTCTGGTATGTACTTGACCCGACCCGGCATGGTCCATTTGGGTTGCATGGCACCATGCAATTGGATAGACTAAATGAGAGAAATAACACTTGGAGATTATTAATATATTATAAGTTCTAATATATTAATAATATTATTTGATTAGTTTGATCAAGAATTAATTTAGAATTAATTAAGTGATCAAAAGATAACTAATTAAATATATGGGTTGATTATGTAAATCATCCATATCTTGTATAGTGGGCTAAAAGGCTCCATGGATTATCAAGTTGGGTTCCATCCATAGGATGCTCCATGGATGCTCCATGGGAGTTACAAACCCATGGGTCATGGAAATGAAGAGTCATGACACATTAGGGTTTAACCCTAGATGTGTCAACACTATATAAGAAACATGTTCTCCACCTAAAATCGGCTACACTAAGAAACAAGAGGGCTTGGCCGATTTTGAGAAGTGTGTGTTCTCTCATAAGTTCTTCCAAGAGCATTTGGTGTTGTGTGAAGCATTTGAGGCATCACACTTGGGGTGCTAGGCTCACAAGGTTTCAAGGAACACAAACAACAACAAGGTAAGTTATTCTATCTATACTGTATGTTAAAATTGTTCCCCATGTATGCTAGATAGGAATATAACCTTGGAATTCAACTTTGCATGATAATTAGACAAACATAGATCCAAGGTTATTAGGGTTGCATGTACACTTAGGAAGTGTTAGAATGCTCAAAACCCATCAGTGGTATCAGAGCCTAGGCTTGTTTGCTCTTATTTGTGCTTAAAAGTTGAAAACAGAATCGGAAATCTTGCTGTCTGCGAATGGACTCGTCGAGTCTATAGGGGGGACTCGTCGAGTTCATGAGTATCTTCAACCAACTCGGCGAGTGAGTTCATGCACTCGGCGAGTAGGGTCGACTGAGTGCAGAATTTCGATTTAGTTGCTGGAAATGAATTAGAAACATTACCCTAAACTGTTTTGGTAATTGAAAACTTGTTTTTGGTGGTGTAATGTCTTTGCTAATTCATTTACAACAACTAGTTATCAAAATTACAAAATTTTAAATGTAATTTTTGATTGTGTTCATATTCATGTTCTTGTTCTTATGATGTTTTAGATGATCATAGGAATTATTTGTAACCTATGTGGTAGATGAATTCTTGATCATAATGTGTTTTAATGGAGTCCATAACTTATCCTTAAGTTATGGAAAACCAAGAGTCACACTTGAGTTAAAACCATTAAAACAAATACAAGAGTTAGAAAAATGAAGAGTCTTCATTTTATTGCTCTATTAAACTCATAAGTTACAAGAAATGAAAAGTTTTGAAAGTTACAAAACTTGCCCTCAAGTTTTGGAACAAGTAAAGTTAAGTTAAAACTTTAAGTTCCAACCCCTAGAATTTTAAAAGTTAAAATTCAACACTTATACTTATATTATGATGATTTAATAATTATATATATATATATATGTATAAGAATAAAGTCGTCTTACTGCTAGTACGCCTCATTCACGAAGCCGGTCTATAAGGTGGGTATAAGGTTGTTGCCTATAAAATGGTTACTTAATGGGTGTATATTCTCACCCACCGCTTGCTTGACTGGTGGAGGGTCGTTAGACGAACGGGTAAGACAAGGACTTATAAATTCTCATTCAAAGTATGATGAATATAATAAAGTAACTAAATGTTCTATTAAATTCCCAATCTTAGTTACTTTAGGAAAATGTGAATAAGGTGCTAATCCATGAAATTACACTTTACACTTTGTCTAAGTCGTTGGTGGAGCGTGTGTGGTTAACCGGCACACTAACTTGGACTTAACAAGGTAGGTAAAGGGTGACTTAAGGTTTATTATAGTATCGGTGGAGCGTGTGTGGTTTACCGGCACATCGATTGAGTGATAAACTTTAAGGGTACCAAGTGATTTGCATGGTTACTTCACACCTCGTTTTGTGATCCTCGGTATCCCAGTCACAAAACTCGGAGGGCACTCTCGAGATTGAAACATGCCTTTGAAAAGTTCATTGAATCTCAAAGAATCTAGGAATTTCTAAAACCAGTAAAAACTAAATATCTAATATTTCGGTTTTCATGGTGGAAATTGGTGAATCGTCATTCACCTACCTTTCAAATATGGTATAGCTTAGATTACGGCATACCTCTTCTAAGTTATATTATATTGTGATTGGATCCTAGCCTTAATATTACATTTGGGTGTTTTATTAAGGACTCCCTTAAATCTATACTAAACTTGTTCTTCTCTTTCAGATGTCTTCAAATAATGCTTCTGGCTCGAATCCTAATGGCTCCTTTACTCTTATGAGTTTGTGTGGGAAAGTCACCTTTGATGGATCCAACTTTAATAAATGGATCAGAAACATCAGGATGATTACCCGCTACGAGGACAAAGAATATGTCCTTGACAAGGAGCTTAAGGAAATTGATGAGTCCACTGCAACTCCCGAGGAGATCGCTGACTTTCATACTCATGAAAGAGATGCAACCAAGGTGGCTTGCATCATGTTGGCCACAATGACAGCTGAACTCCAAAAGTCTTATGAAGATTTCTACCCTTATGAAATGCACCAAGATTTGATGGAAAGATACCATCAAAGTGCACGACAAGAGAGGTACGAAGTCATCTGCTCCACGATAACAACCATGATGAAGGACGGAGAGTCCGTCACGAGCCACATGCAGAAAATGCAAAGGTATGTGGATCGTTTGCTGAATCTCAATGTGAACTTCCCTGAGGAGCTTGCAATAGATATCATTTTGCACTCCTTACCATCGTGCTATGATCAATTCCGCATGACATATCACATGAACAAGGAAGAGGTCACCCTCAGCAAACTTCAGGGACTTCTCAAGACCGCAGAAACAGGTCTTAAGGGGAAGTCGGTTGCTATCACTCCTACTCCAGACTCAACTCCGGTCTTGGCAATCGGGCAAAGTCGAGGGAGGAAGAGAAAGAGATCTTCGAAGGGTACCAAGGCTCGGACCCTTGATGGCTCTTCTTCAAGTGGAACCAAGAAAGGTTTCATTACTCCTTCTTCTGACCCAAAAGAGGCTGAATGCTTCTATTGCCATGAAAAAGCTCATTGGAAGCGGAACTGCCCAAAGTACCAGCAGGATGTAAAGGATGGGAAAGTCAAACCCAACCATGCAGATATTTACACTATCATTTCTAATAACTCACCCCATTCGAAATCTTGGGTCCTTGATACCGGTTGTGGTATTCATATTTGTTGTGACTTGCAGGGACTAGGAAGAAGTGAGAATGTGGAGCAAGGAAGAATACACTTAATCATGGGGAATAGGAAAGTTACACCTGTCACCAAGATTGGAGTTTATACTTTATCGCTAAGTAGTGGGTTAAATTTAGATTTGAATAAATGTTGTTATTCGCCAGAAATGGCAAGAAATATTATTTCCTTTCATGCATTGTACAAACAAGGTTTCACATTTTCGTTTGATAATGAAGTTGGTTCGATTAATGCTTTCTTTAATAATGTACTTTATTTTAAAGCATTACCTTGTGATGGTGTGTATGAAGCTGTATCTGTTGTAGATAACTTAGGAAATAATGTTTTGTGTATTGATTCTACTAATAATAATAACTTGGATAAAGCATCATTATGGCATTGTCGTCTTGGACATATAAGCAAGAAACGCATAGGCCAACTCCAAAAGGATGGAGTCTTGGAGTCGTTTGACCTAAAGTCAAATGATAGTTGCGAATCATGCTTACTTGGAAAAATGACAAAGTCACCCTTCACAGGCTCGTGTGAAAGGGGTGAAGGTTTGTTGGACCTTATACACACGGATGTGTGTGGGCCATTCAAACATGCCACAAGGGATGCTAATCGTTATTATTTGACTTTTACTGATGATTACAGTAGATATGGATATGTCTACTTAATCAAGCATAAGTCAGAGACTTTCGAGAAGTTTAAGGAATTTAAACAGGAAGTCGAGAATCAATTGGGCAGGAACATTAAGATGCTTCGATCCGATCGGGGTGGTGAGTATCTTAGTTCAGAGTTCCTCGACTATCTAAGGGAATGTGGGATTGTCTCACAATTGACACCTCCCAGGACACCGCAGTTAAATGGTGTGGCTGAGAGGCGTAATCGAACCTTGTTGGACATGGTTCGTTCCATGATGAGACGAGCCTCGCTACCAATCTCATTCTGGGGGTATTCCTTAGAGACTGCCGCCCATATCCTTAATCTAGTCCCTACAAAGAAAGTTGCCAAAACTCCTCACGAGATGTGGACTGGTAAAGTACCTAAACTAGACCACATCAAGATTTGGGGTTGCGAGGCTTTCGTGAGATGCGAGTCTCATGATAAGCTTGAACCCCGAAGTGAGAGGTGTATTTTCATCGGCTACCCACAGCAATCCTTTGGTTACCTCTTCTACAGACCTAGTGACAATGTGGTCTTTGTAGCAAGAAGAGGAGTCTTTCGAGAAAGAGAGTTTATAAGCCAAGGAGACAGTGGGAGGCAAGTTGATCTTGAAGAAATTCAAGAGTCAAGTGGTGAAGGAACTTCAAACTCTAGCCCTCAACTTGAGGAGGAAACTCCGGTTGAGCCAATTGACGAATCTGTACCTCCGAGGCGTTCCACGAGAGTTAGGAGTGCACCTGAGCATTACTATGGATTCCATATTACTGCAGAAGGTGAGACACTTATTAGTGATGAGACACTAGTAAGTCAAGATGACCCTAATAGCTACGAGGAAGCCATGGCAGGCCCCGAGTCTGCTAAATGGAAAGAGGCTATGGATAGCGAGATACAATCCATGTATGACAATCAAGTTTGGAACTTGGTTGAGAATGTACCAGGTCGAAAGACTGTAGGGTGCAAATGGGTCTTCAAGAAGAAGACCGACATGGATGGTAAAGTACACACTTATAAGGCTAGACTGGTTGCAAAGGGCTTCTCTCAAATTCCTGGAGTGGATTATGATGAGACCTTTTCTCCGGTAGCCAAGATTAAGTCTATTCGGGTTCTGTTAGCCATAGCCACATTTCATGACTATGAAATTTGGCAAATGGATGTCAAAACCGCTTTCCTTAATGGGAAGTTGGCTGAAGATGTTTACATGAGTCAGCCAGAGGGTTTTGTCAGCAACAAGTACCCTAATAGAGTGTGTAAGCTTGAGAAATCCATTTATGGATTAAAGCAAGCACCTCGCAGATGGAATCTTTGCTTTGATGAAAAGGTCAAGGAATTTGGCTTTTCTAGGAGTGAAGATGAATCTTGTGTATATGTCAAGGCTAGTGGGAGTATAGTTAGCTTTTGGTATTGTATGTGGATGACATACTACTCATAGGAAACGACATTCCAACCCTGCAGGAAGTAAAGTCCTTGCTTGGAAAGTGTTTCGCTATGAAGGACCTTGGTTAAGCTGCCTATATTTTGGGGATAAGGATCTTGAGAGATCGGAGTAAAAGACTAATTGGACTTAGTCAAAGTACCTACTTGGATAAGGTGCTGAAGAGATTCAGCATGCAAGACTCCAAGAAAGGAGAGTTGCCCATCCAGAGTAACGCCAAACTGAGTAAGACACAAAGCCCTAGCACTGAGGCTGAGATAGCACAAATGAGTCGAGTACCTTATGCTTCGGCTGTAGGATCGATCATGTATGCTATGACGTGTACTCGACCTGATGTAGCTTTTGCCCTGAGCATGGTTAGCAGGTTTCAGGGGAACCCTGGCAAGGCACACTGGACTGCGGTAAAGAATATTCTCAAGTACCTATGAAGGACTAAGGACTGGTTCCTTACCCTCGGTGGGAGTGATGACTTAAGAGTTGTAGGGTATAGTGATGCTAGCTTCCAGACTGATAGGGATAATTTCCGCTCTCAGTCGGGCTGGGTCTTTACCCTAAATGGAGGAGCAATTTCTTGGAAGAGTTCCAAGCAAGAGACAGTGGCAGATTCTACTTGTGAATCAGAGTATATTGCAGCTAGCGAAGCGGCAAAGGAGGCGTTATGGCTGAGGAACTTCATTGGAGACCTTGGAGTTGTACCAGCTATTAAAGAGCCAATGGAAATTTTCTGTGATAGTGAAAGTGCTGTTGCCTTAGCCAAGGAACCAAGGGATCACGGGAGATCCAGACACATCGACAGAAAATACCATTTCATCAGACATCGGATCGAAGAAGGACTCCTCGTGGCAAAGAGGGTATCATCAGATGAGAATCCGGCAGATCCCCTCACGAAGGGACCGACTCGGATTAAGCATCTCCAGCATGCTCGGAGCATAGGGCTGAAGGATGATATTAGATTTAGTAGTTAGATAACCTCGAAATTTGTAAAGTGTAATTGACATTTGATGATGAATAAAAGTGTTGCTATCTCTTGTCAATCGTTTACTATATTTCTTTTGCATGTTTTGACTTCCAGAATAATTTTGTTTGGTATAACATATTATTCAAACCTCCACAATCGGTCAGATGTCGGAAGTAGGTATGAATCAAGACTGTCATGTTTGGTTGTAGAGGTCTTGGACAAGGCTACAACAATCATGAGTGCTCATAAGTTCTGAGCATTGGACTCAACCCACGCTCACTGGAATCACTTCATGGAATTCTATCTCGAGTGATCGTGAGACGGTAATATCATATAAGTCTTTAAACCTAGAGATATGATTTGTTACTTACAAGTTGGTTATGCATTGATTGTATGAAAAACGCATTGGTAACTCGATGTTATAAATCACGCTCTTGTGTGTAATTCAATGAGTAGTAGAACAAACATATGAGTCGAAGTTTATCTGTTCCTTCTTGGATTAGAAGCTGATATCTGGGCCCCTCGATGATTTTGTTTTGACCTATGTACCGGGCCCGGTCAGAACTAAAATTGATGTGTTCAATGAAGTTCTTTGTCAAACAAATCGGAAATCGGGAAACAAAGTGTTGGACAATAAGTAAGACATTGTTCCATGTATTTGTCCGACTGATATCTAGAACAGAGGATTATATGATCACTTATCTTAAATGGTGTACTATCATCTTCTCAGTTTTGAGAAACCTTGTAAAGAGCTACGATTGCCGATCGGTTCCTGAAGTCATACTTGCAGTAATAGTTATTAGACTTATCCAAGTGGGAGACTGTTGGATAAGGTATCTAAGTCCATAACTATTTCTGGTATGTACTTGACCCGACCCGGCATGGTCCATTTGGGTTGCATGGCACCATGCAATTGGATAGACTAAATGAGAGAAATAACACTTGGAGATTATTAATATATTATAAGTTCTAATATATTAATAATATTATTTGATTAGTTTGATCAAGAATTAATTTAGAATTAATTAAGTGATCAAAAGATAACTAATTAAATATATGGGTTGATTATGTAAATCATCCATATCTTGTATAGTGGGCTAAAAGGCTCCATGGATTATCAAGTTGGGTTCCATCCATAGGATGCTCCATGGATGCTCCATGGGAGTTACAAACCCATGGGTCATGGAAATGAAGAGTCCTGACACATTAGGGTTTAACCCTAGATGTGTCAACACTATATAAGAAACATGTTCTCCACCTAAAATCGGCTACACTAAGAAACAAGAGGGCTTGGCCGATTTTGAGAAGTGTGTGTTCTCTCATAAGTTCTTCCAAGAGCATTTGGTGTTGTGTGAAGCATTTGAGGCATCACACATGGGGTGCTAGGCTCACAAGGTTTCAAGGAACACAAACAACAACAAGGTAAGTTATTCTATCTATACTTTATGTTAAAATTGTTCCCCATGTATGCTAGATAGGAATATAACCTTGGAATTCAACTTTGCATGATAATTAGACAAACATAGATCCAAGGTTATTAGGGTTGCATGTACACTTAGGAAGTGTTAGAATGCTCAAAACCCATCACATTCGCTTTCGTTTTTGGTGTCTCCTTGGCTGGTTCCTTTTGAACTACAGGAGTTTTACTTTGAGCCGAAGGAGCAGAGGGAATGTCTTCTTTTGCCGAACGATCATTCTTCTGAGGAATATCTTTTGTACCACTGGTGCTTGGCTCATCGAAATTGTCCCGCTTATTCAAGGGTTCAGGTATGTATCTTCCTTTGCTCTTCCAGGAGGTTCTTTCAGATAAACCAATGGTTTCGTTTGCATTATCTATTGGAGCTTCCCAGAAGTACTCATCGCAGCCATCAGCATTGTCTTCATTTACAATAGCTATGAGTTCAGCTGTTTGATGTTCGGTTACTCCTGTCACCTGGTATACTTGATTCGGAGTGGTCCTGACCTTTTGATATACAACTGCTTTCTCAACTAATATTGGGGACTTTTGATGGGACAAACGAGCGAACTCTACTGAATTTTCAGAAATAAGATTCTTGTGGTTTTCAGGTTCGTTTTTAGTAAATTCTGAGCAGTCAACCATGTCCTCAACAGAAATTTCACTTATGTTTTCGTCCTCGTCAAGCTCAGATGCATTCTCAACATCAATTTTGTTTTCTGAGCTTACATTGGCGTTTAAAGAGTCAAATTTTTGCATGGTTTCGGTTCTCAGTTTAAGTCTGTCATTTTCATCCAAAAGATTTTTAAGCTTGTCCTTGTGGTCTTTGGATTTAATGAAGGACTCAATTTTGTGCAGTCCATACATGTAGGTTGGATTGACGTCATCAGACGATATCACACTCTCACAATTGTAGGCTTCGGCATCGATTTCATCCTCCTTAAACTCTAGGAAGGGCAAAATCATGCGATGGATCTTTTGGCCTATTTCACAATCCAAGTGAAGCTGAGTAATATTAGAATACAAACGTTTAGCAATTAAAGAAAAAAGATTCCACTGTTTTAACAATTTTAAATTGTCTCTTTGCAAATAAATGTTTTCATCTTTAACTTTAACTAAATCCGACTCCTTTAACTCGATCCACATTCTCCGCTCCTCACTTTTCGATGCCACCCTACTTAATTGATCAGTCAGGTTAGAATTGGTGACTCGAGTTTGAGTTAAGCTACTATCTAGATGAGAAATTCTTGTATTAACATTTTTTAGTTCTTTCTCATATGAGGATGGTGGTACTTTGGATGAAATAAAAACAGATTGTACCTTCTTTATCAGTTCATCGAGCTCATTGAATTGCTGGCTGAGTGGTTCGGCCGTAAAGCACATGTCCTCCTGTACCTTCAGTCCATCGCTTCCTCCATCGGTGTTGTATCCCCTCATTTGAGATACATCAGTCACCATGAAGCATCTACCTCCACTGCTTTCCTCCTTTGCCACATAAGCCTTTCCATGGGTAGGCTTCCTCACTTCATCGTCTTCTGAGTCGGTAGACCAAACTTCCGTGCTACCGAACTCGTCATCTTTAACCGAACCCTGCACAATGAGAGCATTAATAGAAGGGTTAGCGGTAGACTTCTTCTTTCTTAACTCATCCAATCTTTTCTGCAACACAGCTTCCTCATCATTTCCATCATCCTTTTCAGCCATCTTCTTAAGGACACAGTCCTTGGCATAGTGGTTTTTCCCACCACAGTAGAAACAGCTTACTCCGGAATCGCCATCCACCTTCGGTTCCTTCTTGTGCTCCTCAGCCTTCGGTTCATTGTTCACCTTTTCAGAGCTGTAACTTCCCTGCCAGTTTCGGTTTTTGTTGCTGGGGAATCTCTTCTTTATGAACCTCTTGGGATTGGACACCATCATGACATAATCCTCAGACGTGAGATCATATTCCTCCAAGTTGAGATCTTCATCTTCCATCACAACTTTACTTTTAGATAGGAGGGCCAACGAACCAAGACTAGAAACGATGTTCTTTTCTTGCACCACAGTCTTTTCTTGGGACTTAAGAATACCCACCAGTTTCGCCAAAGAGTATGATTTAAACTGCTCATGGGCTTTGACTGTGGAAACTACTGCTCTCCATTCAGACCTCAATCCATTCAAGAAAGTAACCTTCTGTTCGATAAGCTTCCTTTCAATATCGTGTTTGATCATCTTGCTGAGAAGATGATTGAAGCGATCAAACATCTGGGTCACCGTTTCTTCGGCTCCTTGCCTGAATTCTCCAAACTCAGATAAAAGCAAAGTTTGAATAGAATGTTCAAGATCCTCGTCTGTAGAGTACAGTTCACGAAGTCTATCCCAAACTTCCTTTGCCGTCGTGCATGAGCTGACCAACCTGAATGTGTCGGACTGAAGAGCAAATTTGATCAACCTTAACGCCTTAATATTGCACTGGAATTTATCCTTTTCATCTTGTGCAATATCCTTCACGTCCTTTAGCAGATCATTGTACTCCTTTTGTGTCTTGATGATTCTGGACGATGCAGAATGAGAAAACGGTCCATTGGTGATGGCTTCCCATATGAGGTACCCATTATCCTCCGATCCAATCACGTAGTCTTCAAAGTGATGCGCCCATACTTCATAGTCATGGGTGTATAAGATTGGAATCTTTGTCGTTGAACCGATGCTGTTGGAAATATTAATAAGGTTTGATTGTGTCGCGTCCATTATGATCGTAAAAACCTGTTCACAGATCAGACTTGTAATAAAGCAGATTAGGGCAAAACAATAAATATCAAGATACGTCAATAAAGAGATGAGGGCTCAATAAATATTGATAATTGCGGAAAAACCCTAATGGAAATCTTTTTCACAGAAAAGATGTGTATTGATTACACAGCCTCCTGCTCTGATACCACTTGATGAGATTAAACTAACCTTTAATCTATAAAGATCGATTAGATCTTGAACAAGTATATAAACATAAACAATATGAACGCAATAATATGAATAAGTCAAGATGGAATCAAACGTGTCGAATGATTAAACAAAATCCTCAGAAGAGCTCTATTAAGAACATCAACTGTAGAGGATTGGAAGGTTACAAGAACGATTAAAGAAACCTGTTATCGTCTTGATGAATCGCTATTTTACAGATCTCTAAAAACCTTAACCTAATATGCATGCAAGCGCAAACTTATATACAAAACATAAAAGGTTCACGGCTGGACAGGCCCAAACCGGAATACAAAGCAACTTAAGCTATCGAGCCCAAAAGACGCAATCTTCAAAAATAATCTCTAGCCCAACATTACCTTTGGAAGAACCCTGGCGGATTTCTAGCTCCCTCCTCTTTCTCTCTAATCATCTTCTTGCTAGTTGGTGTTTGTAAGCCATTAGAGGAGTGACAATTGTGACACTAAGCTCCAAGGACAAGAAGATTCAAGCAAGCAACTTAAGGTAATCTTTTGGATCTGTTTTTCTTATGTTATTACCTAGATCTATTGTTGAAAAGTCTTGGATACAATGCATGTTCATTTAGAGAAACCTAGATCCAAGCATTAGGGTTTGTATGTGCACATAGGAATGTTCTTATGGCTAAAATCCATCAGTGGTATCAGAGTCTTGATTGGTTTCTATTGAATTGATGCATTGGTTGCTTGTTTATTGGTTGCAAAATTCGAATTTTTTCATTCTGCCAGATGAGCTCGGCAAGTTCCATAGTGGACTCGGCGAGTAGGCCTCAACTCGGCGAGTCCATTGTGGTACTCAGCGAATTCGAGCGTCAGAAAGAGCTAATTTTGGGATTTCTTGTTGTTTATCTTTTGGATACTTACCTTAATCATGTTAGGTCAATATAAAATCCGATTTAAAGATATATTTGAGTATATTCTTGACCTAATTGAAGATACTTATCAATTAATAAAATATTAATTTCCTTATGTGGTAATTGGTTAATTATTTTAATTAAATTGGTAAATTGTTTTGCAAGAAATAATTAAATAAATCAAATATGGATAATTATGTAATTAAATGTTAATTTAGATTATTTGTTATTTGATCCCCTATATTTTGAAAAGTTTAAGACTTGCCCTCAAGTTTTGAAATTTATGTTTTGTGATTAAAAGTTTAATTTAGACAATTTAAATCTCAAACCCTAGAATTTTACAAGTTTAAAATTCAACCCTATATTTTATATGATTACAAGCTTAACATATATATATATATATATATATATATATATATATATATATATATATATATATATATATATATATATATATATATATGTATATGTATAATTAAAATGCTAGTCTTACCGTTAGTACGCCTCATTCACGAAGTCGGTCTATAAGGTCGGTATAAGGTTGCTGCCAATAAAATGGCGCTTAATGGGTGTACACTCACACCCACCGCTTGCTTGATTGGTGGAGGATTGCTAGCCGAACGGGTAGGATAGGGCAACTCTCTCTCCTCGTTAAAAGTATAATATTAAATACAAAGTAACTACATTTTTTTCAAAAATTCCCAATACTAGTTACTTTAGGAAAAGTGAATTGATGCAATCCCATGAAATTACACTTTGCACCCTTTCTAAGAAGTTAGTGGAGGGTGTGTGGTTTACCAGCACACTAATTGGTTCTAAGCAATGGTGGCAAAGGGTGATTCATTGCTTATCATTGTTCGATGGAGCGTGTGTGGTTTACTGGCACATCGAATAGGTGATTGTTACAATGAAGGCACCATGTGAATTTGCATGGTAATTCACACCCACTTTGTGATCCTCGGTATCCCAATCACAAACGAGAGGGGCATATCGAGATTTAAACATGTCATTGAAAAGTTTCAATGAATCTCATCCAAACCTAGGAATTCTCAATACATTTAGATCTTAAAGTCATGGTGGAGAATTAGTGAATCGTCATTCACTTACCTTCAAATTGTTTGCATGTTAGATTATGGCATCCCTTTTTTAATATGTAAATATTGTTGTTGGATCCTAGCCCTAATTTTATTATTGGGTGATTATTAGGTATTCAAATTCTAATCTATCATTGTCCTTTCTATTTGTAGATGTCGAAAGCGAACAACGCTGCTGCTAGCTCGTTCACATTGATGAGCCTTTGCCAAAAGGTGACTTTCGATGGGACGAACTTTAGCGAATGGATAAGATACATTCGCACAATTGCTCGCTACGAGGACAAGGAGTATGTCCTCGATGAGAAGCTCGAGAAGATCAATCTAGAAATTGTTACTCTAGCTGAAATGACTGCTTTTGAGACACATGAACATGATGCAACGAAGGTTCATTGCATCATGATAGCCACAATGAACTCCGAATTCCAAAAGTCCTATGAGGACATGTATCCGTACGAAATGCACTAAGAATTGTTGGAGAGATACCACCACAACATGAGGTAGGAACATTACGAGATCTTCACAAACACGATGTCCGCCAAAATGGGTCATGGAGAATCTTTAACCGTGCACCTGCAAAAGATGCAAAGGTATGTCGATCATCTTCGCAAGTTGAATGTTGACTTTGGGGAAGACTTTGCGATCGACATGGTGCTTCACTCCTTGCCTCTGTGTTATAAACAATTTAGGATGACATACCACATGAACAAAGAAGAGGTCACCCTAAGTAAGCTCCAAGGTCTCCTTAGGGTTGCTGAGAGCAACCTCAAGGACAAGTCTGTTGCACCCACTCCGAATCCAACCGCTACTCCTGTTTTGGCTATTAGGAAAGGAATAGGCAAGAAGAGGAAGGCTCCGTCTAAGAGCCACCGCAAGGGAAAGTCCCGAGATGGTTCCTCTTCTAGTGGGACCAAAGTTGATCCCTCTAAGCCCAACCCTAACCCAAAGGAGGCAGAGTGCCACCACTACCACAAAATAGGGCATTGGAAGAAAAGCTTCCCAGACTACCTGCAAGCCATCAGGGAAGGAAAGATCAAGCCATCTTTCGCAGTTATATACACAATTAAATCTGATGATTCATCTCATGCTATTTCTTGGGTCCTTGATACCAGGTGTGGTTACCACATTTGTTCTAAATTGCAGGTGGAAGAATAAATCTAATCATGGGAAACAGAAGATTGTCACATGTGACCAAGATTAGAGTGTATTCTCTAGTGCTTAGGAATGGTTTATGTTTAGATTTGAACAATTGTTTCTATTCACCAGAAATGGCAAGAAACGTCATTTCATTTCATGGTTTGTTTAGACAAGGATTTAGATTTTCTTTTAATAATGAGAATGGTTCTATTTGTGCTTATCTAAATGGTGTCTTATATTTTGAAGCAATACCATGTAATGGAATTTAGGAAACTGTTATGATTGTAGATAACCTTGGAAATGATGTTTTATGCATGGATTCTTCCAATAGTATGGATAGAGCATCCTTGTGGCATTGTCATCTTGGACATGTCAACAAGAAGCGCATAGCCCAACTCCAAAAGGATGGAGTGTTGGAATCATTCGAACTTAGGGAAGATGACACATGCGAGTCTTGTTTACTTGGAAAGATGACCAAGTCACCATTCACTAGTACATGTGAAAGGGGTGAGGGGTTATTGGACCTCATACATACCGATGTATGTGGACCGTTTAGATCAACCACAAAGGATGGGAACCACTTCTATGTGACTTTTACCGATGACTATAGTAGATATGGGTATATCTACTTAATCAAACAAAAGTCAGAAACATTTGAAAAGTTCAAAGAGTTCAAGAACGAAGTGGAGAATCAATTGGGAAGGAAAATCAAGATGCTTCGATCCGATCGAGGAGGAGAGTACCTAAGTCTTGAATTCCACGACTATCTCAAGGAGTGTGGAATAGTTTCATAATTGACGCCACCTAGCACACCGCAGTTGAATGGTGTGGCAGAAAGGCGTAATCGAACCCTGTTAGACATGGTCCTCTCTATGATGAGTCGTGCTTCACTACCTATCTCATTCTGGGGTATGCCTTAGAGACTGCCGCCCATATCCTTAACCGAGTCCCTACTAAGAAGGTTGCCAAAACACCTCACGAGATGTGGATAGGGAAAGCTCCCTCATTAGCACATATCAAGGTTTGGGGTTGCGAGGCTTTCGTAAGACGAGATACTCACGACAAGCTCGAACCTCATAGTGAGAGATGTATTTTCATCGGCTACCCGCGTAAATCCTTTGGATATCTCTTCTATAGATCGAAGGACAATGTTGTCTTTGTGGTGAGGAGAGGAGTTTTCCGAGAGCAAGAACTCATAAGCCAAGGAGACAGTGGGAGGCAAATCGAGCTTGAAAAGATTCAAGAGTTGATAGATGAAGGAACCTCTGCGGCTGGCACTCAACCCGAGGAGGAAACTCCGGTTGAGCCGATTGACGAGTCCTTACCTCTTAGACGTTCCGAAAGAGTTAGAGTTCAACCCCAGTTTTATGGTTTTCATATTACTACCGAAGGGGACACGTAAATTAGTGATGGTACACTAATAAATCTTGAGGAACCTAATAGTTATAAGGAAGCCATGGCAGGCCCGGAGTCTCCAAAATGGAAAGAGGCAATGGGCAGCGAAATCCAGTCCATGTATGACAACCAAGTTTGGAATTTGGTTGATAATGTGTCCGGACGTAAGACCGTTGGGTGCAAGTGGATCTTCAAGAAGAAGACCAACGTGGATGGAAATGTACACACATATAAGGCGCGATTGGTTGCGAAGGGTTTTACTCAAACTCTCGGAGTTGACTATAATGAGACCTTCTGACCAGTTGCAAAGATAAAATCTATTAGAGTGATGCTAGCGATTACCGCATTTCATGATTATGAGATTTGGAAAATGGATGTCAAAACCACTTTCCTTAATGGGAAGTTGGCTAAGGATACTTACATGGCTCAGCCAGAGGGTATTGTTGATCCGAAGCATCCAAATAGATTGTGTAAGGTTGAGAAGTCTATTTATGGGCTTAAGCAAGCGTCTCGCAGATGCAATCTTTGCTTCGATGAGAAAGTCAAAGAGTTTGGATTTTTACAAAGTGAAGATGAATCATGTGTATATGTCAAATCCAGTGGGAGTATAGTAAGCTTCCTCGTTCTGTATGTCGATGACATACTACTCATAGGAAATGACATCCTGACACTGTAGGAAGTTATGTCCTGGCTCAGGAAGTGCTTCGATATGAAGGACCTCGGAGAGGCTTCCTATATTTTGGGAATAAGGATAGTGAGAGAACGAAGTAAGAGACTAATAGGACTTAGTCAGAACACTTACTTAGATAAAGTACTAAAACGTTTTAGTATGGAAAACTCGAAGAAGGGAGAATTACCGATACAAAATAATGCCAAGTTGAGTAAGACTCAAAGTCTGAGTACCGAAGCCGAAGTAGCAGAATGAGCCGAGTACCATACGCTTCCGCAGTTGGCTCAATCATGTATGCTATGACTTGTACTCGTCCTGACGTAGCCTTTTCTTTGAGCATGGTTAGTAGATATCAAGGGAACCCTGGCAGAGCCCATTGGATTAGGGTCAAGAATATGCTGAAGTACCTTCGGAGGACCAAAGAATGGTTTTTAGTCCTCGGAGGGAGTGATGACTTGAAGGTGCGAGGGTACAGTGATGCCAGCTTTCAGACCGACAGGGATAACTACTATTCGTAGTCAGGCTGGGTCTTTACCCCGAATGGAGGAGCAGTAACTTGGAAAAGTTCCAAGCAGGAAACCGTAGCTGATTCAACGTGCGAATCAGAGTACATTGCAGTGAGCGAAGCATTGAAGGAGGCAATATGGTTGAAGAACTTCATCGGTGATCTTGGAGTTGTACCTACCATAAATGAGCCCATGGAGATTTTCTGTGATAATGAAGGAGCGGTTGCCTTGACCAAGGAACCGAGGGATCATGGTAGATCTCGACATATCGACATAAAATATCACTTTATAAGACATCGTGTAGAGGAAGGACAACTCATGGTGAAGAGGATATCATCAGAAGATAACCTAGCAGATCCGCTTACGAAGGGACTGAGCAGGGTTAAGCACTTGCAACATGCTAGGAGTATTGGGCTGAAGGATGATATTAGTATAGATTAGATAGTATTAGAAACATATAATAGATAAATGTAATTAACTTTTGATGATTAAATAAAAGAGTATTATTTATGAGTAATGTTACTGTCTTATGTTAATCGTTTAACTATTGTTTCACTTTACATGTTATGACTTCCTAAATAATTGAGTTTGTTAAGAATAATCGAATTATTCAAATTGTACACAATCGTTCATATGTTGGAAGTAGGTATGAATGAAGATTGTCATGAATTGGTGTGTAGTTTGTCTAAGTGGTATTAGACATATCAAAGGTTTGCTGCAACGTTCATGAGTGCTTATGAACTAGTTTTGAGCATTGGAACAGACCCGCGGTTGCTTGAATTACCTTATGGAATGTGATAAAAAGGATGATCGCAAGACGATAATATCATATGGTCTTAAAACCTAGATATATGATTTGTTATTTGTTAATTGGTTGTTCATTGATAATGCGAAACCGCATCAGTAACTTGATGTTATAAAACGCATTGTTGTGTATAGTTGATTAATGAATAAGTAAATGCATATAAGTCGAATTTTATCTGTTACTTTTATCCTAAGAGGGTAAAAGCGATATCTCGGCCGCTCGATGATTTGATTTGACTTATATGTCGGGCCCGGTCAGAACTAATTTTGATATGTTCGATTAAGTTCTATGTCGAATAAATCTGAGATCGAGAAACCAAATGCTAGACAATTGGTTCCATATGAATGTCTGCATGATATCTAAATAGAGGATTGTACGATCCCTTATGTAAAGGACAAGATTGATAAGATCAGAGTTTGACATCGTCTTTGAGAGCTACGATTGCTAATCAGAATATGCTTGTATATATAGTTACTAGACTTATCCAAGTGGGAGATTGTTGGAATAGTGTCTAAGGATGCAACTATATTAGGCAAGTATTTGACCCGATTGTGCATGGTTCTTTTGGGTTGCCTTCACCATAGCAACTTGACAGGATGATTTATAATGAGAGAAGAAATACTATTAGTATATTGTGAGAATAATATAAGGAATAATAATATTATTATTTGATGAATATAAGTCATAAATTAATTAGGAATTAATTTGTTGACTTAAAGAGATTAATTAAATAGAAGGGCATAAACTGTTAAGTGTATCATAGTTGTACTTTGGGCTATAATCCCTTAAGGATAAAGGGGGATGGTTTTGAGGGCTTTGGATAGACCTTGAAATCGTCCAAGGCTTATCAAGGGGTTTAAGGGTGAAACCCTAGGAGCCTTAAGTGTATAAATAGACCCAAGGGGTTGATGAAATCAACACTCTTACCTTTAGATGAACCCTGGCCGATTTCTAGCTCCCTCCTCTTTCTCTCTAATAATCTTCTTGCTAGTTGGTGTTTGTAAGCAATTAGAGGAGTGACAATTGTGACTCTAAGCTCCAAGGACAAGAAGATTCAAGCAAGCAACTTAAGATAATCTTCTAGATCTGTTTTTCTTATGTTATTACCTAGATCTATTCTTCAAAAGTCTTGGATACAATGCATGTTCAATTAGAGAAACCTAGATCCAAGCATTAGGGTTTGTATGTGCACATAGGAATGTTCTTATGGCTAAAACCCATCATGTATTTCCACTCTTGCTCTTAATGGAATCTTATAAGCAACACAGATTTTCACAAATGCCATTGTAAGGGTATTTTAAAATAAATAAAATCAAAACATTTACCTTTTATTTTAAAACTTTGCGGAAAAACTTATCCTTACAATCCATATGAGAACGTGTTGTTATCTATTCCTATGCAAAATATCATAACTCCTAAGAGGTCGCTCAAGAATCTGATCTTCAAACTATGCGCTAGAAACCATCTATGCGATCAGATTCAACATATTCTTTCTTTAAGTTTCTTCACTTTTCTTTGATTCTTAATACAGAAACATGTGACCCAGTCATATCATGTATCAAGAATCTCAGAATAGAAACTTAGCAGAGTTAGATAGTGGACTTTACCTGAATTAGAGTCAAACTTATTGACTTAACATCCTTAGGTAAATTTGGCAGCTTCCCAACCAATGCCCCTTTCTTTGGCAATATAAACATATAGACCCTTTTGGTAATGGGACTATCTCAAACTTAGCTTTTCTCTTTACCATTTGATCAACCGAGTTGACTATGGCCAATCCCTTTACATTGGGAAGGGAATGCTTTTTCTGGATTTCCAGTGTCATCATTGTCAATGTCCATAAAGTTTTTAGGAAGTTGATCTTAGCAAATAGATAAGATAAATAAGGGTCTTGTCATAGTATGTTTCATAGGTGTTCCAAAAGAACTCACTATGTGACTTATAAAGTAGTTGAGCCACCAACTTTCTCAAGACTTTGACACCCAACTCTCTCGGCTTGTCAATATGTGACTACATCTCCAAGATGTGATCACACATAGAACTTTGCATGCCAATAGGGCTTGAGTGACCTTAAACGTTTTAGGAACTTGTGGGTTAGGGAGAATATTGGAGGAGGTGAAAGAAGTATGATTTCCATGGGACATCATATTCATTTAGGAAAGCTTGTTTCAAGAGATTTGGGAAGATCATAAATGTCTAAACCAAACATCTTTTGGGAGATATTCTAGATAGTTGATTTAAAGTCCTTAATATAACACCCAATATGAAATATTAAGGTTAGGACCCAACACAATACTTTTATAACTTGGGAGAGGGATTCCGTAATCCAAGCTATAAAATATTCGAAGGTAGGCGAATGACGATTCACTAATTTCCACCATGAAAACAAAATATATATATTATAATGTTTTAATTGGTTTTTGAAACTCCTAAATCTTTGAGATTCATTGAACTTTTCAATGGAATGTTTCAATCTCGAGTGTGCCATTCAGGTTTTGTGACTGTGATGTCGAGGATCACAAAACAAGGTGTGAAGTAACCATGCAAATTACTTGGTACCCTTAAGTGTTTACCCCTCAATCGATGTGTCGGTTAACCACACACGCCCCATCGATACTATGATAAACATTAAGTTACCCTTTGCCTACCTTGTTAAATACGAGTTAGTGTACCGGTTAACCATACACGCTCCACTAACTGACTTAAACAAAGTGCAAAGTGCAATTTCATTGATTAGCACCTTATTCACTTTTTCCTAAGTAACTATGATTGGGTATTTATAAAAGCTTTAGTTTCTTAGTATTTATCATTAATACTTTTAATGAAGGAAGAATTATAGTCCTTCTCCTACCCGTTCGGCTAACGACCCTCCACCGGTCAAGGAAGCGGTGGGTGAGAGTGGACACCCATTAAACTGCCATTTTTTAGGCAGTAACCTTATACCCCCCTTATAAACCGGCTTCGTGAATGAGGCCTACTAACGGTAAGACTGACTTTACTCTTATACATATATATAATCATTTACTTTTAATATTATAATAGTATAAGGGTGTATTTTAAACATTTAAAATACTTGGTGGTATAATTTATTAATTAAACTATACTCTTAATTTAAATAAACTTAAACCATGTCTTTATGGAATTATTAACTTTTTTAATTAACACTTTAAATAATTTAATGAAGTCCAAAAAGTTTGAACTTTAACTTTTAAAATTCTAGAGTTTGGAATTAAAGTGTATATGGGGTGACTTTACAAATTCCAAAACTTGAAGACTTTAAAAGCATTAAAAAAATGTGACTCTTCATTTTTTCATAACTTATGGAAATTTTGTGAGTTATAAAATTCGTAAATGTGACTTTTCAAGTAACTTGAGGATAAGTTACAAACACACATATTATTACCAACTTCTAGATTAATTTGGATTGAAAACAACTATCTCATAATTTTTTTCTATTAATCTAAACAAACTCATAAACATGAACATTCATAATCAACATTTTTCAAGCATCATATAAAGATGTATAAAACTTGAAACTTTGATTATTATAATTTATTTGGATGAGAATAAACATTACCATAGTATCAAATTTGTGGTAATGATTGTAATCCAAAACAGGCCAAAAAAACACGAATATATGCTGTCAGGGTGTCCAACTTGTCGAGTGCATGAACCAACTCGACGAGTTGGACGAAATTGCTCATGGAATCGTCGAGTCCATCAATGGACTCGCCGCGTCTGTTGTCCAAATAGCAAAAATTCAGTTTTTTTTCCAGCTATTTGCATCAAGTATAATTGAAAACAACCCATTGCTCTGATACCACTGTTGGGTTTTGGTATACTACAACATCCTATGGTGCACATACAACCCTAAATACCTTGGATCTATGTTTTCACTAATTATACATGCAAATGGTTTCCAAGGTATTAATCTTACAACTAGCATGCATTTAACATAAAAATATAATATACTAGTTAGGATTACATACCTTTTGATGGAGCTTGAATTCTTGGTGTATTTGGCCTTAAAAAGCTTAGCCCCAATAGTGTGGAAGCCTCAAATGGAATCACAACACACCATGGACAAAGGATGAACTTAAGAGAGAATTACATGCACATAAAAGACATCATGAACTCTAAAGAGATACAAGTAGCGATTTTGGGCAATGAAGTATCTATTTATATGTGGGGTTTCTAGGGTCATGGATATAACCCAAATCCATGCCCATGGGTTTTATGATCCGTGCTTCATGTGGCCCAACTCTTTATGTATCCATACATAAACTTGGTCCAACATGGATCATAAGCCCAACACATATAAATATAACTAATTATCATAATTAGTCCCCATAGATTTAATTAGTCTCTTTCGACCACTAAATTAATTCCAAATTAATTATTGATCAATACTAATTAAAACATATGATTTCATATTAATATATTATTACTTATAATATATTAATAAACCATAAATAACTTTCTCTCAAAAGTCCATAATAACAAATTATCCTGATTTGATGCAACCCAAATGGACCATGCTACTCTCGGGTCGAATACATACCAATAATAGTTATGGGCTTAGACACCTAATCCAACAGTTACAACAACACTAAAAACTTACCAACACTACTACAATGAAAACTTTAGAACATAACATTAACCTAAAATATTATAGGAGTATTTTGTGATACTATAATTACTTATTCGAGAGCAAAAAGGTCTTTATTAGTAGGTCAATAGTTGCTGAGTGGATACGCTAAGGTTATATGTGACTAGGGTGTCACAGACTTAGAATATGTGATCTTTGCTTTACTTCATGTTCCTTGTTTGGTTGTGGACTTAGAGTAAGGCTCACTTATTCGAAGGTTTATTCTATCTTGGTTACATATGAATGGTATGTACTACGCTAGTATTGAAGTAACTTGTAAGAATCATCCAATAATTATCTTAGGTACTACATCCATTATATGTTTCTTACATCCCTTTTCTCGCTTAGATAAAATTGTTGGATTCCATCAACTTGGCGACCCGTACTATTCCGATCAAGGAGTTAGAGGATGGCTCGAAGCTGAACCTGAGAACGAGATCCCAGTGGTGCCTGCAAAAGAAGACCCCAAAGAGACTTCTAATGAAGAGAATGAGGAGGAAGTCTAAGAAGACTCGGACTCAGAACTGGAGGTCTACAACCCACCCTAAGTTGCTGAAAATCGTAACCCTCATCTAGTTTTTCAAGGCCCGATGCCTTTGTGGGCAGTGAACATGGGTAGTTGGCACCCCGAACAGGGATAACCACCTCCCTACAATGGAGACCGAAGCTTCTACAACCTAAATGGGGAGGCTTAGCAGATAGAGTCCTTCCTATTATGGTTCATTGGGTTGCTTGCAATGCGGAGCAGGGATGAACAAACTTTTACCAAGTCATGGAGATCCGTGCTAACTCCAGAGTCAACACGGTTCATCTTCGTCATCTGAACAATGACCAGAACTTTGAAAGATCTCGCACTGACACCCTACAGGTGGAGTTGAATGCCTTTCGTTCTTAAGCTAGGTATCTTCATCAAAACCAAGTGGTACAGCAAAGATGTGTTTGGGAAACGGAACAACAGCTGGCTGAAGCCAAGGTTGTATCAAGTACCAACTAGAACAACTCCCCTGACAAGTAGAGCCTACTCTACTCTTTATTTTGGATATAATTAGGTCCATGTATAGACTCTAGTATTAACTTCATGCTTATGTTAAAGACCTTGAACTTTCAGTCTGTTAGGTCTTAGTTCTGTCAAAATTTTCTCATTTCTGGTTTGATGTAAGACCTACTCCAAGGTCATTTTCCCGAACTTATTACATCTTAAATGCCAGTGATATTGACTGACATCTAATCTCATGAGAAATCTTGATCCAAATGCTTTCATCATTCTATTTTTATATATTTATTTCAATCATACTCTCATTTTTTTGTTGGGCTATGGTCAGTTAGTCCATGGACCACTCTCATTTTTCTCACTATTGAATCATTAATATCATCTTCATCTTTATAGACTTTTAGTTGATCAATGCCTCCACGAAGAGTGACAAGACACAATCCCCCGATAACTTCAACTAAACCACGACCTCCTCCACAATACGATCTTGCAGCTCTCCAAGCTGCAGTAACACATTATGCCGAACCATTTCTTGTCGATCGCGGATCTGGAGAAGCTTCCGGTGGGGACTGCCTGGAGAGGGGAACATGGTTGGAATGAAGTTATTGATGGATTCAGAGACCGTGTGACTAGATGGAATAAGGAAGTGTTTGGAAATATGAAATAGAAGAAGGAAATTTTGTACCAAAGATTGGATGGCATTAACCGAAAGCTTGCAGCTGGCGCTTACTACCCTGAAATTGACAGACTGAGAAATGATCTTTGGCTTTAATCTGCGGCTGTTACGACAGCCTTAGCTCAATTCAGCGCTAGCAGTACTAGCAGGAGTGGAACAACTGTACATTCTACTCAAGGTGTTGCTCCCGTGAGATCATTGCTCTGTCGCAATGGTTCGAAAAGACTAAGTCGATCTTCGAGATCTGATCCTGCCCGGAAGGAAGCAAAGTAAAATTTGTTGCCTGTACCTTCTCGGACAAAGCCCTAACAAGGTGGACTAGCCATGTTAAGTCACTTACTCTGGTAGTGGCTAATGCAATGGCCTAGGAAGCTCTAAAGGAGCTGATGATTGAGGAGTACTGCCCAAGGGGCGAAGTTCAGAAGCTTGAAGAAGAACTTTGGAGCCGAACCATGAAGGGCTCTGACATAGTTGCGTACACCACCACGTTCAGTGATCTGGTGGCTCTATGTCTAGGAATGGTCCCTAATGAGGAAAAGAAAGCTGAGAGGTACTTCTAGGGGATGGTGCCTCCATTTCATGGGAATTTCTTAGCTTCAAACCCCATTACCTTCGACAGTGCCAAACGATTGGCACAACGATCACGGAGTATGCACACCGACAACAACAACAACCCGTGCCATCCCAGAACCATCCAAAGCTGCAGGAAACAAGCGGAATTTTTGGGACAAGAAGAAAGGCAACACAGTGCAGAACTCTGCCAAGAAGCATCAAGTAGTGCCTGTTCATGCAGTGATAACACCTACTATCACCCCGTCGATGAAGCAGTATGTGGGAAGCTTGCCAAAGTGCAACCAATGTAGCTTCCACCACAACGGACCCTGTTGGGAAATGCAGTGCGCTAACTGCAATAGGAAGGGGAACACTGCCCATTTCTGTAAATCTCCGGCTAGGACAATCACACAAGTCCTAGGTATTGGAGTGGGCCAGGCTTGCTACGGATGTGGCGAAGTGAATCACTACAAGAGGAACTCCGCGAAGGCAGGGAATGCTGGCGGAGTGGGAAGGGTTTTGGAAATAGGCCACGAGGAAGCGGTAGAAAACCCTACAGTTGTCACTAGTATATTTCTCCTCAATAAGTCTTATGCATGCATACTGTTTGATAGTGGAGCGGAGAGGAGTTTCGCGAACCAAAAATTTGCACACTTACTTAAACAAAAATCACGTTCATTGAATGAACCGTTCACTGTAGAAATGGATAACAGAAAGACTGAAAGCACTTGATGTATATACATAGGATGTACTCTATCTCTAGATATCCATTCATTTCCAATCGACCTCATGCCTGACTCATTTAAAAGTTTCGACGTCATTATCGGTATGGATCGGTTGTGTCTTCATCATGCTGACATCATGTGCTTTGAAAAGCCCATTCGTCTTAATCTATCGTCTAGAAAAACCGTAGTTATCTATGGTGACAAACCAGGCAGAACCTTCGTATCATATCAAGTATACAAGCCCAAAAGTACTTACGAAAGGAATCTCATGCATTCCTTGCTCATGTAGTCGATATGAGCCAAGAGACGAAAGACATAAAGAACATCCCAGAAGTACGTGATTTTCCCGACATCTTTCCGGATGAACTACCAGTATTACCACCATAGCGCTAAGTCGAGTTCAGAATCAACTTAGTTCCAGGGGCTACCGCAGCAGCCAAATCGCCCTATCAACTAGCACCAGGGGAGATGCAGGAGCTATCTGGTCAACTGAACGAACTACCTATCAAGGGATTTATTAGACCAAGCTTCTCACCCTAGGGAGCACCGGTCTTGTTCATGAAGAATAAAGATGGATCGTTCCGTATGTGCATCGACTATAGAGAAGTAAACAAGCTTACTGTCAAGAACCGATACCCTCTACCTAGCATAGACGACATGTTCGACCAATTGCAAGGGGCGAATTACTTTTCAAAGATTGATTTCAGATCCGAATATAACCAGTTACGAGTGATACAAGAAGATGTTCCCAAGACATCCTTTCGAACTTGTTATGGACACTACGAGTTTGTACTGATGCTATTCGGATTGACTAATGCGCCCGTAATATTCATGGACTTAATGAATAGGGTGTTCCGTCCATACATGGATCGGTTCGTCATTGTATTTATTGATGACATACTTATCTACTCTCAGAAAAAAGAGGAGCATAGTCAACACCTGTGTTGGGTCTTAGAAACACTACGATCAGAGAAGCCTCACGCGAGGTTCTGTAAGTGCGAATTTTGGATTCGAAGATTCGGATTTTTGGGCCACGTAGTTAGTGAAGAAGGAATTCACATGGACCCTTCCAAAATTAAGGCCATTGAGAACTGGTCAGCTCCAAAGATGCCTACAGAAATTCGTCAATTTCTAGGTCTCGCTGGCTACTATCGCAAGTTTATTCAGAACTTCTCTAGGATCGTGAAACCGCTCTGAAGCGAGCCTTATGCAGCGCACCAATACTATCCCTCCCTGAAGGGATAGAAGACTTCATGGTTTATTATGATGCATCCAAACAAGGGCTTGGTTGTGTACGTATGCAACAAGGTAAGGTCATCGCCTATGCCTCAATACAGCTAAAGACACACGACGTCAACTACACCACGCATGATCTTGAGTCAGAATGAGTGGTATTTGCTTTAATGATCTGGACACACTACCTATATGATAGAAATAGCACTATCTTTACAGATCACAAAAGCCTTCAACATATGTTCGACCAGAAGAAGCTCAACATGAGACAACGACGGTGGGTCGAGCTACTCAGTGACTACGAATGCGAAATTCGTTATCATCCCAGTAAAGCCAATGTAGTAGTTGACGCTCTAAGTCGGAAACTTGAAAATGTGGCAGGTGAATCCCTGAGAGGAATGGATAAAAACTTGGAAGTCAAGGTTGGTCAAGCCTTATATCTCATGGATTGGATCTGGACACCGAAGCACGATGGTTTCAGAGACTTGGTCATGACCGAAGCGCACAACACTCGATATTTCGTCCACCCAGGTTCAGATAAGATGTATATGGATCTCAAAAAGTTATATTGGTGGCCTAACATGAAAGCAGAGATTGCTACCTTCATGAGTATGTGTCTTACTTGCGCCAAGGTTAAGGTCGAATACCAGAAAGCCTCAGGTTTACTACAACAACCGGAGATACCGAAATGGAAGAGGGAATGGATCACAATGGATGTCATAACCAAGTTGTCCAAGACAACGGGTGGTCTCAACACCATATGGGTGATCGTAGACAGGTAAACTAAGTCCGCACACTTCCTACCGATCAAAGAGATAGCCGAGATGGAGACACTAAAAAGGACTTACATTAAAGAAGTTGTACGACTACATGGTGTTCCCATATCCATTGTCTATATTAGAGATAGTAGATTCACTTCAAGATTCTGGAAGTCGCTACAAGGTTCTCTAGGAACTAAGTTGGATATGAGCGCAACCTATCATCCGCAAACCGATAAAAAAATGAGAGGACTATTCAAATTTTGGAAGATATGTTGTGAGCATGTGTGATAAACTTTGGGAAGACATGGGATACTCATTTACTCCTTGTTGAGTTCTCCTACAATAACAGTTATCACACAAGCATAAAGGCTGCTCCATTTGAGGCCCTCTATGGCCTTAAGTGCAGATCCCCTCTGTGTTGGGCTAAAGTGGGTGATACACAGTTAGCTAAAGGACAAGTTCTTGATAGCACTCTAACAGGTCCAGAAATTATTCGGGAAATGTCAGAGAAGATCGTTCTGATTCGTGAACGATTGAAAGCCTCAAGAAAGTGATAGAAAAGCTACGCAGACAATAGAAGGAAACCTTTGGAATTACAGGTTGGTGACCATGTTGTACTGAAGGTCTCACCCTGTAAGGGCTTTATACGCTTTGGAAAGTGTGGGAAGCTAAATCCAATATACATAGGGCCTTTTGAGATTCTCGCTAGAATCGGCCCTGTAGCTTACAAACTCGAACTACCTCAAGAACGTGGTAATGTACACCCTATCTTCCACGTGTCGAACTTGAAAAAATGCCTATTCGATGAGACTCTTGTTATGCCACTCGATGAAATAGAGATCAATGAGAGCCTGAACTTAGTTGAAGAACCAATAGAGATGATGGACCGAGAGGTCAAGCAAACTAAGCATAGTCGTATCCCGATAGTGAAGGTTCGCTGGAATGCCAAGCGAGGACCTGAATTCACTTGGGAGCGGGAGGATCAAATGAAACTTAAATATCCTCATCTTTTTACATAGTTTTTCTGTATTTCCTTAAACTCTAATTTCAGGACAAAATTTCCTTTAATAGGGGATGATGTGACAACCCAAAATTTCTATCTTGTAAAGTCAATCAAATGGAATCCCATGGCAGAATTGTATCAGTTACCTTTTAGCCTTGCTAAGGGTTATTCTAGGAGATTTTAAGCCTAGTAAGTTCAAGTATTGGTTGTTAGAAGGTATTAACTTAAGATCCTTGAGTTACAATTGAGTCGGAGCTTCCTTCACAAGGAGTTCATGGCCGCAAACTAGGGTTTACGGCTGTAAACCCATGGCCAGCCGTGAACCCCTCTCTTAAGTGTGAGGTTCCTTCATTTTTATTCATTACTCATATCTTCAAGTCAAGAACACTCATAGTCTCTCAAGTATCATCAAGAAAATCACCCTTTCTCTTCAAAAACGTAAGTGATTCATCCCTTTTTTCTAAGTTAATCTTCGCAATCATATGAATCCTTTGAGTCACATCCACGAATTCAACACTTTTGGTTTGCATCTTCAAGATCATCATTTTTTCACCAAGAACACACACTTGTTCTTGGTGGCCGTGAACACCCCAAGGGCTTCCAAAACTTAAGTATCCTTTCCATATACTTGTTATCTATTAGAAGCTCTTGAAACCTCACGAAACAAATACCTTTTAAGCATGAATCAATAACAAAAATGCAAGATCTTCAAGTGTTTACGGCCGTAAACACTTCTTGTGGTCGTATACCTTTCTTAGTTCATGTGGTGGCCATGAACCCTTCAACCCATGCCCGTAAACCATTCATAGGATCAAGTCTAGGGTCGTAAACACTTCATGTGTGGCCATGAACACTCCTTGGCCATCCAAACTTCCTTGTGTGGTGGTGAACTCCATTCATACAATCACATGTGATTGTAACACTTCATTTCAAGTGTTTCCTAGTCCCTAAGGATGTTTCCCTTAAATTTTTAGTTGTTATATACAATAATTACTTCCATATATGTGTTATTATATGTTTATTAGGATCTGTTTATGCTCAGGATTCCACTGGGCATACTTAGCATCCTATATCGATCTTTCATCCGAACTACTCACAACAAGTGAGTTCATACCCCTACAAGTATGCTTTAAAATGCTTTTAAATGATTTTAGAAAGGAATACAAGTATAACACAATGAAATTGTGTTAATCATTTTACATGTGAAAACAACATTCAAAAGGATTTCTTATACTCGAACTTGTTGAAAACTCTTTTAAAGCTTTTATAAACTTCTTTTTATCAAATCACATTTGTCTATCTATTTACGTATAAGTATGCTTTAACAAACTTAGGATTATTTCTATATACCTTGACTCATGTTCCTTGTTTGGTTGTGGGCTCGGGGTAGGAACATACTATACAAATACAATAACAAAGATAACACTAATGTGAGTCATTACTTCATGGCATGACATTATACTGCTGTGTCACGTTGTGTAACCAGAGTCTCCTAGAAGGAGAGCATGAGTTTGTGTATAGATCTATATGGGATTGACCATCCTAAACCTTGATGCTAGCTACAGTGGGACCTGTAGGTCTACGGGTGACAAATGTCATACCATTTCAATGACTTTGGAACGTCGTGATTTATTCTAGTTAATGAAGCGTGGTTATAATCTCATCACATTTTACCTTAATTAAACAATTGGTTTAAGGTAGCTAGTACATCAGTAGTCACATTATAGAACACTACTGTTGAAAACTTTTTTAAAGCTTTTATAAACTTCTTTATATCAAATCATATTCGTCTATCTATTTACGTATAACTATGCTTTAACAAACTTAGGACTAATACTACGTACCTTGACACATGTTCCTTGTTTGGTTGTGGGCTTGGGGTAGGATCACTAGTCGGAATGACATTTAAATCATAGTTATACTTATTAAATAGGTATGTGAATATTAAACGCATTTTAAGGATTATTCTTAACTTTGTTGCTCGGTAAGTAACTGAGTCTTTTATATGCATTAGTAATAGTCAAACAATTACGCTAGTAGACTATAATAGGTATAGTTTCGTGGATTACTACTTACTATTTTTAGAACAGTGAAACTTACATGAGTCAATTCATACATGAGTCATTTCGAACATACTATAACAAGAACAGAAGGAACATACTATACACTAGAGCATGAAGGAACATACTATACACTAGAACAGAAGGAACATACTATACAACTACAATAACAAAGATAACACTAATATGAGTCATTACTTCATGGCTTGGAATTATACTGTTGTGTTACGTTTTGTAACCAGAATCTCCTGGATGGAGAGCATGAGTTTGTGTATAGATCTATATGGGATTGACCATCCTACACCTTGCTGCTAGCTACAGTGGGACCTGCAGATCTACAGGTGACAAATGTCATACCATTTCTATGTCTTTGGAACGTCGTGTTTTATTCTAGTCAATCAAGAATGGTTATAATCTCATCACATTTTACCTTAATTAAAAAATTTGTTTAAGGTAGTTAGTACATCAATAGTTACTTTATACAACACTACTGTGCATCTTCATTTTCTATAACATTCATATAGTGATCTTGTCACATAATCAATAATGTAAACTATTTTCTGGTAATTATAGTCATATACTTGGGAAAAACACTCACTTTTACAACATAACAAGCATACAGAACAGTTGGGTCTTGGTAGAAGACTACTTTCCAATTTAGTAGAAAATATAGGATTTTCTAAGAAGTATACAACCATTTACATTCAAACATTTTCATCAAACTAATGCAAACTTTTGGACACTAAAATACTTATGAACTCACCAGATTAAATGTTGATCTTCTCTTTCAAATAACTTGTATTCTCAGGTCACCAGTAGATAGGTATAGATGCCCAGGTTTTGAAAAATAGGAGTACTTTCAGACTCATATTTTACTTTGTATATATTTTCCGTGTCTTACAATTACATTCAGAACACACATGTATAAATTATACTATTAATGCAATGGAGGATGTTGTTGCTTGTTATACTATTGTGCATTTTTATGAAACTAAACATGACATCCTCCGCCCCCGAACCTTTCCATCGTTCTGGTTTGTGGGTGTGAGAAAGATCATGCATAGCAAATACTATACCTGAAATATCTACAGAAAAGAAACAATCGGTAATCTTAGGAAATTCTTCTTCCTCTCTTTCAACTTCAAGGGTATTACCCTATGATGATCAGGTTTGGAATATATTTTTGACTTGTAGGATCTTTCTACCAATGAGTCACCCTTCCTATTGAGGTGATCATATGAGCATGGTGGGCTACTCCTTTTTTGGATCTCATTGTCATCTTTGAGCCTTATGAATCTTAATGCTCTGCTTTAGACCTCATTCATTCTCTTGCATGGGGTCATTACAAGGTCTTCGTAAAAAGGAGGGTCATTTTTAAGCACATTTTGAACGCTTCAACTATAGTCGCCATATCAATGTTGGGGATACTAAGAGCTTCCCTACCAAACCTATTCACAAAATTCCTAAGTGATTCCCTAGGACTATGAATCACTCGATAAAGATCACTAGTGATCTTCACAAATGCTCTGCTACAAGAAAATTGATTGTTAAATAAATTAACTAGGTGATCAAATGAAGTAATAGAATAAGGAGGAACGTTAAGGAGCCATTTTATGGTTGATGCTGTGAGGGTCGAACCACAACCCTTGACCATGCAAGCTTCCTTTAAGTGTGTGGGAATGGGGATGATTACCATTATTTTCCTATATTGTGCGACATGCTCCTCGAGATCTATGGTCCCATCGTAAGGCTTCATGATGGGCATTTGGAAGCTCTTTGGGACCTTGGTGTCAAGGATTTCAGGAGCGAATCTTGAGGTCTTGTGGCTTGTAGGGGATACTTCCGATACATGTTAAACTACTCCAGGAATGCTCAAGATCATTTGTATTAATTATTGAAGTTCATTAGCTATGATCGGGCTTAAACCTGTATCAAGTTTCACAGAGTTCGTAATAAAGATATTATTATTGAAAAAGTTATCAGGATCCTTTTTATTGAGACTAATGAAGATCTCATCAAGATCCAAGGTCGTATAGGCTTGCTCCCTTGGATTTGCGCCCCAAGCGGGAACATAGGCTGATATTGACGATCCTATCTAACGACGATTCGTTAAGGATCCTGTGTAATCAAAAATCAGGATAATGGGCTGCAAGATCAAGGGTGTTGCTTCTTGAGGCTTGTGTATTTTTGTATTCATTCTCTCCACTTCCTTGATTATTATCCTATTATCCTGGTGTTATTTAGTGAATTTTTTTCCAGTCTCTTCATCATCGAGAATATTTCATTATTTGAAATCAGCACAACAAGATCCTGAAGTCCTTTGGTAGTGACTGCAGAGGTGTTTTGCTTTGGTGCCTCAGAGGATTCTTAGGAGCTTCCCATGGGCGTGGAGGAAGGTTTTTAGAGGAAATAGGTGGAATGGATGAGGAGTATATGGCTGGTTGTGTAGACATGATTTTCCGAAAGGTTTTGAACACCACGACCTCATGGTGAGCGCCAAATTGTTTTTCTAAAAAATCAACAAAGTAGAATCTAATCAAATTGTATGAGAGGTTGTAATGTTCATGATAAATCAAGTAAGAATTGATAATCAAAGTGACACATGTGAGTTGGAAGGAAATGCCTTTATCCTTGATAGGATCTCCAATATAAAACCTTGGGAGGTGATAATGATCACTTGCCTTCATGATTTTGTTGATATAACTTGTTGAATACGGAAATAAATGCGTAATTATATGTGGGTGAGATCAGTGTGTCCCTAGTGTGCTAATTACATGTGGGTGAGAATGTGGGTGTTATAGACCACTTGAGGAAGGATTAGCCACTCTCAAGAGAGTAAGGAAAGGATGTATGCGTATCCTAGATATGGGTTTGTTTTCGGGCAGTTTGTGATGATCCATTTAGATAAATTTGGGTTGGTGTGCAAGGTAGTATAGGCCCATACTACTGAATGTACATGACCTATACACGTAACAAGGGAGTAACAAACCCCGTGGGGTAGTCTTGTCATGCTGGTTATAACAGTATAATTGATGGCCTTTCTTATTTATATCTTGCTTTATTTTCAGTATTTTGATGACGATAGGTTCTAGTTCAGGAGGTGGACGCTAGGATAACCCGGGATTGACAAATGCTGACATTCGTAAGTCGATAGCTACTGAGGTAGTTGTTACTATCGGAGCTCTATTCTGGAGCTATTTGGTTCTATCAAGACCGTAATGATTGACCTATTTGATGATCTCTATGCTACTTTGACTAAGGTTGTTGTTGCTGCAGTTACCACGGTTGATGATGTTGTAGATATTCAAGGAGATAGATCATTCCGGTATCGGGACTTCGACAATAATAAGCCCCTAGAGTTTTATGTTGTAGATATTCAAGGAGATGTCTAATGTGGAGGGTTGCTTCTTCGCATGTTCTTTCCTAGATGACCAGAAGGTCAGATGAGCCCTGAACCTTCTCAGGTTAGGGGTGAAGGATTAGTGACTGGTTCATATACTCTTGAGTAGAGTATGAGATATTTTCCCCTGGTGGAGAGGGATAGATTGCCAGGAGTACCTGGATCTTAGACAGGCGACTGAGACAGTGATGGAGATCACCAAGATGTTCATGAAGAGGGCTATTTTCTGCCCTGAGTTTGCTGCTATGAAGCAGGCTCAGATGACTAGGTACCTGAGCATTCTCAAGACAGATATCTGACAGTTCATGTCTACCCATCGTTATGGTACCCTCGCTAAGCTTTAGGATGCCTCGAGGAGGCGATAGATCGAGATGGAGATCCGAATAAAAGAGCATCAACATGCTCACGTTCAGTCACAATTAATAGTGAAGCAGTTTAAGCTCATTGATTTGTGTTCTGGAGGATAGAGGGGTCGCACTTGTGGGAAGTGCGTCAAGGTTCATGAGGGTGTTTTTCAGTTTTTTTCTTTTGGGTTCCAGAACTGTGGCAAGATAGGGCATCATGTGAAGGATTTCGTCAGTAGGCCCCAATTCCAAGCACCAAGTTTCATCATCATCATGATCAGGCTGGCCATATGAAGGCCAACTCTCCCTTTCTCGGTACAAGGTCGATGTAGGCTCTAGCACTGGCCACTTTGAGGATCAAGGATGGATGCCAGAGTAGGGAGGATCCCCCAAGGGATAGAGGTCATGCTTTCCAGCTCACTACGGAGGAGGCCAGGTCGGCACTGGATGCTACTGATATGTTTTCATTTATTATTTACTTATTATTTTTTATGTATTCTTATATTTATGATTATGCTAGGTACCTTCTTAGTGAACTCCTTGCCTGGTCTTGTGCTTTTTACTCGGGTGCAATTCAGTCGTTTGTATCTCAATCCTCCAGTAGGATTATTGATATGAATCTTGGAGAGTTGGAGTGTCTGTTGTGGGTTTCTATCGCCAACAAACATGGTGTTTCTGCATCGAGCATATATTAGGGTTGTATTATGGAGATTTTCGTGGTTTCTTACCCAATTGATATGATCCCTATCCCCATGGAGGATGTACGCGTGATTGTAGGGATGGATTGGTTGATCAGGTTTGGTGTGATGATCGATTGTGAGGGCCAGCGGGTCGTAGTTCAAACCCCAAGTTGGGGAGAACTGATTATTTATGGAGAGGGTAACAGGATTAGGTCAACCTTTTGTTCTGCTACTAGGTCTTCGCAGTATCTATAGCATGTGTGTATGGGTTATCTTGCATATGTGGTTGACACTAGAGTTTGGAAGCTTTCGGCTTTGGATGTGAACATGGTCAAAGTTTTCCTTGATGTGTTTCCGTAGGAATTGCTCGGAGTGCCTCGAGAGTGGCAGTTTATGTTCAGGATCAATTTGGTCCTTGGTGCGGCCCCAATTCCTAAGTCGTCGTAATGATTGGCACAACCAATGATGCAAGAGTAGTCCTCTCAACTTCATGAGCTGTTGGGAAAACAGATTATCAGATCGAGTAGTTCACCATGGGGAGAATCGATCTTGTTCTTGAATAAGAAGGATGGGTCTTATTGCATGTGAATTGACTAGCAGGAGTTGAACAAGTTGACGGTGAAGAACCGTTACCCACTTCCGCCGATTGATGATCTCTTCGATTAACTGTAGGGTGCATCTTAGTTCTTCAAGATCGATTTGAGGTCAAGGTATCATCAGATGAGGGTTGGAGATGAGTACGTGGAGAAGATGGTGCTTTGGACTTGCTATTTTCTTATGAGTTCGTGATGATGCCATTTGGACTAACTAATGTGCCTGCGACATTTATGAATTTGATTAATCGAGTGTGTAGGATGATGCTCGATCATTCAGTCATTGTTTTTATTGATTATATCATATTTTATTCCAAGACCAGGGAGCAACATGAAGAGCAAATTTGAGAGCTTCTACGAGTTTTGAGGTGGGAACGGTTGTATGCCAAGTTCTTGAAGTGTGAGTTTTGGGATTAGCATGATATTATTGGAGATTCATTCATGATTTCTCCAAGTTTGGTGTACCCATCACTCGTCAGATGAGGAAGGGTGTGGATTTTCATTGGGGCCTTGATCAGCAGGTTGCATTCGATATTGTGAGGTGGAAGTTACGTGAGGCCCCAGTGTTGACCCTCCATGAGTGTGTTGAGGATTTTGTAGTATATTGTGATGCATCCATCATCAGTCTTAGGGCAGTTCTTATAGAGTAAGGGAGGGTTATTGCTTATGCTTCTTAACAGCAGAAGTCGCACAAGGTACAATATCCTATAAATGATTTGGAGTTGGGGTCGGTGGTGTTTCCCCTTATGATTTGGCGACATTACTTATATGGGGTCCAGTGTACCATCAACATGGATCACAAGAGTTTGATATATTTCATGGATCAGCCAAATCTAAACATGAGATAGCGTACGTGGCTTGTCGTGGTTAAGGATTATGACTGCGAGATTTTGTACCACTCGTGGAAAGTGAATGTGGTCTCTAATGCTTTGAGCCACAAGTCGGTTAGTTCTTCTGTTCAAGGTTTATGTATGAGGATTTCGATTAAGTTGCCATTGTTGGATTTTATTAGTGAGGCTCAAGCTAAGGGAGTCAAGAAAGAGAATTAGAAGCATGAACGAATCAAGGGCGAGATTAACAGGTTTTCTACCAATAGCCGTGGATGATTGACCTGGTGCGGTCGGGTTTGGGTACCAGATTTTCGTGGGATCAATAAAACTATATTGAAGGATCCGCACAAGTCCAAATTTTTGATACACCCTGGAGCCACCAAGATATATCGGGATTTACCTAGTTACTGGTGACCATGCATGAAGAGTGAGATAACATGGTATGTTGAGAGGTGATTTGCCTATCGGATGGTCAAGGTCAAGCACGAAAGGCCGCATGTCAAGCTTCGGTCGTTGGAGGTTTCCATGTGGAAATGGGAATATATCACCATGGATTTCATCACCAAGCTACCTCGGACGGCTAAGGGGTTCTATGTGATATGGGTGATAGTGGGTTATTTAACCAAGAGTGCCCACTTCTTAACTATCCATGAGAGCTCCTCGGCCGAGAAATCGGCTGATGTGTATGTGCTCAAGATCATCACCTGGCATGGTGTTCCGGTTTCTATTGTATCAAATCTGGATATTCAATTCACTTTGTGATTTTGGCAGAGGTTCCATGAGGAATTGGGAAAGAGGTTACATTTTAGCACTGGTTATCATCCACAAGTTGATGGCCAAAGCAAGAGGATCATTCAGAAACTTGACGATATGTTAAGATCCTTTTTCATAGATTTTGGTGCAACTTGGGATTCCTACGTTCCTCTGGGTGAGTTTTCATACAAAAACTATCACTCCAATATTGGTATGCTGTCATTTGAGCTTCTCTATGGAAGGAAGTGTCTTACCGTATTTTGTTAGGGAAAGTTTGGTCATAGGGTTATGGAAAGGACTGAGGTAGTCCTTCAGACCATAAAGCTTATTTAACAGATCAGACAAAGGTTGTAGACAGCTCAGAGTCGGCAGATGAGTTATGTTGATAGGCGTCGATCGGATTTGGAGTTCCAGGTTGGCGATATGGTTCTACTGAAGCTATCACCCTGAGAGAGGTAATACGCTTCAGGAAGCAGGGCAAGTTGGAGCCCCGATATATTGGGTCATTTCAAGTGATTGATAGAGTCGGATGGGTAGATTATCGGTTGGATTTTCCTGAGGAGCTCAGTTAAATTCACAACACCTTCCATGTTCTTTAGCTTCCGAAGTCTGTGGTTGATGATTCAGTAGTTGTTTCTTAGGATGATATTCAAGTTAATGATCATCTCAATTATGTTGACAGACCACTTATGATCTTAGATAGTGTGACATCCCCAATTTCACGGCCAGAAAAGACCGATTTTTTTTGCTTATGCTTTATAAAAATCAGAGTACCTCTTTTAATAAAAATGTTGCGGAATTTGGTCCTAGTAAAACATGATAAATACGTTATCAAAGAATTTCCGTAGAAAAGTACTTTTATTCTTTTTAAAACATTTGGGATGCCATTTTCAATACAGAAACATAAGCATAAATAGAACTTACATTCATTATCACTAGTGATTTATATCTCCGTGATGTCTCAGTGTAATGTGACTTCATATCAACACCTACGATATAAATAAACTGAGTGGGTCATGTTGGGAAACATGGTGAGTACATAGGGTTTTCAACCCATAATAATATAATTATTATGTTTAATCATCAAACAGTTAACCCAATTACCCATCCCCATTATCTTCTTTACTCTTAAGGATCTACCTTAAGAATCAGCTATTTCTCATTCAGTCATTCCTAATGATTATCCTAAGGAATAGGTATGAAGTTCATCGTCGTCAATGGCACAGTTGCTAGTTCTATCACTTAGGCGCAGCTGCCAGAATTGTGACATTCTATATGAGGCACAACTGCCAGTATTCTCCTTCAAGCACAACTGCTAGGGTTTTCTCGTTTATTGACATTATCATTTTCGAGAGTCGACCCGAAATACTTTTCAATGGTTAGAGTACACCGGTAAACACATTGTTCACAACACCTACATGTTGCGAGCCTGCTAGTGTTCCACTGGACTGTTTAGAATAGTCTGTGGTTGTCATCCATACTCTACTAGATGACTGGGCCATCATTTGGGAACAAGGCTTCTCACATCATCCACCTCTCACCCTTACCTCTGTTGGAATAGTGTCTAAGGCTGCAACTATATTTGGTAAATACTTGACCCAATTGAGCATGGTCCTTTTGGGTTGCCTTCACCATAACAACGTGATAGGATGATTTATAATGAGAGTTGAAATATTATATGGAATAATAATATTATTTGATTAATATAAGTCATAAATTAATTAGGAATTAATTTGGTCACTTAAAGAGATTAATTAAATAGAAGGGCTTAAACTATCAAATGTGTGATAGTTATACTTTAGGCTATAATTCCTTATGGATAATATGGTGGACGATTTTATGGCTTAGGATAGACCTAAAATCGTCCACGGATTATCATGAAGGGATTAGGATTGCTTAGGGCTTAAGTTATCCAATTAGGGTTTAAAGGTAAAACCCTAGGAGCCTTACAAGTATAAATAGACCCTAGGGGTCATGGAAATCGGCACCCTTATGTCTAAGGAAACCCTGGCCGATTTCTAAGTCCCTCCCCACTCTCTCAAATCATCCTCTTGCTAGTTGGTGTTTGTAAGCCATTAGAGGAGTGAAAATTGTGACTCTAAAGCTCCGAGAACAAGAAGATCAAACAAGTGATTCAAGGTAAACTTATAACTCTGATTTCTCTTTGTTATTATGCTAGAATAACCATTATAAGTCTTGCATTCATGCATGTTCAATTAGAGAAACCTAGATCCAAGCATTAGGGTTTGTATGTGCACATAGAAATGTTCATATAACCAAAACCCATCAACCTCATGGTCTATATCACCTATCAACTCATCATCTAACTCATAGTTCATCTACCCATGTTTTACCCAACATATTATCTAGATATAAATACATATATAGTTTAAATCATATAAAACTTGTATAAAATTGTTCATCCAACATAGTTAGCAAGTATATAGATAATATGCACATATAACACGTAATTTATATAAAATACTTCATATCTATGAGTAAGATGAAAGGGACCATGCAATCACTTGAAAATGTGGTAACTCAGCACTCGGACAACACTTTGTTACTCTTAACACAATTTTCCTTTGACAAAACCTAGTATAATTACCACTAGAGTTTAGTCTATTATTCACTGACACTAATTAATAGTCTAGCTATTATTACTATTATATAAACGTTAAACAATACTTCTATAACCCATAATAATAGCCCAAGTATTTATTATAAGGTCTTAATAACATTGCTATATTGAATCATAAGTTAAACTAAAGATAGGTTAGGCGTAGCTCACTTACAACGGATTTTTCTCAAAATCGGGCGCCGCTGGAGCAGCGCTTCTGAGTCGAAAGGCTCTTCTTCTCGGATCCTTTGGTCACTTCGGGGCTTCCGCCTCGTGCTAGGGAGGTTCCATAAGCTTTTCGGGGGGTTTCGGGGCTAGAGAGAAGTTCTAGAGAGAGAGGGAAGTTATGGGAGGTGTGAGGAATGAAAAGGGCTTCACCTATTATTTATAGGTTCTGAAGGGTCACTCACATTGTGAGTTTTATGATGCTCACATCGTGAGCCAGCTGGAGACACCCAAGCACAGCCTGGTGTTGACACGTAGCATCACATACAGGGTGCAAATCAGTTGATTTTCAAAAATTCATAACTTTCGCATACGAAATCCATTTTCGACATTAATTATATCCACACATAGGTAAAAATAAGATCTACAACTTTCATTTTGACTCCGTCGGCTAATTCTCGATTGATCTTAAATTTAATAGTAGGAGGAGATTATACTGTTAAATGTCCACGTAAAATTCATAATTTCGGACTCCGTTTTCGTCTGTCTTTTTATCATTGAGTTCTTATTAATGTGATATCCAACTCTCATTTAGGTCGCATAGGCCAAAAATCACTCGATCTAAAATTTAAGTTTCGGGTCATGCACTGGTATCCCAAATCTTCGAAAATTCATAACTTCCTCATACGAAGTCAGATTTGGACGTTCTTTTTTTGTATGTTCTCGTTTTAACATATACTAAACATTTTGTTAAATTACTAAGGCTAAAAATTCATTTATCAAAAATTCATTATTTACGTCTCCCGGTGCCATGCCGGCTTAGCCGTAAAACTTCGATGGGCCATAACTTCTTCGTTATTACTCGGATTTTGGCATTCTTTATATGTACGAAACCCTTGTAACAAATACTACCACTTGGAAAAGATTAATCCTTCTAAATAATATTCCATCAAAAACTTATATTTGATGCTTATTGTCTCTAAATTGACTAGCTCGGATCTGCGGGCATCATAATTGTCTCTCCCCATTAGGATGATTACATCCCATAATCATTAACGAAACAGGGCAGTTATCTCTTCGACCTAGGTAATAATCGTAACTTCTTTGTTCCTTCGAATGAGCATCTAACTTTCAGACTCCTTGACTGCAGGCGGTGCTCGATCCGACACTTGCTTCCTATCTTACATTAGACTCCAAATTATGAGCAAGTCACAATCTCGATCCACACTGGATATGAACTTAAGATAAGTTCTTTTATTACTACAATGGAACAATGTGTCATATTCTAATGACCTATCACTGTATGCTGCAACGCTTAGACTCACGTCTCTTAGAGTCTTCCAGAACAGACTATACTTTCCTTCATGTTCTAATCTCATCTTAAAAGGTAGCATTTCTAGCTACAAGCAACCATCGCGATACCTCTACTGATCGCTTTGATTAAATTTTCCGACTTAAGTCAGGTGCTACATCGAAGATGGTTCTTGGAACCACGTAACATACTCGTTGTAGTCAGACTCAATTTGGTATGACCACTAGGTTCGGAATAACAACTCTTAGTCAACACTAAAACAATGGTAACGACATACTTCAATAAAACGGTATCACTTATGTGACATCCCTAAAATCTCGGCCAGAAAAGACCGATTTCATTTATGCTTTTTAAACATTTTCAGAGTAAATCCTTTTGATTTTAAAAGAGATGCGGAATTTGTTCCCAAAAACAAAACATGATAAAATAGATTTTTATCAAAACATTTGATAAAGAAATATAATTTCATTTCATAATCAAAAATCAGATTGTCATGTTCGATACAGACCATAAAGCATAAACGATAACATCACAAGCCGTTCAACAAATATATACATATACAGACTTGTAAACAAAATAACTTGATGATTCATCCATCTTATGCCCTTGCGCCACTTCCTGTAATACAAATAAACTGAGTGGGTCAGGCTTGGGGGCCTGGTGAGCATATAGGGTTTTCAACCCACAATAAGTAATTATATTTAATTTCAACAATGAATAATAACCCGATTACCCATTCCCGTTATCCTCACTTTATGTCCCTAAAAACAATATCTATTATAAGGAACCTAATTCAGGATTTTCATCGGGATGGACATTACTGCAGAGGGGCTTCCTCAACAATAAGTGTCCTAAAGGCTACCATGTGGGGGATAGAGTACACCGGTGAACACGTCGTCCACAACACCTACAGGTTATGAGCCTGCTAGTGTTCCACAGGACTGTCTAGAATAGTCTGTGGTTGTCATCCACACTCTGTTGAATGACTAGAATACACCAACAACATCAAGGCCTCTCATTTGTTTATTACACACCAACTATCTACCCATGTTCTACCCAACATATTAGTAGATAAAAATATACATTTTTATACATAGTTTAAAACCTGTATAGCATGCTCGATCAATACATTTTTTTACATAACAGATGCGGCACACACACATAACACATATTTCATAGAGAATAAATCAGATCTATGAGATAGAAGAAAGTGAATATACATCCACACATATAATCAACAAAGTATACACGTAACACGTATTTCGTATAAAATACTTCATAATAATGTGTTAGAAGAAAATGACAATACACTCACTTCATCAGAAGATGATCGGGTAGCACTACGGCTTGCAGAAGTAGTGTTTCTCCGTAGATCTGGAAGATCTTCATAAAAACCGGGCTCCTTGCGGGCAAAGCATCGGCTCGGCAATAACGCTCTTCGGGATCCTCGGGGCTTCGGATCTTGCTTCGGGGCTCGGGAATATTACCGGGGCTTCGGGGTACAAATGGAACGCAAAATCGAGGCAAAATCTTAGAGAGAAAGGAAGAAGTTTGTAAAGGAAAGAAGTTGCCTTCGTATGCCCCTTTTATAGGGCTGAACCCTCACAGTACGCGGGGTGAAATGCGAAAATGTCAATGCCTACGTCATCGGAGTACTCGAGTGCGAGGATTCGTCATGCTTCGTTGTATGCTGGGCATACAGCATTATGTTGGGCGTAACCCGGATAAGTCCGGTGACTCCCCTTCAGATAATATCGGATTTATTAATTAAATTTATATTTTAATTATTTAATAAACTTCAAAAATTCATATCTTCATCATACGAACTCTGTTTTCGACGTTCCTTATATTCACGCGTAGGGTAGACCATACTCTACAACTTTCGTTTAGACTCCGTCGGCTAATTTTGAATTTTATTTTTTATTATTTATTTTTAGAAGGCCGGGACAGAAAAACTTCGTTATAAATTCATAACTTCTTCGCCCGACGTCCGTTCTTGCCTAACTATTCATCGTTTCGCTACTAACAACGAGATCTTCGATTCTCGTTTAGATTGTTTCGGCTAAAATCTGCTCGATCTCAAATCGAGTATTCGGGCTGCATACTGCCAAGTTGAAACTTCAGAAAATCATTTCTTCCTCATACGAAGTCAGATTTGGGTGTTCTAGATATATATTCGGAAACCTCGTTTTGGCCACCACAACTTTATCCATAGATATCGACTTTATCAAATATTTCATTTTGACGCTTATTTTTATTCTTAATTCAATTAAATTATAATAATTAAGAAAACACACATAAATCACATAATTCACAAATGATACATTTTTATTATTTCAAATTGGGTTACAAAGGTTAACGTAGACTATTACATTGCTAAAAATGGCAAGCCCAGAAACACAGGCATTACAATTCTCTCCACCTTAGAATGATTCCGTCCCCGGAATCTCACATCAACAAACAAATGCAGATAACGACTTATCATGTCACTCTCCGTCTCCCAGGTGAGATTTGGCCCATTCGTGTGTTTCCATTGGACAAGCACTAACTCAACCATCTTACGTCACAATTTCTTAGTCTTTCGGTTAACGATTTCCTCTGGTTCTTCAATCAACCTTTTGTTCTCATCGATTCTTAACTCCGAAAGTGGAATTATGTTGGGAACTTCTCCCGTGAACTTCCTCAAGTAACACACATGAAAAGTGTTATGAATTCCATTCAGTTCTTCGGGTAGTTCGAGCTTGTAATTTTGGTTCCCAATCCTCTGAAGAACTTTAAACGGTCCAATAAACCTTGGACTTAATTTTCCCCTTTTACCAAATCTTATAAGTCCCTTCCACGGCAAGACTTTAAGCAAAACCGAATCTCCAACTTCAAAAGTCATCGGTCTTTGCTTTTTGTCAGCATAGCTCTTTTGACGATCCTGAGCTGCTAGCATTCTTTCCCTAATTATTTTTAACTTTTCAGTGGTTTGATGAACCATCTCCGGTCACATAAACTGCTTTTCCCCAACCTCAAGCCAACAAGACGGTGTACGGCACTTCTGCCCATACAAAGCTTGATAAGGTGCCATCTTAATGCTCGAGTGGAAACTATTATTGTATGAAAACTCTACCAATGGTAAATGTTCATCCCAGTTACCTTGGAATTCTAAGGTACATGCTCTCAGCATATCTTTAAGTGTTTGTATCGTCCGTTCGCTCAGACCATCAGTGTGTGGATGGTAAGTTGTACTTAAACAGAACTTGGTACCCATTTCCTCTTGTAGACTTTTCCAAAACCTTGAGGTGAAATGGCTATCACGATCCGACACAATCATTAACGGAACACCGTGAAGCCTCACAATTTCCTTCATGTAAGAATTCGCAAGCTTTTCCATAGACCATTTCTCACTGGCTGCTATGAAATGCGCACTCTTAGTGAATCGATCAATGACCACACAAATCATGTCGTGACCATTCTTTGTTCTGGGCAGTTTAGTGACAAAATCCATAGCAATGTGTTCCCACTTACCCATAGGTACAGGTAAAAGTTCTAAACTCCCGTACAGTTTCTGATGTTGTGTCTTAACTCTCGCACAAGTCACACACTCCGCCACATACTTCGCAATGTCTAGCTTCATCGTCGGCCACCAGTAATAGGGTTTCAGGTCCCTATACATCTTTGTGCTACCGGGATGAATCGAGTACATGGTTTTGTGAGCTTCTTCCATCAGAAGATCTCTGACTCCTCCTGTCTTAGGTATCCAAATCCGATCTTGGAACACCTTCAGTCCATGACTGTTTACACCGAACACCAACGTTTTGCCCAAACATTTCTCCTTTCGGTCATTCTTCTCAGAAGCTTCCTCTTGAGCTTTGTTTATACTTTCCACAATAGTCGAGACAACTTCAATTCTCAACGCTCTTGGCCTCTTCCTTTCTAGATTGACTTTCCGACTAAGAGCATCAGCAACAACATTTGCTTTACCGGGGTGGTAAAGTATCTCGCAGTCATAGTCCTTAAGTAACTCTAGCCAGCATCGTTGCCTCATATTCAATTCCTTCTGACCAAAGAGATATTGGAGACTCTTATGATCAGTGAAAAGTTTGCACTTCGTGCCATAGAGGTAATGCCTCCATATTTTCAGAGCGAAAACTACCGCTGACAACTCCAAATCATGAGTCAGGTTGTTCATTTCATGCTCTTTTAGCTATCGAGATGCATACGTGATCACCTTATCTCTTTGGGTCAAAACACAACCCAATCCAACACCAGAAACATCGCTATAAACAGCAAAGTCTTCAACTCCATTGGGTAGAGAAAGAATCGGTGCCTCGCATAGCTTCTTCTTTAGTTTCTCGAATGCTTCTTTATGCTTATCACTCCAAGCATAAGTAGCTCCTTTGTGGGTCAAAGCTGTAAATGGACTAGCGATCGAAGAAAAGACTTGGATAAACCTTCGGTAATATCCGGATAATCCTAAAAAGCTTCGGATCTCCGTGGGACTTTTCGGTTGGTCCCACTTCGTCACAGCTTTAATCTTTGCCCGATCAACCATTATACCTTCTTGGTTGACCACGTGACCCAAGAATTGGACTTCTCGAATCCAAAAATCACATTTGGAGAACTTCGCATGCAGCTTCTCCTTCTTCAAGACATCCAATACTTCTCGCAAGGGCCTGCCATGCTCCTCTTGGCTTTTTGAATAAATCAGAATGTCATCTATGAACACTATCACATATTCATCAAGGAACGGGTTACAAACTCTGTTCATTAAATCCATGAATGTTGTTGGAGCATTGGTTAGTCCAAACGACATAAAAAAGAACTCATAGTGTCCGTATAGCGTTCTGAATGTAGTCTTCTCGATATCCTGCTCTTTCACCTTTAGCTGATGATATCCTAACCTTAGGTCGATCTTTGAAAAATAACTTGAACCTTGTAGTTGATCGAACAGGTCATCAATCCTCAACAACGGATATCTATTCTTTACTGTTGCCTTATTCTGCTCTCGGTAATCAATGCACATTCTCATACTTCCATCTTTCTTCTTCACAAATAACACCGGAGCTCCCCAGGGTGATCAACTAGGTCTAATGAAACCTTTGTCCAATAACTCCTGAAGTTGCATCATCAGCTTCTTCATCTTTGTCGGTGCTAGTCAGTAAGGTGCTTTTGCAATCGGCGTTGTTCCGAACAACAAGTCAATACGGAATTCCACTTGTCGATCAGGCGGTAATCCAGGAAGATCTTCGGGAAATACCTCCGGATAATCACACACAACGGGAATATTCTGCATCACCTTCTTTTCCTTCTTAGCATCGATCACGAATGCTAAGTATGATGTACACCCCTTGGTCAAACATTTTCTGGCTTTCATTAGAGAAATGATTCCATAATTTTCTCTGCGTTTATCTGTAACAACCCGAAACTTTGCTTCCTCGCCGTAACCATTCCGTCAAAACCCGTCTTAAACGAATTGTTCCGAATTCGTCCTGAATTAGGTTAATTAAGTCAAAACCTTTATTTTGACTTGGTAAGTATCAAAACATGTTGGAAAAATGTGAAAACGTCCCAAACTAGTAATTCGAAAAATTATAGTTTCGACCATATCGCGTAACAACAACTTAATCGGGTGCGACCAAAAGCCCCGTTTAAGGTCAGTATCGGGTAGAATTCCACTGTGTCCAAGTTTTTGGACCAATATAAACGTGTTTAAACACCCATTTGAAGCTTTTTCTTCCTCTCTCTACTCTCTCTCTAACCTCTCTCCTAAATCCAAAGTTAAGGGTCCAAATTGTCAATTTAAGGCTCCAAATCTTTGAGGTACCTTCCATAACTTGTTGTACAACCTCTCTAGCTTTAGAATTCGAGTTTGAACATTTGATTAGGACCATTATTATGAGTTTACGGCCCTAGAATAGTACTAGGCCGAAAACTCAAGAAAATGGGGTTTTTAGAGCAACAAAACCCTTGCAAACCTCAAATGGACCTTAGACATGGCTAAATGACTTTATGGAATGGACTTAGAATGCCTTAAACTATAACTTGAAGCATTGTGTATGAGTTTACGGCCATTGAAGGTGCCTAGGCCGTTAACTCACATTTAAAGGGGTTTTAAGCCTTTAAACCCTCCCTAAACTCAATCAAGCCCTAGTTATGATTTTTAGAAATTATGTAATGGACTTGGAACTCATTAAACATCAATTTTGAGAGGTTTATATGATTTTACGACCAAGGCATATGCTTGGGCTGTAAACTCCTCAAACATGGGTATAAAATCACTTCTAAGGTGTTAGAATGCCATCCAACACCACCGAAAGCCTTGGAATAAATTAGGGAACCAACCAAAAATAGTTTAGAAGCCTTAAACACATCATAAACCCTCTAATTGAGAGTTTACGGCTAGAGCATATGCTCCTAGGCCGTAAACTCATAGATGTATGTCATTTGAAGCCCTAAACTCACCCTAAGCCTTGTAAAACTTAGTTGAATCACATGTGATTAATCCTTGGCCTTCAAACTAATTTATATGGATGTGGGTAAGAGTTTACAGCCATAAACTCTTAGTTTACAGCCATAAACTCTTCTATTAATCCATATAATGATTTAATCCCTTTCAAATGTCCAAAAGCCAAACCTAGCAACACCCATTATTTGAATTAAGGCCATTTTCCTCATAAAAACACCCATCATGAGTTTACGATCGTAAACTCATGGGGATGTGGTTTTTAGGCCGTAAACACTCCCTAAGAGTTTACCTTTGAAGAATAAACTCTAAGTCCTAGCCATTCATGTCCTAAAACGCCACCCGGGTCACTTCAAACGACCATTTTGGAGTGTTTTCGCATCTTAGATTGTTCAAGTGTATCTAATTAGTTATTTAAATCTAATTAGATATATATTGTGTATTATTTAATATTACATAGGAACATCGCTCGTATTCAAGCCTCGGTTCGACGTTTAGCATCCCATTCGACACTTTCTGCATCCGGTGAGTTCATACCCCTACCCTTTTTCAACTGTTTTCACTGTTTTCAGGGGGGAATACAAGCAAAAGTACAAGGAAATCTTGTACTCAAACTTATTGTTTTCAGTTTAATCATTTTCATTCTGTATGTTCTAATATCAATAACTGTGTTTATCAAGTAGTTCGAATTACAAATTTAGCTTTCAAACTAATCATAGATTTCTCGGTAAAATGTTCTAATCTAAACTATGTTTCATAATCTAAGAATAACTTATACTAATTTCCATTTATAACTAATTATGAATACGAATATGAATACGAAGCTACAACTAGGATTAGAACGAATACAAAACTATAATTAGGAACAGAACGAATACGAATACGACTGCGAATACGAATACGAATACGAATAGTATTAGGAGTAGGATTAGGGATAGGAATGCGACTACGAATACGACTGCGAATACGAATATGACTGCAAATACGAATACGAATATGAATAGTATTAGGAGTAGGATTAAGGATAGGAATGCGACTACGAATACGACTGCGAATACGAATACGACTGCGAATACGAATACGAATAGTATTAGGAGTAGGATTAGGGATAGGAATGCGACTACGAATATGACTGTGAATACGAATACGAATACGAATAGTAATAGGAATAGAAATAAGGAAACGAATACAGTAACGAACACAAATACGAACACGAATAAGTACAAGAATATGTTTAAGAATAAGAACACGAATATGAAGATATGTATCTAGTATACTCCAAGATAATACCATTAGACTTTCAGAATACCTAGTTAATACAATAGGTACGAAAAGAAATAAATCAGTATATCGAAGTTCAATAACTAACATTTACTTTAGGAAAGTACGGGACTTTCCTGGGGAAAAACATAACATTACTTAATCACATGTACATCTTTTACATCTTTAACATCGTTCACATTAGAAACCAACATGCAGGAAAGCATGGGGCTTTCCTGGGTAACACTTATATAACTAGAAATAGTAACAAACTGAATAACATTACATCTTTTACAATTGGTAATATACAATAAGGAAAGTATGGGACTTTCCTGAAATCATAGATAAACAACCAGAACCGCGTAACCTAACAATCGATCAAACCTCTCTTTTAAGAAAATATAGGATTTTCTTGGATAATAACTTTTCGGTAAACTAAAGGAAACTCGTACATTTTCACAAAGTAAACATCTTATGAACTCACCAGCTTTATGCTGATTTTCAAACTGCTTGTATTCTCAGGTCCACTTTAGACAGGTACCCGATGATCTCTTTTGGCGAAGACGGAATGCATAGAAGATTCGTCTCTCTTTTGTTGAAACTATGTATCTATGAAAACTTGTACTACTTTACTTTTCAACTGATGTAATGAAATCTATGTAATATTTATGTTTGTGTTTTACTTCGCTTACTATGTACATTGGTTATGATTCTCATGAAGTCACCTCCGCCCCGAGACGTTTCCGCCTTCGGTTTCGGGGTGTGACATTATCTCGATACACCATAAACGATTCCTTCCCAGGCGGGTTCACTTTCACTATTTTCTTCTTGCATAAAATTTCAGCATCATTGGCGCTAAGCCAATCCATTCCCAAAACGATGTCGAAACCGTTAAGTTCGATAGGCAATAATGCCTCGTGGAACTTATTCCCATTCAGATCAATTAAGATGTTTTTCATACGATAGCTAACAGGTACAAACTTACCACTAGCAACTTCGACTAATAAACCATTATCTAGTCTAACAATAGGCAAAGCTAGTTTTCTACCAAATTCATGCGATATAAAGGAGTAGTTGGCTCCAGAATCAAATAAAATTTGGGCAGGCAATTCATTTACAAGAAAGGTACCTGAAGCGCCATCAGCTTCTTCTTTGGCAGCTTCCAGTGTCATCTGGAATACTCTCACTTTTGGCTTTGGTGGAATGTTGGGTCTTGCTGCTTCTTTCTTTTTCGGACAATCCCTTAAGATGTGCCCCTCCTCACCGCAACCATAACAAACATTCTTGGTGAGGGTGTAGTCGTTGGCATAATGCCCTGGCTTTCCACATTTGAATCATGTGGCTTCCCCGCCGCATTTCCCATGATGCTTCTTCTTGCACTTTTCGCACCATTTCGCCTCCACCTTTCCCCCACCTCCTCTCGAACCAGATTTTAAGAATTTATTTTTCTTGCTGGATCCTGCAGATCCCTCGAACTTCCTCTTTCACCAACATCTATCCTTTCCAGACCCTTTTCCTTCTGTTGGGCCTCCATGTTCTTAGCTGCTCGAACAGTTGTTTTCAGAGTAGTGGCCATCTTGACTGTCGGACCAAAGTCGGCAGGCAGTCCATTAGCGAACCTCTCGATCTTGGAGAGTTCTGTTGGCACTAGGTACGGAAATAACTTCATTTTCTCAGTGAATGTCGTAGCATAGTCATCTACACTCATCTTCCCTTTCTTCAAGTTTTGGAACTCATTGTTCAGATCAATCAGATCTATCTCTGAACAATATTGGGCCCTTAGTTGTTCCAAGAACTCCTCCCATGACATTTTCAAAGCTTCTCCTCGTGGCATAGTATATTCCAACAACTTCCACCAGCTCAAGACTCCAGTCTTCAGTTGCCTAACTGCAAAGACAGTCTTTTGTTTGTTGCTACAGTCGCAACTTTCAAATACCATCTCCATTTCGAAGATCCAATCCATAATTTCAACAGGCTTTGGGCTCCCAGAAAGACTTGGCGATTTGGCGCCCAAGAAATTCTTGTACATTCGTACATCGTTGTTCTTTCTCCTTTCCGGATCGTTCCTTCGTTCTTCTTGAGTCCCAACTTGACTCACAATGTGACTATTGTTCCCTTCCTCTGATCGTTTGGGAATCGATTCGGGTTCCACATAAGGTATGAGAGGTTCGTCCCTATATCCATGCAACATCTGTCGCATTTCCTCCCTTTGTTCGGCTAACAAAGCCCGAATCATGGCTTGCACTCCAGCCATGGTGATCTGTTTTGGTGCAGCAGCTTCAACAACTACTTGTTGAATTACAGGCGGTTGATTCTTGTTTTCATTTGCGTTTCCAACACCGCTTCTTGTTCCTTCCTTTTTTTATCTATACACCAAATAAGGTGAATTTTAGATCTTCATTCACGATAGATATTCAAATCATCTTTATCACTCCGAAACAATTACATGCTAGTTCTAATATCGTAGACATACGCTTAGAATCCTTAACACATAAACCTTCAGATCCGGTTGGCAACAAACCATAGATCCGAACAAATAATATCATATATGGCAACATATAACATTTAGCACGTAAAAGCATTTTAGGCAACTTCCTAAAATTTACTAGTGGTTGTGTCTAAAATCCAACAGACACTCAACTCAAATTTCCACTTAGCATTCTAAGTTTAAGTCTAGAAATCCTACAAATTCCTAGTTCGCTAAAACTAATGCTCTAAAACCAATTATGACATCCCCAAAATCTCGGCCAGAAAATACCGGTTTCATTTATGCTTTTTAAACATTTTCAGAGTAAATCCTTTTGAGTTTAAAAGAGATGCAGAATTTGTTCCCAAAAACAAAACATGATAAAATAGATTTTTATCAAAACATTTGATAAAGAAATATAATTTCATTTCATAATCAAAAATTGGGATGTCATGTTCCGATACACACCATAAAGCATAAACGATAACATTACAAGCCGTTCAACAAATATAAACATATACAGACTTGTAAACAAAATAACTTGATGATTCATACATCTTATGCCCTTGCGCCACTTCCTGTAATACAAATAAACTGAGTGGGTCAGGCTTGGGGGCCTGGTGAGCATATAGGGTTTTCAACCCACAATAAGTAATTATATTTAATTTCAACAATCAACTATAACCTGATTACCCATTCCCGTTATCCTCACTTTATGTCCCTAAAAACAACACCTATTATAAGGAACCTAATTCAGGATTTTCATCGGGACGGACATTACTGCAGAGCGGCTTCCTCAACAATAAGTGTCCTAAAGGCAACCATATGGGGGATAGAGTACACCGGTGAACACGTCGTTCACAACACCTACAGGTTATGAGCCTGCTAGTGTTCCACAGGAGTGTCTAGAATACTCTGTGGTCGTCATCCATACTCTGCTGAATGACTAGAATACACCAACAACATCGAGGCCTCTCATCTGTTTATTACACACCAATTATCTACCCATGTTCTACCCAACATATTAGTAGATAAAAATATACATTTTTATACATAGTTTAAAACATGTATATCATGCTCGATCAATACATTTTTTTACATAACAGATGAGGCACACACACATAACACGTATTTTATAGAGAATAAATCAGATCTATGAGATAGAAGAAAGTGAATATACATCCACACATATAATCAACAAAGTATACATGTAACACGTATTTCATATAAAATACTTCATAATAATGTGTTAGAAGAAAATGACTACACACTCACTTGATCAGAAGATGATCGGGTAGCACTACGGCTTGCAGAAGTAGTGTTTCTCTGTAGATCTGGAAGATCTTCACAAAAATCGGGCTCCTCGCGGGCAGAGCTTCGGCTCAGGAATAACGCTCTTCGGGATCCTCGGGGCTTCGGATCTTGCTTCGGGGCTCGGGAATATTAACGAGGCTTTGGGGTACAAATGACACGCAAATCGAGGAAAAAGCTCAGAGAGAAAGGAAGAAGTTTGTAAAGGAAAGAAGCTGACTTCGTATGCCCCTTTTATAGGGTTGAACCCTCGCAGTACGCTGGGCGTACTACCCTTACGCGCGATGTAATGCCAAAACATCATTCCCTGTGTCATCGGAGTACTCGAGTGCGAGGATTCGTCATGCTTCGTTGTACGCTTGGCGTACAACATTACGTTGGGCGTAACCGGGATAAGTCTGGTGACTCCCCTTCGGATAATATCGGATTTATTAATTAAATTTATATTTTAATTATTTAATAAACTTCAAAAATTGATATCTTCATCATACAAACTCCGTTTTTGACGTTCTTTACATCCACGCGTAGGCTAGACCATACTCTACAACTTTCGTTTAGACTCCGTCGGCTAATTTTGACTTTTGTTTTCTATTATTTACTTTTAGAAGGTCGGGACAGAAAAAGCTTCGTTATAAATTCATAACTTCTTCGTCCGACGTCCGTTTTCGCCTAACTTTACATCGTTTCACTACTAACAACGATATCTTCGATTCTCGTTTAGATTGTTTCGGCTAAAAACCGCTCGATCTCAAATCGAGTATTCGGGCTACATACTGCCAAGTTGAAACTTCAGAAAATCATATCTTCCTCATACGAATTTAGATTTGGGCGTTCTATATATATTCGAAAACCATGTTTAGGTCACTACAACTTTATCCATAGATATTGACTTCATCAAATATTTCATTTTGACACTTATTTTTATTCTTAATTCAATTAAATTATAATAATTAAGAAAACACACATAAATCACATAATTCACAAATAATACATTTTTATTATTTCAAATTGGGTTACAAAGGTTAACGTAGACTATTACATTGATAAAACTGGCAAGCCCAGAAACACATGCGTTACAAATTACTAGCTTCCTGGTAACCTTGTGACTTTCCCTGATCCAAGTGTGAGTCTTGTGCTTCCGGTAGTATAGGTCTCTACTACCTTTCACACCTACTCATACTCGTCCCAAGTATTGTCTCGCAGTTTTCCAAGTCATTATCACATAAACAATTTTAACACATACAAATGTGTCCAAAACAATCATATAATTTTCCCTAGAGTCTACTAGGACTTCCTCCGTGCATATCTTCAATCATCAATTCTTCTTCACTTGGTTGGTGATCGAAATGTCAGACGATGGGATATTTTCATGGATTATACCAAAAATATTTCAATCTGCTAATAGAAGGTGTACTTCTCCCGTACTAGACGTATTATTTATTAGACGCATTCTAAAGGCATGATATCACTCTTACGATATCTTCTGATAGATACCCTTCAGTATCGTAAGTCTTCTAATTTCCTCCATTCACTACGAGTCTTCACCATGATGTTCTGCACACCAAATCAGGTGTTTGGTATATCAAGACGAGAATATAGACAGATGAAGATTTAGACGCGTATTCCTCCTTATTACTACGAAAAGTTACATGCCAGTCCTAACACCGTAATTAAACTTTTAGAAATCTGAACACATAAAATTTCCAGATCCAATCGGCAACAGACCATAGATCCGATCAAAAAATATCATAAAGCATCACAAATCATTCAGCACTTAAAAGCATTTTAGGCATCTTCCCTAATTAAGGTAGTTCTTGTGTCTATTTCACGTGTACTACCAAAAAGATATTGGACACACTCCTCACAATCATTGCTTAGCATTCTAAGTTTAAATCTATAAATAAATCCATATTCCTAGTTTACTTAAACTAATGCCCTGATTGTTGGATAAGGTGTCTAAGTCCATAACTTATTTGGTACATACTTGACCCCACCCGGCATGGTCCATTTGGGTTGCATTTCATCCAAACTATTTATGGATAACTTTATGAGAGTTATACACATATGATTATTAATATATTATAAGTTATAATATATTAATATGAATTCATGTTATTTAATTTGTATTAGTCTTAAATTAATTATGAATTAATTTAGAGATTAAAAGGAAGACTAATTAGATTGTAGGCTATTGGTTTTATATGGTGTGGGCTAACACTCATTTGTTAATGGGCTAGGCTTGTATGGAAGTCCATGGATGATCCATGGAGATTTTAACCCATGGATCCTTGGAAAAGGAAAGGTCATGGGTTATTAGGGTTTCACCCTAATCATGTACACTATATAAGCATGCTTATGTTGCATGAAATAGCCACTAGTGTAACTAGTCTATGTGTTTGTGTGTGGCCGATTTTATAAGTGTGTATACACTCTCTAAAAGTTTTCCAATAGTTTGTGGTGATTTGTGATTCCATTTGAGGCATTCACAGTATTGGTGCTTGGCCCTCAAACTCCTTAGGAATCAAACTCATCATCAAAAGGTATGTAATCTCATCTAATTCTTTTATGTTTAAAAGTACCCCATGCCATGTTAGATAGGTTATGAACCTTGGAAAATTATTATTTTGCATGTATTTAGACAAACATAGATTCAAGGTTTATTAGGGTTGCATGCACACTTAGGAAGTGTTAGATTGCTCAAAACCCAACAGTGGTATCAGAGCCTAGGCTTGCTTGTTTGATACTTGATGCAAAATAGTGAAAAAAAGTCAAAATTTTTGCTGTCTGCATGATGGAATCGCCGAGTCCATGGGGGGACTCGCCGAGTCCAAGGCAAAATTCATCCTACTTGCCGAGTAGGTTCGTGCACTCGGCGAGTAGAAGGTTCAGAATGCAGATTTTCGACTTTTGCTGCTGGAAATGGATTGGAAACTTTACCCTAAACTGTTTTGATGTTTTAAAACTTATTTTAGTTGGTGTAATGGTTGTTCTAATCCATTTACAATAGCATATATCAAAATTTCATGCTTTGTATGTGTTCATATAATTCTTGAAACTTTGATAATCATGTTCATGTTCTTAAGAATTTAGAAGATAATAGGAATTATTTGCTGAATTGTTTAGGATTAATTCATGATCATTTATGTGTTTTAATGGAGTCCATAATTTGTCCTCAAGTTATAGATATCCAAAGGTCACTTTTCTTTAACACACATTAAAAAATACACATAAGTTACATAAAATGAAGAGTCTTCATTTTATGAACCTTTAATTCATAAGTTATGAAATGAAAAGTTTTGAAGAGTTACAAAACTTGCCCTCAAGTTTTGGAATTTGGAAAAGTTTCACACACTTTAATAAACTTTAATTCCAACACTTAGAATTTTAAAAGTTAAAATTCAACACTTATACTATTTATAACATTAATGGTTAATTATATATATATATATATATATATATATATATATATGTGTGTGTGTGTGTGTGTGTGTATGTATGTATGTATGTATAAGAACAAGTCGTTTTACCGTTAGTAGGCCTCATTCACGAAGCCGGTCTACAAGGTGGGTATAAGGTTGTTGCCTATAAAATGGCGACTTAATGGGTGTCCACTCTCACCCACCGCTTGCTTGATCGGTGGAGGGTCGTTAGCCGAACGGGTAGGACAATGATATTAAATTCTCATTAAAAGTATAATGATTATTATAAAGTAACTAAATGTTTTTATTTAATTCCCAATCTTAGTTACTTTAGGAAAAATGTGAATTTGGTGCTAGCCCATGGAATTCACACTTTGTACCTTACCAAGTCGTTGGTGGAGCGTGTGTGGTTAACCGGCACACTAACTTGGACTAGTAAGGATCAATGGAGTGTGTGTGGTTAACCGACACATTGATTAGGTGATAATATTAAGGGTACCAAGTAATTGGTATGGTTATTCACACCTTCTTTTGTGATCCTCGGCATCCCAATCACAAAATTTGAGAGGGCACACTCGAGATTGAAACATGCCATTGAAAATTTTAATGAATCTCAAAAGATCTAGGAATTTCAAATCCAATTAAAACCTAATAAATTATTTCATTTTTCATGGTGGAAATTGGTGAATCGTCATTCGCCTACATTCAAATATTTTATAGCTTGGATTACGGCATCCCTCTTCCAAGTTATAAAATATTGTGTTGGGTCCTAGCCTTAATATTTCATATTGGGTGTTATATTAAGGATTTTGAATCAACTAACTTGATTTTCTCCCATTATAGACGTCTGGTTTAGACAACTATGATCTTCCCAAATCTCTTGAAGATGGTGTCCCTCAACATCATGCATCACTTCCTCCACGTCCTCCAATTATTCTCCCTCGCCCACAAGTTCTTGAAAAGTTTAAAGTCACTCAATCCCTATTGGCAAGCATAGTCTATGTGTGCTCACATCTTGGAGATAAAGTGACATATTGACAAGCCGGGAGAGTTGGGTGTCAAAATCTCGTGAAAGTTGGATGTTCAATCACTTTCTTAGTAACATAGTGAGTCTCTTTGGGACTACTATGAGACAGACTATGACACAAGCCTTAATGATCTTATCTATTTGCTTTGTGCTGCGGAATCAGCAATGATTTGGAACACTAGTAACGCAAATTTTATTAGAAGATCAACTTCCCAAACCTTAAATGGACATTGGCAATGGTAGCATTGGATATCTAGAAAAAGATTTTTCTTCCCAATGGAAAGGGATCGGCCATAATCAACTCAGTTGACCAAATGGTAAAGAGAAAGGCTAAGTCTGAGATAGTCTCAAGTGCCATTACCAAAGGGTCCATGTGTTTTGTTGCCAAAGGGAGAGACACTGATTGCGAAGCTGCCATATTTACCTGAAAGATAATAAGATTGATTGAAAAGACCTGAGATCAATCAATTTATCAAACAATGACAGTAAATAGGAACAATAAGGATTCACAAAGAAAAACTTTCACTAAGAAGGATAATCTCACAAAGAGATTATTGTATGCACAAAGCGGCTATTAGGGTTTGTGAAAGGCGTAACCTATTACAAACTGATACAAAAGATTATATACTACTATTCTAGACAATCCCTATAAATCAGGGATATGCCAGCTAACTAAGTTACGCTAACTATGGAAACAAGATAAATACAAAATCTGTTACAATGCACTGAATAAATCTATATACACTGAGCTTATTGAAATGCTGATGCTGATGCTGAGACATGCGCTGATGCTGAAAGATTTATTTCAAACATCATCATATTTCAAGGATTGACCTTACAATCTCCTCCAATATGATGATGTTCAAAACCAACTAAATTAGAACACCTCTGGACAAGAATTCCTCATACTCAGCTTCAACTTCTATTTTTACTGGCCAGTAAGGACTATCCAGCAACTCCTGTCTTCTATTCAGCAGCTCCATAGCAATAAGGATGTGAAACTCTCCGGAGAGATCTTGATGACTCATACATATTTGCCTTAATCCAACGAGATGAGTGGTTGGAGCCCTTGGAATCTCAGCAGTTCGCTGAAAACACATTTTTCTGTTTTTGTCGAGATAGAACATCCCGTGTTTAGGAACTGAGATAAATTTATGTTGAATCGGGTCAACACCGATAGGAAGAGAGTTGTTTATTCCACCAGCACCAAAGTTTAGAACCAACACATCTTCACTATCAACTTGAAATTTGGTTCTTCGGATTCTAGGAACAGATGAACTTTGGCCTTGATGTTGTTGTCGTTCTTTAGGAACAAGGTCCAAACACTGAACTTTCTTGATCAGCAGATGAAGAGCAGATGTCAGTTCAGAGGAGAGAGCTGAGGTTTGCTTGGATGCTAATTCGAGTAATTCCATCCATTCAGAATATCCATATTTGATCAGCTCATCCCTCTTGACAACTTCAGTGTATGGATATTGTGGACCTTGACGAGTGATCAGCAACGTAAGAATTTTCTCATTGCGTGGTTTGGAAGCTTTAACTTTGATGATTTTATCAATACACACTCGTTGTCTAAGAACATCTTCAAACCTCTTTTGATCAATCCTGTCTAGAACACTATCAGTCTTAGGCTTACTGCTGCTAGGAAGGGGTTGAGAAGATTGAGATTTGGACTGAAATTCTAAGAATTTCTACATCTGAGCTTCAAAAGATCCTTTGGCCTGAAGTTGGTGCTGAATGATAGATTCATCAGCGTGAGCAATATTCTTTAGAAGCTGAGCCTGATTGGCTTCATCAAGAATTTGTTTAACTTGATCAGGTGACATGTTCCATTCAGCCGCCAAATTTGATATACTGACTATGGACTTAGGTTTCTTGTAGGACAGAGAAGTATCAGTGTTTGAAGGAGCCAAGTCAGTATCTACTGCCTTGCGCTTGCGAGATAGCGGGTGAGAATCTTCACTAGCAACGTCTGAATCTTCTCCTTGGACCAGAATAATGGGATCAATGAATTTCATGTCTGGCCTTTGAGATTCATTATCAAGATCATATGAATCTTCTTCTTGGACTGGAATAAAGGGATCAATGAAGTTCATATCAAGAATTTGACATTCATCATCTTGTTCATCATCATGCTCACTATCATCTTGTTCATCATCATGCTCACTATCTTCAACAAGCTTTTCAGTATCTGTTGGACTATTAGACTCGTGCATCAGCTTTGGTGACTCAGTCTGAACTAAAGTGTTGTCAATATATTCAGTGTCTCTCTCTTTTGGATTATCATCAGTATTATCATCAGTATCCGTATCTCCCCCTTTTTGAGCATCATCAGTTTGGGGACAAGAGGAAGGAGTATGTAAGAGAACTTCCTTTAGCTGGTGAACATCAGCCTCAATGCGTAGAAGACGTTGACTCATGTCCCGAGTCAGTGTCAGAAGTTCATTAAATGTTGAGGCTGGAATTTGAAGGAATGAAGTACCTGGAGCTGCTTGTGAGTGTGGTTGCATCCCCTGAGAAGGTTGGTCCCCCTGGGGTAGATTCTCCCCCTGGGAGGGATGCTCCCCCTGAAATGGTTGCTCCCCCTGAATCAGTGGTTCCTCTTGAGTTGAGTGAACTTTCTCAGTGACAGAGACCGTATGATGAGAAAGTTGAGGGGAGAAATGACCACCATCATGTGGTTCAGCCTCTTGACCGGCATGATCTGCATGGTTACCATTAGCTCCTTCATCAGTATCAGTGGTAAGTGAAGGAACAGTGTATGGATTTGCAATCCATTCTCTCATCCTATCAGAGATGCCGATGTCAGATTCCAATGGATCATCTTGATACATTCGAATTGACATGCGAGGGCATTGGATAGGATTTCCAGGGTGTGAGAAGTAATCTGCAGCAAAAAATTTATCGAGCACAAGAGCAATCCAGCGTGGGAAGGGAATGTGATCAGCGCATACATTCGCACGAAGAAGTTGAACAAGTTGATCAAAGAATAAAGCCCCATAATCAAGTCTTTTATTGAGAAGAAGTGAGCAGACGACTTGTTGCTGTTAAATGCTCAGTTGATCACCACTTCGAGACATATGACCCACATAATTGCATAGAGCACCGGTGAAGAATTTCCATCCTGGGGTCATACGTTGACGCAGAATAAGAGCTGATCGAGCACCAGCCTTTGAGTGATCATATCCCAATTGATCGAATAGACGTCAACAACGTTCAATAGAAGGAAGTTCAGAGAAGGGTTCAAAGATCGGTAACCTGAGTGCAGCACTGAGGAGTTCAGCGGTAATAAAGACTGAGTGTCTTCCACGGCCAATAGTCCCGGTGATGACATTGTTTTCATCATTGACTGTTGCAGTGTAGTAGAACTCACAGACTTGTTCAGGGAAGAATTCTGATGGAATGTTACTGATGGCGTATCGGAGATGGCAGGAGGCTAAGAAATTAACGAAATCATCGAGTCCAAGACCTCGATGAACATCTGGAATATCAGGGTTGAAAACAACGTTGGTGGCTTTGATGTATAATGGGAGAGGAGGAGAGTTTGGGGCAGGGATTACCCTTCGTGAAGTAGAGGAGAAAGTGAATAGAGATGCCGCCATTAAAGCGTTTTAGGATTCTAGGGTTTTGAATATAAGCGAAGGAAATTTAAATTGTGGAAGGAAGGTTTGAAATAGGGGTGGAAAGAGGTTTAAATATGGAACTAAACGGGCCTTTAAAAAAGGCAATGATTATCTTCTCCAAAAATAACTGCGTATTGTAACAACCTCTCAAATCAGAAAAAATAGTCGTTGGGTAAAAAGAGCCATTGGACTGAAGATGAAACGACAATCAGCGTCTGCGGAAGCGCTAAGATCAGTGTCACAAAACTTACATGCTGAGGATGGTTCTCCGTCAATTCAAAGTACAACTTGCTTGATTAAGGCTAGCAAGGAGGTTGGTGCGTGTGATAGATACTAGTTATATTATCTAACCATCGACACAGAGTGTTGTGTCTCTATCAGTGAGTGGTTTATCTTACTGAATCATTAGACACTGAATGAGAAGAAGGTAAAGAGAGGATTGTTGCGTGTGATAAACCTTGGTGTTTTGGTCTAACCATCGGCAAATATTGTTAAATTCTCATCAGCGTGTGTTTTGTCACACTGAATCACGGAATCAGTGTGAGATTGGTAAGAAGAGATAGTTGCGTGTGATAGATCTTGGTGTTTTGATCTAACCATCGGCAAAGAGTTTAAAGTTGTTATCAGTGTATGGTTTAATACAGTGAGTCATTCAACTTTAGTTTAGAAGATTTGAAGAAGAAGAGAGAGATATGAGATCAAACCAAGTACTTAGTATGCAAATATCAGCAGCATGTCATCATCAACAAAATGTACATCAGCTTATAATACAATTCCAAACATTAGCAAAATTAATCAGTAAAATTAATTACAAAGTAATCATTCCAAGTTCTCCAATAATGTAAGCAGTTGTTTGAGAATCCAGTGCCTTGGTGAAGATATCAGCTAGTTGTTCCGAAGTCTTGACATGTTCAAGAACAACCTTGCCCTTCTCAACATTATCTCTAATGAAGTGATGTCTGATTTCGATATGCTTCGTCTTTGAGTGCTGAACAGGGTTTTGTGTGATTTGAATGGCACTGGTGTTATCACAGTATATGGGAGTCTTTGAGAACTTGATCCCATAGTCTAGAAGCTGATTTTGAATCCATAAGAGCTGAGCACAACATCTCCCAGCTGCAACATTCTCAACATCTACAGTCGAGATGGCTACTAATGTTTGCTTTTTGCTAGACCAGCTGACGAGACGATTTCCAAGGAAATGACATCCACCTAACGTACTCTTTTTGTCTAAGTTGCATCCTCTATAGTCTGAATCAGTGTATCCAAAAAGTTCAAATGCTGAGTCGCGAGGATACCACAGTGCTAAGTTCTGAGTCCCCTTCAAGTATCGAAAAATACATTTGACGGCCATGAGATGAGATTCCTTGGGATTGGCTTGGAATCGAGCACAGAGAATGGTTCCAAACATGATATCAGGACGACTTTTCGTAAGGTACAAAAGAGATCCAATCATTCCTCGATACAGAGAGTGATTGACATCAGTGCCAGTTGGATCGACGTGCATCTTATCAGTCTTGGATACTGGAGTAGAGGCTGGTTTGCAGTCACTGAGAGAATACTTAACAAGCAGGTCAGAAATATATTTACTTTGGCAAATAGAAATGCATGATCTTTGTTGCTGAACTTCAAGACCTAAGAAAAAGGTCATCTTCCCCATCATGCTCATTTCGAATCTTTGAGACATGATCTCTGCAAATTCCTTGCTCAGTTTCTCATTTGGAGAACCAAAAATGATGTCATCGACATAGATTTGAACAAGAATCATGTCTGAGGCTTTGTTTTTGATGAAGAGAGTATTGTCGATTACTCCTCGTCTGTATCCATTTTCAAGAAGATACGATGTCAGCATCTCATACCAAGCCCTGGGTGCTTGCTTCAGTCCATAAACAGCTTTTTCTAGTCGGTACACATAATCCGGGTGATCTTTGTCAACAAAGCCTGGGGGCTGATTGAGGAATACTTCTTCTTCTAATACACCATGAAGAAATGTTGTTTTCACATCCATCTGATAAACAATGAAATTCATGTAGGATGCGTATGCAAGAAACAGTCTGATTGCTTCAATGCGAGCAACTGGAGCAAAGGTTTCCCCGTAGTCGATGGATTCAATTTGAGGAAACCCTTGAGCGACAAGCCTTGCCTTGTTGCGAGTAATGATTCCATCTTTATCAACCTTGTTGCGATAGACCCAGCGTGTTCCGGTGATGGTCTTTCCTGATGGTATGGGAACAAGAGTCCACACCTTGTGCCTTTCAAACTCATTCAGTTCTTCTTGCATGGCTTTAATCCAGTCAGCATCTTGAAGAGTTGAGTGTATCTTGTTAGGTAAGATCATTGAAACGAAATTAACATACATGAAAATATTATTAGATACACGAGATCTGGTTCGGACACCATCATGAATATTCCCAATAATTTGATCGACAGGGTGATATCGATGTTCAGAAACTGATGCTGATTCCAATGAATTTGACACTGACAAGTTATCAGTTGCAGGAGAATCTTCAGCTTCAAGGGTTTCATCAGCACCTGATGAATTATTTGATGATCTGGCTGCAGTATCTGGATTCAAGGAACTTGGAACTGGAACGATAGAATCAGAAATAGTAGCTTCATCTTCAGCATGAGGAACTTCATCATATGGGCAAGAGAGAAGCTCTTGAAAAATAGAGGAAGAATGAGTGACTTTTTCATCAGTGTATGATTCCTCATCAAACTTCACATGAATGGATTCTTCAATGCATTGCCTGTTCACATGAAAAACACGAAAAGCCTTTGAAATAGATGAGTACCCAACAAAAATACCTTTGTCAGCCTTTGGTTCAAATTTTGATCTTGGGTCACGTTGATTAAGAATATAAAAAATACATCCGAATACATGAAAGAAAGATATGTCTGCCTTTCGACCTTTCAGCATTTCATATGGTGTCTTCTTGTGAATCATGTGGATTAGAGATCGATTTTGAGTAAAGCACGCTGTATTAACAGCTTCAGCCCAAAACGACATAGGAAGACCAGCATGAATCATTAAGGTCCTTCCTGCCTCAATCAGTGTTCTATTTCTTCGTTCAGCAACTCCATTTTGTTGAGGAGTGCGAGGAGCTGAGAAGTTTTGCCCAATACCTTTATGATCACAAAATTCTTCAAGAGTTGAATTCCGGAACTCAGTGCCATGATCACTTCTAAGCTGCTTAACTTTGAGACCTGTCAGTGTCTCATTTTTATGAATTAGTGAGATAATTTCCTGTGCAGCATGACTCTTCTTCTTCAAGAAAACCACCCATGTAAATCGAGTGAACTCATCCACAACCACTAGAGTATACTTATTCCCACCTAGAGAACGGACAGGAATACTTCCAAACAAGTCCATGTGGAGTAAGTGAATAGGAACATATATACTGGAACATGACTTGGGTTTTGAAAGATGACTTGGTTTGTTTTCCTTGTTCACACGCTGAGCACATCTTGTCTTTTACAACGCTGAATTTTGGGAGACCTCTAACTAGATCTTGATTGGATATTTTGGATAGATTCTTAAAGTTTAGATGAGAAAACCTTTTGTGCCAAATCCAGCTGAGATTGGTTTGAGACTTTGTAAAGAAGCATTGCATCAGCGCCTTGTCACTTGAGAACATATCAAGAACATATATATCATCTTTTCTACTTGCTGAAAGTACGATGTTCTTGTCAGTGTTGACAACTCTTCCTTCCTTCTTTGTAAAGTGAACTTCATAGTCAGCATCACACAATTGGTTGATGGAGATAAGATTGTGTTTGAGACCCTTTACATATGAAACGTTTTGAAAAACCACGTTATTGCACTTGATATTTCCATATCCTTTAGTGAACCCCTTTCCATTGTCTCCGTAAGTTACTGCAGGACCAATTTTCTTGACATAGTCTTCCAGGAGAGACTTGGATCCTGTCATATGTCTTAAACAACCACTATCTAAGTACCAAAGATGCTCCTGACCCTGCAGTGCTGAGAAACTAGTTAGAACTCACTGACCCATTCGAGGATGGGTTATTCACAATGTTATTTGATAATAGGTTATAACACTTTTTAGGAAGACAGTTTAAAGAATTTGACTTAAGAGTCCATTTTTCATTTCTAACTTTAATATTATCAGCTCTTAAAGATGATTTATCAAATGAACATTCACTGATCTTATGAGAGGTATCACCACATCTGTAACACACTCTAGTACCAAAGTTCTTCTTGGTGAGCATATTTCTGGACTTTACATATTTAGACTTGTAAGATTCACCAAGTGAGATTTGTGTCCTTTTGTATGTCATTGAATCAAAACTGAATTCAGTGTCAGACAAATTATGATCAGAGATAGATGATGAGCTATCATCAGTGTCTGATTTGGACTTATTCACAGATGCATTGCAATCAGGAAAATACTTAAGTTGTTCATGAACAGCGTGAAACACTCCATTTGAGATAGGGAAGGCAATAATATTCTCAGTGAGAGGAGTTGGTTTTACAAGATGTGCAGGGTAAGAGGTTGGATCAATTCTGGTAATTTCAACATTGCACTCAATGACACCATTAGATTTAGTAACACAGTATTCATCAATTAGACTCTGATTAATAAAAGAGTTACTAACAAACTTGTTTTTGAAATTGTTTTTCATCTCATTCATGGAATAAAATTCAGATTCTTTTTCTTGTGATTTAAAAACTTTTTCAACTTCTGCATAATTACCCCCAAGAATTTTCTCACATGAATGTGGAATTTGAGCAGAAATAATATAATTAGCATTTTTGTGAGATTTTGCCCAAGTTTGAAGCACCGTTTGTTCTTTGATCAAAAGATCTTTAACATTATCAATTTCAGTAGACAAAGATGAGTTTGACAAACTAGTGATTCTAAGATTTTCCTGAGTGGAATCAATAATGTTATTTTTCATGGATATTTCAGTTTTAAGAAGATCAAGTTGATTTTGCAAATCCCTTATTGTTTGATTCTTCTTAGAATTAAGAACACCCAAATACTCAAACATTTTGATTTTTTCATTCATTGAATAGGAAACAAAGTTTTTAACCTGATACATTGAAGGAGAGTCAGTGTTGTGTTTCCTGGAATTTTCAACTACATCAGACATATCAGCATCAAATGTACTTGTGCCTTTTTTAGAAACATCAGTGTCTTCTATCTTTACCATCAGACACTTGACTTCATCATCTGATGACTCCTCATCAGTCTTCCATTTTTCTTCTTCAGCAACAAGAACTTTATGTTCCAAGTTCTTTGCTTTCAGTTTCTCAATCAGCTTGTTGTACTTCTGCTTCCAGTATTCATCCAAGCCTTGGGTTCTTTGTTTACATTCTTTTGCAAAATGATCAGTGCTCCCACAGTTAAAGCACTGAGCTTTCCCTTTCTTATCAGTACCATGCTTTTTATCAGCTTCTGATCTTTTTGAAAACATTCCACCCATCTTCTTCTAAAACTTTGAGAAGTTTCGGCCTGATTTCTCAAAAGTCTTTACAATCAAAGCCGCACTAGCCACAACCTTTTCAAGATCATCAGTGTCAGTTTTAGAGGAATCAGTGTCTGAATGGCTTTCAGTGTCTGACTCTAACACTAGCTTTTTGTTTGAGAACAAAGCTACAGATGATTCACGCTGAGAATCCTTCATCAGCTCCTTTCTCTGAAGCTTGGATTCCTCATAGTATCGAAGGTTTCCATAGAGACTTTGCAAGTCCATAGTGTTGATCTTCTCACTATTTTTCAGCACATCAACATGGTTCTCCCAACCTGCACCTAGAGAATCCAAAAACTTTTGCACTAGAACAGTTCTATGCTTCAACTGATCTAATCTCTGCAGATTATTAACAAGAGTATTGAACCTGTTAAAGGTTTGAGTCAAAGTTTCACCTTTCTTTGCAAAAAAGTGTTCATACCTTCTGTTAAGGTCATTTATTTGAGTAGCCTTGACTTCTTCAGTGCCTTCAAAAGATACAGTCAGAGTATCCATCATCTCTTTTGCTGAGATGCAATTCTGAACGAGCCCAAAGATATTGTATGGCAGAGCGTAGCTGATTGCAGCACTTGCACGAACATCTAGACCATTTTTTCTTTTGTCATTTGTCGTCCAGTTTTCTCTAGGCGTTTTCTTCATAGCACCATCAGGAACGTTGTTTTTCAGAGGCTGATACATCGGAACGTATGGACCCCTTTCTACGATGTCCAACATGTCTTTATCTACTGACTCTAAAGCATATAGAGCCTTTATTTTCCACATAGCAAAATTTGTTTCATCAAAAGGAGGAATTTTAGCGGAAGGATGATTTGATGAGTTTGACGAAGAAGAAGATGAAGCCATTTGTTTGATAAAAGAAACCTGCTCTGATACCAATTGAAAAGACCTGAGATCAATCAATTTATCAAACAATGACAGTAAATAGGAACAATAAGGATTCACAAAGAAAAACTTTCACTAAGAAGGATAATCTCACAAAGAGATTATCGTATGCACAAAGCGGCTATTAGGGTTTGTGAAAGGCATAACCTATTACAAACTGATACAAAAGATTATATACTACTATTCTAGACTAATTTACGCTAACTATGGAAACAAGATAAATACAAAATCTGTTACAATGTGTTGAATAAATCTATATACACTGAGCTTATTGAAATGCTGATGCTGATGCTGAGACATGCGCTGATGCTGAAAGATTTATTTCAAACATCATCATATTCCAAGGTTTGACCTTACATTGATCAAGTCAAAAAGTTTGACTCTACTTCAGTTAAAGTCCACTGACTAACTCTATTAAGTTCCTATTTGGAGATTCTTATTACATAATGTGAATGGGTCACATGTTGATGTTTTTAAGAATCAAAGAAAAGATAGGAAGCTTAAAGTAAGTATATGTTGATTCTGATTGCGAAGGTGGGTTTCGATCGCATGGTTTGGTAATCAGAATTTTGAGCTGTTGCTTAAGAGTTATAATATATTGCTTATGAATAGATACCAACAAGGTTTTCATGTGGATTGTAAGGATAAGTTTTTCCGCAAAGTTTTAAAATAAAAGAAAAAAGGGTTTTAATTTTATTTATTTTATAAATATCCTTACAATGGCATCTATGGAAAATTGTTGCTTGTATGTTTCTAGTAATAGCAATATTGGAAAGTGGATTTGATTCTTTCATTTGTGGTAGTGTCTGAATTTACCAAATGAAGAAAGTTTTTCATCACCCAAGTTTCAATTGGACAGAAACTTGGAATCATACAAGTTGTATTGTATGATGAATGAGAATTTTCATCTTTGAAAATTAAGACTAATTCTTTGATCACATGTATATGTGAGTCAATTGAAGGACTAAGGAATTAGGTACACTGGGTGTATGCTGGTCAAGGTCCACCACAAAGATTGATTTGTCATGATTTACTAAAGATTAGTAAATATGATTATACTTATAAGGTTAAGTATAATTCTGTAACATTGGCAAGGATACAATGTATGACAAAACAAATGAGAAGAATCAAATTAGGCAGAAAGATAAAAGCTTCTCAAATCTGAAAGGATGGGAAAGTACTTTAGTATCATATTTCATGATCATCTTAATGATTATGAAACCATATCACAAATTCATACTCTAAGGATGTCTTAGTGCATTGTTATGGCTAAGAAGAGAGGTCATGAATTGTTGGATTGGTTAAAATCAAGAAGATGAGTCATACTTCATTCCAAAACAATTCTTAGATTCATACTCCAAGATTGTAACCTTGAGTGACATAAAGGAAGATTTATTAGCACTAGTCAAATGTAAGAGTAAAATGTTTTCTACTCTTTTACATTTGAGATTGGTAAGTTGTGATGTCTTGGATGAGACAAAGACCAACTAAGACCAATTGTGTGAAGTGTTAGTCTTGATAAGAATCCGCACTATCCCTTGAATATTTGTTTTGTCAAGGAATGGTTCTTGACTGGGGAAACTTATATGTTAAGGGGACAGTGGGAGCCTTAAAGATCCTGAAAGAGTTTCAAGATTTAATCAAGAGTGAAACCTGTAATTTATCACTAGCACACGACTTAAGGTTTGCAACCTATCGTGTTGACATAATTCTTATTTCTGTACCTACTTCAAATAAGTTGAATTTGCATGTGAGTTATCAGAGTTCAACTTGGAAGCATTGGTGGGCCTTGTGCTACCAAGGTGACACGAAACTAAGATTGAACAAGTTTAATCCATGTAAGGCTGAATTTGTCACTAACCTTATCTTGTGATTATGGTTCTGACAAACTCACATGGATAGGAACTCATACACTATAAAATCTAAGTGTCATAAGGTTTCTCTCCGATTCATGAAAATGATGGTGAGGAAACGCTTTCACTAAGTAGATTTTAAGTAAATAACAATTGTGTTATTTGCATTTTCAAAAGTCGTTAGTGGAGCGTGTGTGGTTAACCAGCACACAAACATGGACTTGTGAGAAATAGCAAAGGTCTAAGAAATTGAGACTATGATTACGACATCCCTTTTCATAGTTCTTGAAATTGCTTAGACACACATGTGAGCTATCTACGGAAAGGTGTATGAATCTAAATTTTAGAAGTCCAACCGATTTCAGGAAATATGTCAAAGCTAGTGGGAGCATAAGTGTTATGCTAATAATCATCATGTTAGTGGGAGCATGATAATTATGATTAGTATTGCAAGCTAGCAATGTTAATTATACAAAAACAAAAGTTTCAATTCGTGAAGTTGCAGGGGTTGAAAAATTGTTTCGCTATAATTAAGGGAGAGGAAATTATACTTCATTTCAATTCTAGAAGCTTAGATTGAGATTTTAATTATCTTTAGTCAAGGACATATATAAGAATTTTATGTCTGAATGGTTCGACTTAAGCAAATTCTATATATATTGCTTTTTCAAAATTCGATTATGATTACGACATCCCTCTTCATAGTTAAATTTTGAAAACATGGAAAATAAAAAAAATATTGTAGCAAAAGAGTGGTCTAGTATCATGTCTTTATGTCAAACATCATGAATCGTGTCCCATATGCTTCGGATATAGGATCGATTGCATGTGCTATAATATTCATCTTTTCTAAATTTTCCAAATGCTTAAGGCATTGAGAAGGGAAAAGTCTAGAACTGGATATGACTAAAGTGATTAAGCAATTGTCGAGGACAATCTGAGGTTTGCTAAAGATTGGTTGCTCAAGGACATTTGGAAGTATAGTGTTAATTTTAGCAGGACCATATTGACATTTTCTGAAAAGAAGTAACTCTTGTTCGGAAGTGATAGTCAAAATGGGACTATGGAAATGTCTCCATAGGTGGAATTTATTCAATCTATGTAAGATTAGAAAACCTTAATGCAAGAAGGATGTTCAAAGCAATGTACTTTGAATATAAGACTTCCGTTCCATAGATGTTGACCATCTTTGGAATACTTTGTAATGACTGGTGACAAGGTTTTGGTGACTTTGTGAATAATCATTACAAGAGGAACATTGCATAAAAGTTTAAAATCTAACAGTTTTTTTGGTAAATGATAGGAATCGGGGATTCTCACATTTACAATAAGGATTTGGGATTGTGAAATGAGTAACATTGGAATCATGTTCAATTGATCTACATCACAATGTAAGGATCATAGACAATCATAGTGTGCATACTTGGAGTATGGCATAACTATTGTTTACAAAACAAAGTGTACATGCTAGGAGCATGGGACGACTGTTGTTTTCTATTCAAGTCTTAAGTTGATTGTTTGAAACATTATACAATGAATAATGTGTAATCAATGTGGTGATAAATAAAAGGTGGTTCTATTTATATTCAAAAGGGTTTTGAGACCATATTGGATTCGATTATTATTGTTTTTCACTTTGCATGTTTTGACTTCCAAAATAGCTAGGTTATTCTTTCCGAATGACTAAGTTATTTAAACACTCCACAGTCGTTCATATGTTGGAAGTAGGTATGAATCAAGACTATCATGAATCGAGTTTGTAGATGGCTAAATGGGTTTAGTCATAGCAATGGTTGCTACAGCATTCATGAGTGCTCATAAGTTATGTGTATTGGATTAAACCCACGCTCACTTGTATCACTTCATGGAATTTATCTCGAGTATTCGTGAGACGGTAATATCATATAAATCTTCAAACCTAGAGATATGAGTTGTTACCTATGAGTTGGTTGTGCATTGATTGCACGTAAACGCATCAGTAACTTGATGTTATAAAACGTGCCTTTGTGTACAATTCAACAAGTAGTAGAACAAGCATATGAGTCGAAGTTTATCTGTTCCTTCTAGAAATAGAAGCGATATCTGGGCCCCTCAATGATTTTGTTGTGACCTATGTACCGGCTGGTCAGAACTAAATTGATGTGTTCGATTAAGTTCTTTGTCAAACAAATCGAAAATCGGGAAGCAAACTGTTGGACAATAAGTACGACGTTGTTCCATGTAATTGTCCGGCTGATATCATGAGAACAGAGGATTATATGATCACTTATCTAAAATAGCGCTTCATAGTTCAATAGAGTTTTCGAGAGCTACGATTGCTGGTTGGTTCCTAAAGTAACATACGCAAATATAGTTATTAGACTTATCCAAGTGGGAGTCTGTTGGATAAGCTTATTTGGTACATACTTGACCCGACCCGGCATGGTCCATTTGGGTTCAATTTCATCCAAACTATTTGTGGATAATTTTATGAGAGTTATACGCATATGATTATTAATATATTATAAGTTATAATATATTAATATGAAGTCATGTTATTTAATTAGTCTTAGTCTTAAATTAATTATGAATTAATTTAGAGATTAAAAGGAAGCCTAATTAGATTGTGGGCTATTGGTTTTATATGGTGTGGGCTAACACTCATTTGTTAATGGGCTAGGCGTGTATGGAAGTCCATGGATGATCCATGGAGCTTTTAACCCATGGATCCTTGGAAAAGGAAAGGTCATGGGTTATTAGGGTTTCACCCTAATTATGTACACTATATAAGCATGCTTATGTTGCATAAAATAGCCACTAGTGTAACTAGTGTGTGTGTTTGTGTGTGGCCGATTTTATAAGTGTGTATACACTCTCTCAAAGTTTTCCAAGAGTTTGTGGTGATTTGTGATTCCATTTGAGGCATTCACACTATTGGTGCTTGGCCCTCAAACTCCTTAGGAATCAAACTCATCATCAAAAGGTATGTAATCTCATCTAATTTTTTTATGTTTAAAAGTACCCCCATGCCATGTTAGATAGGTTATGAACCTTGGAAAATTATTATTTTGCATGTATTTAGACAAACATAGATCCACGGTTTATTAGGGTTGCATGCACACTTAGGAAGTGTTAGATTGCTCAAAACCCAACACTAATACCAATTGTGACATCCTCAATTTCACGACCAAAAAAGCCCGATTTTTTTTTGTTTATGCTTTATAAAAATCATAGTACCTATTTTAATAAAAATGTTGCGGAATTTGTTCCAAGTAAAACATTATAAATACGTTATCAAAGCATTTCCGTAGAAAAGTATTTTTATTCATTTCAAAACATTTGAAATGTCACTGTCAATACAGAAAGATAAGCATAAACAGAACTTACATTCATTAACACTGGTGATTTATATATCATTAATCTCTCAGTGGAATGTGACTTCATATCAACACATGTGATATAAATAAACTGAGTGGGTCAGGTTAGGAAACCTGGTGAGTACATAGGGTTTTCAACCCACAATAATATAATTATTACGTTTAATCATCAAACAGTTAACCTAATTACCCATACCCATTATCTTCTTTAATCTTAAGGATCTACCCTAAGAATCAGCTATTTGCCATTCATTCATTCCTAAGGATTATCCTAAGGAATAGGTACGAAGTTCATCATTATCAATGGCACAACAATCAAGCATAACTGCTAGTTCTATCACACAGACACAGCTGCAAGAATTGTGACATTCTTATGAGGCGCAGTTGCCAGTATCGACCTTCGAGCACAGCTGCTAGGGTTATCTCGTTTATTGACAAAATTGTTTTCGAGATTCCACCCGCATAGATGTCAATGGGTTTTTAGAGTACACCTGTGAACACATCGTTCATAACACCTACAAGTTGCGAGCCTGCTAGTGTTCCACTGGACTGTCTAGAATAGTCTATGGTTGTCTTCCATACTCTACTAGATGACTGGGCCAACATTTAGGAACAAGGCTTCTCACATCATCCACCTCTCACCCTTACCTCATGGTCTATATCACCTATCAGCTCATCATCCAACTCAAATTTCATCTACCCATGTTTTACTCAACATATTATGTAGATATAAATACATATACAGTTTAAATCATATAAAACTTATATGAAATCGTTCATCCAGCATAGATAGCAAGTATACAGATAATATGCACACATAGCATGTAATTTATATAAAATACTTCATATCTATGTCTAAGATGAAAGGGACCATGCACTCACTTGAAAAGGCGGTGACTTGGCACTCGGACACCACTTCATTACTCTTAACACAATTTTCCTCTGACAAAACCTAGTATCATTACCACTAGAGTTTAGTCTATTATTCACCGAGACTAATTAATAGTCTAGCTATTATTACTATTATATAAGCGCTAAACAACATTTATATAACCCATAATACTAGCCCAAGTATTTATTATAAGGTCCTAATAACATTACTATATTGAATCATAAGCTATACAAAAGATAGGTTAGGCGTAGCTCACTTACAGTGGGTTTTTCTCAAAACCGGGCGCCATTGGAGTAGCGTTCCCGAGCAGAAAGTCTCTTCTTCTTGGAGCCTTCGGTATCTTCGGGGCTTCCGCCTCGTGCTAGGGAGGTTCCCTAGGCTCTTCGGGGGTTTCGGGGCTAGAGAGAAGTTCTAGAGAGAGGGGGAAGTTATGGGAGGTGTGAAGAATGACAAGGGCTTCACCTCTTATTTATAGGGGATGGAAGGTCACTCACGTCGTGAGTTTTATGATGCTCACATCTTGAGCCAGCTAGAGACACCCAGGCACAGCCTGGTGCTGACACCTGGCATCGCACACAGGGTGGAAATCAGCCGATATTTCAGAAATTCATAATTTTCGCATACGAACTCTGTTTTCGACATTCTTTATATCCACGCGTATGTAAAATAAGATCTAAAACTTTCATTTTGATTTCGTCACCTAAATCTCGACCGATCTTAAATTTAACAGTAGGAGGAGATTATATTGTTAAATGCCAACGTAAAATTCATAACTTTTACATACGGACTTCGTTTTCGTCGATCTTTTTATCGTTCAGTTCCTATTAATGAGATCTTCAATTCTCATTTAGGTTACATAGGCCAAAAACCCCTCGATCTAAAATTCGAGTTTCGGGTCGTGCAATGCTTTGCCAAATCTTAGAAAATTCATAACTTCCTCATACAAAGTCAGATTTTGATGTTCTTTTTTTGTATGTTCTCGGTTTAACGTATACTAAAAATTTTGCTTAGATTTCTATGGCTAAAAATTCGTTTATCAAAAATTCACTATTTAGGTCTCCCGGTGTCGTGCCGGTTTTACCGTAAAACTTCGATGGGCCATAACTTCTTTGTTATAACTCGGATTTTGGCGTTCTTTATATGTACAGAACCCTTGTAACATATACTACCACTTGGAAAAGATTAATCCTTCTAAATAATCTTCCATAAAAAACTTATTTTTAATGCTTATTGTCTCTAAATTGACTATCCCAGATCTGCGAGCGTTACAGATAGGAAGATGAAGGCCTTATGTAACAAGGTGGTGTATTTGTTCAAGATCCAGTGGCAACATTGGAAGGATTTTGAATGGACTTGGGAGCCGGAGTCAGAGATGCAAGATCACTACCCTGAATTATTCGTGGCAGTGGACTTCGAGGAGGAAGTTGGATTCAAGTAGGGGAGAGTCGTAACTCCTCGGTTTCCAGGTATTTACTTTTTAAACCCTTATTATGTAAGTAGTTTGAAAGATGGTCTTAAGGAGCCTTAAATAAAAGTGCCTTTGCCTAGTATAGTGAGCGTACTCCTTGTTCGTTGGACATACATGGCCAAAGTCCAAACCCTAAGTTTTAGGGTTTGGACCCTATGTAAGCAACATTAACTCCCTAAAATCCTTCCCTTATCAGCTTCCAACCCCATTTCATACCTACCAAGCTCTAATCCATTTTGTGAGCATCTTTGAGTTATTAGTGTGTGTTTTGGTGTTCTTAGCGGAATGAGAAGGGAAAGAAGAACATCTTGGAAGCTTGAAGCACTTTGGATATAGAAGTATCTTGCCCTCAAGATTCATTAGAGGTATAAATCTCTAAACTTTGTGGTTATTTCCTTAGATCTTGCTAGATGTGGAGTTTTGTGCTTATTATCCCCATAATCTTGGTCCATTTTAGTGTAAGCTACTCTAGACCAAATGAGTTGTCATTTTGGATGTTTTAGAGTGTCTAGAGTGATAAAAATGTGATATTATCCTTTCTAGTCCTCCCATGCAAACGTTATGGTTTCTTAGTGGGTTAAGAAGTTAGAGTTTTAAGACTTAGAACCTTAATAGCCATGCAAGACTATAAACTTGGAAATTTTGTGGTCTGGAAAACTATTTGCGACTAGATCTGAAGTTTGTACGAAAGAACTTACTGGAATAAACACTTAATGGTAAAGCTAATATTCGAAGGAGTGTCGTGTTCAGCTGATATTTGGAGGAATGTCATGTTCAGCTATCTTTTCAGACTGAGATGTGAGTTTTCCTCACTATACATGTGGGTCGAAGGCACCAATGCGGGCCCATCAGGTTATGTCTTTAGCAGATGTTGCTATGTTTTATTGATATGTTAGAACTAAGTCCTAGTATATAGGATGTTATGCAATAGTGATCTGTAGATCTGCACGTTAGTATGTTGATTGGTTATATGATTATTTTTTTTTACTGGAGGTATGTTATTTTTTATGTATATGTCAACATAGTATGGTTGGTTTGAGGCGATGTTGCTTCGTGGAGAAGCCAACAAACCTGGGAGCAAGCTAGACATAAGTTATGGGTCCGAGAGGTAAGTCAGACTTATGTTGTGGGCTCAGTGGTAAGATAAGCATGAGTTGTGGGCCGGAAGGCAGGCCAGACTCATGATATGGACTCAAGGATAATCTAGTATGTTAGTTGTGGACCCAATATGCATGTTGTTATATGTTTGTGTGGTGGTACTTTGGAGGAAATCACTAAGATTTGGCTTACATTTTTTAGTTTAATGTTTTAGGTACCTCAGATCATCAGGGGAAAGCCAATGCATGATCGTGCACATCCTTCAGGTTCTTATAATTTTGGATTTTCAGATACTCTAATTTGTGATTATTACTTTTGAGAACAATGTTTTGTAAACAATTATGGTTTTTGATTGGATTTTAAAATAAAAATTTTACCTTGATTTTTTGGGATGTTACAAATTTTTATTTAAGTTTTTAATCAACCCCCTGCCTTTATTATTTGCTATGTCCCTGGGGATTCGATCCTACTTACCTGTATTACCCATTAGTGCAACTTGTAGTGATATTTTATTTGTTTAAATCATGTGCATTAACAGTTTAATATACACCTTGCTTATACACACAATATATTATTGTGGGATGTGAGTTAATGGATCATTTCAGACATTAGTGAGGTGTTAACCCTCTTATTTTTGAACATATGTAAAGATCATAATGTTTAATCTACAATTTATAACTATGCCATGCTATCTAAAGTTGGGGCTTTCCCCAAAATTTCTTAAGTTTGGATTTTCCCCTAAATTCCTTAAGTTGGGACACTCTCAAGAATTTTTGAAGTTGGGACTTTTCCCAGAATTTATTAAGTTGGGATTTTCCCCAGAATTTCTTAAGTTGGAACTTTCCCCATGGTTTCTTAAGTTGGGATTTTCCTCAAAATTTCTTAAGTTGGTAACTTCTCTAATATTTTTTCAAATTGGGACTTTCCCTAGAAAAATCTAATTAGGGATTTTCCGCAGCAAACCCCTAAGTTGGATTATCTTAAGAGGGATCCTTCTCTATACGAGCTTCAAGAATACAAGAAACTAAAGGACTTACAACATGAAACTGCTCTAAACGATAGAAGCCTAAAGGATAATTCTGAAGACCAAGAATACACCTAAGGATCATCAGGTTTTATCTATCCTTGTTTCTTGAAAATTATTTTTCATACAAGAAGACTCTCCTATGCTATAATTAAAAGATTTTTTGTTTTAAGGATCCTAACTGTTTTAAGATCTTGATTAATAATCCCAGATTATCAAGGAACCAAAAAATTCTTGTAAAATCTGAACCTTTTAGGATATTAGTTGTATAGGGATACTTATAAAAACCTATTTTTATCAACCACACAAGATAATATGTAAACAACCATAACATTAAAATAAAAAAAGGGTTCCCAACAACCCTACACAAAAAAAAAGTAAAATATTTTCTTACGCACCAAAATATTAAAATGTTTTTAAACCCATCAAACCTAATCCTAGGCTTAATCAACCCCAGATGGGGTCTTCTCTATCTTCTTTTCATCTATCTATCTATCTATCTATCTATATATCTATCTATCTATCTATCTATCTCTCTCTATCTCTCCCTCTCTCTCTCTCTCTCTCTCTTCTTCTTCTTCTTCTTCTTCTACTACTACTACTTCTTCTTCTTCTTCTTCGTCTTCTTCTTCTTCTTCTTCTTCTTCTTCTTCTTTCTCCTCCTCCTCCTCCTCTTCTCTCTTTTTCTCTATGGGATCCTAACTAGTATTTACAAGCATACCATTTAGTTTGGCTAGGGCTTCACGCCAGCAATCCATATTCCAGGATCCTACATTTTTAATTTCCTCTACCAGACTAATATTTTCCTCCCAAATGGCCTCAGTAGTGCTACTATTGACCTCAACAATCGCCACTTCAATCTCTATCATGTGCTCCTTTTTTTTTCTCTGCTTTCTCTTTAACTAATCTCTCTACCGTATGCAGAAGTTCCTTGTTGACCCCTTCTTCCTCCTTCAAAACTTGTTCCACCCGATCAAGCTTAGTCTTAATATCCTCTGTGGAGTGAGAAACGTGGTCGACAACATGTAAAAGAATACTAAAGACAAACATAAAAGAGCACATATGAGAAAAAGACTAGAAATATACCTATCAATTTTTTCTACAATAGACTCATTCTCAACAAAGAAACGTTTTAATCAGGCTTAAGACCCGGAAATACCAAGTCAAACCAATGTGCTAATACTTATTCAAGAGGATCTGAAAAATGTTAGACCTTTAGTTACTTAGACTAGATTATAATTACACATGTAATATGCAAACTACACACAACTAGACTTAATGTAACATGTGTACTCGTATACTCACCTCAATTCCTATAACTCATATTTCAATCAATAAAATTAAACAAGACAGGTGATTATTATCACCTCCCAATGTTTTGTGTCGAAGATCCTAACAAGGATCAAGGGCTTTCCTTATAAACCATTTGTGTAATTTTGTTCTCAATTTATCACTTACTTCAACTACAACACCAAAGCCTCTTATTCACTTTGGTTGATATTCATTTGGTTGATTTTGGACCAAAACACTTACCTTCATGAATGCTTCAGCCGGATTCCAACAAGTCCAAATGCAACCTTCAAACCAAGAAGCGATGCCCTACATATCAAAGACTAGTGAACAATATGTTTAGGCAACAACTTGGATAAACCATTAAAGACTATATATATGACATGGTTGTAAAATCCAAGAAAGCCGAGAACCATCTCCAAGATCTTGAAGAAGCATTCAGTATCTTGGATCGGTTAAAGTTAAGCTTAACCCTTCTAAATGTCTTTTTTTATTAAAGTTAGGAAAGTATTGAGCTGCATGTCAACAAAGAGAAGAATTGAAGCTAGTCCAAAACAAATTAAAGTTATCTAGAATATGTAATCCCCATGTTCTATTAAAGACATTCAAAGGTTGACATGTAGAGTTAGAGTCCTAAGCCTTAAATGGATATATCTCTAAAATCCAAAACAGCCTAAAGATACAAATCCATTTATGATGTCTTAAGAATGAACAAAAAGTTTGAATGAACATCAACCCATGAAAAGACATTTCAATTGCTAAATAATTACCAGCTACATTGTTTTTAAGATAAATTGACAAATATCAAAATTAAAATAAAACAAAATCATAAAAATGAAATTAGTAATAAAATATTTTAATGACTATGTATAATGTATTTATAGAAAAACACTATAACACAAGGATCAAACATAAGATTTACGTTAAAAAACCCTAATGGACTTTTGGTTTAGTGTTATCAAGTATTTGAAAATAAAACACTCTCTTAAGAAAAAATGTTGTCAAAGAATAATATTTAAAAGAAAAACCATTTTTATAATAATAATAATAATAATAATAATAATAATGATAATAATAATAATAATAATAATAAACAATTTATAATGTGTAGCTCTTACGTAAAAACCTTAACATACGATTTTATCAAATAATATTTCGAATTACATTAAAAAGATGTGTATGCTGCATTATTGGAGCTGGATTGATGGGGTAAATAAATAAAATAATAGCAAACACATCAATCACTCAATTTCAATGGGATAGAGGTCAATCATCAATTTTCCACTTTTTCTTTTATCACATCAAATATAAATAGAGCAATTAATATATATATATATATATATATATATATATATATATATATATATATATATATATATATATATATATATATATATATATATATATATATATATATATATATATATATATATAGGTAATATGAGACGACTTAAATTTATGAGACCATGAGACACAATCCTAGCCACTCATTTATTAGATAAAATAAAAACATTTTTAAAATGTAAAATAATTAAAAATTTTCGAAAAAAAAATTCCAATATTATTTTCGGAATATATATTTTCTAAAAAAATAAATAAATAAATACAAAAAAAATACATTTTTTACATATTTTAATAGAATATTTAGAATATTCTACATATCTGGCAAATCTAGTAGAATATTCTAAACATTCTAAAAATCATATTACAATATTTATAGTATAATATTCTATTTAGAATATTTCACGTATTTTAAAAAAAAAATGGTAATTTTTTCATTTTTATTTATTTATTTTTCAGTTTTTTAGTTAAATAAAGTTCCGAAAATAATAATTATTTTTTTTTTTTTGGATTTTTCCTTTTATTTTGCATTTCAAAATTATTTTTAGATTTGTTCTCACGGTCTTAAAAAATTAGCATGGTCTCAAATTACCTGAACCCAAGGTTCTAAATAACGTAAGGCGTGACTTGGCGGTAAGGTAAAAGTTAAGCCATGACAAGTCTTGGCGAGCAATGACGTTTTTCAAGGCGTGACTCTATTATATATATTAAAAGATATAAATCATATAATTATTGAATTTTATCAAATATATAAACTTTTTAGAAGTGTTATATTAATATTTAATAGAAAAAAAGTTAACAAAAACTCATTTATTTTAGGTCCGATAAAAAAACAAAACAAAAAAATCCGCACTTGAAAAGATCTCGTGCCATAACGCGATAAGGCGCGCTTTGACACGTTATTTGGGCGCCACACTTCACAAACCCACCTTGGACGTTTTCGTAACGACTTCACCACGCCTCGCGCTATGGCACGCCTTGAGGCACGCCATAACACGCTTTTTAGAACCATGCCTGAACCCATATATATATATATATATATATATATATATATATATATATATATATATATATATATATATATATATATATATATATATATATATATATATATATATATTCTTCTTTTTATATCTCGACAGAACATTTTATATTATTATTTAAATTTCAAATAAATCAAATTGAAAATTTTTAAAAGAAATAAAGTGCTTAAAATAATATATGACATACATGTTATTTATATTCTCTTGATTGTATACCAAATATGTCAAAATTTATATTCATTTCGATTATTTTTACTCGATTGTGATCTTCATAAAAAAATTATACAATTTATTTTTCACTACTTAACGATTAATTTTTATTTTAATTAACATCCAAAACATATTTTAGTCTTTTAATTATGGTAATTATTATTATAATAATTTTGAAACATAAAAATAATATAAAGGTTTTTGCATGTTGTGCTCTACATGTAACCCTTTTATAAATAAACAAAATCTTGTTATTATTAATATATACAAAACTTATTAATTTTATTATTTAAATAACAATAGTATGTAAAACCAAACAATGATATATCCTTGAAGTTGTTCATCAAATTAGAATAGCTTCAATTAAAATATTTAGTATAAATTGGATTAAGTTGTGTGATTTACAATATTTAGAAAAGGTAGATGAGTAATTTAAAAACATATTTATATATTTTATCAATGTTTTAAAAAATCAGGATTTTTGTTGAATCTGTCTAGTGACATATTTTTGGTTTAATTAGTTAGACTTTTGGGTTAATCCGATTTTAGAATTTATATAATTTTAATACCAAACAGAATCCAGTGCCAAAAACACTTTATAAAACCAAATAAAAAACTTCATAACATCTACAATTTTAGTTTAAAAAATATTTAAAAATAAAATAAATAAAAAAAACCATACCATGAAGCTCTAAAGAAAAGCTTATTCAAAACTCCAATAAAAAGAAGTTCTTTGTCATTTTGAGAAGATCTACAAATTTGGCCAAATGAAGATATAAATCAAGTCGCATGTTATCTTATTATTTTATATTCAAAAGGTTCTCATATTCATTTTCTAGATTTGCAAAGAGTGTTTCTTCTGCTATTGTCAAACAAAAGATGTACAAAGCCATAGGGCATTTGGTTTTCCTTTTTAGTTTATTAATGTTTCCACACCACTATAAATAAAAAGAATGTTTGGAAATGAATAGTTTATATATATGTGACATGCCTCTAATAAGTCAAAATTCATAAGTAAAGCACCTATAACTTATCAATTTATAAGTTATAAGCTATGAATTGAAAAATACTTATGATTTTTCATATGCTTACGAAACACCCTCTAAGTAGATGTGAATGACTATCAAGTCAAATTACACCGGTTTTTCTAAAAATCATCTTGTTCATTCATGTTTAGAAATACAAATAAAATCAGTTTTAGTTGAAACGTTCTATTCACGGTCAAGCTTATGTGTATAGAAACAAATTTAGGGCTTACGACCCCCACTTTAGAGGGCCTCACTAACCAAATTTGGAGTCCATCTAAATTCCCTAATCGTCTAATCACAGAACCTCAAAAAAAAAAACAAAAAAAAAACAAAAATGACGCCAATGAGTATAATGGGCCCCGCCCTAACTCACATAACGAGCCCCGCCCACATACAAATCATATAAGCGTAACAGGGAATAGCATACAGAGTAACCATTGGGCCCCACCTTGTAAGCATATAAACACCTATACAAGTGGCACACAGACATCGAGTATTCTAACATAACAGATTGTGGGTCACCATTGGTGCCTTAGACCTGCAAAACACAATGAGGAAAACTCACCTCTAACTCTGAGCGATAGTTGAATATGTCCCGGCTAGGAATATCAGCTCTACCCGACACCCAAACAGTAACCAATCCTTATATAACTCAAAATACCTCAACACCCTCCCTTTAGGTCAAACTTGGTCAAAGATAAAAGTCAAGGTCAAGGTCAATAGTCCATGTTGACCCAACACACCATGTTGACTTGCCAACACGCCGTGTTTCTCCATCATCAAAGTCGTCGGGGAAAACCCCAGCCAAAACGTCACGTTGACTTGCAAACACGTCGTGTTTGCTAGAGTTCTAACAGCTTAACAAATTAAGTTGCCTCCTTCGATTCCAAGAACTCCAAAGCTCAAATCTAGACCAAAAAGAGATTTAGAAGGGTAAGTATGCATAGAGACTACCAAAAAGGGTCTAAAACCCAATCCCTAAGGCTTAATAGCACAATGGCTTAACCAATAAGCACTTAACCCTTAAAGACATAGCCCCAAAACATAGATCTGACCTCCTTAAGCTGGAAAACCACGTAAAGTTACCAATTTTACGTTTATTCATGTCTAAATGAAGCTCTTAAGCTTAAAAGTGACTTAATGCATGCATGTAACCAATTTTCTCATAAAGCTTACACATTTATGCTCAATGAGTCCAATACAAACTCAGATCTAGATTAAAAAGCCCTTAAAACGACTTCACTTCCTCATCAACCCAAAAAGGAGCCAAAAGCATAACAAAGCACGATATGAAGAGATCTAAGCATATATTAGTCACAGATCAAACTTGATACATTTGAAAGCTTGCACAAAGGAAGATGATTATGGATCCAAAGCCTTTCCACCAAGTAAGTCAACTTCAACATCTCCTCTTCCTTCATACGGACCAAAAAATGAGCACCAAGAACTTCTAACTAGCTTAAGAACACCACCAAGAGACTTAAGGATCGATTTTAGTGTTTTAGTGGCAAGAGAAGCGGGTAAGGAGGCCAGCCATGAGGAGTTAAGGCCTTTAAATAGGGCACAATACCCAAAAAATTAGGGTTTCTTCACTAGTCACCAACACGCCATGTTATGACACAAACATGTCATGTTGGTCCAACAGAATTTGCGACACCAAAGGCCTATCGACATGCCATGTTATGGCATAAATACGCCGTGTATAATGAGAATCATGAAAATATAGTTATTAAATTCATACATGGGAACGAGTGTTACAATTCTCCCCCATTTGAATCAGACTTCGTCCTCGAATTCTGTCGCGCCAAATAACTCTGGGTAGTGCTCTCTCATCTCGTCCTCAAGCTCCGAAGTCCACTCCAATCCTTTGTGGTGCTGCCAATGCACCTACACCAGGTAGATTACCTTGTTCCTCAAGGTTTTCACCTTCCAATCCAGAATCACTACCGGTCTCTCAATATAATTCGGGCGGCCATCCACCTGAATATCCTCCAATGGTATCACTGCGGAATCATCCACTAAGCTCCACTGGAAGGTCCAATCGATAATAAATTGGGCCCACCCAAGCCAAAACTTTGAATGGACCAATATACCTGAGGCCCATCCTGCCCCGCTTCCTGAACCGGATAACACCTTTCCAAGGTGACACCTTCAAGAGAACAATATCTCCCACTTGAAACTCTAAGTCTGATTAGCGCCTATCGGCATAACTCTTCTACCGACTCTAAGCTGTCTGTAGCCTGCTACAAACCTGCAGAATCAACTCGGTGGTCTTAAGTACCACCTTGGTACTCCCCATAACCCGCTGACCAACCTCACCGCAACAAGTTGAGGTCCTGAATTTCCTCTCGTAGAGCATCTCAAAAGGATGTCAATCAATGCTGGCGTGATAACTATTGTTATACGAAAATTCCGCTAACAGAAGATACGTATCCCAACTCTTTCCAAATTATAACACAGATGCTCGCAACATATCTTGAAGAGTCTGAATAGTTGGCTCACTCTGACCATCGATCTACGGATGGAATGTTGTACTGAAATGAATATGAGTACCCAGCTCATCATGAAACATTTTCAAAAATATGGAAGTAAAACGAACATCCCTATTGGAAACCACTAATATCGGCTCCCCATGACGTGTCACCACCTCCCGGATATAAACCTCGACCAACTTCAGTGAACAAATACTCTCCTGAACTGGAATAAAATGCTTGCTCTTGGTCAAACTATCCACGATGACCCAAATCAAATACACTCCGTGTGCAGTCCTGGGATGCTTCGTGATAAAATCCATGGTGATGTCTTCCCATTTTCATATGGGGATCTCCAACGGTTGCATCTTGCCATGAGGACGCTGATGCTCGACCTTGACCTTCCTACAGGTCAAGCACCGGTCCACATACCATGCCACATCTTGCTTCAAGCAGGGCCATGAATAATCAAGACGAAGATCCATATACATCTTTTTCTCCCCTGGATGAATGGATAACCTTGACTTGTGAGCCTCCTCCATCAAATAATGGTGCACACTGCCCTAATACAGAACCCAAAATCGCCGATGCAAAGTCAACAATCCGTAACTATCATAATCGATGGAAGCCACCTGACCCACAATACGCTCACACTTTTGGTGCTCTTCCTTCATAGCCTCGACCTGTGCCTCACGAATCCGCTCCATTAATGGAGTAACCACAGTCATCCTCAAACATATATCTATGATCAGATCTGCGACTGCCTTGCGGTTGAGAGCATCGGCCTCCACATTGGCCTGCCCCGGGTGGTAAAGGATCTCACGGTCATAATCCTTCACCAAATCCAACCATCAACGCTGCCTCATATTCAGATTCAGTTGGTCGATCAAATACCTCAAGCTCTTATGATCCATGTAAATAGTAAAACGAACCCCATAGAGGTAATCCCGCCAAATCTTGAAGGCGAAAACCATGGTCCCTAACTCCAAATCATGCATCGGATAATTCACCTCATGAGGCTTCAACTGTCTCAAAGCCTAAGAGACCACACGACCTCTATGAATCAACACTACCCCTAAACCTAAGATCGAAGCATCACAATAAACCACGAAATCATCAACGCCCTCTAGCAGGGTCAGAATTGGTGCCTCACACAACCGTTGTCTAAGAGTCTCAAAAGTTGCCTGCTGCTCAGGCCCCTAGTGAAATGTAACCGTCTTCTTAATCCTTCGGGGTCAAAGGAACGACTATCTTGGAGAAATCTTGAATAAATCACCGATAATACCCAACCAAACAAAGAAAACTCTGAATCTCAGATGGAGACGTCGGAACCTTCCACTGTATCACGACCTCAGTCTTCGCCGAATCATTCAGAATACCCTTCTGGTTGCCAAGGTGCCCCAGAAATAGAACTCACACTTGGAGAACTTTCCAAAAAGTATCTCCCACATCAAAGTGCCCAACACTTCCCTCAAGTTCTCCTCATGCTGCTCCTGAGTCCTGGGATAAAACCAAGATATCATCAATAAATATTATCAAAGATCAATTCAGCATCGATCTGTACACGCAGTTCATGAAAACCATGCATGTAGCTGGAGTATTGATGAGCCCAAGATGCACCCTGAAGATGGTCAAAAAGGCCGCCAATCCTCAGAAGTGGATAACGGTTCTTCACCGTAACCTTATACAACTCCCGGTAATCAATGCACACACAATGAGAACCATCCTTTTTCTTCACAAGCAGGATCGATGCTCCCTAAGGAGAACTACTCGGTCGAATAATTCCCTTGTCTAATAGCTCCTACAGCCGTGTAGATAACTCCTGCATCTCGAGAGGAGCCAACCGATGCGGTACTTTGAATATCAGAACCGCACCTGGAACAAGATCAATCTTGAACTCAACCTTTTTCCCCGGAGGCACCCCAAGAAAATCCTTCGGGAATACATTCGGATAATCCTGCATGATAGGCACATCATCCACAGTCTCCTTACCATTATCCAGGGTATCCATGACATAGGCGACATAACCGGAGCAACCCTGTTGAAGATAACGTCTGGCCCTCGCTGCTGAACCCAAAATCAGCCTACGTTGAGATCTCTCTCTATGAACTACTATCTCTCCTGCATTAGGGTCCAAATCCAAATCAATTGCTGCTCACATTCGAGAACTGCCCTATTAGTGTGACAACCCGAAATTTCCATTATGAACAAACCATTTGATGCCAATAGAAGTAGAACAGTTACAGTGAAAACTCAGATTTCGAGTATAAGTTTGGTAGTTTTCAGGATTTTACACTTAAGGAGATATTAGGAGAGTGGATGCACAAGGGTTTTGTGCAACACTGTTATTCCAATACTCTAGGATGTTAGAGTTCATTCCAAGAATAGAAATATTTTCTGCCAAAAATCCCAGGACTATATATAGAAAACTAAACCAAATAGTTCATTAGTTGACTTCCAATTAGAGAAAAGCCAAAATTCTCTCTCACGGATCTTCGGGTTTTTATCCCAAATTGTGAGTACTTCGATCTAGTTATGTTATATAGCTTATATTATGTTTAGAAACATCAATTACATATCAAAACAACTAGACTCGGGAGTTTACCACCCAAGAACGTTCTTGGGGAGTAAACTCCATTTTAAGGTCCTAAGGGGTTCCAATGACCCTCAAATCTTTAGAACTCGAACTAGAAGCCTTCATTTCATAGTTAGGACACCAAAATCATTAGGAAACGATGATGAAAGTGAGTTCACGGCCAAGGAGTTCTTGGGCCATGAACTCCATGTTTAAGTGCCAAAATGCTTTAAAACACTTCCTAAGGCTTAGACTTAAATTAGGACATGTACCCTAAAGTGTTTAAAGCCTAGAAAACATAAGAAATCACTAGTATTGAGGATTTTACGGCCAGGACAAACTCTTGGGCCGTAAACACCTATAAAGGGGTCAAATGACACCCTAACTCCTTCCTTATGACTAGAACCCAACATAGATCATTACCTTGAAATGTTTGAGACTTGAAAACACCCTAATCAACCTCCCAAGGGAGTTTACGGCTGTAAACTCCTTAAAGGAGTTAATATGGCACCCAAACACCTGATTTAGCCTTGAAACAATTCACCACTAGAGTTGTAGTAATTCTAAGCTCCATTTAGTGACCCTAAGGAGAGTTTACGGCCAGGAGTTTACTCCCCTGGGCCGTAAACTCCAAAACATATGGTCATTAGACCTTAAACTCCCATTAGAGGCCTTGCACTCCTTTGTTGCAACCCATTAGCCTCCTAGCACTTGACCAAAAGTGTTTTCCTCGTGTTTAAATGTTTATACGTGTATAATTAGTGTTCTAATCACTAATTATTTATATACATATGTCTTCATATGAAATTAGGATCATTGTGTGTGTCTAAAGTCTTCACTTGACACCGAGCATTTGCCCGATCCTTCCTTACGATAACAGTCCGTTCAATTCCAGTCACTTACTGCAGGTGAGTTCATACTCCTTAGCTAATGTTTTAAACTATTTTTAAATGTTTTATGGGGGGATACAAGTAGAATCATGCTAGTTATTATATCAATCACATGTGATTAATAAGTAGAATTATGCTAGTTATTACATCAATCACATGTGATTAATATACAACATTCAAATGATTTGGCTACTCATTAGCCATTTTACCAAAGCGTTACTTCAAATGATTTTTATAAACGTTTTATATGTTTTAAACTCCTTATTACACTGTACAGTTTACTCTGTATATTACATTTCAAACTTATTTACAATTGTGTTTCAAACAAATGTTTCCTTATACTTAAACTGTTTTATCAAACCTATGCCTTCAAACTGTTTTATAGGTTGACATCAAGTCGATCTTTTCTAAAGATAATAATTATGTTCAAATGTTTTACAAAACTTAATTATGCTTTTATATTATAAATTGCATGCCTCTATATGTATAGTTATATAAAAAATGTTTAAAAGACTTAGGAAGGCTATCCACCCTATTTCCTTTTTGCGCTTGAGATGTGGTCTGGTGGGATATCGGGTACTCGTCCGAAGGTCGTTTAAATATTAGTTATATAACATATGTACATATATAGTCATAAAAGGTCTTTCCAGTTCATCCCATGCCCTTGGGTAGCAAGGGTATACATCCATGTCCATATGTACCAGTTAGATTACTAGTAAACTACCATATGGGTAGTTTAGGAAGATACTAGAACTATTACTAGAACGCAATATCATACAATGAGTCAGTTTATTCATGAGTCAACACTTTCTAGATCATTGTTGTACATTACTATACTTGCTAGATAGAGAGAGCATACATTACAGCTAGAACATTACAATACATTACTATACATGCTAGATAGAGGGAGAACACACATTACAGCTAGCACACGTAGAACATTACAGTACACTACTATACTAATACATGATCACACTTACATAAGTACAAGTACATGATCACACTTACATGAGTACGCTTACATATACTTAGAATAGACGTCACTAGGTGCTATAGCACGGAGTCAGTTCAGGATCTAACTATACTGATGAATCACAACGCAATTGTGATAGTTATATAAAGTATACATCATCATAGTAATGTGGATGCTCACGGCTTGCATACATGCAATGGTCGTGGGTAGGTCCCAAAATCCCTTTGATAGGGGAGTGTATAGTCTGGGATATAGACATCACATTATACCTTATCCCTCAAATAAGGCACTTAAGTACCGATGTAGTTATTTATATCAAATACTACAGTACTTGGAAGTATTACCCTAGATTTAAGGTAATAGGTACGGTTGTAGTTCGACAGTACACCATAGTACTATTTCTTTTCCCATTACATTCACTTCGTGAATTTTCACACGACGCACGGTAATGTAAAAACTATATTTCGTTAATAATATTTACACTTGGCAAAATTACACACTTTTACATGATACGAACATTGAGAACAGTTAGGTCTTGGTAGAAGACACCCTTATACAATAGTAGGAATCATAGGGATTCTAGAGCTTTTCAAACGTTTAAAGTTGTTTTACAAACATCTTCATACTTACAGTTCACATACAAATTCTTACATACAAATACTTACATACAAATTAAGACACTAAAATACTTATGATCTCACCAGCTTTAAAGCTGATACTCGCTTTCAAAATTACTTGTATCCTCAGGTCAGCATAGACAGGTACCGATGCAAGGATTAGGGAAGATGGAGCTCGTTGAAGACTCATCTTTCATTTTGATTTATGCTTTAGTGTTTATCAAAATTTGATATAATACACTTGTATAACAATTCTATTATTAATGCAATGGATGATGTTGTTGCTTGTTTACTACTTTTCATTGTTGTGATACTATACATGACGTCCTCCGCCCCAGAACGTTTCCGCCGTTCTTGGTTTTGGGGTGTGACAATTAGGGCTCAACCAATCCAGACCCACAATAACCTTGTTCCCACATAGAGGAATGTGAACCAAATCGACCGGATATTGGTCGCTGAATAATTGGAGGGTAAAACACTGATGAACCCTTGCAACCCGAACGAACCTATCATCAACAATCTCGACATCTAGAGGGCAATCCAACTCTCCTAGAGCTCTAGCAAATCTCTTGCTCAGCGCAAGCAATCCAAAAGACCGAGTATCCCATGAATTAAACAAAACCAATGCAGAGATATTGCTCATAAGGAACGATCCTAAAATAAAACATATAAACATAAGCAAGCAATTCAATATAAATAAAGAGTGGAGGAGAATATACATACCCATCGCCATATCAGGAGCTGCACACGCCTCCTCAATCGTTAACTGGAAAGCCTTGCTCTTCGTTACAATTACATCTGCCCATCCCTGGCGGTCGTCCGTAATACAAAGAGTTGCAGGAGTGGATGCTGACACCGGTCCTGTTGCAACCAAACTCAGATAATGGGCCTTCTTTTGGCCCCTCTGATTGTAATGAAAACAATCAGATGATATACAGGGTGATGGTGGTGGCACCTGTACAATCTCTGCTAATATGACCGGTTCGATCGCACTTGAAGTGGCCAAAACCACCCACATTGCATGTCCCCTCATGCGACCTACCACAGTTACCATAGCAGCCTCGGCCCTCCTGGCCCTTCCCTCTTGAATTAACAACCTTGAACCTCTTTCCCAAACTCTCAACACTCGACACAAAATTTGGCTTCCTCTTCTTCTCCATCTCTAAATCAATATCCCTCTCTCTAGCTCTCTCTATCATATTTTCTAGCATCTTGCAGCTGGATCCGCTCACACACTGTCAAATGTCACCTATCAACATATCATGATATCAGGACTTCTTCATCTCCTCATCCGCCATATACTGTGGAACTAGAAGTTCCGTCTCCGTGAACATCACGGTGATCTCAGCCACCGTCTTTGTGGTCTGGCGGAGATCCTAAAACTCTAGCACCAACTGCTGCACCTCAATCATTGGTGTAAACTCAGATCAGAACCTGGTCGAGAAATCATCCCATGACATCACATTACCAACTACGTGTCCTACCTCTTCCCACTAGTCTCATGCCATGTCCTTCAAAAGGTACAAAGCTAATCTGACCTTGTCCCCCGTGGGACAATTCTTGGTGTGGAAGGGGTTAACAACATCCGCTAACCACCTCCTTCTCACTATAGGGTCCTTCGCCCCGTGATAATCTGGAGCTCCACATGCTTGGAACTCCTTGAAGGTCAAAGAACACGCCCCAACCAAGGCCGCCATCTCTACGTGAAAAGCGCTTAACTGCTCGTCCAGAATCTCAAGAATACGCTCCTTAACTGTGCCAAAGATCACAGGAGTCTGCTCAAGGATACTGTGTTTAATCTCAGATGAGATGAACTCCCTCGTCTAGTCATCTAGTTTCCCGACTCCATATCCTAAGCCTGAGCCCTCTCCAACACCAAAGTTGTCAACAGGTTTTCATCACAACGTCGCCATACTGAAAATAGACCATATAAACCATCAGAATATGCATCGAAATATACATATATCAGGGCATCACAAACTCCACAAGCTCCCTGGTTTCATCGTAACCCTCCTTGAATTGAGTATGGATCATTTGCTTCCAGTAGTACGGGCTCATAGCCACATCTATCCATGCTTTCCTCAAGGATTTCCTTGACTCCACCAAGTCACTCTATAATCATACAATTACCCCTCTCAGATAAGGCTCCCAAAACTAGATCTCATCCTAGGTTTTCCTAGGGCAACTCCACACAACTCTCCGCTATCAGCTATAGAAGGAACTCCCGCTAACTTCCTCTAACTAGCTCACGAATACAATTACATATTACAAAAACCAGATAATTCTTCGAATGAAAAGTCTCACACTACAAAGGTTGGACTCAGACAAGAGCTGCGAAATAGAATTAAAATCTAACCTTCTCAAATTAGCTAGTTCTCACAATATGTAACTTAGCATATTCGCTTACTAGTTAGCTAAAGCTAGTTACAACACCTATAAATCACAAAGCATGTAGCAATCGAGTATCAAGTAATCAGAACCAATCATCACCTAATCAGGCCACCCTATCACTGATTGATCAATACTAGCATGCAAGTATACAAGTTCATACAATAGGAATACCAAGGCATCTCTCCTAGCATTCAATCATGCAAAGACTGAGCATATCCTCGAATCTAAGTAGCATGAAATTCACAGATTCACAAATCAAAACATAACAGACAACATGTATGTGTATTTTGGGAAAACTTACTTGAGCTCGGCTGATTTCATGCACCATACCCTTTCTTGTCTTAGAAAAATCTTTAAAAAAACATTTATTTTTGAAAAACTTTATCAAATCCTCAGTTTGAGTTCAGACACACCCGAGAGTATGTCTGAATCCCTCAAACCAACGCTTTGATACCAAATTGAAACATCCCAAAAATAAGATCTAAAATTTTATTTTTAATTTAATAAAACCATTATTTTCAAAACATCATCGATAATTGCCAAACAAAATAATGTATCAAACATCATAACAATCAGAGTAAAACACCAAAAAGTGGATAGAGGTGGTGTGTGCTCTGCAATCATCATGAGCCCTTTCCGTTGGAACTGGAAGTACTAAAAACAAAAACTGAAATCCATAAGCACGTAACTTAGTGAGTTCCCCAATATACCGTATACCATATATAGATATCACATATCGGGCTCCATCCTAACTCTCATAATGGGTCCTGCCCAATGGGTATAACGGGCCCGCCCTAACTTGCATAATGGCCCCCGCCCAATCAGTATAACGGTTCCCACCCTAAGTCGCATAACGACCCCGCCCACATACAAATCATATAAGCATAATAGGTAATAGCATACAAAGTAACCATAGGGTCCCAACTAGTAAGCATATAAGCTCCTATACAAGTGTCACACAAACAGTGAGTATTCTAACAAAACAGATCGTGGGTCGGCATTGGTGCCTTCGACCTGCTAAAGACAGTGAGGAAAACTCACCTCTAAATTTAAGTAATTGCTAAATAGGTCCAGGCTTCGAAAATCAGCTCTACCTGACACATAAACAGTAACCAATCCTAAGATATAACTCAAAATACCTCAACACCCTCCCTTTAGGTAAAACTTGGTCAAAGATAAAAGTCAAGGTCAAGGTCAACAGTCCATGTTTACCCGACACACGATGTTGACCTACCAACACGCCGTGTTTTTCCATCATCAAAGCAGTCAGCGAAAACCCCATCCAAAACGTCGCGTTGACTTGCAAACACGTTGTGTTTGCCTGAGTTCCAACAGCTTAACACATTAAGTTGCCTCCTTTGACTCCAAGAACTCCAAAGCTCAGATCTAGACCAAAATGAGTTTTATAAGGGTAAGATTTCCATGTTTACCAATAGGGACTACCGAAAAGGGTCTAAAATCCAAGCCCTTATGCTTAATAGAACAATGGTTTAACCAATAAGCACTTAACCCTTAAAGATATAGCCCGAGAATATAGATACGACCTCCTTAAGCTAGAAAACCATGTAAAGTTACCAACATTACCTTCATGAATGTCTAAATGAAGCTCTTAAGCATAAAAGGCACTTATTAAATGACTTAATACATGCATTTAACCAATTTTTTTCTTAAACCTTGTACCTTTATGAATGTCTAATACAAAATCATATCTAGAATAACAAGCCCTTAAAACGACTTCACTCCCTCATCAACCCAAAAAGGGGCCAAAAGCATAACAAAGCATGATATGAAGAGATCTAAGCATCTATAAGTCAAGGTTCAAACTTGATACCTTGGAAAGCTTGCATAAAGGAAGACGATTCGGGATCTAAAGCCTTTCCACCAAGCAATACAACTTCAAGATCTCCTCTTCCTTCACAAGGACCAAAAATAAGCACCAAGAACTTCTTATTAACTCAAGAACACCACCAAGAGACCTAAGGCTCTACTTTAGGGTTTTAGTGGCAACAGAGGCGGGTAAGGAGGCCAACCATGAGGACTTAAGGCCTTTAAATAGGGTGCAACACCCAAAAAATTAGGGTTTCTTCACCAGCCACCAACACATCGTGTTATGACACAAACACGTTGTGTTGGTCCAATAAAATTCGCGGCACCAAAGGCCTATCGACACGCCGTGTTATGGCACAAACACGCTGTATCCAAAGAGAATCATGAAAATATAGGTATTAATTTCATACATGGGAATGAGTGTTACACTTAAACTCTTAAAGTTAATTAGTGTTAATAGTTATTACTTAATAGTTAATACTTTTTAGTTTTCAGTTTCTTATTTGTTCATTTATCTGATTTTTAATTCCATTGTTCATTGATTACAACATATTACAGTCTACAAAAATTATTGAATCAGGTTTGAACGAATTTGAGTTTTCAATTTTCCAAATTTGAGCTTTCCATTATCTCAGGAGCGGTATAATCCTAATCCATATATTCTATACTTATAGTAGTTGTCTTGGTGTATATTCATTGTTATTATTAATAAAATACTTAACAATCATGTCAAATTGAAAATAAGAATCAAGGGCTTTAAAAAGGAAAAGGAAAAGCAACAAGAAACTTTTATAGAATCACAAAAAGGATCATTTTTAAATTTTTTTAACTACAAACAAAAATGTTGATAATGAACAAGATTAAACTAATGTTGATAATAATGATCATGAACAAACAAATATCGAGAATAATAATGAACAAACTAATATTGAAATTGATAACGAACAAACTAATAGTGAAAATGATAATGAACAAACTAATATTGATATTGATAACGAATAAACTAATAGGGAAAATGATAACGAACAAACTAATATTGAAAATGATAATGAACAAACTAATGTTGATATTGATAACGAACAAACTAATAGTGAAAATGATAACAAAAAAACTAATATTGAACACAATAATGAAAAAACTAATATTAAAAAGGATAACATGCCTTAAACAAATATGATCCAAGTAGATGGAATAATATTTATACTAATTTAAGAGATTTAATCATAGAGAAAGGTCATGTTAAGATTTATGATTTTAAATTTCCAAAAGAGCAAGATTTAAGAAGCTTTAATAATCTATTTATATGCAAAAAAATACCAAATGAAGAAAAATACGAACAAAATGGTTGGTTTATTCCATAGATGTATATAGTGTTTTTTATTTTTGTTGTAAATTATTATATGAAAATACATATACATGTTCATTAGCACATAAATATAACAATGATAGGAAAAATATTTCTAGTATATAAAAAAATGAAGAAAGTAACGAACACATTCTTAATATGAGGTCATGGATTGACTTTAAACTAGATTAGCAAATAATAAAAAAAACAATTTACAAGAAAATCCAATTACAAATAAATAAAGAAAAAGAACATTGTAAAAATGTGTTAATAGAAACATTGTTGTAGTAAAAACTTTAGGAAAAAATAATTTATCATTTCGTGGAACAAATGAAAATATTTATGAAGAAAATAATGAAATTTTTTTACCTATAATTGAAATGATTTCAGAATTTGATCTTATTATTCAAGAACATATTAGGCGAATTAATGACAAACAAATTCATAATCATTTCCTCGGATACAATACACAAAATGAACTTATTCATTTATTAGGAGAAGAAGTTAAAAGTAAAATTATTAAAAAAATAAAAGAAACTAAATACTTTTCAATAATACTTGGTTGTACGCTCGATACATGTCATAAGGAACAAATGTCAATTATATTACGATGTTTAGATCTTTCAACAACTCCTATAGAAGTTGAGGAATACTTTCTAGAATTATTAATTGTAGATAACACAACCGGTAAAGGTTCATATGATGCTATAATTGATGAAATTAAAAATATAGGACTACATATAAATGATGTTAGGGATCAAGGTTATGATAATTGTGACAACCCTATTTTTCCCAAAAGCATTGTAAACACTCGAAAGCTAAAAACAACGAAATTAACCTCGAAAATAAAGTGTTCAGGTATCTAAGTTGGGATGCATCGAATATTAGATATCATGCCCAGGTTTCCAAAAACATAAAGAACGCTCAAAACCGAGTGATATTGAAGAAATTATAACCACTCGTATATTTACGACACGACGTTAAAACATTATTTGACGTAAAAAGTGGAATCTCAATAAAATGCATTTTAGCCTTAAAGTATCTAAACAAAAGTCGTAGATCACGTTGAAAGATGAGCGTGCATAAAAAGATCGCCCAAATTGGACCTCGTATGAAGAAGTTACGAATTTTCAAAGTTTCGTAACAGTAGTAGAGGGCTAAAAACTCGGATTGAAGATCGAGTGTTATTTAGCTATCGCCACCTAAACGGAAGTTGAAGATCTCCTCGGTGGTAATAAAACAATCAAAAGACAAATGAAAACCGACGTCAAATAAAGAACCTATGAAATTTTAACGTACTTTAGGAGGCCCGGCCTATTAAAATTATATCATTAAAAATAAAGTCAAAACTAGCCGACGGAGTCTAAATGAAAGTTGTAGAGCATAATCTCACCTACGCGTGGATATAAAGAACGCGAAAAACGGAGCTCGTACGCGAAAGTTACGGAATTTAGAAGTTGGAAGCAGGAATTACGCCCCGCGTACTAGACCCAGAGTCGAGTCCCATCGGCCCGCCCAAGCTACGCCTAGTTAGCCAGGAGTCGTAAGCCATGACGCATTATTACGCCCCGCGTAACCGAAGTACGCCCCGCGTAACTGACTACGCCCCGCGTACTCCGGAGGTACGCGCTGCGTACGAGGGTTTTCAGCCCTATAAATAGAGGGCATAAAACTCGAGTTTTGGCACACCTTCACAATTTCTCAGCATTTCTCCCTGTTCCAGAGACCATTTCATTGCCTTGGTTTCCGCACTCGAGCCCCCGACGAAAGATTTACGTTGCAGAGATCCCCGAAGAGCCCGACGATGCAACTATCCGCGATCGAAACTCTGCTCAACTCTAGTCCCTCTCTTCAAACTTAACGGGTGAGTTCATACCCCTACTTTTCAATTCTTTTTCATGTTTTAGGAGGGAAATACAAGTACATTACACGTTAAAAGTATCGTTTTATAAACATAAATGCAATTTCTAACTTCAAATTTCGATACAAACATCTTATGTATACAAGGGCGATTATATCACTAAGTTATTTCTACGAAATGGAACATACTATCTGAAAAACTATAATGGGTATAGTTAGCAAGTCAATCCTACATTTTATACAATTTGAAAAACGAAACACTTTCAAAAGAAGTAAGGTCATTTCATTGTAAATCTACTTATACTAGGTAATGTGAGATAGTTAAACTTCAACGTACATTTTTGTATGCATTTCAAGTCCTGTATTATATACCATAATCTCTTGGAGGGAGAGCGTGATACTTGTGTATAGATCTATACGGGATTGACAATCCCGCACCTAAACTACTAGCTATAGTTAGACCGGCAGGTCTGGGGTGACAAATGTCATAACACTGCAACACTTGAAGAATGTTGTTACAGGCCGTCGGTGTCATTAGTATGGTTATCAAACTCACATAAAAAGTATAAAACAAGATTGATTTACGAGATTCATATGTGCATCGCAGTTTTCCTACATTATATTTCCATACAAAATTATTGTTATCATTTGTTTATAAAAGTTACTAACACATTCCAACTTTGGAAACTTTTTCATTTTACAAGAAAATATTGGATTTTCTAAAAACCTCGTTTACCAATTTACTACCAAAAGGGATATACTTTTCAACTCAAAACACTCATGAACTCACCAACTTAATTGTTGACACTTTTCAAAACCACTTGTATTTCTCAGGGAATCAGTGATACAGGTAAACTACCAGCTTTTGGGAGAAGGAACACAAAGGATGTTTTTATCATTAAACATTTATCATCATATTGTAATATTATTTTGTTAACATGTATAACGCAACAATATACGTTTTCATTTTATATATATGATGGTTGTGTTACTTTCTTTACAATATTCAATTGTTGTGATACTACGTGAAGTCATCCACCCCCGAATGTTTCCGCCATTCTGGTTTGGGGGTGTGACAGATTGGTATCAGAGCATTGTTTATAGTGAACTAAGTATATCAAACCACATAAGATATACAAACTATAAATACAACGGGAACCAAAAACCCTCTGATAAAAAAACATTTTCATAGAAATATATTTTCTTTTAAATATATACATTTTACCCGCACGTATCAGCCTCGTAACATGACAAGTTTTTCTAAAAAGTAGTATGGCAAGTTGCAATACCACGATCGAGCCTTGGGGTATGTAATCAAATCAAGAATAAATATAGCCTGATCAACTATATTTATCCTAGATTTGACCAATATACGTCGAGGAATGGTCGTAGTAGTCAACAAGCCAAAAACTTATAAAATCTAAATTCGCTAAATTGAAATACTATAAGTCTATTATTAAACGATAAAACATTGCGCTCAGTAAAGATATAAATAGGCTTAGGAAGTCGTTAATTAGAAATTTCTTTTCTTATAAAAATCTCATACCTCTATCCCAGTACAGACAAATGGCCGGATTTCCTTTACCGGGAGACCCCTACTACCTAAATCAAGGTAACGGCGGCTGGATAGAAGAAGACCCGGAGGAAGACCCAGAGGAAATCGAAGAAGAAGTCGAAGAAGAATTCGAAATCGAAGTCGGAGAAGAATACGAAGTCGACGAGGAGATCGTGGAAATTTCTAGCGGAACAGATTCCGAACCGGAAGTAATCGACCCTCCCACCCCCCATCCTCCAGTGATCAGGCCACATCAACCGGGACCCATTCCCATATGGGGAAGCCACCTCTACTACTGGATCCGTCAGCAAGGTGTACGCCCTCCATTCGGCATGTGTCGGGATTTTTACAATGTCAATGGAGGAGGCTCAGCTGATCGAGCACTTCCCGTTATCGTGAACACTATAGCTAACCAGAACTACCAGGCAGACCAACAAGCAACCAGAATTCGAGAGATCAATGCTGCTACCCAAGGTAACGCCTCCGACATCAGCCGTTTGGAAGGACTACATGAGAATATCCAAATCTACACGGGGACACTTCAGAACCAAATGATAACAGCTCTAGATGAAATAAGAGAGATGAAAGAACAACAAGCGGAATTCGAGAGGTGACTGATGGGAGTCAAACGGTCAGATGCCGAATCCAGCTCCAAACGCCACAAGTAGAGTTTGTTCAAGCTCCAACAAATTTTGATATAGACTAGGACCGCGGATAAAGTTTTTCTCTTATTTTCTTTTGTATCTGTAAATGGAGACCTCTTAGATAGGTCAAATTTTCCTAGAAGCATAATGAAACACACCTTAGGTGTGACATATATATATATATATATATATATATATATATATATATATATATATATATATATATATATATATATATATATATATATGCAGTACCTCTTTATATACCTCTCGAAATTAATTAAATTGTTATATCTAATTTGAAACCAAAAACTAAAGTCAAAACAAATTACAAGATACGACTAACCCTCAACTACACGATTGTCAAAACATTAGAAACTTATAGTATTCATTCTTATTTTCTCTACCAGAACATGCCTCCTCGTAGATCGACACGCAGAAACTCAACTCCAACACCACCTCCACCACCTCCTCCAACTATGGATGCAGCTATGTTCCAAACTGTTGTAACAGCCGCTGTAACCGCGGCGATGGCTCAAATGAGCAACAATTGGTCGGGAGGTGGAATAAATAGCTTTACCAACGGCCCAAGCCAAGGCCGTACTGGAGTCTGCACTTACAAAGACTTCACCAATGGAAAACCTATTCCCTTTTATGGAACTGGAGGAGTATTGGCTCTATCCCAATGGATAGAGAAAACGGAAGCCGTATTTGAAATTTGCGCATGCCCGGAAGAAAGCAAAGTAAAATTTGCTGCCTGTACATTCTCTGAACGCGCGTTGACATGGTGGAACGGCCACGTCAAGACACTAACCCTGGTGGTGGCGAACTCCATGGGTTGGGAAAATTTGAAGCGAATGCTCCTACGGGAATACTGCCCAAGGGGCGAGATTCAGAAGCTGGAACAAGAATTGTGGAACCTTTCGATGAAAGGATCGGACATCGCAGGCTACACCAATAGGTTCAGCGATTTGATAACACTTTGTCCTGGGATGTTGATTCTAGAAAGCCAAAAAGTGGAGAGGTACATCTGGGGATTATCACCCCAACTGCGAGGAAGTGTGCTAGCTTCCAAGCCCATGACCTTCGATAGTGCCAAAGAACTGGCGCAATCTCTCGTTGATCATGGCGTCTGCCAAGGAGTCACGACTATCGTAACTGAACCAACCAAAGGGAACAACGACAACAATAACAACAGGAAGAAGAAATTCTGGAACAAGAGAAAGGGACTAACCTCGCAAGAACCTTCAAAGAAACAAATGGTGGCGGTTCATGCTGCTACTACTCCCGGCACAACTCCTACAACTCCGGCGCCAACAAAACAATATGCAGGGAACTTGCCAAAGTGCAAAAAATGCAACTACCATCACCACGGTAATTGCCGCGAGATGTACTGTAAGAACTGCGACAGGAAAGGGCACACAGCCCGTTTCTGTAAGGCACCAGCGCGGCCATTCACTCAAGTTCCTGGTACTGGAGTAAGCCAAGCATGTTATGGATGTGGAGAAACCGGGCATTTCAAGAGGGACTGCCCCAAGACAAGGAATGTTGGTGGTATTGGGAGAGTGCTGGCGATAGGTCAAAATGAAGCAATAACTGATCCAACAGTAGTTACGGGTACGTTTCTCCTCGACAACATTTATGCATGCATACTCTTTGATTGCGGTGCGGAGAGAAGTTTTGTGAGCCATAAATTCAAACATCTACTTAACCAGAGACCCCAACCACTTAATAAAATATTCACTGTAGAAATGGCTAATGGAAAAACAGAAAGCACAAGTGATATGTACGTCGGGTGCACATTAAATTTAAACGAACACTTATTTCAAATCGACCTTATGCCCATTTCGATAAGAAGTTTTGATATAATCATCGGTATGGACTGGTTGAGTCTTCACCATGCCGACATTCTTTGCCATGAAAAGGCCGTTCGTCTCAATCTTCCCAACGGTGAAAATCTCATCATATATGGAGACAAACCTAGTGCAAAATTACAAATCATCTCCTGTGTTAAAGCACGAAAATATCTTCGCAAGGAATACCATGCCTTTCTAGCCCACGTAGTAGACCAGAAGAAAGAACCAAAGAATATTAAGGATATTCCAGAAGTCTGCAACTTCCCAGACATTTTCCCAGAAGATCTCCCAGGAATCCTACCGGAACGTCAAGTCGAATTCAGAATCGACTTAATTCCCGGAGCCACCCCAGTAGCAAAGTCACCTTACCGTTTAGCTCCAGCCGAGATGCAGGAACTGTCCAGTCAATTGAACGAACTGTTGAGCAAAGGATTCATCAGGCCAAGCTTCTCACCATGGGGTGCACCAGTCCTATTCGTGAAAAAGAAGGACGGATCTTTTCGCATGTGCATCGATTATCGAGAACTGAACAAACTGACAATCAAGAACCGATATCCCCTTCCACGTATAGACGATCTTTTCGACCAACTACAAGGAGCGAGCTACTTCTCAAAAATCGACCTAAGATCCGGTTATCATCAACTACGAGTACTGGAAGGAGACATCCCCAAAACGGCTTTCCGAACACGATATGGTCACTACGAGTTTGTAGTAATGCCCTTCGGGTTGACAAACGCTCCAGCAGTATTCATGGATCTGATGAACCGAGTATGTCGTCCCTTCCTGGACAAATTCTTGATCGTGTTCATAGATGATATACTCATCTATTCTAGAAACCAGGAAGAACACAACCAACATCTCCGCCAGGTTCTGGAAACATTAAGGGCAGAGAAACTTTACGCAAAATTTTCCAAGTGCGAATTTTTGATTCGAGAGGTGGATTTCCTAGGACACGTAGTAAGCAAGGAAGGAATACACGTGGATCCCTCGAAGATCAAGGCAATAGAGAATTGGACGATCCCAAGAACCCCTACAGAGATCCGACAATTTTTAGGACTCGTCGGGTATTACCGAAGGTTCATACAAAATTTTTCCAAGAGTGCCAAGCCACTCACCACACTAACTCAGAAAAATGTGACCTTCGACTGGGGAGAAAAACAAGATGGCGCATTTCAAACGCTAAAACGAGCATTATGTAGTGCGCCCATCCTAACCCTGCCAGAAGGAACGGAGGACTTCGTGGTCTATTGTGATGCATCAAACCAAGGACTCGGGTGTGTCCTGATGCAACGAGGGAAGGCCATCGCCTATGCCTCAAGACAACTAAAGACGCATGAAGTGAACTACACAACGCACGATCTTGAGCTAGGAGCAGTCGTCTTCGCTCTAAAGATATGGAGACACTACCTCTACGGCACAAAATGCACGATCTTCACTGACCATAAAAGCCTTCAACATATCCTCAACCAAAAAGAACTCAACATGAGACAAAGACGGTGGGTAGAGCTACTAAGTGATTACGAATGCGAAATTCGATATCACCCCGGAAAGGCTAATGTAGTGGCTGATGCACTCAGTCGGAAGGAATACTCAGGTCGCCGAGTGAAGTCCCTAACTATGACGATCCATTCCCACCTGTCCACGCAAATCAAGGAAGCCCAAATAGAATCCTTGAAATCTGAAAATGTGGCAGGAGAAACCCTAAGGGGAATGGATAAGAATCTTGAAACCAAGAACGACGGAGTTCGTTATTTCATGGATCGAATATGGACACCAAAGTTTGGTGGATTCAGAGAAATCGTCATGGACGAAGCCCATAGAACACGATACTCCAGACATCCCGGCTCCGACAAGATGTATCTCGACCTCAAGAAGTTGTACTGGTGGCCGAACATGAAAGCCGAAATTGCTACCTACGTGAGTAAATGTCTGACGTGCGCTAAGGTCAAAATAGAATACCAAAAGCCTTCAGGTTTATTACAACAACCAGAAATACCCGAATGGAAGTGGGAGCGGATAACTATGGATTTCATAACCAAGTTACCCAAAACGACAAATGGACTCGACACCATTTGGGTAATTGTCGACAGGTTAACTAAATCAGCGCATTTCCTACCGATCAAAGAGACGGATAAATTGGAGAAGTTAACAAGGACATACCTCAGGGAAATTGTACGACTACACGGTGTGCCTGTATCCATTATCTCGGACCAAGATAGTATATTCACCTCAAGATTCTGGCAGTCGCTACAAAAAGCTTTGGGGACAAGACTAGACATGAGTACCGCCTATCACCCTCAAACCGACGGCCAGAGCGAGAGAACCATACAAACCCTAGAAGACATGCTGAGGGCCTGCGTAATTGATTTTGGCAAAGCATGGGACACACATCTACCCTTGGTCGAGTTCTCGTACAACAATAGCTACCACACCAGTATCAAAGCTGCCCCGTTCGAAGCCCTCTATGGCCGCAAGTGCAGGTCACCTTTATGCTGGGCCGAAGTGGGGGACACACAACTAGCAAAAGAACAAGCAGCTGACAACACACTTACTGGGCCAGAAATCATACGAGAAACTACGGAGAAGATTGTTCAAATCCGAGAACGTCTAAAGGCATCAAGGGATAGACAAAAGAGTTATGCAGATAAGAGACGAAAACCCTTGGAATTCCAAGTTGGAGACCGTGTCCTACTAAAAGTCTCGCCTTGGAAAGGATTGATACGCTTCGGAAAACGTGGGAAACTGAACCCCAGATACATCGGACCATTCGAGATCCTTGCCAGGATCGGTCCAGTGGCTTACAAACTTAGACTACCTCAGGAACTCCACAACGTACACCCTACCTTTCACGTATCAAACCTAAAGAAATGCTTATCCGACGAGACCCTTGTCGTCCCTCTAGACGAAATTGCAATAAATGAAAACCTCCAATTTGTAGAGGAACCAGTAGAAATCATGGATCGAGAAGTCAAAAGGACTAAACAAAGCCGCATACCTATCGTAAAGGTCCGCTGGAACGCCAAGCGAGGACCTGAATACACCTGGGAACGAGAGGATCAAATGAAACGAAAGTACCTGCATCTTTTTCCTAATTTGTAATATCTATCTTAGATTAAATTTCGGGACGAAATTCCCTTAACAGGGGGATGATGTGACAACCCTATTTTTCCCAAAAGCATTGTAAACACTCGAAAGCTAAAAACAACGAAATTAACCTCGAAAATAAAGTGTTCAGGTATCTAAGTTGGGATGCATCGAATATTAGATATCATGCCCAGGTTTCCAAAAACATAAAGAACGCTCAAAACCGAGTTATATTGAAGAAATTATAACCACTCGTATATTTACGACACGACGTTAAAACATTATTTGACGTAAAAAGTGGAATCTCAATAAAATGCATTTTAGCCTTAAAGTATCTAAACAAAAGTCGTAGATCACGTTGAAAGATGAGCGTGCATAAAAAGATCGCCCAAATTGGACCTCGTATGAAGAAGTTACGAATTTTCAAAGTTTCGTAACAGTAGTAGAGGGCTAAAAACTCGGATTGAAGATCGAGTGTTATTTAGCTATCGCCACCTAAACGGAAGTTGAAGATCTCCTCGGTGGTAATAAAACAATCAAAAGACAAACGAAAACCGATGTCAAATAAAGAACCTATCAAATTTTAACGTACTTTAGGAGGCCCGGCCTATTAAAATTATATCATTAAAAATAAAGTCAAAACTAGCCGACGGAGTCTAAATGAAAGCTGTAGAGCATAATCTCACCTACGCGTGGATATAAAGAATGCGAAAAACGGAGCTCGTACGCGAAAGTTACGGAATTTAGAAGTTGGAAGCAGGGATTACGCCCCGCGTACTAGACCCAGAGTCGAGTCCCATCGACCCGCCCAAGCTACGCCTAGTTAGCCAGGAGTCATAAGCCATGACGCATTATTACGCCCGCGTAACCGAAGTACGCCCCGCGTAACTGACTACGCCCCGCGTACTCCGGAGGTACGCGCCGCGTACGAGGGTTTTCAGCCCTATAAATAGAGGGCATAAAACTCGAGTTTTGGCACACCTTCACAATTTCTCAGCATTTCTCCCTGTTCCAGAGACCATTTCATTGCCTTGGTTTCCGCACTCGAGCCCCCGACGAAAGATTTACGTTGCAGAGATCCCCGAAGAGCCCGATGACTCAACTATCCGCGATCGAAACTCTGCTCAACTCTAGTCCCTCTCTTCAAACTTAACGGGTGAGTTCATACCCCTACTTTTCAATTCTTTTTCCTGTTTTAGGGGGGAAATACAAGTACATTACACGTTAAAAGTATCGTTTTATAAACATAAATGCAATTTCTAACTTCAAATTTCGATACAAACATCTTATGTATACAAGGGCGATTATATCACTAAGTTATTTCTACGAAATGGAACATACTATCTGAAAAACTATAATGGGTATAGTTAGCAAGTCAATCCTACATTTTATACAATTTGAAAAACGAAACACTTTCAAAAGAAGTAAGGTCATTTCATTGTAAATCTACTTATACTAGGTAATGTGAGATAGTTAAACTTCAACGTACATTTTTGTATGCATTTCAAGTCCTGTATTATATACCATAATCTCTTGGAGGGAGAGCGTGATACTTGTGTATAGATCTATACGGGATTGACAATCCCGCACCTAAACTACTAGCTATAGTTAGACCGGCAGGTCTGGGGTGACAAATGTCATAACACTGCAACACTTGAAGAATGTTGTTACAGGCCGTCAGTGTCATTAGTATGGTTATAAAACTCACATAAAAAGTATAAAACAAGATTGATTTACGAGATTCATATGTGCATCGCAGTTTTCCTACATTATATTTCCATACAAAATTATTGTTATCATTTGTTTATAAAAGTTACTAACACATTCCAACTTTGGAAACTTTTTCATTTTACAAGAAAATATTGGATTTTCTAAAAACCTCGTTTACCAATTTACTACCAAAAGGGATATACTTTTCAACTCAAAACACTCATGAACTCACCAACTTAATTATTGACACTTTTCAAAACCACTTGTATTTCTCAGGGAATCAGTGATACAGGTAAACTACCAGCTTTTGGGAGAAGGAACACAAAGGATGTTTTTATCATTAAACATTTATCATCATATTGTAATATTATTTTGTTAACATGTATAACGCAACAATATACGTTTTCATTTTATATATATGATGGTTGTGTTACTTTCTTTACAATATTCAATTGTTGTGATACTACGTGAAGTCATCCACCCCCGAATGTTTCCGCCATTCTGGTTTGGGGGTGTGACAATAATGGATCAAATATAAAAGGAAACCATCAAGGTGTACAAAAACGATTGTTAGTTATGAACCCTAGAGCATTCTACACTCCTTGTAGTTGTCATAGTTTAAATTTAGTAATTTGCTATATGGCTGATTCATGTGATAAAGCTAGTGATATTTTTGGATTTATAGAACGTATATATTCAATATTTGTTTCATCAAATCAAAGGTGAAAAATATTACAAGATAATATATCAAACCTAACACTTATCATTATCACACATTTTCTGGAAAAGTTGGATAGAAAGTGAGACTAAATGGTCTTTTGTGTTTCTTTGAACAATATAGAGAAAACGGATTTGAAAATGCTTTAGATTATGCAAAGAATTGACTTTAGAAATGAAAGTAAAACCAGAATTTCGTGAAAAACATATCATTCAAAGAAATAAACGATATAATCACTACTAGAAAATGCCCTTTAATGACACGCATTGCGTGTCATAAAAGGGTACAAATGACACGCAAATGTGTGTCAAGGAAGGCCATGTCATAAAGGAAGACGACACGCATTTGTGTGTCGTAATCTTACGACGCGCATTTACGACACATAATGTGTATCATTAAAGCCCTGTCAAAGATGGCCATGTCATAAATGAAGGTGACACACATTTTTTCATATCGTAATTTTAAATGTTTATATATATATATATATATATATATATATATATATATATATATATATATATATATATATATATATATATATATATATATATGATAAATTTACTAATTTTCAAATTAAATGACAATAAATATCATATAATACAAAATAAAATACATGTATAACAAAAGATTCAATTTCATACAATAACTTTTTCATTATACAAAAATATCATGTATAATAGACTCTCTCACTCTCCTCACAGGTACATGAGAATCACCATTGACAATAGACTCTACCACCCTCTTCATTATTGTATTACCCTGATTAGTCTTTATTGTCTGCAATGCAAGCAAGCAAAAAGTTTCTTAATAGGTCTTCGAATAACTCCAACATCTTCATAAAACTCTCTATTCTACACATGAACAAAAAAAACATCTAGTGCTTATGTTATGGTTTGACCATTCAAAATTTGAACTCAAAAGTTAAATTTTTTGACATTGCATTTCCTCCTTCACCTTCCATTGTGTTAATTTAACATACTTTTAATAAAATAATAATAATCTGCCCTTAATCACGCCATACATTGTTTAAATGAAACATTATAATGATAAATGTATCAATGCTTCATTACCATCTAAGAAAATTACTCTATCAAATGTAACAAGAGGCAAAAAGGAATAATAATAATAACATAATTGATTATCTAACCTAATTATGCAAAGTTTAGAGGAAGAGGAAACTCGTGCCCTAGATATATAGGGTATAGAATCTTAGGATATACACCAAATGGGATATCAAGTTGTTCTTCAAATGGAATTGTTGTTGTATTTAGGAGTATGACCTCGAATCAAAAACATTTTAGAGAAAATAAAACCATAGGGAGTAGAACTAAACACATATAAATGGTACATCCCCAATTTCATGGTCAGAAAAGATCGATTTTTTTTATTTTTGATTAGAAAATCAGAGTATCATTTAGAAGAAATATGTTGCGGAATTTGTTCCTAAAAATAAGATAAGTAAATTATCAAAGCATTCTGGAAGGAATGGGTTTCCATTATATTAAAAATTTTGGGATGTCCTTGTCAATATAGTACATAAGCATAAACAAAAATAGTATATGCCTTACAACCTCTATTATTCTAATGGCCTGTAATTCATAGATCTCTCATCAGATCAACACTCATGTGCTCTTTTACCACTAGCTATTATACAAGAAACTAAATGGACCAAATTTGGGAGCCTGGTGAGCACATAGGGTTTTCAACCCACATAATTAACTTTATTAATTTCATCAAATCATTCAACATGATTACCCGTTCCCGATATCCTCACTTTTGGTCTCTAAAGCATCTAATTCAAGGGACCTAGCCTAAGGATCATCATCGGGAAGACAATACTGCTTAGGGGATTCCTCAACAATATATGTCGGTAAGGCAACAATGAGCGGGATGGAGTACAATGGTGAACACATCGTTCACAAACACCTACAGGTTGAGAGCTTGCCTGCGTTCTACTATACTGTCTAGAATAGTCTGTGGTCGTCATCTATACTCCGCTAGATGACTAAGTCAACTTAAATAACAAGGCCTCTCATTATTTCATTTCATTTCATCATCATCTATATAAAATACCCATATTTACCAATCATAATTATAGTCATAAAAAAATATACAATTTAAATCAAATTAAACATGTATATTTTGTTTATCCAACATAGATATCAAGAACACAGATAGTATGTACACATAGCAAGTAACTTATATTAAATACTTCGTATTTATGTTTAAGATGAAAGTAACTATGTACTCACTTGTTAAAGTGATGACTCCAAACTTGGGCAACACTTCGCTTCTAACAATTTTATTTTCCTTCGACGAAACCTAGTATCCTTATCACTAGATCTTTGTCTAATATTTATTGCGACTAATTATTAGTCTAGGTAATCTTGTTTTTCAAGTATTATATAATTTTAGACAATACTTTTCAACTACTATGTATAGACAAGGACTAGACATGAAACACCGGAGGGTATGACCATTTTGGTATTTAAGTTGTTCTGAAATACAACAACCCTATGTGGTCTTTCAAACCAGATTCCCCATACCGCGAGCAATTAAAAGGTATTACAATAACACTTTGTATAATATATAATACTTAGCACATATATTTTTTATGGGTTCATAATAACGATAATGAACTTAAACATAACTTATACTTAAAGTAGGGTAAGCATAATTCACACACAAAGGTGTTTAACTAGGAATCGGGCTCAACGGGGGCAGAACTTTTGGCGCTCTGGGACTCACCTCTAGCACTTCGGAAGTACTAGGGAATGGGACGGACTAAGAAGGATATTTGAGAGAGAAAGAATGGGAAAGGTGAGAGTTCTTGTGGTGATCCTCACATCTACTTATAGGTTGGATCCTTGGAGTATGCGGGGTGTAACTTCGGAGTACGTTGGGCATACTTGGTACGATGGGCATCCGAAGCCCTACGCTGCTTGTACGAGGGGCAGGTGTCGAAATCCGATGCAAAGCCGTGGAGAGAAAGGGAGGGTGGGGATCGTGTCACGTGTCAGCCTCGCATCAACCCATAATTTAATTAACTTCTAAATTCCGTAACTTTTTGCATAAGAGCTCCATTTTGACATTCTTTATATCCACATGTCGGTAGTGACGTGATCTACAACTTTCGTTTAGACTCTGTCTGCTAATTTTAAATTTATTTTAAAGTTATATTTTATCAGCCTTAGACAGATAAAGACTGTTAAAAATTCATAACTTTGTCATATGAAGTCCGTTTTTGTCTAACTTTATATCGTTGATTTCCTATTAACGAGATCTTAGATTCTTGTTTAGATTGTGTCGGCTAAAAATCGATCGATCTAAAATTCGGTTTCCAGGTTGCATACCGCTATGCCAAATCTTAGAAAAATCATATATTATTCTAATGATGTCGGATTTGGATGTTCTTTATATGCACGCTCTCTGTTTAACGTATACTACAACTTTTGTTTAGATCGCTAATGTAACATCCATAATATTCATGAAAATTTAAAACTTTTTCAAGCATCCTAAAACAATTATTTATTTCAAAATGTTTTCAAAATAGTTTCATATCAGAGTATCCCAGAAATCAAAATCATAAAATGTGAGGAGGTGCACGATCAACTCTTCGCCTTCCCGCGATCACTCGAAGTACCTAAAACGAAATCCAAAACAGTATCCCGAAGCTTAGTGAGTTACCCCAAAATACCCATACATAGAATTACACATATAATATCAAACAATATAATGTGGTTCCAATCAACCATCGGGTTAGAATACCCCATGCCCTCAACCATCAGGTTGGAAGGCCAACATACTATGGGTCCAATCAACCATCGGGTTCGAATACCCCCAACCCTCAACCATTGGGTTGTAATGCCAACATACTATGGGTCCAATCAACCATCGGGTTGGAATACCCCCGGCCCTCAACCATCAGGTTGAAATGCCAACATACTATGGGTCCAATCAACCATCGGTTTGGAATACCCCCGACCCTCAACCATCGGGTTGGAATGCTAACATACTATGGGTCCAATCAAGCATCGGATTGGAGTACCCCCGACCCTCAACCATCAGGTTGGAATGGCCCGTTCTTTTAGCTCTCGCACAGAGCAGAATAGCCTCAACTACCAATCAATCATGTGCACATATATCAGATCATCACATAACAATTTACAGACAGTCAAACTGATATACAGATCACTAAGCATAACAACATCCTATCTACCTGGATACCGATCTAAGTGATTATAACCACATAGAAACATTCTTTCTACCAGGATATTGATCTAACAGATCATGCTAATAATAAAGCAGGATAACAATCCAAAGGGCTACCCTTGATGCCTTCGACCCTTGAGTATAGTGAGGAAAAATCACCTCACAATAGGGTTGTAGTGACAATATCCAACTCCTGAATTACAGCTACGAACTCAACCACCTGTAACCACCATATGACCAAGTCCATTAAAATCCCAATTTACCAAAATACCCTCAGAAGTCAAACTTGTTCAACCCTTGGTTAAAGTCAAAGTCAACGGTTAAGGTAAACAGTCCATGTTGACCCAATTCGTCGAGTGTAGCTTACCGACTCGTCGAGTTCCTTCAGAACTCAGAAAACCATGAAGATCAGGAAAACCTTAACTAACTCGTCGATTTATCTCACCAACTCACTGAATCCACTCAGAATCCAGAAAGCAGGAAAACCATTATCGAAGTCGTTGAGTTCCTTCAGCCCTTTTTTCATTCAGACGCTTTTAAGCAAAAACAAGTCTCCAAACTATAGATCTAGCCTCCTAGGGTGTAGTTACCACATAAAGTTGCCAACTTTACGTGCATGCAAGGCTTCACGAGACTAAAATGCTAAAACCAAGCTTGCTAATAGGTTTAGGGCATAGAGAAGGGTCAAAGCTTTATAAAGTCGAAACTTTATGACATTGGGGGCCTAGAGGAGTCCAGATCTGAAGTTAAAACTTCAGTTCATGCCCAACTTTTGAAAATGGACCCAAAGTGTGCTAAAAATACCCTAAACTCTCCAATGGAGAGATCTAACAAGAGAATGATCAATGTAACAGTTTTTATGTTCAAATGGTTTCTACAACCAAGTAGTTCCTAGATCTATAAGCTCCTTCTTGTTCCAAGCTCTTTAATCTTCGAGTTCTTCTAGAAGTGCACCAAACACACACTTGTTAGCATTATACACACGCAATATGGAAGGTTAGCCGATTAGGGTTTTTTTGGATGATATGGTGGTAAGAGAGGCTGGAGAGAAGACTTAAGGGTCTTTAAGTAGGGTGCAATCCCTGAAAATTAGGATTTTCATAATCAGCTCCAACTCGTCGAGTTAGGTCCTCCAACTCGGCGAGTAGGTTCTCCGGAATACGCGACCCTTCTTGGTTTCTAGACGATGAGTTGGGGCCTCCAACTCATCGAGTAGATTTTCTAAAGTGCACAAATCCCTAAATTTCATACCTAGAAATCGGGATGTTATAGCTAAGGCTAAAAAGTATTTTATCGCAAACTCACTTCTTTGTTATAAGTCAAATTTCAATATTCCTTATATCCCCAAAATCCTTGTTGCGACCACTTCAAATTTCTTCATAGATATTGGGTCTATGTATTATTTTATTTTTTATGCATATTTTCATTATTATTTTATTACAACATTATAAGCACGTATATTGCACATAAATCACATCATACTCAAATAATTACTCTTAAATACTTCAAAATAGGTTACAATTGTTGACCCTAACAATTATATCATTTTAATAATGCTTAGCCTAGAAAGCCGAACATTACAATATACTTACCATTGAGTAGAAGAAAACTAAATTTGTGTATCCTTAAAATGAAACATCAATTGCTACTGGAACAAAATATCCACTTTTAACAAGTTAAACATTTGTCATGAATGGGATACTTCAACATCCACAGGCTAATTATAATTCATATACACCAAATAAAGACCAATATGCCATCTTGTATCTATCATCGCAAATGTCTCTCTTAAATGGGTCTCCTACAAGGGTAATATCGTCCATATATAAAACAGTAAAAAACCAAAGTGCCACTTTTCACAATCTTAAAGTGTAATTAAAAAAAGATAACATTGATGAAACTATTGGATTAGTGTCTAAGTCCATAACAATAAGTACTTGACCTGATTTGGCATGGTCCATTTGGGTTGCATGGCATCTGAATGATTTGGATAGACTTTTGTGAGAAGGTGATATTTATGTTTTATTAATATATTATAAGTTCTAATATATTAATATGAAATCATATTATTTAATTAATATTGATCTGGAATTAATTTTGTGATCAAAAGACAGTAATTAAATATATGGGGATTGATTATGTAATCATTCATTCTTTATATGTGGGCTTATGATCAATAGTTCTTCATGTTGGGCTAAACCCATGGAGTAACCCATGGATACTCCATGGACGTTTTAACCCATGGAGCATGAAGAATATGGAAATACATGAGTTACATGGTGTAACCCTAATAGCCACAATATATAAAGACCCCATGCTCAAGAAATCGGCCCTAAGGATTCATATGAGAGGGTTAGCCGATTTTGAGCATAAGAACTTTTCTCTTAAGTTATTCCAAGTTGTTGGTGGTGTTGTGTGAACCATTTGAGGTGTCACACTTGGGCCACTAGGATCTTAAGCTCCATGGAATCAAACTACAACACAAAAGGTATGTTACTCGAACTAGTATCTTATTTGGTATATGAAAATGCATGCTAGTTATAGGTTTAATGCCTTGGAAACCATTTGCATGTATAATTAGTGAAAGCATAGATTCAAGGTATTTAGGGTTGTATGTGTACCATAGGATGTTGTAGTATACAAAATCCTATCAGTGGTATCAGAGACAAGGCTTGTTTTCAATTATACTTGATGCAAATTGCTGGAAAAAAAAAAAGTTGAAAAGATCGATTTTCTGGCTTTCTTGTGGACTCACCGATTCCACTGATGGACTAGCCGAGTCCATGAATAAAGTCATCCTACTCGCTGAGTAGGTTCATACACTCGACGAGTAAGATCCCATGACAACATATTTTCGACTTTTATGGCTGGAATTGGACTAGAATCGTTACTCTAAACTGTTTTTTAACATATAAACCTGTTTTTGATGTGGTAATGATCATTCTAATCCAATTCAAAAGATAATTGTCAATATATACATGTTTTGTATCAGTTTAATGGTTAGGCTAACTACATGAACAATTGTTTCATTTTAATTATCTTGTTCTTATGAGTTAGTTTAGATTAATAGAAAATTTTTGTGATAATTTGTTTTCGATCCAAATTGATCTAAGAGTTGCTCATAAAATGTGTTTTTGTAATTCGTCCTCAAGTTATATGAAAAGTCTCATTTATGATTTTAAAAACTCATAAGTTTTCCATAAGTTATGATAAAATGAACAGTTTCATTTTTAAATGCTTTAAAGTCTTCCATAACTTGTCCCCAAGTTATGGAACTTGAAGAGTTTTTCATTAAAACTACTTTAAACTCATAAGTTATGGAATTGAAAAGTTTTTTGAATTGATCAAAACATGCCCTCAAGTTTTGGAATTTGTAAAGTTTCCCCCCATGAATACTTTAATTCCAAGTTAAACACTTAGAATTTTAGAAGTTAAAATTCAACCCTTATGCTATTATAATATTACTAGTTTATATATATATATATATATATATATATATATATATATATATATATATATATATATATATATATATATATATATATATATATGTATAAGAACAAAGTCAGTCTTATCATTAGTAGGCCTCATTCTCGAAGCCGGTCTATAAGGGGGTATAAGGTTACTACCTATAAAATGAGAGTTTAATAGGTGTCCACTCTCACCCACCGCTTCCTTGACTGGAGGAGGGTCGTTAGCCGAACGGGTTTAACATGACACTAATTCACCCTTCATTAAAATTATAATGATAAATACTAAGTAACTAAACACTTATAAATTCCCAATCTTAGTTACTTAGGAAAATGTGAATTTGGTGCTTGTAACGCCCGTAGATCCGGGCTAGACAATTTATAGATGATAAGCATCAAAAATGACTTTTTCATAGAAGAGTTTTTAGAATAAATAATCATAACCAAGTTGTAGTATATTTCACAAGGTTTTCGTGCATATAAAGAACGCCGAAATCCGAGTTATAACGAAGAAGTTATGATCTGTCGAAGTTTCGTGACAGAACCAGCACGACACAACGTGATGTAAATAGTGAATTCATGTTAGAGCGATATTTAGCCTTAGTGATCTAAACAAAAGTTGTAGAATACGTTAAACCGAGAGCTTTCATAAAAAGAACATCTAAATCTGACTTCGTATGAGGAAGTTATGATTTTTCGAAGTTTCGACTTAGCAGTATGTAGCCCAAAGTTCGAATTTGAGATCGAGTGAGTTTTAGCTGAAACAGTCTAAATGAGAATCGATGATCTCGTCAATAGTAGTGCAACAGAAAAAAGACAGATGAAAATGGACGTTAGATGAAGAAGTTATGTATTTCTAACAGAGTTTTCTTGTCCCGGCCCACTAAAAATAATATAATAAAAATAAATTCAAAATTAGCCGACGGAGTCTAAATGAGAGTTGCAGATCATAATCTCACCTCGGCGTGAAGATAAAGAACGTCGAAAACAAAAATTGTATGCGAAAGTTATGAATTTCTTAAGTTAGCGGCACGCATCCCAAAGAGGGAACGCCCAACGTTCAATTGGGGAACGCCCTGCGTTCAATACTTGGCTTCGGAGTGGCCACATCGATGCTGGCTCAACGGATAAGGGATAGGACCGGAATCCTGCTCCGACACACCGTGTTCGCGGCAGACTTCATCATTATAAATAGAACATGAAGGCAGCCGAGTTTGGTTTCCAAATTTCTTTTCTCTCCTGTTTTACCTCATTTTAAGTGCAAGAAATACCCCCGAAGCCCCAGTATCATCCCGACACTCGAAGCGAGGCCCAAAGCCCCGAAGATCCCAAGAAGAAACGAGTTTGGAGCCGAAACTCTGCCTGCGTGAAGCCTAGTTTTGAGAAGATATCCCGGTTCCATCGGAGAATATTGCTATAAAGAGCCGTAGTGTTGTCCGAGCATCGTCTTATCAGGTGAGTGTGTAGTTACTTTCTTCTAACACATAGATATGAAGTATTTGCTATTAAATACGTGTTATGTGTTTATATATTGTTTATTTATTTAATATAGATGTTGGATGAATGTTTTATACAGGTTTGTATATGATTTAATCTATATATGTAATTTATATCTACAAATATGTTGGGTAGAACATGGGTAGATGAAATAGTTGGTGTGTGATGAAAGATTAGTTTGAGGATGAGACCAAAGATGATATAGATCATGAGATGAGGGTGACATGTGAAAAATGAGTGAAACCTTTACCCAAACGATGGCCCTGTCATTCAGCAGAATAGGGATGACAACCACAGACTATTCTAGACAATCCAGTAGAACACTAGCAAGCTCGCAACTTGTAGGTGTTGTGGACTTGATACTCACTGGTGTACTCTAAAACCCTGGTAGCTATAGATTTAGTGCCTCATAATAAAACAATGGTAGCTATGGATTTAGTACAGTGTAGATAAACTTTGGTAGCTATGGATTTAGTACTATATAGATGAACCTTGGTAGCTATGGATTTAGTACTGTGTAAATGAATGAAGGTAGCTATGGATTTAGTACAATATAGATGAACCTTGGTAGCTACGGATTTAGTACTCTATAGATGAACCTTGGAAGCTATGGATTTAGTGTTTGTTATAAGAACCTCGGGCAGCAATGGACTTTGTGCCAATTCCTTAGGTCAATCCTTAGAAACGAATTAAGGAAGGATAGTCAATTCTTAGGGTAAAACCTTAAGAAATAAAGAAGATAATGGGGATGGATAATTGGGTTTATTGTTTGATGATTGAATATAATATTTATATTATTGTGGGTTGAAAACTCGATATGCTTACCAGGCTCCCAAGCCTGACCCACTCAGTTTTCTTTGCATTATAGGCAATGGAAAAAGAGTATAAGTTGGTGGACTTGACGAGAGATTTTGGATTATAGATCAGTAGTTATAAATAATTGTTGTAAGTTCTATTTTATATTGTTTATGATTTTAGTCTGTAACGGAAGATGACATCCCAAGATTTTGTTATTTAATGAAAATACATTTCTTTAAAGAAATGCTTTGATAAATTCTTATCATATTTTGTTTTGGGAACAAATTCCGCAACACTTTTATGTAAAAATATTACTCTGATTTTCAAACAAAGCATTAACAAAACCGGTCTTTTTTGGCCGCAAAATTGGGAATGTCACAGTGATAACCCATGAAATCACACTTTGTACCTTACCAAGTCGTTGGTGGAGCGTGTGTGGGTAACCGAAACACTAACAAGGAGTAGTAAGAGTGGAAAAGGGTAATTTAATGTTTATCATAGATTGGTTGAGCACATGTGGGTAACCAACACATCGATTAGGTGATAAAAAATTAAGGGTACCAAGTTAATTTGCATGGTTATTCACACCTTGTATGTGATCCTAGGCATCCCAGTCACAAACTTGAGAGGGTACAATCGAGATTTAAAGATGCCATTGAAAAGTTCAATGAATCTCAAAGGATCTAGGAGTTTCAATTCACTTAAGACCTAAAATGCTTTTTCGTTTTTCGTGGTGGAAATTGGTAAATATGTTGGATATAGTGTCTAAGTCCATAACTATATTTGGTATGTACTTGACCCAACCCGGCATGGTCCATTTGGGTTGCACTTCACCAGAAAAATTTATGGATAATCTTTTGAGAATAGTATAAGTTATGATTTATTAATATATTATAAGTTCTAATATATTAATATAAAACCATATTATTTAATTAGTATTGATCTATAATTAATTTAGAGATCAAAAGTATGACTAATTAAATATGGGCTCTTGTATTTATATATTGTGGGCTAATTCTCACTTGGAATGGGCTAGGCTTGCATGGAAAGTCCATGGATACTCCATGGAGCTTTAACCTATGGATCTCATGGAAATGAAAAGACATGGGTATTAGGGTTTACATGGATGTAACCCTAATCCACCACACTATATAAAGGAGGATTTAGTTCTTGAAATCACATTAGGTGTTGAGTACTAAGAGGGCCAATTTCAAGAAGGTTGTGACTATTCTCTCAAGGTTCCAAAGTTTGTGGTGATTTGTGATTTCCATTTGAGGCATCCACACTATTGGTGCTAGGCTCTCAAACTCCAAGCAATCAACTACAACTACAATGTAAGTAATTCTACTAGCTTTATTTGATTCAAGTTCCCTATGCCATGCTAGATAGGATAAGAACCTTGGAAAAATAATTATTTGCATGTATCTTACTCAAACATAGATCCAAGGTTTCTAGGGTTGCATGTACACCATAGGAGTGTTAGGATGCTCAAAACCCATCAGTGGTATCAGAGCCTAGGCTTGTTTAATTGATACTTGATGCAAATAGCTTGACAATCGAATTTTTTGTTCACTACACGTATGAACTCGCTGAGTCCATGGGGGGACTCGACGAGTCCATGAAGAAATGCATGTTACTCGTTGAGTCTGTTCATGCACTCGACGAGTAGAGGTTGTAGTGTCCAGATTTTCGAGTTTTGTTGCTGGAAATGGACTAGAAACATTACCCTAAACTATTTTGGTGTTATAAAACTTGTTTTTGATGGTGTAATGTTTATGCTAATCCATTTACAATGGCTATTATCAAAATTACAAGTTTTATGAGTAATTTATGATTCTTGAAATGTTCATATTCATGTTCTTGAACTTATGAAGATTAGATTATTATAGGAATTGTTTGTAACCTACTTGGTAGTTTAATTCATGACCGTTATGTGTTTTAATGGAGTCCATAATTAACTTGTCCTCAAGTTATGGAAAACCAAAGGTCACACTTTAATAAAAAACCATTAAAAGAACACAAGGGTTATAAAAAAAATGAAGAGTCTTCATTTTTAATACTCAATTAAATTCATAAGTTAAAAGAAACGAAAAGTTTTGAAAGTTTACAAAACTTGGCCTCAAGTTTTGGAACAACTAAAGTTATGATTAAAACTTTCGTTCCAACCCTTAGAATTTTAAAAGTTAAAATTGAACCCTTATACTTTATAATATTATATATATATATATATATATATATATATATATATGTAAGATCAAGTCGTCTTACCGCTAGTACGCCTCATTCATGTAGCCGGTCTATAAGGGGGGTATAAAGTTGTTGCCTATAAAATGGCAACTTAATGGGTGTCCACTCTCACTCACCGCTTCCTTGATCGGTGGAGGGTCATTCGCCAAACGGGTAGGACAAGGACTTATAAATTCTCATTAAAAGTATAATGATTATAAAGTAACTAAATGCTTAAATTAAATTCCCAATCTTACTTACTTTAGGAAAATGTGAATAAGGTGCTAATCAATGAAATTACACTTTCCACTTTGTTTAAGTCGTTAGTGGAGCGTGTGTGGTTAACCGGCACACTAACTTGACCTTAACAAGGTAGGTAAAGGGTGACTTAATGTTTATCATAGTATCGATGGAGCGTGTGTGGTTAACCGGCACATTGATTGAGGGGTAATACATTAAGGGTACCAAGTAATTTGCATGGTTACTTCACACCTTGTTTTGTGATCCTCGGCATCCCAGTCACAAAACTTGAAGGGCACACTCGAGATTGAAACATGTCATTGAAGAAAGTTCAATGAATCTCAAAGAGTCTAGGAGTTTCTAAACCAATTAAAACCTAATTAAATATTTCGTTTTTCATGGTGAAAATTGGTGGATCGTCATTCACCTAGCTTCAAATATCTTATAGCTTAGATTACGACATCCCTCTTCTAAGTTATAAAATATTGTGTTGGGTCCTAGCCTTAATATTATATTTGGGTGTTTATTAAGGACTATCTCTATATCTAATCTAATATATTCCTTCTTATTTTCAGATGTCTTACAATAACAATGCTTCTGGCTCAAACCCTACTAGTTCCTTCTCTCTCATGAATCTTTGTGGGAGAGTCATCTTTGATGGATCCAACTTTACAGATTGGATCAGAAACATCAAGATGGTCACTCAGTATGAGAACAAAGAATATGTTCTCGACAAGGAGCTGAAGATACCCAAGCAAACTGCTACTCCTGAAGAGCTTGCTGAATATGAGGTACATGAAAGAGATGCTACAAAAGTGGCATGCATCATGATGGCCACCATGACAGCTGAGCTCCAAAAGTCCTATGAGGACTATTATCCTTTTGAGATGCACCAGGACTTGATGGACCACTACCATCAAAGTGCTTATCAAGAGCGTTATGAAATAATCGCCTCCATGATAACAACCACAATGAAGGATGGTGAACCCATCACGGGCCACATGCAGAAAATGTAAAGATATGTGGACCGTTTACTGAAGCTGAATGTGAACTTCCCTGAGGAGTTAGCAATAGACATCATTTTGCACTCCTTACCATTGTGTTATGATCAATTCCGCATGACATATCACATGAACAAGGAAGAAGTCACCCTCAGCAAACTTCAAGGACTCTCGAAGACCACCGAAAGTGGTCTAAAGGGTAAGAACATTGTTACTACTCCTACTCCTACTCCAACTGCGGCCAATGTCTTGGCAATCAGGCATGGAAAAGGGAAGAAAAGAAAGAACCCTTCTAAGGGTACCAAGGGTAAGACCCTTGAAGGCTCCTCTTCAAGCAAAACCAAGAAAGGTTTTGTCACTCCTTCTGCTAACCCTAATGAGGCTGAATGCTTCTATTTCCATGAAAAGTCACACTGGAAGCGAAACTGCCCAAAGTACCAGCAAGATTTGAAGGATGGGAAAGTAAACCTCAACCCTGCAGGTATATACACTATATTTTCTAATAACTCACCTCATTCTAAGTCTTGGGTCCTTGATACAGGTTGTGGTATTCACATATGTTATGATTTGCAGGGACTAAGAAGAAGTGAGAATGTGGAGCAGGGAAAGATAAACTTGATCATGGGAAACAGAAAAGCTTCACCTGTCACCAAGATAGGACTTTATTTCTTAGTGCTAAATAGTGGGCTTACACTAAATTTGAATAAATGTTATTATTCACCAGAAATGGCAAGAAATGTTATTTCCTTTCATGCATTGTATAAACAAGGTTTTACGTTTTATTTTGGTAATAATAATGGTAGTATTGATGCTATCTTTAATAATGTTCTTTATTTTAAAGCATTACCTTGTGATGGTGTGTGTGAAACTGTATCTGTTGTAGATAATCTAGGAAATAATGTATTGTGTATTGACTCTTCCACTAGCTTAGATAAATCATCTTTATGGCATTATCGTGTTGGACATGTAAGCAAGAAACGCATAGGCCAAATCCAAAAGGATGGAGTCTTGGAGTCATTTGACCTAAAGTCGGATGATAGTTGTAAATCTTGTTTGCTTGGTAAAATGAAAAAGTCACCTTTTACTGGCACTTGTGCTAGGGGTGAAGGTTTGTTGGACCTCATACGACCCTACAGAACTGCCACAAGAGATGCTAATCGCTTCTATGTGACTTTTACTAATGATTTTATTATATATGGATATGTCTACTTAATCAAGCATAAGTAAGAAACCTTTGAAAAATTCAAAGAGTTTAAGCAAGAAGTGGAGAATAAGTTGGGCAGGAACATTAATATGCTTCAATCCGATCGTGGTGGTGAGTATCTTAGTACTGAGTTCCTTAACTATCTTAAGGAATGTGGGATTTTCTCACAATTGACACCACCTAGGACACCACAGTTGAATGGTGTAGCTGAGAGGTGCAATCGGACCTTGCTGGACATGGTTCATTCCATGATGAGTCGAGCTTCGCTACCAATCTCATTTTGGGGGTATCCCTTAGAGACTGCCACCCATATCCTTAATCTAGTCCCTAAAAAGAAGGTTGCCAAAACACCTCACGAGGTGTGGACTGGAAAAGTTCCCAATCTAGACCACATCAAGGTTTGGGGTTGCGAGGCTTTCGTGAGACGCAAGACTATGATAAACTCGAACCCCAAAGCAAAAGGTGTATTTTCATCGGCTACCCATAGAAATCCTTTGGTTACATCTTCTACAGACCCAGTGATAATGTGGTCTTTGTAGCAAGAAGAGGATTCTTTCGAGAGAGAGAGAATTCATAAGCCAAGTAGATAGTGGGAGGCAAATTGACCTTGAGGAAATTCAAGAGTCAAGTGGTGAAGGAACCTCAAACCCTAGCCCTCAACCTGAGGAGGAAACTCCTGTTTAGCTGACTGAAGAATCTATACCTATGAGGCGTTCCACCAGAGTTAGGAATGCACCTAAGCATTATTATGGTTTCCATATTACTACAGAAGGTGAAACACATATCAGTGATAACATACTAGTAAATATGGATGAGCCTAACAGCTACACGGAAGCTATGGCAGGCCTTGAGGCTGCTAAATGGGAAGAGGCTATGGACAGCGAGATACAATCCATGTATGACAATCAAGTTTGGAACTTGGTTGACAACGTACCTAATCGTAAGATAGTTGGGTGCAAATGGATCTTCAAAAAGAAGACCGACATGGATGGTAACATACACACTTATAAGGCAAGACTGGTTGCAAAGGGTTATTCTCAAACACCAAGAGTTGATTATGATGAGAACTTTTCACCAATGGCTAAGATTAAATCTATTAGGGTTCTGTTAGCCATTGCTGCATTTCATGACTATGAAATATGGAAAATGGATGTCAAAACCGCTTCCCTTAATGGAAAGTTGGCTGAAGATGTTTCCATGGTTCAGCTAGAGGGCTTTTTCGGTACAGAGTACCCCAATAGAGTATGTAAGCTCGAGAAATCCATTTATGGATTGAAACAGGAACCTCGAAGATGGAATCTTTGCTTCGATGAGAAAGTCAAAGAATTTGGATTTTCAAGGAGTAAAGATGAATCGTGTGTCTATGTCAAGGCTAGTGGGAGTATAGTCAGCTTTATGGTACTGTATGTGGATAACATACTACTCATAGGAAATGACATCCCAATCCTACAAGAAGTAAAGTCCTGGCTTGGGAAGTGTTTCGCTATGAAGGACCTTGGAGAAGCTGCCTATATCCTAGGAATAAGGATTTTGAGAAACAGGAGTTAAAGACTAATTGGACTTAGTCGAAGCACCTATGTAGACAAAGTGTTGAAAAGATTCAACATGCATAACTCCAAGAAAAGTGAGTTACATATCCAGTGTAATGCCAAACTGAGTAAAACTCAGAGTTCCTAGTACAGAGGGTGAGATAGCTGAGATGAGTCAAGTACCATACGATTCTGCTGTAGGCTCGATCATGTATGTTATGACTTGTATTCAGCCTGATGTTGCCTTTGCTTTAAGCATGGTCAACAGATACCACGGGAATCCTGGCAAGGCTCACTGGACAGCAGTAAAGAATATTCTCAAGTACCTGCAAAGGACTAAGGATTGGGTCCTTACCCTTGGTGGGAGTGATAACTTGAGAGTTGTAGGGTATAGTGATGCTAGCTTTCAGACTGACAAGTATAATTTCCTCTCTCAGTTGGGCTGGGTCTTTACCCTAAACGGAGGGGTAATTACTTGGAAAAGTTACAAGTAGGAGATAGTGGCTGATTCCACTTGTGAATCAAAGTATATAGCAGCAAGCAAGGGAGCAACGGAGGCTATATGGCTAAAGAAATTCATCGGAGACCTTGGAGTTGTACCAGCTATAAAGAAGCCAATGGAGATTTTCTGTGACAGCAATAACGCGGTTGCTTTAGCCAAGGAACCAAGAGATCATGGGAGATCCAGACACATTGATAGAAAATATCACTTCATCACACATCGAATAGAAGAAGGAATCCTCGTGGCAAAGAGTGTATCATCGGATGAGAACCCAGCAGATATCCTAACGAAGGGATTAACTCGAGTTAAGCATCACCAACATGCTCGGAGCATTGGGCTGAAGGATAATATTAGTTTTAGTAGTTAGATAATCTTGAAATTTGTAAAATATAATTGACATTTGATGATAAATTAAAGTTGTTATTTATGAGTAAAGTGTTGCTATCTCTTGTCAATCGTTTACTATTATTTCTTTTTGCATGTTTTGACTTCCAGAATAATTATGTTATGGTTTATATCATATTGTTCAAACTCTCCACAGTCGGTCATATGTTGGAAGTAGATATGAATCAAGACTGTCATGGGTTGGCTTGTAGAGGTCTAAGATGTTAGACAAAGTGGGGCTACAACACTCATGAGTGCTCATAGGTTCTGAGTATTGGATTCAACCCATGATCACTTGTATCACTTCATTGAATTTATCTCGAGTGATTGCACGTGAATCTTGAAAAATCATCAACAATAATTAAAATGTACCGTTTATTGTTGAGAGTGGATACAGTCGAAGGACCACGCAAATCGATATGTAATAACTCCAGAGGTGAAACAATCTTTGAATCAATTATAAGTGGATGACCTTGTTTCTTGTACTACAAGTTTGTTTATGTTTCGAAAGTTGAGATGTGAAAGTCTTTGATGCCATAACCAACTCAAATCAGATGTAGCTTTCGAAAGTAGACATATTGTTGGTTTGCCTACGATTGGATTGATGTCCAAAGTAAACATGTCACCTTTCCTTTTAGATTTCAGCAATATTTCGTTTGCGTTAACATTCGAAATAACACTTCCTTCTTCATTGAAAAGAACTTGATTGTTAGTGCCTACAACAAGTTGAGAAACACTTATCAAGTTATGTTGAAGACCTTCAACATATGCAACACAATTCACTGTGAATTATCCATTTTTTAATTTTTCCATATCCTTTAACTTGACATTTTTTATTGTTCCCAAACTTTACTACTCCAGCATTTTAGAGACTTCGAAAATCTCTTAAGTTCTCCTTCTTTCCAGTCATGTGACGAGAGCAACCACTATCGATGTACCATTTGTTATCATATTTCTTGTCACATAAAACCTACAATCAATGAAAGATTTTAGGTACCCAAGGCTTTTTGGGTCCTTGGAAATTAGATGTCAATTTAGAATGAAATGAAGAACTTTTAACCCAATCACAAACTTTGATTTTGAGACCATCAATTAAGTTTACTTTAACATCTAAAGGAACTGAAACATTAGAATTTGATAGTTTCGAATGGTCATTGACTTTTCCCTTCGCATCTTGAGTTTGTGATTGAACTGTCTTCACTTTTGAGATAGGTCTCCATTCTTTTACTGAGATATTCGAATCCTTAGATGATGAGTTGCCATTCGAAGAAGTCTTGACATACTTTTCGTATGCTTCATTAATTTGCTCTTTTGAATACTGATTTGACTGATACATTTTTCCTTTTCCTTCAAGCCAATGATCAATGTTTTTCCTTGAAGTTATTCCTTTTTCCCGAGATGTCCTCATTGTTTCTTTCTTTTTGTAATTAGGAAAATTTGGCTTTTTAGGAACAAAATCAACTTTAGGTTCGGCAACATAAGAATAAGCATAGGATGTATTAACTTTTGATTTGAAATCTTGACATTAAAAAACTTTTTGAATTAGATTAGATCTTTTTGAAAAATCTCTTGTTTTGTTAGTCTCTGAAACTTTCGAAAACTTTGTTTGCTTATTTACTTCAGACCTTGTTATATTTGATCGTTGGGTTTTTGAAAAAGAAACATTTTTAGTTTTGAAAATATTTTTGGATGAGTGTGATTCAGACCTCTTTTGTGATTCAATATATTGCCAAAATATTTTCTTTCTTGCTTTTCTTTTTGAAATGTTGTTTTCCTTCGAAAGTTTGTCAATTTTATCTTTAAATTCCTTTGAGTTTAATTTGACAACTTTTTCTTTTTCCTTTTCAACATGTATCTTTGTCTCTTTTTCAATTTTTGATTTTTCAACCCATTGTTTTTGTGATTTTTGTCTTTGAAAAATATATGAATTCTTTGTTAAAGTGATTTTTGTTTTTTTGATTTTTGTTTTTGTGATTTTTGTCTTTGATTTTTCAACGGTGTTTTGATTTGCAACATTGCCTTTAGTTAAAGTGATTTTTGTCTTTGACTTGTCTTCCTCAACCATCTTCTTTAATTCTGGTTTGATATTCTCAACATTGCCTTTAGTTACGAAGACTTGATTTGGAAAAATGACATCATTTGTGCACTTGAAATTAGGAAAGACCACAGTGTTTGTTTCAAGATAATGTGGACCTTTTTCTTTCATCACTTCTTCGAACTTTTGTGTATCACCATACACTTGGTCAACTATAATTCGAAGTAAAATTAACAATAGTCAACTGAGAACAATTAACATCTTCAAGCTCACTAATTTTACTAATATTGTCAGAATCATCTTCAATATCAGCAAAATTAGATTGAGAATCAGATGTTGAATTCTCAGTCTTTTTCAAAATGTGAATTTGTTCAGATTTAGTCAAAGTATCATTTACAATGTTAACTAAATCATTCGAATCAAGACATACATCGACTTTGACAATTCCATATCTATACTTGTCATTTAGAACTTTGTCAAAATCAGCTATCTCTTTTTCACAATCATACGAAATGTTATCTACATTAGCTCTTTCAAAATCTAAAAATGACAGTAATTTTCTATGTTGTTCTTTACTAATTTCACACGAATGATGAAGTTCAGTTAATTTTCCATATAACCTTTTAGCAGCATTACAGTATATATTTCGTTGTGCTAGTAACAATTTATTATATCTTGACAAATTGTCTCTATCTACAATGATATTCGTTATTTGGAGTTCTAGACAATCTATTCTAGATATTTTCAAATATAACTTCTTCTGGGTCTCTAGCAATTGAATTGACAACTTCTTAGCCTCATTACTAGCAGATACCACAATTGAATCAAAATAAGTAACAATTTCATCAAAAGATACTAATTCAGAATCATAAGCATGTATTGGAATATTAAAAGATTCAAGAATGTTTCGTACCTTTGTTGTCATTGGTGAGTTGTCAGCATCCTTTGATACAAAACATTTTCCACACACTTCGTGTGTTTCCTCCTCTGAATCCTCCTCCATCTTTGCAAACATGGCTACATGGGTTGGATTGCGCATTTCTTCATCGTCTGATCCAAATGACCAGATTTGATATGTACCATCTTCCTCCTCATCAGTGCTCTTTGCAACTAGAGACAAATTCTTAGCTCTTGAACAAACCTCCTCTAACTTTTCAGCATAGTATGCTTCATCTTTCACCTTCAACTTCCTCTCTTCTTTCTTTCGAAGCATACAGTCATTTGCAAGATGATTCGCACCATTGCAATAATGACAATCAATCCCAGTATTTCCCTTCAGCTTCTTCTCACTCTTTCCATCAACTGGCTTCGAATCTTGCTTCTCTTCTTTCTTCTTCTCTTCCCCAACATTTTTACTCAGAAAATTTGCTTTTATCTCAGATGACTTTGCCTTCTGATTGAAAGGCTTTTTAATGAACTTTTTCACCTTATTGTTTGAGTAGAAGGTAATTGCATCATCATCAGAGTTCATGATAAACCCTTCATCTTCATCCGAAGCATCTTTCTCATAAATCTTTGACATCAAAGCTAGTGGACCTCCCAACATAGCCTTCGATTCTTCAGCTATTTCATTCACTTCACTGTCATGAGTTTTAAGCTGGTTGTACAAGTCATTCAAAGTAGATGTGTCAAAGCTCTGTTGATTCTTCAACATCATGCTCACGCTCCGCCATTCCTTTCTGAGTTCCACAACAAATATCAGATTGAATTCCATTGTAGATCTTGTGATCCCATATCGATTGCATCGATATATCAACTCATTCAGACGATCGTAATATACTTCAATTGATTCACCATCTTTCTGTCTGAAGTCCTGCAGCTCAACCAAGCATTGTTTGATAGAATTAACCTTCTTCTTCTCACTTCCCTGAAACTTTTCCTTGGGAATGTTCTAGATATATTTTGCAGTTTTACAACTCCTCACATAGTTGTAGACAACTGGAGGCAAAGCTCCTCTTAATTCTCTCATACATCTTTTGTCCAGCTTTTTCAGACGATCAGCTTGATTTTCAACTTCAGAGTTTCCAGAGGAAGAACCAATTGGTTGAACATTCGATGGTGGATTGCGATTACCAGAGATACAATTCCACAGATCTTCATCCAATCCATTAAGATAATCTTGCATACGATCAGCCCACTGATCGTAATACTTAGGGATGAGCATAGGAATTTTGGTGGAAGATCCTAGAAGATGAGAAAATGAAGTCATTGAATTCAGATTGAAGGACGCCATTTTTGTACGGAAGAAATACTTGAGATTTTTAGAAGAAACTATGAGAATTTGACAACAAATTGTATGAATCAGATCACAATCACTCTTAGAACACTCGATTCAATGAACTTAGTGCATAATCTAATTACAATCTAAGATCTAAAGAATTTTTCACTTTCAAAAAGTGCGGAAACTTTTGAACCAAACAGTTGATTCAAAAACCTTTCGAACAAAGTGACAATCAGATTAGAGATGTAATTCCTGCTCTGATACCAATTGATGAATCAAAGAATCAAGTATGAAATGAATTATAGAGTTAATTCAAAGTAAGAATGCGAGATTTCAACACTGATATAAATATGATCTGATTGGCTCTATTACGCTTTATCAAAGTTTACAAATTACAAAGAATATTCTGTAAAGACTTCATTACTAAGACACTAGTAACTACTCATATTTATAGGAGAGAAAAGCATAAAAAAATATACTAAGGACTAAAACATTAAACTTCGAATATAATGCCTTAGTAAAATAAAATACAGAAAGATTCGAAGATTCTAAATACATACTTCAACTATTACAACACATTGACTCTAACACGTGAGACGGTAATATCATATAAGTCTTCAAACCTAGAGATATGATTTGTTGCCTATGAGTTGGTTCTGCATTGATTGCAATAAAACGCATTGGTAACTCGATGTTACAAACCGTGCTTTTGTGTGTAATTTAACAAGTAGTAGAGAAAACATATGAGTCGAAGTTTATCTGTTCCTTCTAGGATTAGAAGCGATATTTGGGTCCCTCGATGATTTTGTTTTGACCTATGTATCGGTCCCGGTCAGAACTAAATTGATGTGTTCAGTTAAGTTCTATGTCAAACAAATCGGAAATCGGGAAACAAATGTTGTACAATAAGCAAGAGCATGTTCCATGTATTTTTCCGGCTGATATCTAGAACAACGGATTATATGATCACTTATCTAAAATGGCGCTTCATAGTTCAACAGAGTTTAAAGAGATACGATTGCTGATCGGTTCCTGAAGTCATACTTGCAACTATAGTTATTAGACTTATCCAAGTGGGAGACTATTAGATATAGTGTCTAAGTCCATAACTATATATGGTATGTACTTGACCCGACCTGGCATGGTCCATTTGGGTTGCACTTCACCTGAACAATTTATGGATAATCTTTTGAGAATAGTATAAGTTATGATTTATTAATATATTATAAGCTCTAATATAATAATATAAAATCATATTATTTAATCAGTATTTATCTATAACTAATCTAGAACTAATTTAGAGATTAAAAGTATGACTAATTAAATATTGGCTCTTGTATTTATATATTGTGGGCTAATGCTTACTTGGAATGGGATAGGCTTGCATGGAAAGTCCATGGATACTCCATGGAGCTTTAATCCATGGATCTCATGGAAATGAAAAGATATGGGTTTTAGGGTTTACATGGATGTAAACCTAATCCACCACACTATATAAAGAAGGATTAGGTTCTTGAAATCACATTAGGTGTGTTGAGTACTAAGAGTGCCGATTTCAAGAAGGTTGTGACTATTCTTTCAAAGTTCCAAAGTTTGTGGTGATTTGTGATTTCCATTTGAGGCATCCACACTATTGGTGCTAGGATCTCAAACTCCAATCAATCAACTACAACTACAAGGTAAGTAATTCTACTATCTTTATTTGATTCAAGTTCCCCATGTCATGCTATATAGGATAAGAACCTTGGAAAAATAATTATTTGCATGTATCTTAGTCAAACATAGATCCAAGGTTTCTAGGGTTGCATGTACACCATAGGAGTGTTAGGATGTTCAAAACCCATAAAAATCTTAATTTACCTACCTTCAAATATTTTATAGCTTGGATTATGAAACATCCCTTTTCTAAGTTATAAATTATTGTGTTGGGTCCTAGCCTTAATATTTCATATTGGGTGTTATATTAAGGCCTTAAATCGACTAACTTGAATTTCTCCCATTGTAGATGTCTGGTTCAGACAACTATGATCTTCCCAAATCTGTTAGAACTAGCTTTCCTAATGAAGATGATGTCCCATGGTTGGATCATGGAAATCATACTTCTCTACTTATACCTTCTCCAATTATTCTCCCTAACCCACAAGTTCTTAAAAAGTTCAAGGTCACTCAAGTCCTATTGGCAAGCAAAGTCTATGTGTGCTCACATCTTGGAGATAAAGTTACATATTGACAAGTCGGGAGAGTTGGGCGTCAAGGTCTTGAAGAAGTTGGTTGTTGACTAGGTTCTTCAATCACTTTCTAAGTCACATAGTGAGTTCCTTTAGGACTACTACATGACCGACCATGGCATGACCCTTAATGATCTTATCTATTTTCTTGATGTTGCTGAATCAGCAATGATTTGGAGCATGGGTGAAGCAAATTTGATATGAAGATTGACTTCCCAAACTTCCATGGACATTGACCATGGTAACATTAGAAATCCATAAAATCTTTCTCTTCCTAATGGAAAGGGATCGGACATAGTCAAATCAGTTGACCAAATGGTAAAGAGAAAAGCTAAGTCTGAGATAGTCTCGTGTACCTTTCCCAAAGAGTCCATATGTTCCTATTGCAAAAGGAAGGAGCATTGGTTGCAAAACTGCCCTATTTACCTGAAAGATCATAAGGATGGTAATGTCGAAAAGTTTGACTCTACTTCAGGTAAAGTCCACTATCTAACACTATTAAGTTCCTATTTGAAGATTCTTATTACATGATGTGACTAGGTCGCATTTTGATGTTTTAACAGTTAAAGAAAAAACAGGAAGCTTAAAGGAATAATATGTTGATTTTGATCATGAAGATGGATTTCGATCGCATGGTTCGGTGATCAGAATTTTGAGCTGTTTATTAAGAGTTGTGATAGATTGCCTAGGAATAAATGACAACATTATTTTCATATGCATTTGAATTGTAAGGATACGTTTTTCCTCAAGTTTTAAAATAAAAGAAAAGTTTTAATTTTATTTGTTTTAAATATCCTTACAAGGGCATTTGTGAAAAATTGTTGTTTATATGATTTCATTGATAGTAATATTGGAAAATGGATTGGTTTCTTTCATTTGTGATAGTGTCGTGATTTACAAAATAAGGAAAGATTCTCATCACCCAAGTTTCAGTTTCATGGAAACATGGAATCATGCAACTTGTGTTGTATGATGAATAAGAGTGTTCATCTTTGGAAAATTAAGACTAATTCCTTGTTCACATGTTCGTGTGAGTCAAGTGAAGGACTCTAGGATCATGTACACTTGGTTGTGTTCTGATCAGGTCCACCACAAAGATCGATAAGGCTATTCATCATGATTTGCTAAAGTTTAGTAAATATGGTTATGCTTAAAAATTCAAGTATAATTCTGAAACATTGGAAAGGTTTCAATGTATGGTAGGACGAATGAGAAGAATCAAATTGGGCAAAAAGATAAAAGTTTCTCCATTCTGAAAAGATGGGAGAGTACTTGAGTATCTTGTTTTATGATTATCTTAGTGATTATGAAACCATATCACAATTAATTCTCTAAGGACATCTTAGTGCATTTTTTTGACTAAGAAGAGGAATCGTGAATTGTTGAATTGGTTAAATCAAAAGATAAATCATACTTCCATCGAAAATTGAGTCTTATAGTGATACTCCAAGATTGTAACTTGAGTGACATAGTCTTCAGAAGGTTTATAACACTTGTCGAATGTAGAGTAAAATGTTTTCTTACTCTTGTACATTTGAAATTGGTAAGTTGTGATGTTTTGGATAAAACAAAACCATCTAAGACCAATTGTGTGGAGTGTTTATCTTGATAAGTATTCGCACAAACTCTTAGATATTTGATTCGTCAAGGAATTGTTCTTGACAAGAGAATATTATATGTCAAGAGTTCAGTGGGAGTCTTAAAGATCTTGAAAAAGTTTCAAGAACTAATCATGAATAAAACCTGTTGTTTATCACTAGCACACGACTTGAGGTTTGTAACCTATCGTGTTGACATATTCCTATTGCTGTGCCCATTCCAGTTAAAGTTGACTATGCATGTGAGTTCTATGAGTTCTCAGTTGTTTGCATAACTACTTGGAAGCAGTGGTAGGCCCTTGTGCTGCCAGGTGGAAAAAAGTTAAGATTAAACAAGTTCAATCCATATGGTATAGGTTTGTCATTAACCTTGTCTTTTGATTATGGTTATGATAAATTCATATGGATAGGAACACATACACCATAAAATCTAAGTGTCACAAGGTTTCGATTTGATTCATGAAAATGATGGTGAGGAAACGCTTTCGCTATGTAGATTTTAAGTAGATAGAAATTGTGATATTTGCATTTTCAAAGTCATTAGTGGAGCGTGTGTGGTTAACCGACACACTAACATTGACTTGTGAGAAATGGCAAAGGTCTAAACAATTGAGACTATGATTACGACATCCCTTTTCATAGTTCTACATATTGTTTAGACACACATGTGAGTTATCTAAGGAAAGGTGTATGATTTTGATAAAGTTTTATCAAAGAATATCATATCTGAAATCTAAACTTTGGTAAGAAAGTCAATAAACTAATGATTTCTAGAAGTCCATCTGATTTCTAGGTGCATGTCAAGGCTAGTGAGAGCATAAGTGCTAATAATTATTATGTTAATGGGGGCATGATTATTATGTTAGGTGTTGCAAGTTAGCAATGTTAATTATAGAAAACAAAATTTTCAATTGGGAAAAGTTGTTTTGCTATAATTAAAGGAGAGGAAATTCTATTTCATTTCAAATCCAAAAGCTTGGATTGAGATTTTAATCATCTTTAGTCAAGGATATATATATATATATATATATATATATATATATATATATATATATATATGAATTTATGTTGGAACGACTCAACATAAGGAAATTTTATATATATTGCGTTCTCAAATTTCAATTATGATTATGGCATCCCTCTTCATAGTCGAATTATGAAAAACATGGCAAATAAAAAATATTGTAGCAAAGGACTGGTCTAGGATCATGTCTTTATGTGAGACATCATGAATCGTGTCCCATATGCTTTGGGTATAGGATCGATTACATGTGCTATAATATTTATCCTTTCTAAATTTTCCAAATACCTAGGGCATTAAAAGGGGAATAGGTCTAGAATTGGATATGACTAAAATGATTAAGCAATTGTTGAGGACAATCTGAGGCTTACCAAAGATTGGTTGCTCATGGATAATTGGAAGTATATAGTTAATTTTGAAAGGACCATATTGACATATTCTGAAAAGAGGCAACTGTTGTTCAAAAATGATAGTCAAAATGGGAATGTGGAAATGTTTCCATAGGAGGAAGTTATTCTTCAAATCTGGAAAAGATTAGAAAAAGTTAATGCAAGAAGGATGTTCAAAGGAATGTACTTTGAATTTAAGACTTCATTTCCATGGAATTGAACTCTATTGGAATACTTTGTAAATTTTGTGCATAGTGTTACATGAGGATCAATGCATATAAGTTTAGAATCTAACATATTTTGGTAAATGGTAGGAAATTGGAATTCTTACATTTACGATAAAGATTTGGGATTGTGAAATAAGCATCATTGGAATCATGATCAATTGGTCTATTTCACAAAGTAAGGATCATAGACAAACATGATGTGCATACTTGGAATATGGCATAACTATTGTTTGGACAAACATAGTGTGCATGCTTGGAGCATGGAATAACTATTGTTTTAATTCAAGTATTAGGTTGATAAATCGAAACATTATATAATGAATAATGTGTAATCAATATGGTTTTTAAATAAAAGGTGTTTTATTTACTCTCAAAGGTGCTTGGGGCCATATAGGATTAGTATTATTGTTGTGTTTCACTTTGCATGTTTTGACTTCCCGAATAACTAGGTTAGTAAAACTCTCCACAGTCAATCATACATTGGAAGTAGGTATGAATCAAGACTGACATGAATGGGTTTGTAGTTTGTCTAGGTGGCCTAGACATAGCTGCAGTGTTCATGAGTGCTCATGGAATGAGATTCGAGTATTAGATTAAACCTAAGATCATTTGACTCACTTCATGGATTTTATCACGAGTGATCATGAGACGATAATATCTTATATTCTTCAAACCAAGAGATATGAGTTGCAGTCTACAAGTTGGTTACACATTGCTTATGTGAAAATGCACCAGTGACTTGGTGTTATAAAATGCATTTTCGTGTGTGATCTGATAAGTATAAAGAGAAAGCATATGAGTAGAATTTTATCCATTCCATTTATCCTTGGAGGGATAAAAGCGATATATGTGGGCCCCTCGATGATTTCTAATGACAAACGTAAGTGCTCGGCCGGGCCTAGACCAATTTGATTTGTTCAATTAGTAAGTCATCATAAATCGGAAATCAGGAAACAACAAATGGATATAGAGAATGATTGTAATACATGTCTCAGTCCATATGATATCTAGAATGGAGGAATATATGATCCCTTATCTAATGGACACGTCATTGATTTGTTCAGAGTTCGACAACGACTTTTAAGAGCTATGATTGCTAGTCGGGATATTGTAGTCATATGTAATTATAGTTTTAGACTTATCCAAGTGGGAGACTGTTGGATTAGTGTCTAAGTCCATAACTATAATTGGTATGTACTTGACCCGATTTGGCATGGTTCCTTTGGGTTGCATGGCATCTGAACGATTTGGATATACTTTTGTGAGAAAATGATATTTATGATTTATTAATATATTATAAGTTCTAATATATTAATATGAAATAATATTATTTAATTAGTATTGACTAGGAATTAATTTGGAATTAATTTTGTAATCAAAAGACAATAATTAAATATATGGGGATTGATTGTGTAAATCATTCATTCTATATATGTGGGCTTATGATCCATAGTTCTTTATGTTGGGCTAAACCCATGGATACTCCATGGAGGTTTTAAGCCACGAAGCATGAAGAATATGGAAAGTGTGACATCCCTAAAATCAAGGCCAGAAAAGACCGGTTTGTTTATGCTTTGTCTAAAAATCAGAGTAACACTTTAAATAAAAGTGTTGCGGAATTTGTCCCAAAACAAAATATGATAAAGATTTATCAAAAGCATTTCCATAGAAATGTATTTCATTAAAAGACTTGGAATGTCATGTTCGTAAAGATCAAAAGCATAAACAGTATAATATAAGCCTTACTACATTATTTCATATCTACAGGCCTATATCCGTAATCCCTCGTCCAAACATCATATCTATGCACAAGCGCCACTACCTATAATACACAAAATTGAGTGGGTCAGGCTTGGGAGCCTGGTGAGCACATAGGGTTTTCAACCCACAATAAATAAGTTTATTAACTTCATTAAATTAAACAAACCCGATTACCCGTTTCCGTTATCCTCACATTACGTCCCTAAGCATCTATCATAAGGGACCTATCCTAAGGATTATCATCGGGACGGACACTACTGCTAAGGGGATTCCTCAGCAATAAATGTCCTTAAGGCAACCATGTGGGGGATGGAGTACATCTGGTGAGCATACAGTTCAAATAAACACACAATTCGAATAAACACCTACAGGTTGCGAGCCTGCTAGTGTTCGACTGGACTGTCTAGAATGGTCCGTGGTCGTCATCTATACTCCGCTAGATGACTGGATCGTCAATAACATCTATAATGATGCCTCTCATTATTTTATTTTGTCACACATCAACTATTACATCTACCCATGTTTTACCCAACACATTTTGTAGATATAAAATACATATACAGTTTAAATCATTGAAAACATGTATAAAATGTCCATCCAGCATATATAGCAAGTATTCAGATAATATGCACACATAGTACGTAATTTATATAAAATACTTTATATCTATGTGTAAGCTGAAAGTAACTATGCACTCACTTGAAAGGTGGTGACTCAGCACTCGGACAGTGCTTCGATACTCTCAAAATGATTTTCCTTCGATAAAACCTAGTATCGATACCACTAAGGTTTAGTCTAATGATAACCATGACAAATTAATTGTCTGACTATTATTATTATTATATAAGCGTTAATAACACTCAATATAACTCATAATAATAGCCCAAATAATTATTTTAACGACCTAATAACATTCCTATAATTATTTGAAAGTTATATAAAAAATTACGTAAGCGTAGCACACTTACATCGAATTTTATCAAAGACCGGAACTTAATTGAAGCAGCGTTCCGGGAGCCTCGGGGCTTCCTTAGGGTGCTAGGGGCCTTATCTAGGGTTTAGGAGGGTTTAGGGTACTTAGAGAGAGAAAGAAACTAGAGAGAGTGTGGAATTTGGAGTGAAAAATGAAGCCACCTCGCCCCCCCCCCCCCCTTTTATAGCCCGCGAGGCCTCGGTATGCTAGGCGTACCTCAGACCTACACTCGGCGTAATGGCTTGGATAAGATTAGCAGGTGGCAGTCTCCGAAGGGTGCGATGTGGCTCAAGCTGGACCGCAGGAGGCTGAAGTACGCGAGGCTTTCCAACCTCGCACGCGGCGCGTAAGGGGAACGCTGGGCGTTGGAGAGGCGACATGTCCTTCATCCGAAGCGAGCCGTGATCAGCAAGCGACGGCCAGGATTTTGCCACGTCATCAATAGAGCAACAGGCTTCGCAAATTTGACTACGAACTTTAAAAATTCGTAACTTTCGCATACGTGCTCCGTTTTCGACGTTCTTTATATCCACGCGAAGGTGGGAATGTAATCTACAACTTTTGTTTAGACTCCATCGGCTAATTTTGAATCAATTTTAAATTTTATATTATTAACAGGCCGGGACAGGATTGGTCCGTTAAATTCTCATAACTTCTTCATCCGACATCCGTTTTAACCCATCTTTTTCTCGTTACGCTACTCTTAACGAGATCTTCGATTCTAGTTTAGGTCGTGTCGGCTAAAAACCGCTCGATCTAATATTTGAATTTCGGGCTATACACTGTTAACTCGAAACTTCGAAAAATCATAACTTCTTCATACGAAGTCAGATTTGGGTGTTATTTTTATCGATGTTCTTAGTTTAACATATTCTACGACTTTCGTTTAGATCGCTAAGGCTAAATCTCGCTCTATCGTAAATTCACTATTTACGCTTCCGGGTATCGTGTCGGTTCTGTCGCAAAACTTCGACGGGTCATAACTTCTTCGTTATAACTCGGATTTTGGCGTTCCTTATATCCCCAGAATCCTTTTTTCGACCACTAAAACTTTATGTAAAAATATCGGGCTTATCTCACACTTTAATTTTGACGCTTATTTTTATTCATTATTAATTTTACATTTATAATTAAATAATAAGCACATAAACACACATAAGTCACATAATACTCAAATATTTCATCTTTATTACTTCAAAAAGAGTTACAAGAGTTGACCTAGACTATTACATTGACAAAAATGCTTAGCCCTGAAACCCCGGCGTTACAATTCTCTCCCCCTTAGGATGATTCCGTCCCGGAATCAAGCATCAACAAACAGATGTGGATAGCGACTCATCATGTCATCCTCTGTTTCCCAAGTGAGATTCGGCCCATTCGAATGTTTCCATCAGACTAGCACTAAGTCGACCATCTTGCATCGTAACTTCTTAGTCTTACGGTCAATAATTGCCTCGGGCTCTTCGATCAGCCTCTTATTCTCATCCATCCTTAACTCTGAGATTGGAATTATGTCGGGAACATCTCCCGTGAATTTCCTCAAATAACACACATGGAATGTGTTATGAATATCATTGAGTTCTTCTAGAAATTCCAGCTTGTAATCTTGGTTCCCAATCTTCTGAAGAACTTTGAATGTTCCAATAAACCTTGGACTCAACTTTCCTCGTTTCCCAAATCGTATAAGTCCCTTCCACGATGAGACTTTAAGCAAAACGGAATCCCCAACTTCAAAAGTTATCGTTCGTCTTTTCTTGTCAGCATAGCTCTTCTGACGATCCTGAGCCGCTAACATTCTTTCCCTAATCACCTTCAACTTCTCAGCAGTCTCATGGATTATCTCGCGGCCCATAAACTGCTTCCCTCCGGCTTCAAGCCAACAAGATGGCGTACGAAACTTCTGTCCATACAAGGCTTGGTAAGGTGCCATCTTGATGCTTGAGTGAAAACTATTGTTGTAGGAAAATTCTACCAGAGGTAAGTGCTCGTCCCAATTTCCTTGGAATTCGAGGGTACATGCTCTCAACATATCTTTCAATGTCTAAATCTTTCTTTCGCTTTGACCATCAGTTTGCGGATGGTAAGCTGTACTCAAACATAATTTCGTACCCAAATCCTCTTGTAAACTCCTCCAAAACCTTGACGTGAAAGGACTATCACGATCTGATACAATCGTAAGAGGGACACCGTGAAGACTTACAATTTCCTTCACGTAAGCATTTACGAGCTTATCCATAGACCACTTCTCATTGGCTGCTATAAAGTGTGCACTCTTGGTGAAACGATCCACGACTACCCAAATCATGTCGTGTCCGCTCTTCATCCTAGGCAGTTTAGTCACAAAATCCATGGTGATGTCTTCCCATTTACCCATGGGAATAGGTAAGGGTTCTAAACTCCCATATGGTTTCTGATGTTGTGCCTTAACTCTCGCACATGTCACACACTCGGCCACATACTTTGCAACATCGAGCTTCATCGTTGGCCACCAGTAGTAGGGTTTTAGGTCCCTATACATCTTAGTGCTACCGGGATGAACTGAGCACATGGTCTTATGTGCTTCTTCCATCAGAAGGTCTCTTATTCCTCCCATATTAGGTACCCAAATTCGATCTTGGAATACCCTCAATCCTCGACTGTTTGTACCAAACACTAACGTTTTTCCCAAACGTTCTTCCTTTCGATCATTCTTCTCTAAAGCTTCTTCTTGATCTTTTTTGATACTTTCTACAATCGTCGAGATGACTTCAATTCTTAACGCTCTTGGCCTTTTCCTTTCAAGATTGACTTTCTGACTTAGAGCATCAGCAACAATATTTGCTTTACCTGGGTGGTAAAGTATCTCACAGTCGTAGTCGTTGAGTAGTTCTAGCCAGTGTCGCTGCCTTATGTTCAACTCCTTCCGATTAAAGAGATACTGGAGTCTCTTATGATCAATGAAGAGCTTGCACTTCGTGCCGTAGAGGTAATGCCTCCATATCTTTAAGGAAAATACTACCACTGCCAACTCCAGATCATGGGTGGGGTAGTTCTTTTCGTGCTCTTTCAATTGTCGAGATGCATATGCTATCACCTTTTCTCTTTGGGTCAGAACACAACCCATCCCGTCTCCAGATGCATCATTGTAAACCGCGAAATCTTCAACTCCATCGGGCAGAGAAAGTATCGATGCTTCACATAACTTCTTCTTTAGCTTCTTGAATGCCTCATCGTGTTTCTCACTCCACGTCTACGTAGCTCCTTTATGGGTCAAAGCTGTCAATGGAGAGGCTATAGAAGAAAAGCCTTGGATAAATCGTCCATAATATCTGGCTAATCCTAGAAAGCTTCGGATCTCTGTGGGACTCTTTGGATGTTCCCACTTCATTACAGCCTCGATCTTTGCGAGATCAACCATTATCCCTTCCTGGTTAATCACGTCACCCAAGAACTGGACCTCTCGTATCCAAAAGTCGCATTTAGAGAACTTAGTGTAAAGCTTCTCCTTCTTTAGTACTTCCAACACTTCTCGTAGATGCTTGCCATGCTCCTCCTGGCTTTTCGAGTAGATGAGAATGTTGTCGATGAACACTATCACGGATTTATCGAGGAATGGTTTACAAACCCTATTCATCAAATCCATGAATGCTGCTGGAGCATTGGCTAGTCCAAACAACATAACCAAGAACTCGTAGTGTCCATATCTCGTTATGAATAAAGTCTTCTCGATATCCTGATCTCTCACTTTCACCTGATGATATCCCGACCTAAGATCGATCATTGAGAAGTAGCTCGAACCTTGCAGTTGATCGAATAGGTCATCAATCATCGGCAATAGATACTTGTTCTTCACCGTTGCCTTGTTCAACTCTCGGTATTCTATACACATTCTCATGCTTCCGTCCTTCTTCTTCACGAATAACACCGGAGCTCCCCAGGGTGATGAACTAGGTCGAATGAAACCGTTGTCCAACAACTCCTGAAGTTGCGTCATAAGCTCCTTCATCTCCGTCAGTGCTAACCGGTATGGTGCTTTTGCTATCGGTGTCATTCCTGGTAACAAGTCTATACGAAACTCCACTTGTCTATCAGGTGGTAATCCGGGAAGATCCTCGGGAAAGACTTCCGGATAATCGCACACAACCGGTATATTCTGCACCTCTTTCTTCTCCTTCATAGCATCAATTACGAATGCCAAGTACGATGCACATCCTTTTGGACAAACATTTCTTGGCTTTCATCAGGGAGATGATTCCAGAATTCACTCTGCGCTTGTCCCCGTACACCATAAATGATTCCTTTCTGGTTGGTTTTATCCTAACTATCTTCTTTCGGCATAATATCTCGGCACCGTTGGCACTAAGACAATCCATACACAAAACGATGTCGAAACCGTTTAACTCTATGGGTAACAGCTCTTCGTGAAATTCGTTTCCGTTTAGGTCAATGACGATGTTCCTAATACGATTACTAACAGGTATGAATTTGCCACTGGCAACTTCTACAATCAGGGCAATATCAAGTTTTTCTACAGGAAATGCTAATTTCCCACCAAATTTATGCGACACAAAAGAGTAGTTGGCTGCAGAATCAAATAGTATATTTGCAGGCAAACCATTTACAAGAAAGGTACCTGAAGCGACGTCTGTTGCCTCCTTCGCAGCCTCGAGCGTCATCTGGAAGGCTCTCGCCTTCGGCTTCGGTGGAATGTTGGGCCTTCCCGCATATTTTGTCTTTGGGCAACCCTTGGCAATATGCCCTTCTTCATGGCACTTGTAGCAGGTTACTTCCTCACCACATTTTCCCGAGTGCTTCTTCTTGCACTTCTCGCACCATTTTAATTCATTTCCTCCCCCGAACTTCTTTGAACCGAACTTGCTCTTCTTTTTGTTGGGTTTAGCAGACCCTTCAAATTTCCTCTTCTCACCAACCTCGACTTTGCTGGCAGCTCTTCCCTTAATCATGTCCTCCACAGACTTGGCAGCCCAGATAGCTGCCTCCAGAGTAGGTGCTTGACGCACTGGCACCGCGTACTCCCATGGAAGTCCCTTTGCGTACGTATCAATTTTCGTCAACTCATCCGGAACAAGACGCAAGGCAAATTACATCTTTTCTGTGAAGTTGTTCGTGTATTCATCGATTGACATGCTCCCCTTCTTCAGGGTTAGAAACTGGTTCTCTAGCTCGAGCAGGTTTTGAGCTGAGCAGTACTTTCATTTGAATTGCACCAGAAATTCTGCGCATGTTAGTTGCAGGGGCTTGTTGGGGCTTAAAGTCTTCCCCAAGGTATTCCACCAACGTACAACGCCTCCTCGAAACAGACGCACTGCAAACGTGGTCTGTAGCTTCCCTCTTCAACCACATGTCATGAAAGCTAACTCCATTTCCGAGATCCAATCCATGACCCCGATTGGATCTTCCTTTCCCTTGAAAGTCGATGGCTTGCAAGTCTGAAAATCCTTGTACTTGCATCCATTTCTCTCGAATCCGTCATCTTGGTTGTTTTGTTGAACTATTGGTGGGTTGACTTGACCAACAGTTCCACTATAGTCTCCTTCCTCAGTCTGCCCTTCGTTTAACTCGGGTTGTTCGATCTGAATAGTGGCTTCCTCTCGATTTTGCTGGAGCAAACGTCTAGTTTCCTCCAGTTGATGATCCAACATCGTTTGGATCATCGCTTGCACTCCGGCCATTGTGATTGGCTCAGCAGCGGCTTCCATCACCGGTATTTGCTCAATCACTGGGGTTTGGTTTCTGTTCCCATTTGCATTTACGTTTCCGCTACGGGTCCTTGCCATCTTGATCTATACACCGAATAAGGTGAATTTAGATCTTTATTTAGGACTGATGTTCAACTCGTCCTTATCACCCCGAAATGTTTACATGCTAGTTCTAATATCGTAGTCGTAGGTTTAGAATCCTAAACACATAAGGTTTCCAGATCCGGTCGGCCACAGACCATAGCTCCGAACAATTAACAACATATTAAGCATAAAGCATTTAGCACATACAAGCATTTTAGGCATAATTCCTAAAATAAGCTAGTGCTCACACCTCACAATCATCGCTTAGCATTCTAAGTTTAAGTCTATAAATCCTACAAATTCCTAGTTCGCTTAAACTAATGCTCTGATACCAACTGTGACATCCCCAAAATCACGGCCAGAAAAGACCGGTTTGTTTATGCTTTGTTTAAAAATCAGAGTAACACTTTAAATAAAAGTGTTGCGGAATTTGTCCCAAAACAAAATATGATAAAGATTTATCAAAAGCATTTCCATATAAATCTATTTCAATAAAAGAATTGGGATGTCATGTCCGTAACAGATCAAAAGCATAAACAGTACAATATAAGCCTTACTACATTATTTCATATCTACAGGCCTATATTCGTAATCCCTCGTCCAAACATCATATATATGCTCAAGCACCACTACCTGTAATACATAAAACTGAGTGGGTCAGGCTTGGGAGCCTGGTGAGCACATAGGGTTTTCAACCCACAATAAATAAGTTTATTAACTTCATTAAATTAAACAAACCCGATTACATGTTCCCGTTATCCTCACATTACGTCCCTAAGCATCTATCATAAGGGACCTATCCTAAGGATTATCATCGGGACGGACACTACTGCTAAGGGGATTCCTCAGCAATAAATGTCCTTAAGGCAACCATGTGGGGGATGGAGTACATCTGGTGAGCACACAGTTCAAATAAACACACAATTCGAATAAACACCTACAGGTTGCGAGCCTGCTAGTGTTCGACTGGACTGTCTAGAATGGTCCGTGGTCGTCATCTATACTCCGCTAGATGACTGGATCATCAAAAACATCTATAACGAGGCCTCTCATTATTTTAGTTTGTCACACATCAACTATTACATCTACCCATGTTTTACCCAACACATTTTGTAGATATAAAATACATATACAGTTTAAATCATTGAAAACATGTATAAAACGTCCATCCAACATATATAGCAAGTATTCAGATAATATGCACACATAGTACGTAATTTATATAAAATACTTTATATCTATGTGTAAGCTGAAAGTAACTATGCACTCACTTTAAAGGTGGTGACTCAGCACTCGGACAACGCTTCGATACTATCAAAACGATTTTCCTTCGATAAAACCTAGTATCGATACCACTAGGGTTTAGTCTAACGATAACCGCGACAAATTAATTGTATGACTATTATTATTATTATATAAGCGTTAATAACACTCAATATAACTCATAATAATATCCCAAATAATTATTTTAAGGACCTAATAACATTCCTATAATTATTTGAAAGTTATATAAAAAATTGCGTAAGCGTAGCACACTTACAGTGGATTTTATCGAAGACCGGAACTTAATTGGAGTAGCGTTTCGAAACCGAAAGACTCCTTTTTCTCGGGACTCCGGGAGCCTCGAGGCTTCCTTAGGGTGCTAGGGGCCTTATCTAGGGTTTAGGAGGGTTTAGGGCACTTAGAGAGAGAAATAAGCTAGAGAGAGTGTGGAATTTGGAGTGAAAAATGAAGCTACCTCGGCCCCCCTATTATAGCCCGCGAGGCCTCGGTACGCTGGGCGTACCTCGGACCTACACTGGGCGTAATGGCTTGGATAAGATCAGCAGGTGGCGGTCTCCGAAGGGTGCGACGTGGCTCAAGCTGGACCGCAGGATGCTGAAGTACGTGAGGCGTTCCGACCTCGCACGCGATGCGTAAGGAGAACGCTGGGCGTCCGAGAGGCGACGTGTCTTTCATCCGAAGTGAGCCGTGATCAGCAAGCGTCGGCCAGGATTTTGCCACGCCATCAATAGAGCAACAGGCTTCGCAAATTTGACTACGAACTTTAAAAATTCGTAACTTTCGCATACGAGCTCCATTTTCGACGTTCTTTATATCCACGTGAAGGTGGGAATGTACTCTACACCTTTCGTTTAGACTCCATTGGCTAATTTTGACTCGATTTTAAATTTTATATTATTAACAGGCCGGGATAGGATTGGTCCGTTAAATTCTCATGACTTCTTCATCTGACGTCCGTTTTTGCCCATCTTTTTCTCGTTACGCTACTCTTAACGAGATCTTCGATTCTCGTTTAGGTCGTGTCGACTAAAAACCACTCGATCTAATATTCAAATTTCGAGCTGTACACTGTTAACTCGAAACTTCGAAAAATCATAACTTCATACGAAGTCAGATTTGGGCGTTCTTTTTATCGATGTTCTTAATTTAACATATTCTACGACTTTCGTTTAGATCGCTAAGGCTAAATCTCGCTCTATCGTAAATTCACTATTTACGCTTTCCGGTATCGTGTTGTTGTTGTCGCGAAACTTCGACGGGTCATAACTTCTTCGTTATAACTCGGATTCTGGCGTTCCTTATATCCCTAGAATCCTTGTTTCGAACACTACAACTTTATGTAAAATATCGGGCTTATCTCATACTTTAATTTTGACGCTTATTTTTATTCTTTATTAATTATACATTTATAATTAAATAATAAGCACATAAACACACATAATTCACATAATACTCAAATATTTCATCTTTATTACTTCAAAAAGAGTTACAAGAGTTGAACTAGACTATTACATTGACAAAAATGCTTAGCCATGAAACCCGGACGTTACAGAAAGACATGAGTTACATGGTGTAACCCTAATAGCCATCATCTATAAAGATCCCATAGCTTAAGAAATCGGCCCTAAGGATTCATATGAGAGGGCTAGCTGATTTTGAGCATAAGAACTTTTCTCTCAAGTTATTCCAAGTTGTTGGTGGTGTTGTGTGAACCATTTGAGGTGTCACACTTTGGGCACTAGGCTCTTAAGCTCTATGGAATCAAGCTACAACACAAAAGATATGTTACTCTAACTAGTATCTTATTTGGTATATGAAAATGCATGCTAGTTATAGGTTTAATTCCTTTGAAACCATTTGCATGTATAATTAGTGAAAACATAAATCCAATGTATTTAGGGTTGTATGTGCACCATAGGATGTTGTAGTATACTAAAATTCATCAGAAATAACATTCCACTTAATTCTCTTAGCCAACAGGTGCATATATAATCATATAAATACAACATTTTATGTAATTGGTTTTCATCAAGGGACAAGACTGAATAACAAGACACCCATCAGATGATATATGTACCTGATGAAGCCTTGCAAAATGCTTAGAATAAAGTTGAGTAATAATAGGGATTGTAAAAGGATGAATAATGGTGTAACCACTTGATCCATCAGAAGCCTTTAAACTTATGGAAAAATGAAACATTAAGCCCCAAAAGGTTGAATAATGGTGAACTTATACCCAGACAACAATTAAAATTACCTCACAAGCAACCAAGTAAAATGCTAACGATTCAGAACAAATGCAGGTTTGCAAATCATAATATATCATAAAAAAGATCGACATAACAACAAATTCATTCGTTATGATCTCTAAATTACAATGTACATAAATCCATTTTTTGAGTATAGATGTACACGTTTTAGACAAAATGGACCCAAAATCAATCATAATAAAGTCAAAACTAATCACATCAACATGAAAAGATCGTGTCTTTTTTCAAAATATCAGATAACCCCACAAATGTCTACATGAAAAAATTAGAAACAATAGATAGGAAGTAAATGAAAAAGCGATCGAAATCTGAAACAGACATAACAAAATGGTCCAAATGGCAAATATTGGCGGTTACCATGTCAAAGATCGAACAAAATCAAGAAAAGATATCGAAACGCACCAGAGATATGGATCAAAGATGTGACAACTACCTTTAAACGCACCAGAGATATGGAGCGAAGATGTGATAATTACCAGTTTTAGGGTCTCCTTCGGTTACTCCCTTCACATCTCCGACAATCTTCATCTATCGGGGAGAGAGATGAAAGAAAACATGGTGGATGGGGAGAGATGAGAAGGTGGATGCATCGATTAGGGAGAAAAGAAACTCAGAGAGTGAAGAGTGAAGTCGGATATAGGAGAAGTTGTACCAGTTTTAGGGAGAAATCGAACCAGTTGGTCTTCGTTGTTGATCTTCTTTTCCGTCATTATTGGCTCGTGAATAGAGAGAAAAGGTAGGGTTTAGGGTGATTTGGGAGTCGGATTTTATGAAATTATTTAACCTGGAATAAGGATTAACAGCCACATAATTCTATTAGTGTTCTTTGGTAGAGGATTTTAGAAGGAGATGCATCAGGCGGGGTGTTTAATTTTTTAGGATTTCATTTCCCTCCATTGGCTATTAAAAAAACAGAGAACATGCGCTTCCCTAAAAAAATATAAAACGACACCTTTACACGACACACTTTTTATGATAGGTCGCCTCCGTTTTTTTTTTTTTTGGACACTAGATTTAGGGTAGGCAAAAATACGTGTCCTCCATGCTTCAAAATTTAGAAAACTGATGTTATTTTTAGGGTGCGTAAAAAATGCATATTGTAAATTAGTGTATGTCATTGTTTTCGTGGCATTAAATGACTGTGTTCTAGTACTGGATGAAAATGTTGCTAATAAAACTATTAAAACTCATTTTCAATTATTTATAATTCATTACTTTTTATATATAATAGATAAAGATATTAATTTACTTAAAGGTAGATTTGAGCAATTTAATGAGTTTAAAAATATTTTTGGTTTTTTATTTAATATAAAAAAATTAAAATCATTTGATGAAAATACTATCAAAAAACATTGTTTAAATCTTGAAAAATCATTAAAGCAAGATGATAGCTTAGATATTAATGGTTTAAATTTATTTCATTAACTAAAACCTTAAAGACATATTATAAGTTTATAAGTAAAGTGACTAAATGAGCACAAAATCAAAAGTTTGATGATCTTTTAAAATTTAAAAATAGTTAAGTGACTAAATGAACACAAAACCATAAGTTAAGTGAACAAAAATGACTTAAACACATAAAAAAAATTAACTCCGCCATTTATAAACTTTTTAATTTAGGGAGAATTTCATATATGCCCTTCTTAAACTTCAAAATATCATATTTGTCCAGCTTAATTTCTTAATATCATATTACCCTTCATAAACCTTCAAAATATCATATTTGCCCAAATCCTTTTTTATAATGTTTTTAATATTTTCTAATCATTTTTTATAACTTAAAATTACTATAATAATCAAAAAATTTAAGGATATTATCCTTATATCTATGATAATGGAATGTGAACTTCTGAATTGTTGGAATGTCGTCCTCTTGATAAATAAAAATATTCATCTTCAATCCTCTCTCTATGGGATGTATATTTTGATTGTTTAGTTTTTTTTGTTGATTATGTTGTAGATGAAAGATATTTTAGATATTACCATTCATATTTTGATGTTTAAAAAGTGCATATACGATATTTTGATATTTAAGAATGACATATATGATATTTTGATGTTTAAAAAGGACATATATGATATTTTGAAATTTTATGAATGGTAAATATGATATTTAGAAAATTTATGAAGGGTAAATATGATATTTAGAAATTAAGTTGGGTAAATATGATATTTTGATGTTTAAGAAGAGCATATATGAAATTCTACCTTTAATTTATTATTGTCGGTTTCAAATCCGGATTAATGATGAAGGTTTATCACATTAACTATATTAAATGTCAAAAGGCTCTACTTTTTTGGTTCGTTTAAAGCCCTCTAACTAATTGAACCGTCCATGGTCCTATTCTTCGGTTTCCAGTCCAATCAGTTCGACCAACCAATTCAAATTGTTTTTTGAAACATTGTATTTTATCAAATGATAAAAAAAAATTAAGTTATAATTATTCTTTTAACAAAAGTAACAGTTTCATAAATTGTGTTTCTTTTTACATATTATAATATTTTATTGTTGTTAATGAAATATAAAGTAGATGATTTTTTCATATAATTAAGAAAGGGAAGAAGAGCCACGTAAGGAGAGAGGATTGATGTAACAAGGTTCAAGTCAGCAAAGTGGGTCAATCGATCACGTACACACTACCGCCATAAGCCCCCCGTGTTTGTCGCCTCCATTTTTACGTTTTCTTTTTTATTTTTTTATTAAATAATAATTACATTTGTGGTAGGCTGTGCCACCGTCAATGCTTCTTCCTCCGCCGGTATTATTCTTTCTCTTTTCCTCTATATTAATGTTTTTACTTTTATCACTCCTACTTTTATATATAGCACACCATTTAAGCTAAAACGAACACTATGCCAAACTAATTTACGTTTATACTTTATAGTTTATACGATTAAAGTGTAATATAATAATATAGTAATTTTTTTTATAACTATGTTAAGGTATAACGTACAACAGAGATTGTAACTATGTTAAGGTATAACGATGCTTTCAATTACTCTGAGATTTAAAAAAAAAAAGGATAATTTTAGATTTTATTTATTCATATATGATTATTCGATAATCATATATAAATAATCATAACAGAAAAAAAAAATAATCATTCGGAGTTTATATATGAATCTGTGTATTATTAAATGATATGTAATTGTTCAAATATCTCTATTTATTTTTTATTGTTCATATATATATATATATATATATATATATATATATATATATATATATATATATATATATATATATATATATATATATATATATATATATATATATATATATATTGTTGAATGACAACTCTTCTGTGGTCATGACCAGTGAAATGTTGTTAAACGTTGATCACATCTATATCAATCTCTGATAAATCTTGTGTAAATAAGAGATTGATATATATATATATATATATATATATATATATATATATATATATATATATATATATATATATATATATATATATATATTGAAAAATCATTTTAAATTATATTACCAATTGCAAACATCCGAAAATTTTAACCAAATTTTTTATTTTTCAAATAAAATGTAGTCATTGAAATCCCATTCCAAAGAGTATGATATAACATTCATTTGTTCAAATACTCAAAACATGAGCAAAAACCAAAGTAATAACAAGGATAGTACATTCAAATAAGTGGAAATCTCCAAAACAGGTATTAGATGCGATACAATCAAATCGTACCCTTCCCTATGCTATCAAACCACCTAAACACATTTTAACTTAAACGGGTAAGCACAAAGCTTAGTGAGTTCCCTAAAATATCACATACCCAATATGAATGTTATGCTCCCATAGTCTTACACTCACTTCTGCTACTATCGTTTACGTATAGTATTTCATGTTCTAGTGTCCCAATAGTCTGTCATGCAGGTATTATGGTCCCTCATAGTCTTCTATAAGAGTGTTATGGTCCGTACATAGTCTTTCATATAAGTGTTATCCCCCCATGTAGTATTTCATACAAATGATATGCCCCCTTCTCCGATAGTCTTTCACTGAAGGTCGCAGAGACAATCTGGGATACATTGACACCTTGTCTCCTACATAGTATAGTGAGAAAAATCACATTAATATAATAGTAAAACTCAAAAGCAACCTCTACACAAAACACCTTATCTAAATTGGAGACCAATCCTTAGTTGAACACTCAAAACCATTAAAGTTTTACCAAAAGTTAAACTTGTTAAAAGCCAACGATCAAAGGAAGTGCATTGTGACTAATGACTAAGCATGTCGCGAACCACTACACGACAAAATAGTCACGAATCCATCAAAGAGCGTGTCGCGGTGTGACAACCGTCAAATTTCGGTCAAGTCAAAGTCAACTAAAGTCAACAAGTCAAACCGTTTGACTAAATTTGCCCGTGGGTACTAGAATTTACATTATGAAACTTCTACACAACTCTCTATTCTAATGAGAGATCATAAAGAAAAAAGTGCGAACATCTAGATCTCCTTAACCTAAAACTATGGTACGTGACGAGCCAAACCGATAAAACAATGTTGCACACTCATCGGGAGTGTGTAAGATCCTTAAACAAGGCTTAACAGGGTGTACGAACCATGCATTACGATGCCGGGCGCTCGCAAATGCCACACATGAAACCTCTCTCAATCGTTTTCACTCTATCTCTTCTTATCAAAAATCTCTCTCAAATCTCTCTAAGAATGTCAAATCTCTCCCAAATCTCTCCAAGTATGTGAAATCTCTCCCAAATATCTCTTTGTATGAGAAACCTCTCCAAGTATGTGAAATCTCTCCCAAATCTCTCTAAGAATGTCAAATCTCTCCCAAATCTCTCTAAGAATGTCAAATCTCTCCCAAATCTCTCTAAGAATGTCAAATCTCTCCTAAATCTCTCCAAGCATGTGAAATATCTCCCAAATATCTCTTTGTGTGAGAGATCTCTCCAAGTATGTGAAATCTCTCCCAAATCTCTCTAAGAATGTCAAATCTCTCCCAAATCTCTCTAAGAATGTCAAATCTCTCCCAAATCTCTCCAAGTATGTGAAATATCTCCCAAATATCTCTTTGTGTGAGAAATCTCTCCAAGTATGTGAAATCTCTCCTAAATATCTCTTTGTATGAGAAATCTCTCCAAGTATGTGAAATCTCTTCCAAATCTCTCTCAAAAGTTTCTGTAACTTTTTGAAGTCATTTGGGTCATTCCGACCCTTAATCGGGTCAAAAACGGCTTAAAACGGGGTAAAAACGAGTAAAATAGGCTTAAGGACCCGAAACCTGCTTTAAAGGGGCGAAACCTCTTAGGACCCGAAAATCCTCTTAGGGACCGAAACCAAGAAGACCCGAACCCTCCTGAGCCGAAGGTCCTCTCAGGGCCGAACCTCACCCAGGAGGAACCGAACCCGAAAGGTCCTCTCAGGGCCGAACCTCGCCCAGGAGGAACCGAACCCGAAAGATCCTTGCAGGCCCGAACCTCGCAGAAACACTCGAACCCGAAGGCTCCTGGAACCGAACCCGAAGGTACTGTTCATTCGGGCTATTTCGGTTCTGATGCCCATGACCGAACCCTTCGCTCCCTCGTCTCCTTTCGCTTCCTCGCCTCCCTTCGTTTCCAGCTCAGCACCACGAAGAACCGAACCTATGCCTAGGGACCGAACCTCGGCCTAGGACCGAGAGGTCTCGCTGGAAACCCATTTTCTCCCGGTTTTCGCGTAGTTTTACGTTTAAGGCCCGTTTTTAATTATTTTAACGTGGGATTTTCACCCAAAATCATATTTTAACATAATAAACCCTAAATATTCACAATTTAATCATATTTTCACAGAAATCTTTATTTAAATAATAAAAGCAAGTGGGTAAAGTACAAAGAGGTGAAGTGTTGACTTTGCTTTACCTTATGACACAAGCAACCACTCCCACACCCACTCTATGACCAACAACACCTCCCCACCTTACCTAGGTCACATCAATGTCTCTTACACTCAATTTCCACTCATTCCCACATTTTTAGAGCTGGAACAAAACACCCTCTCTCCTCATTTCTCTCATTTGCTCTCATTTCACTAAGTAACAAACACCACTTTTCTCTCAAACTTTTTCTCCACCAAATTCGAGATTCAAGGCTGATTTTCAAGTGTTCTTCCACATTTGGTAAGCATAATTCATTCTCCTTAAGAATATCTCACTTATTTCCACTCAAATCATGGATATCTTACACAAACTCCATCATAATTGTGTTAGAGCTTCGAATCTTCAAGTGATTCTTCAAGTGTTCTTGGGTTGAACACTTCTCTTCTTCAACACTTATCTACTGAAATCACTCAAGGTGAGTTCATACCCCTACATTTTCATGTTTTCTCAAGTTTTTAGGGGGGGGGGGGGGGGGAATACAAGTTAAAACACCAAGAACATAACTAAGTTTTTCTAACAGCCTTCATCAGAAAAGTTCAACTCCATTCACAGACTGTTTTGGGCAACTTAAACATTTTTGTTTTCAAAACTGTATAAGGTGCAAATAGTTCAAGTTCTTAGCTTTAAAATGACTAGTTGCACATCTCCATACGATATTTCTACAATTTATGGTGATTTTTACAAAACTGCCTATCATTTCAAACAACAATCCGGACCAGTCTGTGATTTTGGACTTATTCACCCAAGTTGGAGGTCATTAAAAATCGTGATAAAAATTATGAGTAACTAGACACATTTTTTGAACTCTCAGAATTTACGGATCTAGTTTTCGACTTCGTATGATTTTTCTATTATTTTTCCAAAACAGTGTAGAAAGCTAAAGTTAGCCAACAACATATAAATATCATAACACTTTGTATTATGTTGAGCAAAGTGTATAATCATAAGTTCTAATTATTGAATGTGTTTCTTTGTTAGTTTATCATTATGAACTGAAACTAAGTCATTCATAATAAATATTATACATTCATTTTAGAACACGTATAATAAACTATAAAAAGTATAGTTTAATGGATTCATAACATTTATGCATTTCCATAAAAGAGTTCTTACATATTACAAACGTTTTAGATAAACTATAATAGGTATAGTTTATGATACATCACACAATACACTCATACAAAAAGGGTACGTTCATACAGAAAAGATTTATATTCACACACATTTCACGTAAACTTGTTAACCTATATTGTGAGACATTCTCTCCCTGTACGTCCGAGTGCAGGATATAACTCCTGGTAGTTATAATCAGAATCTCCTGGAGGGAGAACGTGATACTTGTATATAGATCTATATTGGGTTTGACACCCCACACCTTGCTGCTAGCTACAGTGGGACCTGCAGGTCTACGGGTGACAAATGTCATTTCAGTTTTCGCGACGCCTGAGAAACGTCGTGGCAGGTTCACATAGTCATAGTATGATTATAGCGACTCACATAGGGATATAACAATCCATAAAGTTTACGGGATTTTATTTATAAAACCTAAATCGGTTTTATGTCGATTTCAAATCACTTTTTATCTCAATGAGTACAGATATTACTGTACACTTTTGGTTTTGGTAGTTATGACTACACATCATTTGAAACCACATTTATACCTTTTGGTATGGTCAATACTTGTTATTTCTCGGTCCTTGGATTTAGGACTACATATACATAAAGTATTAACAAACATGAGAACATACGAAAATTTCATTTAATTCAAACGCGTCCATTTCCATTTGAACACATAACATTTTCTATTAGTAAGAAAGGTTACTTATACATTTTGGTCTTCGGTCATAAGACTACATTACACAGATTTTAAAGAAAATATCGGATTTTCTGGATACATATTCTAACGCTTTTACAAGGAAAACTGTTTACTCTTCTAACAAAATCTCTTATGAACTCACCAACCTTTGTGTTGACACTTTTTCAAAACTACTTGTATTCTCAGTAATTCAGTGAAAACAGGAAATCAACAACGTTTTGAGGATGGGACGATAAATCGTCAAACAGTTCATTTTGTATCATAATGTAATTGATGTGAATCATGTAAACATGTGCTTTGATGTAACATTTTCAATTATATTTGTGATGGTTGTGTTTACTTTGAGCACTATTATACTCATTGTTGTGATACTCTACATGAAGTCCTCCACCCCCGGACGTTTCCGCCATCCTTGGTTTGGGTTTGTGACACGCGGCCCTTAACGAAGCGTGTCGCTATTTCAAGCTTAACAACCTTCCTTATTTATCCCTTTAGAAAAAGCCCAAACTTCCAGCTCTAATTTATCTGAGTGACTAGATAGGTAAATTTCCGACTCTATTTATTCCCAATCCTTTATCTCGTTAAAACTCCAAACCTAACTCTACAAGGGTCAAAACTCATGCATGACACAAAAGAGAAAAGCATGAAAACATAATTTCCTTCATCTAACCAGTCTAGAAGTCAAATATGTCATCCATAAGGTTTTGGAGTTCTCCAAGCTCCAAGAACATCAAGAAAATGGGCAAAAGCTACCAACAATCCCACAAATCTAGTTCTAAAAGGAAAAGCATCAAGCTTAAAACTTTTTACTTATAATGGTCCCAAAATGTGATGAGAAATTTGGATCTAGGTCATTACTAAGCTTCCTTGCATCAGGAGTGATCTCCTTCTTCTTCCAATCTTCACAAGAAAAGAAAAAGGCTCAAAACTCTGTACGGTGGCTAGGGTTCCAGAGATGAACAGTTCTAGAGGTGGAGGCTTATATAAGAGGAAAACCCTAGGGATAGGAGCCTTTAAATAGCCCCCAGGGCCCAAGAATTAGGGTTTCACCATATAGCACAAGAACATCAAGAGTAAAAGTCAGATTCCACCTGCACAAGTTAAAACCAAATTATGTCATGGAAGAGTCACATACATAGACCTATGAGTCTCAACAATACAAGTCGGATTCCACCTGCACAAGTTACATACATGCATGTTCACGAAATTTCATGGCACCACCCATATAGTAGAGCTATAAGCTCACAACACAATTCTATTCTTGCTACCATCCTATATAGGGCTTAAAAACTCACGACTAACACTTTTATGGGTGTATAGGCACACGACCGCTGTCACACCCCCGAACCAGACGGCGGAAACGTCTGAGGGCTCTTGTGACTTAAATTGAATACCATTCATCACCATGCATTGAAATATTACAACTGATATTGTTTACATCCAGTACATTGTTTTAGACATTACAATTTCATAACATAAACTGTCTGATAGATAATCTAAGAAAAACACCATGACATTACTTGGTACTTATTCTTCGGCTCACCTGTTACCTGAGAATACAAGTTATTTTGAAGAAACATCAACATATGAAATGTTGGTGAGTTCATAAGTAATGTTGTGGTAAAATGATTTGGTGTAGTTTGTAAAACCCAGAAAATCCGATATTTTCTTAAAAGAGTATTTGTTTATAAAAAGTGTGAAGATCCGTAAATATATGCTTGTTGATTTTCAAAACATGTATAATTGTTGAGCCTTTGTATACATCACGCAAGTGAAAATGTTGAACTTCCCAGGAAAACCCAATGTTTTCTCAATATGTAAAATACATGACTTGTTTATTGTTATACCGATACGTCGAATGTTTTTGATTACCCGAGTGGCGTTGGATTAATTAGGGTTTGTGAGTTGTTATAATCACACATTAAGAAAATGACTACTTTATAACTACAAATTACGAACGATCCTTAAAGGCGTCGACCATTACTACTCATTTAATCTACCCACCCTGATTACTCTTGTTTAACGTCCTGAATATGTTTACTTTGATTTCTTATAAGCCTAACAACCGAGGAGATAGGAGAGTACGAAGTCCCTTTATTTCCATAAGTTATTCAAGGCTATCGGGAATGCGAAAGACACTTGGCCCAACTCGCATTTGACTTCTCGGCCTCACTAGCAGTACTAATAGGCCACTAGGGCCCAATAGCACATTAGAACTATTGAAAGTCCTTTTACATGGAATTGGGTCATAGGAGGCCCAATAACACGTAAGCGTATTCCCTTCGGGCCCAAAGATCATGTTATTGGGCTACCAAGGCCCAACAAGCATGATTTGAAACTTCCAAGCCCAAAGTTTGTAAGTTGACTCGTCATAATTATCGCGTGTTTATTGAAATGCTTTGGTTTTACGATTTTGTTTTGCTATTGATTCGAGACCGAATCAATTCGTTTTGTAACGATATTTGTTGTTGAGAGTGTATTTGCTTTCCGTTTCGTCTGTAGTATTGGATCTTGTATTTTATATTGATGAATTAATTTGTTTGGAAGTGGAATTTGACCCTTTTCACTAACCTTCCTTTATAAAATTGACACTTTTAGTCCTTTTTATATAAAGGAATTTCATTTTAGTCCTTACAACCCTTTTCTTGACACTTTTGTAATATTTATTTGATGAAAACACGAGTTTAACCCAAAATTTACTTTATTGACAGCTTCAGCCCCTCCAGAATAGTGTTTCTCGGTTAGGAACCCATCTTTCAACACTTTTACAGTTTTGGCCCAAAATCTAAAAAGTTTTCAGTTTTGGTCCTTTTTGTTAGTGAAAAGCATTTTTAACCTTTATAAACATTTTGTTATGGTAATTACCCCCTGTTTTACAGGAAATTACATTTCTAGCCCCTCAACTTATCATTTTAGCATTTTTGAGGCTTATTGGGCCGAAAAGCCCATAAATAGCCCATTAGGCCAAAAATTTACATTTTAAGTCCCTTGAAATTCCTAAATTTCAGAAAAATAATCGTAGGAACTATTTTGACCCTTTTAACCTTCAAGAAACCGTGACTTGTTGATTTGTACCCCTAGTTTTGTGTTTTTGACAATTTAAGCCCAAAAATGGGGTTTATATTAGAATATGTTCATCATGACCTTATAAACCAGTTTTCTCGACTGGTTTAGTGTAAGATAGCTTAGATAATGCTTGTTTCCTTTCTCATGTCATATATCTTGGGTTTACACCCCTCTTTGGTAACATAATCATCACAAAACACATGATAACACACACATACATGCATCAACTCACACATAGCATACATATACACATAGATCTACACATTTTCTTGTATTCTCCCCCATAAAACTCATAAAAACCGAAAAGGAAGGGGTATGAAACTCACCTTGAGTTGTAGTTTCGGTTTTAAAGAAGAAAAGAGAAGAGTTTGTTGCTATTTTCGGCTTTAGCAACCTTTCTTGGAAGATCTCGAACTTAAAGAGCTTCTAAGATGATGATTTTTGTGAAGAATCCTCCTTGAAAAGCCCTTGAATCTCGAAATTTTTGAAGGAGAAGTGAAGGAATGTGTAGTGTGTTCTTGAGAGTATTGAAGTGAAATAATTTTGTGTGTGTGTGTGATACTCTCGGCCGAGAGTAATAGAAGAAGAAGAAGAAGAAGAGAGAGAGACAGAGAGAGAGAGAGAGAGAGAGAGAGAAGTGAAAGGATATGCATGGAGACATGTGAAGTTTTCTTGGATATCCCATAGGTATTAAGGAGGTTGCTAATCCTCCTTAATTCTCAATTTTTTTTTTTTACTACTTGGGCCGAGAGGTAGAGAAGAGAGATGGAGATTTGGACCTTTTGTGTTTAAATCCATAATATGGAGCCCAAGTTAATGGTTTTCAGCCCATTGGCCCTTTTATAGTAATTCACGGCCCAAAATTCACCAAAATATGAGTTTTATGGCCCATTAGGGCTATTTAATTTTGTTTTTGGCCCAATAAGGTCCATTTGGGTATTTTATTTCATTCTAGGCCCAATATGGCCCAAAATGTTAAAATAAATGAAAGTGGGTCCAATTAGAGCCCATTTAAGAGTTCTAAGCCCAAGATAGTCAACTTGGAATCTTATTGGCCCATTGGGCCCAATAAGGAAATCCTATCCCAAAATGGACTTAAACAAGGACTTCTAGGGTTTCCAATTATTTATTGACTATTTGTAGTGCTTGTATGAAGTGTTTGATTGAAATTATGTTGTTATAAAGTAAGCATCATGCATGCTTTCATGTTTTTGATTCATAGTTGTCATAAGTGTTGTAGTTATAAGGCACCAAAAATTTCTAGTTGTGACATCATCCCCCCGTTAGAGGGAATTTCGTCCCTAAATTCTTTTGAAAGCTAGATTTGAGAATGCTAGAATAGATGAGGGTACTTTTGCTTCATTTAATCTTCGCGTTCCCACGTGAATTCTGGCCCACGCTTTGCGTTCCTCCGTACCTTCACAATCGGAATGCGACTTTGCTTAGTACGCTTCACCTTCCTGTCTAGGATTTCAATTGGTTCTTCCATGAACAGGAGATTCTCATTGATCTCAATTTCATCAAGGGGAATGACGAGTGTTTCATCGGATAAACACTTCTTTAGGTTGGAAACATGGAACACGGGGGTGTACGCTGCTGAGCTCAGCGGGTAGCTGCAGTCTGTGCGCTACTGGACCAATTCGGGCAAGGATCTCGAAAGGTCCAATGTATCGTGGGGTTCAATTTTCCCTGTTTTCCAAAACGAATAAACCTTTTCCAGGGAGAAACTTTTAACAACACTCGATCCCCGACCAGAAACTCTAAGGGCTTTCGCCGTTGATCAGCGTAGCTCTTTTGTCAGTCGCGTGATGCTTGTAGTCGAGCTCTGATTTGAACTATCTATTATGTGGTTTCACGTATGGTCTCCGGTCCCGTTAATGTCTTGTCTGATGCTAGTTTCCTTGCTAGCTGGGTGTCGCCCACCTCACCCCAACACAACGGTGATCTACACTTACGTCCATATAGTGCCTCGAAAGGAGAAACTTTGATGTTGGAATGGTAACTATTGTTGTATGAGAATTCAACTAAGGGTAAGTGGGTATCCCAAGACTTCCCAAAGTCTATCACACATGTGTGAAGCATGTCTTCAAGTGTCTGAATGGTTCGTTCGCTTTGACCATCCATTGTGTGGGTGATAAGCAGTGCTCATGTCCAGATGGGTTCCCGGTGCTTTATGAAGGGATTGCCAAAAACGTGAAGTGAATCTACTATCTCTATCTGAGATGATAGACACCGGCACTCCGTGAAGTCTCACGATTTCTCGAATGTATATTCTTGTCAATCTCTCCATCTTGTAGGATTCTTTTATTGGTAGGAAATGAGCGAATTTCGTCAGTCTATCAACTATTACCCATATAGTGTCCAATCCATCTGACATCTTGGGTAGCTTGGTCACAAAATCCATAATAATCCTTTCCCATTTCCACTCGGGAATTACTGGTTGCTGTAATAACCCTGAGGACTTCTGGTATTCCACCATTACTTTGGCACAAGTAAGGCATTTGCTAACATAGGTGGCAATCTCTGCCTTCATGTTAGGCCACCAATAATGTTGTTTAATATCCAAGTACATTTTGTCTGAACCCGGATGGATGGAGTATCGCATCTTTTGAGCTTTATTCATGACTACTTCCCTGAATCCCCCAAGTTTAGGGACCCAAATACGGTTCATGAAATAATATACTCCACCTTCTTTCACCTCGAGATTCTTCTCCATCCCGCGTAACGCTTCGCTTGTTTTGTTTTCCGCCTTCATGGCATCTGACTGGGCTGCCCTGATCTGAGTGGTTAGGTGAGATTGGATGGTTATTGAGAGAGTTTTCACATGACGATTAGAGTACTCTTTCCGGCTCAAGGCATCAGCTACCACATTAGCCTTGCCTGGGTGGTACTTGATCTTCGTTGCCTCATATTCAGCTCTTTTTGATTCAAGATGTGCTGGAGACTCTTGTGGTCCGTGAAGATGGTGCACTTCGTACCATAAAGGTAATGCCTCCAAATCTTCAGGGCGAAGACCACTCTCCCACTTCCAGATCGTGGGTTGTATAATTCACTTCGTGTGTCTTGAGTTGCTGGGATGCATAAGCTATCACCTTTCCACGCTGCATGAGAACGCAACCTAAACCCTGATTTGACGCGTCACAGTAGACTCTGTAATCTTCCGTTCCCTCTGGTAGTGATGGTACCGGGGCACTGCAGAGTGCTCGCTTCAGAGTTCAGAATGCAAATTCTTGTTTGTCCATCCATTTGAATGGTATGCCCTTTTGTGTAAGCGAGGTAAGTGGCTTGGCGATCTTAGAGAAGTTTTGAATGAACCTCCTATAGTAACTTGCTAGACCTAAGAATTGGAGAATTTATGTGGGTGTTGTCGGGAATGCCCATCCTTTGATGGATTTGACCTTAGAAGGAACCACATGTATTCCTTCCTGACTAACAACATGACCCAAAAAGTTCACGCTATAGAGCCAGAACTCACACGTGGAGTGTTTTGCCTATAGCTTCTCAGTTCGCAGGTTTTCCAGGATTTGTCGGAGATGTTGGCCATGCTCTTCTTCGCTTCGAGAATAAACTAGAATGTCGTCAATGAATACAATAACAAAGTTGTCGAGGAATTGTCGGCAGATTCGATTCATTAGGTCCATGAATACGACAGGGGCATTCGTTAGACGGAAGGGCATTACGACAAATTCATAATGTCCGTAACGAGTTCGGAAAGTGGTTTTGGGAATATCCTCTTCCTGGACCTTGAGTTGATGGTACCCAGATCGTAGATCTATCTTAGAGAAGTAACTAGCTCCTTGGAGCTGGTCAAATAGATCGTCGAATCGTGGGAGTTGATAGCGATTTTTGACAGTGAGCTTATTCAGTTCTCTGTAATCAATGCACATCCTAAAAGATTCGTCCTTCTTCTTGACAAATAGGACTGGAGCTCCCCATGGTGAGAAGCTGGGTCGGATGAATCCCTTGTCTAGGAGTTCACTGAGTTGGCTGGACAATTCCTGCATCTCAGCAGGAGCCAATCGGTAAGGCGATTTAGCGATGGGAGTAGCTCCTGGAACAAGATCAATTCGAAATTCAACTTGTCTTTCTGGGGATACTCCAGGAAGATCTTCAGGAAATATGTCATGGAATTCACATGCTACAGGAATGTCTTGAACGTTAACCTCTTTCTTGGTTTTATCCACTATGTGCGCCAGGAACGTCAAATCGTTCTTTCGCAGATGCTTCTGTGCCTGGATGCACGAGATGAGACGAAGGTTCGTGCTACGTTTGTCTCCGTAAATAACTAGGGTTTCATATTTTGGATAGTGAAGGCGAACAACTTTCTCGTGACACATAATTTCAGCATGGTGGGGGCTTAACCAGTCCATGCCAATAATCACATCGAAACTCCTAATGGAAACAGGCATTAAATTTATTCGAAAGATGTGTTGATTCAGGGCTAGGGTACATCCGATATAGATTTCCCCAGTGGATTCTGTTTTCCCATTGACCATTTCTACCGTAAAGGTTTCATTGAGCTTCTGGGGTGGTTGTTTTAACAAATGCTTAAACTTATTGCTCATAAAACTTCGTTCTGCTCCGGTATCAAATAGGATGCATGCATAAGTGTGGTTTAGGAGGAAAGTACCAGTAACGATAGCGGGATCCTGAACCACTTCTCCCAGACCTATGGTCAGCACCCTTCCGGTTCCCCCGTTTCCAGGATTGTTGTTATTGGGGTAGTTTCGATGGAAATGCCCAGTCCTCCCACATCCATAACAGGTGTGGCTAGGTCCTGCATTGTTGCCGCCATTGTTGGTGTTGTTGTTGCTACGGTTATTGTTGTTGTTGTTTCCTTGTTGTTGGTTCTGTGGAAGGTAGGTCCTGCAACACATCGCCGTGTGCCCCTTCTAATTGCAACTGGTGCACTGCATCTCTCTGCATTCTCTATTGTGACAGAGGCCACACTTGTTGCACTTAGGAAGATTACCGAAATAAGGCCTAGGGGCACTTGGAGCAGCTGAGGCTGGAGCATGTGGTGTGGATGGAACTTGAGTGGTTGTAACATTAACTGCCACTGTTTGTTGCTTCTTGGATGATTTGGAGCCTTGGTGTCCCTTCCTCTTGTTGTTCTTCCCCTTTTTGTTATCATTTTCCTTTTTACCTTCAGCCTCCACTGGCTTCTCACCCTTCTTGTTGTTGTGGTCATACAGCTTCTTGGCCAATCTCTTGGTACTGTCGAAAGTTTCAAGATTTGCAGCTATCACATTCCCTTGGATCGGGGAGGTCAGTCCCCAGATGAATCGTTCGATCTTCTTTCCATCTGAGGTGATCGTGCCAGGGCACAGCAGAGACAGTTTGCTAAACCTTGATATGTATGCATCTATATTAGCGTTCATGACAGTGAGATTCCATAACTCTTGTTCCATTTTCTGAATTTCGCCTCGGGGCAGTACTCGGCCATCAACATTTCTTTCATCTCTGCCCATGGCATGGAATTGGCTTCGAGGAGTGTCATGGATTCCACGTGTCTGTTCCACCAAGTGAGCCCTTGGTCAACGAAAGTGCATGCAGCAAACTTCACCTTCATCTCCTTAGGGCAACCACATATCTCGAACACCGATTCCACCTTCTCGATCCATCGTTTCAGGGTGATCATTCCTCCAGTTCCGTTAAAGGTCTGTGGTTTGGCGTTGGTGAAGTATTTGTAGGAACATGTTTTGGTAGGTCCTTGATTCATCCCGTTGTTTGAACTTCCAGTCCCTTGTCCGTTGACTCCTCCATTGTTCCCTTGGTGAATTTGTTCCATTGTTGCGGTGACCGCAACAGATACAGCTGCTTGGAATGCAGCTGAGTCGACTTCGGGTGGGGTTGGCCCAGGGTTTCTGCGGGTGGGTCGTTGAGGAATCTTTCTGTCATGGAACGGAAAGATGTTGACTGTCTGTGGTTTTTGTGAGGTTGTGATCCTATAAACTAGGTGTGTGGCACAAACTTAAGTAATTTCACAATTTAGCATACAATCATAGATATGTAACACATAGCAGATTAAAACATCACAGTAAACACATAAGATTTTTCATTACTATTATCCGCACTTTGATACATGAAAATTTTGCTCAAAAGAGCATACATAAGCGGTACAAGTTCGACAGCATAACGGCTCTATGAGTCGTGTAAGCACTAAAACATAGAGTCGGGATATATAGTATAGATCATAGTACTAGTACTAAAGACGAGTATAACTAGTCCCTCGTACAGTGGAACCTATATAGCAGGTCCTATTATTAAGGATGACGACGACGCTCAATTGTCGAGGTGACGCACCAGAAATTCAACCAGTTCATCCACCACATGGGTGATTACCTCTACTTTTCGCTCGGCTTGCACAACCCTTGCCTTAGTCATAATAAGTTGAAGTTTCAAGCTGATAACTGCCTCCTCAAGAGAGCGTAGATAGTCTGTATCCACCCCTTGAAACATGCGGAAGTTTGACGGGGCTTCCTCCTGGTGAGGTTCACTACACGCCTCCTCTACGCTCTTTTCTTCGTCTGGCTCCTGGTCCAGCTCATCATAATCGAAATCAACTATCATGTATTCATCCTATTCCGCTTCAGGTCCAATGTCGTGTGCTTCTTCTTGATCTCCTTCAGGCTCATCTTCAATCATCACGTGAGCCACTAAGACTTGATGAAACTAAATGCCCTGCTGCTCCCCTTCCATAGCGACTGAGAGGAGGTATACGAATAACTATCATTACTCCTATGACTCTACAATTACTGTATAGATTGAGCTGATGTTCTCTTCTTGGTGTTAAAGGGGTATGTTTTTAGGTTCCCTAGTCATCATGATTTCCTCGGGACATGTGATAGTTGTACCTTGGAAGAAATGTAGTTGATCAGGCTACATCCACTCCTTGATACGACTAGGAACAGTCCTGGTTTAACCGAGATGCTAGCATTATCTTATTTGGTTCGGTATTATGTTCTTTTTCCTAATACAAGCAAAGATGTTTTTAGCGTTATGTTTTACTTGTTTTGTTCAGAGTTGTGTTAGTCCCTCTTTTGGTTTATAGTTGCATATCAATGGGTGGTTAGAGATGCTAGTTGACTATAAACAAAGCTCTGATACCAACCTGTCACACCCCCGAACCAGACGGCGGAAACGTCCGAGGGCTCTTGTGAATTAAATTGAATACCATCACAATGAATATACATGAATCATAACATAATTCATCACCATGCATTGAAATATTACAACTGATATTGTTTACATCTAGTACATTGTTTTAGACATTACAATTTCATAACATAAATTGTCCGATAGATAATCTAAGCAAAAGACCATGACATTACTTGGTACTTATTCTTCGGCTTACCTGTTACCTGAGAATACAAGTTATTTTGAAAAAACGTCAACATATGAAATGTTGGTGAGTTCACAAGTAATATTGTGGTAAAATGATTTGGTGTAGTTTGTAAAACCCAGAAAATCTGATATTTTCTGAAAAGAGTATTTGTTTATAAAAAGTGAGAAGATCCGTAAATATATGCTTGTTGATTTTCAAAACATGTATAATTCTTGAACCTTTGTATACATCATGCAAGTGAAAATGTTGAACTTCCCAGGAAAACCTGATGTTTTCCAATATGTAAAATACATGACTTGTTTGTTGTTATACCGATATGTCGAATGTTTTTGATTACCCGGGTGGCATTGGATTAATTAGGGTTTGTGAGCTGTTATAATCAGACATTAAGAAAATGACTAGTTTATAACTACAAATTACGAACGATCCTTAAAGGCGTCGGCCATTACTACTCATTTAATCTACCCACCCTGATTACTCTTGTTTAACGTCCTGAATATGTTTACTTTGATTTCTTATAAGCCTAACAACCGAGGAGATAGGAGAGTACGAAGTCCCTTTATTTCCATGAGTTATTCAAGGCTATCGGGAATGCGAAAGACACTTGGCCCAACTCGCATTTGACTTCTCGGCCTCACTAGCAGTACTAATAGGCCACTAGGGCCCAATAGCACATTAGAACTATTGAAAGTCCTTTTACATGGAATTGGGTCATAGGAGGCCCAATAACACGTAAGCGTATTCCCTTCGGGCCCAAAGATCATGTTATTGGGCTACCAAGGCCCAACAAGCATGATTTGAAACTTCCAAGCCCAAATTTTGTAAGTTGACTCGTCATAATTATCGCGTGTTTATTGAAATGCTTTGGTTTTACGATTTTGTTTTGCTATTGATTCGAGACCGAATCAATTCGTTTTGTAACGATATTTGTTGTTGAGAGTGTATTTGCTTTCCGTTTCGTCTGTAGTATTGGATCTTGTATTTTATATTGATGAATTAATTTGTTTGGAAGTGGAATTTGACCCTTTTCACTAACCTTCCTTTATAAAATTGACACTTTTAGTCCTTTTTATATAAAGGAATTTCATTTTAGTCCTTACAACCCTTTTCTTGACACTTTTGTAATATTTATTTGATGAAAACACGAGTTTAACCCAAAATTTACTTTATTGACAGCTTCAGCCCCTCCAGAATAGTGTTTCTCGGTTAGGAACCCATCTTTCAACACTTTTACAGTTTTGGCCCAAAATCTAAAAAGTTTTCAGTTTTGGTCCTTTTTGTTAGTGAAAAGAATTTTTAACCTTTATAAACATTTTGTTATGGTAATTACCCCCTGTTTTACAGGAAATTACATTTCTAGCCCCTCAACTTATCATTTTAGCATTTTTGAGGCTTATTGGGCCGAAAAGCCCATAAATAGCCCATTAGGCCAAAAATTTACATTTTAAGTCCCTTGAAATTCCTAAATTTCAGAAAAATAATTGTAGGAACTGTTTTGACCCTTTTAACCTTCAAGAAACCGTGATTTGTTGATTTGTACCCCTAGTTTTGTGTTTTTGACAATTTAAGCCCAAAAATGGGGTTTATATTAGAATATGTTCATCATGACCTTATAAACCAGTTTTCTCGACTGGTTTAGTGTAAGATAGCTTAGATAATGCTTGTTTCCTTTCTCATGTCATATATCTTGGGTTTACACCCCTCTTTGGTAACATAATCATCACAAAACACATGATAACACACACATACATGCATCAACTCACACATAGCATACATATACACATAGATCTACACATTTTCTTGTATTCTCCCCCATAATACTCATAAAAACCGAAAAGGAAGGGGTATGAAACTCACCTTGAGTTGTAGTTTCGGTTTTAAAGAAGAAAAGAGAAGAGTTTGTTGCTATTTTCGGCTTTAGCAACCTTTCTTGGAAGATCTCGAACTTAAAGAGCTTCTAAGATGATGATTTTTGTGAAGAATCCTCCTTGAAAAGCCCTTGGATCTCAAAAATTTGGAAGGAGAAGTGAAGGAATTTGTAGTTTGTTCTTGAGAGTATTGAAGTGAAGTAATTTTTTTTTGTGTGTGTGTGTGATACTCTCGGTCGAGAGTAATAGAAGAAGAAGAAGAGAGAGAGAGAGAAGTGAAAGGATATGCATGGAGACATGTGAAGTTTGCTTGGATATCCCATAGGTATTCAGGAGGTGGCTAATCCTCCTTAATTCTCAAATTCTTCTTCTTTTTTTTTTTTTTGTAACTACTTGGGCCGAGAGGTAGAGAAGAGAGATGGAGATTTGGGCCTTTTGTGTTTAAATCCATAATATGGAGCCCAAGTTAATGGTTTTTGGCCCATTGTTCCTTTTAGAGTAATTCACGGCCCAAAATTCACCAAAATATGAGTTTTATGGCCTATTAGGGCTATTTAATTTTGTTTTTGGCCCAATAAGGTCCATTTGGGTATTTTATTTCACTATAGGCCCAATATGGCCCAAAATAAATGAAAGTGGATCCAATTAGAGCCCATTTAAGAGTTCTAAGCCCAAGATAGTCAAATTGGAAGCTTATTGGCCCATTGGCCCCAATAAGGAAATCCTAACCCAATATGGACTTAAACAAGGACTTGTAGGGTTTCCAATTATTTGTTGACTATTTGTAGTGCTTGTATGAAGTGTTTGATTGAAATTCTGTTGTTATAGAGTAAGCATCATGAATGCTTTCATGTTTTTGATTTATAGTTTTCATAAGTGTTGTAGTTACAAGGCACCAAAAATTTCTAGTTGTGACAACCGCCATCCCACCGACCTAAAGGAACCTAGTCATCATCCTCCTTGAAATCTACCAATCACAATAAATAGCACGAGACATACCAAGCTAACACGCAACCACCCTAAAGTCTTTGCTAATACTGATGAATCAACAGATGAATACATGGTCGAATGTAGTCATGAAATAAGATAAACAGATGAATGCTTGTTCCTACTTAAAAGCAATATATTAAACAAGAACCATGCAATAAAGATGGGCCAAGAGTTCTCAACCTATCTTGTTCATATTAAGAGTTCCTCTGGTTGTCAGAAAATCAGGAAAATGTGACTCAACCCGCCGAGCTGTCTCACCAACTTGTCGATTTTGCACAATGTCCAGAATATCAAAGAGAACCCTAACCAACTTGTCAAGTTCCTTCAACTATTTCTCTCATTTAGATGCTTTTAAGCGAGACTAAGGCTCGAAACTCTAGATCTAGCCTTCTAAGGATTAGATACCACGTGAAGCTACAATTTTTACATCCATGCACGACATTTAGGGATAACTTTGCCCAAAACAAAGCTCATCAAGGGGTTTAAGACATGAATGATGGGTTTTGAGCATTCTAACACTTCCTAAGTGTACATGCAACCCTAATAACCCTGGATCTATGTTTGTCTAATTATCATGCAAAGTTGAACTCCAAGGTTCTATTCCTATCTAGCAATGGGGAACATTTTTAACTTGAATGAAAGATAGAATAACTTACCTTGTTGTTGATTATGATCCTTGAACCTTGTAAACCTAGCACCCCAAGTGTGATGCCTCAAATGCTTCACACAACACCAAATGCTTTTGGAATGACTTTTGAGAGAATACAAACACTCTAAAAATCGTCGTAGCCCTCACTTCTTTATGTATAGCCAATTTTGGTGGAGAATGAGTCCTTTATATAGTGTTGACACATCTAGGGTTACACCATGTAAACCCTAAGGTGTCATGGCTCTTCCTTTCAATGACCCATGGGGTTGTAACTTCCATGGAGCATCTATGGAGCATCCTATGGGTTTAACCCAACTTGATAATCCATGGAGCCTCTTAGCTCACTATACAAGTTATGGATGATTTACATAGTCAACCCATATATTTAATAAGTTATCTTTTGATCACTTAATTAATTCTAAAATAATTCTTGATCAAATAATACTATTAATATATTAGAACTTATAATATATTAATAAACCACAAGTGTTATTTCTCTCATTTAGTCTATCCAATTGCGCGGTGCCATGCAACCCAAATGGACCATGCCAGGTCGGGTGAAGTACATACCAGAAATAGTTATGGACTTAGACACCTTATCCAACAGTCTCCCACTTGGATAAGTCTAATAACTATAACTGCAATTATGACTTCAGGAACCGATCAACAATCGTAGCTCTTTCAAGGTTTCTCAGAACTGAGAAGATGATGATATGCCATTTAAGATAAGTGATCATATAATCCTCTGTTCTAGATATCAGCCAGACAAATACATGGAACAATGTCTTACTTATTGTCCATCAGTTTGTTTCCTGATTTCCGATTTGTTTGACAAAGAACTTAGTTGAACACATCAACTTAGTTTTGACCGGGCCCGGTACATAGGTCAATAAAAAATCATCGAGGGGCCTAGATATCAGCTTCTAATCCAAGAAGGAATAAATAAACTTTGACTCATATGTTTGTTCTACTACTCATTGAATTATACACAAAAGCACATTTTATAACATCGAGTTACCAATGCGTTATTGTATAATCAATGCATAACCAACTCATAAGTAACAAATCATATCTCTAGGTTTGAAAACGTATATGATATTACCGTCTCACGGTCACTCGAGATAAATTCCATGAAGTGATTCTAGTGAGCATGGGTTGAGTCCAATACTTAGAACTTATGAGCACTCATGATTGTTGTAGCCATGTCCAATAACTTAGACCTCTGCAACCAATCATGACAGTCTTGGTTCATACCTACTTCCGATATATGACCGATTGTAGAGGTTCGAATAATATGATATACCAAACATAATTATTCTGGAAGTCAAAACATGCAAAAGAATTATAGTAAATGATCGACAAGAGATAGCAACACTTTATTCATAAATAAAACACCGTTTATTCATCATCTAATGTCAATTACACTTTACAAATTTTGAGGTTATCTAACTACTAAATCTAATATCATCCTTCAGCCCTATGCTCCGAGCATGCTGGAGATGGTTAACCCGAGTCAATCCCTTCGTGAGGGGATCTGCTGGATTCTCATCCGATGATACCCTCTTTGCCATGATGAGTCCTTCTATTCGATGTCTGATGAAATGGTATTTTCTGTCGATGTGTCCGGATCTCCCGTGATCCCTTGGTTCCTTGGCTAAGGCAACAACACTTTCACTATCACAGAAAATTTCCATTGGCTCCTTAATAGCTAGTACAACTCCAAGGTCTCCAATGAAGTTCTTCAGCCATATCACCTCCTTTGTTTCCTCACTCACTGCTATATACTCTGATTTGCAAGTTGAATCAACCATTGTTTCTTGCTTGGAACTCTTCCAAGAAATTGCTCCCCCGTTTAAGGTAAAGACCTAGCTTGACTGAGAGCGGAAATTATCCCTATCAATCTGAAAGCTAGTATCACTATACCCTACAACTCTCAAGTCATCACTCCCACCTAGGGTAAGGACCCAGTCCTTAGTCCTCCATAGGTAATTGAGTATATTCTTTACCGCAGTCCAGTGTGACTTGCTAGGGTTCCCCCGAAACCTGCTAACCATGCTCAAGGCAAAGGCTACATCAGGTCGAGTACACGTCATAGCATACATGATCGATCCTACAGCCGACACATAAGGTATTCGACTCATTTCTGGTATCTCAGCCTCAGTACTAGGGCTTTGTGTCTTACTCAATCTGGTGTTACTCTGGATGGGTAACTCTTCTTTCTTGGAGTCCTGCATGCCGAATCTCTTCAGCAACTTATCCAAATAGGTACTTTGACTAATTCCAATTAGTCTTTTACTCCGGTCTCTCAAGATCCTTATCCCTAGAATATAGGCAGCTTCTCCTACATCCTTCATAGAGAAACACTTCCCAAGCCAGGACTTAGCTTCCTGCAGAGTTGGAATGACATTTCCTATGAGTAGTATGTCATCCACATACAATACCAAAAAGCTAACTATACTCCCACTAGCTTTGACATACACACAAGATTCGTCTTCACTCCTAGAAAATCCAAACTCTTTGACTTTCTCATCAAAGCAAAGATTCCATCTGTGAGGTGCTTGCTTTAATCCATAAATGGATTTCTCACGCTTACACACTCTATTAGGGTACTCTATATTGACAAAACCCTCTGGCTGACTCATGTAAACATCCTCAGCCAACTTTCCATTAAGGAAAGCAGTTTTGACATCCATTCGCCATATCTCATAGTCTTGAAATGCAGCTATGGCTAACAGAACCCTAATAGACTTAATATTGGCCACTGGAGAAAAAGTCTCATCATAATCAACTCCTAGAGATTGTGAGAAACCCTTTGCAACCAGTCGTACCTTATAAGTGTATACATTACCATCCATGTCGGTCTTCTTCTTGAAGATCCATTTTCACCCTACAATCTAATGACCTGGTACATTCTCAACCAAGTTCCAAACTTGATTGTCATACATGAACTGTATTTTGCTGTCCACTGCTTCTTTCCATTTGGTTGACTCATGCATTGCCATGGCTTCCGCATAACTGTTAGGTTCATCCAGACCTATCAGTGTCTCATCACTGATAAGCGTATCACCTTCCGCAATAATATGGAGTCCATAGTAATGCTCAGGTGCATTCCTAACCCTTGGGGAACGCATCAGAGGTACAGACTTGTTAATTGGATCAACAAGAGTTTCCTCCTCAAGTTGAATGCTAGGGTTTTAAGTTCCTTCACCACTTGACTCTTGAATTTCTTCAAGTTCAACTTGCCTCCCACTGATTCCTTGGCTTATGAACTCTCTCTCTCTCTCTCTCTCTCTCTCTCAAGACAACCCTCCTAGCTACAAAGACCACATTTTCACTAGGTCTGTAAAAGAGGTAACCAGAGGATTGTAGTGGGAAGCCGATGAAAATACACCTATCGCTTCGAGGTTCGAGCTTATCATGAGTCTCGCATCTCACGAAAGCCTCGCAACCCCAAATCTTGATGTGGTCTAGTTTGGGTACTTTACCAGTCCACATCTCATGCGGAGTTTTGGCAAGTTTCTTAGTATGGACCAGATTAAGGATATGGGCAGCAGTCTCTAAGGCATACCCCCAAAATGAGATTGGTAGCGAAGCTCGACCCATCATGGAACGAACCATGTCCTGGGAGGTGTCAATTGTGAGACAATCCCACATTCCCTAAGATAGTCGAGGAACTCTTAACTAAGATACTCACCACTTCGATCGGATCGAATCATCTTAATGTTCCTGCCCAATTAATTCTGGACTTCCTATTTAAACTCTTTAAACCTTTCAAAAGTCTCTGACTTATGCTGGATTAAGTAGACATATGCATATCTACTGTAATCATCAGTAAAAGCCAAATAGTGATGATTAGTATCCCTTGTGGAATGTTTGAAGGGTCCACACACATGCGTGTGTACGGACCTTTACCCCTCTCATAAGAACCTGTGAAGGGTGACTTTGTCATTTTTCCAAGTAAGCATGATTCGCAACTATCATTTGACCGTGGGTTAAATGACTCCAAGACTCCATTCTTTTGGAGTTGGCCGATGCGTTTCTTGCTTATATTTCCAAGATGACAATGCCATAATGACGCTTTATCCAAGTTATTATCATTAACATAATAAATACATAATACATTATTTCCTAAGTTATCAACCACAGATACAGTTTCATACACACTATCACAAGTTAATGCTTTGAAATAAAGAACATTATTAAGGAAAGCATTAATCGGACCAACTTCATTATCGAATGAAAAGGTAAAACCTTGTTTATACAATGCATGAAAGGAAATAATATTTCTAGCCATTTCAAGCGAATAACAACATTTATTCAAATCTAAATTAAACCCACTACTTAGCGATAAATTATAAACTCCAATCTTGAAGACAGGTAAAGGTTTCCTATTCCCCATGATTAAGTTTATTCTTCCATGCTCCACATTCTCACTTCTTCTTAGTCCCTACAAATCAGAATAGATGTGAATACCACAACCGGTATCAAGGACCCAAGAGTTAGAATGGGGTGAGTTATTAGATAAGATAGTGTAAATACCTTCATGGTTGGGTTTAATTTTCCCATCCTTCACATCTTGCTGGTACTTTGGGAAGTTCTGCTTCCAATGAGACTTTTCATGACAATAGAAGCATTTAGCCTCTTTTGGGTCAGAAGAAGGAGTGACGAAACCTTTCTTTGTTCCACTTGAAGAAGAGACATCAAGGGTCCTAGCCTTGGTACCCTTTGAAGAGCTCTTTCTTTTCTTCCCTTTACCTTTCTCGATTGCCAAGATAGGGGCGGAGTTTGGAGTAGGAGTGTTAACAACCAACTTACCTTTAAGACATGTTTCTGCGGTCTTGAGGACTTCCTGAAGTTTGCTGAGTGTGACCTCTTCCTTATTCATGTGATATGTGATGCGGAATTGATCATAGCACGATGGTAAGGAGTGCAAAATGATATCTATTGCAAGCTCCTCAGGGAAGTTCACATTAAGCTTCAACAACCAATCCACATACCTTTGCATTTTCTGCATGTGGCTCATGACGGATTCCCCGTCCTTCATCATGGTTGTTATGATGGAGCAGATGATTTCATACCTCTCTGGTCGTGCAATTTTATGGTACCTTTCCATCAGATCTTGGTGCATTTCAAAAGGGTAGAATTCCTCATAGGACTTTTGGAGTTCTGCTATGATGGTAGCCTACATGATGCATGCTACTTTGGTAGCATCCCTTTCATGTGCCCGAAAGTCAGCAATCTCCTGGGGAGTAGTAGAGGTCTAATCAATCTCCTTAAGCTCCTTATCGAGGACATATTCTTTGTCCTCGTAGCGGGTAACATCCTGATGTTTCTGATCCATTCATTGAAGTTGGATCCATCAAAAGTGACTTTCCCACACAAGTTCATAAGGGTAAAGGAGCTACTAGGATTAGAGCCAGAAGCAGTTTTGTTTGAAGACATATGAATGAAGAGAACAAGATTAGTTTATATATTAAGAGAGTCCTTAATAAAACATGCAAATGTAATATTAAGGCTGGGATCCAATCACAATATATTATAACTTAGAAGAGGTATGCCGTAATCCAAGCTATAACATATTTGAAAGGTAGGTGAATGACGATTCACCAATTTCCACCATGAAAAACGAAATATAATTATTAGGTTTTTAATTGGTTCTTAGAAATTCCTAGATTCTTTTGAGATTTAATGAACTTTTCAAACGCATGTTTCAATCTCGAGTGTGCCCTCCAGGTTTTATGACTGGGATACTGAGGATCACAAAACGAGGTGTGAAGTAACCATGCAAATCACTTGGTACCCTTAAAGTTTATCACTTAATCGATGTGCAGGTAAACCACACACGCTCCACCGATACTATGATAAACCTTAAGTCACCCTTTACCTACCTTGTTAAGTCCAAGTTAGTGTGCCGGTTAACCACACACGCTCCACCAACGACTTAAACAAAGTGTAAAGTGTAATTTCATGGATTAGCACCGTATTCATATTTTTCCTAAAGTAACTAAGATTAGGAATTTAATAAAAGCATTTAGTTACTTTATAATATTCATCATACTTTTAATGAGAATTTATAAGTCCTTGTCCTACCCGTTTGGCTAACGACCCTCCACCGATCAAGGAAGCGGTGGGTGAGAGTGGGCACCCATTAAGTTGCAATTTTATAGGCAACAACCTTATACCCACCTTATCAGTTCAAGAACATGAATATGAACACTTTTAAGAATCAAAAATTACACTTAAAAACTTGTAATTTTGATAATTGCCATTGTAAATGGATTAGCATAAACATTACACCATCTAAAACAAGTTTTTAAAACACCAAAAAAGTTTAGGGTAACGTTTCTAGTCCTTTTCCAACAACAAATGTCGAAATTCTAAAAAACTATAGCCTCTACTCGTTGAGTTCAAGAACATACTCGACGAGTAGCTTGCATTTGTTCATGGACTCGGTGAGTTCATACGAGCAAAAAACAGAAAAATGACTTTTTCAAGCAGTTTGCACAAAAAAATCAACAAATAAGCCTAGGCTCTGATACCACTGATGGGTTTTGAGCATTCTAACACTTCCTAAGTGTACATGCTACCCTAATAACCTTGGATCTATGTTTGTCTAATTATCATGCAAAGTTGAACTCTAAGGTTATATTCCTATCTAGCATACATGGGGAACATTTTTAACTTGAATGAAAGATAGAATAACTTACCTTGTTGTTGATTATGATCCTTAAAACCTTGTGAGCCTAGCACCCCAAGTGTGATGCCTCAAATGCTTCACACAACACCAAATGCTTTTGGAATGACTTTAGAGAGAATAAAAACACTATAAAAATTGGCCTAGCCCTCACTTCTCTATGTATAGCCGATTTTGGTGGAGAATGAGTCCCTTATATAGTGTTGACATATCTAGGGTTACACCATGTAAACCCTAAGGTGTCATGGATCTTCATTTCCATGACCCATGGGTTTGTAACTCCCATGGAGCATCCTATGGGTTTAACCCAACTTGATAATCCATGGAGCATTTTAGCCCACTATAAAAGTTATGGATGATTTACATAATCAACCCATATATTTTATTAGTTATCTTTTGGACACTTAATTAATTCTAAATTAATTCTTGATCAAACTAATTAAATAATACTATTAATATATTAGAACTTATAATATACTAATATACCACAAGTGTTATTTCTCTCATTTAGTCTAACCAATTGCACGGTGCCATGCAACCCAAATGTACCATGCTGGGTCGGGTCAAGTACCTACCAGAAATAGTTATGGACTTAGACACCTTATCCAACAATGAAAATAGGCCAAAGCTTGATAAAGTTTGAGTCTTTAGGCCTAAAGAGCCTTATAGTGTCCAGATCTGAAGTCTTAGCTCCAAGGCATGCTCAAAACCAATAATAACTTAATAAGAAGCTAGAAATGGTCATAAACTCTCTAATGGAGAGATCTAACAAACAAGTGATCAAGGTAATTGGTTTTTACCTTCAAATGACTGCTACAATTTAATGGATGTCGGATCGAAAGACTCATTCTTGTTCCAAGTACTTAACTCTTCAAGTTTCTTCAAGGAATGCACCAAAACACACACTCTTAGAGATACACACTCTCAAAATGGAAGATAGCTTGATTAGGGTTTGTCTTACGGAGATAAGGTGATGCGGGAGGCGGGATAAAGGACTTAAGGTCTTTTAAATAGGGTGTAAACCCTGAAAATTAGGGTTTTCACACTCAACTCTAACTCGTCGACTTGGTTCTAAAATCACGCGGCCAATCTTAATCTCTACTCGATGAGTTGGGATCCTCTAAATCGTCGGGTTGCCCTATCAATATGAATATAAAACAATTTAATTTATACGTGGGAGTTGGGATGTTAGAATTCTCCCCTACTAGAACCAGACTGCTCCCTCGAAGTCATTCTCTGGAAATAGCTCTGGGTACTAGTTACGCATCTCAAACTTCGGCTCCAAAGTGCACTCAGATCCCCTCCGATGCTTCCACTAAACGTTAACGAAGGGCACCTCCTTATTTCTTAAGACCTTCACCGTCTTATCCAATATCAACACCAACTTCTCAACGTAGTTCGGACGATCATCAACCTGAATGTTCTCTACAAGGACATCTACCATCTTGTCGGATACACACTTCCTCAGCTAGGATACATTGAAGGTGTCATGAATCTGGCTCAACTTTGCATGTAGCTCTAACCGATAAGCGACCTTACCTACTCGAGCAATAACTCTAAAATGACCAATATATCTAGGGCCCATCTTGCCCCGCTTCCTAAATCGAATCACCTCTTTCCATGGGGATACCTTCAGGAGGACAAAAACATCAACCTGAAACTATAGCTTGGATCATCTCCAATCTACGTAACTCTTCTTATGACTCCGGGCTGTCAACAACCTCTGTCTAACCTGCTGGATTTGCTATGTCATCTTGAGCACTATCTTAGTGCTCCCCATTACTATCTCTCTAACCTCCTCCCAACAGATGAGAGTCTGGAACTTCCTTCTATATAAAAGCTCAAAGGGAGGCATCCTAATGGAGTGATGTATATAGTTGTATAAAAACACAGCTAAGGGCAGGTAGGAATTCCAACTCCCATTGAAGTACATAACACATGCACGTAGCATGTCCTCGAGCGTCTGAATCACCCACTCGCTCTGCCCTCAAATGTTGAATGAAAACATGCCGATTTACATGGGACCGAAGTCCTACACTAGGTCTGAACTCTCATCAGACTAGACCATCCCACTATCAATCCCAAGACGATTCAGCTCCGGCCCCGAACTGAATGACCATGCCCGACCGAAACTATCCCCTGATATCTGAAATATGACTCCAACTACCTTCTAATGCCAAACACCAGATCCGAATGCAGGATCGACTCCTGAACCAACAGTTAGACTACCAATGCTACCTGAGCACCTCCGATAATATGACTCCACAGTCGTTCAATCCAACCATGCTATCCCAACCAATCACACTGTACACGTAATGAATAAGTTTGCTTTACCCCAAGCGAATATTGTAACAGATCTGCAGACTCACATCATCTCCTACCTCCATCGTCTATCGCTTGTAGATCCCATATATGTCGTGGTCCTCCTCAAGCCAAATGAACCGACCCACCCATGTCTAAAACATCAAATGGAAATCATAACTACTCAGAATGTAACCCAAAGGAAAATCCGAAATCCCAACCGCTCTATCCTTTACACAGATAAAGCTAAACTTAATCACAAGATTTTGGTCAGATAATAAAATTGGAACTACTCGTAACTAATCTGATTCTCAACTCATGACCTGATATCTACGAATCTACACCTACATTACTCTTCAATCCTTTCTATTTGTGACAACCCCTCCCTAAATTGAGATACAACGGTTCCCGACAATCGTTCAGACTCCAATCTCGCCCCTCGTCCGGGCACCAGGTTCCCAAAGACTCAAATGGCAAGGCTACCCAAGCTTGAGAACCCCCTATACGTCACACACTGACTAGTGAATTCTATGACTTCCCACGGCCTAAAAAAACTCTCTCACTGACTCGTGAATGCTACGGTTCCCCGCAGTCTTACAACACTCTCTCATTGACTAGTGAATGCTACTGTTGGGTTATGAGCATTCTAACACTCCTAAGTGTACATGCAACCCTAAATACCTTGGATCTATGTTTTCTCTAATTATACATGCAAATAAGAACTTCCAAGGCTTTAATCCTAACTAGCATATTATGAAGCACTTATACTACAAAGTACTAGTTATATGACATACACTTTTGATGTAGTTTGATGTCTTCAAGCTTTAATAGCTTAGCCCCAATAGTGTGGAAGCCTCAAATGGAATCACAAATCACCAAAACACCTTGGAAGACTTTAGAGAATATGGATACTTGGTTCTTTCTTGTGAAATCGGCTAGCCCTTCTTAGTGTACCACACTAGTGCCAATTTCACCAACTAAGGACATCTTTATATAGTGTGGAGGATTAGGGTTAAACCCTAATACCCATGACCTTTCATTTCCTAGGATCCATGGGTTAAACACTCCATGGACTATCCATGAAAGCTTAGCCCAACCTAAATGAACTTGGCCCATTCCATATATATAAGGGTCCATATTTAATTAGTTCCTTTTGATCACTTAATTAATTATAAATTAATTCTTGATCAATACTAATTAAATAATATGATTCCATAATAATATATTAGAACTTATAATATATTAATATGTAATCATAAACATACTATTCTCAAAAGATTATCCATATAAATTGTGTCTGTGAAGTGCAACCCAAATGGACCATGCCGGGTCGGGTCAAGTACATACCAAATATAGTTATGGACTTAGACATTAATCCAACAGTCTCCCAGTTGGATAAGTCTAAAACTATTAATGCGTATGACTTCAAACCTAACTGGAAATCGTAGCTCTTAAAGCCGCTGTCGAACTCTGATCTTGTCAACGAACTTGTCCATTAGATAAGGGATCATATATTCCTCCATTCTAGATATCATATGGACTGAGACATGGATTATAATCATTCTCTCTGTCCATTTGTTGTTTCCCGATTTCCGATTTATGACGACTGACTAATTGAACAAATCAAATTAGTCCTGGCCCGGCCGAGCACTTCCATTTGTCATCATCAAATCATCAAGGGGCCCACAGATATTGCTTTTATCCCGAAGGTAAAAGGAATGGATAAACTTCGACTCATATGGCTTGTTCTACTACTTGTTAAATCATACACAAAGGCACGTTTTATAGCACCGAGTTACCAAATGCGTTTTCGTGCAATCAATGTACAACCAACTCATAGTAACAACTCATATGTCTAGGTTTGAAGAATATAAGATATTATCGTCTCATGATCACTCGTGATAAAATCCATGAAGTGATTCCAATGAGGGCAGGTTGAATCCAATACTCAGAACTTATGAGCACTCATGAGTGTTGTAGCCCTTTGTCCAACACCTTAGACCTCTACAAGCCAATCCATGACAGTCTTAATTCATATCTACTTCCAACATATGACTGACTGTGGATGGTTTGAATAACTTAGTCATTCCGGAAGAATAACCTAGTTTATTCAGGAAGTCAAAACATACAAAGTGAAACACAATAATAATTGAATCCAATACGGTATCAAAACCTATGAACATAAATAAAACACCTTTTATTTATCACCATATGATTACACATTATTCATTGTATACTGTTTCAGCTATCAACTTTATTCTTGAATTTAAAACAATAGTTGTCCCATGCTCCAAGCATGTACACTATGTTTTCTAAACACTAGTCATGCCATACACCAAGTATGCATACTATGTTTGTCTATGATCTTTACTTTGTGAACTAGATCAATTGAACATAACTTCAATGATTCTCTTTTCACACTCCCAAATCCTTACTGCAAATGCAAGAATTCCAAATTCATGCCATTTACTGAAATTTGTTAGATTCTAAACTTATATGCATTGTTCCTCTTGTAATGATTATGCACAAAGTCAGAAAGACTTGACAACAATCATTACAGAGTATTCCAAAGGAGATCAGCTCCTTGGAAACAACCTTCTTGCATTAAGTTTCCTAATCTTAAACAAAATGAAAATTCTAACTTTGAAACATTTCCAGATTCCATTTTAACTATCACTTCTGAACAAGAGTTGCCTCCTTCCAGATTATGTCAATATGGTCCTTCTAGAATTATCACTATACTTCCAACTATCCTTGAGCAACCAATCTTTGGTAAACCTTAGATTGTCCTCGACAATTGTTTAATCCTTTTAGTCATATCCAGTTCTAAACCTTTTCCCTTCTTAATGCCCTAGTCATTTGGAAAATTTTAGAAAGGATGAATATAGCACATGTAATCGATCCTATATCCGAAGCATATGGGACACGATTCATGATGTCTCACATAAAGACTAAACCAGTCTTTTGCTATAACATTTCCATTTCAATTTGCCAAGTTCTCATAATTCAGATTATGAAAAGGGACGCCGTAATCATAATCGAATTTTAGAACGCAAATAATGGACCCATATACAGAATTTCCTTGGGTTTTGAGCCATTCCAACATGAAATCCATATATATATATCCTTGACTAAATGATTAAAGCCTCACGATCTAAGCTTATAGATTTGAGATGAAGTATAGTTTCCTCTCCCTTAATTATAGCAAAACAACTTTTCCCTATTGAAACCTTTTGTTTTCTATAATTAACATTGCTAGCTTGCAATACTTATCATAATTATCATGCTCCCACTAACATGATGATTATTAGCATAACACTTATGCTCCCACTAGCTTTGACATGTACTCAGAAATCAGCTGACTTTCTTACCAAAGTTCGGATTTCTGATACTAGATTGTTTTGATAAAACTTTATCAAAATCATACACATTCCCTTAGATAGCACACTTGTGTATCTAAACAATTATGAAGAGGGATGCCATAATCATAATGGTTAGACCTTTTTGCCACTTCTCACAAGTCCAAGTTAGTGTGCTGGTTAACCACACAGCTCCACTAATGACTTTGAGAATGCAAATATCACAATTGCTATCTAGCTAAAATCTACTTAGTGAAAGTGTTTCCTCACCATCATTTTCATGAATAAGAGAGAAACCTTATGACACTTAGATTTAATGGTGTATGTGTTCTTATCCATGTGAATTGTCAAAACCATAGTCACAAGACAAGGATAATGACAAATCCAAACTCATATGGACTGAACTCAATCTTAATTTCTTGCCACCTGGCAGCTCAAGGGCCTGCCATTGCTTCCAAGTTGTTGTGCAACAAATTGAGAATTCTAAGAACTCATATGCAAAGCCAACTTTAACTGGAATGGGAACAGAATATGTCAATACGATAGGTTATAAACCTCAAGTCGTGTGTTAGTGAAGAACTTCAGGTGTTATTCTTGATTAGTTCTTGAGACTTTCAAGACCTTTAAGACTCCCACTGTCCTCTTGACATATAAGACTCCCTTGTCAAACATCCAAGAGATAGTGTGGTTTCTAATCAAGACAAACACTTCACATAATTGGCCTTAGTTGGTGTTTGTTTTATCCAAAACATCACAACTTACCAATTTCAAATGTACAAGAGTAGAAAACTTTTACTCTTACATTTGACAAGTGTTTTAAACCTTCTTTGAGACATGTCACTCAAGTTACAATCTTAGAGTATAACTCTAACAATTGTTTTGGAACGAAGTATGACTCATCTTCTTGATTTAACCACTTCAACAATTCAAGTTTCTCTTCTTAGTCATAATAATGCGCTAAGATTTTCCTTAGAGAACTAATTGTGCTATGGTTTCTTAATCATTAAGATGATAACAAAACTGATACTAAAGTACTCTCCCATCTTTTCAGATTTGAGAAACTTCTATCCTCCTGCCTAATTTGATTCTTCTTATCTGCTCTGTCATACATTGGAACCTTTTTCCAATGTCTCAGAATTACACTTAAGCTTGTAAGTATAATCATATTTACTGAGCTTTTAGTAAACTATGACGAATAGTTTTATCAATATTTTGTGGTGGACTTAATCAGTGTACAATGATGTGCACTCGATCCCTTAGTCCTTTACTTGACTCACACATCCATGTGAGCAACTGATTAGTCTTAATTTTCCAATACTTGAAGGTTCTCGTTCATCATACTATACAACTTGCATGATTCCAAGTTCTGGTCCAATTGAAACTTGGGTGATGAGAATCTTTCCTTATTTGGTAAATCTAGACATTACCACAAATGAAAGAATCAATTTCATATTTCCACTCTTGCTCTTAATGGAATCATATAAGCAACAATTTTTCCTCAAATGCCATTGTAAGGATATTTTAAAATAAATAAAATCAAAATTTTCCTTTTATTTTAAAACTTTGCGGAAAAACTTATCCTTACAATCCATATGAAATATTGTTGTTATCTATTCCTAAGCAATATCTCATAACTCCTAAGAAGTAGCTCAAGAATCCGATCTTCAAACTACGCGATAGAAATCCATCTACTCGATTAGATTTAGCATATTCTTTCTTTAAGTTTCTTCACTTTTCTTTAATTCTTAAAACATCACCATGTGACCCAGTCACATCATGTATCAAGAATCTCATAATAGAAAATTAACAGAGTTAGATAGTGGACTTTACCTGAAGTAGAGTCAAACTTATTGACTTTAACATCCTTAGGTAAATTTGGCAACTTCGCAACCAATGCCCCTTCCTTTGGCAATATAAACATATGGACCCTTTTGATAATGGTACACGAGACTATCACATACTTAGCTTTTCTCTTTACCATTTGGTCAATCGAGTTGACTATCGCCGATCCCTTTCCATTGGGAAGAGAGAGCTTTACTAGATATCCAATGTCATCATTGTCAATGTCCATAAAGTTTTAGGAAGTTGATCTTAGCAAATAGATAAGATCATTAAGGGTCTTGTCATAGTCTATTTCATAGGTGTTCCAAAAGAACTCACTATGTGACTTAGAAAGTAGTTGAACCAACTTTCTCAAGACTTTGACACCCAACTCTCCCGGCTTGTCAATATGTGACTACATCTCCAAGATGTGACCACAGCTAGACCTTGCCTTGCCAATAGGGCTTGAGTGACCTTAAACTTTTCAAGAACTTGTGGGTTAGGGAGAATAATCGGAGGAGGTGAAAGAAGTATGATTTCCAAGGGACATCATCTTCATTTAGGAAAGCTTGTTTCAGGAGATTTGGGAAGATCATAAATGTCTAAACCAGACATGTTATGGGAGATATTCAAGATAGTTGATTTAAAGTCCTTAATATGACACCCAATATGAAATATTAAGGCTAGGACCCAACAAACTATTTTATAACTTAGAAGAGGTATGCCGTAATCCAAGCTATAAAATATTTGAAGGTAGGTGAATGACGATTCACCAATTTCCACCAAGATAAACGAAATGTATTATTAGGTTTTAATTGGATTTGAAACTCCTAGATCTTTGAGATTCATTATACTGTTCAATGGCATGTTTCAATCTCGAGTGTGCCCTTCAGGTTTTGTGACTGGGATGCCAAGGATCACAAAACAAGGTGTGAAGTAACCATGCAAATTTCTTGATACCCTTAAGTGTTTACCACTCAATAGATGTGCCGGTAAACCACACACGCCCCATCGATACTATGATAAACATTAAGTTACCCATTGCCTACCTTGTTAAATACGAATTAGTGTGCCGGTTAACCACACACGCTCCACTAACCGACTTAAACAAAGTGCAAAGTGTAATTTCATGGATTAGCACCTTATTCACATTTTCCTAAGTAACTAAGATTGGGTATTATTAAGAGTTTAGTTACTTAGTATTTATCATTAATACTTTTAATGAAGGGAGAATTATAGTCCTGTCAAACCCGTTCGGCTAACGACCCTCCACCAGTCAAGGAAACGGTGGGTGAGAGTGGACACCCATTAAGTTGCCATTTTATAGGCAACAACCTTATACCCACCTTATCGACCGGCTTCGTGAATGAGGCGTACTAGCGGTAAGACTGACTTTACTCTTATACATATATATATATTATTAACTTATAATATTATAAAGTATAAGGGTTGAATTTTAACTCTTTAAAATTCTAAGGGCTAACTTGGAATTAAAGTATTCATAAGGAAAACTTTTCAGATTCCAAAACTTGAGGGCAAGTTTTGAAACTATTCAAAACTAATTAATTCCATAACTTATGTGTTTAAAGTAGTTTTAATCCAAAAACTCTTCAAGTTCCATAACTTGAGGACAAGTTATGGAAGACTTTAAACTAATAAAAGAATTAACTTTTCTTTATTTTATAACTTATGGATTTAATTAAGGTTACACTTTTTTTTTTAATTTATTATTTAATGAAGAGACTCTTGGTCCTCCATAACTTGAGGACAAATTATGGAGTCATAACTCCAATTAATTAGAACTAGACTCTTCATTTTGTAACCTTTGCCAACTTTTATGAGTTTTATGAAACTTAAATGTGACTTTTCATATAACTTGAGGACAAGTTACAAAAACACATTTTAGAATCAACTCTTAGATTAATTTGGATTGAAAACAACTATTTCACTCAACTTTTCTATTACTCTAAGCAACTCATAAGAACAAGATAATTCAAATCAAACTTTTTCATGTAATTAGTCTAACCCTTAAACTAATACAAAACATGAATCTATTGACAATTATCTTTGAAATTGGATTAGCATGAACATTACCACACCAAAAACAAGTTTATAAGTTCAAAAACCTCTTAGTGTAATGTTCCTAGTCCAATTCCAGCCAAAAACCTCGAAAATATGTTGTCTGGGGGTCCAACTCGTCGAGTGCATGAACCAACTCGTCGAGTTGGATCGATTTGATCACTTTTTAGGCATGGACTCGCCAAGTCCCTTGATGGACTCGCCGAGTCTGATGATCAGACAGCAACAATTTCGATTTTTAAGCAGTTTTGCAAGTATAAGAAGAAAACAAGACTAGGCTCTGATACCACTGTTGGGTTATGAGCATTCTAACACTCCTAAGTGTACATGCAACCCTAAATACCTTGGATCTATGTTTTCTCTAATTATACATGCAAATAAGAACTTCCAAGGCTTTAATCCTAGCTAGCATATTATGAAGCACTTATACTACAAAGTACTAGTTATATGACATACCTTTTTGATGTAGCTTGATGTCTTCAAGCTTTAAGAGCTTAGCCCCAATAGTGTGGAAGCCTCAAATGGAATCACAAATCACCAAAACACCTTGGAAGACTTTAGAGAATATGGATACTTGGTTCATTCTTGTGAAATCGGCTAGCCCTTCTTAGTGTACCACACTAGTGCCAATTTCACCAACCAAGGACATCTTTATATAGTGTGGAGGATTAGGGTTAAACCTTAATACCCATGACCTTTCATTTCCTAGGATCCATGGGTTAAACACTCCATGGACTATCCATGAAAGCTTAGCCCAACCTAAATAAACTTGGCCCATTCCATATATATCTAAGAGTCCATATTTAATTAGTTCCTTTTGATCACTTAATTAATTATAAATTAATTCTTGATCAATACTAATTAAATAATATGATTCCATAATAATATATTAGAACTTATAATATATTAATATGTAATCATAAACATACTATTCTCAATAGATTATCCATATAAATTGTGTCGGTGAAGTGCAACCCAAATGGACCATGTCGGGTTGGGTCAAGTACATACCAAATATAGTTATGGACTTAGACATTAATCCAATAGCTACGACCCCCCGCAGTCTTACGAGACTCTCTCACTGATTAGTGAATGTTAGAGTTCCCCGTAGTTGTATGACACACTCTCACTAACTAGCGAATGTTATGGCTCCCTGCATTCTTACAACACTCTCTCACTAACTCATGAATGCTACGACTCCCCACAGTCTTACAATAATCTAACATTCCAACAATTTAGGGAATCATACTCGGAAACCCCAATACACCATCCTAGAATCTTACGATAGCTTGTCACGACAACTGATCCTCAACTACACAAGTCGAAGCCTCCGAAGTAACCCAACTCCGTAATGATGTATGGAAAAATCTTCCATCCCTGAAACACGTTGACGACAATACAAAACCCCAACACTACTGATCAACCCATGCGAACTATACCTACTGACTCTAAATTTGATTGACAAATCAACTACTGCCTGCCGCCCCCCCCCCCCCTCCTAAAGTATAGATAGAATTCTATACATTGAATTTGCTCATCTCTCAAAAATCGAAACATGAACTCAATGACCCAACCTCCTCGAAACTCAAACATTGGCCAACCCAAAAGAAACACTGACCACAATAAGACCCCTTTTCAATGGCTACCTGCCGTGAGGAAACTCAATCTCCCTTGGGCACATACAACATGCATAATCTTTCTTTGTACCTTTCCTTGACTACCACAAGACCCAAGCCTCATATACTAAGACCGCAGATCCATATAACCCATTCTTTTTCACTGCAACTTAAATAGATTGCTGATCCTCCTAATAGAATACCCAACTCTCCCTTACTTAGGGTTCAAATCATCACCAATGGGCATATCAAACAGACTACACTATAGAACAGTTCACCAGATATACCATACTCGACTCTTGGTGTGTACCCCGAAACACTCAAAGATCTTCTGGATAAACACCAACTACTCTAAGTATTCCGAATCTATGGTGGAAACCTCGAAAACTTCCTAATGTGACTACCTCCAATCACCTAAAATCTCATTTGGCTGCACAAACAGATATTTTGATAGTCCTAAAATGGCACTGACTCTTTATCTGGAGATAATGGACTATCACACACTTCATTCTCTAAATCCTTAACCAACACCCCATCGCAACAATCGACATACAAATATGAGACCTCACTCTCCCTGTTGATTTGCGGTATGGATAATAAAGGTTGTTGTCCTGAGACACTTCCCCTGGTTACCTGAAAATGTATCTAGAACACACCTTACAATGCTTAGTTGAGGCACATCCTTGTCCTTGACTGTCATAGTCCCCACTGATGATTCCTTCCCGACATACGAATAACTTAAAGAACACATACCACATAAATCCCTTTGGTGCGAGTACCACAACTATCTGGTACCCCACAAGGTTTTCCTCTAATCTCTAAAATCAAAAGCTCACTCACCCTTCTTTCCGAAACGGAAAGAGAGAATAATATAATCCTCATCATAGAAATTTCCACCACAATCCATCGTCCGATCACTTAACTCAGACTGCAATCCTACACAACACATCATCTCCCATTTATCCTTGAGTCCTACGACTCCAACTGGCACCTCACCAGTCAAACCCCTCGAGATCTAAACTCAATTTTTCTTTGCAAGGTAGACTCCATTGAAGTTCGAGTGACATGGTCCTCTAGCCTCACAATCTACCATATCCACTCTCATTCTGAACAACTACATTCGGATAACCAGTAAAAACGGTAATCTACTCTGCTACGAATCATGGTACCCGAACCATCTTATCTCATCTCAACCTACCACTTAGAACCTATTAAATTCTCCTTGTTTCGAGTATGGGTCCTCTGCTTGCTCTAGTACGGGCCCAATACTACCTTCCACATATACTCATACTTTCCACAAGGATCGTCCCAGGTTTCCTAAGTAGCTGTTCAACCTTCCCGATCGACCAATCCAGTCCTCATGATCACTCCCCAGCGAATACGCACCTCTAAGCACCGCACTCCTTGAACTAAAATTATTCCCTAGGCTCTCCCAGGTTCCCACACTTCTCTTCCATCAGCTGTTGAGGAACCCCACGGAATGCAAATTAGCTATTCAAGCTAACTCGCATCACTCATGAGTTCTTCCAAGAACAAAGCAAGTAGCATTCCAGCATCAAGCAACCTCCACCATCTCATAGGTCCACTCTAGCGTACAACTCTAATTGCTCTATCCTCAACACAAAAGGCATTACCAAACTCAGTCAATCTTAACTCTCAACTCTTCAAAGATATCTAATCCTACATATGCAACACTACCAGCTCACATAACATGCATAAAGGCATCTCTCCCAAGCAGGCACACTAGCATGCAATTCTGAGCAGATCCCTAGCCCTAAACTAGCATGCAATTCTATCAGCTCATAATAACACATAATCAAGTAAGGGTATTTTGGGAAATTACCGTTCGGGCTCTGGCTGATTGTACACACTGCTTCATCTTGTTTCATGTTAAAATCTTTTGCTCGTTTAGAAAATCGTTTCTTTTTTAAAAATATTCCTAAAATCCTCAGTTTGAGTCCATACATACCCGAGGGTACATCCGAATCCCTCAAACCAAGGCTCTGATACCAACTTGTAACACTCTAAATTTTCAAATAAAAATTTCATTTTTAATTCCACACAAAACACAGTTTAGCATCTCTCACACTCAACTTATAAATTCTTCATAACGCAATCATAAAAGTTGTTTGTCACATATCCCAGAATCCTCAAAACATAAATTAACAAGATGGTGTGTAGAATCACGTCGACACCTTCCTATGATCATAAGATTTTCCTGAAACACGTTTCACACAACACTGTAAGCACAAATCTTAGTGAGTTCCCAAAAATACCACATGCAAATAATTAGCCTCTCATGGATATATCTCTATAAGTACCCTCCGACCATGTGTCTAAGTGAGGACCCTTCAGTCTCACGGCTCGGGTTGGACCCTCCGGTCTTGTATCTTAGTGAAGATCCTATGGTCTCACAGATAGGGTTGGAACCTCTGGTCTTGTATCTCAATGAAGACCCTTCGATCTCATGGATCAGGTTGGACTCTCTGGTCCTATTTTAATGATGCACAAGATAATATACAACATAAATCATAAAGATAAAATGCATAATATCACATAACTCAGTAACTCAGATAAGACCCTTCGCTCGCACAGTAATTACCACTCAGGTAAGTATAGTGAGAAGACTCACCTTCTAAGTAAAGCAAAAATGTCTCGCACTCAACTCTCAGTCTAAACTCTACCTACATATATCACAATCACCTGTAATTAACAATTATAATAACAATTCCAAAGATGTTAAGCTAACTCCTTTACTAATTCCTAGAAAGGGTGAAAGACCATTTTACCCCTCCATGGTCTCCAAGGTCCACAACTTGATCAAAGCCTAAAAGTCAACGGAAGTCAAGACTCAAGTCAAACAGTCCATGTTGACCCAACTCCTTGAGTGCATCTATGCGACTTGCTGAGTTCCTCATGTTCTCATAAAATCGGGAAAATGCGACTTAACTCACCGAGTTGTATCACCAAATCGTCGAGTTTGCACAGTGTCCAGAATATCTGTAACGACCCAATTTTCATGTCTGAAAATTTCATTTTAAAATATTACTTTAGAAAACATTAATAGATAAAAACATTGTTTGATCACACCATAACACATCGCAAACCATGTTTTAAAAAGTCAAACCATACATCCCATCAAAATATCAGAGTACAATCCCAGTGAATCTCGTAAATGCGGAAACCAGAGTGTGTGCATGATGTGCCGCTACCACGCCGGCTCCTTCCCCTTCGGTGAAGAGGTACCTGAAAACAAAACTGTAAACGTAAGCACAAAGCTTAGTGACTTCCCCCAACGTATCACATACCATACAAACACATAACATACGTATTGCCAGGCTATTCTGGGGTGCCTGACTACCCGGTACGGCCATTCTGGGGTGCCGACCTACCCATACGGCCATTCTAGGGTGCCGTCCTACCCGTGTCAAGCCATTCTGGGGTGCTGACTACCCATGTCAAGCCATTCTGGGGTGTTGACTACCCATCGGTCCTAACAACCGATCCTCGGGGACTGGTCCCCTCCTGCTACCTCTATCGCATAACATAACAGGCCAACATACAAACATATCATCACATACTGTCAGACGTTTCTGGGGTATCTGACTACCCTGCGGTCCTAACAACCGAACTCTACTACTATCGCATAACGTATCATGATAGCATATAACATATTAGGTAATAGCAAACCTAGATGATATCACAAAGACAATCATCTATCATACGTCCCCTACTGGTGGGCTGGCATTGTGGCCTTAGACCCACCACTACTGGAAGGTAACTCACCTCAAAGTAGCTGCTGAACTGATCGGGAACTAACTGACTGATGCTGCTCCGGAAATCCTCCGGCTGCAATTCCCACAACATACTCAATCAAACACTGTTAACTGTCCTTTGGTAAAATGACCATTTTACCCCTGGTCTAGCTCTAAGTCAATGTCAGAGTCACCTTTCAGTTGACCCGAATCGCCGAGTTGGCTCTCCAACTCGTCGAGTCCCTATCAGACGATTGTCCTGAGTCCCTGTTTCTACTCGTCGAGTGAGGCTATGACTCGACGAGTTCATCTTCTAGACTGACGTTAACCTCTTCATCCTACTCACCGAGTTGTATGAACAACTCGTCGAGTTCGTCTTCATCCGAAGAACACTTATGCTAAGACTCGCCGAGTTGTATGAACAACTCGCCGAGTCTGTTCTTGATCTATGAAGATTTCCTTGGACTCGCCGAGTCAGGGCATTGACTCGCCGAGTCCTATCATGAGTGAGTTCAGCTTCTAACTCACCGAGTCACCCCCTGTGACTCACGGCTCAACTCGATACATCATAAAGGGACCAATTCAGTGACTCGCGACCAGACTCGTCGAGTCACATATACGACTCGCCGAGTCGCAGCCATGCATCCATCAAATACACCGATTTGCTCGATTCCAGTCCATGCCATTTACAGATCTGGGCTTCTAGGGCACAAATCACACGTAAAGTTTCCAACTTTACGTGTAGATATTCACCAATATGGATTTTAAGGCTCAAAGTGCACCAAAAGAGGTAGATCTAGGGCTTTCATGCAATATGACCCCATAAAGGCATTAGATCCAAGCTCCAGGGACTAAATCATGCCTAGATCTAGAGGCTAACAACTTATTACAACCCACAAAGCACAAACAAGCTTGGGGAAGAGCCTAAGAAGGACTCCTATGAAGCTAAAAGAGATTACAAGCTTGAAAATAGAGGGGAAACGAGCTATACCTCAAGGAAAACGTTGAGATGACACAAAGATGCCTGGTCTCCTTCTCCTCTTCTTGATCTACTCTTCTTTCTCCTCAAAATCTTCAAGAACACTCCAAAACACTTCAATCTATCAAGGAAATAAGGGTATAAACGAGGTTGGGAGTTCTGGGGGTGAATGGGGACGAGTTTGGGGGCGGAATGAGGGTTTAAATAGGGTGCAAACCCTTGAAATTTAGGGTTTCATTCAGTAGCGGTGACTCGCCGAGTCCGGGATATGGACTCGCCGAGTCGCCAACTTAAACGTGTCCTGAGTCTCGTCCCTACTCGGCGAGTCAGACCTATGACTCGCCGAGTCCAAGGCTAGAATAGGGAAATACTCAAATAAAATTCACATACCGGAAACCAGGTGCTACAAATCTCCCCCACTTATTTTAGACTTCGTCCTCGAAGTCTGCTGCTCGATCCTGAAACAGCTCGGGGTAATGCTCCATCATCTCGTCCATCGGCTCCCAAGTCCATTCCGAACCCTTGTGGTGCTGCCATTGCACCTTCACTAGTTCTACCCTCTTGTTCCTCAAAGCCTTTGACTTCCTGTCGAGTATTGCGACTGGGTGCTCAATGTAATTCAAGCTGTCATCAACCTGAATATCCTCCAATGGTATTACCGCTGAATCGTCCACCAGGCACTTCCGTAGCTGCGAAACATGGAAAGTGCTGTGGATCTGACTGAGCTCGGCTGGCAGATCCAGCCTATACGCCACCTTGCCCACCCGGGCTACAACCCTGAACAGCCCGATGAATCTTGGGCCCAACTTGCCCCGCTTCCTGAATCGAATGACGCCTTTCCAAGGCGACACTTTCAGGAGAACCATATCCCCGACTTGGAACTCCAAGTCGGATCGACGCTTATCGGCGTAACTTTTCTGCCGACTCTGAGCAGTCTGAAGTCTGCTCCGAACCTGCTGGATCATCTCGGTCGTCTCTAGCACCACCTCGGTGCTTCCCATGACTCTCTGGCCAACTTCACCCCAACATATCGGGGTTCTGCACCTCCGCCCGTACAACATCTCGAACGGTGGTCGGTCAATACTCGCGTGATAGCTGTTGTTGTAGGAGAACTCAGGCAAGGGAAGATAGGTATCCCAGCTACCACCGAAATCCAACACACACGCCCGCAACATGTCCTCCAAAGTCTGGATGGTCCGCTCACTCTGACCATCTGTTTGCGGGTGAAAGGCGGTGCTAAAATGCAATCGAGTGCCCAACTCGTCATGAAACTTCTTCCAAAATCTGGAAGTGAAACGTACATCCCTATCCGAGATCACCGATACCGGCACCCTGTGCCGCGCCACGATTTCCCTGATATAGATATCGGCCAACTTCTCGGCCGATATGCTCTCCTGAATCGGAATAAAGTGAGCACTCTTGGTCAGTCGGTCCACGATGACCCAAATCGAATCCACTCCACGCGCGGTTCTGGGAAGCTTTGTAATAAAATCCATGGTGATATCTTCCCATTTCCATAGTGGAATGTCCAACGGCTGCATCTTACCATGCGGTCTCTGATGTTCGGCCTTGACCTTCCTGCAGGTCAAGCACCGCTCTACGTACCATGCCACATCCCGCTTCATGCAGGGCCACCAATAGTTCAGACGAAGATCCCTATACATCTTCGTCGCCCCGGGATGGATAGAGAATCGGGACTTGTGCACCTTATCCATCAAAATCTGGCGGACGCCCCCGTGATATGGCACCCACACCCTATGGTGTAGTGTCAATAGACCCCGGCTATCATAATCAAAAGAGGATACCTGACCCACCACGCGCTCGCTCTTCCGATGCTCCTCCTTGATAGCCTCCTGTTGAGCCTCCCGAATTTGCTCCAATAGGGGAGTCACTACGGTCATCCTCAGGCATACGTCCCTGATCGGCGCCGCCTTGCGGCTAAGCGCATCGCCCACCATGTTGGCCTTCCCCGGGTGGTAAAGGATCTCGCAATCATAATCCTTCACCACATCCAACCACCGACGCTGCCTCATGTTCAGATTCGGCTGGTCCATGAGATACCTCAGACTCTTGTGGTCCGTGTAGATGGTACAACGAACCCCGTAGAGGTAATGTCGCCAAATCTTGAGGGCGAAGACCACGGCCCCCAACTCCAAATCGTGCATCGGGTAGTTCGCCTCGTGGGGCTTGAGCTACCTTGAAGCGTAGGCAATGACATGCCCCCTCTGCATCAGAACTGCGCCCAACCCCGAAATGGACACATCACAATAAACCACAAAATCCTCTACGCCCTCAGGCAGGGCTAAGATCGGCACCTCACACAATTTCTGTCTCAGCATCTCAAACGCAGCCTGCTGCTCGGGTCCCTACCGAAAGACCACGGCTTTCTTCGTCAGTCGTGTCAGGGGTACGGCTATCTTGGAGAAATCTTGGATAAATCTCCGATAGTAGCCCGCTAATCCTAGGAAACTCCGAATCTCAGATGGAGACTTCGGAACCTCCCATCTCATCACGGCCTCAACCTTGGCCGGATCGACCAGAATCCCGTTCTGGTTGATGAGGTGCCCAAGAAACTGCACCTCGCGCAGCCAGAACTCGCACTTGGAGAACTTGGCATACAAGCTCTCCCTCCTCAGGGTCTCCAACACCTCCCTCAGATGCTCCTCATGCTCCTCCTGGGTCTTGGAATAAACCAGGATGTCATCGATAAAGACTATCACAGACCGATCCAGCATCGGTCTGCAAACGCGGTTCATGAGATCCATGAACGCGGCAGGAGCATTGGTGAGCCCAAACGGCATCACCACAAACTCATAGTGGCCATAACGTGTCCGAAACGCGGTCTTCTGCGTATCCTCCTCCCTGACCCTCATCTGATGATAACCCGAACGCAAGTCAATCTTGGAGAACCAAGATGCTCCTTGAAGCTGGTCAAAGAGGTCATCAATCCTCAGGAGTGGGTAACGGTTCTTCACCGTCACCTTATTCAACTCCCGGTAATCTATACACATCCGATGCGACCCGTCCTTCTTCTTCACAAATAGAATCGGGGCTCCCCAAGGCGAACTGCTCGGACGAATAAATCCCTTGTCCAGCAGCTCTTGCAGCTGCGTAGACAACTCCTGCATCTCGGGAGGGGCCAACCAATATGGTGCTTTGGCTATCGGAGCCGCACCGGGAATAAGATCGATCCTGAACTCTACCTGTCGCTCCAGAGGTATCCTAGGTAGTTCCTCCGGGAAAACATCTGCAAAATCTCGAACCACCGGGACCTCGCTCACGGTCGCCTTACCCGCCTCCCGAGTATCCATCACATACGCGACATATCCTGCGCATCCCTGCTGGAGATAACGCCTAGCCCTCGCTGCTGAACATACAGTGGGTCCACACTGTGGCCGTTCGCCATGAATCACTAACTCTCCCACGCTTGGGGTCCTGACTCGCACTAGCTGCTGCGTGCAATCTATCACTGCCCCATTAGGGCTCAACCAATCCATGCCAATAATCACCTTGTTCCCACGCAATGGAATGGGAACCAAGTCTACCAGGTAACGCTCCTCAAACAGTCGCAGCACGCAATCTCTAAACACCATCGATGCTTGCACCGATCGATCGTCAGCAATCTCTACCTATAACGGGCAATCTAACTCGCCTGAAGTCTCATGAAACCTCTTGCTAAGCGCAAGAGAAACGAACGATCGGGATGCACCCGAGTCGAACAATACCTGAACTGGGATGCCGTTCACATGGAACGATCCTAATACATATATATACACACGGAGCACATATCAATATCATAACAACATAAAACATAAGATAGAAGGAAAGAATCATACCCATCACCACATCGGGAGCAGCGCGTGCCTCCTCTGTAGTCAGCTGGAATGCTCGGCTCCTCACCACCGGAGCCTCTGCCATGCCCTGACGGCCATCCGTGATCCGCAGGGTCGCTGGAGCTGGCGCCTTTACTGGCGCTGAAACTGTCAACATGGGGCAATTGGCCTTCTTATGGCCCCTCTGGTTGCAGTGGAAACACAGCAACTCCGATGTCTGAACAACTGTCGCAGGAGCAGTGCAATCCCTGCTGATGTGCCCAAACTTGCCGCACTTGTAGCAGCCTGACGATCCCATCCTGCACGCCCCCTCGTGCGGCCTGCCGCACTTCCTGCAGCGGCTCGGTCCTGACTGGCCTTTCGGCCTCCCATCTGATCCCTTGGGCTTCTTCCCCGAAGCCCCTCCTGCCTGTCCCTCCTCAGATTTCCGTTTCCGGATGTGCTCCAAATCTATCTCCCTCTCCCTTGCCCTGGCGATCATAGAGTCCAAGGTAGGGCAAGCCGAAAAGCTAACATGCTCCCGGATGTCAGCTCGAAGCATATCGTGATAACGAGTCCTCCTCATATCCTCATCACCAGCATACTGGGGCACCAACAAAGCCCTCTCCCGGAACTTGGCGGTGATCTCCGCCACAGTCTCCGTCGTCTGTCTCATATCCAGAAACTCCCTGGCCAGCTGCTGAAGCTCGACAGCTGGCGCAAACTCTGCCCTGAACCTGGTCACAAAGTCCGACCAGGTCATAGCCTCGATAGCTGAGGCTCCCAACGAGTCACCCACTGACTCCCACCAATCCCGGGCTCGGTCCCATAAACACCCCGCTGCGTATCTCACCTTCGACCCCTCGGGGTAGAAGCTAGTCAGCTGTGCAGACTCGATGTCTGCAATCCATCGCCTGGCAGCAATGGGGTCCTTTACCCCATGGATATCCGGCGCACCACTGCCCCTGAAGTCCTTGAAGGACAGCGTGCGTGACCCCGACTGGCCAGATGCCAAATCGCTCCTGAATGCCCGTAGGCAATCCTCCATCAACTCCATGATCCCTTCCTTGATCGACCCGAAGATAATGGGAGTCGACTCAAGGATGCCCCTGGTGATCTCTGACTCGATGAACTCGCGTAGTCCCTCATCTATCGGCTCGAACCCTGATCCCGAACCTGACCCTTCTCCAGAACCGCCGTCCACCGGCCTCGATCGAAGTACCACCATTCTGCAATACTTCACAACAATCATTAGATATACTGGTGCTCCCTGAGGAATCATAGCTACTTACAAGTTCCCTGGTCTTGTCTTGGCCTTCCTTGGTTTGGGTACGGATCCTCTTCTTTCAGTAGTACGGGCCCATACTACCTTCCACATCTATCCGTACCTTCTTCAAGGACTGCCTCGACCCTACCAGATCCCTTACACTAAGGCTAGTTACTACTATACTCATTCCCGGCTCGCCCTAGGGAAACCTCCGGCTCTACCCGATTCAATCCTCAGCTGCTGCAGGCCTCCTTGTAATGCCAATTATCCATCACCCGAACACCATCACACGCGGCAAGACTCAGATAATCCTTCGAGCACCCAACTCTTCCCTACAACGGTTGGACTCAAACAAGAGCTGCGCGTTAGGATTAAATCCGGTACTCTAAGATTATTCAACTCTGATCACATGTGGTGTGACGTATTCGCCTAATGGCTAATTCCCATTATTCGGAGTCCCACTTAGCACGAAGCAAGCAGCATTCGGACAAGGAAAAACGACTTCAAACAATTTCGCTCTCATAGAGAGGAACTGAACTAGCACACCGTGTTAGCTTATACTACCAGGAAAACCCTAACAGGCTACCCTACCGCTGTCTACACTATACAAGCATGCAATTCACATATAGATAGAACACATAAGGCAGGCACATAAGGCATCGTTCCTAGATCCTTATCCCTATTCTAGCATGTTGTTCTACAAAAGTTGATAAACATAACATAAACTGGTATGGGTACTTTGGGGAGTACTTACTTGAGCTCGGCCGGTCGCGCACATCACACACACTTTTGTTCTATCTTAAACTCTTTTCTCGTTGTTCGAAATCATTTTCAAAAAAAAAGTTCTTTAAATCCCTAGATTTGAGTTTAGACACCCCCGAAGGTGAGTCTGAATCCCTCAAACCAGGGCTCTGATACCAACTTGTAACGACCCAACTTTCATGTCCGAAAATTTCATTTTAAAATATTACTTTAGAAAACATTAATAGATAAAAACATTGTTTGATCACACCATAACACATCGCAAACCATGTTTTAAAAAGTCAAACCATACATCCCATCAAAATATCAGAGTACAATCCCAGTGAATCTCGTAAATGCGGAAACCAGAGTGTGTGCATGATGTGCCGCTACCGCGCCGGCTCCTTCCCCTTCGGTGAAGAGGTACCTGAAAACAAAACTGTAAACGTAAGCGCAAAGCTTAGTGAGTTCCCCCAACGTACCACATACCATACAAACACATAACATACGTATTGCCAGGCTATTCTGGGGTGCCTGACTACCCGGTACGGCCATTCTGGGGTGCCGACCTACCCATACGGCCATTCTGGGGTGCCGTCCTACCCGTGTCAAGCCATTCTGGGGTGCTGACTACCCATGTCAAGCCATTCTGGGGTGCTGACTACCCATCGGTCCTAACAACCGATCCTCAGGGACTGGTCCCCTCCTGCTACCTCTATCGCATAACATAACAGGCCAACATACAAACATATCATCACATACTGTCAGACATTTCTGGGGTATCTGACTACCCTACGGTCCTAACAACCGAACTCTACTACTATCGCATATAACGTATCATGATAGCATATAACATATTAGGTAATAGAAAACCTAGATGATATCACAAAGACAATCATCTATCATACGTCCCCTACTGGTGGGCCGACATTGTGGCCTTAGACCCACCACTACTGGAAGCTAACTCACCTCAAAGTAGCTGCTGAACTGATCGGGAACTAACTGACTACTGCTGCTCCGGAAATCCTCAGGCTGTAATTCCCACAACATACTCAATCAAACACTGTTAACTGTCCTTTGGTAAAATGACCATTTTACGCCTGGTCTAGCTCTAAGTCAATGTCAGAGTCAACTTTCAGTTGACCCGACTCGCCGAGTTGGCTCTCCAACTCGTCGAGTCCCTATCAGACGATTGTCCTGAGTCCATGTTTCTACTCGTCGAGTTAGGCTATGACTCGACGAGTTCATCTTCTAGACTGACGTTCAACCTCTTCATCCTACTCGCCGAGTTATATGAACAACTCGTCGAGTTCGTCTTCATCCGAAGAACACTTATGCTAAGACTCGCCGAGTTGTATGAACAACTCGCCGAGTCTGTTCTTGATCTATGAAGATTGCCTTGGACTCGCCGAGTCAGGGCATTGACTCGCCGAGTCCTATCATGAGTGAGTTCAGCTTCTAACTCACCGAGTCACCCCCTGTGACTCACGGCTCAACTCGATACATCATAAAGGGACCAATTCAGTGACTCGCAACCAGACTCGTCGAGTCACATATACGACTCGCCGAGTCGCAGCCATGCATCCATCAAATACACCGATTTGCTCGATTCCAGTCCATGCCATTTACAGATCTGGGCTTCTAGGGCACAAATCACACGTAAAGTTTCCAACTTTACGTGTAGATATTCACCAATATGGATTTTAAGGCTCAAAGTGCACCAAAAGAGGTAGATCTAGGGCTTTCATGCAATATGACCCCATAAAGGCATTAGATCCAAGCTCCAGGGACTAAATCATGCCTAGATCTAAAGGCTAACAACTTATTACAGCCCACAAAGCACAAACAAGCTTGGGGAAGAGCCCAAGAAGGACTCCTATGAAGCTAAAAGAGATTACAAGCTTGAAAACAGAGGGGAAACGAGCTATACCTCAAGGAAAACGTTGAGATGACACAAAGATGCCTGGTCTCCTTCTCCTCTTCTTGATCTACTCTTCTTTCTCCTCAAAATCTTCAAGAACACTCCAAAACACTTCAATCTCTCAAGGAAATAAGGGTATAAACGAGGTTGGGAGTTCTGGGGGTGAATGGGGACGAGTTTGGGGCGGAATGAGGGTTTAAAGAGGGTGCAAACCCTTGAAATTTAGGGTTTCATTCAGCAGCAGTGACTCGCCGAGTCCGGGATATGGACTCGCCGAGTCGCCAACTTAAACGTGTCCTGAGTCTCATCCCTACTCGGCGAGTCGGACCTATGACTCGCGGATTCCAAGGCTAGAATAGGGAAATACTCAAATAAAATTCACATACCGGAAACCAGGTGCTACAATATCGGGGAAAACCCTAACCAACTCGTCAAGTTAGCTAACCAACTCGTCGAGTTCCTTCAGATCTTTCTCTCAGTCAGACGCTTTTAAGCGATACTAAGGCCCCACACTCTAGATCTAACCTTCTAAGGCTTAGAAACCACGTAAAGCTGCAAGCTTTACGTCCATGCATGGAATTTAGGGATAACTTTGCCCAAAAAAAAAGCTCATCAAGGGGTTTAAGACATGAAAATTGGCCAACTCTTGATAAAGCTTGAGTGTTTAGGCCTAATAGTGTCCATATTTGAAGTCATAGCTCCAAGGCCTGCTCAAAACCAATAATGACTCATGAAGAAGCAAGAAATGTCCATAAACTCTCTAATGGAGAGATATAACAAACAGGTGATCAAGGTAACGGCTTTTTACCTTCAAATGGCTGCTACAACTGAATGGATGTCGGATCCAAAGACTCTTCTTGTTCCTAGCCCTTAAATCTTCAAGTTTTTTCAAGGAATGCACCAAAACACACATTCTTAGCCTTACATACTCTCAAAATGGAAGATAGCTTGATTAGGGTTTTTCTCCGGGTGATAAGGTGACGAGGGAGTCGGGATACATGACTTAAGGTCCTTTAAATAGGTTCCAAACCCTGAAAATTAGGGTTTTCATAATCAGCTCCAACTCGTCGAGTTAAGTCCTCCAACTCGTCGAGTTGGTTCTAAAATCACACAGCCAATCTTAATCTCCATCGACAAGTTGGGGGCCTCGAACTCGTCGAGTTTTCCTATCAATATGAATATAAAACAATTTAATTTATACCTGAGAGTGGGGATATTACATACAAGTATCAAATGTTTCCTCTATCTCTGTGATCCACGTTGATGATATGATAGGATCAACATCCCCATAACACTTTCGTGGTTTACAAGTCATGAACGTCTTGTAACAGCTACCTCATCATTTTTCGTTTACATCTTGTCGTGATCGTAGTGCAACACTAGGGTCAGAAATTGAAACTGGCGTACTATATCCATATCCTTCCTCTTCATCAACCATGTTACCACCATTCACATTCTATAGTGCATCTCGATCCAGAACATTTATATTCGACAGTGTAGCTTGCATATCTTGAGCAATCTCCTTAATTAATTATTCTCGAGTAACCATATTTGTTGCACGACCTATCCACAATCTTGACCCCGACCACGACCTCGATAGGAGTTAGAGCTCAGTTGCACCAATTGTGCTTGTACCAGTACTATGAAGACTCCTAGACCTCTTCCCCTACACCTACCTCTACCTCGACCCTGACCGCGCCAACAAAAGGAAGTAAGGTTTAAGGGAGTCTCTAGCACTTCTCCGAGTGCAGCAACTTCAGCTCCAACTGGAATGTCTTCCCGCTCTAGTGTTACCTCAGTAAGCCTCCCGGATATCCTTGAGGACACGATGCCTACTAATAAGATATGGTCTAAATTAGTAGCTAGGTTACCTCTCATTCCTTCAGTCTAAGCTTAAGTGTTTACCAAACACCTAATCTACTTAAACCAGGCTCTGATACCAACTTGTAACACCCCAATTTTAAAATATAGATTTTATAACAAATAATCATTCCAACATCTTCCAAGATAAATTCTGAATTTACCTATAGACTAAAATACAATAGAATCAAAATAAAATAAAATAAATTCTTCAATCAAAGAGCTTTGGGTGTTACGTCTTTACGGAACTCCTTTGTCGTCTTGTTCATCAATCATTTTCCCTAGCCTTCTTACTACCAATTATTAAATAATTTTCTAGGTTGTGCAGATTTAAAGTTTCTAAAAGGGTAAGCCCAAGGCCTAGTAAGTTCGTGTTGCTCAAACATTTTTATCACTTAAAAAAAACAGATAGTATATCATATATCTTCAATAAATCATACAACAAAACATATGTGACAACCTGAAATTTGTTCCGTTGCTGTAACCCATTTCCGTTAATAAAACTCGTCTTTATCAAATTTTTCCGTTAACATCTTGGATTAGATTAATTAAATAAAACTTTTATTATGATTTCATGAGTGACCAAACGAATTAGAAACACATGAAACACCCTCGATGTCCCCTTGAAAAGCTTTTAGTTTACGACCAAGTCGGGTTACGAACATTCAATCGGGTACAACCACAAGCTCCGTTTAACGTTGGTATCAGGTAGATACCCACCGGGCCTCAAACTCAACCCCTATATAAGGGATTGAGTGGTCACCATTTGAAGCTTTTCCACCCTCTTAACACCCTCTCTCTCTCTTTCTACTCTCACTCTACAAGTTGATTTTGATCCAAAAACGCCTCTTTCAAGTTCCAAAATCGTAAGTGATCTATTCTAGCTTGTTGTTTAGCTTATTATGCATGCAAATTCGTGTTTAAATCATCAAAAACCCTCAAAATCATGTGTTTACGGCCAAGGAGCACCCTCAAACCGTTAACACCCATAAGTGGGGTTTTGAAGCCCCAAAACCCTTCAAATCCTTTCTAGTGCTTAGCTATGGCTTAGGGACTTGCTTGAACGAGCTTAGAACACCAAAATCATGTCATAAGGGGAGTAAACTTGAGTTTAAAGCCCAAGAACATTCTTGGACCGTAAACACCTCTTCATAGGCCGTAAACACCTTTTTAAGGTGTTCAATTACCCATAAACACCTCCTATGGCTTGGATTAATGTCTAGAATCAACCACCATCGAAGTAGGGACCTTAAACATCAAAGAAACCAAGACCTTAAGAGATTACATCCGTAAACCCCCTTAGGATTGGTCCCTTGGCTCTAACTCCCTTAAGGAGGTCAAATGGTGCCCTAACTTCCCTCCATGGCTTGTATAATGGACTAGAAACATGTATACTTAACCTAAAACCATCAAAACATGAAATGAAGGGACAAGTAAGAGTTTATGGCCATAAAGTCTATGTTTACAACCGTGAACTCCCCTAAATAGTCCAACTGAAGCCCTAGTCTCTTAATATGCCCTTGAATCAACCCTAGAACTTTCCCTCGTGCAATATATGACCTTTAAACATCCAAAAACAATCCACCCATGATTTTATGGTCATAACTCGTGGTTATATGGTCTTTGGGCCAAAATCTCCCCTAAGGGTTTACTCTTGAAGAGTAAACTCCCTAACTAGGCCATACACCCCTTGGATGCAACCCGTATCACTTCCAACACTTGAGATAAAGTGTTTTTGCGCATCGGAGTGTATTATCTTACTTAATTAGTGGTTCAATGTCTAATTAGATACAATTATGTATCTCCTCATGTTACATAGGATCCTCGTGCGTGTTCAAGCGCTAAATTGACACTTAGCATCCTACCCGACACATTCTCGTCTGGAGAGTTCATACCCCTACACCATTTTTCATGTTTTTCATGTTTTAAGGGGGGAAATACAAGCAAAAGTACAAGGAAACTTGTACTAAAAACTTATTATTTCATATGTTATACTTACATGTTAGTATGCTTTTAACACAGAAAACCGTATTACCAACCGTTTTAACTTGCAGAGTTAGTTTTCAAACTAATTGTGAAACTCTTTATAAACTGTTATATTTTATATTTCACAAAGGATTTCATACCATTTATAAAACAAGATTTTCCGTAATATTACTTGTAAATTCGTTATTCTTAAGATTGGAGACACGTCCTCAGTAACACTCCACAGAGATATGCGAGTAGAGGACCATCCCTGTAACCAGAATCTCTTGGAAGGGAGAACGTGACTTGAGTGTATAGATCTATACGTGGCTGACTACCCCGCACCTTGCTGCTAGTTACAGTGGGACCGGCAGGTCTACGGGTGACAAAAGTTATAAAATGATACCGGCCTTGTTACAAGTCATATCTAGTTTATCGTATGGTTATAGAACTCGCAAACTTAGATAATGGAGATTTACTTTTAGTAATAATGAACCTAGTGAACTAATACCCTTAGGAATTAGTTTACTACCTTCTTATTAGATTTATATACGTGTTAAAACTAATGTACTTTTCAAGGATAACCAGGCTTTCAGGAAACTTCACTTAACAATACAAGTATGGTAGATACTTATACACTTCATTCCGGATCGATAACCAACCACGAACGTTTAAGGAAAATAAGGGTTTTTCTTCGGATAACTTCACTTTTCATGAACAGGTTGTTTAACAAATGAATAACCAATCTACTTTTCTAGGAAAATATGGGATTTTCTTAGGAAACAACTTTTCATAAAACCAAAGGAAACTTATTCTTTTACCAGAAATAAACCGCTTATGAACTCACCAGCTTTATGCTTATATTTTTAAAACTGCTTGTATTCTCATGTTCTCATTAGATAGGTATCCCCTGTTCTTTTGGAGAAGACGGAGCATATAGAAGTATGGTCTTTACTTTTGTTATACTGATGTATATATAAAACATGTATTACTTTGCTTTCAAACAAATGTAAATATTCACATGTAATGTAATGGTTGTGTTTACTATGCTTGTTGTGTACATTGGTTGTGATACATTACATGACGTCCTCCGCCCCGGAACGTTTCCGCCATCGGTTTCGGGGTGTGACAGACTGGTATCAGAGCCCTTGTTTATAGTGAACTAAGTATACCGAAACTTACATGGTATATAACTATAAACACTAAGGGGCCGAAGCGCTCTGAACTAAAAGTATACTTTAAAATATAAGTATTTTTCAAAAAGTATACTAGAATACCTAAACGCCAGAAACCGTAACCATGAGTAGAACAAAACATCAGTAATTGGGTGTTGTACAATACAGTTAAACCTGGGTAGTTATGTAGTAGTGTCGAGGGTCAATATAGCCTGATCCACTATATTCATTCGAGACACGATCAACATGTGCTTGGGAGTATTTTCTAGAGTCAACTTCGTTATAGAAATCCTCATTCAAGTGTTGCTACTCATTTCCTTTAGCGAGAAATTCCCTTGCTTTGGTAGCCCTTCTATATATTATCGCATAGTAGAACACTTTGTCTGCCATAATGAGATATCTCTTGTTCCATATCTCTTGATTCAATTCAGAGGACTTACCATCCTCTCTCTCCTGATCATTTTATATCAAGATGCCTCCAAGAAGAAGACCCAACTGAAGGAACAACAATCCTCCTCCACCACCTCCTCCATTTGATCCCGCCATGTTCCAAGCAGCTGTTACTGCTGTTGTGGCTGCTGCCATGTCACAAATGAGCCCCGGTGGTTCTGGCGGGCCAGGAGGTGGTACTCAACTTCAAAACCAGGAAGGTAATCAGGGACACCGGAAGGAGTATTCCTACAAAGATTTTATGAACGCGAAACCCATACCTTTCAATGGCACTGGAGGTGTTATTGCTCTGACTCGATGGTTTAAGAAGAACGAGTCTATTTTCGAAATTTGTATCTGTTCTGAAGCTGACAAGGTAAAGTTCGCCGCCTGCACTTTCACCAATAAAGCCTTGACTTGGTGTAATGGTCGAGTTAAATCCCTAACCAATGCTATGGGTTAGGAGAGCATGAAGGTGCTTCTACTTGCAGAGTATTGTCCGCGGGGCGAAATGCAGAAATTAGAGCATGAACTCTGGAACCTAATGATGAAGGGTTCCAATATTGCCACTTACACCTCCAGATTTGAAGACCTAGCGCTTCTCTGTCCGGGAATGGATACCCCGGAAAGTAAAAAGATTGAAAGATTCATTTGGGGGATAACCCAGCCAACCAAGGGAAATGTTTTGGCTGCGAAGCCAAACACCTTCGACAGCGCTAAATGCCTAGCGCAAACTCTGATCGATCATGGTGACAATCTCGATGAAGCGGCCACCGCTCCTGAACCGGAAAAAAGGAGTGGTGTGAAAACAAAATTTTGGAAGCAGAAGAAGGGTCAATCTTCGCAAGAGCCCACAAAGAAACAACAAACTGTGGCAGTCCAAGCTGTTACTGCCCGTGTTGCTGCTTCTTCTGTCACTTCTACAGCTCAAGCACCTACCAGTAGCTATGTTGGTACCCTTCCTCGATGCCAAAAGTGTAACTACCACCATAACCCCGGTCCATGTCGTGAACTGTCATGCTCCAACTGTGTTAAAAAGGGGCATACGATTCGATTTTGCAAGACACAAACCCAATCAACCAATCAAGCCTCCGGAGCAGGTGTCGGTCAGGCCTGCTATGGTTGTGGTGGAGTCGGGTATATCAAGAGAAACTGCCCCAAGGCAGCAACAACTGGCAACACTGGAAGAGTTCTAACTGTGGGGCGAGATGAGGCAGTCGTCGATCCCACCGTCATCACGGGTACGTTCCTTATCGACAACTCTTATGCTTGCATCCTTTTCGAATTTGGTGCTGAAAGAAGTTTTGTTAGCCATTCATTAAAACATCATCTTAAACCTAGTACTCAACCATTAACTGAAACATTTACCGTTGAGATGGCTAATGGCGAGAAAGAGAATGCTAATGATATATTCATAGGCTGTACCCTTACCCTGAATGATCATTCCTTTCCCATCGACCTAATGCCAGTTTCCATAAAGATCTTTGATGTTATCATTGGCATGGATTGGTTGATTCCCAATCATGCTGATATCCTTTGTTATGAAAAAGCTATCTGTCTCAATCTTCCCTCTGGGCAGACACTCATGATGTACGACGATAAACTTAGTTCAAATCTTCGCATCATTTCATGCATCAAAGCTCAAAAACTTCTGCGAAAGGAGTGTTACGCATTCCTAGACCATGTGATCAATGAGAAACAGGAAGTTAAAGACCTCGAGAGCATCCCCGAAGTCTGAAACTTTCCTGATGTCTTTCCCAAAGAGCTCTCGGGAATTCCTCCCGAACATCAAGTCGAGTTTCGCATCGACCTAATTCTCGGAGCAAATCCTGTAGCCAAATCTCCATATCGCTTAGCTCCAGCAAAAATGCAGGAGTTATCCAGTCAGCTCAATGAGCTACTTAGTAAAGGGTTCATCAGACCGAGTTCCTCACCCTGGGGAGCCCCGGTATTATTTGTGAAGAAGAAAGATGGATCCTTTCGGATGTTTATAGACTACCGTGAGTTGAACAAATTGACCGTCAAAAACCATTATCCTCTTCTTCGAATAGATGACCTTTTCGATCAACTTCAAGGAGCTAGCTATTTCTCGAAGATAGACTTTAGATCAGGGTACCATCAGCTTCGAGTTCACGAGAGTGATGTTTCCAAGACATCATTCAGGACTCGATATGGACACAACGAGTTTGTATTGATGCCCTTCGGTCTAACCAACGCACCAACAGTGTTCATGGACCTGATGAACCGGATGTGTCGCCCCTTTCTGGACAAGTTCGTTATCGTGTTCATTGACGACATACTTGTCTATTCCAGAAGTGAAGAAGATCACAAACAACACTTGAGGTTAGTGTTGGAAACTCTTAGATCAGAAAAGTTGTACGCGAAATTCTCCAAGTGTGAATTCTGGATTCAGAAGGTGACTTTCCTTGGTCACGTGGTAAGCGAGAAGGGTATACACATGGACCCGTCCAAAATCAAAGCGATAGAGAATTGGTCGGCACCGAAGACACCCACAGAAATCCGTCAATTCTTGGGTCTCGCTGGCTATTACCGTAGATTCATTCAGAATTTTTTCAGAATCGCCAAACCCCTAACCACTCTGACACAGAAAGATGTACCCTTTTGTTGGAGTGAAAGGCAAGACACTGCCTTCCAAACGTTAAAGCGAGCCTTGTGCAGTGCACCTATCCTGTCCCTGCCCGAAGGGACAGAGGATTTCGTTGTCTATTGCGATGCATCCAATCAGGGCTTAGGTTGTGTGCTTATGCAGAGAGGAAAAGTTATCGCTTATGTCGCGAGTCAGCTGAAGGCACACGAAGTTAACTACACAACTCACGACCTGGAGTTAGGAGCAGTGGTCTTCGCACTGAAGATTTGGAGAAATTATCTCTACGGAACCAAGTGCACGATTTTCACCGACCATAAAAGCCTACAACACATCTTCAATCAGAAGGACTTAAATATGAGACAACGGCGATGGGTAGAGCTGCTCATGGATTATGAGTGAAAAATCCGCTACCATCCCGGCAAGGCCAATGTGGTAGCAGATGCCCTTAGCCGAAAGGAAAGCTCAAGCAACAACGCGAAGACATTGACAATGACCATCCAGTCCCACTTATCTGCACAGATCCGAGAAGCCCAGTTGGAAGCCCTAAAACCAGAGAACATGTTGAATGAAGCCTTAAGGGGAATGGATAAGAAACTTGAGATCATAGGTGACGGAGTCTACTGTTTCATGGATTAAATCTGGACCCCAAAGTTCAGAGGTTTCAGGGAAGTTGTTATGAACGAAGCTTACAAGACCAGGTACTCTGTGAACTCGGGTTCGGATAAGATGTACCTGGATCTCGAGAAACAATACTTGTGGCCAAACATGAAAGCCGAAATAGCTACCTTCGTGGGCAAGTGTTTGACTTGTGCCAAAGTAAAGGTCGAGTATCAGAAGCCCTCGGGTCTGCTCCAACAGCCTGAGATTCCTGAGTGGAAATGGGAGATGATTACTATGGATTTCATCACCAAGTTATCCAAATCTCCGAGTGGGTACGATACCATTTGGGTAATTTTCGACCGATTGACAAAATCTACTCACTTCCTACCGATTAAAGAAACGTTCAAGATGGAAAGACTCATGCGAATCTACATTCAAGAGATTGTACGACTGCATGGTGTGCCTGCGTCCATTATCTCTGATTGAGATAGCAGGTTTACCTCAAGATTTTGACAGTCCCTTCAGAAAGCTCTTGGAACTAAGATATACATGAGCACGTCTTACCATCCACAGATAGACAGATAGAATGAGAGAACTATCCATACCTTAGAAGACATGTTGAAAGCATGTGTCATCGATTTCAGAAAGTCGTGGGACACTCATATACCCTTGATCGAGTTCTCGTATAACAACAACTACCACACCAGCATCAAGGCTGCCCTGTTCGAAGCCCTCTACGTTCGCAAGTGCAGATCCCCTCTGTGCTGGGCCAAGGTAGGGGACACGCAGCTAGCTAAGGGTCGAGTCCCTGACAGTACTCTCACTGGTCCTGAAATCATCCATGAAACCACCGAGAAGATCATGTAAATCCGAGAACGACTGAAAGCTTCACGAGAAAGACAAAAAAGCTACGCTGATAAACGACGAAAACCCTTGGAATTTCAAGTTCGAGATCGTGTCCTGTTGAAGGTCTCGCCCTGGAAAGGCATGATACGTTTTGGAAAGCGTGGGAAACTAAATCCAATGTACATAGGACTTTTCGAGATCCTCGCTAGAATCGGCCCTGTAGCTTATAAACTCCGACTATCTCAAGAGCTTGGCAACATCTATCATGTATTCCATGTCTCTAACCTTAAGAAGTGCCTATCCGATGAAACCCTCGTGATCCCTCTTGATGAGATTGAGATCAACGAAAACCTGAACTTCGTGGAAGAACCAATCGAAATCATGGATCGAGAGATCAAACGTATGAAACA